>NC_080384.1:36375871-37800101 GCF_014773155.1 Arachis stenosperma
TTGAGTTCGATTTGAAATATGAAACTCGGACAGCAATCAATCCAGTACGACTTTATAGCCGAATACACGAAAGTTAGGAAAGTCTGACAACTTATAGTTTATACATAGATGGGTCTTCAATAAAGCTGACAGTGGAGCAGTGTAATCTTGTGAGTAAAGACTCGAAATAACTCTAACTCTAGTTAAGGTTCGAGTTTCCTGCTTCTAATAACCAAGCAGAGTATGAAGTCTTGCTTGTGGCTAAAGAAGTGGGGGCACAAATTGATAGTGTTTAATGACTCTCAAGTGGTAACTTCACAAGTTAATGACACTTATCAAGCCAAAGACCCCACATGAAGAGGTACCTAGACGAAGCTCGGAAATAACTATCACAATTCTCGGAAGGAGAGATCCGACACATAACTCGGGAATCAAATCTTGAGCAGACGCCCTTTACAAGTTAGCCAACACCAAGTTAGGGGATAACAATAGAAGTCTCATCCAGGAACTC
This sequence comes from Arachis stenosperma, assembly GCF_014773155.1. Taxonomy (NCBI): domain Eukaryota; kingdom Viridiplantae; phylum Streptophyta; class Magnoliopsida; order Fabales; family Fabaceae; genus Arachis; species Arachis stenosperma. The sequence continues at coordinate 36,376,362 of NC_080384.1, forward strand.
CACCAACAGTATCAAGAGAAATGACAACTCGGACATAATGGCTATATCTAATTTGAATTTGGGATGGATGACCCCTATAGTCAATTATCTTAAATTTGTATTATCCGTGAAAAAAAAAGAGGCTTAAGACTCTAAGGAGGCACAAACTATGCATTGGTTCACACGTCCATACAAAGAGGGGTATCAATACTTCTCCTAAGTGCGTCCCGACCTCTAATACGAAGGGTCTTAGAGGAAGTGCATAATGACATTTTGCCGGATTAAAGCGCCGATTACAAAATGCAAAAGGAGCATGTGCAGACGAGCTCTCTCAAGTCTTATGGGCAAATCGGACAACTTTTCACTCTACAATAGGGGAGTCACCTTTCTGACTTGCTTACAGAATGGAAGCTATAATTCCTATAAAAGTCAATGAAGAATCACCAAAGGTTATTTTCTACAATGAAGAGATTAATACCTGTACTTGCAAATGGTCGGTTTATACCATATTGCGAAACTGAACGAGACTTGGTTTAGATTGGATGAGCCATTGGTGAGTGCATTCGTGGAAAGATGGTGTCCGGAGACGCACACGTTTCATATGCCGTTCGGAGAGTGCATGATTACATTACAGAACGTGGTGTACTTCCGAATCTTCGTCACTCCCTATGACGAACGAATCATACTTCATGTCATCTCGCAAAACTGAAATCAGAATTTTATAAAATAACTTCTCAACCCGTTTCACGCCTTGCAACCTCAGTTTTTAGATTATAGAATTCAGAAATTCAGCGAAACTCGTTGAAGGTTTTAGAAAAACACTAAAGGGATCCTTATCAGTAAACTAAATTTTAGAACGTGTTTTTTTTAATCGACCATCTATAGTACACCAATACTAGAAAACTATTCTCATTAGTCATTGTGTTTTACTCTCATACAGAATCACGTTCATATATATTTATATATTGATCTCACATAAATCGAATTTGCCTAGTTCGATTATGTATGCATAGTCTATTTAGTGTGTTTCGAATTATATAATGACAATATCAGGGCTACTAAACGAAAAAGCTTGTTTCGAATTACTAGGTATGGCTAAATCGAACGAGTTAATTAGATTTAGTAGGATAGATGCATGTATGTATAAATCGAAACAGTATGTTTCAATTACATAAAGAATAGTAAATCGAGTCCGACTCATTCGATTTACATAGAGATTAGAAAAGTGATTAAAAAGATTCATATAACATTTTTTTATTTGGGTAAATTGTGTAATATGAGTTAGATTTTTTTTGTGACTAGTTGAGTTTGGTTTAATTATGTATTTTACCCCCAAAATATATTTTAAATACGACATTTATTTTATATTCGATTGTTATGTGTAATTATATTTTAATAAACATAAAAATATTTTTAAAAATATTACTATCAAACTATAAATTATTATTGAATTGTAACTCCCACTAATTAAACTTTGCCGTGATGCCTCATTTTATAATTTTACGATGATGTTTATCTTAAATTCTTAATTTAGAGGAGGTTGATCCCGAAAGAGGCGGTTTCTCAAGCTGGTTTATCCACCTGTGACAGTGACAGCGAACGAACACCGCCATTGATACGTTCGGAACGAATAGCGTCGCAAAACCTATTAGCCCTAACAAACAGAAAGAGGAGAAAGAAACCTTTCATCTGAGAGAGAGACAGTGAGAGTCGTTAATCTCCGAGAACCAACATGTCGGGAGTGGGACCTATCTCGCAGGATTGGGAGCCGGTGGTAATTCGCAAGAAGGCTCCCACCGCCGCTGCCAAGAAGGACGAGAAGGCCGTCAACGCCGCCCGCGCCGCGCCGATATCGAAACCGTCAAGAAGTGTTAGGCCCCTTCTCCTTTCTTTGATTAGTCCTCGTCTCGAATCCCTAAACCCTAGAATTGCTCCTATTATATTGTTATTATTATTATTATTATTATTATTTTTCCAAACTCGTTCCTGATAATCATTTCTATTTTATCTCTGTTGATTCTATCTTTAACTGATGTTCTTATGTGCTTAAACACCTTGTTTGTTTTGAAGAAATGAAGCCTTTTTTTTTTTTTAAGATTTTGGATATCTTCCTTTTTGTTGTGTTAATTTCTGATGATGGGGTCGAGTAATTAGTTTCGTTTTTTAAGCTTTGTTTGAAGATATTTTAGCTGGTTGGGAGTGATTGTTGAGTTATTGTGTTGTTGTTGTATGCAGATAATGCTGGGACAAACAAAGCTGCATCTAGTAGCACGTCATTGAACACCAAGAGGCTTGATGATGATACAGAGAATCTAGCTCGTCAGTTTTTGAAACTTATACTCTACCAGTTCACTTGTATTATATTTTTTAGCATTGACGCAATGTTTGTTGCACCTGGTTTCGGATTATTTTCCCCTGCAATGACCACTTTTAGTAGTTTCCAGCTGCAGTTTTTTTTCCCCTGGATGTTCTTCTTGGTAATTTATGCATTAGTATATGAGACTCATGTGATCAGCTTATGGTTTTGCTGTTTCTCTGAATAGTTTTTATGCAAGTCTTATCTGCATATATGCACATTTTTGTGGAATGCATATACGTCACCAAACGTTTCTCCTGTATTTATTAGCTTGAGTTTTTATATTTGTAATTTTTATTTATTGGTTTGATTCATATCTCAATCTAAAGTCTATCAATGCTTATTTAGATGGATATGTGAATTCAATCATGCAATTGTACTTAGTGTAGTTCATTGTACACTCAAATGATTGGTGAACATGATGAGAGGTCAATATGCATAACTAGTCATAAGGCCATACTTTATCATACCGATAATTCATCCAAACAGATTCTGATGGTATAAAGATGCACTTTGTCTACATTCTGTTTCTTCTATTCTGGTGGTGTCCATGTTTCATTGTTCTTAAGGCTCATCTATTTAATGTTCATGAAGATAGAAGATAGTTAATTATGATCAGTGTTTGTAGCCCCTGTAACATCAGTTCATTGTACTTGATGGATGCATTCTCTGTTTTGATCCCTTCAAGATGAAACCTTCTTGGATACACATACACACATTATTGGCATCTCTTCCTGCCAATTTGCTTATGTCGTGAAATTCGACTTTCGTGTGATGAACGTGTGCCGATGAACTTAAGAAGGCTCTCATGCAAGCAAGGATGGACAAGAAACTCACTCAAGAACAGCTTGCTCAGGTCCCCACACTCCTTTTGCTCTATCACCAAATATTTGTTCACCCATTCATGTTGATATGTACTTTGACACCATTGATGAAGATTCTGTTTCACTGGCAGATTATCAATGAGAAGCCTCAAGATCCAGGAGTACGAGTCAGGAAAAGCGATTCCAAACCAGCAGATAATTGGCAAGTTGGAGAGGGCCCTTGGTGCCAACTGCGAGGCAAGAATAAGCAAAGCAAATCCAAGTACATTAACGTTGTGTATGTAATTAGCTACTGTGTTTTCACTTTGCGAAGGGTGGTTGTTAAGGTGTTTTGCATGCTGATTTGTGTGTGTATATGCAAAGAGATGACATGTGTGGCGACCCCGAGAGGCTTTACATTTTCCAGATTGAATATATCATATAATAAAGTCATGCTCTCGTTATAGTTGGATAACATAGGATATGGCTTTTGTCACAAGAACGATTATTCTCTGATTCGACATGCCCCTGCTGCTATTTATTAGCTTCATATGTTGGCAAAATTCCTTCTTTCTAGTTTACATTGTTAGTTAGTAAAGTCAGTGAGGGGTTATATTGATGCCTTTTTTTACAAATGGGGATTTTATTTTTTATTACAAAGTTATGATAATCTTGAACTCATTAATTAACTCGACCCCTATCAATTTCCAAAATTAAACTGGCTGACCTAAAAGTATTTTATGTTGCATATGTATCAATGGGGAATGTGAAGGAAGTAGGGTTTCCTTTGCCGGCCGCATTACTTCATTTCTTCCCTCAACTGCCATCTAATCTCTTAACCAATTGTAGCCACCTAATTAGTGGTCCTATTTCTGCATGCAAATCATTAAGACGGATAAATTAAAGGAAAAAGGTGCAAAGAATAATACATGTTCTTTTAAGAAAAGTTTATCCCATAAAATAAGGTTTTAATGAGGTGTCACCGATCATGTTGGGTATAATGATGAGAGGGACTGAACACAAAGCAATGGACAGATGTTTGTCCTATTTGGAGCCAATAATATATTAATATTATTGCACTGCTCTCTGTAATCTGCGTCCAATCAAGCCTGACAACGTGCGGGCCTCATGTTTTTTTGCATCCCAGGCCCCTCACCTTTTTCTATTTCATGGTTCAAATCATAATATGTGTACTATATTACAGATGATTCTTCGTAAAATCTTAAAGAAAAGACACGAGCAAAATTTCTTAGCTAAAAAACATACTATACCAATCAAACCTCTTGACAAAATTTTGTTTTATTTATAAAAGACGAGACGACCAAGGAAGGTTAAAAACAGGCAGTCTCCTAAAATTCATAAAAATTTTTACATTTGAATTATTTAATTTCAACATATAATTCTTGAATGAAAAAGGCAACTCTTAAAAATTATAAAAATTTAACAAATTTTTTCATAATTAAAATATCATGAATACCCTGGCTATAATTTTTCTAAGATTTAGTTTGGTAAAATTTTTTTTAATTTTACAAAAATAGTTTATAAAAATTACTTTTTAAAAATTATAGTATCTGTGTTTTGGTAATTAAATTAAAAATTTTTAATAAATATAAACAAATTATATTTGATAAAATAATTTTTAAAATTTAAAAATATTATAATAAACATTAATATAAGAATAAATAAAATTTAATTAATGTATAATTTTATATTGAATTTTTAATTTTGATAACTATAAATTAATTCTAAAAAAAATTTTTAGATACTTTAAAATATCTTTAACTTTTAAAAACAATAAAATATATATAAATTTTTATTTATTAAACACAAAAAGTATTTATGCTTTAAAAGTAGAAACATTTCCTTCAAAAATTTTACTAGGCCTAAGATAAGTCGCCAAAAAACAATCTTTCTAAAATAGGGGTCTATTCTAACTTGAAAACAGAAATAGTACGTAAGATTTTAAATTTCAATAGATATTGGTACTAAAGTGCAAAGGAAAATTAATTCACAGTACTACACTACTTCGGTACTTCCAGTCTACGCGCCACAAAACAAAAAAGGTAGAGAGAGAAAGAATGAGTGAGTGAGGGAACTGATCAGTGTCTTCGAACTTCGAAGCTGTAAATTTTTTATTTTTTTTCCTTCTTCTTCTTCTTCTGGATTCTAGCATTATGCTTTAGCCTTCCTTTTTTACTGAAAGTAAAGGGAAAATGGATGATGATGATGAGTACAGACGGAAGGCGAAGATCGCAGTGGTGGCTATGGTGGTTCTGGCTTCTATAGCAGTCTTTGCTCTCTTTGTTGCATTTGCTTACTACTGCTACATTCGCCGCAAGGTCTCCATGCGCCGCCAGGCCCAAAAAGGTTCCTTTTTTTTTTTCAAAACTAAAAATGTCATTTTGATGTTCATGCCCGCATGATTGCTTGTTTTTGATTGCTGAGAAAATGTAAGAAAGTGGAGAGCGGATTTCCATTTTACCCGGGAAGAGAGTGTGGCTGAAAAGCTACAGACACTGGCGCCATTTATGTGGGACTAGAGTCTTTTTTTTTGTTGTTGTTCCTTTTTCTTATTGTTTTCTATGAAGCCCTTTTATGTCTTCTGCATTTTTCCCCTCTTGGATTTGGTAGTTGTGAAAATATTAGCGAAAAACTATAGTACTTGGTCCAGAAAAAATAGTAAAAATATATTTTTTACCACCAAAATTGTAAATTTTTACTTCTTTCAGTTGGGGTTTTTCTTTTTAGATTTCAACATAATTCGGGTCATTCATCATAAAACTATGAAAAGAAAAAATGTGAAATTTGAACTTGCTGAGGAAATACAAAGACAGTAGAACTATATCAGTTAGGAAAAAAATGGAAATGAAAAAAAATTGATGAATAGAACTGTGTTTCCTATGCACTTTGTTTTAATGAATGATGAATGATGATTACATATCACTCCATGTCTCAATAACATAAAGAGGCTTTTTTTTTTCATTTGCATCTTTTGGGTGTTCACTATTTAACTTTCTTTCAATTTTTCTTCTCTTACCTTACACGAGCAAAATGATGGCCCGCTTAATGATAGATTGTGCTTGGTTCTTAATCAGCTGAAGATGCTAACCTTTATGAGAAAAGTGACTTTGCAAATTTGCAAGTTGTTGCTGAGAAGGGACTTAAGGTGTTCACATTCAAGCAGCTACATTCTGCAACAGGTGGCTTTAGCAAGTCCAATGTGATTGGCCATGGTGGTTTTGGCCTTGTTTACCGCGGAGTGCTTAGTGATGGCAGGAAAGCCGCCATTAAATTCATGGATCAGGCTGGAAAGCAGGGGGAAGAAGAATTTAAAGTAGAGGTTCGTTCCGTCTTTGAAAATTATCATTATGGTCCTGTCACTTTTCATAAGTCCATACTTGGTTTCACTTGTAATCAAAACTGCCATATTTGTAAATTATGGATCATCATCTTTTTGGAAATTAATTAGATAGCAATCAATGTCTTGGATTCCTTTTGGACATGAATTAATTCCGTCGATTGCATTCTCTCTTTAGGTGGAGTTGCTTAGCCGGTTGCATTCTCCGTATTTGCTGGCATTGCTCGGGTACTGCTCTGATAATAATCATAAACTTCTGGTATATGAGTTCATGGCGAATGGTGGTCTGCAGGAACATCTTTATCCTGTCAGCAGTAAGTAATGAAATAAATGTTGATTTTCTTTGCCAGCACTAAGTAGTTTACTTATATCTACTTCAAATTTAAGGTTGTCGGATTGCAACATTTAGGATCCGAGTTAAATTGATGTAATTTATTGATCGAAAGCAGTCCAACTAGCAAGGGCCCTGATTCCATGATTACATTGATAATGTTATAAATGGATTCCTTAAAGTGATATCTCTATTCTGATCTGTTCAATTTTTACTTAATCATATTCATTTTTGTCCCTTTCTTTTCTGAAACTTTTATTTTTCCCCTTCTTAGAATGTACTTTCTTCCCTTAAAAAAAGTTTATCAAGATTAATTGATGCCCCCTAGATCCTGTTTTATGCATATTACACAATCTGGCCAGTGAAAATTATCAAGCGACGAGTGTTGGCACAATTCTTTCCACCTTAAGCTGCCGTAATTATTCAATTTGTTAATTGATTCTTCCTTGAAATAGAACAATCATTGATTTTGATTTCTTGTAGATTCTAATGTTATGCCTGTGCAATTGGATTGGGAAACTCGATTAAGCATCGCACTTGAAGCTGCTAAGGGCTTGGAATATCTTCATGAACATGTCAGTCCCCCAGTGATTCACAGAGATTTCAAGAGCAGCAATATCCTCTTGGACAAAAAATTCCATGCAAAAGTTTCTGATTTTGGATTGGCCAAGCTTGGACCTGATAGAGCCGGTGGACATGTTTCAACTCGTGTTTTAGGCACCCAAGGATATGTTGCTCCCGAGTAGGGATCAAAACTTCTAATTTGCTACTGAATTGTTCTTTTTTATCCTGTTAGTTTAATCTACATATTTACTCTATTATTACATGTTTATGGAATATTTGGTTTCGCAGATATGCACTAACAGGGCATTTAACAACAAAATCAGATGTGTACAGTTATGGTGTTGTACTTTTGGAGCTGCTTACTGGCCGCGTGCCTGTCGATATGAAGAGACCTCCAGGAGAAGGCGTTCTTGTTTCTTGGGTATGATTATTAGTTCCTTTTTGCTTATCCATCAAGTTTTCTTGATTTTGTAGCATTAACTAAAAGTTGTTCCATGGATTGGTTCTCCAGTATATCATAGTATGTCACTTTGAAAATTTTGTACCTTCATAACTCAACTAATCTGGATACACTCAGAACATTTAGTTAATGAATTAACTAAATTTTCGAAGTGGCCGATATCACGGAGCGGAGGGAGTAGTACTCTAGTGAGCTTTTATATTTCAGTACTAACAAACATGCATGTTCAATTTGCCTTTAGGCTTTACCCCTTTTAACCGATAGAGAAAAGGTTGTGAAGATTATGGATCCTGCATTGGAAGGACAGTACTCAATGAAAGAAGTGATCCAGGTAGCAGCAATTGCTGCAATGTGTGTGCAACCGGAAGCAGATTACCGGCCGCTGATGGCGGATGTGGTGCAGTCATTGGTTCCTCTGGTTAAGACTCAGAGGTCCACCTCAAGGGTAGGTACGTGCTCTAGTTTCCATTCTCCTAAGTTGTCCCCTGGCTCAATATCCAGTTAATGCAAATATGTAATGTAATGTAACCAAAATTTTAGATTGTTATTATAAGTTTATAACTGCATGCTTAACAAGCCTAGATAGATTTGTGTATGCATGGTATTGTGTAACTTTGTATTAACCTAAAGATAACTTTTGAAGAAAGAAAGAATGTGGCTCTAATGTTTAATTTAATGGTTAAAGCTGAAAGAGTTGACACATGGTTAAACTTTTACAACGTGTTCTTTTGTGTATTTAACCTCAGTATCTCACTGCTATTAAACTTCCAGTTCTATGTATTGTAATCTATCAAAGTATGATTTTCAGTTTTCAATGATGGGCAATATTAAATTATTAACTGAGAAACCTTGACACGCGATTTGAATAATATTGAAAAATTAATATCCTCTAAATTAAGAAAGGGAGGAATTATCTAGTTTTAGATTTAACCATAAACAATGGGTACTATTTATTAGAAGAAAATGTTCAGGGAATCAATTTTTAGATTTGTCAATTTTTTTTTACCGAAAAGGTACCTTTTTAACCCTCGACCTTTGGATGTTTAGAATTTAGGGTTTAAAATTTAGAGTGATCGACGGCAGCGATCGCTGGAGGGTGACGGTTGGCAACGGATGGCCGGTATCAAAAGGTGAACTTGTATTAAGAACGGTGTTGAGAGAAAGGAGAAAGATAAGATAGGAAATTGTGAATATAAAATAGCAGTAATTTTGTATTATTCTAGTGAGATTATTTTTTACCACTTGTATCAGAGCCTTCAACTTCAAATCCCCAAATGCATTGGAATTTAGTACCTAATCAGTAATCATCTCAATATGTTTTCTATTTTTCTAGAAAATTAAATCACTCATTAATCATTATAAGATGTTCTTGAAAGTTCTGAAAAAAAAAAATTGAAGTTCCAATCAATCTGTGCGTATTCTATTTTAATTTTTGTTTATCATCACAATGCTGACTCAATTCAATATGATTCAACATATCTTAAGCTAGAAGTACCTTCATGGCTAGTTCCTCTTCGAAGAAAAGATTCAAGAACAGCAAGCCATATTGCAGCCATTACAGCATTATATGACATTTCCAGTTTCCACTCTCAAAATCATAGTTGTTAAAATCAGATCGGATTATCGACTGAAAAACCAGTCAAATTCTAAATCAGTTCAATTCAGTATTCTGACCACCAATAACAAAATCTTGTCCCATAGTCTTACTAGGTGGAGTTGGCTATATGGATCAAATGACGCCATTGAGTTCTATTATGTATCATGTTTACAAAGAGACTATTTATATTTTATATGTAGATATTGTTTGACCACCTTATGGATGGTCTTCCTAGGTCTTTTTCTACCTTTTATCTCTTGTCCATCTTTCATCTCATCTACTCATTGGGTGTTCTGTCGGTCTTCTTCTCACATGTCCAAACCATCTGAGACGTGATTCTACTATCTTTTTCACAATAGGTGCTATTCCAACTCTCTCTCTTATATCTTCGTTCTTTATTCTATCCAATCACGTATGACCACTCATTCATCTCAACATCTTCATCTCTGTCATACTTAACTTATATTCGTGTTCTCTGTTGGCCGCCCAACACTTTGTACCATAAAACATAACCGGTCTAATAGCAGTGCGATAGAATTTACCTTTAAATTTTAAAGACAATTTTTTGTCACATATAAAACTAGAGGCACTCTTGCCGTTTTAACCAACCTGCTTTGATCCTATGATTTACATCTTGTTCAATCTCTCCATTATCCTGTATGATAATGCACCCAAAATACTTAAATCTTTTAACTTTTTGTAAGATGTTTTTTGCAATCTTCACCTCTGTATTAGGTTTTTCCCTTCGACGGTCGAACTTACATTCTATATATTCCGTCTTGTTACAACTTATGCACAGACTATACTTTCTAGAGTTTCTCTCCATAAATTTAACTTTTTACTTAGGTATTTCCTTGACTCTCCCATAAGGACGATATCATCGGCGAAAAGCATGTACCATGGCACAGATTCTTGGATATGTTCTGTGAGTACTTCCAAGACTAATGTGAAAAGGTATGGACTTAAGGATAATTTCTGGTGTAATTCTATACCAATAGAAAATTTCTTTGTCACACCACTTTGAATCTTTACACTAGTTATAGTCACGTCATATATGTCTTTAATTGCACAAATATATGCAATTCTTACTCCATTTCTTTCCAAAATCTTCCATAAAATCTCCATTGACACCCTATCGTACGCTTTTTTCAAATCAATAAACACTATATATAGATTCTTTTATTACTATAATACCTTTCCACCGTTTTTTTTAACAAATATGTAACTTCAGTGATAAATCTGTCTAACATAAAACCAAATTAGTTCTAAATCGATTTAATTCAGTATTCTGACCGTTTAAAAAAAATCAGTCAAAACCGATCAGAACCACAAGTCAACAATTAATAGAAAAACTCCTCCTCAGGTCTTTCTGGAGTAACTTGGCTGCCACTACATCAATCTGTTTTTCCATAATATTTTTTTAAATATATAACATATATAAATTAAATTAAAATTTTAAAATTTATATTTATTAATTATAATTTAAATAATTTAACTAACTGATTGAATCAATAAACCAATATATTATTAATTTAAATTGATTTAATTATCGATTCGGATCAAATAACTATACTCAAAATAGCCCATGTTTGCATCCAAAGGCCACTAATTAAAGGTTCAGATATGTTAATTAGTAGCAATAGTAATATAATCGTTGTGGTTCGAGTATTTTTAAATTATTATCGTTACCTAAAGGTACTATATAGAAGAAAAACAAAAAGATTGAAATTTCAACACGCCAAGCCGATTGATTCTGATTCGCCATCATTGTAGGGTCATAGCATGGCTTCTTCCACTCTTTCACATTACTTTTACATTTTTTTTTCTAATTTCTGCCTGGCCCATAACTTCCCCTTCGTTTGCTGCATGGTTCTTATCTTTGTAAGTCAACATAATGGTTTATATTTCAATATAACCAAATTATATTACACCTTTAATTAACATATATATGGCCAATATAATATAGATGGATTCTCACATATATCAAAACCTCATTTTTAATTCTAGACTTGATCAATACGAATTCATGTTTGGAAGAATAATCATTAAGGACCACTAAGAATCATTAATTAACAAGAGGATCAATTATATCAAAATCATTAACATAAGACCAAATAAATTGTAAATTAATGAAAAAGATCACACTATTTTTATACATAATCGAGAAGACCCTTATTTCTATTTAAACTAGTTGGCTTGCTACAACCTTGTTTTTGCATCTTCTAAAATAGTCCATCTTACTCGTTCGAGGGTATTGTCTGCTCCTAGACATTTCAACCTTATGATTTTTTTTTTTCTAAAATAAAGAGATAGAAACTATTTAATCCATCAAAATCTGTCTAAAAATAAGAAGTACTTCTATAATTTTATAAAACATATTTTATTCCCTTCTTTAATTAATGTGAAACTTTACGATCATCACATTAATACTAAAGTGACAAAAAAATAGCTATAACTTGTCTTATTTAACATTTATGAATTATTATAATATTTAATAAATATTAAATAAGACAAATTCTACCTGTTTTTGACTAATTCTTTTTTATTACTAAATATTTCTCATAAATAACACAAGTATATATTACTGAAGGTGCAGCATATATATATAGGCCAACTTATCTTTGGAGATATATTATTATATCAAAGTGGTTTATATTTTACGAATTTCTTTATAAAATGTTCCATCAATACTTTGTCAACCTTTTGGCTAAGATGACTAATATAATTAATCAGATCGAAGTTAGCTGGATTTGGTTGCTTTACATTAATTATTATTGAGCTAGTAAAAACTGGTCAAATTGATCAACCTTACTGGGTGATATTGTTATGATGGGAAGAACATTTTGTTTATTCATTCGAATTATATATATATATAGAGGAGCTCTTTTAATTTCTTTGGAAAAAAAAAATAATTAAATGTATAAGGATGGAGTTCTCTTTAAAGGTCTTTTACGTTCGGTACAATGCATGAAAATCATGCGTAGACTGACGTGTAAAGTATGTAACAGCAATCATTTCCGCAAATTTAGATAACAAATAAAATATTTTTTATACATTAAAATTAATCACTAAAATTAATTATTAAAATATTTTAGTATAAATATATATAATTTAATTTATTTTAATATATAATTATATTTTAATATATATTTAACAATAATAACTAATTTTAATGATTAATTTTGATATACATAGAATATAGCTATTTAAATACATATTTAATAAAATGATTAAACAAACCGAAGACAAATTAAGCCAATAAATTATAATTTAAATGACATAATTTTTTCATACTCATTTAAAAAAATTACAGATTCGAATCTTTTTATCTTTGGCTAAAAAAAACAGAAGACAAAGCAAAAAGTAAAATTTCTTGTTATGGAGAACAGTAGGCATATATACTTCTCCAATAATTAAGCAATCTCGTGAAGGAATCTTGGTGCTATATATCATAAGGGAAAGTATAGGGACTCAATGGCTTAAGCATACAATGCGTATAATGGAGGTTTAGGAAATATTAGAGATATAATCATTAGTGTTACATTGTCTTATCAAATTACGCTTTTGGGATGAATGGTTTCATGATATGACATTAGAGTTTTATGACATGAGATGTTTATTTATCCTGGTATCCGGATGGTTATTTTGGATAGTATAGGTGATCCAAATGGTTATTCTGGATAGTATGAGTGATGTTCATTCTATTTATGGATCAAAGATTTAGCCCATTGTACACAGCATCTAGCAAGTTCATTTATTACTTCCAATTAATCTTTTTTCGCTAAAATTTATGTGTTTTTATTTGATGATCTTAGAGACTTATTAGGCTCTACATGCAACTAATCCTTTGTTTTTTATGGGGAGCAAGTCAACTGCTCCAATGGTAAGTAAGCAATCTTCAATTTCATCTTCCACTTGTTCAATTAATTCTAAGTATTTGAATCCTGTTATAAGAACTCGACTAATTTAATTTAACTCGAATGAAATTTTATTAAAAAAAGTAAAATATATAATTCAAAATTTTAAATTATGATTCAAACATGTTACATTATACATTTGTAGAAATCAAAATATTATTAAAAATATAACTATTAACGTACATCTTATTAACTGAATTTAAAAAAAAAATTATAATATATATAATATCTAAGCTGTATCTGATTTTATCGGTTTAAATTTTTGAATAAAATGATTACATAACAACATTTTCAACATTTTTGTTTTTATCTTAAAGATTCGAAGTTAAAATCTATGGAAAAGAAACCAAAATATGCATCAGTTTGACCAATCCACCTTGTTATGAAAAATTCCTTCCTCACGTTGGTTCCTTCCCCGGATAGAAAATAATAAAAGTAGTAAAGCGCGTTTGGAGCAGACAAGTTTGAAAATATGAACAAAGATACAAAATCATGCATGCTTATTATTTATCTCCACTACTCACTCTTTAGTCCATATCATATAACTTTAATTTTTCTTTATATATTTCATGCACCGTCACACAAATGTTCTATATAATTGCATGGTTCTTCCAAACACACTTGTTCATTCCACAAATAACTTAAGCTTAAGGGATTGATAGTAATAATTAACTAAGTAATGGCGGCACCATTTCCTCATCACTTGTTTGTTACACTGTCCATTATTCTTTCTGTTCTTGCTTGTTCTATTATGATGAGCAATGCACAACTCTCACCAAATTTCTATGCCAAAACTTGTCCAAATCTTCAGGCCATTGTGCTGAGTGCAATGAAGCAAGCTGTTACCAAGGAACCTCGAATGGGGGCTTCCATACTTCGCTTGTTCTTCCATGATTGCTTCGTTAATGTAAGGATATCATAACTTAGCATTTTTAATTAGTTATGATTTCTCTGCTGGTTATTATTATTATTAAAATAATTAATTGATTTGCATATATATATATATGGTATGGACGTATGGTAGGGGTGTGATGGATCAATCTTATTGGATGACACATCCACATTCACAGGGGAGAAAAGTGCAGGACCAAATCAAAATTCAGCTCGTGGTTTTGATGTGATAGACTCCATTAAAAGCAATGTTGAAGCTGCTTGCAATGCTACTGTATCTTGTGCTGACATTCTTGCACTTGCTGCTAGAGATGGAGTAGTTCAGGTAACAACTAACAACAACACACCCATTCTTCTCTTTCATTTCTTGCTTTCCTTCTTTCTTTACCAATAATAATTGATTTTCTCACCCAAAAATATTAGATAATCATCATATTTTATATTTATCTTGAATTATTTTAATTGAATTAATATTAGTTAATTTTTTATTTTTTATTATAAAATAAAATAATATTATATATATAACTAATAAAATTTATTATTTTTTAGTCATTATTTCATCAGTACTCTAAACTCTTATCCTAATCATATACAAAGAAAGTATATAGCAAAAATATTTGTTAATATTAATAAAATATATTTTTTAAATTTAATAGTGTATGGACTATATACAAAGAGACTTTAAAGTTAAAAGTTGGGGTCAAAGTTATATTATTCTACGTAATTTTCACTTTTCAGTGTCTAAAAGCATTTTGGTCATTCTTTTTCTTTAATTAAATGTTTCAATGGATTTGCATCTATAATTATTTTTATGCAAATTATTTAATACAAACTCTTTAATTTAATATATAACATGTAGCTTTTAATTATTACTTTTATTAATATATAGAGTATCCATGTGCACAATAATGTATATATGTCAATGTGGCTACTTTAATTTATGAACTAATTATAGACAGTAAAGTTACAATGAGACTAAAAACAAAAGAAATGAATCCATTAATTTAATTTCCTAAGGGATTTATTTGGGTTTTTTTACTGCTTTTTCCTGTAGTAGAGATAATGCATGTAAATCTCACAATGAGATTCTCTGAAATCATTGTAGTAGTATATGTTTGTTTCTTTCCCCAACATTTTCTTTTAGCATGGGCTTGTTTTCAAACATTGTTCCCCACTTCCTGTTCTCACTTTTTCTCACACACATGCATGTAACTTGATCATCATGTCAACTCTTGTAATTTTGTGGGGTCTTCCAAATATACACACACCTTGCATGCATGAAATATCACATCACAATTAAGCAGGTTGTGACCTGATAATTTATCGCTTGATTTCTTAATCAAAACTTAGGGATTCAAATCTTAGTCAGATATTTTCTTCAAATAAATGACCCATGCTGATATCCTTAGAGAAAAAAGAAAAATCTTATACATAAAAATTTCAGATAGAGATACAGATGTGCAGTGTGTTAATCTAAAATTAATAATTAAAAATGGTTAGATAATTTAATATATTTAATTAAATTATTATTTAATAATTTTAAATTAAAAAAAATTAAAAATAAGTAATTTTTAGTAATTTTAGTTATTATTTGATTGACGTAAATATTAAATTGTCTTTTAAAAGTAAATTTTATTAATTTATGTATATAAATTTTAAAAAATTATAGATTCAAACTGTACTAATTTATATATATAAATTTTAGTAAACATAGGTATAAAATATATGTTTTTTTGTGTAAAATTTTTATATACAAAATTTTTATAAATATGAATGTAAATTATTGCTAGTTAAGTACTGATAAAAAATGAAAATATTTATTGGTTATGTAATATTATTTTTTTAACTATTAATTTCACGTAAGAATAATTTTATGTGAGTTTTCACTTTTAATAAATATATTTAATTTTGATATACTAATAATATAAAATATTTTACATAGTTATTACCTAATTATATCCATTCTTTCAAATGATCACGCGGTTAATGTGAAAAAGATAATTATTTTTATTAATGTGAAATTACGTATAAAACTACTTTACATGGTAAATGCATCAAAATTAAATTTTTAATAAAATATATAAAATAATTTCTTTTTATGTTTTTTTAATGTGCCTATTATAGCTAGGAGGACCTTCATGGACAGTTGGGCTAGGAAGAAGGGATGCAAGAACAGCAAGCCAAAGTGCAGCCAACAACCAAATCCCTTCACCATTCTCCGACCTTTCCACTCTCACTTCCAGGTTCGCCGCCAAAGGCTTAAACGCTCGCGATCTCACCGCCCTCTCCGGCGCCCACACCATTGGCCAAGCTCAATGCCAGTTCTTCAGAAACCGCGTCTACAACGAAACCAACATCGACGCTAACTTCGCCACATCACGGAAAGCCAACTGCCCTTCCGCCGGAGGGAATGCAAACCTCTCCCC
The DNA here is from genome assembly GCF_014773155.1 of Arachis stenosperma. Taxonomy (NCBI): domain Eukaryota; kingdom Viridiplantae; phylum Streptophyta; class Magnoliopsida; order Fabales; family Fabaceae; genus Arachis; species Arachis stenosperma. The sequence goes on from NC_080384.1 coordinate 36,393,044, forward strand.
TCTCGAAACCCTAACTCCAGCTCGGTTCGACAACAATTACTATAGAGATCTTGTTGCCAAACGCGGCCTTCTTCATTCGGATCAAGTGCTTTTCAATGGTGGGACTCAAGATGGTTTGGTTCGGTCTTATAGTGCCAATAGTGTTTCTTTTTTCAGTGATTTTGCTGCTGCCATGGTTAAGATGGGAAATATTAGTCCTCTCACTGGGACTAGTGGGGAGATTAGAAAGAATTGTAGGGTGGTGAATTAATTATTGATCATACCATGAAATTCAATTCTCTCTTTTAAGAATTGTGTTCTAGTAATAAAATTAGGGCACATGTATGAGCAATTGATGTGAATAAATGACCATATACGAGAGATTTTGAGTGAATGATTAATTACAGGGTCTTGGTCATAAAGTTAATTGGATTAGATCCTCAATATATTCTTGGCAGGTGCAGAATTATTACGAAAATATTTGATAGTAAAAAAATATTAACTAAAAATAATTAGAATTTGTTTTATTTAATATTTATTAATTATTATAATAATTAATAAATATTAAATAAAATAATTTTATTTTTTTATTTTTTTAATATTATTGTTATTATTATTTATTTGTTTATTCTGGTTGTTTGTTAGCTGTTTTTTTCTTTTGATAATATTAAAAAATTATTTAGATTTTTGATTTATTAATATTTATAATTTTATATTATAATATTTATTATTATATATTTATTAGATTTAATTATTTTGATTATAAATAAAAGATATCAAATAAAATAATTTTAATTATTTTTCAATGTTTTTTGAATATATTTTTTTCCCACGGTATCTCCCAACCCGACAGATCAAGGACTAATCTGTCACAAGGCGGGATTCAAACTCTCGACACTTGCTTAAGTAGACGAGTGAGCTGAACACTCGACCAACTCAAGTTGCTTGTTTTTTTGAATATATATATATTCTGAAATAAGACTCCTTCTTCCGCAAGTCCTTCCCCTTTGATATTGTCATCGAGCCCCAGAGAAGGCCCAACTAGCCTGGCCCACGAAATTTATTGATCAAGATTCTAGTTATGCTTAATAAAATGAAATAAATAATCCTGACAAAAAAAAAAATAATACATGACAAAAAGAAATGAAATAATTTTAAAAAAGACAATGTTTAGTAATTAGTATAAGGTTTTAATTTGTTCCAACACATACCAAATTTAGAGCCAAATGAGATTGAGAATGTGTACTAAAATGGTTTTCGACATTTTAATTGTGCTAAAAAGATTTTCAACTTTTCAATTACACCAATTGGAAAAGGGTAGTGTTATAGTGCAAAAGAGCTTTTTTTTTTTAGTAGGTGCTGAAGAGGCGTGGAAAAGATTGAATTCTAGGCGTGTTAATGTTGATTGGATATGTATAGACAGATTTTTCGGTAAAATAGACCCTGCAGAATTTGTCGCTAAAAAATAGCTTAACAACATTAGATTAATTTCCTGTTAACGATGATAATTATCTTGTTGGACTTTTTGCTATCCGTTGATGCTTTTTGATGCAATAATGGGACTGATTGCAAATATTTGTATTATTCAGTAAATAGAATTTTGGGCCATCAATAGTTCAATAATAATAATAATAATAATAAACCAACTTGAGTTGGTCGAGCGGTCAGCTAATTCGTTTGCCCTTAAATGAAGCTCAGATCCGCGATAGATTAATCTTTAACTTGTCGGGATGGAGGATACCGTGGAAAACCAATAATAATAATAATAATAATAATAATAATAATAATAATAAATCTGGCTGAACGTTATGCACGTCCAAATGTTCAATAAACTCTTCTTAAGCTTTCTCGTCTATTTCCTTAAAAAAATATTTATTAATTTAAAATAGTAAAAAAAGGAAAAATTTTAAATAATTTAATTTATACTAAATTTTTATTAATTTTAAATTAATATTTACTAATTTAAAATTTATAAACTAATTTTTTTAAAAAACGAAATACACATTCCTAAACTCTAAACCCTAAATTATAAACTCTATATCTTAAATCCTAAACTCTAACACATAACTTCTTAACCCTAAACCCTCAAGAACATATCCAAAACCCTAACCACAAATCTAAAATGCCTCAATCATAACCTAAACTATAAACCCTAAACTACAAATCTTAAACACGTAATACTAAATAAAAAATACTAAATAAATAACTATTAAACACTAAAACCCCTAAAATCCAACCTTAAGCCTTTCAACTTGCTCATAAATCCTAATCTCTAATTCTAAACTTTAAATCCTTAACTTTTTAAATTTAAACAAGAAACTATAAACCATACAACAACAACAACAACAACAACAATAATAAATGTAAGAGTTGTAAAAATGTTGTCAACATTGAAAGGTTAGGGTACTAAATAAGGAGGAGATACATCTCTGGTATTACATTGTTGTTGGAACGTGAAAGACTGACAGTGGAGTGACGATAGACAAATTATGATGCCAAACCCACCGTTCTAAACTACAATAGTGCCCTTCTTCAACCAAAAAACCCAACCCAAATGCTTAATCATCATTAGCAATAACATACGTCGAACTAATTATCTTATGTCACCATAATAACTTTTTTTGCTAAACTGCTACACTTCAGATTTTGTCTATGCGTGCAATACAATTGATAACATGCATCCAAATTCCCTTGCATCCACCTCATTTCAACATCTGCCGAAACAATACTAGTTCAGCACGGTAGTATTGGCCTAACTTATATACCAATAACTAAGTCGGGTTGGTCTAGTGGTTAGCTCATTAGTCTGCTTAAACAAATGTCGATGAAAGGAAAAAGAAGGTGCAGCAGCAGTATCAGTTGCAGGGAGTACAGGGGCGGCGCGACGCATGGGAGAAAAAGGTGCAGCGGTGGTGCAGTGCGTTGCTTCTTCAGATGATGGCGGCGGCGGCACTGAGGTGCGTTGGTGACAAGGAAGGGGGAGTGAAGCAGCTATGATAAACACAGAGAAAGGTGGAAGGTGAGAGACTAGGATTGTGGTGGATAAATGGAATAGAATATTTTTTTGTTTTAGTGAGCCTGGAATGTAGCCCATTGTTCACGTTATTCACACTCCATTATCTACCCAGCAGAACTCTTTCAAAAAATAACTATCCTTCTCAAAAGGATTATATGAACTCTAATTGAAAAGAGTATTATATTTGTGTGTAAGTTGTGTTTAAGCATTTTTTTGTCAACGGTGTTTATTCCTCTCGTTCATCACAATATAGCCAGGTGAATATATTCACTTATTTTGAATCTCCATACGAGTTACTGATAATGTGTTTTTGTTAATGATATTTATCTTTTAACACTATCATGTTGGATTATACAAAGGGTACCAGGATGCATGCATCAATACCCAAACCCTTAGCTCAAAAGTGGAGCAAAAAAATTGTTCAGTTTTAGTTGTTCAACATGTGCAACTTCATTGTTTATGATAAAAAAATGCATCGCGAGTAATACCCGAAAGATGGATTTTGATATTTTCTTAAAGGACAACTCTGAATCCTTTTCAAAATCCTACCTTTTCACTAGAAGCTTTTCATTGACAAGCTGAAGTTGTTGGGAAAGAAGATCCTAGGGATTTGGTTTCAAGCAAAGGAAAAGAGACAAAATGACTGGCTATTGTTCTCGAGGATTTAGAGTGCGTGTTCTAACATATTGTGTGTAGTTTTACAAAATCTCTAGTGGTCCTTTCAGCTAATAAGTTTCTATTATGGTTTGCTAACACAGCAATAACCGAATCGGGTGCGCAATGTTTGGCCGCATGGTTGGTCAAATCCTACCACATCTTGAGGAGGATAAAGTCAAACTGCTTATAGTCGTGTTACAATTAATAAAAGCAATAAGGTGGAACGGAAAGTCATCAGTGCAGAGTCATTTCAATGTTTTCCAGTTGCACGTCGACCCTGGATTGAAAGAGATAGTTGGGTTTAGAAACATGTTAGTTATTCTGATGTAATATACTTGAAGCATAGAATAATAATTGGAAATTTGGGAAAAAAATAGTAAGACTTTTCATTTAATAATTGGAAATTTCAACAACAATGGAATGTATTGTAGTTGATCATGTTTTTTTACTTTTAACTGATTACACTATTTTTACCTGGAAGGTTGCTCGGAGGTGCAACATCATCCTCCGTGAGAATATAAGTCAGATTTCATCACATGGTCCATGGTTAGGTGTTGAAGATCTGACATATGGTAATGCTTCAGTGAAAACAATAGAGGACATCCTCAATCAAACAGAGATAATTAGAAATACAATTATCAACTTAAAAATAAATTCAATAATTACTGAAAGACTCTTTTAGAGTTCAAATTTATTTGGGAATATATGATCATATTGGAAAGTCCCACTTGGATGATTGGAACTTTTGTTTAAATCAATGTAAGCAAGAATGATTGGTTTTACAAGTCGTGCAGGAAGTGTTCGAAAAAAGTTAATACTCCTGTTGGCAATAGATATGAATGTGGAAAGTGCGGTGACACACACGGATGTGCTGCACTACGGTATATTGTATAAGTCCATTTGACAAAACTCATGCATTCCTATATAGTTTTGTTGTTATCATTCTTATATTAAATTAATGAAGGGTTTATGTATGTATTCTGAATATGTGTGTTTTGTGTGCATTCATTTCAAGATTCAAGGTGGAGATGATGGTTTTTTATGGCATTGGAAGTATTAGGTTGCTTCTGTGGGACAAGGAAATAATAATGTTGTGTGGCAAGTGCACTGAACAATTTATGGAGGAGAAGGTGAGTTCAATATTAGGGGATATTAGAAGTAGTTGTTGTATAAAGTTGGTAAAACCTTAACGTGGACATTGTTTCCATTATCTACCAAAATTTAGGTCTCTACACAAGATGACTACCCACCAACTTCTGACAATATTATGGACAAGAAGGTGCTTTTCAAACTAAATGTTAAGTTTGGTAATATTAGTCAGTATTATCTAGTGTATACGGTCATGAGGGTATGCGATGATGAAGATATAATTGAAAAGAACACTCCTGAAGAAGTGTCCACTACTCCTACCATTAATAACATTATATATATATCATGATCAGGAAGAGTATTTTACCTGTTTTCTTTACTATAAAATCTGAGTAGAAGAATGGTATTTCTATTTTGTTTTATAGGAAAATGGTTGCAACAACTCTATTGATATATTGGGCAGTGTTGTCAACCTGAATACTGATTCTGATATACAACATTCTTTGGTACATTTTAATGTTTTATTTGGAGAAATTTTGGTAATGTTTCATTTGCTAACTATTGCTTAAAAGATGACAATTATGATTTTATATGTTCAGGACGGTCCTCAGAAGTGTATATCATCACTAACGTACAAGACTCCAGTAAAAAAGTCCAACAATAATGGAGGAAAGGGTGGCTCATCATTTGTGAATGAAATTGAGGAGGAAGGGCATCTATCAACTATCCGTTTTAGTAGGAAGTCGGGCAAAAGGTCTAAGATCCAAATTATTGAAGAGGATCATTGATAATAGTATTAGTATGTTGAATATGGAGATTTTAATACAAGTTATGTTCAGATGCATGAATTATTTGGAAATTCAACAAGAGACTGATGTTAGAAATGAGACTAGATCATTATCATGTCGTTAAGTACCTTAATGTTGCATAAGTAATTTGAATGGTTATTATGTTGGTGGCTATTATGTTGGTGGCTATTATGTTGCATGAGTAATACTAATTAATTGCGAACCTAATTATGATACATTAATTAATGTCCTCAGTCAATCTCTACAAACTAAAATGGTTTTTAGGATTGGGATGATGTAAGGATTTGAGGATTTTATATTTGGAAATGCACCAAAAGTATTGCATAAACTTTGAGTAATTTTGGTGGAAAGTAACTTGAATATGCCCACAAAAATAGGTTAATATTTCCTGGTTCATGGACGCCTAAAGTAGTATGAATTGTAGCTTATACCTTAGTTTAGGAAACAGACAAAGGGTACAACGGATATTATTACAAAAATAATTAATATAAATATAAATATTTTGGAGTACATAAATAAATAATTATATAGATAACATTAAATAATAAGTTTGATTTATCTGTCAAAAGTCAGATTTAGCTAACATTTGTAATACATATCGTTCAAGTGATAGAGTATGAAAATATATATTACTTAAGTCAACAGTTAAAAAGAATTGTATGTCTTTTGGATTATTTAACATATAAATACAAATAGATTATAATTTTAAATAAATTAAAAATGTGCTTCAGGGGTTATTAATAGAGTAAGTAAATATTAATTATATAATTAATTGGTAAAAAACAATTTTTTGCTTTTTTCTAAAGAATTTATTTATAAACTTATAAAGATAACATTTCTATATAAATACATGTTTATATAGAAACAAAATTCGTCATATAAATATTATAAATTAAGCTTATAAATAAATTAAACATGTGATTTAGAAGTTAGTAATAAATTAAGAAATTATTAATTATAATATTAAAAAGTAAAAAAATAATACGGTGTTTTTTTATACAAGGGTTTATTGAGAATTTTAAAAATATATGTTCGTAATTGTAATAGATTAAGCTTATAAATAATTAAACATGTAATTTAGTTGTTAGTAATAGATTAAAAGAAATATTAATTATATAATTGACGAGTAAAAAACAAATTGGTGTTTTTTTAATCTATTATTTATCTACAAGCTTAAAAAGCTAACATTTTTATATAAATACACTTAAGTGGTATAAATCAGGACAACGCAAGTTTCTCATGCTTAAAAATCACTAAATTATTTCTTTTATCACCTTAGTTACTCCTTCCTATTTTCAACCTAAAATGAGTAATATTTCACCCAAAAGAGTACCCCTTTCATACCTCGACGATGATTTAGTGACTCCTAATGCTACAACAAAGAATGGAACGACAAGCTATCAGCTCTATTTTTTGTCAGGCAAAACTTCATGCTCAACAAAAACAAAAACAAGAGTACGTTGATTGGCATCGGTCATCGTCCTGTGGATGATAACACAAGGTGGTTTATAAGAGCTGATGTTGATAGCGGTCTATAACTAGATTTAAATATACCAATAGCTATCAACAACTTTGGCTTTTATTTCTTGGTTGGGTCTGATCACAGTAATGTGTGCATCAAATTTTCACAAGGTGGCATGAACTCTAGCCTTCTTATATGGAATCCTCTGACATGTCAAAGGGTTTTTGTTTCTGATGAGGCAAGGAGGCATTGTTGCCATGCTGTCTCACTCTATGCATTTGGATCTTGGCTAACCATATCGAGTATCGCATAGTGTATGTATACAAGTGGCACTATACTGATTAGAATCTTTCATGGAGTTTATACAACTCATTTGAGGCTGACTGGAATCATTCTTGTATTTACACCAGCAATGTGAAAAAACTAAGTCTTAAGTCAATTATTGATGAAGGGGTGATATATTGGATAGGGTAAGGAGGAGTGGACAATGTGGAACCAATATCCATTGTCACATTCAATCTACAAAGAAAAGTTTTTTCTGAAGCATTAATACCTAATGGTGTTAGGTCAATCTATCACAATCTTACTTATTTCAATGATAGTGTTGGTTTCATATCACAAAAAAATGTTGGTTTCACTAGGCACATCATAATATGACAACTGATCAAACATAGTCAAATGATGAGCTCAAATGGGACAAAATGCTTCAGATATCTGGTATTGGCATACCTTACAACTCTTTATTTGATGGTAGGGATATAATTTTAGTTATTGATACTAAGAGCAATTATGGAGAGACAAATGATGATGAGATAACTAATATCCTTATCTCTTGGTTTAGATATAAGACAACTAAAAGGGAGTATATCATCCATCGTAAATGGCATAAAAATATTTATGTCAAAATAGTCACCATTCACTTGCAAGGATATATCTAGTTTAAAATAAAAATACTACAAAGTCCATCACTATGGTCCACATTGAAGCATTTTCTCATTATCTTTTGTTCTTTTGAATTTAATGTTATGTTAGATGTAGTTGCTCTTTGTTGTGCCTTATAATATACCCATGCTGTAGTAAATTAGTATAAAACATCTACTTTACGATCATATTTTAATTAGTTATTTAAGAAGTTATGTATTGTGTAACCCATCATATACTAGGTTTATCAGTGTGATGGACTAGACAAATTATGACAGTTATTTTTATATTAGTGGTACTTTGCATTGACTCTAACTCAATTACTATAAAAAAATTCAAGTAGGATAGAGTATCAGTTAATTAGAAAAAAGTGTAATTAAATTGAGCAACACATTTACATAGTGATTATGATTAGTCCAAATTATTTTTTTGAGGTACAAACAAAAGGTGGCTACCGTTGTATAACAATTAATATTTGGGAACATATAATTCTTTAGTATTAGCTGAATAATTAGTTGAAGGAATAGTTAAGTTGGTAATCTAGGAGTTAGTTTGAAAACATTCTATAATTGTAGTAAACAAATAAATTTGTATTGCAAAACACACAAAATTGTTACTTACCATGACACCCTTTACACTCATACTGATCGATAAGGATTTTAATATATTATAGAATTTTAAAGATAGTTTTAAACTTTTAATTGTTTACCAAGAAAATAAACAGTTGTAACAAATATGCAAAAAATACGAAGGTGCCAAAATAAAAAAGGGGTCAAAATAAAAATATTAACTAATTACTAAGAAAAAAACAAGCACCAATTATATAACAAATTAAATTGTAAGATATCTTTTCAATGAGTCCACATACAATATTACATTACATGTCTTTTATAATTATCTTCTAATAATTTTCTTAGATTTCTGTGCCTTTCAGTAATAATATAATAATAAATAGTGTTGGTGCTACTTTTTGATAGTATTCATTAGCTATATTAATTTATTAAAAATTTAATTTTATATAAATTCATGTACAAGAGAAGGTAATTATTTATGAAATTTTAAATATAATCTCAATATTTTAACCATGTATAATAAGGTAGTACTAACTTTTATTATAGTTTTCAATTGGATTAGTTCTTTAAGTTTATCTAATTTTAAAAGAGGGTAAAGATATCTAATTTCATGTTCAATAAATATTTCATATGAAATCTGACACTGGAAGACAAATATACCTACATTTTATTGAAGGGTGTTGTATTTGCATTAGGATGCACGTAGTAAATAAAGAAAAAATACAATAACATTAAATGCTAAAAAAGAAAAAAGGAAAATCAAATGCTACACAATGAACTAACATTCTAAAGGAATGTACATCTGTCAACCAAAAAGGGATAAATTTTAATATACGTGAATATTCAACCACACTTTGGAGTTAGCCGTTTAGGTTATTATCTCTCAAGGTATGTCAAAATCTTTTTTAACATAGTTATGGGCCATGATTGTTAGATTTCTTACATATGTTGATTAATAACTATAGGCACCAATGGAGAAGACCAACCCTGTTTTAGCCAGAATCCAGAGAAGAAATATTATTGATGCAAAGTGGAAGAAGTACAAGACATCAGAACAATCTGAAAAGTGCACTCAAGTACACTCAAGGCAACTTCTTCGACAGATATGGTTAAACTCATGCACAACACCCATAGGTATTAAATTTTTTTGTTAAGATACACCTAAGTCCAGCTAGAAATATTCATAAGTTAGAGGTTGAAAGTCTACAACCGATTCATCTTCTATAAAGGAGAGATAATCTTTGGTGTAGGTGTATTGGAAAAATTCAGTTGAAACTCAGACTATATCATAGAAAGATTTTAACATATCCATTTTGCGTAGACTATATGTAGAAGCTAAATGATTTAAAAATTAATTGCATATGATAAAAATAGATTTGAGTAATGTGGATCACAATACGACAGGTTTAAAAAACAAAAGAAAGATGGATGTGTATTGCAGAAACAATGCATCCACATCGAAAGACATAAATTTCTGTATCCAAACACCAAATCCAAATCAGGAACAAAGTTTGATTGATACTACGCAAACCACAGGTACATGTATACATTAGTCTATGATACAACTTCCTTTGAACCCTATAATGTTGATCCCATAACAGTAATTTCTATTAAAAATAATGAAACACGGTACAATACACCATCAAAGAGATCCTTTAGAAGAAAAAAACATCCCAGTTTTATCCAATACTGACTCAATCTCTCATGGTTAGTTGTTGTGTTATTGCATTTCAAACAAACACAAGTAAGGTCATTAATGTAGGTACATTTAGGATAAGGTTTATAAGTCCTCTTAGGATAGAGTTCGTCAAAGATTAAAACTTAAAACTTGAATGAAGAATGATTAACGGTCAACTACCTCAGGCATGTTAATTTCAAGGTGTTTTATAACCAAACTTCTCTTAGTTAACATGTAATTTACCCTCTATGATATGTTACCTTATGATTGGTTGATTATTTGATTTGATTAATTGCACTTCTAAATTGGATTGCCAAAAGTTTAACCAAAATTAGTATTTCAACTATGATAGAGTCAGTAAGTAACTTATTTTTTAAATTTTGTGTTATGTAATTTTTTTTAAAATATTACCCCAATTTTGATTTTTCAAAAAATTCTTCTTTTCTATAATATTTCTTGAAAAAAAAAACGAAAACATGTCGATGAGATGGAGCTATAATATTAAGATAGAAATACAATTTTTATTATGATAGTGAATTGATACAAAAAACTTCCATCACTTAAGTGTTATTATTCAAAAATATAAATAGCATGGCTCTAACTCTATTACTCTACTTTTCTTTTCTTTTTCCCATAGATGACATAAAAAAAGGTTTTAAAAATATTAAATTGGACAAATATTTTTAAGAAATTAAACAAGAATTCAATATAAAGTTACAAACCAAAGTTAAAATATTAATTTTGATCAAATTTAAGCAATCTAAATTAACAGTATAATTAATAACAATAAAATATTAATCAATCAAAAATTATAATGTCACATAGAATAAAGTATATGTTAATTAAGAGAGAATTAGTTACAAATTATAGTTTGCAAAATTGATTTTATCATGATTTAGAAATTTAGTTTAATTAACTTAATCTTAGAGCAGTGATGGTTAGTATTCATCGTAATAACTAAAATTAATTTTCCAACAATAATTGAATAAGTTAGAGAAGGAAATCAACCCCCTATTTATGAGGGGTTGGGTAGAAAATACCTTATTTTAATTGTTATCATTTGGTTGTTGTGTATATAGAATTAAATTCATTTCATATTGAACTCTCAAACATTCACAGAAGAAAGCAATGAAGCACGAAGAATAAGGATACTGAAAATCCAAGACAAAAAAAAATCATGCATAACGGCAATGAAAAAGGTATTAGTTGATAATTAGCTTTAAAGGTCACCTATCAGTTGTCTTTGTAATGATGAGTTCTAATAAAGATGTGTGTTTTCATTATCTGACTATTTTGAATTTGATTTTAGATAAATCTCATTCACATATGAAGCTACTGAGAAATAATGGGGACATTACTTATAATAAGACAGCGGCGTCTTTTGGTACAAATACATCCAATTTACCTAATGAAACAGGAGAAGTCAATTCACATAATATGACAAATGACACCGGAACTATGGCACGTGGGGTAACATAACCAAGTTTGAGCTCTCTCCAGATGGGCCGAGTGAGATTTCATTATAATATGATGTTGAAATAGGATACTGATAAACTTTGTAGACATTTTAGCCACTGCAATCATTGCCTTATGAGTTTGTTATGTTCATACTCAGGATTAGCATATGGCCAAAATGTGTAGTTAACACCGCTAAAACATAAGGATGCAACAGGTGATTTTTTGCTTATTTGCTTATACCAGTAATCAAATATGCTTTACATTAAACACACACAAGTTGACTTGGTACCAACTTTCAGCTAATTCATATATGCACATGGGTGATACAATGTATGTGTATGAACATTGTCATGCACTATTTTGGTACGAGAAAAGAACAAGGAAGCACTACAACTCCACTGACCTAAAGTTCACACTTTGTTGAAGAGAAGGTCAAGTCAAAATACCCCACTTACAAGACGATGCTCCTAAGGAACTATATGAGTTGTTGTATTGAGTAACAAACAAAAGCAAGCACTTTTGTGAAAATATTAGAACATATAATAATATGTTCCAATTCACATCAATGGGTGCAAAGATTGACCGAACAATAAATAAAATAAGAGGCCCACTAACATTTATTCTATGTGGTGAAAATTATCATCTGATAGGTAGTCTCCTACTTACAGAAGGCAATCCAGCTAAATTTGCATAGTTGTATGTGTTTGACACACTGAACAAAGTTTAGAACCAAATGAGCATAGTTCGGTAAGTGGAAGAACTTAATTGATTTCAGATGTCTTTAGCACTTTATTTTATTTCCTTTGGCAGTTCGCATACATAATTAAAAAGATAAATTGATTACATACCATAGAACTGTAATTTTATATAAGGAATCTGACAAGAATCATCTAAAGGAGGAGATTATTAATGAGTTGAAAAAATGTTAGATGAGCACAATGTATTGATGAAGGCTTTTTGTATGGTTAGGGACTCAATTCATAGTGAAGCAACATCTACTGTAAAGCTTAGGCTTTTGTGAAAAAGGGAAAATGATGGAACAAGGTATAACCTTGCTTCAACAAATGAGGTGGCAGCATTGATTATGGGTGATTTTGACATGGACAAAAATGATAGAGACATTATTGTCGAGACTAAAAGTGGGAGATTATAGTGAATCAACCAACTTAATCCGGCTTATTTTGGGTTATAATATCCTATATTGTTTTCTTATATATGGAGAGAATGGATGCAAGGAAGATATACCACTTAATCAGAGTAATCCTAATTCAAAGAAAGGTAGACAAGATATTTCAATGAGAGAATTTTTTGCTTTTAGAATACAAGAAAGATTAGCCAATGGATCCCCATTGCTATATTCAAGGAGGCTTTTCCAACAATTTGTTGTTTATGCTTACTCAATGATTGAGTCATCTAGATTGAATTATATACGGCTTGACCAAGAAAAGTTTAGATGTGAGATGTACAAAAGACTCAAGGAAGCTATATTCAATGGCAAGACAACACCTTCTAATGGTCTTATTTTGATGATTTATCAATTGTGTACACAATTGAGTTCCAAAAGCGCGAATTGCTACATGCACACATTCTTATTTTTCTTCACCCGACCGACAAATTTTCAACTGGAGAAGATATTGATCGAATTATTTTTGCTGAGGTTTCAGACACGCTTAAGGATCCATTGTATTTTGAAGCAGTTGAGAACCATATTATGCATGGTCCATGTGGTCAGCTTAGAAGAGATTCTCATTGCATGGACAATGGTAACTGCATAAGGCACTTCCCTAAACGTTTTGTTGATGCCACAACAATTGATGAAGATGGATATCCATTTTATAGGCACAGACAGATGGGAGAGTAATAAAAAAGTCGGGTGTTAAACCACATAATAGGTTGTTATTGTTGAAATATGGCACGCATATTAACGTTGAATGGTGTAACCAATCGCGATCTATAAAGTACTTATTCAAACACGTCAACAAAGGAAATGATCGTGTTACGATGTCATTTTATAGGAGTGCAGCCCGTGATGAGGAGGCTGATGACATAGATGAAGTCCGTATGTACTATGATTGTAGATACATATCTCCCTGCGAAGCAGCATAGAGAATATTTGGATACAACATCAATTACAGAGATCCATCTGTTGTTCGACTCGAATTTTATTTGCCTGATCGACAACCAGTTGTTTTTAAAAATGATGAAAACCTCGATGATGTTGTTGAGGAAGCTTCGGAAAAGAAGTCTGTGTTCCTTGGTTGGTTCCAAGCAAATAAAAATTACTCAGCAGCTAGATCACTCACATATGTTGAGTTGCCTACAAGGTTTGTTTGGAAGACAAAAGAGAAGATTTGGGCTCCACACAATTATTGGAAGGATTTTCTTCGTATCCCTAGGATCAAGAGAGATATATTATTTAAGACTATTCTTAAACTTTGTTAGAGGTCCGACTTCATTTGAAGACAGTATGCACGTTTTGTGCAATAATTTGTAACTCTCTTGTATTCTATTTTTCATCATAATGAAGCTATTTTCTGGTCTTGGTGACTAATGATTTTTACTTTTCACATTGAATAAGTTTTTCACATTAAAAATCTGAGTGTGTTAGCTTGCATCTAATTTTTTATTTATGTGATTTTTTCGCTACTATTGAGTATTACTGTGCTACTGTTAATACTTGTTGTGAGTGATATTGTTGCTTTTCTAATTTTTAGAAGTAGAAAATTATGTATTTTATTCCTATCACTTCTATAATTTGATGAGATCTTATATTTCTTGATTATCATTTAATTTCTTTATTTTAATGCCTTGTTTGGAAAGAAAGTCATATCTAGCTCTCAAATGCTATCATGATCAGTGTTCACCCTTCAGTCCTTTACACAAAATAGGTTTTAATATAGCTTTAATTAGACTTAATCCTTTCTTAAGATATATTCACTTCTTTGTATATATCATCCTTTATTAAATCCATACTTTTGTGTAAATAGAGAAGCTTACACCGTAAAACTATTTATTTGTCCATGTGCATGGATCTCATAATAATTTACCTCGCCAATGACATTGAATGAGAAGTAGCTTTGCTTAGTTATTTTCTCCTATCATAATAATGAGTGTCATTTTCCATGCCTACTTTGGGGTTTAACAAGTCAAATTTAACCAACAAAGTTTTTCACTTTCGGCTAAAAGAAACATATACTATGGTAAATGATCGGATCCATTATATTATTAATTGAGTTTCAAAAGAGAAATTAAGCTTTTGATATTCGAAAATCCTTCTTGGGTTATCGTCAAGGGTGTTTGAACCTGGACCTAGATTTTGTTGAGGGGTACGGTCACTAACTCCTTTATTTCATTGAATTGTTTTATGGTCACGACTTTATATATATGTTCTCTACTTTTTGACAATAAGCTAACATTGATCTTTAGTTAATTATTATTATAATTGCGTGGTACATTCTTTTTTATTTCTCCTTATTATGATGAAGTTAACCCATTTGTAGTTAACAACATAGTTCAATAAACTGAGAATAAGAACCTTTTTTAGGAAACCAGCATTTTCTCGGTTCATTTTCGTTCCATAGAGTTAAAATCCATTTTTTTTTTTTTTGGGGGAAGCATTGTTGTTTAAGGGGATTAATGATTAAACAAAATAATGCAATGTAAGCTTCCTTTTCAGTATAATGAATGCTAAATCAAGTGGAACATATTACTTATTATCTTTTTTATTTAACCATCTTATAATGGGGGAACTAGTGCTATATCCCAGCTTATTTTAACACGTATGTACATGAATGTGTGTTATTTTTCAAACAATAATTATTTAAAAACGATTTGTTGGGATACTTAGTTGTTAAGTCTTGTTAAACATCCAAGTATTTTTATTAATTAAATTTAATTAAGTTGGTCAAATTTAACAAAAAAATTGTATACTCACAGACATACATGTAAAATCAGACATTTCTTTTTATAAAAAATAGCATTAAAATTTTTTTATCATGACACATAAATTTTTTAATTTTGACATAAAAATTTTTAGTTTTAACATAAAATTTTTTAAGATTTTAAATTTGATACTGCAGTTTCTTTTTTTTTTCTTTTTTTTCTACCAAATTTTTATATTTTTATTATAAAGTGGTGTGTTTTTTCTTTAAAAGTTTTTGTGTTTATTGTCCAAAAAGTTGCATAATTTTTTTGTTTTTTTTATTTGATTTTTTCTTTTTTTCTTGTAGTGTTTTATAGTAGGTTATATTTATATCTTTGTCAAATTACTTAATTGAAACATGTATGTCTATTGTGTTTATTTAAAAATACAAATAACATTTTTCTAAAATTTAAATTTTGATATAAGATTTTTTTGTTTCTCACAATATCTCCTACTCTAATAGGTCAAGAACTAAGTTGTTGTAGATCTAAATTTTATTTAAGAAATTGTCATTGGCCAACGAATTACTATTTGCAGTCTTGCACAAAGTAAAATTTAAACACCTAATATTTACTTAAACGAATTAGTGATGAACTAACTATTAAACCCATCTAAATTAGTTCTGATATAAGATATTTGATCATTGAATACAATTTAACTATCATAATTTTTTAATACCTAACATTCATATATAACGACCTCGTTTGTTATGGCTTAGAAGAAGAAACACAAGAAGTTTTATCGAAGATTGCCGCCTCAGCCTTGTCAACGACGGTTCTCCTCTATTCTCTCCCATCTAAACTACTTTTTTTTTTTCTTTTTTTTCTTCTTTTTCTTCTTTATCATCTATCACCTCTTCCTATTTCACTGCCTCACTCATCTGCCACAGTCCCATCACAGTTTTTGCCGGCCTCAATTTTCACTATCGCCACCTCTCCTAGCTACCGCCTCCTCTATCAAGACACCTCCAACTCCTTAAAAATCCTTTTTTGCCTCTCTCGACGTGTCTCTATTTCACTCTATCACTGCCACCGCCTCTTTATCTCAATCACTCATCTGTTAGTTTTAGAACTTACCATCGTCACTTTTCTGTTGCCTCTCCAACCATCTCTTCGTACACCTCTTTTCTAATTCCTGTTTTGTTTATTGTCAATTTTTTTCATCTGAATTTAGTTTTTCAATTTTTATTTTCTATTCTAGTTTAAAATAAATCTTTTGTGTTTTTTTTTTCTTTTTGTCATCGTGACATCTTTTATGGTGATAATAGTTTTTTTTATGGATATTATAGTTTTAGTAGTATGATTTTTTATAGTTTGAGAGAAACATCCTACGAAAAAAAGCTTATTGTTCATATGTAAATTTAGAAAGTATTTAGATTTATTCGAAGAAGGCGAAACAATATTTTACTGTATGATACAACACGGTTGTGTAGATTTAAAAATAGGACGAATAGACAAAAGTACACATGAATTTTTACATGATGGACAGATGTACATTCTAATTTTTTAATGAGTCATCTGTACACACTAATATCAAACTTTGTTGTCATTTCTATCTTTTTGTTGCCTGGATAACCTTTTTTGCAATAGTGGCCGCCAAGTGGCTCTGTACATGGTGTGACATGACTCTTTTGATGACACATTGAAATTAAATGATAAATTGTTATATTTGTTAAATTTTAATAATAAAAAAAGATTTGCAAGTGATTTAGAATCTTCATTCTCTTCTTTCTTTTTCCAAAATTTACTTCGAACATAGTTCTAGCAACTATTTCTGAGTTACATTCCTTGATCCACGTCCACTTTTTGGAGAAGGAAGAAAAAGAACGAAAATTCTAAATCACTTATAATTTTTTTATTCAAATTTAATAATTTATCATTTAGTTTTTAATGTGTCGTAATAAAAAAGGTTATGTCACATAATGCACAGAATCACCTGGCAGTCACTATCGTTAGAAAAATTACTAAATGATGAAAAAATAAAATGGCAATGGTGTTTGATATTAATGTATCCAGATGACTCATTAAAAATTAGATTGTACGTTTGTCCACTATATAAAAATTTATATATACTTTTATCCATTTTTTCTTAAAAATATAAGAGACTTGGATTTTTTTTCTATTTCTACCATTAAGAGTTTTTAGAATTATCTTTTATATAAATTAATAGTTCATTATAAAAGATATTTTTCTTTTCTCTATTAGACGTAAATTTTATTTTTTTTGTTGCACGCGATCTTTTTTATTTTAGTAAGTCAATAATTAATTTGTCACATATCAAAACTTTAAGTGCGATTTAAATTTCTGACACTTTTTAAGGGGGTAATAAATTAATTAATATACCGATTCAAATTGATTATAAATCTTATACTTTTTCTGCGATGTATAAGTGTGATTTTTTTTTCAAATGAAATTTAAAAAAATAACCGTTTGTTTATATCTTTTGGACAAAGAAAATATTTTTTTTATATATAAAAAATTATTTAAATTATTTTTTAAGTTTTTTTGTGATTAAAGAAAATAAATTGTGCCGATTTTCTCATTATTATTATTATTATTTTTTTTTTTAAAAAATAAGTTTTTTTTTATTTTTTTAATAATCCAAAAAGTTAAATATAATCTTTTATTATTAATTTTATAAATAATACTATGAGAAAATATAAAAATATTAAAAAATTAAAAATTATATTTTATTCTTTTCATTGGTGAAAAAAATTTGAAAGAATTTATTTATTTTTTTAAATTAGTATACTTTGCATGTGATAGTTGTCCCTATATTATTTTGCCACGTAAGGAATCAGCTGCACTCCACCGCAGCAGATTACACACTCCTCAGTTTAACATTCACGATGCCCCCATTGAAGTACTCCGATGGAAGCGTGCAGGTCACGCGCGCATGAACAATCACCTTCATTCTCATTCCCTCCCTTTATGCTTTATCTAATCTAAAAGCTAAAGCCTCTTCCCAAACGCCATTACTCAGAGGAGAGAGAAAGTTACACAGGTGAAAAAGAAAAAACAGTGAGAGAGAGAGAGAATAGTGTGTATTGTGTAACCGTCTCGCATGGCCTCCATTCCGTTGGGGCCGCACCACCACCAACAACCGCCGGAGCAGCTGCAGTCGCAACCTGACAACAACGCGCCGAAGCTTCCAGCTCGGCGCGGCTCCGACGTGGATGCCGATAAGGTACTTCTAACTGCCTTGTCATTCTCTGCAACGCACCGTTTGATCTCTCATGTGGTTTTCCGGCGCGTGGATCGTTATTGATCCGACAAACGAGCTTCGGCTTTAGCTCAGTCGCCGACGATCTACAGGTTTTCCGTCATTCGGAGGCCTCGAAAAGCTCGCCGGAGGTTCTCTCCGCCGAACAGCTTGTCGTAGTGACCTTTGAGGATTAGTTTAGTTTATTTTCGTAATTGCAGCCAAGAAAAGGTCCCCCCCCCCCCCCCCCCCCCCCGGGGGTGTTCTTGATTGATTAATGATTATTGAAATGTTAATGTTGAAGAACTGAAGCTTGATGTGGACATTTTCGTTCGGCATGGTTCAGAAAAGATAAAGAGAATGAAACGAAGTGAACAAATGTGGAATCTTGTTGCTTTAACTCTGGCATTTTCAAGAGTTTTTTTTGGGGAGAGAGAGAGAGAGAGAGATTCTTTCTAGGTTCTACATACTTAGCTGAGTATCATCAAGTTATCTTTGGATTTTCTTAGGTTAATTTCATTTTGCCGAGATATGTGTAGTATATTGTAAGGTTCAAGTGTTCAAGTGTCGCCGGTGGTGTGGTATTTTGAGTTGTACATTATTTGCTCCTGTGGTTTTTGTATACTTGGGTAGTTGGGTTCCTTGCTTGAAATGGATTTTCCTTGGATTGTGATTGTGTTGCTGTTCAAACCGTTTTAGTTTGCTTCAGGGTATTAGTGACCTTTTATTCCTTCTCTATATGCCTTGTCTGTTAATTGTTGTTAAAGTTCTTTGGCATGTGATGCTTTCTTGTGAGCTGTGGTAACCTGGGTTTGCTTTATCTGTGCATATACTCATTGAGCTCTTTACACTCTGCCTTTCTTTGGCTTCAGATTCTGGTTGGTGGCTGAATACCTCTGGTATCAACCACCCATTTCTGTTGTTTATGTGCCGTTGCTGTGTGTTTCTCTTGTCATATAATTCTTGCTTTAATCAACGCATAAAATTGACTTAACATGAAGTGCGGGAATCTGAGCCTAAAACTTCGGGCACTAAATTGACTATGTTAATTAGTAAATATGCATGCCCACTAGTGATTTTGCTGAGATGCATGTAATATCTCATAGGCATAATGGTTTAAGAAAAAATATTAACAGCTATTAAGCAAATTTAGCAGTAAGTTAACTTGAAATACATATGTGCAGGTATTGTATAGTGGAGGTTCTGAGATTCTACTTCTGCATCAGGAGAACTGGGTTTTCGATATTAATTTCCATTCATTGCTATAAATTGCAGGAAATGTCAGCCACAGTAATTGAAGGGAATGGTGAAGTTACTGGCCACATAATCTCAACCACAATTGGTGGCAAAAATGGTGAACCTAAACAGGTGTGTGTTCTTTCCTTCTCCATTCTTTACCTGCAGTTTTTACTCTATATTCAACATTCATTTTGTATCCTCTTTAAGTTGCTGGTAGTTGCGAATAGTGACTATTGTTATCAGCAACAACTTAATGATTCACGTGCTTTTTGGGACAGAGCTTAACTGTATTTTTGGGATAGCTAATGAAGCAAACAAATTAACCTTTTTTTAAGGATCACTGGTAAAATTTACCCATAAGTTGGCTTGTTTCCTCAGAGATCTAATATAGAAGTTTTTTCCTCCCTCAATGCCTGCAAATTAATTGTTTTAGCTGTGCATTTTCGGGCCTTAACGGGGGTGTTTTTGGAGAATTTTAATGTGTTGCAAGGGTAGTTCATCAAACTTTAATAATCAAAATTGACTGTAATATCCATGGGTTTCCATTTCTGTATGCATTCATAACTTATGCTTTGATACCACTGCAGACCATCAGTTACATGGCTGAGCGTGTTGTTGGCACTGGATCATTTGGAGTTGTTTTCCAGGTTAGGATAAATATAAGTAACAAAAATCTTGGGTGATAACTATTCGTGTCAACTGTCAAGCTTTCTTTGCTGTCAAGTATCTCATATTGCTTCACATCCTTGGTGGTGTTTCTTGTTGACCTGAAACAAAGGCAAAATGCTTGGAGACTGGGGAGGCGGTGGCTATAAAGAAAGTTTTGCAGGACAGGCGGTACAAAAATCGTGAATTGCAATTGATGCGCTTGATGGATCATCCTAATGTAATTTCCCTGAAGCACTGTTTCTTCTCTACAACAAGCAAAGATGAACTTTTCCTGAACTTGGTAATGGAATATGTCCCTGAGACAATGTACCGGGTTCTAAAGCACTACAGCAGTATGAACCAGAGAATGCCCTTAATTTATGTGAAATTATATACGTATCAAGTATGATCTCGTCCCTGTTTGCAATTTAGTTTGATATGCTTTTTCCCACTATTTTCTTTTAAATTCTGGTGATTGACTTGGGAAGTAATGTTTAGATCTTCAGGGGACTAGCATATATCCATACCGTACCTCGAGTTTGCCATAGGGATGTGAAGCCCCAAAATCTTTTGGTATGTTATTTGATGCCTATTTTTAAGTTTTAACTTACAATCAGTATTTGTTTATTCATTCTAAACCATTTGCATATATTTTCTCTAGGTTGATCCTCTTACTCATCAAGTTAAGCTTTGTGATTTTGGGAGTGCAAAAGTTCTGGTATGTTGTTGATCTGTGTATTCCTATGAATGTCCTTAGATCATGCATATATGCCACCATGATAATTGTCGATTACCAAAATCATATGCTGCTCATTTATAGTAGAATTATCACACAAACTCCACTTGTCGAAAAATGCAATTCATGTTGTGTATGTGAAACGATGATATCTTAGTAGATTTCCATTAAGATGTTACTGATGCCTTTAAATCCTGTTCTTTTTACATATTGGAAGAACAATTACAAATGATGGAAGAAAGGCTATTGTTGGAATGACATTCCAGTATTTGTTATTATAGTTAATCTTTTGATGTTTTTCAGTTTGGCAAAAAGTCCAAGCTAACCATAACAATTGATTTTTTGTAGGTCAAGGGTGAATCCAATATTTCGTACATATGTTCACGTTACTATCGGGCCCCAGAACTAATATTTGGTGCAACAGAATACACAACTTCTATTGACATCTGGTCAGCTGGTTGTGTCCTTGCTGAACTTCTTCTAGGCCAGGTTGTTAAACTTCTGGCAACCTATGCACTTTTTTTTTTTTTTTTTTGCCTCTTACATAGCAATTATTTTCTCCTTTTTGTGAGATATGGTTTTGATTCCTCATTGTTTCAAATTTTTTGTTAGCCATTATTTCCGGGAGAAAATCAAGTGGACCAACTTGTGGAAATTATCAAGGTAATGGTTTGTCTATTTTGATATTACATTGGATTGCTAGAATCTGATAGCAGGATGCTAACTATATATGTGTCTTTTTGTAGGTTCTTGGTACTCCAACCCGAGAAGAAATTCGTTGCATGAACTCTAATTATACAGATTTTAGGTTCCCCCAGATTAAAGCTCATCCTTGGCATAAGGTGAATCACATTCATTACTACTACTCCTTTTGCCTTATAGCAATGTAGGTCTTCAGAGTGGTAATTTTTTTATTGTAAAAAATCATTTTTCAGATTTTTCACAAGCGAATGCCTCCTGAAGCAATTGACCTTGCATCAAGGCTTCTCCAATATTCACCAAGTCTTCGTTGTTCCGCCGTGAGTAGAAAAACTCGTAACACCTCCAGCCCCTTTCTTTAAGAGAAGACACAGTACATAATTAGTTATGGTTGTAGTTAATTCATTAGGGTGTGAAATACACATGATCCAAAGTTCAAATAGTTTTAACTAGCGATTTCTTTATTATTCAGTTGGAAGCTTGTGCACATCCATTCTTTGATGAGCTTCGTGAGCCAAATGCTCGACTACCTAATGGCCGTCCACTGCCACCACTTTTCAACTTTAAACAGGAAGTATGTATCTTAATCCAAGTAGTTTCTTGTTTGTAGTGAACCTGATACTTGTTTCAATATGATTGAGGATGTGAACTTTTTGGACTGCAGTTAGCCGGAGCGTCCCCCGAGTTGATCAACAGACTCATCCCAGAGCATGTAAGGAGGCAAGGTGGCCTTGGCCTCCCCCATCCAAGTAGCACACAAATCTAGAGAATGAAATTAAGGAGTCCATGGCAATAGGTTTATTTAAGATGATAGCTGGCCTATCTGTGTAGTCAAATATAAAATGGGGATCAGGTGTATGTAGCTTTAATCCCGTGAAGATATGTATACATGTACTCACTGCATAGTGTAGCATGGAAATGGTTCAATATGTCTAAAATTTCATTTTTACTTTAAGCATACTTTTATTTAGGTTGCTAACCACACCATCCGGTATCTAGCCGAAGTATTAATACTGTTAGATATATAATTATTTATGTGTCATTTATGTGTCTCTTTCTATCCGTTTAAGCTTTTGAAAAAAGTGACAACATGACATGACATATGAATGAAAGGTTTAGAGTTTGATTTTTGTTGAATTTCTCAAAAAAAAAAAAAGAATATAATTATAAAACAAACAAACAAAAAGAAGAATGCTTATGCAAAAAATTCAAGCAAATTCAATTATTACTCTTGTTTGAGGAGATATGTTAGATAAATAATTATTTATGTGTCTTTTTTTTATGAGTTTAAGTTTTTAGAAAAAATGATATCATGACCAGTCTGATTGATTTGGTGCATAAGTGATTGATTTGGTGCATAAGTGTTTAATTAATAAAGTGTGATATTTCAGATTTAATTTTAGGGATGACATAAAATAATTGGTATACGACATTTTTTCCTTGCATCTAGATGTCTTTATAATAAACCTAGCTTGAATAGAATGAACATGTTGTATATAATAACTTTGGGTAAAATTTTAAATTACTAATTTTTTTTATTTACATTAATACAACATAAATATGAATTTTCTTTTCCGAGAAGGTATTAGAGACTGCAGATTATTTATATCTTACGGACCAACTCATGAATAAATTTTTATCTTAAGATTCATTTAAAAAAAAAAAAAATAACGACAAAAGTATAAAATAAAATAGAATGAAATTATATTTAAATAAGATTAATACAACTGTATGTCAACCTCTATAAATCCGAAAGAAAATTCGAAGAAAAAGTTATTATTGGATTCATGTGTATGCCCATATCGTACTTGGTTAGAAGTGGATATCGATGTTACTGGCATCCGATTAAAACTAGTGGCATAAATCTAACCAAAATATAAATGTACTAACAACCAATGCTGCATATTCTTGTTCCTTGTAATAATAATGCTAGTTCAATCATGTCTGTTAATTCAAAGGCGGCAATCTCCATATATAAATTAAACCATGGCTTTGGTACCAAACTGCCATAATTATAATAACTATATCATTAATTAGCCTTTGCAAATGGCTTTCCCTGGCCAAAAGCAATGTTCTTTAGCCATATTATTATCCCTAATAATTCTTGCTGTTGGGATTTCGCAAGTGTGGTCCCGCAAACTCATGAATGATGATGAGGCATCTATGGAAGAAAGGTATGAAGAATGGATAATAAAACATGGGAAAGTGTATAACAATGATGAGGAGAAGCAGAAACGGTTCTTGATTTTCAAGAGCAACGTAGAATACATTGAATCCTTCAATGCTGGTGGGGACAAGTCTTACAAGCTTGGTATTAACCACTTAACTGACATAACCGTTGAGGAGCTTAAGGCTTCCCTAAATGGATTCAAGAGGCCACAAAGGGGCTCTACTCCTCCAACACCATTCAAGTATGCAAATGTTGAATCCGTTCCTTCATCCATTGATTGGAGGAATAAAGGAGCTGTTACTAGTGTCAAGAACCAGGGCTTTTGTGGTAATTAACATCTCATTAACTTGAAAAATATATTATTATTATTATTATTATTATTTAATACATTCACCGTGTAAAGATTTTATTTGATAATCTAAACTCATACGTTAGTAATTTTTAAATAATAATTGAAAATTAGTTAATGCGATAATACAATTAGATGTTTGTATAAAACATTTACATAAAAACTAAATACTCCTATAAGAGTATTACTAAACACGGGGGATAAAATATTTCAGGTGTACTCTACGATGCATATATTATTAGAGTTTAATTTTGATATAGCGAATGATATAAAATATTTTACACAATCGTATTATTATATTTATTAGTTATATAATTTAAAATATTGCTAAAATTAAATTAACATTTGTTTGAATATTTGATAGCATTTTTAAATTTAAAAAATAAAATAAAAATATTATAAAAATATAAAAAAAAGGGGAATAATGTTTGTTAATTATAACTGAAGTTGTACAACCCCCGCCATATACCCCCTAATTATACCCAAAATAGATTCCACCGCCACCAACATGTGAAGGTTGTCACAAAACCAACTTATGTATGCTGAAATTCGTTATAAAGATAAAAGATCATATATTTAAATACACGTCAATATAAATAATTATTTTATTGATTTTTATAATTTTATTAAAGTTGTAATTAAATTTTTATATATTTTTTAATTGAGTTTTTATATTTTTTTAATGATGTAATTAGATTATTTTTGTATAAAAAATATTAGAGTTGATTAAATATTTTTTTACAAAAAAATAGGTAGTCAAAGAATTAATTAAGTTCTTAATATTTTTAATTCGTAAAAAAAATTCAATTAATTCTAAAATTTTTTACAGTAAAAAAAATCTAATTAAAAAATTAAAAATAATATAAAAATTTAAATAAAAAAATTATAAAAATCTAATTATAAATTTAATAAAATTATAAGGCACAATAAAATAACTAAACCTAAATGAAATATATATATTGAGATGTACTTATTCATTTACAAAGTATTATAAATTATAATGACATAATCAATCTAATATTAAATATAATATTCTAAATATATTTTAAATATCTAAATTTATGTGCAATTTTAATTTCTTTGGTGTATGTAAAACTAGGTAGCTGTTGGGCATTTTCGGCCGTGGCTGCGGTGGAGGGCATCCACGCGATAACCACCGGACAGCTGGTGTCACTTTCCGAGCAACAAGTGGTGAGTTGTGACATACACGGTAGGGACGAGGGATGTAACGGCGGTTACATGGAAGGTGCATTTCAATACATTTGGAAAAACGGCGGAATCAACAGCGACGCAAACTACCCTTACAACGCAACAGACGCTACATGCAACGCAACAGCAGAAGCCTTCGAAGTTGCTCAAATCAAAGGCTATGAGATGGTTCCAGCAAACAATGAGAGTGAGGTTGTGAAGGCATTGGCTCACCAACCTTTGGCGGTTGCAATTCAAGCAAGTTCCTTACATTTTCAGTTTTATTCCGGTGGTATTTTTGACGAAACATGTGGGTATGAACTTGATCATGGTGTTACGGCGGTTGGTTATGGTACAAATGAAACCGGTACTGATTATTGGATTGTTAAGAATTCATGGGGTACTGAATGGGGCGAGGGAGGATACATAAGGATGAAAAGAGGTATAGGTGCTGGTCTTGGTTTATGTGGAATCGCCATGGATGCTTCTTATCCTACTGCATAACTGTTTTAAGTGAATTAAAGTAATATTTTGCTAACAAGTATTTTAAGAGTATTTTTCAAAAATTTAAAATAAAATTTTTTGTGAAAACTTATTTTAATGAGTGCTCTTAGAATATTTATTAGCAAAATCTTTATAATAATTTACGAAAAATAGTTTTGTATAATAATTTATCAGTCTTTTTTATAATGGAGACATGAACTATTTTTAAGAAATTTTTTAGTAAGTAAGTTTCTATATATCATGTTGGTTGTTTTGTTTAAAACACAACTTTACAACTTAAAAGGGTTGTAAAGTGGTGAATAAGTTAACATTTAACTTCTATCGTACTTGTACTAATAAGATGTCGCAAACTAATGAAAGTTTGTCAGATTAGTGTTTAATTTGTTTGAGATTTCAGTTTTATAGATTGATTACAAATCGAGTGTGAATACATGATAGAATAATGAATGTATAACAGAAATAAGTCCTCTAGTCAAGTTGTACAATGAAAGCTTTAATTTAGTCCTTTAGCTTTACTACTATCAGCCTTCCATGCATCTTTATCTTCTGGAGTGGCTGCATGCCTGAAATCTTTAAATAATAAAAATAAAATGAAATAAAACCTCCCCTTTCGTGCAAAGAGTAGCGGCCTCGTGTGCCAGGAATGAAAAAAGTGATAAAATACGATTGTTAATTAAATAGATCCAACAAAAAAATGACCATGCAAATTAAATGATTGCAATCCACCACACATGTGGGCTCCTCTTATTTTTCAACAAGTAATGATTTTATGATATAAGTATAAGAATTTAATTATGATTAAAAAATTTCAAATTTAATTTCAAATTTAATTTATTTAGGATAAAGTATAATTTTTATTTTTTTTATTAAGGTAAACTATTTTATTCAACTAGATAAAATAAACATTGTCCATAAATAGGATAGCAATATATGAATTGGGAATCTCCCAAAAGCTCTTTTACTAGCTAAAACATAAAAAAACTAAAAAAAGAAGATGAAACACTCCAACGGAAAATTTAAAGTATGTGGGCTTGCATGTCTTAAAGAAGATTGTTAGCTCAGTCAGGATTTATTCTATTCCTTCAATGTCATTTTTAAAGATGAGCTGATTTCTTGATTTCCAGATTTGCCAACACATCACCGCCAGCATCTCGAAGTCACGATTGTTGCTTCTCCGCCGCCTCTTGAGCTTTCCGACACTTTCTGACTATGTTCGCCTGAAGAAGAAGGACCCGTCTCCATAAACCAACCTAAGTAATGAGCTTCTAGCCTATACTTCTGTCGATTTTTGACAGAAGAATAAACAATGACTAATAGTTTTCGGACTAAGATTACAGCACCTACAGAGAGGAGAAATTGTGTGATGCGGCGGTGGAGGTTCTCCAAAACTGGAAGCTTTTCGTGCAAACACCACCAGAGAAAAAACTTGATTTTTGGGAGTAGAGGTATTTTTCAGAGCTCTATCCATGTTTCTTTGTGCTGCATCAAATCAGGACAGTAATCAATTGGAGAGTGATAGAAAAGGTAGGTAATTTGGTAGCCTGAGCTGACTTTGTATTTTCCGCTTTTAGTTCTGGCCTAAAATAAATAATCATCACCTTCCTCAATTTTTGTTAGCGAAATACGGTTAGTTATATCTAAAAAGAAAATACTGTTAATTAATTCTAAGTTCCATTGTTTGTTAGGCATGATTAGCTCATTCACCCATGCTACTTCAAGAGTCTGATTACTGATAACTGAGCTGTGTGAGACAAAGAAAGATTGGAATGTAGCTACCCACGGATCCTAAAAAATGCAAATGCTGTTCTCGTTGCCCACCTTTCAACATATGCCTTTTTCTAAAACTTTGCGGTCCTCCAAAAGGCTTCTCCAGCCCCAAGAAGGTTGGTTTCCTATCTCTGCTCTCATAATGTTGCTATAACGGTAGTACTTGCCTTTAAAAATATGGATAATAATGATTGAGGTTGCGCAGCTAGTTTCCAACATTGTTTAGCTAGTAGCGCTAAGTTCTGAGCTTGCAGGTCTTTAAAACCAAGGCCACCCTCCTTTTTTGGTCTAGATATAGTGTCCCAACTAATCCACGTCATCTTTCTTGTTGTGTCTTTTTGTCCCAACCAAAATTGGATGAGAATACTGTGAATCTCGCAGATTAAAGTATTTGGAAGCCTGAAGCAAGAGAGTGTGTAAATAGGAATGGCCTCCCCAACTGCCTTAATTAGCACGTGTCTATCTGATGTAGATAATAAGTGTCATTTCCAACCTTGGATCTTTTTTCTCACTTTCTCTTTAATAGCTCCAAATGTCTCCTTCTTCGACCGATTAACCGTTGAAGGAAGCCCCAAATTCTTGTCTTGTGCTCTTATGTGTCTAATATTAAGCCTATTAGCTAAGGCAGTTCTCTTTTTCCCCAAAGTATTATTATTGCTAAAAAACACAACTAATTTAGTTAAATTTACTTTTTGACCGCTAAAGCTCTTATATAAAGTAAGGATCTCCAAGATATTAGAACAATTATCCTTCGAGGGCTTACTAAATAGGATAGAGTTGTCCGCAAAAAATAGATGATTGATGGGAGGGCATCTTCTATTGATCTGGACACCAGAGATAAAACGATTTTGTTCTGTCTTATCCAATAGAAAGGATAAACTTTCAGCACAAAACAAAAAAAAGATACAGTGATAAGAGGGTTTTCTTGTTGGATTCTTCTATTTGGCTTAAAAAACCAAAGGGTTGACCTTCAACAATAATAGAGTAAAAAACTGTAGTCACCACCTCCTGAATCCAACCTATCCATCTAGGATCAAATCCTAACTTTCGAAGCATGAACCATAAAAAATGATATTCCACTCTATCATAAGCTTTACTCATATCAATTACGGCTATTCCAGTATTCAAGCCCGTCCTCTTGGTTTTCAAATAGTGCATGCATTCATGAGCTATAGCCTATAAGTATATTATCACTAATTAGCCTTTCTTTTAAGAAAGCACTTTGATTAGGACTAATTAGTTTATTTATGATACTCTGTAGCCTATGAACAATCACTTTAGAAATAAATTTATAAACCACAGAAGATAAACTAATCGGCCTGACTTGTGTCATGTTTATAGCATTCGGAACCTTTAGGATTAAACAAATATGTGTGTGGTTGAAACCTTTTAGTATTCTACCTCTAATAAAGAAGCTTCTCACTGCTCGAAACACGTCTCCAGCCACGATGTCCCAATAATAATGGAAGAACTTCGTTGTGAACCCATCATCACTCGGTACACTTCCAACGTGCACACTAGTACTAAACACAGCCCGTTTGACTTCTTCTAAGGAAACTGGCCGTAGAAGTTTCCTATTAATGGCTGGAGTTACTTTGGCAATAAAGTTTTCAAATTCCAATTTTGGATCAGTTGAGTTGGTAGAAGAAAAAAATCTCTAAAATAGTCTTCTGCAACTAAGGCTATATCAGCTCGAGAGGTATCAAAGCTCCCATCATTCCGTTCCAATTTCCAGATTTTATTACACCGTATCCGGAATTGAAAGGATTGGTGGAAGAATTTAGTGTTCTTATCCCCTCCTTCAACCATTTTATATGAGACTTCTCTTTTCAGTAACTCTCCTCCCTACCATACGTGTCCTTTAGCACGTTTTTCAATTTTTCAAGCTCAATTCCTCCATTAATTCCTGCCTTTCTAAGCTCTTCTATCTTTTTGAAGATCTCCTCTATTTCAGCTTTAGAGTTGGATTTGGATGTTTGTTGCCATTACACAAGATGATGTCTGTAAAGTTTTAATTTTTTAGCTAATACAAACATCGCAGAACCTTTAAAGTAGTAGTTCCAGGCCTTAGTAATAATCCCTCTAATCACCTCGACCCCACATCATCTCTGTTGGAACTTAAACCTGCATTTAGATTCTCAATCTGAGAGCTGGTGTCCAATAATAACGGGGCATAATCAAATCCATTTTCCTGCAGCTTAATCACCGTATTAGAAGGAAACATGTGCAGCTAGCTGTTACTTGCCAAAACACGGTTAATTTTTGTCCTTAAAGTTTGTAATTTTTTTAAAAAATATCTCTAACATTTAATTTTATTCAATTTTGTCTATAACATTTTTTATTAATTTAATTTTATTTTTAATATTTTCGATTTGTTTCAAAATTATCCCTAAAATTTTTTAATTTTGTTCCCAACATTTTAGATAAAATTAACATCTAAAAATAATTTTGATACAAATAAAAAACGTTAGAAATAAAATTGAATACAATTACACGTTAAAAATATTTAAAAAAATCACAAATAGTAAAAATAAAAGATATTTTTTATCCTTTAAAATATATAAAACAAATTCAATATATATATATATACATATTCACGGTCACATTTCAAACTTAAAAAAAATATATGTGAAGAAATATATTAAAAAATACAATTATTTATATATATATATATATATATATATATATATATATATATATTATTAGTTTTTAAGCATAAAAATAATTAAATTATGAGAGTAAAATGTGGTTAACTGAGAGAGAAATATATAGGTATTATTCTTTATCAATATAGTCTAAGAACCTTGGTCCATTATATTAATGTTAAATGATTTTTAATTTGAATATTAATAAAAAATATTATTTAAATAATTTATATAAATAAATCATTTGACAAAATATATTACACAAAAATCTTAATTAAAACTTGCTTACGATTATGCCTTTTATTAATTTAATGTAATTCGTGGTACCCTAAACACAAACTCAAAATTTTCATGTAGTTCGTTTTAACATACTACGATTTGGCGTGAAAAAGGATATTAGAGTTCGTTGGACCCTCTAATGATTTAGTGTGACGAGGGATAAATAATTATTGACCAATATGCTTCACACTCTCACGTACAATTTACCATTTCTATATCTCATTCTTCAAAAGTAACCGAAAATTTAACGATAATAATCTTAAAAATAACTAAAAAAATATTTCTTATTTAAATTTGTTAAAAAAATTTCATTTTTTTTTGTTATATAAACATTCTTATTTTGGCAATGTACAGATTAATTTTTTGTTTCTTTCTTTTTATTAATAACTTTTTACCTTACATGTATACAGAGGGTTAATATCAGTCTAAGTGTATGTCACACATACACATACAGGCTACAGCTGTATATTTCAAGTCTCAACCTCTATAAATCCGAAAGAAATCAAAATTACATGCAAAGGATCTTACATTGGAATTTCTCATAGTATATTTATTTATATAATTTTAACGCAATGTTCTTTCATGCGATCGATCAAACCTAGGATCAGATGAACAATGTCAATAATTGTCAAACAAAGCTATCCAATAATACTCCATTTATAATTTGAACAACAAGGCTTTATTTAATTTGGGCAATGGTCAATTGAAACAATGCTCCGTCAGTCCGTCATAGAATAATTCTTGTATGTACTTTGAAATAACGCTAGTTCCATCTCTGTCAATACTCCAGCCATTTTAAATTACTTCTTCATTAATTTATTAATTTATTAATACGTATTAATATATAGATCTCTATATAAACAAACCAGGCTAGCTAGACTTTATTTATTTGGTTCATATATATATATATATATATATATATATATATATATATATATATATATATATATATATTTCATATTAAGAAGCTTTTATTTATTTTTAATCTTTCTTCTTAAACATGGCTTTCGCTATCAAAAAACAATGATATGCATTGACCATATTATTCGTCATTGTTGTAGTTGGGATTTCCCAAGTGTTGTCCCGAAAACTCAATGATGAAGAATCCAATATTATTATGCTAGAAAGGCATGAGAAATGGATGACTAAATATGACAAAGGTTATAAAGATGATGAGGAGAAGCAAGAACGGTTCTTGATATTCAAGAAGAATGTAGAATACATTGAATCCTTCAATGCTGCTGGGGACAAGTCTTATAAACTTGGTGTTAACCACTTAACTGACCTAACCGTTGAGGAGCTTAAGGGTTCCTTAAATGGATACAATAAGAGGTCACATGAGCTTATTGGGTCTACAAAAACACCATTCAAGTATGCAAATGTTGATTCAATTCCTACATCCATAGATTTGAGGATTTTTTATTTAAATAAATAAATAATATAATAATTACTAAAATAAATAAATTAAAAAATTATTACCGAAATCTGCGATAATCTCTTATCTCGTTTACACTGTAAACGAGATAATTTTGTACGTATTTTGTTTACAGTGTAAACGAGATAAGACACGTGGACGTGACACGTGTATATCTCGTTTACACTATAAATGAGATAAGACTGGTGCACGCCTATAAGTATATGTCGTTGACAATGTTTGACTGGGTCCGAATTTGACCTTTTCAACCACTTTCTCCTCTCTATTATCACTTTCTGACCATATTATCGACAAATACTGCGATGGCGCGTCAGACGAGAAACGATGGAGACATCAACAGGCTGAATGAGACTTCCCATTACGCCGAAGCAGCCAACTTTGAGGTTAGTTCTGTTGTATTGAATTTTGTGCAATCCCATATAGATATATTTTTGTAAATAGCCATGGTTAGGGTAGTTATGAAGGATAAGAATATAGTTTGTAGCATTAGGAATAGACCGTTGATAGAAATTTGGAACAATATGTTATTTTACTTGTGGTAGGTTGTTACTATATAATTATTAGTTTGAAACTCTATTTTACATGTGGTACGTTGTTACTACTTATTATAATCTTTTAGTTAAGTTTTTTTAGTATCAAATATGTTAAAATTAAAAGAATAATATTTGTCTTAAAAATATGTAATTGAAGATCTAAATATTTTCTTAATTAGAAATATCTTTAATTTAGGAAGAAATATTTGTATAACTTTAATATTTGTTATACTAAAATCATTTCTTGATAATTTTGAATATATTTTTTTTTACTTCAGAAGCCTCGCCTTTTACTGTCCTGACGACTGAGTCACACCCTTCCTGCACTCGACGCCATTGTCCCGTATCTGGTTGAGGCTGGATTCGGCGACAAGGTGCCCCTCAGGGATTTCACATTCGATAATTCCCTGATTACGGCATTCGTGGAACGATGGTGTCTAGAGACCCACACGTTTCATCTCTCGTGAGGTGAGATCATTATCACCTTAAAGGACGTGGCGTACCACTTAGGGCTGCACGCACATGGGGCCCTAGTTGGGAGTGCCTCCGTAACTTCGGTAGGTGGTATCACACGGAAACATGGCAGTTGGTGGAGCGGTTGCTAGGTGCTAGGCCTTCGGTGACTCCACAGCAGGCGACGTAGAGGAAGGAGTCGTTCACGCTGAAACTTGTATGGCTGCGGGACTGTGTCCGCCAGATGCAACCTACAGACAACCCAAAGACCCTCCGACAGTACGCCAGGTGCTACATTATGTTACTGATCGGAGGATATTTAATGACGGATAAGTCGAATAATTTGGTTCACTTATGTTGACTCCCACTTCTTCAGGACTTTGGGCGGTGCCGGGCTTTGTCCTGGGACTCGACCGTGCTTGCCTGGATGTACCAGTCACTATGTTCGGCGGTACACTGAGGCGTCATGGACATTGCGGGCTGCAATCTGCTATTGATATCTTGGATCTACCAAAGATTTTCTCAGTGGTGTCCACCAGATAGATAGATCTACATGTATCCTATGACTCCTCCTAATCCCCGTAGATCTGTGCAATTGCCTTCTACTTTGTCATCCAAACCTTTCTATAGGAGGGTTTGAGGTGATAGCTCGCTCGGACCGCACCTTGCAAGACTAGAATGCTGACGAAGGGGTTGGACTATATCAACGGTAGTATAACCTTGCAGATGAGACTGCAATCCAACTATCGATGGTCGTGGAATATGGTGGGTGAACAACTGTGTGCTCTACCAACCCTCCGAACCTCCATAACGAAATAAAATAGCATTGGTTTAACCATATTTTGAAACTACTAAATATATTGCACAGAACTACTCAAAAGCTCAATTAAACTTGAACTCACCAATATCCGAGGTTCTGTTGAAGGGTAACACGGAGACTCCATGGACACCCACTCACAGCTTGACAGCATTGCACATGGTATTTTAATCGGTTCAATTCGATCACCCGATACTCAGCATTCCTCCGAATACTGTAATTTTTCACACCCTGCAGCATTGCATCTCGGCATTTGAATCTGTGACTAAACCAAAACTCTACCCTACTGTCTAGGTTGTAATCTTCTTCCCCCGTGTTGAAAAACGGAGTCCTCTCATGCATGGTGTCCAGATCTAATGTATGATAGTGTCTTGGTACTGCCGATAGCGCCGAAATTGGGTGGGGGGAGGCAAGACATGGCACGACGCAGTCTCGGTGGGCGTCTCCGGTACAAACTCCTCCTCATCACCCCTTCAGACAAATTACTATCGACACTATCCGCCACGTAATCTTCATCTGACTCTTCGTCACCCTCCTCCACCCTCTTCCACTAGAATGGCGGCATGAATGGGTGGTAGTGCGAGAGGTCGGTCGTCCTGTACATAGGTCGAGTGTATAGAACCACCACGATCAACATCTCCAATCTCGATGGAAAGCTCCATCACTTGTTTCGCCATGATTTTTCCATGGATGTCGAACATGAGTTGCATATACTCGTCCCCTAGAAGTCGAAATAGTCGAAATTGAAAAACCCCATTACCCATGGGTGCCAGCAACCTATATCCCATCCTTCTAACCTCCCTCGTTTCTGTGCTACCGAGGTTGCTCAATATCAAACTCTTCAACTCCGACAACGTACTTACATGCTAAGTCCGCAACAGTATTGAATTCTTACACTCAAATATCACCCCGTTGTCTCCATTTTTCATACGACAATTGGGATAGACATACACAACTATATATACGTTGTTACTACCCATTGTTGCCTTGTTTTTGTGAGAAAAACGGAAAAAAAGAAGATATGAAATATTTGTGCAGAATGTCAAGGGTTATACATCCTTTTATAGCTATTGAAAATTTGTCTCATTGTATCTCGTTTACACTGTAAACGACGTTTACAATGTAAACGAGATATACATGTATCATGTCTACGTATCTTATTTCGTTTACAGTATAAACGAAATAAGAAAGGATCGCAAATTTTGATAATAATTTTTAATTTATTTATTTCAGTAATTATTATATTTTTTATTTATTATTAAATTTAAAAATCCTAGATTGGGGGACTAAAGGAGCTGTTACTCCTGTCAAGGACCAAGGATTTTGTGGTAAGATGTCGGAGCTAGAAGTGGTGAGTTGTGACACACATGGTAGAGATTTGGGGATGTGCCGGTGGTTACATTGAAGGTGCATTATTTGAAAATGGAGGAATTACAAGTGAAGAAAACTACTCTTACAATTTAACAACATATGGTAGAAGCAATACGACAAAAGAAGCCTATAAAGTTCCTCAAATCAAAGGCTATGAGATGGTGCCACCAAATAATGAGACAGAACTTCTAAGAGCAGTGGCTAACCAACCAGTTTCGGTTGCTATTCAAGCAAATTTGCTTGATTTACTACACTATTCGAGTGGTGTTTTTGATGGAGTTTGTGGAACTAATCTTAACCATGATGATACTGCGATTGGTTATGGTACAACTGAAAATAGAATTGATTATTAGATTTTGAAGAATTCATGGAGTACTAATTGGGATGAGGCTGGTTACATAAGAATCAAACGAGGCATAAGTGCTGATCTTGGTTTATGTGGCATTGCTATGTATACATCTTATCCCACTATTTAAGTTAATAACTCTCTAATATATAATAGTAATAATGAAAATAATAAACATAAGAGAAAGTATAGAAAAACAATAAATATGGTAACGAATTAAAAAAGAAAAATTAAATTAAATTTAAATTAAAAAAATTTATTAAAAAAATACTATTCCAACTAGTCCTAATTTTACTATAAAAAATATTTTCCTTCTTTTTTTAGCTGCATTTTTCATCTTCCACTAGCTGTCGTCTAGCATAAACACACCGATCTCAACAATGTGGATGACATTCGTTAACAACGAGATTCAAAGCTTGAGCGTGAGAATTGGAGGTCCTGGAGAACACTTTGGAGGAACAGCAATTGGAAGCATGTTTAGTATCCAGAAAGACAATTTCATACAGCCTTAGATACAGTGTGCCAACTCCTAGAGTAGGGAATGGAATAAATTACCATTGTGGAAACGTTATGAATTTCAAACAACACTACAACAAATCCTTAAGATAGCGACGGTTTTTTTGCGGCGGTTTTGTAAATGTGCCGCGAATAGACGAATTGCGGCACATATAGCGGCGGTTAGAGGTTGGGGCTGTAATCAGGACGACATGTAGCGGCGGTTTCGCTATCAGGAGTAAGGACTTCCCTATCACAGCTTCCTCTCCCACGCGTCGCAACAATCATCGACCATGGAAGGGCAGCCGCCGTTCGTCCTCTTCTTCTTTGCGTCGCACCATCACAACTTCCTCCCCCACGTGCCGCAGCAATCATTGACCATGCAAGCGAAGCCGTCGTTAGTCCTCTTCTTCTCTGCGCCACGTCGTGCATTCCAAACGAAGACGCTGTCGGTCCATTTCCGCATTAGAGTAGTGAAATATTGCTATGATTTTTGTCGTCTATATGCGTGATTTCCAAATGGTGAGTTGTGACCAAATTTTGGTAATGATATGAGCCATGATTGATGGAGAGTGGTTCATCCAATGAAAATAATCAAAATATTATAATAAAATAGAGATATAGACACATTAACAGTTCATTAAGTTTGTGGATGATTATTTTTATTTTAAAGTGGATGTTTATTTAATTTGGATTGGATTTAAATAGATATAATATAATTTATTGAATGTTTATTTTACTAGATATGTGGATAGCTATTTTCATTCTAAAGTTGATATTTATTTAATTTGGATTAGATTTAAGTAAATACAATAAAATTTACTTGATATTCATTTTACTAGATATATAAATGATTATTTTCATTCTAAACTCACAGCTCAACGGAAAAAAAAAAAACTAAACGGCTGGCTGTTGATGAGAGAGAGACAGATGACGTAATAAGAATTTGAGGAGAGAGCATTTGGCAGTAAAAAAATTAGAAAGTAGATAATTAAAGTATAAAAAATAAAAGTAAAATTTTTAGAAAAGTAATTTTTAATGGGCTGTTTTTTTTTTTCACCTTCTATGGACCGAAAGTTCAATTTATTATTCATGTCTACCTAATGAATTATATTGGCTTATGATAATTTGGCAATTATGTCATACACGCACTCGTAGGATAAATTTCCTTTTTTTCATATATTACAAGTTTAATTGTACGCATGTTTAATATATATGAAATAAATCATTTTACATATATTTCATTTTAATAGAGAGTATTATATTTGAATTAAATTCTATATAATTAACTTATCTTTTTAAGAGATTTTAAAATTTAGAAAATGCTTATGTACTTCTATAAAATATTCAATACGCAAAAGTTTATTTTTATCCAAATTTTAGCCATATGTTAGATAATTGTTTTGCATGA
Organism: Arachis stenosperma; assembly: GCF_014773155.1. Lineage (NCBI taxonomy): Eukaryota > Viridiplantae > Streptophyta > Magnoliopsida > Fabales > Fabaceae > Arachis > Arachis stenosperma. Next base: position 36,430,893 of record NC_080384.1, read on the forward strand.
TTAAAACTATGTAAAAAAGATCTATAATACTTAAATGATAATTTACCATCAAATTTTGGAAAAATACCAGAACAATTACCTTATAATTTTGATTGTCATCTCTCCAAATGGGAATATTTACTATTTCTAGAAATTAAATTTTTAATATGTAATTTTTTCATGCCCACATACAATTTTTCTTTGGAAAAGTCTACGGTGCTGACCGCGAAAATCAACATGTGAAGTTAACACTATGTGGCAAGCTGTGATTTGGACACGTGCAAATAATCTTTAACTATAATAACGGGTTTGAGGAAATAACGGTTACGAAATCAGATACATTCTATTTTTTGTTGGAGGAAGGAGGTTAATTAAGTGTGATTAGGTGATTAAATTTAGGATGTTATATATTGGGCTGAACTTTTGACACGCTGACCGGAATGATATAGCCTGCTTTCTTTTTTGGTAATTTTCACAAATTAGAATACCATGTCAAAAACAATGGTCAAATAAGACGGAAAATCTGAATACTATGTATTATTAAAAAAATTAAAGTATTAATCAAGTTAGGTTGGTCTAGTAATTAGCTTATTAGTCTTCTTAAATAAATATTGGGGTTCGAATTCCGTCTTATGTATGTAAATACATAAATATTTATTTATTATTTTTTTTACAATTTAAATAAAATATTTTCTATAGAATTAAAAAGATGTTATAAAAACCTAAAAGTAGGTTTATGTTTAGATATCTCATGCACAAAGATCTTTTTATCTATTAATTATATTTGGGTATAATGATATAATAAAAGTACTTTTTTGTTTATTTATTATATAAAAAACATCTTTTTTTAAAGAAAAAAAATCTTTTAAAGAAAATATATTTTTTATTTTTCTAGTACTTTTACTTTTACTACTAGAAATTTACCAAACACCCTAAACAATAAAAAAAGATTTTTTTTTATCAAGATAATGGCTCCTAAACAAGTTCTTTGTTGAGCTTGTACTTGTTCTCCAGATTATCGACCTTATTCTTGTACTGTTGTTATGTATGATGTTTCGTTAGTTATTTAACTTTAATCTCACAGTAGGACTACATTGAAACTAAATTTTTTTTTTTTAATTCAAATAGGACACTTTGAACCTTAAAGACCAAAACAGAATTACGCTCAAACATAAAGACTAATTTAATATTTTACCCAATTAATTAAAAAATTATCTTACCAAAAATATTTTAATATATTATAGAGGTTTGAATTAATTACCATTCATGAAGTAATATAAAATAAATATTTATAATAAGATGTAGTTGGTATTTTTTAAAAAAAAAAAACAACGATTATTACTCATTATATGTTTTTTGAATTAATAGCTACCATTCATTTATAAATTTATTTTTTTATTTATCGTTGAGTAATAATTTATTATTTTTAAAAAATATTACTCAAATAAATAAATAATTAATTAATTTTTTATTATTTTAAATTTACTTAAGTAATAATTTATTGCTCTTGAGAGATTATTTTACTCAAATAAATTAAAAAATAAAAAGAATTTTTTTTATTATAATAAATTTATTTGAATCATAACTCAGCAAAAATAATAAATTATTACTCAAATAAATCTATTGTAATAAATATTTTTTATTTATTTATTTGAATAATAATTTTTTAACTAAACAAATAATTATTACTCAAATAATAAATTATTACTAATAAATAAATAAATAAATTATTAGATTAATAAATAAATAAATAAACAGTAATTACTTAAAAAATATATAATGACTAGAGTGAGTTATTTTTTAAAAAAAATAATAAGTATATATTATAATAGATATTTAATGAAGTACTAGTAAGGGTTAATATAATGGAATTTAATGCAGACAGTAGTTAAATACATGTTAAAATAAATTGAGAAGCTAAGGTTTTACTACTCAATTGTAATATGATTATAGGGTTAGTAAAATGTTTAGTAATAGATTATTATTTATATTTTTGGTGTATTTGTGGTCCATATAAATAATTGTAATATGATTGTAATAAATTTTTTAGCATGATATATCATTCCTGATCCATTCTATCAACATGTCAAAAGTTCAGTCCATCAATATTCTAAGCTTAATTACTTAATCACACTTAATTAACCTCCTTTCTCCAATAGAAAATGGGACATATCTGACTGCGTTATAGTTATTTCATCAATTTCGCCGCTGTGGTTAAAGATTACTTGCACGCGTCCAAATCATAGCTCGCCACATAGTATCAATTTCACATGTTGATTTCTGCTGTTAACACCATAGACTTTTCCTTTTTCTTTTAACAAATTTTATAACTTGAGAGGGTTGGTGTTAAGGATGAGGTACCCAAAGAAAGTCAACGTGGACTTCAAAGTGAAAGAAAGTAGTTAGGAATTTGTTTTGCTTGTTTAGTCAGTTATTAGTTCAGTTAGAAGTTAGAACTAAGTTTAGCAAAGAATCTTCATGATGATGTAAATAGGCTTCTTTGCTCTATTCTTTGAGAGATGATTCTGTAATACTCTTTATCATTGATAGTTTTCATTTATGATCTCTGCTTTCAAGTTTTCCTTTCCTCATTCTTTGAACTGCTGCTGCATTTCATATTGCTGGTCATAAATCTATGTGCTGCTGTTGCTTCATACTCAAGCAACCATACTTGGATTTCTCTAGTTGAAAAATGCATTTTTTTTTAAAGAAAAAAAAAACCCAATTCTAAGGATAGTGATTGAAGTAATAATATGAGATGAAATATTGTGCTCTTATATTCGAATTAAAAATTATTAAAAAAAATAATGTTACATGACTAACAAATATTATTATTTTTAACTAGTACTTAACTAGTAATAATTTACACTCATATTTACATGATTTTATATACAAAAAATATATAGTTTATCAAATAAAGACAAAAAATACTAAAAATTGTTAGTCTCTAAAAATTTCTCTTAAAAAAATAAAAGATCAGTTTAAAATAGTATAAAATTATTTTATTTTGTTTTTTTAATTATTATTTACTTTATTTTATATTTTTTAATTATTGTTGATCTAAAATAATTGAGTAATTTTTAAATATAATAAATATGTAACATAAACATAATATATTACATACATAAAATTATAAATATTAAATAAAATAATTTTAAATTTTGGATTGTTATTTCCATAACATGACTGTTTTATTTGCCGTGGATGAACTACTACACTCTCCACCAACAATAATTATCTAATATCAATATAGAAGTATCATAATTCTATTTTGAATTAATATATCTTCATTGTTCATACCTATTATATATATGTTCTTTATGCCATATGAAGTACATACTACCCATTATCTATTGTTAACAACGCTTTTACATAATATATAGATTGTCAATGGGTTAAAAAAAATATATTTGCCAATTTTAATTTGTATATAATTTTTATATCTTTTATTTTTATATTGAAAATAATAATAAAAAAAGAGGAAATAATTTATTTTCACATAAAAGTGTAAAATATTTACACAGATATCTTGTTTTATAGACTAATGTTAGTCCAAAGGTAACATATAGCTGTATATGTTGAATGTCAACCTCTATAAATCCGATAAAGAAAACTTTAACCGAAAGGATACAACACTGAATTTCTTTCATGTATTTGGATTCTTATGCATTTAATTCTTTTAGTTGGAGGCAATGTTCCCTATAATTAATATGATTCGTATGTGTTTAAAAAAGCGGATAACAACATACTTTTACCGGCAAGCGATCAAAACTAGATAAACAATGTCAAATTGTTAATTAAGCAAAGCTCCAACCCCTCCAACAATGCCCCATTAATTCTTTTAAAATTCAAAACAGTGGTAAACGGTCATCAATAATTGAAACAAAGCTCCATTCTTGTACTTTTAGATAATGTATGCAATAATTTATTGGATAACGATAAATTTTTAAATAAAACTTCAATTTGTAATAAATTAGTCATTAAACCCGCTGGATTAAGTGATATCACAGAAAACAAAATAATAATAATAATAATAATGCTAGCTACATCATGTCTGTTAATCCAACCGGAAAAAAAAAAATCAATCCAGCATTATTAAACTAAGAAAAAGTTGTAATTTACTTCCTTTAACTTTGTTTATCTCTACGATTTCTCTCCTCTAATTTCTTTTTTTAAATATGTTAGGTGTCCACTAAAATTATTAATTATTAATTTAAAATACATATTAAAATATATCATATATATTAAAATTAAATTAAATTACATACATATCTATTTATACATAATATATAATGGCTGACAAATCTTAGTATGTAAATAAATTTTTTTATTGTTTTTAGATGTGTAATTCATTTGAAAGTTATTATAAGAGAAATCTTACTAATAACTTTTTCTCTCTTTTAAAATTACTTTTATGCTATGTATTTTATTGACGTAATAATCTCTCAATAAAAATAAATAAATTTCGAATGTTAAGGAGTATAATTAATTAATCAATAATAATTAAACGCATACTAAAATTTAAGAAAATAAAATGCAAAAAAAGGACAATGATATAAAAGGTACGTAGTAAACTATATATATCTTCCTTAAATAATTAATTCAAAATTGAAGTGGAGATCTCTATATAAACTACCAAGTCATTGGTTCATAATTCATACTAACACAAGCTTCTATTTTATTGATTAGCTAGGCATGGCTTTTAGTGAACAAAAACTATTACTATTCGTCATTGTTGTAGTTGGGATTTCCCAAGTGTTGTCCCGAAAACTCAATGATGAAGAATCCAATACTATTATGCTAGAAAGGCATGAGCAATGGATGACTAAATATGGCAAAGTTTATAAAGATGATGAGGAGAAGCAAGAACGGTTCTTGATATTCAAGAAGAATGTAGAATACATTGAATCCTTCAATGCTGCTGGGGACAAGTCTTATAAACTTGGTATTAACCACTTAACTGACAAAACCACTAAGGAGCTTAAGGCTTACCTAAATGGATTCAAGAGGCCACTGAGGGTATCATCAACACCATCAACATTTAAGTATGCAAATGTTGATTCCATTCCTTCATCCATAGATTGGAGGACTAAAGGAGCTGTTACTAATGTTAAGGACCAAGGCGATTGTGGTAAGATTAGCAATATAATATTACAGAATTATATGAATTATTTCTAGTTATTATAATAATATCAGGGCATGATTATTTACATACATTTCATTTTTACTTTCATTTTTAATTTTTTTTTATATAATTAGAGGAAAAACTGATGAGAACAATAATAAAATCATGTATGTGCTTATAGTTTGTTTAGCTTTCAATTTTTTATTATATAATCTTTAAATTAAAAATATCAAGCCAAAGTCTATTAATTAAGTGTATACTTTTTAGTTGTCACTTTCTATTGGTATTCACAAAATTCATTTTCAAAATTTTTTTATTGAAATAAATGGTTATATAAATCTATATCCATATAGTTGTTTTATATATTGGCATTCGCATTTCTTATTTTCATTATTATATTTTTTTCACAATTACATAAGATAACAATACAGAAATAAGATAGAGATATAGATACATAATTTGGAATATAAATACAAAGTATGCATGTCTTTATATATATATATATATATATATATATATATATAAACACATATATATCAACCATAAAATTTTTATTTAAAATAAATTAAATAACATTTATTGCCAATAAGTTATAATTCAAACGGCTTATAATCTTTTCATACTTAATTAAGAGATTGCATATTCGAATCTCTCTCTTCAAAAAAAAAAAAAACATAATTATTTATACACAAATACCTAACAATTAAGAAAATAACATAATTATTTATACACAAATACCTAACAATTAATTTATTAGTTGAGTGTTTTTATTAGATGTTTTTTTTTTCTTTTTACAATACTTTCCAGTAACTAATTAATAAGAAATCAGATGATAACTTCAATAGTTTTATTACTCGGCGACTTTATATTTTTTGGTTTAGTTTTAGATTCAGGTTTATGGTCGTGGGTTGTGTCTTCATTATTACTTCACTCTTTTGAGAGTAGTCAATCATGTGATTATGAATTATTTGCAAAACCAGGAAGTTGCTGGGCATTTTCAGCGGTGGCGGCGGTGGAGGGCATCCACGCCTTAACCACGGGACAACTGGTGTCACTTTCCGAGCAACAAGTGGTGAGTTGTGACATACACGGTAGGGATATGGGATGTAGCGGCGGTTACATGGAAGGTGCATTTCAATACATTTGGAAAAACGGCGGAATCAACAGCGACGCAAACTACCCTTACAACGCAACAGACAGTGTATGCAATGCAACGGAAGAAGCCTCCGTAGTTGCTCAGATCAAAGGCTACGAGATGGTTCCGGCGAACAACGAGACCGAGCTCATGAAAGCTCTGGCTAACCAACCCATAGCGGTTGCCATTGAAGCAGATAGTATGTTCTCTTACGAAAGTGGTGTTTATGATGGACCCTGTGGAATTGAGCTTGACCATGGTGTTCTAGCCGTTGGTTATGGTACTGAGAATGGAACTGATTATTGGATTATTAAGAATTCATGGGGTACTGAATGGGGTGAGAATGGATACATTAGGATGAAGCGAGGTATTGGTGCTGGTCTTGGTTTGTGTGGAATCGCCATGGATGCTTCTTATCCCACTGCTTAATTAAAAGAGTTACCTACCATATGTGTTTATGTGTAACTAATTTCCATGGAATAATTATCATTATATGTGCGCTTTTTCAACTGGTGGAAAATAAATTTATTTAATAATCAATGAATTTAAATTCTCAAAAACTACTTTGTACTTCTTGAATTTTTGTTAAGACAAGATTCAAGAATTTCTTTTTTGTTTTAATAATTGATTAGTCTATCTCCGGATGGATGGAGATACATTGATGATTATTCTCAGAAAATTAAATTTCTAATATGTAAACTACATATTTGTAATTTTTATTTTTTGCTTTCCAATAAAATAATTTTGTAGATTTTGTTCGACATACTTCAATCATCTCTCCTTATTGATATTGCTCATATACATGTTTAAGTATAAGAAAAAAATCTCAAGTCGGCCGAGCTTTATTTTTATAGGACTTATTAGTTCTTGTGTCAGTATTTTTTTTTTTGTCATATGAATTAATCAGCCCCATAAAAATGAAATCCAAAGGCCGAATTATGTATTTTTTTTTGTTTAGGAATCTCGTAGTCTTACACGTTTTCTCTCTCAAATATTTTGTACATTACATCTTACTTTCTAAAATTACAAAGCATTTTCAAAGTTTACATTATTTGTAATAACTAAATTTACAAATCATTTTGTAAACTAACTAAAAGTCATTTGATAAGTGGTTGTGAAGTGATACAGTTAGTAGCAAAAAGTTACAAGGCCTGAAATTGTATATTTAATTTAGTTAACAAAGTTAGTCAATATATAACATCCTTTAAATTCTCATTGAAAATGTGTAAAACACATATTGATGTATCTTGTTGGAATGGTTGATGATCAAGAGTTACCTTTTCACTCCTACTAATTTAAAATTGTTTGCATTTTTAACCTTAGATTGGGGATTAGATATAGATGATTGGAGATCAATGTGTGGTTACTGCATTTAAATTATTTTGTATTTAATTTAGTTTTTTGATCAAGTATAAAACAAGTCTCAGTGATGAGTGATTACACTATAGCCTCTTCTTTCCTTTTTTTTTTCCATATATAAATTTCTTTGTTATTTACATTTTACCCTATTTTATTTATTTTTGGTTTTTCTTTTGTAAAAGAAATAGTATCTATGGAAGTCCAAGTTCAGATAGCTTGGATTAGAAGAAAACACCTTAGAAGTTTATACTAGAAGAAAAACTATGATTCTACAGAAGAGACTAACCAAGAATAACAATTGGAACATGAAGACTTAACACTCTAGTAAGAAACAGAAGGTAAATATATTATGAATATTGGAATTACAAGTTCCAAATGAAGAGTAAAGCTAGAGAACTAATACTAATAAGCCATTGACCAATTCAAATCTCTTTACCTAATTCAAGTTGGGTTTTGGCATAACTCTGAACTTTTGTTTCAACCTTTCAAAAGAAGTCACAAACAAAAATTTACATGGGAGTAGGCATACCATTAACCTCACTAACTCATGCCAAGTTTGGATAACAAATCTTTAACATACTTTGTTTGAAAAAGTTGTAGCTATCCATATTTCAACCTTTGAATCTCAATACCAAGAAAATAAGATAAGGCATCAAGATCTTTCAAAGTAAAACTATTATTCAGTTTTTGAATCATGGTTTCAACTCCAATTGGATCATTTCCTGTTATGATTCTATCATCAACACAACATAGAATATACATAACAAAATTTGAGCCATGCTTCACAAACAGAGAAGTATCTGAATTATTACTAAGAAAACCAAAAGATTGAAGGATTTTGCTTAATTTTAAGAATCATTCTCTAGGGGATTGCTTTAGGCCATAGAGAGATTTGTTTAGTTTGCATACATGTGTCTCAGAAATTTGATCAAAACCAATTGGTTGATACATATAAATAACTTCATGCAAGTTGCCATTTAAGAAAGTGTTGTTAAAATCAAATTGTCATATAATCTAATCTTTAGATAAAGCAATGGTGAGACCAATCCTAATAGTAGTTAGTCTAATCATAGAGATGAAAACTTGCTCAAAATTAAAGTCCTGTGATGGATGGAACCTTTGGAGCTACCAGTCATGGACCAAGTTAACATAAGATGCTTGTTATTATGTAAGGATGTAATATTTTGAATATCAGGTGAAGTGTCAGTAATAGATGGAGAATCAGAATTGGGTTGGTTTATAAAGGGTATGCATATTTGAGTCCCAGAAATAGGGACAAAACCATTCTAATGGTGATCATCAAAGTGATCTTGAAGTTGAAGATTGGAATTTATCCCATTATTAGCTAAATCTGCTACTTGAGGATCAGAGCTGAATTATTGAATTTAGTATTAATACTTTTAGGCACAATCTAATTCTGAGTATTCTTAGACAACAAGAAACTTATAGTAAGGATATCAGACTGACTACTTTTGTTTTGAGGAGACTCAATTTGGAGGAATAATTCTGGAAAGAGTGCTCTTCAAAAATAACATGGTAAGACTCATCTCTATGAGGTGTCTGTGTTTTCTTTCTGCTATACCATTCTATTATGGAGTGTAAGGACAAGAAAATCTTTGCACATATCTGCTTGAACAAAGTATATCTTGAATCGATTTGAAATGTACTCTCCTCCATTATTTGATTGAAGAAACTCTTTAATGTTATGGTTTGTAAGGTTTTCCATGTATAATTTGAATTGCTGAAAGGCTAACAAAACTTGAGATTTGGTTTGTAACAAAAAGAGATAAATATATCAAGAATATGTATCAATAAAAGTGACATAACAACAAAAATTAAGATGTGAAGTATAGGGAGATGATCCCTAAACATCTGTGAATAATTGTAAGTGGTAGAAGATAAAGGGAAATGCAACTTGTGCATTTTAGCATTCATGCAATTTTCACAAAATTCAGATTTCAAGGTTTTATCTTTATTCTGAACAATAATATTAGATGAATATTATGAAGGTAAATGTATTATGAATATTGAGATTACAATTACCAAATCAAGAGTGAAGTTAAAAGAGCTACTTATACTAATAAATTACTGACCAATTCAATTCTCTTCACCTAATGACACAATTAACTTAACAGATAATAACTAACTGATAACCAATTCTTGATCTTGATCGTTTCTCTTATCAACCATGTTATCTTTAATAGTATCTAACTATCTATTAATCCCATTATTTTGGTTCATCAAGCATTAGCGCTGCTCGTCATAAGATTAAATCATTGACGTTGACAAATAGACCAAAGGACGCATTCTTTATGAACGCCATGGAGTAATGCTATATGCATTGTTTTTATATTTTCTATTTTTAATATTAAACGTGATTCACAAAAAATAAAATAAAAATAAAAAATTATACTATAAGAAAATATAAAAAGAATATAAAAACATAAGGGTTTTTTATTTAATAAATAAAAAAATATTAATTACTGAAATAAAAAATTTTAAAAATATTTACCGATTTGTGTACCCGACTCATATCTCGTTTACACTGTAAACGAGATGACATTGCGTGTATCTCGTTTACAGTGTAAATGAGATATGACAAGCCCGCTAAACGAGATAGACATGTATCTCGTTTACACTATAAACGAGACTCATGCAATGTTCATTTTGTTTACACTGTAAACGAGATAAATGGAGTTGTGTCCCACCGGCTATAAAAGGATGTGTAATTTTTGGTATTCTTTACAATTTTTCGTATCATATTTCTCACAAATATAAGGCATTAATCGCCAGTAATAGTCCGTACATAGTTGTGCTTGTGTATCCCAATTGCCGTATGAGAAACGGTGACATTTGAGTGTGAGGATCTGATATTGTTTCGCACTCAGCGTGTGAATACGTTGTCGGATTTAAAGAGTTTGATACTGAGTAAGCTCGGTGGTACAGAAGCGAGGGAAATCGGAAGGGTGGCGTATAGGTTGCTGGTCCCCATGGATAACGAAGTCTTCCGGTTCGACTATTCCGACTTCAAGGGGACGAGCATGTGCGAGTGATGTTCGACATCCATGGGAGGATCACGGTGGAGCAAGTAATGGAGCTGTCTACAGAGGTGGGACACTCGACTTATGTGCAGGACGACTGACCCCTTGCACCACCGCCCATTCATGTCGCCGTTCCAGTGGATGAAGCAAAGGAAGGCGAGGAGGAGTCAGACGAGGATTACGTGACAGACAGTGGTGATAGCGACTTGTTCGATAGTGGGATGAAAATGTGTGTGTTCCGGAGACACCCGTTCCGACTGCGGCCCGCCACGTCCTGCCTCCACTTCTTCTAATACCGGTGCTTTCGACCTTTCCGTCTCACTATCACAGTCTGGATTTGGACACCATACATGAGAGGACTCCGTTTCTTAACGCGGGTGAAGAGGATTACAACCTAGACGGCGGTGTAGAGTTTTGGGTCGGCCACAAGTTTAGAAGGTGAGAGGCAGTGCTTCAGGGTGTTAAGAGCTACAATATTCGAAGGAGTGCAGAGTACCCAGTGATCGAATCGGACCGGTTAAAGTACCATGTGCAGTGCCGTCAAGCTGATAATGGGTGTCAATGGAGCCTCTATGTGGCCCTTCGACAGAACATCGGATACTGGTAAGCTTAAGTTTATCTGTGCCTTTCATTACTTCTATACGATATACTAAGTAGGTGTACGACATGACTAAAGCAATCCTGTGTTGTTGTGTTCAGGAAGGTTTGAAGGGTTGGTGGAGTGCATAGTTGTCTAGCATCCACCATGTCTCAAGCTAGACAACAGTCTGATATGCCGGGTCATCTTACCTTTGATTCAGTCCAACCCCTCTGTAAGCATTCCGGTTTTACAAAGTGCGGTCCAAGCAAGCTATCACTTCAAACCGTCCTACAGAAAGGTGTGGATGGCCAAGCAGAAGGCAATTACACAAATCTATGGGTTTGGAAAGAGTCGTACAATAAGGTTCCCAAGTTGCTTCAGGCACTGCAGAGTTGTTTTCCTGGTATCATTTGTGACCTCTGCGTCAAACCATTCTACGATGGACACTACCTCGTACGTGACTGCAGTATGTTCGACAAGGTATTTTGATCTTTTCTGTCATGTGTAGAAGCTTTCAAGCATTGGAAGCCCTTTGTCTCAATAGATGGTACTCATCTGTATGGCAGATATGTTGGTGTGTTACTTATTGCGGTGGCACAAGATGGGAATAGCAACATCCTGGGCTGAGTAAGATCGTCCCTGGGCTGACTGGCTGTGGGCTGGACGTCTGGGGGCAACTCCACCAGCCAGGGATCCTACAAAACCTCCTGCCCAGATAGATGCCTCACATGGCAAGCCCCACACCACCAATCGTAGTACTCACGGTCGGCCTAATGTCGAATGTATAGTGCACTATAATCCTGCGACCAGGCTCGAACCTCTACCTCCAACCGTCGTACCACTGCTGGAGTTGCTTTGGCCACCAAACATCCTTAACGTGATCAGTGGTGGTCAGATACCGGTTGTTAAACACATTAAGTAAATAAAATAGTATCACTATCAGAACAACGAACAACAACCGTTGAATTGGAATCCCTGGCACTGGTTGCTCCCCCATTGAACTGCCGTTTCACCCGATCGACGTGGTGAAACCGGATAATGTTGAAGCAGACTAGCAGAACGGCTGACAACCATGTATCTCATTTCTCCTCCTCACGGGAACCAGTGTGGGCACAGGGCCTGCATCGCAGGGTCATCGTACACCCTCCATGCAAACTGAGTAAAAAAATGTGTAACAAAATAACAAGTATTACAACTCAGTAAGTAGAAGGAAATATCAAAATATTTAATTTTGTGACTAACCTCATCGAACCGTAACCGGTCGATCGATACCCTATAGTACAAGACCCTGGCTTGGTGCTGATCCCTACTTTGCTGCTGCAATCCAACCAACCTGAAAGTAACAAAGACATATACAACTCATTAAGTATCAAACCATGCGAATTAACAACAAAGTTTAGCATGAAATGAAAAGTAATATTCAGTTACCTCACAGCTAGCGGGTACTAGTAGACTCTTCTATTTAGTGGACACCACTGAGAAAATCTCTGGTAAATCCAACTCATCAGCAGCGGAGTGCAACCGGCGATGTCTGTGATGCCCCGCTATACCGCCAAACAGAGTGACTGGTAAGTCCAAGCCAGCACAGCAGATCCCCATGATAACACCCTGCACTCCGCAAAGTCCCGGAGAAGTGGTAGCTACCGCACGTGCACCAGGTTGTTGGACTTGTCTGTCAGCAGATACCCTCCGATCAGTAACATAATGTAGCATCGGGCATACTGTCGAAGAGTCTCAGGATCGTCGGTTGGGGGAATCTGGCAGACACGATCACGCAACCAAACCAGCTTCAGCGTGAACGACTCCTTCCTCTGCGCCGCCTGCTGTGCCGCCACCAGAGGCCTGGCACCAAGCAGTTGCTCCACCATCGTCCACGTCTCCGTGTTGTACTACCGACCAAAGTCACGAAGGCACCCCCAACGGGGTTCCCGTATGCACCTAGGCCCAGGTGGTACGCCACGTCCTGCAGGGTGATAGTGACCTCACCCCACGGGAGATGAAACATGTGCGTCTCCGGACGCCATCGCTCCACGAGTGCCGAAATCAGGGAATTGTCAAATGTTAAGTCCCTGAGCGGCACTGTGTCGCCGAATCCGGCCTCAGCCAGATACGAGACGATGGCATCTGGTAGAGGAAGGGTATGGCTGACTCGCCGGGACAGTAGAAGGCGAGGCCTCTGTAGAATGAAAAATAAATATTTAACCTATAAATAGATAATAATACATTTTTCTACTCTACTTAAGAACAAAGTACTACTACTACTTAGGAACATACTACCATGTGTCTACTTTACAGCTGTCTCTAAGTTACTTATGTCGGTAAGCAAATCGTAATTAAGTCATACAAATCTTACACAAGCAAATATTGTTCTAAATTCATCATACATTCCAACCCCTAAAGCATCTTACTCAGTGCTTGTCACTACGAGACAACCCTAACAATGTCCACATACATAGATTAACCGAACATAACGCAACTAACCTCAAAGTCTATCGCCCCAGCGTAATGTGACGTCTCATTTAGTCTGTTGTTGTCCCTGTCGTTGCCCGCTTGGTGTGCCATCACCGTATCGGATTCAAATATGGTAGGAAACGGTTAAAAGAGAAGAGAAAGAGTTTGACTAGGTCAAAGTGGGGTCTAGAAACAGGCTGTAAACGAGATAACCACTACTGTAAACGAGATAAGGTCTATCTCGTTTACAGTATAAACGAGTGTAAACGATATACACGTAATGTCATTTTATTTACAATGTAAACGAGATATGACTGAAAACGTAAATTAATAAATATTTTTAAATTTATTTATTTTTGTGATTAATACTTTTATTTTATTTATTTAAATAAAAAATCCGAAAACATAATGCAAATATCATTTTTCTAGATCATATCGTATATATTCCAAGGTAACAGCAACAGCTTTATAGTTAAATACTTTTGCTAGTCAAAAAAAAGGAGCAAATGAAGCATTATTGCAATCGTTGCAATACAAGACAAATGCAGAAGAAAACAAGAACACGTGTGGACGGAGGGCATCATATTCAATTAATTACATGTATGCTGAAAAATCAAATTGAAACGGAATGATATGCCTATACGTACATCATACACGATTGCATCAGCACGCAATCTTATCATATACAACTACGGTCAAGTTTTAAGTTGTGGTGGTTAAAATAGCCTATCAAGTAGGGATATTTTATTGAGCTATTATATTTATAGGGCAAAAAACTATTATAAGCCAATGCCATCTAGAATTTACGTATATAAGTCAAACTGAAAATGATTTCAGTAATGCGCCAGAACGTATATTAATATAAATCGAACCAACATGGTTTGAACTGCATTTGTTAGTAATTCGAACCAGTGCAGTTCGAATTGCATGTTGACTGTTGTTAATAAATCGAACCAAGATGGTTCGAACTTCAAGTGCACATAATTCGAACCAGGGTGGTTCGAATTATAGAGAGAGAAAGCTGAGAAAGTAATTCGAATCAGGATGGATCGAATTAAACAACCATAATTCGAGAAAAAATTAATAATTTATTAAAAAAATTATTAAAAAAATTATTAAAAAAATTAATAATTTAAAAATTAAAAAAGATATATTTTTATTTCATACGTTAAAAAAAAAGCTAACAAAATATTTAATTACGAGACTTCTTTAAAATATTAATGAGCTATCAATTCAAATTCCATACAATATTTTTCTGTCCATTTTTAATAGTTCATGAATATTTTTTAATAAATTTTTTTAATAAATTTTTTTTAAATTATACTACAAAAAATATTTTATCCTATGCAAAACAATTTAAAAAAAATGGCTTAAAAATGTTAGGAGTACTATAAAAATTTGTAATGTTATAATAACTTAGGTAAATACATGCATGTACTCAAATTTTAAATAAAATACTCTACATAGTCAATAATAATTTAGAAATGAAAGAAAATATTTTATTCCATACAAAATAATTAAAAAACATATTTTATTCTATACAAAATAATTTTAAAAAATGGCTTAAAAGATGTTATGAGTACTATAAAAGTTTGTAATATTCTAGTGATTTAGGTAAATATATGATAAAAATATTTTTTCTTTAATTTCTAAATTATTAGTGACTATGTGGAGTATTTCTTTAATGTCCTAAGTCATTAGGACATTACAAATTTTTATAGTACTTCTAACATCTTTTAAGCCATTTTTTAAATTATTTTGCATAGAATAAAATATTTTTTTGTGGTATAATTTAAATAAATTTATTAAAAAATATTCATGAGCTATCAAGAATGGGCAGAAGAGTATTGTATAGAATTCGAATTTCTCACCATATAATTTGAATCAGAATAATTCGAATTTCCCTATACGTAATTCGAATCATGTAATATCTCACCATATAATTTAAATAATTTTATTAAAAAATTATCATATATTTACCTAAATCACTAGAATATTACAAACTTTTATAGTACTCATGACATCTTTTAAGCCATTTTTTAAAATTATTTTGTATAGAATAAAATATATTTTTTAATTATTTTGTATGGAATAAAATATTTTCTTTCATTTCTAAATTATTATTGACTATGTAGAGTATTTTATTTAAAATTTGAGTACATGCATGTATTTACCTAAGTTATTATAACATTACAAATTTTTATAGTACTACTAATATTTTTTAAGCCATTTTTTTAAATTGTTTTGCTTAGGATAAAATATTTTTTGTAGTATAATTTAAAAAAAATTTATTAAAAAAATTTATTAAAAAATATTCATGAACTATTAAAAATGGACAGAAAAATATTGTATGGAATTTGAATTGATAGCTCATTAATATTTTAAAGAAGTCTCGTAATTAAATATTTTGTTAGCTTTTTTTTAACGTATGAAATAAAATATATATTTTTTTAATAAATTTTTTAATAATTTTTTTTAATAAATTATTAATTTTTTCTCGAATTATGGTTGGTTTAATTCGATCCATCCTGTTTCGAATTACTTTGTCAGCTTTCTCTCTCTATAATTCGAACTACCCTGGTTCGAATTATATGCACTTGAAGTTCGAACCATCTTGGTTCGATTTATTAACAACAGTCAACATGTAATTCGAACTGCACTGGTTCGAATTACTAACAAATGCAGTTCGAACCACGTTGGTTCGATTTATATTAATATACGTTCTGGCGCATTACTGAAACTATTTTCAATTTGGCTTATATACGTAAATTCTAGATGGTATTGGCTTATAATGGTTTTTTGCCCATATTTATATGTTAAGATATATTTTAGGCATTATATTTAATTATTTATCAATAGTTTAATACTATTTGATATGCGTACTTGCTGTATTTAATCATATAAAAATCTTTTTTAATATATTTAAATATATTTAAATATTATTATGTGTTAGTGTGTCTAATTTTATTTTTAATATATATTTTTAAAATAAATTTAAAAATAATATATATTATTATTTATTAAGATAAAAAATATTTTAAATACTTTATATAATTAAATAAGACATTAAAAATAATTAAATAATTTATTTATATTTTAATATCAATAAAATATCAAAATATTATTATGATTTATCTGAAAATATTTTATAGTTTATATATATATATATATATATATATATATATATATATATATATATATGTGTGTGTGTGTGTTCCCGTGTCTTATCAAATTTTAAAATTTATGTGTCGATGTGTTCCGTGTCGTGTCGTATGCTGTGTCCGATATAAGTCCCATACCATCCCGAGTCACAACATGTTGACGCAGATTACTAAGAAAAAAGTGTCACGCATCAGAAGTCTCTCCCTCGACAATAGCAAATACAATCGGGACGATATTGTTATTACCATCCTGGAAAACAGCCACTAACAAGCAACCCTTATACTTTCCATACAAGTGAGTCCCGTCCATCTGAATAACTGGCTTACAATGTCTGAATGCTCTAATGCATGGGTAATAGCTCCAGAAGACTTGATGCAATACCTGAATATCACTTACCAAGTCATCCCCTTGATATGCAGGCATAGTCTCAAAATGTACGACAGCTGATGGCTCCTTATGACACATGGCCTCGAACCATATGGACAACGCTTCGTAGGATGCTTCCCAACCTCCAAATATTTTCTCAACTGACTTTTGCTTAGCCAACCAAGCTTTCCGATAACTGACGGTGTAGTTGAACTTCGACTGCACTTCTACAATAACTGATTTTACCTTTAATGAGGGGTCAGCCTCAACCAACGGCTTTATGGCTTCTGCAATTGTATTTGAATCCAGCTTCGAATGATCCTGAGAAATGGTTGCTCTGGTACAAGTGTGACTGCCGTTGTACCTCCTAATAACCTAACAGTACTTTCTGCTGATCATACTAACTCTGATAAGCCAATCACACCCTGACCCGTACTGTGTACACTTCGCATAAAATGTCAACGGCTCCAACTTATACACACGGTAGTCTACACTTCTTCGGAGGGTATACTCCTTCATCGCCTTAATAACAGCTTCCCTTGAACTGAATTTCATCCCCACAGCGAATTCACCATCTGCGACAATAGAAACTTCTGCCAGGACAGCAGCGATACCATAAGTATTTAATACACGATTGTTTAATGACCAAAATTAAAAGTAAATCAGTACTCACAACATCAATAATAATATAAATAAGCTTTACATTATGTTATTATCTCAATCTCAATAAAATAAAAACACAAACACATTAATACATACTGTTAATTAATACAAATTAACTAAATAACTAAAAATAAATACTAATCTCCTAAATAACTTCATAAATACTATAATAAACACTCATTAATAAACCATGATTAACTAAATAACTAAATAAATATAAATTAATTAAATAACTAAAAATAAATACTAATCGCCTAAATAACTAAAATAATTACTATAACAAATACTCATTAATAAATCCTAATTAACTAAATAACTAAATAAATACAAATTAACTAAATAACTAAAAATAAATACTAATCACCTAAATAACTTCATAAATACTATAATAAATACTTATTAATAAATCCTAATTAACTAAATAATTAAATAAATATAAATTAACTAAATATCTAAAAATAAATACCAATCGTCTAAATAACTTTATAAATACTATAATAAATACTTATTAATAAATTCTAATTAACTAAATAAATACTAGTTCCTAAATACTAAATAACTCAAAATATTTTTATCTTAAACTTGACTAAATAAACTCTTTTACAAATGCTAGTTAAGTACCTGCACTCATATAGTACGGAAATTCCAGAGCATGCATGGCTTTCAAATCTAAAACTCGCATGAAAGATGGCTCCTCAAATGGCACTTCGTTCGCGAGTGTGTTTGTCACGTCTGTCACATTCGGAGCCACAGTGCCGTCACCTTAATCTTCATCTCCGTCTGGACCAACTACTTCGTAATTGCTTTCGAACTCTTCCTCACTGTCATTATTGTAGTCTTCCCATAAAATATTTTGGTCGGCCTCAGATTATTCGAATTCAGTGTACAACTCGATGAATGAGATTTGAGCACGACTTTCAATATACATTAAAAACATCTCTTGTATGCTCGCTTTTTCTGTTATATATTTGGTCTGAAATTGAACAAATTCACCAAATACTGGTACGGAATATCTGTACAAAATACATGATATTTTTCTTGACATCCCTGAATCTATCTTCTCACAAATTACACCTTTAAGCTCTTCAAATGAAATTATGAAGGGAATAACAACATCTAACGGAACTTCACAAACAAATTTTACTCCTTCCGACGTCTCCAACAAAATCTGACCAAAATAATACACTTTCAAAAGAATTCTATCATCCATTTCTCTTACTCACTTAAACAGAAACTGAAATTTCACTATCAACTTTTTTTTCCAACACAACCAGATTGACACTGGACCATGAGAAAGAAGAAGAGAAGTCGAAGAAGATGAAGAAGAATGGATTTGGTCGGCTGATTATGATTTACACACCTTCGCATGTATATATATACACACACAACTCGGACCAAGCGAGTTGTTTACCCTAATTAAAAAAAACATATAATAATGAAAACAGACCATCCGATTTCATTTTGCGAAAAATAAAAAAAATTATTCATGCACAACTCGGACCCAGTTAGGTGTTGAACCTAATTAAAAAAAATTAATAATCAAAACAGATCCTCCGATTTATTTACATAAAATAAAAATTTTTTTATACATGCTCAAATTGCAGGTCCGATAAGCTTTATGTGAATTTCATAACCTCCCTCCATGCAAAACGGACCCTCCGATTGGCTAACAAAAATTTAAAAACAATGAAATCGGATGATCCAACTTCTTAACACCAAATCTGAGAAAAAGTTGTCCCACATATTGGTATAGGCGTATAGCACCTCTATGATCCATAACCCGGCACAACACATCCACATCTTCCATAACAAAAAAAAATCAGCCTCAAATTTAAGACGGAGTTCCTGAATTATCCACAGAAAGAACAAATAAATTTACAAAATCAGGAATAAAATTATAAAAGAATAAAGGCTGCGTTTGTTTCTGAGAATAGGACAGGACAAGACACTTAAACAGGACAGGAAAAGACATTGATGCACAGAGACACAAAATTTTGTGTTCTTGTATTCTGTTTGGTGATAAACTAGAACAAATTATGAAAATCTAATTTATTCTCATTTTTTTTCATTCAAAAAATTTGAGATAAAAAATATAATTATGAAAAATTAATGAAAATAATGAAAAAAAGAATGAAAAATAAGCTGTGTCCCTTGTTAGTGTCCCTGTGTCCTTCTTGTCAGGATGGACACAAAATACACTAATTTAGTGTCTTTGGACACACTGCCTCTATCCATGTCTCATCTGCCAAATATAATTTTGTGTCTCTGTGTCCATGTTTCAGTGTCCTATCTTTGTAAACAAATGCGGCCAAAGGGAATAACCCACAATAAAAGAGGGAGAGAAAGTTGCAAGACATTCGCATTTATACATAAACTCTAGTACTTTAAAATACATTTAAATTTTAATTGTAACTTTTGTATTTTAAAATCATTCTTGTATTTTATTTAAACTTTTAAATTATAATATAAATTTATATTATTCAATCATATTGTGAGTATTAATATTTATTATTAATTTATTAGATGATATTTTATTATTGATATTATTTTTATTTAATTTATATCTAATATAATTAAATATTATACTATTAATAAGATTTTAACAATAGTGTATATATATATATATATATGTGTGTGTGTGTGCTTAAAAATAATTTTGATGGTGTGATGGATGCATATATGGGAGCAAACAATTTGTTGGATACGAAAAATCTTTTTCAGCGTAATGAAAAACAATTTATTAATACACGTATATACAGATAACAAATACAAAGACTATTGATCGTGACATGCATATTTTTACACATGACAAATCTTAAAATCAACATTCAACACAACTATTATTATCAAAGACCAAGTCCATTTAGTGGACATGCCAGTAGTGCCCAGTGGTATTATCTGTAACCCAATTGCGAGAGAAAAAAATGCTACTCTATATTCTTCTTTTTAGGTTGTATTATTGTTAAGGATATAATTATTTATATTTTTTATGTTAATTTAATTTTTTAAAATGAATAATTTTATGATATAATATTAAAATTTTATGTTTAAAAAAATTAAAATTCAATTCTTGATGAATTCTAAAAATAAAAAATATAAGAAAAATAAAAAAAGAAATAAAAATTTATACAAAAATCAAATAAATTCTAAAAAAAAATTATTTAAAGAAAAATATTAAAAATATAATTATTTATATTACTTTTTTTTATCTGTTTAAATTTAAAAAAAATAATTTCATAATAATTACCACTAATTAAGAAACCTAAAGTAAAATTAATTCTAGTTCCAAAAATGCAAGGTAGCACTTTTTTTCCCCTTTCTTCCAATTAATGATCAGAGAGGAATAATGGTGTGATCCAATTGGAGAAGAGGCCTGCACTGGATAAACTTGAATGAGTAATTTAATTTGTTCAAAATTATTAGAAACTCAAACTTTAATTTTAAGTGTCATACATTAAAAAAAAAGAAGATCAACATTATTGTTTGTCGACATATCTAGATTATTACTAATGCTGAATTGAAGTGTAACAGTTAGTCTTAGCTTCTTTCAAACATGGTTCATCAGATTTCACATCATGATGACCAGGAATAATCATTAGTGTTTATAAGTTGAAATTATTGTTATGTGGTTATTACTTTGTCTGAATGCTATATAGCCTAGAGCAAATAGCCATAGCCTTTCCACTTTAGGCTAAAAATTTTTATTATGGAAGATGAATGTGTGCAATTTAATTCTGTTGGTGGTGTATTTGTTTTTATTTTGATATGGAAAATGAGTAATTGGTAGGTCCGATTAATTTGTAAGTTAATTTTTAAAATTTTTTTAATATCAAATTGGAGAATCTAATTTGTTAGAATTTTTTTTTTAAAAATTTATAAATTAGATGGTCCAATTTTTATTCTCAAAAAAATTAAACGATCTGATTTTTACATTTTAAATAAAAAAATTCCACATTTAAAAATAATATCCTTATTATCTATAATCCTAAAAGACACCATTTCTACCTCTATATCAAAGATAATTTCCGTCCACTTTTAACACATGTAAAACGTCAAAATTCAAAACATGTATAAGATATATATGCAGAATAAATAGATGCATCGAGAGCAAGTTAAAGTAAAGGAGTGTCTCTATTTTCCAAGGTTGCGAGAACCAGACCGGTCAATAAATCAGTGAAATCACTGGTTTAATGGTTTACTGGTTCGACCGGGGTTCAACCGGAATTTAACCGGTTTAATTAAATATTAAATAAAATTATTAAAAAATTTATATAATTTTGAATATATAAATTTAATAATTTCTAACTTAATAAAATTTAAAATTTCACAATTTTACATCATAAATTATTCATAATTTAATATTAAAAGTTCACAAACAATTTCAATCAACAAAGTTCATAACAAAAAACAACCATTTCCTTAAGGCATGACCCAAATTGATTCCATTTACACAACAACATGCAACGATCATATCAATCAAAATCAAAATCAAAGTTTTATTACTCAACGAGAAGCATAATTCACTTAAGGACATATATCTTTATAGAATGAAACAAAGTTTTCTCAAGAACAAATGCCAGGATTAAGTGCTTCATTTTACACCAATTTTACCCAAAAAATTTCAACTCTTCAATAAGATAAATTACATTACCCTTCTTTTAACTGGATTATACGATTGTCACTAGAAAGCTTTCTCTTCCCTAACCATCGAAAAAACTCAGGAGACATGTCTTTATTGGCTGGATTGACATCAATTACAATAGAATCATCGACATAAGGGGTCACCCTGGCACCATAGCCTGTTTTAACCAAAGCTCTCAATCTAGATTGAAAATCAGATACATAAAAGTCCACCACATGTCTCTGCATTGAATAAAAGGCAAGGTAACAATATTAATGACTTTATCACAATCATTGAAAATTAGATGGGAAAAAATTTGAAAAAAATATAACCATTTAATATGTATAACAAACCAAAGATCTTCACTGGAGATTATAAGGAAAATTATGAACAAAATTTGCAAACTAAATCAGCAAACTCCACAGCATAACTAAATCAGCAAACAAAATTAGCAAACTCAGCAAACTCCACAATAAAAAATAATTCAGAGAAAGGGAACACCGGATACAGAGGAGAGTGATGAATTAACTCAGCAAACTACACAGAGGGGAGTGACCAATTAACTCAGAAAATCAAAAATAAAAAATAACCTCAGAAAATCATGAACAAATAAATAACTTCAGAAAATTAAAAATCATGAATCCAAAATAACCTCAGAAAATCATGAATTCAGCAACCAAATTCATGAAGTCCAGCAAACAAATAAATGATTAACCATGAACAAATAACCTCAGTCAAACAAATAAATCAGAAAATCATGAACAGAAGATCAGAAGGCGACGAGGAGGAATAACAGAGGAGGCGAGCTCAATATACATGTATTACTTACCGGCGGCGAGCAACGGCGACGATAGAGGAGGCGAGCTCGGCGATGACAACGACACGGTAGAGGCTGTGGTGGTCAAACCCGTCGCTGCTGTGGCTGCGGGACGCGGTGGGCTGCAGGACGCGGTGGCTACGGAACACGGTGGCTGCGGGATACGGTGGCGGTGGGCTGCTTGATTGGTGGTGGTAGCTCTATGGTGGTGGTCGCGGCTACTGTGGATGGCTGTGGGTGGCGAATGAGGAGGCAGGCTAGGTGACGTTCGGCGACGAGGAGGCGGGCTCAGCCGGTGGTGGTCGCGGCTGCTGTGGATAGTTGTGGGTGGCAATGGTGGCCTTGGTGGGTGAATGGAGGCTGGCGCCGATTAGGTTATGGGAAAGGGGAAGAAATGGGAAGAAAGGGTTAGTGGCATAGTGGTTACAGGGTTAGGTTAGGAGACTTTCGCGCAAGCCTTTCCCTTTTTTTTTTTTATAAACCAAAACGACGTCGTTTGGCATTGAAGTTGCAAACCACTAAACCGTCAAAAAATCGGACGGTTCTTCCGGTTTTCCCGTTAACCGCCGGTTCGACCGGTTTTTCCACCAGTTTTTTGCCAAACGATTTTCTACGTTACCCGGACCGGCTAGGTAACCGGTTCCCGGTTTTTCCGGTTGAACCGGCCGGTCCGGTCCGGTTTTCAGAACCATGCTATTTTCTAATAAGATGATCTCAAATAATGTTGTGCGTATTGATGAGGATAATGGCAATTTTATTGACGAGGACTATGACCGATTTTGTAATTTATTTTTAAAAGTATTTATTTATTTTGGTCTTTAAAAAAATTCGAATTGGATACTTTAATTCTTAACTAAAATTAATTATTTGATTGATCTCTAATAATTAATTCTGTCAGTCATTTAAGTCTTTTATTCCGTCAATTTTAATGGAAGACAAAATAGTCCTGACAATTCTAACAGGGGCCAAAATAGTCTCTGACCCTCTCTGTTCGGACACGACACTATTCTCCACCAATTTCTATCATATCTTGTATAATCCTAATATTTATAATCTTCTTCTTCTCTTTCACAGTCTCCTTCTCCGATCTATCTTCTCCTTCCTCCTCTTCATCTCCAAGATCAAGACATTGTGTAACTGCCACGCGTGTCGCACCTACCTCAATATGTCATAGACCACATACTTTTCAAATTTCTGTGACTGGTACACCCACTTCCTCCGCACTTTACCCACCAAAAACATCCACCTTCATATCCTCGATAGCCGCATCACCTCCAACCCCGACAACGTCCACCACATCCTCAAGATCAACTTCTACAACTACTCTAAGGGCACACCTTTCTCCACTCTCCAACAAGTAATATAGATTGTTGGATATTAGGACATCACGAGAAGATTCTCCTTTGACATCATATGAAAACTCTCATTTGGAATGGACCCCGAGTATTTCATTCCTTCTCTCCCGGAGTCCAAGTTGGCAGACAGCTTCGACCTCACATCCAAGCTATCAGTACAACGAGCAATGTTGTTGTTCACTGCTCATATGAAAACTGAAGTGATTACTGGACATTGGTTTGGAGAAAAAGATGAAGGAAGCGATCAGAGTGGTGGCCAATATGGCCATGGACATGATAAGACAGAGGAGGAGGGAGATGACGACGACGACGGGGGGTCTTAACAAATTAGACTTGCTGTCTAGATTCATGAGATCCATCAAAGATGACAAGTACTTGAGAGACATAGTCATTAGTTTCTTTAATATGAATTAGTTGAGAACAAGTACTTAGCTTGTGAACATTGAAGTTGCAGAGTGTGCATATGTAGCTTGAAATTGCAGTGTTAGACTGTTAGGGTTATTCGAGATATGATTGGAATTGGGAGAGAACAGTGTCGTTTCTGAATAGAGGGGGTCAGGGACTATTTTGTCCCCTGTTAGAGTTGCCAGGACTATTTTGTCCTCTATTAGAGTTAACGGAGAAAAGGACCTAAATGACTGATGGAGTTAATTATTAGAGACCAATTGAGTAATTAATTTTAGTTGGGGACTAAAATGTCTTATTCGAAATTCTTTGGGGACCAAAATGAATAAATACTCTACTTTTAATTTTGTTAATTTTTTTATATTATTTTTCGTTTGTATCTAGCGTATTATTTTTTATTTAAGTATAATTATTGATTAATTTTGAATGATATAGTATTGCTATCGTAATGCAGCAGGTTTTTTTTTCCTAAAAAATTCACTTTTACACTATAAAAAAAACGTTGAGTACCATTAAATTTACCGTAGAAATTAGCATCGACCTATATCGACGAATTTAGCGTCGAATTTTTCGACGGAAAGGAGAATATATTCATCACTGTAAAAGTTTACCGTTGAAAAATATTTTTTGTCGTTAAATCCGATGGTAATGTGATGAGCGGATAATTTGTACGCTTTTTGGCATTGTTTTTAGTATGTTTTTAGTATATTTTAGTTAGTTTTTAGTATATTTTTATTAGTTTTTAGCTAAAATTCACTTTTCTGGACTTTACTATGAGTTTGTGTGTTTTTCTGTGATTTCAGGTATTTTCTGGCTGAAATTGAGGTTCCTGAGCAAAAATCTGATTCAGAGACTGAAAAGGACTGCAGATGTTGTTGGATTCTGACCTCCCTGCACTCGAAGTGGATTTTCTGGAGCTATAGAAGCCCAATTGGCGCGCTCTTAACGGCGTTGAAAAGTAGACATCCTGGGCTTTCCAACAATATATGATAGTCCATACTTTGCCCAAGATTTGATGGCCCAAACCGGCGTGGCAAATCAGCCTCAGAAATTCCAGCGTTTAACGCTGGAACTGGCATAAAACTTGGAGTTAAACGCCCAAACTGGCATAAAAGCTGGCGTTTAACTCCAGAAAAGGTCTCTACACGAAAATGCTTCATTGCTCAGCCCAAGCACACACCAAGTGGACCCAGAAGTGGATTTTTATGTCATTTACTCATTTCTGTATACCCTAGGTTACTAGCTGACTATTAATAGGATCTTTTGACATTGTATCAGTACCTCATGACACTTTACACGTTTCTTTGTGTACCTTCCATGGCATGAGTCTCTAAACCCCATGGTTGGGGGTGAGGAGCTCTGCTGTGTCTTGATGGATTAATGCAATTACTACTGTTTCTTATTCAATCATGCTTGCTTCCATTCTAAGATATCACTTGTTCTTAACCCGGATGAATGTGATGATCCGTGACACTCATCATCATTCTCAACTATGAACGTGTGCCTGACAACCACCTCCGTTCTACCTTAGATTAAGTAGATATCTCTTGGATTCTTTAATCGGAATCTTCGTGGTATAAGCTAGAACTGATGGCGGCATTCAAGAGAATCTGGAAGGTCTAAACCTTGTCTGTGGTATTCTGAGTAGGATTCAGTGATTGAATGACTGTGACGTGCTTCAAACTCCTAGCAGGCGGGGCGTTAGTGACAGACGCAAAAGAATCAATGGATTCTATTCCGGCCTGACCGAGAACCGACAGATGATTAGCCATGCTGTGACAGAGCATAGGAACGTTTTCACTGAGAGGATGGGAGGTAGCCACTGACAACGGTGAAACCCTACATACAGCTTGCCATGGAAGGAGCCTTGCGTGTTTGATGAAGAAGACAGTAGGAAAGCAGAGATTCAGAAGATGGAGCATCTCCAAAACCCCAACCTATTCTCCATTACTGCATAACAAGTACTTATTTCATGTTCTCTTGCTTTTCACAATCAATCCTGATAATTTCTGATATCCTGACTAAGATTTACAAGATAACCATAGCTTGCTTCAAGCCGACAATCTCCGTGGGATCGACCCTTGCTCACGCAAGGTATTACTTGGACGACCCAGTGCACTTGCTGGTTAGTTGTGCGGGATTGCAAAAGTGTGATTGCAATTTCGTGCACCAAGTTTTTGGCGCCGTTGCCGGGGATTGTTCGAGTTTGGACAACTGACGGCTTGTCTTGTTGCTTAGATTAGGACTGTTTTATTTTTGTTGGTTTAGAGTCTTTTAGTTGAGTCAAGTTTCATATTTTAAGTTTGGTGTCAATTGCATGCTTTTGTTTTTCTTTTAATTTTTCGAATTTGCATGTCTTTAGTCCCTTTTTGATCCGTAAAAGTTCTAAGTTTGGTGTCCTCTTTGTGTTTTTCCCTTAAAATTTTCGAAAAATTAGTGTTTGATTTTCTAAAAATTTTAAGTTTGGTGTCTTTTTGTGTTTTTCTCTTTCCTCTTTTCAAAAATCAAATCTTTTTCATAAAAATTTTCAATCATATCTTTTCAATTGCTATTTTCAAAATCGTTTTAATTACTTAATTGATTCAGTTCTCAATTTGCTTTGATCTTATTTTCTTTTTGATTTTCGAATTTTTATTTTAATTTTCTTTTGTTTTATTTTATTTTTTTTTCGTTTAACTCAAAAAAAAAAAAAACAAAATTTATCTGTTTGCAATCATTATCATTTCCCTTTTGTCCATTATGGACATAAGTGGGATTGATCAGTCCAAAAGGACTCTGGGGTCATATGCTAACCCCATTACAGCTGCATATGGGAGTAGCATCTGCACGCCTCCCATCAAAGCAAGCAGCTTTGAGCTAAATCCTCAACTCATTATCATAGTGCAGCAAAATTGCCAGTATTCCGGTCTTCCACAGGAAGAACCTACTGAGTTTCTGGCACAGTTCTTACAAATTGCTGACACAGTACATGATAAAGAGGTGGATCAGGATGTCTACAGACTACTACTGTTTCCATTTGCTGTAAAAGATCAGGCTAAAAGGTGGTTGAATAACCAACCTACAGCAAGCATAAAGACATGGAAACAGTTATCAGACAAATTCCTGAATCATTTTTACCCTCCAAAGAGGATGGCACAGCTAAGGCTGGACATCCAAGGCTTTAAACAAGAAGATAATGAATCCCTTTATAATGCCTGGGAGAGGTATAGAGGTATGCTGAGAAAATGCCCCTCTGAAATGTTTTCAGAATGGGTACAGTTAGACATCTTCTACTATGGGCTTACAGAAAAAGCTCAGATGTCTTTAGACCACTCAGCTGGTGGATCTATACACATGAGGAAGACAATTGAAGAAGCTCAAGAGCTTATAGACACTGTTGCTAGAAACCAATATTTGTATTCTAGCAATGAGTTCTCTCCAGAAGAGGAAGTCATGACAGTAGTCACTGACCCTAATCCTCAAGAACAGATAATTGAGCTTAATCAACAATTGCTCCTGATGACAGAACAGTTAGCAGAATTTAAAGAGATGCTCTATGAAACTAAAGTTGCTAACAAGAACATAGAACTGCAGTTGAATCAAGCAAAACAGCAAATATCTAAACAGATAACAGAGGAGTGTTAAGCAGTTCAACTGAGGAGCGGGAAGACACTGAATACCACTGCTCAAAAGAGCAAAAAGCCAAACAGGGAACAATTGACAGAGGATAACCAAACCACTGTTCGAATTCCCTCTGAGGACAGTAAGAGCCCAGAGAGGAATGTTATTGGCGTTCAAACGCCAGAAAGGGAAGGAAAGCTGGCGTTAAACGCCCATTCCTTGCCCAGTTCTGGCGTTCAAACGCCAGAAAAAGGAGAGAAGTTGGCGTTTAACGCCCAGTCTTCACCCATTCCTGGCGTTCAAACGCCAAGGGAAGATCAGACACCTGAGAGTGCTGACAGTAATCCCTCTAAAAAGGCTTCTTCAACCACTTCTGTAAGGAATAAACCTGCAGCATCTAAGGCTGAAGAATATCAAGCCAAGATGCCTTATCCCCAGAAACTCCGCAAAGCAGAACAGGATAAGCAATTTGCCCGCTTTGCAGACTATCTAAGGACTCTTGAAATAAAGATTCCGTTTGCAGAGGCACTTGAGCAAATACCTTCTTATGCTAAGTTCATGAAGGAAATCTTAAGTCATAAGAAGGATTGGAGAGAAACTGAAAAAGTGTTTCTCACTGAAGAATGCAGTGCAGTCATTCTGAAAAGCTTACCAGAAAAGCTTCAAGATCCTGGAAGCTTTCTGATACCATGCACATTAGAAGGCGCTTGCACCAAGACAGCCCTATGTGATCTTGGAGCAAGCATCAATCTAATACCTGCATCCACTATCAGAAAGCTTGGGTTGACTGGAGAAGTCAAACCAACCAGGATATGCCTCCAACTTGCTAATGGCTCCATTAAACATCCATCAGGCATAATAGAGGATATGATTGTCAAGGTTGGACCATTCGCCTTTCCAACTGACTTTGTGGTGCTGGAAATGGAGGAGCACAAGAGTGCAACTCTCATTCTAGGAAGACCTTTCCTAGCAACTGGACGAACTCTCATTGATGTACAAAAAGGGGAAGTAACCTTGAGAGTCAATGAGGATGAGTTCAAGTTAAATGCTGTAAAAGCTATGCAGCATCCAGACACACCAAATGACTGCATGGGCGCTGACATTATTGACTCTCTGGTAGAAGAGATCAATATGGCTGAAAGCCTAGAATCAGAGCTTGAGAACATCTTCAAAGATGCTCAACCTGATCAAGAAGAACTAGAGGAAGCAAAGGAATTTTCGAAAATTCCTCAGGAGGAGGATAAACCTCCCAAACCTGAACTCAAACCACTACCACCATCCCTGAAATATGCATTTCTGGGAGGGGGTGAAACTTTTCCAGTGATTATAAGCTCTGCTTTAAATCCACAGGAAGAGGAAGCACTGATTCAAGTGCTGAGGACACACAAGACAGCTCTTGGGTGGTCCATAAGTGATCTTAAGGGCATTAGCCCAGTTAGATGCATGCACAAGATCCTGTTGGAGGATAATGCCAAACCAGTGGTCCAACCACAGAGGAGGCTAAATCCAGCCATGAAGGAGGTGGTGCAGAAAGAGGTCACTAAATTACTAGAGGCTGGGATTATTTATCCTATTTCTGATAGCCCCTGGGTGAGCCCTGTCCAAGTTGTCCCTAAAAAGGGAGGCATGACAGTGGTTCATAATGAAAAAAATGAACTGGTTCCTACAAGAACAGTCACAGGGTGGCGTATGTGTATTGATTACAGAAGGCTCAATACAGCCACCAGAAAGGATCATTTTCCTTTACCATTCATAGACCAAATGCTAGAAAGACTAGCTGGTCATGATTATTACTGCTTTTTGGATGGCTATTCAGGTTACAACCAAATTGCAGTAGATCCTCAGGACCAAGAGAAAACAGCATTTACTTGCCCTTCTGGCGTGTTTGCCTACAGAAGGATGCCTTTTGGTCTGTGTAATGCCCCTGCAACCTTTCAGAGATGCATGCTATCCATCTTCTCTGATATGGTGGAGAAATTCCTGGAAGTCTTCATGGATGACTTCTCAGTATATGGAGACTCATTCAGCTCCTGTCTTAATCACCTAGCACTTGTCCTGAAAAGGTGCCAAGAGACTAACCTGGTTTTAAACTGGGAGAAATGTCACTTTATGGTGACTGAAGGAATTGTCCTTGGGCATAAAATTTCAAGCAGGGGAATAGAGGTGGATAAGGCAAAGGTAGAGGTAATTGAAAAATTACCACCACCTGCCAATGTTAAGGCAATCAGAAGCTTTCTGGGGCATGCAGGATTCTACAGAAGGTTTATAAAGGATTTTTCAAAAATCGCAAAACCTTTAAGTAACCTGCTAGCTGCTGACACACCATTTGTGTTTGACACACAGTGTCTGCAGGCATTTGAGACCCTGAAAGCTAAGCTGGTCGCAGCACCAGTCATCTCTGCACCAGATTGGACATTGCCATTTGAATTAATGTGTGATGCCGGTGATCATGCCATTGGTGCAGTGTTGGGACAGAGGCATAACAAACTTCTGCATGTCATTTATTATGCTAGCCATGTTCTAAATGATGCACAGAAGAATTACACAACCACAGAAAAAGAATTACTTGCAGTGGTCTATGCCATTGACAAGTTTAGATCTTATCTAGTAGGATCCAAAGTGATTGTGTACACTGACCATGCTGCTCTTAAATACTTACTCACAAAGCAGGATTCAAAACCCAGGCTTATCAGATGGGTGTTGCTTCTGCAAGAGTTTGATATAGAAATAAGAGACAGAAAAGGGACAGAGAACCAAGTAGCTGATCATCTGTCCCGAATTGAACCAGTAGCTGGGGCGTCCCTCCCTTCTACTGAGATCTCTGAGACTTTCTCAGATGAGCAATTCTTTGCCATTCAGGAAGCTCCTTGGTTTGCAGATATTGCAAATTATAAAGCTGTGAGGTTCATACCCCAGGAGTACAGCAAAGTGCAAAGAAAGAAATTAATTTCAGATGCCAAGTACTACCTCTGGGATGAACCATATCTCTTTAAGAGATGTGCAGACGGAGTAATCCGCAGATGTGTACCCAGAGAAGAAGCACAAAAGATCCTATGGCATTGCCATGGATCACAGTATGGAGGGCATTTTGGAAGTGAGCGAACAGCCACTAAAGTCCTCCAATGTGGCTTCTACTGGCCTACTCTCTATAAAGATTCCCGAGAGTTTGTGCGTAACTGTGACAGTTGCCAAAGAGCTGGTAACTTGCCTCACGGATATGCCATGCCTCAACAAGGGATATTAGAGATAGAATTGTTTGATGTATGGGGAATTGACTTCATGGGTCCATTCCCACCATCATACTCAAACACTTACATTCTGGTGGCAGTGGACTACGTATCTAAGTGGGTAGAAGCAATTGCTACACCCACTAATGATACCAAGACCGTGCTAAAATTCCTCCAGAAACACATCTTCAGCAGGTTTGGTGTTCCCAGAGTACTAATCAGTGATGGGGGCACTCATTTCTGCAATAGACAGCTATACTCTGCTATGGTTAGATATGGAATCGCCATAAAGTGGCAACTCCGTATCATCCACAGACAAATGGGCAAGCTGAAGTCTCTAACAGAGAGCTAAAAAGAATCCTAGAAAGGACTGTGATAGCCCGAAGAAAGGATTGGGCAAAGAGCTTGGATGATGCTCTGTGGGCATACAGAACAGCATTCAAGACTCCTATAGGAACCTCTCCATACCAACTGGTGTATGGGAAGGCCTGTCATCTGCCCGTGGAACTGGAACATAAAGCCTACTGGGCAACCAGATTCCTAAACATGGATGCTCAGTTAGCTGGTGAAAAAAGATTACTCCAGCTAAATGAGCTAGAGGAGTTCAGACTCAATGCCTTTGAAAATGCAAAAATTTATAAGGAAAAGGCAAAGAAATGGCATGACAAGAAGTTGTCAACCAGAGTCTTTGAGCCAGGACAAAAAGTCCTACTCTTCAACTCTAGGCTCAGACTGTTCCCAGGAAAACTCAAATCCCGGTGGAGGGGTCCGTATGTGATTACAGGAGTTTCACCATATGGATATGTTGAGCTTCAGGATATTGATTCTGACAAAAAGTTCATTGTTAATGGACAGAGAATCAAGCATTATCTTGAAGGCAATTTTGAGCAGGAATGCTCAAAACTGAGACTTGAGTGATTCTCAGTGAAGGTCCAGCTAAGGACAGTAAAGAAGCGCTTGCTGGGAGGCAACCCAGTCATTAGGAGGTTATATGATTTGTTCTTACAGAGGCAAGTATCAAAAATGAAGGAATTCACAGAGTTACAGAAGAATTCAGCTCAAAAAGCAGAGAAAATGAGCTTGCTGGCGAAAAAACGCCAGTAAGGG
The DNA here is from genome assembly GCF_014773155.1 of Arachis stenosperma. NCBI lineage: Eukaryota > Viridiplantae > Streptophyta > Magnoliopsida > Fabales > Fabaceae > Arachis > Arachis stenosperma. The sequence goes on from NC_080384.1 coordinate 36,463,886, forward strand.
GCATTTTGGGCGTTAAACGCCAGAATGGGTATCATTCTGGGCGTTTAACGCCAGGAATGGTGCCATTTTGGGCGTTAAACGCCAGAATGGGCACCATTCTGGGCGTTTAACGCCAGGTGTGCAGCATCCTGGGCGTTTTGGAAAAACGCCCAGTGATAAAGGAATTCTGGCGTTTAACGCCAGCCAGGGCACCTGGCTGGGCGTTAAACGCCCAAAAGGGGCAACAAATGGGCGTTAAACGCCAGAATGGGTGCCATTCTGGGCGTTTAACGCCAGAAAGGTGGGGGGACCACAATTTTGTTTTCAAACCAAATTTTTTCAAACTTTCCTTTTCTTACCCATACTTTTCTACAAAATCACACTTCAACCATTCATCATTCACTTTCAAATCTTCAAAAATCAAAACCATTCTTCAAATCTATTTCAAATCAATTCCAAATATTGTTCAAAAACTCACCTTTCTCTCAAATTCTTTCCATATCTTTTCAAATCTCCTTTCAAACTTTTCTTTTTTTTCGAAATCTCTCCTCCCCACCTTATAAATACACGTTTGGACCCCTCATTACCCACACCATTCGAATTTGCTTCTCCTCTCTCTCTCTTCCTTCCTTTCTTTTGCTTGAGGACAAGCAAACCTCTAAGTTTGGTGTGCTTTTCCGTGATCACTAAGCCAAGATTCATCAAGATCATGGCTCCTAAGGGAAAACAAACTAATTTAAGAGGAAAGAAAGAGAATAATCCAAAGAATCTTTGGAACCAAGAGAAGTTCTTAACCAAAGAACATGAAGACCATTATCACAAGATAATGGGTCTGAGGTCAGTGATCCCGGAAGTTAAATTTGATTTGAAAGAAGATGAATATCCGGGGATCCAAGAGCAAATTTGAAACAGAGGATGGGAAGTTCTAACCAATCCTGAGACAAAGGTTGGAAGGAACATGGTTCAGGAATTCTACTCAAATCTGTGGTTAACAGATAAGCAGAGAATGACTGGAACTGCTTACCATACCTACAGAACCATGGTCAGAGGGAAAGTTATGTACTTCCATCTGGACAAAATAAGAGAAATCTTCAAATTGCCTCAACTGCAAGATGATCCTGACTCCTTTAATAGGAGGATGGTGAGAGCAGATAAAGGGTTGGATTAAGTTCTAGAGGACATATGCCTCCCTGGAACTAAGTGGATAACCAATTCTAAGGGTGTCCCAAACCAACTCAAGAGGGGAGACCTCAAACCAATTGCAAGAGGTTGGCTAGATTTTATTAGGCGTTCCATACTGCCCACTAGCAACCGTTCTGAGGTCACTATCAAGAGAGCAGTGATGATTCATTGCATTATGCTTGGAAAAGAAGTGGAGGTTCATCATGTGATTGCTTGTGAGATCTACACAATTGCAAATAAAAATTCCACTGAAGCCAAATTGGCTTACCCAAGCTTGATCTCCTTGCTCTGTAAAGAGGCTGGGGTGAAGATGGGAGTAGATGAATTCATACCCATTGAACACCCAATCACCAAGAAGTCAATGGAAGGACAAATGCAAGATAACTCTATCAAAAGGAGGGCGCAGGAGTTCCTCCCTGAATTTCCTGAAATTGGCTACTGGGCCAGCCTAGAAGCATCTATCACCAAGTTGCAAGAGACTATGGAGCAACTTAAGGAAGAACAGCAGAATCAGAACTGCATGCTCTGCAAATTGCTGAAGGAACAAGAGAAGCAGGGGCGTGAACTCCAAGAGATGAAACGCCAAAAGCTCTCCTCTCAAGTTGAGGGAGCATCCACTTCTCAAAATCAAGGTTGTTGAGTCCTAACTCTGTGAAAACCTCTATCATTAGGAGCCTATTTTTTTTCGTTTTGTTTTGTTTTCTATTTTTATTTTTTAGTCTCATCTTATATCTATCTTTGAGTCTTGTTCTTAGTTCATAATTAATAAAATTAAAATTTTATGCCTTAAAGCTATGAATGTCCTATGAATCCATCACCTCTCTTAAATGAAAAATGCTTTAATCACAAAAGAACAAGAAGTACAGGATTTCGAAAATTATCCTTGAAATTAGTTGAATTAGTTTGATGTGGTGACAATACTTTTTGTTTTCTGAATGAATGCTTGAACAGTGCATATGTCTTTTGAATTTGTTGTTTTAAGAATGTTAAAATTGTTGGCTCTTGAAAGAATGATGGAAAAGGAGAACTGTTATTGAGGATCTGAAAAATCATCAAAGTGATTCTTGAAGCAAGAAAAAGCAGTGAATACAAAAAAAAAATTCAAAAAAAAAAAGAAAAAAAATAATAAAGTTGTGAACCAAGGCAAAAAGAGTGTGCTTAAGAACCCTGGACACCTCTAATTGGGGACTCTAGCAAAGCTGAGTCACAATCTAAAAAGGTTCACCCAATTATGTGTCTGTGGCATGTATGTATCCGGTGGTAATACTGGAAGACAGAGTGCTTTGGGCCACAGCCAAGACTCATACACTAGCTATGTTCAAGAATCACTATACTTAACTAGGAGAATCAATAACACTATCTGAGTTCTGAGTTCTTATAGATGCCAATCATTCTGAACTTCAAGGGATAGAGTGAGATGCCAAAACTGTTCGGAGGCAAAAAGCTACTAGTCCCGCTCATCTAATTGGAGCTATGTTTCCTTGATATTTTGAAGTCTATAGTATATTCTCTTCTTTTTATCCTATTTTGATTTTCAGTTGCTTGGGGACAAGCAACAATTTAAGTTTGGTGTTGTGATGAGCGGATAATTTGTACGCTTTTTGGCATTGTTTTTAGTATGTTTTTAGTATATTTTAGTTAGTTTTTAGTATATTTTTATTAGTTTTTAGCTAAAATTCACTTTTCTGGACTTTACTATGAGTTTGTGTGTTTTTCTGTGATTTCAGGTATTTTCTGGCTGAAATTGAGGTTCCTGAGCAAAAATCTGATTCAGAGACTGAAAAAGGACTGCAGATGCTGTTGGATTCTGACCTCCCTGCACTCGAAGTGGATTTTCTGGAGCTACAGAAACCCAATTGGCGCGCTCTCAACGGAGTTGGAAAGTAGACATCCTGGGCTTTCCAGCAATATATGATAGTCCATACTTTTTCTAAGATTTGATGGCCCAAACCGGCGTGGCAAATCAGCCTCAGAAATTCCAGCGTTTAACGCTGGAACTGGCATAAAACTTGGAGTTAAACGCCCAAACTGGCATAAAAGCTGGCGTTTAACTCCAGAAAAGGTCTCTACACGAAAATGCTTCATTACTCAGCCCAAGCACACACCAAGTGGACCTAGAAGTGGATTTTTATGTCATTTACTCATTTCTGTATACCCTAGGTTACTAGCTGACTATTAATAGGATCTTTTGACATTGTATCAGTACCTCATGACACTTTACACGTTTCTTTGTGTACCTTCCACGACATGAGTCTCTAAACCCCATGGTTGGGGGTGAGGAGCTCTGCTGTGTCTTGATGGATTAATGCAATTACTACTGTTTCTTATTCAATCATGCTTGCTTCCATTCTAAGATATCACTTGTTCTTAACCCGGATGAATGTGATGATCCGTGACACTCATCATCATTCTCAACTATGAACATGTGCCTGACAACCACCTCCGTTCTACCTTAGATTAAGTAGATATCTCTTGGATTCTTTAATCGGAATCTTCGTGGTATAAGCTAGAACTGATGGCGGCATTCAAGAGAATCCGGAAGGTATAAACCTTGTCTGTGGTATTCTGAGTAGGATTCAGTGATTGAATGACTGTGACGTGCTTCAAACTCCTAGCAGGCGGGGCGTTAGTGACAGACGCAAAAGAATCAATGGATTCTATTCCGGCCTGACCGAGAACCGACAGATGATTAGCCATGCTGTGACAGAGCATAGGAACGTTTTCACTGAGAGGATGGGAGGTAGCCACTGACAACGGTGAAACCCTACATACAGCTTGCCATGGAAGGAGCCTTGCGTGTTTGATGAAGAAGACAGTAGAAAAGCAGAGATTCAGAAGATGGAGCATCTCCAAAACCCCAACCTATTCTCCATTACTGCATAACAAGTACTTATTTCATGTTCTCTTGCTTTTCACAATCAATCCTGATAATTTCTGATATCCTGACTAAGATTTACAAGATAACCATAGCTTGCTTCAAGCCGACAATCTCCGTGGGATCGACCCTTGCTCACGCAAGGTATTACTTGGACGACCCAGTGCACTTACTGGTTAGTTGTGCGGGATTGCAAAAGTGTGATTGCAATTTCGTGCACCATAATGATTGGCACGAAAACGGAAGTCACTCGCGCCAATGTTATCGTCGGATCTAACGTCGAAAAATTTTGACGATATCATGGTTTAATGAAACGCATCGTTTTGGTGATTTTCTCATCCGCTCTCTCCCTCGCCATGCAACTCTCATGGTCGCCACCGTCGGAACAAGCCGTCATCGTAGCCATCGCGCTTGGAGCACTCACTCTCACCGTCGCTGCACGTGGTCGTTGATTCTGCTCCTGTTGTCCCGTCGCATCCTTTGTCACATTAAAGAGAAATTGCAATCACTATCATCAGATTAATTTGTTAGTATGGTTATTATATTTTTTTAGATTATTTTGTGAGTTTAACATTTTGTTAGGATTTTTGTTAAATCAGTGGTAAAATTTGTTTAATAATGAAGTATGTTATTAGGAGTTGTTGTGTTAGTTTGTTGGTTATATTAAGAATTAGGTTTTAATTAATTGGAATAATGAGTTGTGCCTATTCTTTCAAATTAGTTTTCGAATTAGTTTCACCTTGTGAATTTAATAAGTTATTCTTTTTATTAGGACGGTGCTATTTTCTCTTAGCTCAATTGGGGTTTTCTTCTTTTGTTGTCTGTGCAGTAATGCTCCAGGTTGGTTTTCTATCTCTGAATGTAATGAATTGTTTAAATTTTATGTTCAGCTTACTTTTTCTAGGATAGAATTTTATGACGGAAGTAGAAGAAGATTGCATAGTGGCACCTTTTTGAAACCTTGTTTGCTAAAAAATTGTGGAGTTATAAGGAGTTGCGCACTAGAACGGTTAGGATTTAATATTTTGTTGAATGAATGTATGTTATAATTTATGTCTGTACCTGTTTTTTCTGTGAAAACTGTTATATTTATTTGATAGATGTCTCTAAATTCTTTGAGGGGGTTGACACATTTGTTATGCATGTCTTCAGTATGGAAGCGTATAGGTCTGAAGGGATATTTAAATGTCCGTGTCATAAGTGTTGCTGACTAAGTGGTTAGGGCTTGCAGATATAACGCTTCACCTCTACCATAATGGGTTCAAGGATGAGTATTGGATATGGATGGAACACGAAAAAATGGACGAGCATGGTATTAACTAGTTTGCCTCGAATGCGAATAGATCGTCGAACAACGAGGGTTCGGTTGGTGAGAGAACTAAAGATGGAAGAAATGAATTGGCCGGATAATCAAGGGAGATTCAACGAAATGGTGTTTGATGCAATGGGTGTTACAGAATTGGAAGATATTGAACAAGAGTATAACCCAGAGGCAAAAAGATTTTATTATCTGTTAGAGTCCACGCTGAAATCTTTGTTCGAGTGGTGCGTTCATTCGGAGTTGTCTGTATATGTTAGAATGATGAGTATTAAGTCGGAGTCAAATCATACCAAGATTCTTTTTATAAATGGGCCACCCTTTGCAACGAACTGTACCTGTCGGGACCACTGGTATCCCTCGAAACCACTACGAAGCAAAGAAGCTAGTTTCGAAATTGGGTCTAAATTCATGGAAAATTGATTGTTGTCTGAATGGTTGTATATTGTATTACAAAAGGGATGCAGACCAACTGAATGTAGATTTTGTCAATCATTGAAGTTTCAAGTCAAAAGAGAACATGTCGGTAAACGGCAGTTAAAAAGAGTTCCAATGAAACGGATGCACTATTTGCCCTTAATCCCTAGGCTAAAATGATTGTATGTATCGATGAGTTCGGCACCGCACATGACCTGCATAGTACCAACAAAAGAGAAGATGAAATTATGACACATCCGTCACACAGAAAAATTTGGAAGCATTTTGATATGGTGCATCCTATATTTGCGAGCGAGCCTAAAAATGTTAGACTAGCTTTGTGCTCTGACGATTTTGGACCGAATTCCAATTTTGGTAATGCGTACTCTTGTTGATCTGTAGTTGTAACTCCTTATAACCTGAGTCCCGTAATGTGTATGAAGGACACATACATGTTCCTAACTTGTATTATACCTGGACTCAGCATTTTAAAAGTCAAAATAGATGTCTTCTTGCAATCCTTGTTGGATGAGTTAAAGAAGTTATGTGTAACACCCCGGCACCCCAAGCGTTACCTCTAGTCATAAAGCGAAGGATAACAAAGTGTCACGACAGATTCAAAGCTCATAATATAGTATATATTCAATAATTTATATAACTAGAAACTCGATGAAGGAATAAAAGCTCAAACTTGCATAAAGCGGAATTACAAAACGCAAAGCGTTCACACACGATAACTAAACGCGTAGGTAAGAATAGAACAAGATATAATATATATGTAACCTTGTAGATAGCTCCAGGATACACAAGGTAATAATTAAAGTAAACAAGGTATATATAAGTATGTTATACAAAAAGAGAACTAGTCACAAGCTGCGGATTTAGGTCGGCTAGTCAAACTGAATACAACAGAATTTTGAAGTTTAAAATAGCAACAACCTATCTCTCAAAGCTTTTCAAAAATAAAGCCTCTAAGGCATCAACGTTAAATATACAAAAGGCGAGAGAATACTACAACACAAGAAAAGTGAAATAAAGCATAAGATCGTCATCCGCTCTGTCACCATATCCGCAAACTCACCGTGGTGGGTTGCGACTTGCATCTGAAAAACAACAACATATGGTATGAGAAGTTGAGAACCAGAGGTTCTTAGTATGGTAACAGCCTAATATATAAGATATAAGGTTTCGTGATGCCAAAGGCAATCTTAGAACTTCACATCGATACAGATATCTAAACTTAACAAAATAAATAACTTAAACCATAAACCATAAATAGGGTTACCTAAACTTAGTGATTTCTAACTAAACCAATCACACCGTTGTATACCACAGCTTTCGCCAACCTACCCTCCACGCAATCTCATTGCCACTGCCTACCTGCTCTCCTCAGCACCAGACAATCACAAGTATATGCAAACAAGTAATACACAGGTAACATTCATGTATCGCAAGTAATTCAAGAAGCAAGTAGGCATATTATACATTTAGGAAAATGACAAGTAATCAAAGTAAATAAGCACATAAGAGATGTATATGATGAATGTTTATCCTATTTGGCTCGTGATATCACTTGTCAGTTCAAAATGCCAACCCGATACATCTCCGGGGATGTCACCTCTCTGCCACACCAGAGATATAGTTTCCTGCACACTCTTGCAGCAGAGAATTTGCCATGCCAGGGATATAGTACCTTGCACACTATTAACCCGTGGATATAGTACCCGGCACACTTTTTCGGGTTATAGTGCCCAAGTTTACTCTTGAGGCAGAAAAGTTATGTGAGCGAGAGACTGCCTCAATCCTCACATCTCAAAGTAGGCGAGAGACTGCCTCAGCCCCTACGTTGGCACCGCTACCTCAACAAGTGGAAGACTGCCACAGCCCTTGCCCGAGGCGCATAGTGACTTACCAAAACAATGCATGTCACGTGAGCGGGAAACTGCCGCAGCACTCACATTCGAACCTAGAAAGGAGATTGCCACATTCTCTACGACGGAGAATAATGCATGTCACAATCACATAATCCATCTCAGAGACCACTACTCATAGCGCACTTCCATTCATACTCATTCCATTAACCATAATCATTCATTTTCAAGTTCCAATCTCATCATCCATCATCAATTTCTCAAGTTCATCATCAACCCGGCTCCCCATCAATTTACATGACAGCTCCATCCAATTGACATACCAGGCCTAAGTCACCGTCTTCTAAACTCATGCATAAATTACCAGTTTAGTTCACTAACCCATCTCTATTAGTTTTAAGGCCTACTAGTTAGCAATCTTAAACAATAGATAAAGAAGTTTGGAAAGTTAGAGAACCCTTGAAAACGAAGAAAAATCATTTTTCAGCAAAACAGGGGTTGTGCGTATGCACACCCCTGCCACGCGTATGCACGCGTTGAAAAAAGTGAGGGTCGCGTACGTGATTCCTCTCTCACGTACGCGAGACTCCTAACCCGAGAAGAATCCCCGCGTCGCGTGTTAAAACTCACATACGCGTAGCAAAAATTCACATGTTCACGTACGCAACACAGTGCCCGCGTACGCGAGACCCCCAGGCAGTAGAGAATGCCCGCGTTGCTTGCACAGGTTCGCATACGCATGCTGCATCAAACTCAAAAAAATTTTAATGCTGCAGAATTTTAGTTTTAAACACCATACTTTAAACGCGCATAACTTACTCTACAAAACTCTATTTTTCTCAAATTTTATATGATTTTAAAGCACTTTAAATTCATATTTATTTTAAAATAAAATCCAACCAATTTTAAAAATTGAGGCTCAAGTTATGATCCACCAAAGTTCACTAAAAACAGGTTTTTGCCAAAAGAGACAATTCTCTAGTTTTCTAAATCTTTAGAACCAAACCAACTCAAAGCATACTCAAAACAACCCAAAATCCACAATAGACACCCCCAATCATTTATCAATTCCCTAACTATCAAAACCATTTAATACTCACCTCATCCAACTTCAAGTTCAACCTAAATTCACACCAAAGTTCCTTAATACCACTATTCAATATTTCCAACAATCATCATTGTTACATATATCAAATCTTTCATCCAATTAGGCCCATTATCATCAATCAATTCATTCAATTTATTAAATCTCCTCAATTATTTATTTTCAACATGAACCACAATAACCAATAATCAAAATCATCATCACATTCGTCTTTAAATATCAACACCCACCACCATAACTCATCAAAGTCATCATACTCATCAATAATCATCATCTACCAATATATATATATATATATATATATATATATATATATATATATATGTTGAGTTTGGAAAGCTAATATTAAAATGATGATCAAACATTATTAAAATATTCATTAAAAGCTTATTAAAATATTACCAATTGTTTGTTTGATGTATTTGGTTTAGTGTGTAGGAAGGAAATTAAGTTTAATATTGGCCCAATTAAGCAAGCCCATCTTGATCACTAAACAAGTTTAGCCTTATACCAATTTGTTTCAAATCTAGTGGCTGAACTTTGAAAAAGAAAGAAAACCAAAAAAGCCCAAGTTCTTCAAAACCCTTTCGGTTACTCCCACTCTTGGTAACTGGAACTTGAAATTCATTTCAATTAATTCTTTGAAACTTCCACCGAAAGCTTCTCTCTTCTCTCTCTTGCTTCGGTCACATCACTCAATCAAAGAAGAAGAAAGAAGAAAAATAGAAAGCATAGAAGGAAGGTTTTGAAGAAAGGCAAAAAGATTGTTGCCAAATCAAAGCAAAAAGGAGGGGCCTCGGTCAAGTAGCAAATCTCACTTGGTCAAAGCACATCAAAAGTTTATTTACTCATTTGTGCTACGACGAGGAACGAAGAAGAAAGTCACTAGGTCTCAAGCATGGAAGAAGCAACCATGGAGAACGCGAAGCCATATTGGGTTAAAAGCTCATCAACGTTTAGAATCAAAACTTGGGGCCAAAGTCAAGCTCAATGGTCATGATTGAAGAAGTTTGGAGAAAAAGGATGAGAGAGAAAAACGTGAGCATGCATGCAACAGACTCGATTCTCTCTCTTCTCTCTGATGAAGCCACTGCTAGTCTCTGATGTTGGAGAAGAAGACAGTATTAGGGTTGGACCAGATTCAACTTTGGAAGTTTCACTCTTCTATTTTAAGGGTGAACGACCAAGGGTTGAAGGTAAGGAGAGTAAGTGAAAAGTACAAAGTTCACTCTCATAGCTACCCAAGTTGTTAGAGTCCTTCTTCTTCATGTAGTTCAGTAAGTATTTTCTTTTTCTCAGTTTTGATCTGTCTAAGTCTCATTCTAAAAGACAAAAATAGTGAGGTTTGTAAGAAAAATTCAATGAGAGGTAAAAGACAGTGAGTTAAATAGTGAGAAAAAGCCATAAGATGTCTCAGAAGTTCTTTGTACATCTTTCTGTTTTGTGTCATGATCCTATGAAAATTTTCTTGCAAGTTGGGTTAGCACTTTGCTGTTGAAAGCTAGATTGAGGTCTAGTCAAATTCGGATTGGGTTAGAATCTGGATTTGTCCCAGATAGGATTGGGTAGATCCTAGGAAAGTATTGGTATTTATAATCTTGAAAAAGAGATAGTGAAATTCCATCATAGTTGTGATGGAGACTGGATGTAGGCCACATTGCACCAAGTAGCTGGACCAGGATACATCTGGTGTTACTTCTTCTTCTCAACTTCAATTCTGTTTCTGTTACTTAGGATACAAAATGAAAATGTCTCTCAACTCGGTACGAGACAAAAGTAAAAATATCTCCTAAGTTTCTATGAGAAAGTAAAAGTACTATACAGTAGAAAAAGAAGCTAAGATTCAACCTCCCCTTCTTTTAGCCACTGATAACCATCATATATATATATATATATATATATATATATATATATATATATATATATATATATATCTTCACATACAAACTCATTCAATCTCCATCCAAACCATCATCAAGCAAAACATGTACATATAAATAATCATACAACCACATCGTTCAAACCTATCTTAAAAGCCACTAGTCTAAGTGTCCAGAAATATTACATATTACATAAAGAAAATCGAAACCATAGCTTGGCCAATTTCCAATATGCACAAACACTTAAAGCTTGATTCTAACAATATCAACAAGCCTCAAGTACCAACACCACTTCCAAAACTCACCAATTATCAAGCTATACACATATAACATACCAAAAATCAACACTATCGCTAACCAAAACATCAAACCACAAGCGTTTGAAGAGACTTACCTTACCCAATGATATTAGGGATAAAATTTAATAATAATCCAATGCTAGATCACCCCTAAACAAATAAAATCATAAAATCTACTAAAAAACTAAACGTAAAAATACAAAATATTTAGGGCTAGAAATTGAACCTTGAGTTTAGATTTCTTACCAATAATGCCTAGCTATAAATGAAGAGGTCGATGAGAGCTTCGCGTGGTCGCAAACACCTCGTCAATCGAAGCTCCGTAGCTCAAGTTATGGATGCCGAAAGATGACAATGAATAGTGACAAGAGGGTTTTCTTCTCCCCTCTTATCAATTCAGTGTGGCTTTCTTTGTGGAGGATAGAAATGAGCTGAGTTGCTCATTAACTCACTTATATATGTTGGGCCAAGGGCCCAACTTAGGCCTGGTCAAATCCATTAGCGTTTTAGGTCCGATTGGCCTAACTTTGGGTCAAAACCTTTAAGATTAGCGTTCGATTTTTAATTCTAAATTCTTTTTGTCCTTTCAAAATAATAAATTCAATTTTTAAAATCTTTTTTTTTTCAATATGCGGTATTGGACAGACTAGAACCGGTACTGTCAGCTTAAGCATCGGTACGCATTTTACAAAAATTATTCGAAAAAAATATATTTTCCCACTCATAAAATTCATTGAATTCAAATTTCACCTTTATATTTTAAAAAGAACACTTCTATATTTTTGAACCTATTTCAAGCAATTAAAGTTATTATTTTATTAAAGCGGTTATTCCGGTTCTTACATTATAGATCCATGGTGTAGAAATATATGGTATTTTGACAAAGACAAACTTCTAACTACATGTTGCATTGATGTGGACCATTAACGAATATTCCTGCATACGAGATGTCAGGTTGGTCAACTCAAGGCAGAAAGGCATGTCCCATTTGTATGGAGGATACAAAGACATTCTGGTTGACGAATGGTGATAAGAATTCATGGTTTGATTACCATAAAAAATTCCTCAGCATAGATCATCCTTTTCAACACAACAAAGACTCGTTCAAAAAGAATAAAACTGAACAAGAAGAGGAACCTGTGAGGTTGGGTGGTAGGCAAGTTTGGCAACGTGTCAGTAGAATACCAAGGGTTGTCAATAACGGGGCAAGTGTGAGACCACCGAGATATGGCATGGAGCATAATTGGATTAAACAGAGTATATTTTGGGAGTTGCCTTATTGAAAAGACAACTTGGTTTGACATTGTCTTAGCGTGATGCACAGTGAGAAAAATGTGTTTGATAACATCAGGCATACAGTAATGGACGATGCGCAAACAAAGGATAACGATAAGGCTAGGTTAGACTTGGTGGATATTTGCAGGCAGCTAAATCTAAACTTAAAGAGACTTGACAATGGGCGGTGGGCTAAACCGAAGGCGATGTTCGCTCTGATCAATGAAGGAACAGCGACAAAATGTGCATAGGTGGATTAGAGGATTGAGATTTTCTTATGGTTACGCATCTAACATGAGTAGGTAAGCAAACATATCACAGAGTAGGCTTGCTGGGTTAAAGAGTCATGATTATCATGTCTTTATGGAGTCTTTGCTTCCTGTCACGTTCAGAGAGCTTCAAACCAACATCTGGAAATCCCTCATAGAAATAAATGAGTTCTTTAGTGAGTTATGTGCTATGAAATTTGGCCTTAATGATCTCACAGTCATGGACAAGAACATTCCCATCATACTTTGTAAGTTAGAGAGGATATTCCCTCCATCCTTCTTTGACGTTATGGAACACTAAGCAAATCACCTACCGTATGAAGCAATACTATATGGGTCGGTCCAATTTAGGTGGATGTACCCATTTGAGAGGATGATTGGGTCATTTAAGTGCACGGTAAAGAACAAAATTCGGATTGAGAGCAGCACCTACGAAGTATTCCTAACTAAGAAAACATCCACATTTTTCTCATTCTATTTTCAACCTCATGTTGAGTCATGTAGAACAAGGGTTGGAAGGAACGGCGAGAGGGGAGAATTCTCGTCAAGAACAACATATCCAATCTTTGCTCCAGAAGAAGCTGCAATATGTGCGGGCAGTAACTACTGGTTAGAGCAAAAAAAATCGATGCCGAACATCTGCATGTGTTGCTTAACTGTGAGCAGATTTCACCCTACCTCATGTGAGTCTTTTAAGTCTTTGTTAATATTGCAATTAGTAAGATACTAAATTCGTAATCTAATCCAAACTTCTTTATTCTATTCTATCATATAGGTTATTCCAAGAGGCAAATTCTGATACATCATTGAACAACTTTACACGTTGGTTCAGAGAATACATCAGTATGTATCTAACTGACACAAACAGATTGAGAACTAGTTGCACTTAGTTGGGGGCCAATGAATAAGGGCACTAGCTACCCAATATACAATGTTAATGGATATCATTTCTATTCTTTACACTGGTAGATTGAAAAAAACCAGATAACACGGGAGTTTGGGTTTTTGGGGATTCAAGCGGTGGTCATTCTGATTGGTTTGGGGGTGTTGTATAGCATAATTGAATTACAGTATTTCTGTCGCACTACCTACAAGGTGTGCGTGTTTAAATGTGCATGAATGATATGATCCAAGTTCGCGACAAGAAATACGAAAGCATAAAGACTACGATATCACTGAAATTAATGTAACCAGGAAATATACTATTTGCTTTATCCAGGTTCATGCAAGTCTAGGTGGTTATGGTTAAGACTAAGCTAAGATGTCGGATTGAGTCTGATGATGGGACAGAGGGTTAGGAACCTTACCAGATTGACGATCCAACTCCTTCAAAAATGGTGGTTGATATCAGTGATCCGATCACCCTGAAGTCGACTGTTAGGGATGATAACATCATTGACATTAAAATGATGGCACCACACTACCACAAGGGACGATGGTCTCCAAGAAGAAGACAAGGTCGATGATGACGAAGAGGAAGACGAGTTCGGTGATCATGGAACTACCTCAGAAGATGAGGATGGTGAACTAGAGTAAGAAGATGATGAATCTGAATAGGGTTAATGTACATGTAGTACTATCTTATGTGTTTCTTTACCAAATTTTAAGAAGAATGTAATACGATTTGCATTGTTTTATGTGTTTCTTTACCAAACTTTGAGAAGAATGTAATATGATTAGCATTGTTTTAGATATTCTAATTACCATAATTATACCGTATTTTTAAATTTTATATTTGATATTTCACATCAGGTTTAAAACACTGTTTCAATTATTAATTATCGGGGTACATTATAGATGGACAAAAAAAAAGATTATTTCAAAAAATAAAAAAGCTACAGTTGAAATTACCACCAGAATATACCGACAATAACAGTGAAGTTAAATTTAAAAAAAAAAAAGAAAAATATTTTCGTCAGAATTACTTTTGGATAAGTCCGCTGGTAAGATGGTGGTTTTTCGCGCCAACTTTTCTGTCGAAAAATTCCGACGGTATGTTGCATACGATTTCGTTTTCTGGATACACGTATTCCATCGCAGAATTTGACGGTAATTACCATCGGACAAAAAACTCCGACGGTAACCATTTAACCGGCAAGGTTTATATTGTCCAATTCTATCCGACGGTCCCTCAGATTTTAATTATGTTTCTAATGGTACTCAACGTTTTTCTTGTAGTGTTACTTATTGGTTATTGATAAAATCTAAAGACTTTTTTTTATTATTATTCTGGATGTCAAGGTCATTGGTAATAAACTAATAATATAGATATAATCATCGACAAATCTGTTTTATTGATAATTACTCGCGTCGATATTAATAACAAGGGTTAAGTACAATTTTGGTCTTTAAAAATTAGATCGAAAATTTTATCCGTCCCCAACTTTTTTTTGCATAAAATCCATCTCTAAGGTTTAACTTGGTTTTAAAATTGTCCTTCGGACCAAAATACTCTTCTTTACCAACCTTTCTCCAACAACCCTCTTTTCCCTCGTCGGCATTGTCGCCACCTTCTAATTCTATTTTTCGTGCCCGCGACGTCCTTGCTTTGATTCACACTTAATACTACGCACCACATTCCTTCTCTCTCTATCCAATAATATCCCATCTCCAATTGGATTCAAATACAGAATCCTAGAGTTTCAAATTCTGATTTTTCAAGAGGGAAAAGAGGAAGAGGAACAACATGTCGTGGGCAATGAGATTCTCAGACTTCTTCTCAGCCGCAATATAATGCTGGTGATAATCCTTTCCCCTTCCCTGCAATCGTTCCACCCAGCAGAGGCAATCCAATCTTCACCGCAACTCAACGGTTACCTCCACCAGCCAGACCCACAGAACCGCTTCTCTTTCCGCAAGGCCTCTCCGTTCCGCAATGCCGAACAATGTCGTCCCAACAACCACACCCTAACCATTCACCGTCTGCGACCCTTCTCTCATCCATGTCGCCTTAACCCTCGATCTCGAGTACCTCTGTGGCTCCATCGCCGCCGTCTACTCCATTGCACTCCCTCTCCGTCTCCATCGCTCTCTTGCTCCACGACAAAGAGGTCGCGGTATTGAACATTGTCTTTCTCTTCTCCTCCTTTTTTTTTTCTTTCTCCATGCTTCTCTCTCTTTCGGGTGACAACTTCTCCCTCTTTCGTTTTTTTTAATTTTATAATTCTTTATTAGAAGTAATTAGGTATAAATTTTAAGATTTAGATAAAAATAATGATTTTTAAATTAAGTTGAATATTAGAAACAAATTTAAATGTAAAATAAAATTAAGAACGAATAAAATTTTTAACTTAAATTATAAAGACCAAAATCGTACGTAACTTTAATAATAATTATTACAAGACATCAATAAAATGGGTCAAAATTTTTCAACAGCAACACAACCGACGAATATTTATCGACGTTGTGGCCGTCTGTAAAATAAGTTTTCAATGCCTTCTCTGATAGTAATAATTACAATTTTTGTAGTAAATTCACGCACGAATCAAATTATATTTCAAACTATAACACCCTAACTAATAAATTCTAGGTGTTAACCGCTAACAATATTCTAGAATTCCATCAAGTCTAGTAAAGTATAATAATACCAATATTCTTTTATATATTCACAATATAAAATCAATTTTTAGATTATTTTTTAATAATTAAATTTTTCTGTTATAAAAATATATTTTAAAAATATAATATTAAAAAAATTTTGATTTAAAAAAGAATTTTTTTAATAAAAATATATTCTTTAGTAGTCTTAAACATATATATCAAGAGCACATATATATTAACAAGATTCTTTTTTAAATAATAAATTAAAATAAACAATTTTTACTAAAATAACAATACAATTGAATGTCCATATCTGTAAATTAAATTCATTCTAGAATTTCAAGATTCCGATCTCAATCAAATAATGCAGCCAATTGCGTTTCAAACAGAAAAGTTGCGCGCTGACTGGTCAACGAGACCAGATAGTCCCCTCATAGTTAATTATTAAAAAAATTATTAAAATTTATTATTTTTACTCATTATTTTAAATATCAATCTAATTTATTTAATTTAGTAATCTAATAATATATTTTAACTCGCACTTTTAGATATTAATAACTAATTTATAACTATAAATAAAAGAGTAATTCTCCGCATCCAAATAATTTTACATCCAAATTTATCCAAATGATTTGAGTTTCTCTCCTCATTTTTTATTATTTTTCAATTTCGTTACCGTCGTCACCTCCTCGTCCTCCTCTTATTGAAATTTCGTCTCCTCCTTCCTTTTCTTCCTTCTCCTCCATCATCATCATCATCATCGTCGTCGTCGTCATTGTCTTCTTCTAATACGTATCGTCGTTATCGTTATCATCGAATTCGAATTTATATAATGGACAATTTCGGTTTATTTAATATTATACAATGGTTTCATTTTGAGCTAATTTTCGGTTCATTTGAAGCGCAAGTGTTTGTGAATTCGAATTTATATAATGGACAATTTTCGGTTCATTTGATATTATACAATGGTTTTGTTTTGATAATATTTTCGGTTCATTCGAGACGCAGATGTTTCTGAATTCAAATTTATATAATGAACCGTTTTCGGTTTATTTGGTATTATACAATGATTTTATTTTTGTAATATTTTCGGTTCATTCAATTACAATAGAGAATCAGAATCAATAAAGATGTTAGCAAATGTTGGTATTGTTGGTGATGACGATAACGATGATAGAGGAGAAGAAATAAGAAAGGAGGAGATCAAAGAAATTCAAATAAAAAAGAAATAGGAGGAGGAGGTGATATGGTGGTGGTGATGATGACGATAATAAAAAAAATGAAGATCAGAAAAAGGAGAAGGAGAAGAAAAAGAAGAAGAAAGAGGAGGAAGAGAAAAAAAAAAGAAAACGAAATGACTTGGATATAAAAATGCTTGAATGTGTAGCAGAATCTAAATAAAACAATATTATATATCTAAATCTTTTTGTTGTTTAAGTTTAATTAAATTAATCTAACGTAATAAAAATTAATTATGATTATTTTTATTCTGATTTTTATTATTTAATTTGATTAGATTTAATTTATAAAAAAATTTAAATATATAATATTACTCTTAAAAATAATAAATTTTAATAATTTTTTATTTTTTTTATATTAAAAACAACAAATTACCTGTCCAATTGTTTACATGATTTATCAAAAATTATATTATCATGCGCAGTAAGGCTTCTACCAGCAACTTATTGTATGTCTTTATTGTTGGTATCCATCTTTAATTGCGTGAAAATTGAGAACTAATATATATATATATATCCCCATGCATTCTTGCTCTCTTTCTTCCACTTTTTAACCGTGATTAATTTTATTGGAAAAAAAAAGGTACTTGCTTCGTCTGATGATGATGATGATGATGATGATGATGATGATGATGATGATGATGATGATGATGTGTAGGTTATGGTAATAGCTTACAAGAAGTAGCTAATAAAAAGAAAGGTTTATAAGAAGGTATGGTTAAAGAATTTAATTTTAATATAATGAGAATGTAAAATTATTTTATATTTATATTTAATTATATAATATTATATTAATTGTGTAACTAATTATTTCATGTCTTATATTAATTTTGCATGTGAGTAGTGTTTTTTTAATATAATAAAAAGAAATACAATTAACGGTTGAGATCATAAATTTTTAAAATTGTTAGTTTAATTAAGACAAATAGTAAATTTTTCAACCACAAATAATATAAGGATATGGATATTGACACTATTTTGATTAGAGCATATTAATTTGAATATTTATTTTCTTTTAAAAGTTGAAACACTATCACTTAAGTAGTCGCCATCCACGTGCACAACAATCATAGAATGAGTAGTTCTAAAAGATTATATCAATATATAATATTGGACGATTTATTGGATGCTCTGAGAATAAATAAATGTATTTTTTTGTGTTTAAATAAATAAATGTATTTGTTCTGTATGTGTTATTTATTATGTTGTTACTACGAGTATAATTAATTTAACAAAATATTAACTTGCAATTAGAACATCTAAAAACTAATGAATTATAACTCAAATGTTATAGTTTTTTCATATTCATTAAAAAACTGCGAGTTTGAATCTCTATATTTTTGGTTTAAAAAAAAATCAGAACATCTAAAGAACTATTTCTCATAATATTTTGCCTTCAATTTAACATCCTTTTCTAGTCAAATTGATTTTGATTTATATGCCATATTCATGGTTCCGTTTCTTGTATTATTTCATTTATTTGTAGCTTTTCTATTTCGAGAGGGACTTCATGGTCCCGTTTTGTTTCATATAGAATATCTTGGTATGTAGTCAAAGTTATTAATCAAGTTGTTTAATTTTTGTCTTCCACATAGAATGAGTACGCCCTGTTACCAATAATGTTGCAACCATCTACTAGAATGAATGGTAAAAGTTGCTATAAATAAAGTTATGTATATATAAAGAAAAAAGAATAATAATCCGTATTGCATAACTAAAAGGAGAAAACAAATACGGAGTAATATTGTAATAAACCATGGTTTTAAATTACAAGTCACTTGTTGAATCATGTAATTGTACTATACAGGCGTGGTAATATATATTTTATCTGCAAATATTTAATCCAATCCTATCCAATTAAGTAAGATTGTCAACTTGATCTATAACAAATAAAATAGAATACAGATAGAATTTTCGTGCGAATTAGATGCAGATAAAATTTTTATACGAATTGAATTTCAATCCTATCCGATCAACCTGCATCCTATATATATATATATATATATATATATATATTTTAAGTAGATATTGAACTAAAAACTTCTTATTAAATACAAAAGATTCTTAGCTATTAAAAGAAGATCATTAATTGATAATTTAATATTTTTTTAACATAAAAATCAGTTATAATTTAAATTATCATCAAATTATATAATAATGTTATATTTTTTTGTAATCCGCAGGTAAGATTAGGTACCCACAGCCAAGAATGAATAGAATTAGGGTTAAGATATTCTCAACTCACAGATAAAATAGAGTTAAATTTATATAAAAATTTTAACTCGCGAGTAGAGTTAAAATTGGCTCCAAATTAAATCTTATCTTACCTATTGTTACCCCTAATACTATATAAGATACATATTCGCTTTAAATTTTTAGAATATCACATCATTGCAATAAATAAGTTGTACCAAGGCCTTATGAACTTACTAAGGTTTGTTAAGTAATAAATAGATTTATAATTTCAAGTTGTACAACACAAACTTGTCCCTCTCCCTCCAAATTAAATAATCTCAGTGGTAGCAGGTGAATACTTGATAATGATTGAAATTGCATCAACTACTGCAACTATTTCTGTATGTAGTTTATGAAACTACAATTTAACCTCCAATAATAAAAATTAAAAGTGAATCGTTAAAATGGCCTCTTTAATGTTAAATATTTGATAGTTAAATTGGTCTTGTAAAGTTTTACTTTATATATACCAACTAGCCCCCAAAGTTTTTAATATGAATCATATTCATTTTTACCTTATTTTCCGTATATGCTGCGTTATTTTCGTTCATTTAATTTGTGAATTTATCGTTTTTAAGTTGTAGTCGTAGAGATGACAAAGTTATGAGACACGAAGACTCTTGCAATAATTAATTAATTATTTTAAATGGAGATTCGACTGTAACAAATTTTTTTTTGAAAATAAGAATAGAGGACAAAATTTTTCTGAAACAGGCTTGAAGACCCAAACAAAAATTTCTGCTCCGTTCCTACTAATTCTCAAAATTCATAAATGTACTTAATTATTTTTAATAATTTATTTTTTATATATATTTTTAGTCATTTCACATGCATGCTATATATATAAAAAAAGAAAGAAACTCAAAATTCATAATCCTCATTTACATAACTCTTCTTTAATTTATAGATTTTTAATGTCATTCATACTCCACTCAACCTCTTTACAGTTACCCCTTCGTTACTCTTCCGTCTCACCGCATTGTCACCCTTCTCTGCAATGAAGATATTTTCTTTTGTATTTCCTTCACATTTTACAAATGTTCTTATACTATTTGCGTCATATAGATACATAGTACAAAAGTTATTTTGATACTAAATATCTTTAGTAAAAGATTATTTATGATATAGAGCAAGTATACATGGACGACTACTCTCTATGACTCTGTATGGGGAATTATCTTCCCATTTCATAGACACCTATTAGCATTAAGTCCCAAAATATATGAGATTAACTTTACATTAATAAACTTAATTTTTATATGCTTAATTTTTAAATTTATTATTTAAAATATATAATCTAAACACATAAATCTAATTAAATAATTATGTATATAAAATTATTTATACTGTATTAAAATTAAATTCAATAATAATATACATTTTTTTTCTCTTTTAATTTGATATTTAGATTTTATTATTAGAAATGTCATTAATTTGGTTAAAAGAAAAATTAATCGCTTTCAGTATCAAATTTTTTATTTCTAGAATTCAAATTTGAGATCAATCACGGACATGTTTTAGTGTTTTATAACTAAACCAACTACCCATGCATTGTTGGTACTTGTTCAATATTGTTATATTTTTTTGGTTTTTCGCAATATTCTTTAGCCCGACAAATCAAGAACTAATTCGTTGCGGTATTAAATTTTACTTAAAAGTTTGCTATATATTAGTCAATGAGTTATTACATGCACAAAACAAAATTTAAATTTTTAACATTTATTTAAGTGGATTAATAAACTAACTATTAGACTAATCCAACTTGATTGTAAACATTAAGTACTGTTATATGAACGTTCAAATTTGACGCTAAACAAAGTTCTTAATTTTTTTAATTTCAATTCGAACTTTTTTTAAGTTCAAGTTCTTAACTGTAACTTAAAGAAAAATAAACTAAAAAAAAAATTTCTAGTGGCTAAAGATGATACGTAAATAGATTTTTTTAATTTTTTATTTCAAAAATGCTATTTATATATTAAAATTAGTTACTAAAATTAACTACAAATATATTTATTTATAAATATATATATATAATGGGGCATTCTACTATATATATTGAAGTGGTATAGAGAGAGAAAATATTTTTTATAGTTATTTTTTATTATTTTATTACTATTCAAAGTGTGGGTCCTACCTTTTTCAATTTCTCTTTCATCCCATAAAAAAAAGGAAAAGTATAGGGTACCAACATATTATCTGCCAACTTTTGCCAACTCTTATTTATATTTGTGTTTTATGGAAGTGTGTTCGTAGATGTGTCTAGTAATTAATATATTTTAAATACATATATAAAGAGATACATCCAAAAAATATATCTATAAAGACACTTCTATTAAACACAGTTATAAAAAAGATATTTTTATTAGACACATCCACGAACACACTTCTATAAAACACAATTATAAATAAGAGTTGGCAGAAGTTGGCAGATATATTGTTGGTAACGTAGCAGAACCGTAAAAAAAAAATCTATAAACTTACATCTTTACATATAATATAGTTGTTTTTATATATACACATATACATGCCCGACGAAAAATACAGTATTTATTATTTGTTTTTTATTTTTAATTATAATATTTTCATAATTTATTTTTGTTCTTACTTCAAATTTAAAACTTTTATTTTGTTCAACTTTTTCATGGATTGAAATTTATATTAAGACCATGATTATCTTCAAGAATTTGGGTCCAAATGTGAGATTGGGAATGAGACGCACGATTGGATAAGGACGGGTCCTCTTTGAAGTTTGAACGCATAAAAACTAAATAAATAAATTAAAAATTTTAATCGAAAATCATAACATCACACACTTAGTTTGCAACTATAAATAGCACCCTCTATATATGTTTGTTACATTCAAGTTTTCCTTCTCAATTTATCATAACAAAAACCCTCATCACCTATATATCCCTGCACTATTCCAAGCATCAATCCATGGCTTCCTTTAGCCAAAGCCTTTATGTTTTAGCTTTGTTCGCCATCCTTGCTTTATGGAACTCTTGGGTAACAATGTCTCGCAAGCTTGTTGAGCTGGAGGCATGGTCACCCGAGAGACACGAGCAATGGATGGTAAAACATGGGAAGTATTACAAAGATGTTGCTGAAAAAGAAAAACGTTACCAAATATTCAAAGAAAACGTTGAGTTCATTGAGTCATTCAATGCTAATAATAAGAACTTAACTTTCAAACTTGGTGTTAATCAATTTGCTGACCAAACATTTGAAGAATTTAAGGCTTCATCACTTAATGGTAAAAAGGGGTCACTTGGTTTATTGGGGATGGAAGAAATAAAAACACCTTTTAGGTATGAAAATGTCACAGACATTCCTGAAACTATAGACTGGAGGAAAAGAGGTTCTGTTACTCCAATCAAGGACCAGAAAGATTGTGGTATGTAATTACCATATATAATTGTATTTTTCATGTTTATTTCTATTATTATTTCAGGTTAAGGAATTTCCGTGTAGTATATGATGATGAACTGAGTTTTATATTTTCATCTAAATATTAGTCTATTAGATGTTTTTGCATGTAACATTTTTGAATAGATAATTTTATATTACTAATATAAAATAATTGGATATTATATATAAAATAAAATTTAATTTGATATTTGGATATTCTTTAAACACATTTAATATGCATTTTTTATGTATTGTAAAAACATATAGCTATTTATTTTCAATTCGAATGTTTTAAAAATAATGTTAGAAAACTAAAAATGATGAAAAATTGTTTATTTTTTGGTACATAGATGAAATATAATTTTAAAACATACACATATTTTTTGTTATATGTATATCATATTAATGTATTAGTAGGCACTAATATACCTATTAATCTAATTATTTTTATAAATTAAGTATGTACAATAATAACAAATATACCAGCTAGATTAGTTAAGACACTAATATGTAAAAATTTAATTACAAAAATGTTTAGTAATTAAAAAAATTTAACTAAAAATAATTATAATTTGTCTTATTTAATATTTATTAATTATTACGATAATTAATAAATATTAAATAAGACAAATTTTAATTTTTTCTTTTTGTCTTCTTAATATTATCGAATTAATTATTTGAATTAATTATTTGCTAAGGTAACGTTGATATTTGTTGTTCTTTTTTTTACCAACATTATAGGTAGCTGTTGGGCTTTTGCAGCCGTGGCTGCAGTAGAAAGTATCCACCAAATTAGCACAGGAAAATTAGAATCCCTCTCAGAGCAAGAACTAGTAGATTGTGTTAGAGGAAAATCTGGTGGATGTAGTGGCGGTTTCGTGGAAGATGCCTTCAAATTCATAGCTAAAAAAGGAGGGATTGCAAGTGAAGCAAAATACCCTTACAAACATGTTGATAGGACTTGCAATTCTAAGAAGAAGGAACCTGTAGCCTCTATCAAGGGCTACGAAAAGGTTCCTAAAAACAATGAAAAGGCGCTCCTCAAAGCCGTCGCGAACCAACCGGTCGGAGTTGACATTGACGCCGGCCAAAAGGCTTTCCAGTTCTACTCCGGCGGGGTTTTCGCCGGAAAATGTGGAACTAAGACCGACCATGCTGTTGCCGTAGTTGGTTACGGTTCAACCGAAGATGGTACTAAGTATTGGATAGTAAAAAATTCATGGGGTAAAAATTGGGGCGAAAATGGTTACATGAGGATGAAGAGAGACATAAAATCTAACAAGGGTTTATGTGGTCTTGCTACGAATCCTCTTTATCCAGTTGCTTTTGCTTAATTAATTAAGTCTAGTTCATGCATGCATGATGTGATAATAATAATTAATCTAAATCTATCGTTATCATCATACTATAAATAAAAATAAAGGGTTAATTGTTATTATTATATGCATATGCATGCTCTTAATTTAAGCTTCTCGTGTGTTTGTAAGTACTGGTGTTATGTATGAAAAATAATCTTATTCTCAATCATATAAAGAAATGGTCCTTGGTATATATGCCATATATTCAATGCTTTTGTTTCCTCTTAGATTCTAGCATTATAATTGTAATATATATATGACATAGTCTTTGATATATATTGACATTTTTTTATAAAGATGAATGCTATATCAGTATATCCTAAGTCTTCTCAGCTAAAAGGAATAAAGGAGTAAAGGACAATAAAGAGCTTAATCATATGAAGGAACAATGTACAAACAGATTCATGTTCAGTACCCAAGCGAAGCTTATTCCATTCCCATTATTTTTTAAGATTTTTTTTTCTCTACATTTGTTATATCTAACAATAAAAATAATTGATACAAAATGGAAAAATTAGTTTTTATACCATAAAAAATATACAAAAGACTGAAAAGAGTATATATATAAAAAGGTAATACAACAAACGTTATTTTTCATTATTTTTTGAGAAACGAATTGTTTATTTAATTTTTTTCTTTTTTCTTTTTTGTGCATGATGATATATATCTGATATCATTATATACATGTCATGTTCAAAACAAATATACGTCTCTTAAGAGATTATTTCAAACTTCAGTCCGTGTTAATTAGTGCTAAAAAATGATGTCGCATTTATAAGACGAAAAGAATATCTGAAAATTTTCGACTAATTCTTAGTTTCAATAGAATTCACCTTTTCGTGGAACTAATTACAATACTATCTAACTACATAGACGTTACCCCTTAGAATTGAACTCAGAATATAACCCTTAAATAACTAAGCAACTATAACGGAATAGGTCTTGGACTCTTTTTTTTATGTAATTTTTTTTAAGATGGACGGACAACCTTTAATTTTAAGTATCATAAACTCATCCACACTACACGCTCACATACATATTTAAGGGTTCTATCTACCACTTAATCATTATCAAAATTTGAATCTAGATACAACATATTAAAAGGCATCATATATTGTCACTCAACCAATGTCCAACCGCTTTTTTTTTTTTTTGGTTTTCCACGGTATCTCCCATCCCGACAGGTCAAGGATTAATCTGTCGCGGATCTGAGCTCCATTTAAGAGTCTGTCGCTGGCCAATGAGTTGCTGCATGCATAAGGCAACCGCTTTATGTAATTAACTACTTTAACCTAATTAGGTTGTCTTGAACTCTTTTTTTTTTTTTTGGGTGATAGTTTTGAACTCTTTATTATCCATATAACTTACAAGTGCAGTGAGGGGTATATTTCCCTTCCATCCATAAACAAGTTGATTAGCTGAACCAAATTGGGCTTAACCAGGCTTCGGATTATTTCCTGCCTTTATAACAATCCCCTAGAGCCCAAATATTTGAGGCCCGAGAGAATCTCGTGTTGTCTTCACCCAAAAGTTTCCAAATATTTTTGTTCGCCTCAATTTAGCCTAAAATATCTATAGTAAAAGAATACCACAAAATCGTAGCAAAAAAAAAAAAAAAACCTCAAAATGATCAAGATTACAATTTTATCTTTATGGATAAAAAAAAAGAGTATATGTATAATCCTGTAAAAGATAATCTTATTTGATGAAATACTATAAAATATAGGCAAAAACAAGTGTATTTTGAAATATTTTATCAAGTACTATTACTATTGGTCTTTTTTTTTTTTGGTTTCTCACGCCCACAGTATTCTCCAATCCGACAAGCTAATAACTAATTCGCCGTGGTACTAACTCTATTTAAGTGAATTTTTGTTTTTTTAGGTTATTTTTAGAAGACTAAGATGGTAATTTACTATACCTTTTACAATATTTTTTTGGCCCATCACATTTTGAACTCAAGAATTAGAAATGAAGTGGAACCTCTCTTGAGCAACTAACTAAGATAAAGTAAATTAATGGAGCCTTAAAAAATAGACACAAATAAGTTGGGGCCAAAGATGAAGTGACAGTGACACCAATATATACCGGTGTTTATTTTGTTTATCCACTATCTTCTATTTCAAGTTTTCAACAATACAATGATCTTTCCTTTACGCAACAAATGCAATTCAAAGAAAGATCTCTTTTGTAGTTTTGTTTGTTTGCCTTCAGCTTCAGCAACTATATCGGTTTAGATTGTCTCTTGCTTGAAGCAAGAACATAGACGCGAACCCTAGAAAACTCATTGAATTAGGGGCAAAAAAAATAAATTAACAAAATAAATAGTTTCCAATCCAAGCATTAATTAAAAATATATTTGGAAAAACATATTTAGAGAAAAAAATGAAAAAAGAGAGTTGAAAAAACATGTATATATTAGTTCGTCGACTAGCACAATAAAAAGTAGCATGCATTGCGTACAGGAGATGATGATCACTAAACTTTCTATATATTTAATTTTTAAAATTCTAGAATATACAATTTAACTTCTTAAAATTTTGAGTCATAAAAAAAGACTACATATTTTTTAAAAATATATCATTCAAAAGTAATTTAGAAATCAATTAAATAGACACAAAAAAAAAGAAATCAATTAAATGTAGGCATAAATTACATTTTTAGCCCTTTTTCCTAAGTCATATTTCACGCTACTAACGATGTCTTGTGGCTGCGGAAGTGCCATGTCAGCATATTCAGTATTCCCCCTTTCCAATTTTTTTCTGCTCAAAATTTCTTCCACCTCAAAAAATTCCAAATAAATAAATAATAATTGCTTTCTTATTTTTCTTTCTTCCAATTTCTTTTTTGTTCTTTTTCTAAATTTTCATAATTTTGTTCAACCACTTCACCGTTTAAACAAGGTGGCTTCTTCTCACTGGAAAATTGTTCATTAGAAGAATCAAATGAATGATGGCTCAGTTGCTCTCTCCAGTGTATGCTGCTGAGGCTTTCAAAATCCAGAATCCTTCACTGAATTGGTGGTCAAGTTCTAGAAGCTCATGGCGCTTGCTTTCTAACAAGGTTGCAAGTTCTTGTAACTTTGTAACTCCACCACTTTGTGGCGGTGGCAAGAGAAGAGGTGGCAGTGATAGCAGAGTTAGAGTTGCTGCTGAGGACTCAGTTTCTCGGAGTGAGTCTGTTGCTGATGATTATTATGCAGTTTTGGGCCTGGTAATGCATCAATCAAACTCTTCTAGAAAGTTCAAGTACTCACATTTTGAAGGGGGGGAAAAATAATAATTCAATTAAAATGTCTTAATGACTTTTAAGATTTTTGCTTTAATTCTTATCCATGATCTCATTGATTTTGGTATTGTCCTATTAGAAAATCAATATACTCTCTAGTGTATTATATTATATCTGTTGCTAACCAAGTTTGGTTAGTCTAGTGATTAACTTATTAGTCCGTTTAAGTAAGTGTCAGGTTCGAATTCCGTCTTGTGTATGCAGCAACCCAGTCACAAACCTTTAAATGGAGTTCAGTACTGCAGCAGATTACTCCTTGGTCTATTGAGTTGGGGGATACCGTAGGAAACCAAAAACCAGAAAAATATTATATCTGTCGCTTCAGTCATTAGCACACTAATTAGAAAATTCAAACTTAAGAATTGGAAGTTGCGTAATATTTGTTAAATTGGGTGGATTTTACTGAATCTTAAGCATGATTGATTTATATATATATATATATATATATAGTGTCTAATACTTGGTTGGTCCTTTGTTAATAGCTTCCAGATGCCACACCATCTCAGATCAAGAAGGCTTACTATGATTGCATGAAGTCTTGCCACCCTGACTTGAGTGGCAATGATTCTGAGACTACGAATTTTTGCGTGTTCATCAATGAAGTCTATGCAGTGAGTTCCATTTGTTTCTTCAATTGAGTTTGAGACAAATGTTATTGAGGTTCTATACCTTGTGCTTTTTATTAGGTGCTCAGCGATCCCGTCCAGCGCAAGGTTTATGATGAAATTCATGGATATTCTTTGACTTCAATGAATCCTTTTGTGGATGATTCTTGCCCCAAGGATCATGCTTTTGTTGATGAATTCAGCTGCATAGGTACTTTACTCTATATACAGTGTTACTGTGTTGTTTTTTTATATTCATGTCAGCACCAAACACATTTCATAAGCCCTTAATGTCTACCTATTTTACCTCTTTACAAACAAAGAAGAGTTGTGATTCTCTGTGTAATGATTCTTTTATTAGAAAATTGTATTTAAAAATGTGTTAGTAGGATTCATTCAAGTCATGCAAAAGGGACTACTTCCTGAGTGCAAAATGCTTTAAATAATATGCTTTATTTTTAGTGTAAGATGATGCTTCAGAGTCTCCAAAGCTTTTCCATTTATATAATTATGCTTCAAATCCTTCAACAGGCTGCAAAAATTGTACCAATGTAGCCCCTGATGTGTTTGCAATAGAGGAAGACTTTGGAAGAGCTAGGGTATATAGCCAATGTGGGAACCCTGAATTAGTTCAGCAGGCGATTGACAGTTGGTATGTCTATGAACATCACTCTAATAGACTATATTTATCGATCACTTCTAATATTATTGCGCCTTTCTTGACTGTGCCTTGAACAAGATTACTTCTGGTGACAGTGAATGTAAGATTAAGTTCTTCTTAGTCACAGGCTACATGATGAATGAACTCTCATGAATCAAGCTAATTACATTTTATGATATTCACTGTTTTCTAACAGCATAAAAAAAATTATGAAACCGGCCATGTATTGATTTTATTGATGATAATTCCATTCCCAAACACTTTTAAAAAATCCATGACTCTGCCTATTAGAAGTTCACAGTTCCTTCCTTTTCCATTGGGATCTCAGGTATTTGAGTATTAGAAGTTCTGGCATGGAAATGATATTTCTGTGTAGCAACTAAGCTAATCAAGATTACTAGAATTAATTTGACCATTTTTTTCTTTTTGGGGGTATTTTAGCCCTGTAGACTGCATTCATTGGACATCTGCTGCACAACTATCATTACTTGAAGATGAAATGCGTCGAATAGAAAGAGTCAACGTAAGGCCTATAAAGTAAAGTTTTTGTGTTAAGTGTTTGGTACACAATTTATGCACTGTGTCCCTTTGATCATGAGCAGGTAGCCCTAATGCTTTCAGGAATGGGAGGAGCATCATTCGATGTTTTCAGAATGGTAAGAATAGTGCATTGACGGATAGATTATTTAAATATTCAAGGTTTTCCTGCCAACTTTTCATATTCATGCAATGGATAGTGCTGGGTTGATGTGATTTCTTCGGTTGAAACACAGCAGTGGTTGTCATATTCTGCTTAAATAATGAAAGATCATCATAACATGGATTGAGGAAGCATTTTTAGAATGTTATAATCTATAAGAACATTTCATTTTCCGTCTTGCAATCTGCACTAGATGCCTCTTTAAGTTTCAAACTTGGTTTCAGAGAAAATGTTTTATCTGAATGTTTAAGTTCTTTCCTCGTCTAACATGAGAAGCATGCACTTTTTACAGGCTAGTTCTCGATGGGAAAAGAGACAATCGAAAGTCTTGGTAAGTCCCAGTTTCGAAAATGATTATTTGAATAGACATCTTAGCTTTGATATGAATGAATTCAAGCATTCCAATTCATCCCAGCCCTATACAACTATACAAGTAACAAAAAGTTGTACATATCTGGAATAGTATTATTTTAACAGAAATGAAATGCTCTGCAATTTAAGATAATACAATAATTGATGAATAGTACTGAATTCTTACAACCCTTGAAATTTCACTCTGGCTTCGTTATCTGTAATATGTGATGCACTTGAGTTGCCTCCAGAGTTGAATTGTCATGGATTTTTCGCAGGAACGAGCAAAAATGAGAATGATGAAGCAGCAACGTTCTGATAGAACAGACTCATACTGGGAAAATCTTTGGGGAAACCCGAAAGACTATGAAAGTTCAGGTATGGAGAATGAGAAATTACCAAAAAGTTGTACACTTTGAAATGCTATAGATTATGTTAGACTGTAATCCTACTTAGTCATTGAAATGGAAACCATTATTTTGCAGAAGAGGAAGTTAAAGAAAGAGCAAAAAGAGCTGCCGCGGCGGCACGAAGATGGAGGGAGTACTCTAGAAAAGGTGTTGATAAGCCTCCCACATTCAAACTTCCAGAGGCAAGTTCAGGGAAGGACAGTTGATCAGTACTTTCAGTATACCTTCTTAAGTCATTCAATCCAATGTAATATGTAATTAATTCATTTGTTGCATGGTTGTGAAACAACAATTTGTATATGTAGCAACCTTGATTAAGATAAGAAGATGAATTCATGAAGATATAGATGATTTAGAGTAATATACATGGGAAAGCTAGATTTATATAGTTATTTTGCAGTGTTCTCAGACAACGGCATTTGTGTTTATTTTTTTTAATTTTGGGTAAATTATAATTTATTCTGTGGGAATTGGGATTAACATGATTGATAATCAGATATGGTGATGAAACAATCCAAAACTGATGTGGGAATGACACATGGCAATCTTAGACTGGCATGTCATTAATACTTCAGCATACGATTGTCACATTATAAAGGGGGAAAAATTTCAAGTGTACATGTATACTGATATTTCATTAATTTTTAATCGTTGATTTTAATTATAAAAAATATATATAATATATATAATTAAGATCAACGGTTAAAAATCATTGAAACACTGGTATATCAATATACTTAAAAATTTTTCTATAAAAAGTCGGTGTCTAGATATATTTATGGAAGATTTTCACATGTATCAGTGTACCAGACAGTAAAAATTGTGTTCGCTGACCAATGAGATACAGGTAAAATTCAAACTCCGACACTTACTTAAATGGACTAGTGAGCTAATACTAGACTATCCTAGCTTGGTTAAGACCAATGCTCTATTATAGGTCTCTTTTCCTAAAAAATGGGCCTTAGTAAATGGGAATGCAATTTTGTCATTAGACTAGTATACTGGTTTAATTTAGATTTTGTGATGAAATACATATTAGTGTTTAAATTAAGAAATCAGTTAGAATATATATGTCTAATTAAGAAAATAGTTGTCATTGGACTCTAGTCTAATGTTATTAACCATTAAAATGATCATTTTTCGTACTATTATTTCAAGTATTACACAAGTATTATAATACATTATAACATAAAAAATTTTGTTCTAAGATTAAAAAATAAAAAGTAATCCTTTATCATATCGGTATAATTTAAAAAAGTGAGATTTAGCCTGTTAGAAATAAGAGACTAAGTTGGAGAAAGAATTTGTGTATTATTGAGTGTATTCAAGTTGTCTATTCAAATTGTTTAGAATAATATAATATAAAAAGGTATTTATAGGTACTAAGATAATAATAAAGACGTAATCTCCTATAACAAATATTCAGATATACTAAATAATACTAATTAATCATAATTGATCCTAATTATATTCTAACATCTCCTCAAACTCAAGTGACAACGTGAGTTTGAAACTCAGTTAAAACAACGAAATAAAGAAAAAAATTGCATAAATTGATAAAACGGGTACAAACAGAACTGCCGGAAGGAAGCGCAGATGGAACTGCTGCTAGTCTGAAGGAAGCGCAGACAGAACTGCCGCTTGTCGAAGGAAGTGCAGACGGAACTGTCAAAAGAGAATAAAAACTATACGATTTCTTTATGAGAATAGGTAAGCTAACAATGGTGTTTGATCATTCGACTCGAAAAAAATAGAGAAAATAAGCTAGTCGGTGAGGTGAAAAAGCATCAAAGGAGTGACAAAAGGTAAAGAAAATGGCATAGAAAAAAAATGCAAAAACTATGGTGATTTCACCGCAAGGAAAATAATCTATCAGCTTTAAGGAGGATACCATAGCTCTGATACCATGTTAGAAACAAGAGACTAAATTGGAGAAAATATTTGTATATTATTGAGTGTATTCAAGTTGTCTATTCAAGTTGTCTAAAATGATATAATATAAAAGGGTATTTATAGGTACTAAGAGAATCGTAATAATAAAGATGTAATCTCCTATAATAAATATTCAGATATATTAAATAATACTAATTAATCCTAATTGATCCTAATTATATTCTAACACAGCCAAATAATATTTTTAACAATATAAAAATTATTATCTAATATAATAAAAGAAATTAGAGAAAGATAGATTTAATGTATTTTTTTATAAAAAATACTAGAGGGTCATCAAAATTTATTGTTTTTGTCCATCAATTAGTCATCAATATTTAAAAGTATGGAATAAAAAATATTATTAGACTATTGGACTAAAAAAATTAAGTTAATAATTAAATAATGACTAAAAATAATAAATTCTAATAGCTCCTAACATTTATTTTATTTTATTTCTAAAATAGTCTTTATGATATGTATATAGATAAAAAAATATTATTTTTTTCATTTACAAAACTTAAACAAAAATTTCTTAATTAAAGAATAAGATATTCATATACTCATCATCTTTATTAATCTTGCATTGTAATAATTATATATATTTAATAAATAAAAAGAAATTAAAAAATATTTTATATCTATTAATTCATTAATTTATATATCTATCTATTAGTAATATATTAAAATAGAATCTAAAATAATCTCTAAATGCATTGTTATCTTTGTCTTAAACCAAACTAATCAGTACATTTATGCCCACCAAATTCAAACACAACAAATTTTCATCTATTTTTTCAATGTGGTTACCTGTTCTAATTATATCTGGGCATCAGCTCCCAGCCATCTAGAGTTTACTCTAATGTGGCTGGCTTATTAATACAAGTTATTATTTAGCCACAAATTTATTACCTTTGGGCGTTTTTTTTCCTGCCCTTTTATAGACTTTTTCGTCAATATACACCATGTAAGAGGACAAAAATTTTACTGGTCACCTATCCATATATATATATATATACTGCTGTACCGATATAGTGGTGGATATATGTGAAAATTTTTCTATATTTAAAACATATTGAAATGAAGAGATAAAATTAAAATTAAATATTAAAATAAAATTAAAACCAAACATAAAAATTGAAGAGAAATAAGATATGAGATTTTTTTTAGGAAGATATTTTAATAAAAATTTTATAATTATTTTTTATGTGAAAATAATTATTTTTTATTAAATAGTAAATTATAGAATTTAATTTTAGTATGTTATACAAGTATTATTTTTATTTAAAAATATTATTATTTATTTTAAATCACTACTTTTTTTTATAAGACATATTTTAAAGTACGACTGAATAAATATTTTTATAAAAAGATATTTTTAGTGTTTTTGTTAGAATATATCTATTATATAAAATATGTGAAAAATATATGATGTTTGTCATAAACTTAATTATTTTTAATAAAAATGTTACTTTATAAAAATGCTCTAAGATGACACGCTTTAAGAATATTTTTATATTTATTAATTAAAAAATTTATGAATAATAAATATTTTTTATTTTAAACTTTTATATTTATATTAATTTTATTTTTATCTTTAAAATTTAACTTTAATTTTATTCTTAACATTTATATAATTTTTAAATATATTCTTAAACATTGACATCCTGTAACGGCTCAATTTTATTGATATGGAAGGAGGTTTGGTTTCATTCCCGGATATGGGTTGCTGGTGTTTCATACCAGTATGTGAGGCAGGCTTTTCTCTGGTGTCAGGGCCCAGAAATCGGACCATGCGACATGGTGTTTTGCAGCTTTGGACCAACAACTCGTTGGGTCCGATTTGAAGAAGATGAAAATTTTTTATTAGCTAAACAGCAACTCGGACCGTCCGAGTTGCTGTTGGGAGAATTTTTTTTTTGTTGCTTCGTCAAATGAAATCGGAGGGTACGATAAGGGTTTCTAAATAAATTTTTGAATGTAGTTCACCTTATCGGACGGTCCGACTTGTTGGGGACTCTAAACAAAAGTGTCTGAATGCTGGTGAGACCACTCGCGTCTTCTTCTTCTTCAACGGTTCTTTTCTCTCTGGCTTTGGGTTCTCTATTTCTTCTTTACTTAGATAATAGTAACAGATCCATTTCTCAAATTTTTGATGTTGTTTACGTGATTAGGAGTAATGAGTGATAGAGTTTTATTGAAGGTGTATTATTTTGGGCAGATTTTATTACAAACATCTGAAGGAGTAACATTTGTTTGTGAAAATCCGTTAGATGTTGTGATTCCTTTCACAATCTCATTTGAAGAGCTCAAAGGTGTGATCTGTGAGAAGATTCACTCTGAGAGGGCAAGAAGAGTAGCCTGCATTCTATATAGATACCCGATACAAGTGTTTGGTGGATTCGTCCAGTTTCAAACCAAATATGTAACGGACGAGGCGAGCATGCAAGAGATGTTTTCAATGTATATTGAAAATCGGAGTCAACTCGCGTTCATTGAGTTGTATGTTGAGTTCGAGCAATCTGAGGCCGACCGAAATATTCTACGGGAAGATTACAATAGCGACAGCGAAGAAGAGTTCGAAAGCAACTACGAAGTTGTTGGTCCAGATGGAGATGAAGATCAAGGTGATGGACCTGTGGCTCCGGATGTGTCAGATGTGGCAAATGCATTGGCAAACAAAGTGCCATTTGAGGAGCCATCATTTATGCGAGTTTTGGATTTGGAAGCCATGCATGTTCCGGAGTTTCCGGATTATACCAGTGCAGGTACGTAGTTATCTATATTTATAAAATGTGATAGGATTTTTTAGTAATTTATGTTGAAAGTTAGAGCAACTAGCATGTGACTGAATTAGTTGAATATAAATTAGAAATTATATAGAAATTAGTCAATGACTCAAATAGCAGTTAGGATTCATGTGTTAAGTTAGAAAACTTTAGTAAATATATAAATTAGATTAATATAAATTATTAGTAAAGTAGATTAATATTTATTAGTAAAGTCGATTAATATAAATTAGATTAATATAAATTATTAGTAAAGTAGATTAATATTTATTAGTAAAGTCGATTAATATAAATTAGATTAATATAAATTATATAAATTAGATTAATATAAATTAGATTAATGTAAAGTAGATTAATATTTATTAGTAAAGTAGATTAATATAAATTAATATCTGTTAGTCAATTAGTCGAAGATAAATTCGCAGTCATCGTAAATATTTCAAGTAGTTAAATAGAAATAAATGGGTGTTATGTCATAATTGATGCAGTAACAAATAGGTTACGTTCAATTTCAATGTTACAATTTTTGTGTTTTAAATATGTTTTGTGTGGCTGTCTTTGTGGCAGAAATTCCGTTTGTCGCAGATGGTGAATTTGCTGTTGGAATGGAATTCAGTTCAAGGGAAGCTGTTATCAAGGCGATAAAAGAGTATACAATACGAAGAAGCGTAGACTACCGGGTATATGAATCTGAGTCGTTGACATTTTATGCTAAGTGTACACAGTATGGGTCTGGATGTGATTGGCTTATCCGGGTTAGCATGATCAGCCGGAAGTACTGTTGGGTTATAAGGAGGTATAATGGCAGTCACACATGCACCAGAGCAACAATTTCTCAGGATCATTCGAAGTTGGACTCAAATACAATTGCAGAAGCAATAAAGCCATTGGTTGAGGCTGACCCCTCCTTAAAGGTAAAATCGGTTATAGCAGAGTTGCAATCGAAGTTCAACTACACCGTTAGTTATCGGAAAGCATGGTTGGCTAAGCAAAAGGCAGTGGAAAAAATATATGGAGGCTGGGAAGCATCGTACGAAGCCTTGCCTATATGGTTTGGGGCCATGTGTCATAAGGAGCCATCAGCTGTTGTTCATTTTGAGACTATGCCTGCATATCAAAGGGATGACTTGGTGGCTGACATTCGGGTATTGCATCGAGTCTTTTGGAGTTATTACCCCTGCATTAGAGCATTCAGACATTGTAAGCCAGTTGTCCAGGTGGATGGGACACACTTGTATGGAAAGTACAAGGGTTGTCTACTAGTGGCAGTTTCACAAGATGGCAACAACAATATCGTCCCAATTGCATTTGCTATTGTGGAGGGAGAGACTTCTGATGCATGGTACTTTTTCCTTAGTAACCTTCGTCAGCATGTTGTAACTCGGGATGGTGTGGGACTGATATCCGACCGCCATGAATCCATAAATGCCGCTGTGGAACGGAGTAATGGAGCTTGGTCACCTCCAAGAGCTTTCCATATGTTTTGCATCAGACATATAGAATCGAATTTTCTGAGGAAATTCAAGGCCCCGTACTTGCAGAAACTGGTCGTCAATTTAGGTAACGCTGAGTGTAGCTAATTATTTTAATAAAACATTTACGTTCAATAAGTGTGTTTACCTCTGTGTGTTTGTTTGTATCTTTTTATGATACAGGATACTCGAGGACGGTGCGGGAGTATGAGGTTCGCTACCAACGTTTACGAGAACGGGGCGAGGCCTACACTAACTGGTTAAATCGAATCCCCCGCGAGCAGTACGCGTTGGCTTTTGATGGTGGGTATCGATGGGGTCATATGACGACGAATCTAGTGGAATGCATCAACTCAGTATTGAAGGGTGCTCGCAATCTACCCGTCACTGCCCTTGTGAAGGCAACTTTTTACAGGCTTAACGAGTTGTTCACACGAAAAAGGGCGGAGGCGGAAGCCCGGATTAATGCTGGGCATATGTTTTCTGAAGTCGTCACCTCGAAGTTGCATGCTAACCAACTTGCATCAGGAAACATACAGGTTAGTTGCTTTGACCGGCTGAATGAGGTATTTGAGGTGTGTGAGATGCCCAGTGGACTGGAGTTTGCAGTCGACCTACGAGGCCATCGATGTGACTGTGGTGAGTTCCAGGTGGATAGAGTCCCCTGTCGACATGTGTTCACATGTTGTGCCAACCAGCGACTGGACTGGCAACTGTATGTGCATGATGTGTATAAGATGGACCAAGTTCGGCGTGTGTACCGAGCAAGGTTTAGGCCACTAGGTAACCCGACTACATGGCCTGCCTACGATGGACCTCGGTTCATACCAAATCCATTCCTGAGACGCGTGACAAAAGGCCGACCCAGAATGACGC
The DNA here is from genome assembly GCF_014773155.1 of Arachis stenosperma. Taxonomy (NCBI): domain Eukaryota; kingdom Viridiplantae; phylum Streptophyta; class Magnoliopsida; order Fabales; family Fabaceae; genus Arachis; species Arachis stenosperma. The sequence goes on from NC_080384.1 coordinate 36,501,219, forward strand.
GCTTCTTGAATGAGATGGACACGCGTATGTTACGTCGGCCTAGGCGATGTACGCTTTGTGGAGCTGAGGGACACAGCCGTAGCAGATGCCGTCGGTCCGGAGGTGCAAATGCCGGCGGAGGTTCATAGTAGATTCACATTCTCATATGATAAGACATATGTAGCATTACTTAATGTGACATGAGTTGTCCACCTTTGTTAAGAAATTATTTTATGTAACATGACCTGTTCTATGTAGTGATATAAATGTCAACATTGTAGTATTAATCTCCACCTGTGGCATTATATAATATGATATCAACTGTTGAAATGGCTTAATTTGATATGCCATTCCTAGTTACATATTCAAAGTTTTGAAACACTAATACATAGCCCAGGACTTTAAGACATAAATAAGTTCATTAATACTAAAATATTATGAAGATACAAATAAATTAAGAACATTAATACTAAAATATTATGAAGATACAATTAATTACATTAAAGTATACTAAAATAAGTCCATTTCATTAATACATAGTGTTCAATGCATATAAAGTATTCTAAACATAGTCCACATCATTAATTTACAAATAAGTTAATTACACCAAAACTACTTTCTCGTTGCCCACTTCACGTCCTTCACAAAGTTCTTGCATTTTTTAGCGGCCTTTTTGAGCAGTGACGGAGTGTAGCGATTGGCGCTACGGCGTGGCGGATCAATCCTCAGATTGTAACCTTTGGCTTTGTCATCCGGAGTGTCACAATGACCTGCATACAATTTAATCAAAACAATTATAATTATGTTTTTAGGTAATCGAAACAAGTGAGATACCACAAATCATTTAATCTAATCAGATGGAGGCCCGAATAATGAATACTAAATGAGTCACTAGTAGAACAAGTAAAGCAAAATACACAATAATATTACCATCATTACGCGATTCCTCATCGTCGTCGAACTCCTCTATATCGTCCTCCTCATCATCATCCTCGTCATCCGGTTCATCTACTAGATACGCATTCGTGTCTTCTTGGAGTGTGTTAGCATCTTCTTCAAGAGGTTCCATGGAAACACGGTTAGGATTTTGACTATTAAAAACTCCGCGCCCACCTTCACTTCTACTAGAGTCAACAGACACAAATCCTCCAGAAGCAACCGATGAAGTATGGCATGGAAGCCTCGCATCCAACGAATACCTACCTGCCATGAAATCAGGCTGACTTGGATATTGTGAATGTCCAGCATCTGCAGCCATGAACCCAAGCAATTGGCTAAAAGAACCTCCTTCTCCTGATTCAAACTGTGGCATACCCCAATATTGTTGATGCATTGGATATGACGTGGTAAACTGTGTCTGAGGTACATACTGGCCTGAGGATTGAGGTTGATCTTCAGGAATCGGATTGGGAGGTGGTGGTGGCGGCGATAGCGGCTCCTGTTCCTGATTGTCATCATCCGCATCCTGGCTACCCTCTTCCATATCATCATTGTCATCATTCTCTTCTACAACAAGGTTCGACAAATACAATCGGTCCCGATATTTGGATCGGTACCAGTTCATGTAATACTCCAATGGGTATTGTGAGGGCATTGGAACCTCAGAAAGAACGTGGTTATACCTGTTTGTCCACATCATTACCCAGTTTGAATGAGTCGGCGCCGTGGCCCAGTTAAGATTCTTAGGACCAGTCAAGACTTCTCCGTGCGCCTTGTCCAGATTCTGTTCCTGAGAAGGTACCCCCTGAACTAAACTGAACTGTCGCCTAATCCTATCGGTAGCATGCCACTCGATGCATTCGAATGATACCAACGGCACTGTTGCGCTCCAAACAACCGACTGCATGTATATTTCAGGAGGAATTATATTCGGATCCACGCGATCAATAGAATAAGCATACCACAGAAACTGCCAATCATAAATGAAACTCATATTACAACCCACATCACATTATACAATACCAATGCTTCGTCATATTTAGCTCAAATAGAAGATATGAAAGTAATACATCTTTAAATGAAAACTAACCTGGCCTTCTTCAAGTTCATCAAAGGCCTTCCTAAAGTGACTTAGTGTCAGATATCTATATCGGCGGTCACCACGCTCCCAGTTACGCCACCTAATATGATATAATTAACTAGTGCAACTGAATTCTAATTATCAAGAAACGGATACATTGCAACATAATATTACCTGTTTGCTAGTGGAAAACTACGGGGCTCCCTAGGAAGAGGCGATAGATAAGGCAGTCGGATCCAAGCCCATCCGAGCAGAAGTGTCAGTGGACCATCGATTTCCTTACAGTTAAAGCGTGATGCCCTGCATAGTGCCCTGTAGAGGTGAGCTAAGCATGCTGATCCCCAACTGTACTGAACAATACTCCCGAAATCACGTAGCAATGGTAGAAACTTCCAGTGCACACCTGCCCCAGATTTATCCCCAAACAAGATCGTCCCGATAAGCAACATAATGTGGCACTTCACATACCTATGTATACTTATCTCATCAGTCAACTGTAAATTTTCTTTCAGATCACGCAGCCACGTCAGTCTTATACAGCATCCTCGACACTGCTCCTTAGACGGTGCAACTCCAAATTGATCCAAACACTCAGCCTGTAACGCTTCGACACTACTCATTGCCATCCCCGTTACTGGAAGACCATCCGTCGGAAGACCAAGAATTAAAGCCACGTCTTCAAGAGTTACGGCACATTCACCAATGGGAAGGTGGAACGTGTGTGTATCTGGGTGCCACCGTTCGATTAGAGCGTTCACAAGTGCTTTCTGGCACTGTACTACACCAATTTGCGATGCATGGTAAAACCCGGTAACTCGTAAATACTCCTCAACCCTATAGTCGTACCGATCAGGAGGAAGTGGATGGTTACACGTCAACATTCTTAATTCCTACAAAAAAAGATCCCAAATTATCAGTCAACTAATTAACCAATTCTAACTCACTACTTGGCGACAAGAAATTAATTACAAGAACAAATCATTAGGCAAAAATTGCACAACTAACTCAACAACACATATTAGTGGAAGCTACAGAACATTCATAAATTCTTTGACTAAGTCAACGTAAAACAAATATTTACAACAAAAATTTCCCTGATCCTTGAGATTTCTCAACACTAACTCTTAATGACATCAACTAATAAATACATTCCTAATCAATTCACAAAAATATGACAACATGCTAGATATTTATTTATTCGTAGTAGAGTCCAATTTTTCTAAATATAACACTATAATTTGTATTTTTAAGTATCTACTAACTACTACTTAAGTAAAGTTAAACACATATATATAAATTCTAAAAAAAACTAATAATCATTCTCATTATATTTCTAAATTCACATTCTAGTAACAACAGTTATGAATAATTAATTTCCTACCAATTATGATTATTATTAGCGAAATCAAACTAAATATCTATTAAAATAAATAATAGTAACCATGAATTTTTTTTTTTATACTCACATTCAATTACTGAAAACTACAATAATATTTCACTTTCTAACAAACGAGATTACAACTACAAAAATTAAAAAAAACTAAAAAAAAAATTCCATAAAGAATTTTATTCATAATCCGGTTCACATTTTATAATTTATTTTTTAAATACTAACACACCCCTCCTTTCCTTTCCTTCCTAACTAACTAACACTAACAAGCCACAATTATAACTAGATAAAATTAAACAAAATAAAAAATTAACGTTCTGTGGAAAAATTTTATTTATACATACACCGGTTTAAATAAAACTAATTCTCACTTCACCCACTAATAAATATATTAAAAACATTTAAACAATTTAAAAAAAAAAAAACCTGTCTGTCTTACATAAATAAATTCTAACTACATTATATTTTCTGATCTCATGTAACAATAATAAAAATTCAGACCATAACAATAATAATTTTAAAAATTAAATAATAACAAAATTTCAGAAAAATATTATAAAAAATTTAATAAATTATTCTAACCGTTCTATCTATATTTTTAAGTTCAGATCCTAATAACAACAAGAAAAACTAAATTATAAGAATAATATTTATAATTATAAAAATTTAACAAAATATTAAATAAACTTACATAATCAGAATGGCTGAGATAGTGTCTAATATGAAGCTCAGGGCGATCAACATCCTTGGTTTTATATTTTTTTGGCATTTTCCTTATTTCTTCAACAAACACAGACTAGAGGAACGAAGAAGAAGAATGGAGTTTGGAGGAAGGGGAGTGAAGGCTGATAGTGAGAACTCGGATGCTGGGAGTCCCACTACATGCATATGTTGGTAATCAGGGCACCGCCTTGGGGAGTGACGGTTGCACGACGCGTGTCCAGGGAGCCAACAACTCGGACCGTCCGTCTTGAATCATACATATCGCAGGGTCCGCTTTCTTCAGCACATGCATCTCTCACATGTCGCAGGGTCCGTCTTGTCGCGGAGCATCATGTCGCACGGTGCGAGTTGCTTGTACCAACACCCACGGTCCGATTTCTGTGTAAGCTGACACCACCTCTTTGTGCAACACCCCTCCTTCCCATAACGTGGTTCAACAACACCCAGCGAACCATATAGAAATTAAAAAGCGTCCTGTAACGTGGTAATTAATTATTTATACGATGACCTATTATTGACATGCCAGTTTAGAATTGTTTGATGTGATCGTCATGTCGGTAAGGAAAAAAATGAGAGAAAAAAATAAAAATAAAAAAAAAATTGTGAGTATTATTTGTATAAAAAAACAATAAATAAAAAGATTTTTTTTTATTTCGATGAAAAAAAAAGATAACAAAAATTATAATAAAATAAAATTACATTAATATCTTTATTTATATTATATATAAATTTATAATTTATTAATTTTTCATTAATTTCTTTTTTGTATATTTGTGAAAAAAAAATTGACATGGCTTTACATCATTTTTTTTCTCTTTCACTCAATTTCTCTGCTTATCCAATAAAAGAAAAGCTTATTTTTCTATTTATTTTTCTTTTTTATATTTTCTTTCTTCTTAAATTCCTTTAATCCAAACATAATATAAAAGATAATGAAATTAAAATGAACCACTATCATTCTTAAGTTAAATGTATCAAATTATTTAATAATTTTAGCTATTATTTTTATATGAAGACATTTGCATATAAATTTTTATCATATTAAAACATATTTTACGTGATAGAAAGATATCGTAATAATAAAAAGGATCTACATATGGTGTTTATTGATTTGAAAAAAGCATATGATAGAGTACCAAAAGAGGTCTTATGGAAGGTTTTAGAAAATAAGAGAGTAAGGAACGCATATATTCATGCAATTAAAGACATGTATAATGGGGCCACAGCTAGTGTGAAAACTCAAGGTGGTGTGATAGAGAAATTTTTCATTGGTATAGGATTATACCAGGGATCATCCTTAAGTCCATACTTTTTTACATTAGTCTTGGAAGTACTCACAGAACACATCCAAGAGCCTGTGCCATGGTGCATGCTTTTTGCCGATGATATCGTCCTTATGTGAGAGTCAATGAAAGACCTAAATAAGAAGTTGGAGTTATGGAGAGAAGGTTTAGAAGTGTATGGTCTGCGCATAAGCCGTAACAAGACGAAACATATGGAATGTAAGTTCAGTTTGAGAAGGAAAAACCCTAATATAGAGGTGAAGATTGGAGAAAACATCTTACGAAAAGTTAAAAGTTTTAAATATCTTGGATGCATTATACATGATACAGTAGTGCTACGTTACCAAATTTTTATTTGCCAAAATCTGCCAACTTGAGTTGGGCTGGACATGAAGCCCATCCACTAAATAAAGCCACATCTAAGTTAACCATGGTTTAATCCTAATTTACCACGTTAACCTAAATTACCATAGCCCCAAATTGACTGACGATGGACCGTGTCTCCCAACCTTCCTTATCCGCATCCAAGGCCAAATAAAATCATTTGTTGCCGTCTCCGCCAGTCTCCGCCGTCAAGGGAAAGTCAACTCCGGCGGACCACCAGACCATCACGTCTAGGCTACGGTCCGATATTCGCTGCGAAGCCGTTTGGTCTGTTAGGTGTGCTCATCAGAGGAGCCTTGAAGACGCATCTGAGTGTCCGGCCTTGTACAAGGCGCAACAACCCAGCGCTTCTCTCCTCAGGCAGCGGCAGAATTCGTAGGCCTGTGTGAGTTCTCTAGAAATCCCGTGGCTTTCTTGAGTCGCTACTGCCACCAAGAGCCACTCGTTCACTGGCAGAGGAGCCCGAAAAGAAGTGTGTCTTCCCTAGGGCACCACCGCGACACTATGAGGTTAGTGGGTATTTGAGATTTAAATTAGGTGCTTGTATAGGTGTGTAAATCTGAGTATTACATTTTTTGAATTGAGAATGATTAAACATGTGTCTGTGTCTCTTGGCTGTGAACGAACTTGGGTGTTGGTGTATTGAAGTGTTTTTTTTGGTGATCTTGTTAATATACAAACGAGGTTGCTTATACTGTGTTGTATCAGTTCTTTGACAAAAATGGTGTGATCAGTTATTCAAATTTTTTTTCGTTGTGGTTATTTGTAATTTATTCTGTATGTCTATGTTGTGTTATTTGCAGATAGAAAAACATTGATTAGTGTAGTGTCGCTGTGGTCACCCTCGTTGACGAAGTTGTTGTCGTTGTCAGATTATTTAGTACATTTTCATCAGTTTTGAGATTTTAAATTGTTGCAGGCACTTTATTAATATAATTTATGTATGATAGAAGCATGTTATAATATAATTTATTAAGTGTAACATATTTTAGTAATATGATTTATTCAGATGTGTCTTTATTAAATTTTGAGATTATTTTGTGGGTATGTTTGCCTTTTTGACGTGTGCATTTTCGTTCTCAAGTTGATAATATTATTTTACAATTAGGCTAAATAATTGAAGTACTCGTTGTTTGTGTTTAAAAGTGAAATGAGATTCAATTTTTTTATTTTAAATGGTTTGTCGTTTCTTGATCCACTGAGTTATAGTGATGCAAATTGTTTATGTGATTGGTGTGGTCTGTTTTAACATGTTGCTCTTATGGAAGAAAAAGTTTATATAACTTTTTTGTTTTAAAATTGATGTTGTATTTTTTGGGTCTATCAATTTTCGTTTGAGAGTACAAGAAGTTAACCTCAAATGTGTCTTGTTTATTTTTCTTTTTTTTCATCTTAATTTGCTTAATGTGACTTTTTCATAGTGACTTAAGGTTGCTGGAAGGCCTAAGCAAAGACGCTACTAAAAGAAGAATTACCTATTCTACATGTGGTGTGTCATCTTCACTCAAACACGGAACATTAATGTCGGTGGAATTAGAATTCTCCCTCACGTTATACCCACTGCCGTACAATGCTTCTTCAAAAATTGGTGTATCCATTGACATATTGTGATGCACTCGCCTTCAACATAGACACATACACCGAAAATCGGTGCTCGAGGAAGGGTCTGTGTCACAAATAGAAATGCTATTGCAGATTCTTACTGATGTTAGTAAAATCAGGACAGAGATATTACCTGGTATAATTTACGGAACAACGGTTTCACGACACCACCATGGACGTACGTCGCATCTATCTTCCACGAGGCTGTTGGTGTATCTAATTGGAATCGGGGGGAGAGACGGTCACTGGCGGACTGGGCACGGCGGCGTCCCGGTGACTGAAAATTTTGGCCAATTGTACGAGAGAGACGTTCGGCGATGGTTTCTTAGAAAAGTGGTTGCGTGAAAGGGTTGGGATATTGGGTTTCTCTAGTTTGATGTTAACCTGATCCACGTTTACCATTTCTTTATTTTTCAAAATGTTTTTCATGGACCCCACATTAAACCTAATTTAGCCATATAAATTTATTTTAATTTTTTTTTAATTTGTGTTGGTAATAGTTGGCAGAGTCTCTCTTGATAACGTATACTTTTTCTATAGGATAATGGAGAGATTGAACAGGAAGTAAATCATAAGATCCAAGCAGGTTGATTAAAATGGCGGAGTGCATGTGATTTTATATGCGACAAAAAAGTGCCTTTAAAACTTAAAGGTAAATTCTATCGCACCGCTATAAGACCGGCTATGCTTTATGACACGGAGTGTTGGGCAGCTAAAGGGGAGCACGAACATAAGCTGAGTGTGACAGAGATGAAGATGTTGAGATGGATGAGTAGTCATACGTGATTGGATAAAATAAAGAACGAAGATATAAGGGAGAGAGTTTGAGTAGCACCCATTGTGGAAAAGATGGTTGAATCGCGTCTCAAATGATTTGGACATGTGAGAAGAAGACTGATAGAACATCTAGTCAGGAGGGTGGATGAGATGAAAGATGGACAAGGGGCGAAAGGTAGAGGAAGACCTAAAAAGACCATCCATGAAGTAGTCAAACGAGATCTACATGTAAACGGTCTCTCTATAAACATGATGCATGATAGAGCACAATGACGTCATTTGATTCATGTAACTGACCCCACTTAGTGGGACAAGACTTTGTTGTTGTTGATGTTGTAGTATTAAAACATATTTTGCATATTAAATTTTTTTTAACAAATTAAATATCACAAATTTCTTTAAATTTTTTCAAAAACTTAAAAAAAAAGTGTATACGTATTATTCTTTTTATTTCGATGAACGGGCCTTTTCACACGTGTTCTTGTTGGTTGATTGTTCAATGTCAACATGATTATTAGAGATACTGTCTCTAGTATAAGAGTTTACTATAATATTTTGTACCAGGAATTGGTCGGAAGACTCGGAGATTCTTAAAGCATTTTTCGGTTTTTCCCAATTAAAAAGTTTCATGTTGTTAATATTTCATGTATTAATTGATTATGTACCATCAAATCCCTGGTTTTCAAAGTTCGTGTTTTTTGTTCAAGAATTTTCATATTGAATATACTAAAAATTTAATTTATAAGCTAGACTAAGTCCAAAAAAATAAATTATTATTATATAATGTACTACAAATGTTAGATAAATAGATTTTACCATCCCAATCTATCTAATTATTATTTATAGATTTAACTAATATTTATCCTAAAATTTTAAAGACACGTAATAAAATTATTATTAATAAAAAATTTTATTTTAATAAATACAAAATAAATACAATAAACATTTATTTTTTTATATTGTTAATAAAACAAATCTATTTTATGTTAATAAAAATTAAATCAACTTGCACCATACTAGAACTATCATGAAATTAAAAGTTACAGGAATTATAAGTGATGAAACTAAAAGCTACAAGAATCACAAGTCAAACTTTATCTACTAGTCAAAATTGGTGGTTACAAATCAAATTGAAAGAATCATGACACATCTATATATATAACAAGTTGCACTTATCACCTCCATACTAAAAGAATCATGAATTGTATTGGAAGCTTCAAGTTGATGACTAAGCTTGAAGAATTTTTAAGATATTCATAGTAGTTGTGCTAGAAATTACAAGATGCCAACTAATAAAGATGTAAAAGTTACTTATTTGAATAGCCAAAAGTTAAAAGCAAAATTAGAGAAGTATGTGTATGAAGAAGTTAGTAGAATCATGAATTATTAGTACGAAGCATTGTCTATATAAAAGCACATATGCCTTATGTATTTTGTGTGTTTCAAACGATGAAAAATGTGTTATGAGAATTGAGAGGTGCTCCTTAGTATTTTATTATGAGTGTTAGTAAGTTTGAGGGATAAAAAAATATGATAGTGTTATTTATGTGAGTGAGTGATCCTGGAACCAATATAGTGTGGATATTATACTTACATTTGGTATCAGAGCTGGTTAATCCAGCGCCTGGTGTTTGAAAGTTTGTGAGGTGTGAGAGAGTTCTTACATAGTTGTTTATTCATAGAATCGGTATGACAAACACTTTTAATATTGTGTGGTCTGGTCCCAAGTTAGATGAAAAACTTGATTATAGTTATTGGGAGACTTTGATATCTACCCATTTGATGGCCTAGAACTTGTAAAATTTTATTGAACCGAATTTGCAAGAAGGAGCAGATGCTGCCCAACAAAGGAGAGATCAATTGACGCTATCTCAAATTCATCAAGCTGTAGATTATACGATATTTGGCAAAATAGCAAATGCCAAAAGTACAAAAGAAGCATGGAACATGTTGAAGCCGTCATACAAAGGCGTAGATAAAGTTCAGAAAGCAAAGATACAGTCTTTCAGAAAAGAATATGAAAGGTACGAGATGTCTAGCTCAAAAATTGTTGAGTAATATTTTACTCGTGTTACAGATCTTGTCAATAAGATGAGAGCCTATGGAGAAGATATGCCCGATAATAAAGTGGTGGATAAAATTTTTCGCACCATACCGATGAAGTATGACCATGTGGTGACTACAATACTAGAGTCCCACGATAGGATACCATGACGATTGCAGAGTAGCAAGGAACTATGGAAAGCTACATCAGCAAAATATTGGAGAAGTCAGGAAAACCAACTGAAGAAGCTTTGAAAAGACGGGTGAATTTAAACAATGTTGCAGAATCAAGCCGTACATGAGTAAAATGAGGTCGTAGTTTCAAATTTTTAAAGTAGAGTCAGAAAAAGTTTCAGAGAAAGAGGTCGCAGAAATTACAACCAAGGAAGTTATAATAATTTTACACTGCTTAATCAAGGAAGAGGTGGAACAAATTTCAGACATGCCAACCAAGGAAGAGGTTGAGGCAATTTTTATCAAGAAAGAACCAACTTCAACTGCTTTCATTATGGAAAGTATGGACACAAAGCAACAGATTGCAGATTTAAAATGGTGAATGACAATCAAGCATACGTTGTAGAAAATCAGCATCAAAATACTGATGATAATCCGGGTACTTAGACTTTATTTTTTACAAGTAATTCAGGTGACAAAGATGAAAATATATGGTACTTGGACAATGCCTGTAATAATCATATGTCTAGTAAAAAGGAGGTTTTTTTTCATTAGATGATTCAGTTAAACTATTATTGAAGTTTGGTCATAGTACAAAGATTCCTATCAAAGAAAAAGAGTACATACCAATTAGATTGAAGGATGGTTCTTTGAGTTGTATTTCTAATGTTTTCTATACTCCTGAGCTTAATTACAATTTACTGAGTATGTGGCAATTATCTGAGAAGGGATATAAGATGATAACTTATCGCGAATATTGCGTTGTGTTTGACAACAACAGAAGGTTCATAAATAAAGCAAATATGTCTTCAAATAGAATGTTTCCACTAAAAATTTAACATGTTAATCCCTCTTACATGAGTTTTGTGATACTTGATGATAACTGGTTGTGGCATATGCGGTTTGGACATTTTCATTTTTCAGGTCTAAACTACCTGTCAAGAAAAAGACTTGTTTCTGATCTACTACGGGTTCATATTTTCAATTATGTTTGTGAGATTTGTCAACTGAAAAAGAAGCACCGAGATCCACTCTCTACAGAAAAGTCATGGAGATCCAGAAGATTACTTGAAATTGAGCATTCAGATATCTGTTCTGTAGAAATTTCAAGCAAAGGTAGTGGCAGGTATTTTATCACTTTTATTAATAATTTTAGTAGATCTACATGGGTATACTTTCTGAAGCAGAAATCAAAATCATGTGATGTCTTTAAGGCATTCAAGGCGTTTGTCGAAAAACAAAGTAGTTGTAAAATCAAAATCCTTAGAACAGACAGAAGAATAGAATATCTTGCATGTTCATAATACTTTAAGCAACACAGAACTCAACACTACCTAACAACTAGGTATACTCCTCAACAAAATAGAGTTGCTGAAAGAAAGAATAAAACCATCATGGATATGGTCAGATGCATGCTCAAGTCAAAACAAATGCCTAAAGAGTTTTGGGCAGAAGCAGTCGCAACAACAGTTCATATTTTAAACAGGTGTCTAACAAAAATTGTTCGTGATAAAACTTCAGAGGAAGTCTGGAATGAGAAAGCGGCCTTCCATTCATCATTTCAAAGTTTTTGTGTGTATCGCTTATGCTCACGTACCAAATCAATTAAGGAAGAAGTTAGATGACAAAGGCAAGAAGTGTATCTTTATCGATTATAGCACAGACTCAAAAGCATACAAGCTGTATAATCCAGAATCAAAGAAAGTAATCGTCAGCAGAGACATGACATTTGACAAGAAAGGCATGTAGGACTGGGACACAAAGACAGAAAAATAACCAATTATAATTTCAAACACATGATGATGAAGAAGAAAGATAACTAGACACAACCGAACAACCAGAATCATTTAGAAAATCCTCAAAGAGAGCGGAGACTACCTGCTAGATTAGCAGATTATGAAGTTGGAAATGACAACGATCCGTCCGATGAAGAAATCATAAATTTTGCTCTAATTTCATATTGTGAGCCGTTGAACTTTGAAGAAGCCTCTAGAGACGACAATTGGAAGAAAGAAATGAATGAGAAGATTCATGCCATTGAGAAGAATGACACATGGGAGCTGACACATTTACCAGCAGATAAAAAGTCAATTGGAGTAAAGTGGGTTTACAAAACTAAGTACAAACACAACAGTAAAATTGATTGTTTCAAAGCAAGATTAGTTAGTTGCTAAACGATACAAACAAAAGCTAGGTATCGATTACTTTGAAGTATTTATTCTTGTTGCTAGATTAGACACTATTCGTATGATTATTTCACTCTCAGCTCAAAATAAGTGGAAGATATATCAAATGGATGTTATGTCAATATTTCTAAATGGTACTTTAGAAGAAGAAGTGTATGTTGAGAAACCTGCAGAAATTTGAAGCTTCTGGAGAAGAAAATAAAGTTTGCATGTTGAAGAAAGTTTTGTACGGGTTAAAGCAAGCACCAAGAACGTGGTACAAGAAGATTGATTCTTATTTCACTCAGAATGGTTTCAAAAGATGTCCATTTGAGCATACGCTTTATATCAAGTTCATTGAATCTGGAGATATCTTGATCGTGTGTCTTTATATTGACGATTTAATTTTTACTAACAACAATTTGAAGATAATTGTAGAATTTAGGGAAGTTATGATAAAACACTTTGAAATTACGGATATGGGCTTAATGTCTTACTTTCTTGGCATTGAAGTAGTTCAAAAAAGATGATGGAATTTTTATTTCTTAGAAGAAATATAAAAATAATATTTTGAAGAAATTTCAAATGGAGCACTCAAAACCAGTTCCTACCCCGGTCAAAGAGAAGTTCAAGTTGTTGAGAGAAGATAAAGGAAGAGCAGTAAATTCTACATATTATAAAAACTTGATTGAAAGTTTGAGGTACTTAATTACGACCAGACCAGATATTATGTTTGGAGTTGGTTTGCTTAGCAGATTTATAGAGGAGCCTTGTACCAATCATTTGCAAGCGGCAAAATAGATTCTTCGATATATCAAAAGTACTTTAAGTGATGGTATTATTTATGAAAATACTAATGAAGTGAATCTTGTTGGTTACACTAATAGTGATTGGGCCGAAGATATAGAAACAAGGAAAAGTACTTCGAAATTTGTATTTCATCTTAGTTCTGGTGCAATTTCATGGTCATCGAAGAAAAATCAGTAATAGCGCTATCTACAACAAAAGTAGAATATATAGCAGCAGCAAGTTGTGCAATGCAAACAGTTTGGTTAAGAAGAATTCTTGAGGAATTGAATGAGAAACAAAATACTCCAACAACGATATTCTGTGATAACAAGTCAGCTATTGCACTTTGCAAAAATCCAGTATTCCATGGAAGATCGAAGCAATATTGACATTCAGGTTCATAAAATCAAAGAGTTGGTAAATGAGAAAGAAGTTGTGATCGAATACTGTCCAACTGAAAAACAAGTAGTAGATATATTTACAAAGTCGTTGAAGATGGAGTTATTTTATAAGTTGAAAAAGATGTTTGGAATGATTAATTTTGCAAGCTTGATTTAAGGGGGTAATATTAGTAAAAACTAAATCAACTTGCACCATACTAGAACTATCATGAAATTAGAAGCTATAAGAATTACAAGTAATGAAACTAGAAGCTAGCTACAAGAATCACAAGTCAAATTTTATCTCTCCTGGTCAAAATTAGAGTCTACAAATCAAGTTGGAAGAATCATAAAACATCTATATATATAACAAGTTGCACTCATCACCTCCATATTAGAAGAATCATGAATTGCATTGGAAGCTTCAAGTTGATGACTAAGTTTGAAGAATTTTTAAGATGTTTATAGTAGTTGTGCTAGAAATTACAAGATGCCAACTAATAAAGATGTAAACATTATTTATTTAAATAGTCAAAGTTAAAAGTAGGGGTGTTCAAGACCCGTCTCGTCCGAAACTCGGCCCGGACCCGAGACATATTTTGTCGGATTCGGGTTTTCATTTTTTACCCTGTGTTATTTTCGGGCCGGATTCAGATTTTGCTTCGGGTCACCCGGCCCAATCTGAAATTGCTTTTTACTATAAAAAAATATATATTTAAGTTAATTAGTAATGTTATATTATATTGTTATAATTTAATTAATATTTTTTATATTATACGGTATTATTTTTGTTTTGAAATAATTTATTTTGATATAAATATGATATAACATTTGTTAAATTTATCTTTTAAAAATAAAATTTTATTATTTTAATATATAAAATTTATAAATTTGTATATACTAATGTTTTATCGGGTTAATTCGGTTTAATCCGATTTTTTTAGGATCACTTCGAATCGGGTTAAAGTAGACTCGTTATTCTTTTAGGATTGGTATAAGTCTATTTAAATCCGGCCCGATTCAGTTTATAAACACCTCTAGTTAAAAGTAAAATTGGATAAATATGTGTATTAAAAAGCCAGTAGAATCATGAATTAATATAAAACCTTGTCTATATAAAGGCACATATACCTCGTGTGTTTTGTGTATTTCAAGTAATAAAAAATGTGTTATGAAAATTTAAAGTGTTTTTTAATTTTTTATTCTGAGTGTTAATAAATTTAAAAAATGAAAAGATATAATAATATTATTTATGTGAGTGAGTAATTTTAGGATTAATATAATATGAGAATTATACTTACACTTATGATTTTAATATACGTCCTTAGTGTATAAATTAGTTACACCCTAAATTTATAATGCGTCACATGTTCTAAAAATCAGTTATTGCCTAAAGCATTGACCATTGAGACTTGAGAGTTGAGGCCCCATTCGGCCATTGGGCAGTGGAGCTGCATGAGTGGATGGAAAGTGGTGTGTATAGGTGATCCCAACCCCCATTGGTTACTTTTCTTCATCTTTGATTAAAGTGTGATTCCATTGCCATTGGTCTTAATTAACTTTTTTGCTAATACAAACACTACTATGCTAGAAAAGTGGTACCCCCACTCAAGTGTGTATAAATTAAATAATTACTTGGTGGCCCTATTTCTCTTCTTGTCTCTATCAATTAGGCCCACACTTCCTTGTAATTCACTAAATATAAGATTATTTTACTAATTTTGGTTGGTTTAGAAAACTCCTTGTCAACCACACTACTATAAGCCAATTACATTGTAATGTTCAATTATTATGGGAAGAGTAACTAAATAATTGGAAGATAGAAAGAAAAAGTATGTTAATGCACCAAGATTAAACAAATCAAGATTCTTATGAGGAGTGCTTTTTAAACATTAAATAAAAGTGGAATATTTATTAACATCTAATCTAATTTAAGAAAAATGTTAAATAATTAATATTTTTATTTTTGTCTTTTATTTAAAATAATACTAACCATTTTTTTTAAACTTAAAATATTGACCTGTATTATCTTCTGATCTAATTTAAAACATTACAATGAATATTTTGTAAAATCTTAAAAAGAAATGAACAAATAAGTGTTAGTATAATGTGTAAAAATTGTATACCAAAACAATATTTTTTGTTAAAAGATTCCTAATTTTATATTAAAATATACATAGATATTATTTCTACAATTAGTTTGAATAATTCTTCCAAACAAGTCATTCCACAGCCATCCCCTGTTATGAGTTATTTGGAAAGGTTGTATATATTAGAAAACTATTTACATATAAAATAGACTTTATGGAATTCTTCTCAATAAGAAAATTGTCTCAATTATTGCCCTATCAACATCATGGAAAAATGGGCCATATACCAAAACAATGATGAAAGCTTATCTCTCATTGCAGAAGTACCTCCTCTCTTTCTCTGCTAAACTTTGCAGACAAATTGACAAAACTGCACTAAGAAAAAAGAAACTCTTTCTTAGGTACATAAACATGATAACTTGATAAATGTACATCCATGAATCTAGCTGTGATAGTGAGATCAAATCAAAATTTTTATACAGTTGAAGACTTTCCAAGGAAAACAACAACATTGTACTTAGAACATTGACCGAAAATAACAAAAAAAAAAAAAAGAAACATCCTTGTTTATTGTCATCTTACAATGGATGCAACTGTATGAGCCCAGAACCTAAGATTATCCTTCATATCAATCTCATTTTCCAGTGCTGGCACCCTCCAATTCAACAATGGATTCTTCACAAGCTTGTTCCTTTTGTCTAATACACCCCAAGCCTCAGATAAATAAGGCCTACATATCACAGTTTCATCAATTTTTTGCTTCTCTAAACCAACACCAACACCAACACCTTCTTCTTCTTCTCCATTATTATTATCCTCTTCTTTTGATCTTCCAAGCCTTTGCAACCCTGGTATGAGAGAAACCAAAGTTGGGTCCTTGTCTTTTTCGGAGAACACAAAACCCAAATCCATGAACCCTTTTAGCTCCTTGAACTCAAGGTCTGAAAGGCTCTTACTACTTTTCCCTCTGTTGAGTCTTCTTCTTCTTATTCTTTGACCTTCTTGTTTCTTCTTCCTTGTAGAAGCTTCTTCTTTGTTATGTTCTTCTCCATCTGCATGGATTTTGGCACTGATTTTATCCTCCTCCATTGAAAATTCTTCACCCACTTCCTTGCCAGAGAGAATTGGCCCTAGTTTCTGTGGTGTGAGGAGAACAGAATCCAGTGACGGAGAATCATCAGAGAAAGAAGCATCACCTAATAATAAGTTTTGGTCACTGAAGGACCTCACTTGAAGTGTTGGAACTCTAAGAAGCTTTTTTGGATCCAAACAAAGTTGTTCCAAAACATGATCTTGGTGGTTGTGTGATGATGTTGGAATATCTGTTTTTTTGGATAAAATTGATAGAACTGTTGTTTGAAACCAGTAGGTATCTAACAACTCAAGAACATGTTCTGCAGCCATTATTAATGAATGGCTTAGATCCTTATCAGAAAGGGAATTGAGATATGGGGTTTGTGTGGGGATAAGGAGAAATTAAAAGAGGGAGAACAAGGTTTATATATGCTGACCAGTGCTTGCATTATTACTTTATTTATTGCCCCCAAATTCTAGTGGATTTATATTGTTCTATATCCCGTTTTATTTTCTTTACATTGTGGAATGTCCACTTAATCATATTTCATCTTTTACTTGATGAATAATTATCAATAAATAAAAAGAATAACCTTGCTTTTTAACTTGAATTTAGATCTTCTAAAGTTTGAATTTTACTTTAAAGAAAAAAATGTGATCTCCTTTTAACTTACACCTGGTTTAAATGATTTTTTTACCAACATGTCATTGTTTTCAAGATTTATTGTTCAGTTGGTCGGTTGGTTACTGAACAAATCAGAGATGCTGTATGTACGGACAGGGACTGGATGCGGATTACTCATGCGTGATTGGACCTCCCGAATAAACGTAGGAGGAAGAAGAAATGAGCTTTACGATCTCCCGGGCTGGTGGAGTGGTGAGAAGAGAAGCCACTTGCAAAAAGAACTTTAACACTCAAGTCAGAATCTGTACAAGGCGGCACAAAAAGTGAGGGTTAAGCGTCGTACTTCGGGAGATGAGTAGAGCTGTATCTAAGATGGGTTCCATGGGAACAGACCCAGCTTCTAAAAAATTTCCTTCCCCAACTGTCAGTTACCTCATAGGGTAAAAGGTGGCATGTTGAGTGGCCTTCCGATTCGAGTTTCGAGTACCCGTCAGGTCGGTCGGTCGTTTGGACCCGAACATTAGACCAGTTGAGCCAAACCGAACACTTATTATTAAAATGCTAATCATCTTTTTTTGTTTAAGTGTTACCTAATTTTTTTTAGTTTAATGTTAATAATAATTAATTATAATAGAAATACATAAGATTAATCATAAAATATATTTTTTTAGTTTTTTATTTTCATTCATTTGAAAAAAATAATTTAAATAACATTAAGTGCTCATTAGGAGGCGCTAAACCAATAGGTGCCTCCGTGCCTCCTTAGCTAAAACTTTAATAAAGGAGGCGAGTTTTTTACAGGTTCGCTAACATAAAAGGCCCTTCCATAAAAAAAAAAATGCAATGGAAAGGCCCCATCAACTTGAAATTGCTGGCCGAATAAGCACCTCCAAATACATGTCTTAACAAAATTAATGATTATATAAAATAATTAAATCAATAATTAACTGAGATTACTATGAAAATAATGTTAAAATTGATTTAGCATTTAAATATATTTATCAATTTAGCTAAGTTTAATAATACGAATAAAGAAAACATATAAAAAATACCTGAGTATTTGTCATAATGTAATACCTTATATATATTTTAAAATGTAATTTAACTAATAACTATATTATTAATATATTACTATTTCACAACTATATAATCATATATTAATGCATTTTTTACATTTAGCAACAAAAAGAAATGATAGTAGTTGAATGTATATGCACACAATAAACGTATGAAAAAACAACGGTGGTTTTCTTTATTAAAAAAATGAAATAATGATTTCAATTAAGAGTAAAATTTCTTTTCGGACTATTTTTTTTTATTTTAGACAACTCATATTTTATTGATTAGAAAATGATAATTTTTTTATTTTTTTGTTAGAAACATGAATTTTTTATGAGATTTTTTAATAAATCTTGACAATTTAATGACATGTCACATTAAACTTTTGAATTAATACATATATCACGTAGATGATTAGTATAGTGACAAATCTAAAAAATTTTGACAGTGAGAACAAAATATATATAACATAAAAATAATTTGGGTTTAGTTAATACGTGTTCTAAAGATACATAATAAGCTTATTATTAGTAGAAAGCTTTAAATTTTTTCATTTAATAACTGTAAATAAATATATTAAAAATTTAAATTTTTATATTTTTAATAAAAATATTCTCAATTTATAATTTTAATATGTGTCTTTAGGATATAAGATAATAAACTCTAATAATTTTTATAATAAAAATATTATATTTCATAAAAATCATCTATAAAATTATTCATTAACCATTAAGTATTTGTGTATAAATATATTTATTTTTTAATTTCATTTTCAATATGTATTATATACGAATAGTTACTTTTTATGTACATATAGCATAATTATTGTTATAATTATATTTTATTATTGTAAAATACGATTAGTCTTCAAAATATATAATTTATAAATTAAAATACTAAAACAAAAATTTAAATAATAATATATAATTTATAATTCTATTTTTTAGGTTTGATATTTTTTAAAAAATTGAGTAATTTATTTTAGCAATATAATCGAAATGCCTTTTTTTATACATATATCACTAAACAATTATTTAGAAATTCACTTCGCATACAATCAAAAGCTAACTCTTAGTGATATTTATTGTTGGAAAAATTCTTTCAATTAATATAGTTGTTATAGGAAAAACTACTAAAACTAATTTTAAAAAAAGATAAATAATATGTTTTGAGTTCATTTCTAAGAAAGAACACAAACTTCATTTAAATTGAAAATTGATCATTCTAATAAATATCTAATATAAAATTCTTAAATCGACTATTAAGTACTAAAAATTAAGTAAAAATTTATTGTGGGGTCAAATTTAATAATTTGATAAAGACAAATAAACATTATTATCATATATTACTCAAAAAAATTTTAAATTGTTGTGAGGGCACTTGCTCCCACTACAATGTGTATAAATCCGTCCTTAGTTAATAATTACTAAAAAAAATTTTTGGATTTTTTTTCATTTTAGATAATTTGTATTTTATTGAATAAAAAATAATAATTTATTTTTTCGTTAGACACATGATTTTTTTTGTGAGATTCTTTAATAAATCTTAATAAAATTTAATACATATATGACGTAGATGGTTACTATGTATTTGGGATACTTAAATTCCTATCTTATAAACCAAATGACGATGTATTGTGTAAGAATTTTCATTACTAAACCTAAAATTAAAGAAGAAGCTAACATTAAGAGAAAAAGAAAATCATAAATAATGCAGAGCAATCTTCAATATCTCAGTAACATAGTTGTCATTATTAAACCTAACATAAAAAACTAATGTGATATGTCATTAAATTCTGTTAAAACTTATCAGAAATTTTTTCAAAAAGATTTATGTGTCTAATAGAAAGAAAAAATAGGAGACAAATTATATTTTTTAATTGATAGAATGTGAATTATCTAAAATTAAAAAAAAAAAAGATAAAAGTCAGAAAATATTTCATTCGTTCAATTAGTTAAATTGCTCTTTGGTTATTCCTTATAATAAGTATGTTACATATATACCTTAAAAAATAAAATATTAAAAATTAGAGTTTGTCATGGATTCAACCCGCAGTAATTTTTCCTGCTTTAACTGCAAATCAAAATTAAAAGCAGTTAGTTGGTAGAGTATATATTTAAATAGATTTTTAAAAAATTTTGCATCAAATATTTTTGTTTTTTTAAAAAAATTATTATATTAAAATTTTTAAATTTTATAAAAATAAAATATATAAATTTTTATTTTAATTAGATTTATTATTTTTATTTAAATAAATATATTCTTAAAAATATGATAGAAGAACTTATATATTTTATTTTTATAAAATTTAAACATTTTTATATAATAAAATTCTTTTAAAACAAAAAATATTTAATGTAAAATTTATTAAGAACCTATTTAATATATACTCTGTAAGTCTGTATGAATTAGAAGAACATGCATGTTAATTTGTAAAACCTGAAAAGGTCATCCAAACAGAGCCCACGTGCTACCTATATTGCAAAAATCAACAAAAGTGTCTACAATAATTGGGACTATATCTCTTTATCATCTTCATATCTATCGTATCATACTATCATCTTTTGATTTAATTAATATCACGTGCATATTAGAATATCAATTATGAATATATATAGGATACTTTTTCTTCTTCTTTTTTTTCCCTTCGGGTTAAGAATACTTAAATAGAAAGACTCTGTGATTACATTAACTAACCATATGTAAATATATTAAGGTTGCTTTACAGAATATATGTGATTACAACTTTATTGGGAAAAAATGGATAAAGCTTTTCGGTAAACATATACAACGCGCAAAAAAGTTTCAAGAAAATCAACTTTAACAAATCAATAAAATTATTAAAGAGAAAGTATAGGGAGCCAATGATCTAAGCGTACAATGTGCACAATAAAGGTTTAGAAAGTATTAGAGATATGTTTATTAGTATTATATTGTCTTATCAGGTTACGCTTTTAGGATGAGTGGTTTCAGAACATGGTATTAGAATGCCAGATCTAGAAGGTCAAAAGTTAGAAAATAAGTGAAAATAAAATTAGCTTTTTATCATAACATGAGATGTTTATTATTCCTGGTATTTGGATGGTTATCCCTGGTATCTGGATGGTTATTTTGGATAGTATAGGTGATGTTCATTTTATTCATAAACCAAATATTTAGCCTATTGTACATATTGTACGTTTAGGCTATTGGCTCCTTAGCACTACTCATTATTAAATATTGGGATCGGAAATGTAGATGATTATTATGTTGGCAAGTGATCAAGGCTCAAGGGTTCTTAAATTGTGGTGTGAATGTGTGATCAAAAAATTTATTTTTATATCGGTTATTATTATGACAAAATTTATTTTTCGTATGAAAAGAAAACTAGTATTTTTGTTCAATATTGACAATTGGAGTGTTTTGCAGATTTGTAGGTGAACTTAACACAAAAAATGTGTTAGCACAGCATTATTAGTGTTTGCCAGAAATTCGTTGCAGACGTTGAAGCTTTTAGGCAACACGCAAGGGGTATGCTGTGTCAGAGATTTCAACCAGTTTTTGCAGACATTTGCCACACATTTTTGAAGAGTTGCAGAAATTTTTTCAACCCGGGGAGAACGTGTTGAAGCTGTGTCTGCATGCAGGGGACAATTTCTTCCTCCAGAAATAAGCAACGTAGGATTGAAACTCTTTAAAGTGAGCTCAATCCTCCCCTGTTTGTTGCATTCGAATGAAAATTTGAAGATAGAGAACTGAGGAATTTTGAGAGAGAAGAGTTCCACAGTGAAGAAGAAGAAGAAGAGAGTTAGTAGTTTATTGATAAAAAAAGGGTGATTATACATAAAAAAAAGTATAAGTTTGTATTAATAATGGTTAAGTACGATTTTGATCTCTAAAGTAGGGGTTAGAAATTTTTTTCGTCCCCAACTTTTTTTTTGCTTTCAAAATCGTTCCTAAGATTTAACTTAGTTTTAAAATCGTTCTTTTTACCAAATTTTTTTATTTTCATTCCAAATATATCCCTAACTAAAAAAAGAAAAAAATATAATAAAATGGGTTAAGGGTTCGGGTATCACGTGAGGGAAGGGGGATTGTTTGGTTTGGGGAAGAAAAGGGGGAAAGGGAAAGGGAAAGGGAAAGGCCACGGCCGCGGCCGCTGCTCCTCACCGCCTCTGCTCCTACTCTTCGTCGTTCGCCGTTTCTGCTCCTCCTCCTCGCCCTCGCCGTCACCCTCATCTTGCTGCAACTCGCCCTCTGGACTGCGCCCTCATGTTCCCCGTCGTCGTCGAAGAGGTGGTGGTGGTGGTCGTGTGCGAAATCTGCAATAAGGATTTCTAGAGAGATTTTTAGTAATTATATTTATGAATTTTTTGTTCTTGTAATTGAAGATGAATTTAGGGATTTCTGATTATTTGTAATTCACTACTAGAACTTCCTATTTTTCGGACGAATTTTAAGACGAAATTGAAATAAATTTCGAACAAACTAGAGACAAATTTTTTTCGTCCCAAAAACCCTTATTGCTAATTTACATTTTGTTTAAAATTTTGTTCGAATTTTTTTTCAGATAATTTTGTGACGAATTTTGAATAGGCTATTATCTGCTAAATTTCTAACTATTATGATGTATTTTGGGTTAAGTACTGAATTAGTGTATTTTGTGTCCATCCATACAGGAAGGACACAGAGACACTAACAATGGACACAACTTATTTTTTATTTTTTCTTTCATTATTCTTGTTAATTTTTCATAATTATATTTTTTATTGTTATATTTTTCATCTCAAATTTTTTGAATGAAAAAAATGAGAATAAATTGAATTTTCATAATTTGTTCTAGTTTATCACCAAACAGAATACAAGAATACAAAATTTTGTGTCTCTGTCCATCAGTGTCTTGTCTTGTCCTGTTCTCAGTGTCTTATCCTGTCCTGTTCTTAGAAACAAACGCAGCTAAGGTCTGGGGTGAAAATCAAAATCATTCCCGACCTTTTTTTATTATTAAAATTATCCCCAATATTACAAAACGTTATAAAATCATCCTTTTATCCATAAACAATAATTTTCGGACAATTTTATCCTTGTACAAAAATAAAAAATATTAAAACTAATATTAAAAAACAAAAGAAACCCTCTCCAACCCTCCTGTTGGGAAAAACTCAACACAGGTTTAAATCAAGAACCTGTTTAACAGCAGAAGTACAAAAAATAATTTTTCCACAACCTGTGCAATTAAATAGGCAACACCAAAGACACTCCAAACAACAAGATATAATGGCAGAAATTAAATAATCAGACACCAGAATTTTTAACGTGGAAAAACTTCCCAAAAAAGGGACAAAAAATCCACAGGACCTAGTCCAGCAAAATCTTTCACTATTAGAATAATGGGTACACAAACAGTCTTCCTAGTGACACTAGAACATCTCAACAATCAACAAAATACATCATCAAAACTAATGGAATCAACATAAACCCTCTACAAAAGTGGGTATCTCAAATCAGACAAAAAAAAGGCAATACAACAAGCAAGTTATATCCTAATGTTCATCTCTATACCAAGAATAACATACTAAAATTTCATAAGAAATGGAGTAAATTTACCAAGTCAATGTAATCAAGATAGCCATGCTCTTTTCCCCAATTCTTCTTATCTAACGCCGAAATGCTACGCTGCTTCTTTTTCTCTTTTCATTCAAAAAAATGAATGAAGCAATCTTCTCTCTCTTCTCGTGGCTATATGCCCCTTCTTGTTTTTTTTTTTTTGTTTTTTTTAACTTGGGAACCCCACTTGGTTAGGGACCCACCAACACCTCCCGTATCTCTCACTCTCTTTCGGTCTTTCTCTTCTCTCCCATTCCGTCACCCCACCACCGCTACCCCCACCTCCTTCTCCATCATCTTCTTCCTCTCCATCACCACCTCTCTCTCTCTCTCTCTTCACCACCACCACCACCACTTCCACCACCATATCACCCACTACCCGTAGCTCTAACACCAATCCTGCTAACTCTTCATCCATTAAAATCAATATCTGAATGGTTGAACAATATCACCCAATTCGTTGAACAAAATCAACACCTCATACCAACATCAATTGAATGCTCAACATAATACCTGAACAGAGAAACAAAATTCCCACAAAATCAGCACCAAAAACAATTTTAAAATCGCAAGCCAAACAAAAATGAAGAAATCCATAATTTAAAACAGAATTGTAATTTGAAGTTTGATTCTGCCATTTTTTTTAATCCATTGAGGATAAAACATAAATTATCCATATCTAACACACCAATACAAGGAAAAAGGGGGTTTGTTCCTGCTTTCGCATTAAGTCAAACACCTGCAAAACAACCCTGAAATATATTAGCAAACTACAATCTATGCCATCAAAGTTTACCGACTCATCAACCTGTGAACAAAATATGGACAAGCTCCATGTCTTTATTGACTATTACTTTTATTTTGACTTTTTTCTTTCATGCATTTCCAAGGCAGAATTACAACACATGAAAATAATCTGTTTAGAGTAGGGAGAACTATTGATTTCAAGGAGGGCTTTGGCTCCTCTTTCTAACGATTCCAGGTCGAAGCCGGACTTGTTAGGTTCATCGGGGGGAGGTTGCTCCGTCTTAGAATCGGAAGTAGGGTCGGACGGCGAAGGCGAATTGGAAGGTGAAGAAGAGAAGAACGGAAAGCGAAAAGAAGAATCGGCGTGGGCGGCGCGATCGGAAAGCGAGGATATGGAAGCCACCGCGGTGCAAGTGGTTAACCTAGCAGCTGCCATGGCTTCAGAATGGATCTTGAGGATCTTGGATCTTGGTGACGGTGGAGCTGTTGGTGGCGCGGGAGTGGTTGGGCCATCGTGAGAACAAGGCAGTGGTGGAGTTGTTGATGGCGTGGGAGTGGTTGGGCCATCTTGAGAACAAGGCGGTTGTAGAAATAAGGAGAGAGAGAGAGAGAGGTGAGACATGATGGGGTTACTGGTGGCCTGGTGGGGTTAGTGGTGAGGGTGGTGTGAAGACTGAAGAAGGTAACATTATTTTTGTTTTTATTTGTGTGAAAGGATAAAATTGTCCAAAAAATATTGTTTATGGATAAAGGGACGATTTTTTAACATTTTATAACGTTGATGATGATCTTAATAAAGAAAAAAGGTTGAGAAAAAATTTGATTTTGGCCTCAAACTTTAGGGACAAAAACAGTACTTAACCCATGTATTTTAAACAAATTTCAAATAAATTAGCTAACATAAAAGACAATGTATTTCAAACAAAAAATATACTTTTTTTTTCAGACAAATTTCTAACAATTTTAGTTAAATATAACAGATTTTTTTGAACAAATTTTAGACAAATCAAATTTTTTTTTATTAAATTTCAGACAAATTTAATTTAATATAATTTACATATTCAAACAAATCTCATACAAAAAAAATTATTTTTGCACAAAATTTCTACAAATTTAATATAATATTTCAAATAATTTTCATACAAATTAATTTACTATTTAATATATAAATATTTTAGAAAAAATATTGTATATGATCTATTTTTTATATTAAGACCATTATAATAAACAAAATTTTTATTTTATATCATTGAAATTATAAGCAAATAATAAAATCATAAAAAAGTTAATTACAATAAAAGACTTAAAAAATTATTATTAAAATATTTTTATTCATAAATATAATTAAACTAAAATAAGAAAAAAATAATTAAACTAAAACAAAGAAAGTTTTTAGAAACAAATAATGAATAAATTAAAATGTATTAACTAATTCACCTAAAAATTTCTTAATCTAAATCAGAAAAAATATATATTTCAAATATCAATCATTTATGTTATCATCCTCATCATTATTAAAGTCCGTCCCAAATTCATCTTCTGCAAAAATAAATAAAGTTAAAAAAAGTAGAAGAATCAATTTTTCATATAAAGCATGCAATATCTTTTTAGTAAAATTAATTTTTTTCTGTTAAACTTTTAACTGACATCTTTAATTTTTTCAGTAGTCTTTTCTATAAAGCATATCCTGCAATTATTAAAATAAATTAACAAAAAAAGATATTCATAGAAGAGAACTATACTAAGATAGTGTATGCCTTGGAAAAAAAAAAACAAAGCAAACAAATGCATAAACTGATTATTTATTTAAACATAGTACCTTATGATTAATTATTGCGAAATGTCGAACCACAATAGCAGTACAAAATACAAACTAAAGTTGCAACTTACACGGCTATGGGAAGCAAGTCTAGAAAGAATCCAAGAGTTAGTTGCCTGAATCAGTTTTCTAACTGCCAAACAGAGTCCATCTGCTAAAGGTAATACTACAAGAGTTAATTTAGCAACACCTGTATTGCATGAAGAAGCTTATTGTGATGATTAGCTCACTAAGCATAAATTATATTCTTAAACATATTAAAGATATTTAAGACATTTTTTTAACTATTCAGTTAGGGATCAAGCCATAACCAAGATAATGTTCTGTCAGTAGAGCTAAGGTTCGGGGCAAAATACGTCAATAAACTAAATATACATCAATATTATTTGAATGTATCAAATTAAAAAATGTAACGTCAAAGTTTCAAGGCATATTTTTATATAAATTGAATTGATTAAATTCGATTTAATGAAATACGTAATAAATCGAATTCAATAAATTCGAATTAGATGAAAAACGTTAATTGAATGAAAATCAAATTAAGTGGATTCAAATTAAATGCATAATTAAAATGCTAATAAATCAAATGGATTAGTTTCGATTGACATGTTTATTTCGTCTCCCATAATTCGAATCTAATAAATTCGATTTACGTAAACTTTGGTTATAACGTTTTTGATTTGAAAAATAATTTATTAAATTAATTTTTAAAAGATAATTTTTAAATAAATTTTTAGTATTTATTTTTGATAAATTAAACTAAAAATAATTTTCAATAAACACAACTAATAATATTTATATTTAATAATATTTTTTTAATTTTAAAAATATTATAATAAATAAAAATATATAAAAATTAAATAAATTTATATACTTATTAATATATAAAGTTATATTAAATTTTTTAATTTCAATAAGAACAAATTAATAATTTACAGAATATTTCTATAAGAAAGAGAAATAAAAATATATTATACCCACTTTATTATAGACTTATTCACTCAATATACTCTTTTAGTACTCTTTTTAAGTATTATCAATAATGTTATTATTATTATTATTATTATTATTATTATTATTATTATTATTATTATTATTATTATTATCAATTTTTTATTTACTTTGTCCAAAAAAATCAACCATTCATACATAATAATCTTATTATGAGAGTACCTAAAAAAATACTAAAATATATTATTTTATACGTTATAAATATTTATGAGATTTTTTTTAAGTACTCTTTTTAGATACTCTTAATAATAAAATTATTATTTACGAAGTTTGAAATCAAATCCAGCAAGCGAAAACAGCAGCAGCCACACACAAATTCTACTTGAAAATCCAAAGCTCATTTAATCACGCCATTTTGTTTTTGGCGATTAGAGTTAAACTATAAAATTGAAGAATCTGACACGATGTTCAAAAATTTAAAATATGATGCGTAAAAAGCAAGAACATTCGATAGAGAAATGCAGCATTTTGGAGAGAAAGAGAACTTGCGAAGCTTCTTGAAGAGGAGATAGTAGGGAACGATGAAGCCTGAACCAACGAACTTGCGAGCGCAAAGCACGAAAAAGGGTGGAGGTTGCCTAAGTTGCGAGATCGGAGGCTGGCTGGAGACTGGAGTGCGACCCGAAAGATCGACGGTACTCACAAGTAGGAGAGCAGCGTGACTGAGTGAGGACCAGCTCTCTGTCAACTGTGAGAGGCTTTTGGAAGTGAAGATAAAAAGTAAGAGGAAGTATCAGATATTAGATGTTTATTATCCCTGGTACTTGAATGATTATTCTGGATAATATAGATGTATTGTGTTTGAAAAATTAATAATATTTTATTCTAGATGTTCATTTTTTAATTCATATTGAGCTAAATAAATAATCCATTGTACACATATTGTACAAATAATCTATTGACTCCATAAAAACTGAAACCAAAAGAGTGATTTTGGAATTGAGTTTGCCTTTTAAAATTTGGCTTTTTAGCGCCGAGTAAAGATTTGGTTTTAAAACAACTACATATATTAAAATTTTAAAATTAAATTATATCTAATCTTTATTAATAAATTAAAAAAAATAATATTATAATATTGGTACCTAAAAAATAAGTTCTAGAATATTGATACCTAAAAAATAAATATTTAATAAAATTATATCTAAAATTTAATTTTAAATTATTTAAATTAAGTTGTATTTTTAAATTTTTATTATATAATAATTTTAAATGATAAATATTTAATAAAATTAAATTTAATATTAATGTAAACTAAATATATTTATAATATATCTTAAAAAAAGATATTTATAATTGTTTAAACAAACATATATATATATATATATATATATATATATATATATATATTAGTGATATATGTTGATAAGTTTCAATTAAGATCACAAGTAAATCTTTTTTTAAATTCTTTAAGATATTTATATAATTCTGACATATATCATTTAATCAAAAGAATAATTTACTAAGAGTTGTTAATGAAAGAGGAAGAATTTTAGTTTTAAGTTTTGTTAATGGTTCTGAGTTTTGACGATGATGATAATAATTTTCTTGTTTTTATGAGTTCTAAGTTCTGAGTTATGCATCTGAGTTCTTGTTTTTCTAGGTTCTTGACGATGATGATGATTTTCAGATGTTTTTTTCTTTTATGATTCTATTATACATTATTGTTGTTTTTCTGTTTCTAGTTGCTTTTGTTGTTGTTCTTCTGATTCTATTATCTATTGTTGTTGTTGTTGTGCTTCTGGTTGTTGTTGTTTCATTGATGTTGTTTTTGCTTTAACTTCCGATTCAGCTTTAGCTTCTGGTTTAGCTTCTGTTGATTTTGGGGAAGAAGGGAGAAGGATATTTTTGTCCGAATGACGATTTTAAAACTAAGTTAAACCTTAGGGATGATTTTGTAAGCAAAAAAATGTTGGAGATGAAAAAAAATTTTCAACCCCCTACCTTAGGACCAAAATTGTACTTAACCCTATTAATAAAAAATGATACGTAATTATACGGTACCCGAAAAACATATTATCAATTATTTGAATAATCCGATTGATGTAAGTTGATAAATTTTAACTTTTTTATTTAAATTTTTAATTTTAATTAATATTATTTTTTTAGTGTTAGCATCATATTATGAGATAGCATTGTTATTTTAGTATTATTATTTTTACTTGTATTTAGTATTATTATGTTATTTAAATTTTTAATTATTAAATTTAATAAGTAATATAAATATTTTTTTTCAAAGATAATAGTGGTATTTTATTCAATAGAAAAATAAAATACAATGTCCAAAAGTCAGGACAAGAAAAATAGAAAAAGAAAATTCCTAAATATTCATGAACAAGTGAAATTGTAAGAAGAAAATAACATAAAAAAATAGATAGGGAAGAAATCTTAGGGCACTATGCATAAAGAAAAATAGATAGCTTCTTATTCAACTTAAGCGATGTTGCTAGCACTTTTTTCGGAGGCTCTTGGACATGCTCGAAGACTCGCCGATACCTCTCCTTCCAAATATTCTAAGCTATAATCAAAATGAGTCAAGCTCTTTGAGAGTTTGTTTCTTGAAGTTCAGTTTGTAACACCGAATCCCTCCACTAATCGAAGAACAAAGAAATCTATAGTTTGGAATGAGATAAGCCAAAAGACTCTTCTTCCACATTAGATTAGCATCTCCACAGAAAAATAGACAGTGCATGAGTGATTCTAGAGCTGACTTGCAGATTAGACAAGTTGTTGGAGTGGATGGGAGCTGCTGACGGATGAGCAGCAGAATAGGAAGCTTACAATGGAGGATTTTCCATGCATAGAACAAAATCTTATGAGGGATTTTCAGCTTCCATAAATAGCTCCAAATTGGCCTTTGTTGCATGAAATTTGGCCAAAATTTAATGGAGGTATGATAAAATTGGTAACCAATCCTGTACCCTGATGCAACATCATATGTTTTTGCTCTGTTCATTACCCATTGAATTGTGTCTTCACCTTCTCCTGGAGTTATGGAGAGGATTCGCTAAGTAATTTATGAAGGAAAAGATTTAAGATTTATACTTGGTTCCACTGTTTATTTGACAAAAACAGATCTTTTACCCATAACAGATGGTAACTATCTGATAGTAGTATCGCAAATGGTGGAACAGTGAAGGGGCCAGGAGGAGGAAGCTATAGTTCACTGAAGATTTGAATATCACTAGAGCTTACTTTTCAACTAATGCCTTTCTCTACAACTCGCCTCTCTTCAAGAATACGTTGCCAACCCTAAGAAGGTAAGGTTCCTACTTCTACTGTAAGGATAGAATTAAATCTAAAGTATTTATCTTTAAGTATTCTAGAAAGAAGAAAAATAGGTTAAGTCACGATTTTTCAGCATTGTTTACTCAAAAGAGCCATGTTTTGAGCCCTGATATCTTTGAAACCAAGCCGCTTTCTTTCATAGGCCTAGTCATCTTATCCCAACTAATCTACACCATTCACCTTTCAGAATCTTGCTGCCCCCACCAGAATTGGGTTAGAATACTATGAATTTCATTTAGCAAGCTGTCCAAAGGTTTAAAACATGACAATGTGTATATTGGTATGGCTTTACCAACTGTTCGGAGTAATACCTATCTTCCTCCATTAGATAACAAGCACCCTTTTTATCTTTGTGTCCTTTTAAAAATTTTATCTTTGATTGATTTGAAGGTGACTTTCTTAGAGCGGTTGACAAGGAAAGGTAAACCCAAATATTTATCCTGTGCATATATATATGAGAAATATTTAGCTTAGGCTGCTAAGGAGGTTCTAATGAAGTGTTATTACTGAAGAACATGACTGATTTATTAAGATTAAATCTTTACCCATTGAAACTCTCATAATATTCCAATAATTCTAGAATAGAGACACAACTATTTTCTGAGGCTTTACCGGATAGAATGAAATCATCAACGAATAGCAAGTGATTTATAGTTGGGCATCTTTTGTTTATCTAAATTTTTCAAATGAAAAAGTCTTGCTCTGCTTTGTGTAGCAAGAAGAAAAGTCTTTCTGCACATAATAAGAAAAGAAAAAGGGGACAGAGGGTCACCTTGACGGATACCTCTATTTGATTTAAAAAAAATCATAGGGTTGACCTACCGCAACAACAAAGTAAGAAACGGTTGTCAACAATTCACGAATTCAGTCAATGAATCTCGATTCAAAGCCTAACTTTCCCATAATAAACTATAGAAAATGCCACTGCACCCTATCGTAGGCTTTACTCATATCAAGCTTGAGTGTCATTTCGTATTACAAACCTCACTTCTTTTATTTAAGGTAGTGCATATATTCGTGTACTATAAAAATATTATCATAAATAAGTCTACCTTTTAAGAATGCACTTTGAGTAGAACTAATTACCTTGTTCATACATCCTTAGAGTCTGTGGACCAATACCTTCAAAATACTTTTGTAGACAATAGATGACAAACTAATGGGCCTTATCTAAGTCATATCACTTGTATTTGAGACCTTTGACACTAGATAGATATTAGTGTGGTTAAAAATTTTCAAAATTCTACCTCCAGTAAAAAAATTCTTCACAGTCCAGAACACGTCTTCTCCCACTATATCCCAATAGAATTGGAAGAATTTAGCCGTTATACTGTCCTCTTCTGATGCACTCTAAGAGTGGATACTAAAAGTAGCTCTTTTTACCTCTGTCATAGAAACAGGTCTTCTGAGCTTACGGTTCATGTTAACTGTAACCTTAGGCTCGAAGTCTGTGAAAAAAGGCCTAGGATCCGCTTGATTAGAAGATGTGAAAATACTCTTAAAGTAGTCCTCAGCCACCTTAGCAATATCAATATTGGTTGTTGCCATATCCCCACTATCCTTCCGCAGATGCCATACTTTATTTTTTTTGGTTCTAGATTTAAATTTTCTATGGAAGAAGTTTGTATTTTAGTCTCCTTCCTTCAGCCATTTAATTCTAGATTTGTCTTTTCAATAAAGTTACTCATCTAAATATACTTTTTCAAGCCGCTGTTCAAACTCAAGTAATTCAGTTTCTCTCAAGATGCATATGCATGATGCTCATTTTTATTCTAGAAGAGCAATAATTTCTACAATTTTTTTAGAATTAGTAGAGCTATTCTTTTGCTAGATAACCAATAGATGTCTAGCCAATTTAAACTTTTGAAATAATCTTAACATCGTTACAAATTTTTTCTTCACCACACCAACGGGATTGAAACTTGAATCTCCTCTATGATCTCTCCGGTTAAAAGTTAGCATCCAAAAAGAAGGGGCGTGATCAGAATTTTTCTCTAATAGTTTAAAGACCGTGGAATGAGAGTACAATTGAGATATAAAGATTAAACTATTTTTGGATAATATTTTTATTTTTTCAGTATAATATTATTTTATTTTATATTTGTAACTAATAAATAAAAAAATAATATAAATATGAATATATAATTTCTTGAATTTTTTGTGATAATGTGATTATTTTTCTATAGATTTAATAAATAATTTAAATATTAATAAATATTATTATTTTTAAAATTTTTGTTTTTGTATTTTAAATATCTATTATCAAAATATGTTTTTATTTTAATTTGTATTTAGTTAATTTGATGTGTAATAAAAATATTAATAAATATTTTTTATTTACGAAAATAAATAATATAAATATCAAAAAATAATTTTCTTCGATTATTTGTTATAATAAGGGTTAAGTACGATTTTGATTCTTATGATTTAGGCCAAAAATTTTATTCATTCCTAATCTTTTTTGTATTTGAATTTGTCCCTAAGGTTCAACTTAATTTTAAAATACTCATTTACCTAAATTTTAAAATTCTAGACCAAAATAAACAAAAGAGGAAGGTATTTTGATATTATAAAATAAACAAAAGAAAAAGAATAGAGAAAGGGGGAAGGACAGGAAAAGAAAAAGGTGGTGACAACGCTGGTGGGGCAGATGTCGCCAGTCGCCGTTTCTTCCTTATGGTGGTGTTCGAGTCCTTCAGTGGCAACGAAAGGCTTATCCGCACCGGACAACTAGTTTGTATAACCTTAGTGAGCCCAATGAAATTGGAGCGTTCTTGTGATTCTGATTCACATAAATTTATGAACAACATGGTCTCAGTACTCGGTAACCAGTAACTATATTGAAGTTCTTGACCAAATAATGGAACGCAAGAACCCGATTTATTGTATTTGAATTCGAATCCCAAGCAATTGGGGTTTGTTTTGCAGGTGGGGCTTAGCAGACAGGGAAATTCTGGGGATCATTTGGTTCATGGTGCTACCGTTGTTGAAAACTGTGTAGTTTACGTAATCAAGCCTAATGAAGTTGGTGTTCTTGGAGAGTGGTTTCTTCCATGTGCAGCCATGATCGAAACACCGTTGTTTGGGTGAACCCGGTGGGACAAATACAAGAAGTGGTAGTGACGCTCAAATCATCACTTGGAGTGATAAGTGGTACTTTTTAGGTTGGGCTTTCGATAAATGGTGGCATTGGAGTCCTTTGATGGTAGCGGCAGGATGAAGAAGAAGAAAAAGAAGAAGAGAAAATAGGTATTTTGGTGAAGAAGGGTTGTTTGAGAAGGGTATTTTAGTCCGAAAAACGATTTTAAAATCAAGTTGAACCTTAGGAACGAATTCGAATGCAAAAAAAGGTTGGGGACGAATAAAATTTTTTGCCTAAATCATAGGGAGAAAATTCGTAATTAACCCTTATAATAATTATTTGAGGATAATAATATTATTATATTTTATTTTATGTTTGTTAAAAGAAATAAATAATATAATTATTAATAAATAAATTTTCTTGTTAGGTATTTAAATTAGTAAATAAATAGAATAATATAATATTTTTTATTTTATTTTTTATTTATATAAAGTAGTATAATAAATAATTATTTGTTATAATCTTCATTCATTTAAACTAATAAATATAATTAACGAATAAATATATTTTTGTTATACCAGCCTAACAGGAATCTTATGGTCCGTAAATTTGATCCGCTGGAGACGTAGAATCCGATGGTAGAAGATGCCTTACGAGTAACGAAATTCTACTACATTTCGAGAATTGTGATGATTAGAGGATATTATCCGTTACTATCTGCTCTCATGGAAAGATGGAGGCCAGAGACTCACACCTTTGTATTATCCGTGGGTGAGGTTACCGTTACATTAGAGGATGTAGCACATATATTTGGCCTAACGATTGTTGGAGAGGTTGTGAGAGGCTGGACAGATAGCAGTCATGACTTCTTGTAGAGCCAGAGCATTGTGATTTTCGGCAGAAAACCCGTTGTAAGTAGTTCCTCTAAATCTTATTTAAAGCTGGCATGGGTTCGCCGTATCAGAAACGCAGAGCCATATGATACTTTGGACTCTATTCAGAGATACGTCAGATGCCAGATTTTTTGTTTGCTGGGTTTGACCCTATTCGTAGATAAGTCAATAGCCTATGCCCACGCAAAGTATCTACTGCTGCTCTACGATTTTCAGTGGATCTACACTTACGGTTGGGGGAATCATGTCTCGCGCATCTTTATAAGGCATTGTGTCGTGCATCACGGTACGATTGCAAGGTGTTTGGGCATGAGAGAAAATACCGTGTATTATGCCCGTTCTGAGATAGCACCTTTCAGCGGCCAACATACCAGTTGCTTGGATGTAACAACTCCTATTTTAATTGTGTATTCTATTGAAAATGCATATTTGATTGACAACACATATTTTAATTTTTTTAATGTTATGTGTTGCAGGTGGAGTCATTCCCCACTATCTACAGCGTGGTTATCGAAGACCACATCGATATTTAGGCAAAAAATAGACTACATGGAGGAGATTAATGTTTTTGCTTTGTATGTGTTAATATCCAACATGATATTAAGTTTCTAATTTTTTAATAATATGTTGCAGTTTGTCTGGCAGTCGTACAAACTGTTGTTTTGTTATTGTCGTTCGAGTGTATTGAGTGGCACCCTGCGAATCGAGTGATGTGTCAGTTCGGGTATGCACAACCCACCCCGGAGCTAGCAAAAGTCTTTAGACCAGAAGAGCATTGCATCACTCTTCACGGAGTGCAACTTCATGACTGAAAAGTTTTACATGGGGGATGGATAGAGGAATGCAACAACCATCGCAATACTCCATTTTGAGACCTGCACCCCTTTCTTACTTAGGACTTTAGATTGTCGGTTGATTACCATGATTAGTACATGAGTTTGTTCAGAGTACTGTTGAGAATGTCGGAGCAAGTTCCTCAGCCACCACCACCTCAGGGACCAACTCAATATGCAATGTTTGAACAATTTTTTTATTATCTCCCACAGTAACTAGACTATAGTGAGCCCAGCCATTATAGCCGTCAAATTCAGCACAATTGACACAGTCAGCCCAGCCGTCACAGTCAGCACAGTTGGCATAGTCAGTCCAGCCGTCACAGGGAGATTTTGGACACCCTTCAACACTGAATTAATGCACTCGACAAGGTTTGTCATCATGTTGCCGCATCGATGTCCCTCGTCAAATGCCAGTACCCAGTTCCTAACTCCAATGGCATCGCACCACCGGGCATATGCCTCGCCTCGCTCTTGCAACCTCTTATAGTTGATGTTGTACACTTCTACTGTCCTTGAATACCCTATGTTGATAATAAATTTTTGTAAGTGCAAGACTTTGAATGCCCTTAAGAAGTTGCTACCGATGTGCCTAATACAAAACATTCACCATGCTCTTGGAGATTGTCAATCACCTCCGGAATGATATACTGATACTCGGATTGACTCATGTCGATCTGCGATTATACCCACCTCATCTCTTCTAACAACATGCCTTCGTAAATTACAGAGAAAAAAGTGTCACGCATCAGTGGTCTCCCCCTTCATGAGGGCAAAAGCAATAGGCACAATGTACTAGTTTTCATTTTGTGCAACAGCAACCAAAAGTGCACATTTGTATTTTTTTGTAAAAGTACACCTTGGTAATTGATGGTATAGTTGAACCTTAACTGGAATTTTGCAATTATAGATTTCACCTTCACAGACGGGTCGAGCTCAACCAATTGCCTTATAACCTTAGCATCTGTGTTTGAGTCCAACTTTGAATTATCTTGTGAAATTATTCCCGTGTTGCAAGTGTGCCTACCATTGTATCTTTGTATTCAACAATCTTTTTTCCGTATCAAGCTGGCTCGGATAAGTCAGGCCCACCCACGACCATACGAATTGCATTTGGCATAGAACTTCTGTGGCTCGGGCTCATAGACATTATAGTCAACTCCTTTGGTGATAGTGTAACTTCTAATTGTTGTGACGATCGAATTTCTAGAACTACATTCCAATCTGATCCTGAACTCCCCATCCTCATGATCAGCAGCACCTACACACACACAAAAATCGTCACTCATTAGTCCATCCAAAGTATAAATTAAGAAAAACATATTATTCGCTATCACTGTTCATTCCTTCGTACACTTCAGCTCTATCATCTTCTAAATCTTAATCATGTTGAATCACATCTTTCTCTATATTTTCAAACTCAACATATAGCTTACTCTTTGGTTGTCACACCTGAGTTTGTCAGTGAATATGGAACATATTCTGCATATTTGCTTCATCAATGGTCGGCATAATATCAAACTATATTATACCACCAAATACTATAAAGGGATTTCGGTATAGAATATTGCTCACTTTCCTCAATATACTGTTCTCCAATCTTTGATAGAGACTGTTCTAAAGCTCTATAAACGCCATGGTGTATAGAACCACAAACGAAAATGGATTCTCACACACAAAACTCACACCCTCATGAGTATTCTGTATAATCTCACCATTGTGATACGCCACCAAATTTGAGGTACCCTCCATCACACCAGAAACACACTAAAACAACTCTCCTCTTTGCAATGAAGTTATATCGAACTTTTTCTTATACAGGGAGAGCACTCAACACGCAGACCATGTGTTACATCACCAACGATTTAGAGTGGGACATGTATGCAACACGCCCTCTACGTGCTGAGTCAGCACGCCCTCCATGTGTTGCAGCTGCCCAACCTGACACGTCCATTAATCTGCAAATATACCAAATGCCCTCATTTTCAATAAAAATACTAAAATATTATAAAAAATAAGCCTCATTATCATGATATTACTCCTTCAAAATATTTAAATTGATAAAAAGAGATAATATAAATGATTATATCTCTATTATTTCCTTTTAAACAAGAGTCTTTTTGAGTTTGTTTGATTTTTTACATGGATCTTCTTTATTTTTTTAATTTACCTTATGCTATTTTTTTCTTCTTTTGGATTTACCAAGGATCAACTTCTAAATCTTTTGAATATAGAGCTCTAATACCATATCCTGATACCACTTGTCTCAAAACTTTAAACTGATAGAAGGAGACAACATGAATAGTTATGTATCTAATAATTATAAAATATTAAGTATAATTTAATGGATCAAATTTCATTAAATGAAAAATTTGTAAATTAAAAAATAAAAAATAAATTTTTAAATTAAAATAATAAATTTATATATTATAAAAATTATAAATTCAATAATAATTAATTTCTTAATTCATCACTTTATTAATCTTTTCATGAGTTTAATTTTGATGCATTGACAATGTAAAACGTTTTACACAGTCGTGTAATCACAACCGTTCCCTTTGATAACCATTCACGCAGTCAATGTAAAATGTATTTATTTTTGTTAATATAACATTATATGATTGGATGCACGTAAAAAATAATTTTACATTGACAGTGCATCAAAATTAAATTTATCTTTTCATTTGCAAAGTTCTATAATTATACCATACAGAACCAAGTTGGGTTGGTCTGATAGTTAATTCACTAGTTCGCTTAAGTAAATATTAGGGATTCAAATCTCGCTTTATGCATGCAATAAACCATTAGTTAACGACAAACCATTATATAAAGCTCTAATTATAAATTAGTCCTTAACTTGCTAGGTTGAAAAATACATTGGTTAACCAAAAAATTATACCATACTTAATTTTATCACTTCCTTAAAAGATGAGAAACAGTGCTTTTTTAAATGTTAAAACCGTCGTTGCGAAAACCGGACCGGTCAATGAACCGGTGAGGTGACTGGTTCATTGGTTTACTGGTTCAACCGGGGTTAACCGGGATTCAACCGGTTTAATAAAATATTAAATAAAATTATTAAAAATTTAGTATATAAACATATTAAGCACAACACAAGTTCCATAATGCATTGAATAGGAAATTATCCAATAGCCATTAAATGTACAATGATGATGCCTATACCAAATGAATTATGTAAATGGAACACAAACTTAAAAAACAATCTATAAACCTCTAGAGCTCTTGGTGGCTTCAGTTCCCTGTTAACTTTTTCATCTGCATTACTCATTGACTCCCCTGCCCTGTTGCATTCTTCATTGCTCTTGATCTGCTCCTCTGCTGTGTTGCACGGTTCATCAAGAGCCATTCCATTCCCATCTTCACATTCACCATTCTCTCTACAATCTTCAGGTGGAGATGCATGAGGGACATCCTCCTGGTAGGTACAGAAGCATCACTTTCACATACTTTCACCACCAACACAATATAACAAAAATCAAGCACATAAAATGCACCGAAATTAGATAAAATTCAAACTTGATAAATTCAGATGATACAGCAATGAAGTGATTAAACTATAGCAAAATTCAGAATGACAATTCAGAATCCATACGATTATATCAATTAATACAATTCATATAACATTCAATATAATTAAATTCAGCATTTTATACAGTTAATTCACCAAAATTAAATATAGCAGAATTCAATAGAGCACAATTGAACTTACAGAGCAAAATTCAATATAGCACAATTCAAAAACCAAAGTCCCAAAATTGAACTTTTATCAAATTTATATTTGGTAAAATTCAGAATTACAAAATGATTAATCCATATAATTAACAAAATAAAAAAATTTGAAAAGCAGAAGAAAAACTCAAAACAAGAACTCTGCATCTGAAGTTATGAACTCAAATCTGCCCTAAATTCTTCACTGAATAAAAAATTAATTGAAAAAAACAAAAACCCAAGAACTCAAAAACCGCGGGAGAGCACAGAAGGCCAGACGACGAAGTTGACAGAAGCCGACGAATATAACATATGATGTACTAAAATCAGCAAAATAAAAAAATTCAGAGGGAGCTCAATTATAAGTAACAAAACTCCACAGTAAAACTAGCAACACAATTATTAGTTGGAGTAAAGGGACACAGGGCCACAGAGGAGAAAGGGGACACAGTGCTTACCGGCGACGAAGAGGAAGGAGAGTGACGGCGACGACAGAGGAGACGGTGCGACACGATGAAAACAGAAAGAGAGAGAGAACGCGCGCGCTCGAACAGAGCAGAGGAGATGCGGTGGCTGTGGGTTCTGCGAGGCTGTGGGGGCTGCGGGGGTGGGGCTACGCCGCTAGGGTTCCAGGAATCTTTTCTTTCATTCTTTGTTCTTTCAATTTTGAGAGAGGAGATGAGATGAGTGGGACACTGAGACTGGGGGTGGGGGGGATTGGGCTGCGTCGGGTAGAAGTTAGAAAATTTAGGGTTTTTTTTAAAGGTCAAAACGGTGACGTTTGGAAGGGAGTGTCCAAACCGGAAGACCTCTAAAAAACCGACCGGTTCCGCCGGTTCACCGGTTAACCGCTGGTTTGACCGGTTTTTTACCCGGTTTTTTGCTGCACGGTTTTTCAGGCTGACCGAACCGCTCTCGTGACCGGTTTCCGGTTAATCCGGTTGAACCGGCCGGTCCGGTTCGGTTTTCACTTAAAACCATCACCATATACTTAATTTTTTTATTTTATATTATTTTAAAATAAATATTAAAGACAATGTCATGGCCTCTCCGTGTATGTGCACGATTCATTGATTCTCCTGCTTTTCCAAGATTTCAATCATGGCACTACATACCATGTCTTCTTTTTTAACATTATTTGCCTACGTAAAGATACAAAGCTCCTATCAAACTTAAGCTTAATTACATCAAGTAAGTAAGCACATGTCTTATTAAAATATTTGATACATTTATTTTTTTTCTTTTCTCCTGCCTTTTTTGGTCCGTAAACAATTTCTAGGTTTGGTTTGAAAGGTACAAGAAAGTTTATAAGACTTGGTATAAGTTACAAAAGTTCCTCCTTGGAGGTAGGAGTTCTCTTCGCTTGTAAACTGTTTTTAATAAATAATCTATAATTATCTTCATAAGCGCTTGTTAAAACCTAGGAGTAAGTTTCCGCTTTCATGGTAAACAGTATCCAATATACCTAAACTTCAATAATAAATCAAAGATTTTAATTTTAATGTATTGATACCAACACGATAAAAATAGGCCGAGTCAAGCCAAATTTTAGTTTTAACGAGTCTGACTTATATTATAAATGATAATTTTTATGGTGTCTTTTACTATGGTGTTTAAATTGCCTAACTTACTTTTAAAAGTAAAAAATAAAATATTTAAAACAAAAAGTAAAATATTTAAAATTTATTAAATATTATCTATTTATCTTTTTTTATAAATTAGACGTAATCCCAAAAGCACAATAGCATTCACTATTATAAATAGATAGTTTAAGTTTAGGCATGTTACTTCTCATAAATTTTTTTCATACTTGAGTCTAGCTTATTTAAAGTCTGACAAGCCAATGATTAAAAAATATTTTGACGAGTTGGTCCAATGAGTTTTATAGACTTTTTTTAAAGTCTATAATCTAACATTTTTAACTAATAGACTTTACAAAAAAATATATGTCTGATCTGTTTAATAAAATGAGTCGAGTCGAGTTAAGCTTAAAACGAGCCAAGTTACAAGTCCCATCAGGTAGCCTGGCTCCCTTTGTTTAATTAATTATATTTGTTTTTTTAAATAATTATTCATGTAATTTTGTTGATGTATCGATACATAATTAGATATACGTGTAAAATTATTTGATAATGACAGTATATTAAAAATTAAAAATTAAATTTTAAAACAAAAATGTTTTTGGTTGGAACATGATCACATGAACAAAGAAAAGAATTTTTGAAGCCCAGAAATAAGGACGTAGTAAGAAATGGGCCTGATCCCTCAACAAAAAGTTCCTTCGGGCTTCCGAATGATGTCACTCGAACGTTTTACTTCCCTCAATGGCTCAATGGATTTCATCATATAACAACTATGATTATGATGAATGTGAGAAACGGTTGCTGCGCCTGTACAGTGTATCTCCACGAAAATCCTACAAAGGGAAAAAGGTAGCTTTATCTTTAAAAAAAAAAACCTCACTGGCTACAATAATTAAAAGTAAGAAAAAATATAGAGTACTAATATACTATATTAATAATAATTAATTATTATATTTTAAATAGAGATATATTCAGAAAATACATAAAAAAAATATTTTTATTAGATATTGTCATAAAAAAGATATTTTTATTAGATATATTCACAAAAATATTTTTATTAAATATAATTATAAATAAAAATTAGTAAAAATTGACAAAAATATTGTTGATAACGTAGCAGAATTGTAAAGTAATAATTAGAAGTTATAATTCATCTTTCTAATATTAAAAAAAATTAAAAATATAAATTAAGACTTTCAATTATCTTTTTAATGTGAATAATAAAAACTATCAACAATATTATCATACATATAAAAGACAACTTGATTATTATAACACAGATATTACATATTATATATTGATTATTTAATGAGAAATACTCGATAGTTAACAAATTTTATTATTTTTTATTATTATATTTAATCATCAATTAAATTTATTTAATTTAATAATTTAACAGTATATTTTTAACTCATATTTTTAAATATTTATTATTAATTGATAGCAAAAAATAACTAATTTTCTAACATTTTTTATTTATTTAATTAATCATTGTAATTATCTCTCATGCTGTCTGTTTTTATGTAGGAACAAAAAATAATTCAAAAAAATAACAGAAAAAAAGAAAGGAGAGCGAGGGTTGTACTTATTATTAGATTGAGTAAATAGTTAAATTTATCTTTAAAATATTAATTATTTTTTAAATTAGTCATCAAATTTTATTTTTAATCAAATTTATTTTTTAGATATTTTAAATTAATCATATTCTTCTACTTTTGTTGCTAATCACATCAGAAAATTCACTGACACATTAAATAATATCATAGTATATATCTAACTGTTATAATTAGTTATTAATATAATAAATTTATGAAATTATATCAAATTAAAATCTATTTGAGGAGGATGTTAAAATATTGATAAAATTCTTCAATTTAAATTTGATTTAGTTTAATTTTATAAACTTATCATATTCACAATTAATTTAGATTATTAAATATATACTGTAATATTATTTTTTTATTTTATTTTTTACTAAAGATAAGAGACTCGAATCTGCAACTTCTTAATTAAACATGGGAAGACTATACCATTTGAACTATTACTCATTAACATACTGTAATATTATTTAATAACAAATTCTAATACCATCAACAAAAAAACTAACATAACTAATTTAAAATCTTTAAAAAAATTTTGATCATTTACTCTCGTTAAATTATTACCGCTTCCTTCATAGAGTACTAAATATGATTCTCAAATAGTCAAATTTCACATGGCCAAGCAATATATAGCATAGGAGATGAAGGGTTTCCCAATATTGTATAGCACGTGAGAGTAAACCCTGCCGCTACTATTTATGTATATATACTTGCCCTAATCATGATCTAGTCTTGCTTTAGAGCCCAAATTTTAGCACACATAATTGGATGTAGCTTTGCTTTTGCATGCGTTATGGTTTTGTTTAATTTCTCTTCTTTTCTATATTATATTATTG
This sequence comes from Arachis stenosperma, assembly GCF_014773155.1. Lineage (NCBI taxonomy): Eukaryota > Viridiplantae > Streptophyta > Magnoliopsida > Fabales > Fabaceae > Arachis > Arachis stenosperma. Next base: position 36,544,781 of record NC_080384.1, read on the forward strand.
ATCAAATATTTAATTCAACTAATTCGACTTGTTTTGATAGGAGTTTCACTATGAAAGTAGAAATCATTCTCTAAAAATAGTATGATCAAAACTTTAGTAGTCCCTCTTCCTCAGATAATTGAATTCTCCCTCCCCTCTCTTCAATTGTTATTATATATTTTCATATATCTCATCAGTATATCACTACTATAACTAGAGCTGGAAATTCATATCTTATTCGCGGGTACTCAATTCAATCTAACCTGTTCGATAAGATAAGATAGGCTATCCGATTCTCTGCAAGTAGAGTAAGGTAGAGTCCGAATACACTTGCGGGTAGAGTAGGATACGGGTTTAGGGTGTACACCCTACTCTACCCATACCTCATATATAACATTATATATTTTATAAAAATTAGGTATATAGTGAAGGAAGTAAGAGTTGAACCCACAACTTTTTTTATGTAATGACTTACAATAAGTAAGCAATCACTAAATTAGTTAGTTAATTTAGTAATTTAGAGCATTAGTTTTTTATTTTTTATGTTATTAATATATATAAAATTCGAAATGATTAAATTTTATATTTACTTAAAAAAAATTGATATTTCTGCGGATAGAATAGAGTATGATAGAGTTTAAAATTTTAAGATGCGAGTAGGATTAAGATTGAGAAATTCCCAACTCACGGATAGGATTAGAGTAGAATCCAAATCCTACCTTATCCTACCCATTATCAGCCCTAACCATAACTATCTGTAATAAATTTAAGTTTGAAAATTCGGGTTTAAATAAAATATATTGAAATCTAAAGTCTCAAGTTTCAATTTTCAACTCTTGCGGCTGCTTTGAAGAATTCATTGAAGGGCTTATTTTAGGACAACAATATGATATTTATATAATTGTATACTTAAAATCAACTATTAAAACTAATTAATAGAATAAAATATATATTAAAATATAGAATATATATTAAAAATAAATAAAATTATATATATTTATATATAAATATATAATAATTAATTTTTATAATTGATCTTAGTGTGTACATACATAACATTTTTAATATTTTTAATATTAATTAAGTTTAACTAAAATATATGTCATTTTATCACTTAAAAAGATTTTATAAAAAACATAAAATAAAAATAAAATATTTAAAAGTTTTTACATAATAACAACCTTAATATATACTAATTAAAGATACATATTAACTAATAATAATGGATATGACTTTTGTGTTTTGACCATTTCAAATCGTAGTCAAAATAATTTATTATTTATTATAAACGCAAACAATATATAATTTATACCCGTACATAATATAATATACTTTTATTGTAACCACTAATTTCTTTTAAAAATCGAACTTATTAATACCTTCTAGTTATATATATATATATATATATATATATATATATATATATATATATATATATATATATATATATATGCACATTAACATGAGACAATATAAAATGAAGACTAAATATTATATAAAGTGAAAATTCAATGTAGTTAATTTCACCTTAAGTTAATATTTGATAGTTGTTAAATAAAAATTTAGTTAACTCAGTTAAATTATCTAAGAGTTTTTATATATCAACTTTACGTAAAATCGACTGCACCTGAATTTTCACCATTATATAAACCTATTACCATTTTTGTTTTGATAGTCTACCTCTCCGATCCTTTCTCCGTCGTTAATTAATTTATGCTACAATATAATAAGTCAGCAAATTCTTTATTGGTGGATTTATCCGAATAGCTGTAGAGATCTTAAGGTTAGATCTAGCTAACATATTCATTTTTTTTTTTCTATCATTTTGTTTACTCGTACTATTGAATGAATGCATGGGAAGCTTGTAAAAAAAAAAAAAAACAAATGAAATTATCATATTGTTCTTGTTTGGGAAACAAATTCTTATTTAATATCCTGCTGCGCTTTGGCATTTTATTCCTTTCGTATTAAATTGCATAAAATTAAAATAATGGATCTTTTTCTTCAGCGTAAAAATAGCAAGACTTTTCAAATTGTTATTGATGTCATTCTTATCCAAATGTGATGCAAGGCAACGATAAAAAAAAAATTGTTAAGTGATTAATATTTTTTCTTGTATTTGCTTTATATTTTAGTTAATCTTAGTCAATTTTTTTTTAATTTCTTTTCTAAAATTATTGGCCATCTAAAATATTTTAAAAGGAATTCGACGAAATAATTGTTAAATTAATAAAAATATAAAATAATCTTAATTAACTCATCTCCAACTTCTATGAGCTTTCCAATAATGCATTGCGATCTATGCCAAAGTCCAAACAGAATTAGGTAGATTTCAATACCATTTGATTTAAAATTAATTATTTTCTTATTTAATTCATCACCCACCTTGTCCAAGGAAAAAAACAAATAAGCTCTTGCTTAACCAAATCACTATTTTAATACCAATGGATCACAATGTATGCTAAAATTAATATATGTTGTATGCATGTCAGACGACCTAGCATTTTAATAATTGATCATAATAACAATGTTATTATAAAGTACCTAAGAAAAATAATGACATGATATAATAAATGACCAGCTGGCATACTTATAAGATAAGATTGCAACAGTTTAATGATTAATTATACATTAGTTAGACCAGAGGAAAATTAAACTAATTAAATCCAAGCGAAAGAATATCGGAGTAATTATAATTATAAAATCACAATAAATAGATAGATAGAGAAAAGATCTCTAAATTTATTTATAAAATAATTTCTTTGAGAATTTACTCTGAAATAACTATATATATTATTTAGCAATCCAGTTCATGATGTGCCTACATATACCTTGCATAAATATAACCAAAATAAATTAAGAAAAAAAGGCATTTGTTTTCTCTATTTATTTATAATTTAATTATAGTAGTGACAAAATTAAAATATTTTTAAAATTATTAAAAAGAAAAATAAACAAAAAGGAATTCGAGATAAAATTAAAGCTTCCTATCTTAAACATGATATATTGGAGGAAAAAACAATAACTATCTTTCAAATTTCAAATAACGTTGTTTTCAATGAAATTATAATCTACGTACTAGATAAGAGTTCCATGGCATTAATGTATTTTAGGCTCAATCTCAATCCTATGGGCTATTAGTAATTTAGTAGAGTGAGAATCTTATATTACTACTCTCTTACGAAGAGTGAAAAGGGTTCAAGACAAAGCAAAATAAAATAGAAAATATCTGTGGATATTAAAACATGGTTACTACTCTTGATACATATATGTCCTTATTAATTGGTACTGACTGAAGTGGTGTTACAATATACTAATGTAGAATCATCCCATATTTGTTGAATGACAAATAATGTCTTTTCTTTGTTGACTAATAATTATAATAATCTCATATTTAAGTTTTGATGAAAGAAATAAAAATCATCATTTTTTAAAGAGGTGATATTTAGCCAACTCAGTTAGCCATGGTAAAAATCTCCTTTTTAAAACCCTAGCCATGGTAAAATAGATGTTTATTATTTAACTTTAGTTTTTTTGGTCGGAACAAATTAAGGAATTGGGTTGTTTGTGAAAATAGGAAAAAAATTGTAAAATGAAACTTCTTTGAGAACTCTTGTAATTTGCAAAAATGACGTTATCATGGTTAATTGATTTTGTTTTCAAAACTCAAATTAAATAAATTATTAGTGTTAATCATAATAAAATAATTGAGATTCTCTAATATGAGGTACTTGTTGATTAAAAATCACTTTTAAGAAATTGTTTTTTATAAAATTTGAATTAATTATCTGACCATGATTATTACTTTTGATAATAAGAAGATACATGTGATTTTAATTAAAAACAAAATGCTAATATAGAACAAAGTTTTACTTTTACACTATATCTATAAATAAAAATATTATATGCACATTAAAAATTAGATAATATATATACTATGTTTAATTTATTTTTAATATATTTTATATTTTAACATATATTATTATATTTTATACTAGTAACTAATTTGATAGATAATTTTTAACGTACTAATAACATAATTTATCTATAAATTAAATACATGGTATGTTAAGTGTAAAATGGAGCGGAATCAATAAGCAAGAAAGTGAGCAATTAATAATTCTAAATTCTATATAGTGTAATTATTTAGTTCTTTCTCATTTTTTATTTTAAATTAGAGTGAGACTCAAATATAAAATCTCTAGAGAGACTATATCTTTTTATTTAACTTTGAAACAAAACTCAAATTTCATCTTGTTAGCTAGATTATGATACTCCATCACAATACAACCTTGTTCCATTCATTTCCTTCCCATTTTATTCTATTTTTACTATTTTCTTTTCCGTGTATTATTGGACGAGAAACCAAAAAATACAAATGAAGTATATATGTAACAACAACACCTGGTTATAAAATTAACTGTAGTGGCACACAGTTTAGTAAACTCAACCATGTTTTAATACAACTTTTTCTTAAATTATAGTGTGACCATGATACATGAGAGTCTAACACATCATAATTAAGATTTCTAGTTATGGTTATGAGACAAAATGACTTTAATAATTAAGCATATCCAACAAATTAAATCAATTCAACTAAAACCCTTTAACTCGGACACCAAAAACAAAAACAAAAACCTTTAACTCCACACACACACGTACACTTCTAAATAAATCTTATATTTTTTTCCCTCTAAACCCGATGCAGACATATAAAATGGAAGAAAAAAACACAATATGTTAAACAAGAAAATGTGATAGCCATACTACCTTATAGGGTATTTTTTTTCTCATTATACTGTAGTAATTTTTGTACGTTAACATGCATGTCTGTACTTTTTGAGTTTAATTTATACGATTTTACAATGTGATCTGTCACCTTATAACTCAATCTTTATTATGCATTATGAGTTATAATTCGGTGTTAACTATCATTCATTCTTTTGTTTGTAACTGACACCTTCATTACCGACTTAATGACCATCATTTCTATCTTAATGACCAAACGGTCATAACATCAATTCTATTCATCAATTTTATGCCTATAAAAAGAACCTTCTATATCTAATCTCAAGAATACATTCTATATTCATAGAATTATTATAAAATATACATTCTATATTCAATTATTCATAAAATTATTATAAACACAACATAACACATGATAACTTTTATTTCATGTCTTACATTCTATATTCATAGAATTATTCTTATACCTCTTAAACACTTACTGACTTGAGCGTCGGAGTGTCTTTTGCAGGTACCCACCCCCTTGTTCTCTCCTTCCCGACGTATAACTCATCCCGACGAGAAGCTTGAAGACATTCATCGACGGACGAGCTATACACCGGCCAAACTTAGCAAGAACAATTGGCGCCGTCTGTGGGGACGAGTAAAATCATTCCCACTCCCCTTAGGTTCATAAAACTTGATTTACATTCAAATTTTTGAACCAATCTCAACAATCTTGTTTAAGATTTTTAATACCTCTTATCAAATTTTAATCTATCGTAACTTTTTATAAAGTATATACTTTATACATTCAAATTGCTTCATTTTTACGTATCATAATATTCCACATCTCATAATCGATTAATGAACCAATCCGAGAATAAACTCAGCTTTCAATCAATCCGAAAAAAACTCGGTTTTCAATCAATCCGAGCACAAATTCACTTATCAAATTTGCTTATTTTTTTCAAAGTTCTCTATTTACACAAGTAAAATTATATATTTTATTCAACATACTTTTACATTTATATTTTGAGTAACTAATACTTACTGATTTATTAGTTATGTTCAAACCTCAATATATGTTCTACACAATAATGACATATTACAACCATGTCAATTGCATTTTTATTTCATTATGTATTATATTCTATTGCTTAATAATTTCATTTATACAATTAAATGACAATAATGATGAGTTTAAATCTTAAAATTGGATTCTATCAAAAAATTAATTATATATCAATTGTATATAACTGTTACACTATTCACTTTATGCTATTAAATTTTATGTTGCTATTTGTTTAATGTAGAAAATTAAACAGGCAATTTACTATTATTACACGAGGAATATCCCTCGTCATACTGTAACTGCTAGAAACATTATACTAAATGTATAATTCATCAATAACTGTTATCTTACTGCTTTATTATCAAATTAAAGCATGTCCTACAAAACAAAATTCAGATATTCATATTTGGCATGTATGACATTCATATATGTCGTCTTATTCTCTATAATTATCAACTTTAAGGTATTTTTTTTTTACTTTGAACTATTTTACTTTTACAATATATATTACTCAATATATGTTACGACTTTATACCTATTCATTTTCTCAATTTATGTTATTCATGTCAAACCTTCACTGTAAATTGTAAATATTCAATAACTAATTGCTTTGAAAGAGAAATTTATCAATAAGTTGTTGTGGGTCGGAAAAATTCCCAAGACAATTAACCATTATATCCTCGGATCATACAATCGATTCCGTCAATGGATATCTATCTCTGAACTTTTCAGTTCATATACAATCAAATGCTAAAATTGTTCTTAAGCGGAAAAGTATCCCCCACACAACTATCTTGATTGAATGACTCTTATCATTCAATTATTTTTTGAATAAGTGCCGACATAATAACCCGACTAAGCTTGGGGGCTCACCATATCATTATTCACTCATCTTTTAATCGAGTTATAACTCATTTTATTTTCTAAGCTTAGCCTGGATCATATGATCAGCGGACAAAGCTTGGGGGCTGTGATCCGTCACCTTATAACTCAGTCTTTATTATGCATTATGAGTTATAACTCGGTGTTAACTATCATTCATTCTTTTGCTTGTAACTGACACCTTCATTACCGACTTAATGACCATCATTTCTATCTTAATGACCAAACGGTCATAACATCAATTCTATTCATCAATTTTATGCCTATAAAAAGAACCTTCTATATCTAATCTCAAGAATACATTCTATATTCATAGAATTATTATAAAATATACATTCTATATTCAATTATTCATAGAATTATTATAAACACAACATAACACATGATAACTTTTATTTCATGTCTTATATTCTATATTCATAGAATTATTCTTATACCTCTTAAACACTTACTGACTTGAGCGTCGGAGTATCTTTTGCAGGTACCCACCCCCTTGTTCTCTCCTTGCCGACGTATAACTCATCCCGACGAGAAGCTTGAAGACATTCATCGACGGACGAGCTATACACCGGCCAAACTTAGCAAGAACACAATGTAAAAATTTTTATATTATCTAGTTAAATATTTTTACTTATATAGGAACATATATAGTTTTAAAAGAAATTCTGTATAAGATGTGAAACTGTGAATAACTTGATTAAATATATATATTATTAGTTCCTTTTTATGGCTTTATTGATTAAATTTTCTTATAGACATACGTATGAAATTTGGTACCACTTTTTTTTTGGTCAAATTAATGATTGATCATATAAACATAATTAATTTGTCCACACGCGTAAGAGCGAACAAGTGCTAACTCCCACACGATTTATTTTGTTTGTTCCTCTCACAAACACAAAGTGTCGGATGAAAACAAAATGTATGTGAACTACTAAAGGATACAAAAAAGAAAAGGTGAAAGCTTTAATTTTATTCTCAAATCTTTTAAGGAAGCCGATTATATATAAACACTCATTGTTAGCTTCAATCACCGAGGTTAAAAGGCGCACTTTATCTTCTTAATTATACATTTTTTTTTGAAAAGACAATGTAAAAGCTATAGGCACATACACTACTAGTGAGTAGTGACTATATACATAATTATTAACGTATATAATATTTTGGCCTCGCTTTAACCCTCTGAATTTGGACGCCCTGCCACCAAACACAACATACACAATGTGAAAACACGACAAAAAAAGATGCAAATGTGCAACACTACTACACGCATTAATTAACACATTTTCTACTAAGAATTACTAACCCTAATATTATTATAGCAATTAAATACATACATATAATAATATACACACGCAAACACATATAGGGTAGTAATAATATGTAATGAGAGATTCATCAACCAATGAAATGAATGAAAAACTCTTGTTTAACCAATTAGCATTAACCCACACCCCAATCAAATAAATAATGTTTTAATTGGTATTTTGCTTGCACGTCCACAATAAACAAATTAAAACTCTTATTGTGCCAATCTGTCACCATGGCGGCTCATATATTAAACAGCAACCCCACCCCCACCCGTTTCTCCTCTCTCACTCTCACCCTCTTCCCACTAATAACAATTCCCTCACCACCACCGCTTCTCCGGCCAACCACCACCTCTTTTTCCGGCGAGCCCATCACTTCTAGCACCCAACAACACCAACTCATATATAGCAGAGAAGATGCATATGTAAGAGTTTGTGTATTATACATAAAATAAAATATAAATATATATATCAAACCCATACAACAAGATTCACAATAATTCGAAGCCCATCATGTACCGTAGAATCAACACCCGACCATTATACGTGGCTGACATAGAGGACCAGGAGAACGAGCCCGAGCCCGCATCAGAAGCCGGGCCTGCTTCTCCTTCCTCAGGTGATGACACAAAATTTGAAGCACCATCACCTAAGAAAAGGTTTCACTTTATTCTTTTCCTTAATTTTATGTATTATTATTATTATTATTATATTTTTAGTTTTCTGTTGAATTGGGAAGTTAATAACCGTTGAAGGGGGTTTCATGATACGGTACGTAGGAGGGAGATGAAGAAGAGAGTGGTCACAATACCGATCGGTGACGTGGACGGATCTAAGAGCAAAGGAGAATCATATCCACCGTCCGATTCATGGGCCTGGAGGAAGTACGGCCAGAAGCCCATCAAAGGCTCACCGTACCCAAGGTACTACATACTACTAATTATTACTAATATCATGCTACCCTTAATTACCTTCCTTAATCATAAATTTCTCAGCTTAATTAAGTAATTAGCCATGTTTAAGCTATCAACATAATTAAACTACTAAAGGCTAATGCAGATTGTTTTTGGAGTAATTAAGAATCGGGAATTTGGATGTTAATTAAAGAATTAAGGGTGGTAATTAGGAACTTGATGTGTATGCTGGAGTGTTGCGGCGGTTGTCGGTGGTGCCGGCGAAGAGAAACATTTTGTGCAGGCGGCTGAGCTAAAATGCGCCATGTGTGGTGTGGTGGTGGGTAGTTAGAACTTAGAACTTAGAAACTTGGGTTGTTGTGGTGCTGCAGCACGCGCGGGCTCTGAACCGCGTTTCCGTCACGCAATAATAATTTAAGTATTAAAATATGACCGATTGGAAGCCGTCATTATCTAAGTTTGATATTTTGGTTTTTCGAAGAAGAGTTCATTTTTTTAATAGAAAGTGATTTGCGTTTCCACGAATATGAACGTTTCAACTTGGAAGTTTCAACTTTAACCAAGTAGGTTGTTGGAAGTTATGAGTTTTTGTGTGTGGCTAAGGGCATATGTCATATGTGCTTCTGCATGTATTATGTACTTGAAAAGTTTTTTTTCCTCCTGCAGAATTGCATTTAATTTTTTAGGGAAACAATATAATTTGGAAAATTTGACTCTGAACTTTAATTAAAGTTTGTGTAAACGGTATTAAATAGATGACTTTTTTAACAATAGGTATAAGACTATAAGCATATTATTTTAGGAAATGAAGGATGCACAAGCTAGCGCTGAGGTGCTGTGTTTGAGAAACACGCGCAAGCTTCGGATATGTTGAAACTTGAAAGAAGAAACCGATCCATGAAAGTGCCATTTTCTAGTCTATTGGATTGTCCGTTTGTCATCCAGTCCACATCACTCCATTGTTCTTATGCTTTTCCACAAACGTTTTTTCTTTTTTCATTTTTTTTGGTGACTTCACAAACGTTTTTTAATTATGCCATTAATATTTTACATGAATTATTTCGCTGAATTAAAAAATTATTCACCCATTTTTTTTTATCTAATCAAATATGTTAATTTGTAACTCTACCATACAAAAGGGGAGAAAATTCTACCAAAAAATATGTATAGTTTATAAGTCTTTTATGTTTATTTTATGTTAGTCCTTCAGTCTTATATTTATTGACGGCAAAGACATTTATCAATTATAATTACTTTTACGTGTTGATTATTTTATTTATTAAATATATTTTTTGGTGTCTTATTTATTAAATCTATGTAATAGTAGATAGAGTGGTTACTATATTTTTTTTATTTAACAATTTTTTTATTTTAGTCTTTAGATGAGTTAAATCCAAAATCTATTAATAACTTTTGTTTCTTTTGTTTTTTCTTATATACGGTAGTAGTACATTAAAAACCTTAATCAAACCCTAATAAACAATTAAACGGTAGTATAAAAAAAAAACCTTATCTTAAAATTAATTTATCGATTAATCATCAATCATTAATAATTAATTAATTAGTTAATTTGAATGATGTACAAATTGCAGAGGATATTACCGATGCAGCAGCTCAAAAGGGTGCCCGGCGAGGAAGCAAGTTGAACGAAGCCGTGTGGATCCCACAAAGCTCATCGTCACCTACAACTACGAACACAACCACTCTCTTCCGGTAACCAAATCCCACTCCTCCTCCTCTTCCTCCTCTTCCGCCACCATTAACGCCACCACTACCGCCGTCACCGAAGTCGCTGTGGCCACCTCTCCCTCCGAGTCCGCCGTTGGCTTCCCGCCGGAGGATCTGACGGTATTCTCGAGCCACGTTGATCTCGACCTCTCCGGCGACTCCGCAGTACTTCTCAGCCACCACAACCACCACGGATTCGGGTGGTTCGACGACGTGGCCTCCGCCGGCGGCGTCCTGGAGAGTCCGATCTGCGGCGGCGTTGATGACATGGCGCTGACGGCGGAGGAAGAGGACGGGGAAGAGTCGCTTTTCGCCGGCCTCGGCGAGCTGCCGGAGTGCTCGGCTGTTTTCCGGAGGAGGAATATTCCAAGCGCCAGCGCGATCCAGTGCGGTGGCATCACAGGATAACAGTGAGACTGTGCTGGGAACCTTTTTCGGTTTTTGTCCAGCGATACATATTATAATATTCATGGCCTGAAAATCGTGCGCATTTAAAAAGGAAAAAAATGAGAATATAATAGAAATAAACTATCTTACGATTCATGGGATTTCTTTTCTTTTTTACCCCTTGTTTTGTACATTTGAATAAATAAATAAAAAATTGTTTAGCCGGCCAACACTTGTGCAGGATTGATTCGGAGTTATTTTTCTTGGTTTGTACAATTGAACAATGAGAAATAATCATAAAAAAAAAAGAGAAAGAAAAGAAATGGATCTTGTATCACACATTCATTTCCCAGACTGGCGAAAAACAACTCACGAATTGCGATTTTTCATGTTATATAACCTTAGATTACCTTTATCCACGAAATAATACTAAATTGAATATCAATTAAATTGACGAAAAATTGCTTTGAGAATATTCATTTGTGGATTTATCGCCAGAAAGGGATCTATATTGTGTAAACAGGAATCAATCAGATGCATAATTAATTATTGGCAGGCTACCACTTGCGTATATTTGATCCCTCCATTCCTTTTAGTGTTTTGTACATTTGAATCGATGCACATGCACCACATTAGCAGACATGTCTAGTGGCATATAATTATATTATCCATAAAATTTCATTTTATTTAACTCTCAATAACAAAATTAGATGGATTTTCTGTTCTGCATTGCAACTTGCAAGCACAAAAGTTCTAATGAGATTTCTTATCGTTTTCCTAAGTTGCTGCCAAACACTGTCTCCATTGTTCTGAAAACTAAATCTAAAACAGTAAGATTCAAACTTCCAACTGCACTAGAATTGAATATTGCAAATAAAACTTGACCTCTACCAACTTGGGTGGATCAATTTGTTTCAAGCACGTTTTTAGAATAATCGTTTTGCAAAATATAAATGCTGCATGTGCATGGTTTGTTAACAACAATATCCAAAAACAATATGTAAAAACTAGCATTATTCTACAAGAACCTATAAGGATTCACGTGAAAGCATTTACAAGATGGCACAACCATTTAGTTTGAGCAGCATCCAAATCTCTTCAAAACCGAAGAATCCTCTTTCACATTTATTGTCTGTCCTTTAGAGGGAACGGCTGAAGTATCACTGTTGTCCCCGGCCTCGACAGCTCTCTTGCTTACTATGCGGTATATCTGAGTAAGAACCTCAGTGAATGCATTCTCAACATTGGTTGCCTCCAAAGCAGAAGTCTCCATGAAGTAGAGAGATTCCCTCTCTGCGAAAGATTTTCCATCATCTGTTGGGACGGCAATGAGGTGTCGGAGATCCGATTTGTTTCCAATTAGCATGACCACAATGTTAGGGTCTGTGTGATCCCTCAACTCTTTCAACCACCTTGAAGCATTCTCAAATGTAGAATGCCGTGTGACATCATATACAAGTAAGGCACCAACAGCTCCACGGTAGTACGCACTGGTAATGGCTCGGTACCTATCATAGAAAATTCACAATTCAATTGAGTGGAATCGATAGTTTTTGTTAGGTTTAGCACAACAAACATCACTTCTCCAACCTGATTTGCAATGGAACTTTGTGTTCTCTAATAAATTGCAAAAGAAATTTATGGATCGATATATTCTCACTAGATATTCCACTAGAAAAATTCTTATGTTCTCTAGTCTCCAAAGTTAGAAAACATGATTCAAAACATCATAAAAGATTAGAAACACCTTGGCAGAACATATTTAACTTGTGACGACATTTCATAGAAAGAATACCAATGAGTACATGTGGCATAATATCATAACTCATAACTCATAATATCATAATATCTTCATTCTTTGTTCCTTCTTAAGTAACGATCAATATCAGTAAAGGAGGGAGGATTCCAAGTAGAAACCTGCTATCAGTAGGATACATGTTGACCAAGTAATTGCATTTGCTAAGGCCATGAATGAAGTTGCAATTGCATTTTATTCCATAATATTATTGTAGTCTTGTATGGTGTTAATGAAGTAAACTTAGAATGATAAGGCCCTGTTCTCAACTATGCAAATAAGAATACCAGAAAGAAGTGTCAATTTACAACTTCTTAAGTACCATCAATTTATTGACAAGTATCTAGTATCTACTTTTCTAATAGTTTGTGAATAATTTCAAGTGGTTGAGATATCAAAATCATTTCAAAGACTATAACACTTATATATTTCAAATAAAAAGGTATAGACAACAAAAAGAACGCTCTGACTAGTTTACACATAAATCAAATGGAACAAAGAAGAAACCCTCATCCAATATATCTTAGATGTCATCCGCCCAAACTCTAACAAGTATCGTATAAGCTTTAGCATATGTGTAATTCACTCAATTAGAGTTAGAAGCTGACAAAGCTGACATTCCACTGTGCTTTGTGGGAGTTGCCCTATGGTAAAGGGACAGCAGGTAGCTCAAAATTAACATGAGCATCAACTACTTTGCAAGAACCAAGCATCTTAAGTTTACGAAGAAATCAGTACAAAGGAATTGCTGGGAGGTACTTTTAGCTTCAGAAGCATGTTATACACGCAACTAACGCCCCAAAAAGGATGAGATCCATTCCATCTTGTTGCCTATCATAGCAGGGTAGTGTTTGCATAATTCGGAAAAGCAGTTCAAATTATCTGAATTTTCTTTCACAAACATGTCGAGGGCAAGCATAAGCTAAGGAAATGGCATGAAACAATAATATCGCTTAACCTAGAGATCAAATCAAATCAATATGATTTACCTCTAGATAAATAACCATACTTTACAGAATCAAAACAACAACGGGAACTTAGTAACAATCATGATCACAATCACAGCTCCAACAAAAAATAAAAAGCTTTAATTTAGAGAGAGAGAGAGAGAGAGAGAGAGAGAGACCTTTCTTGTCCAGCGGTGTCCCAAATCTGGGCCTTGACGACCTTGGAATCAATATTCAAGGTCTTAGTAGCGAACTCAACACCTATGGTGGACTTTGACTCCAAGTTGAACTCGTTCCTGGTGAACCTGGAAAGGAGATTAGACTTGCCAACACCCGAATCGCCGATCAGAACCAGCTTGAACAGGTAATCGTACTCTTCCTCGCCTCTGTACGCGGCCATCTTCTCTTTCACACCACTCACCACTTTCAAAAGGGGTTTTACTCTCTCTGTTTTCTTTGTTGATTTGACGCTTTGTTACGGAAAGAGAGAAAAAAGAAGGGAGGGAATTTCGGGAAGGATTGTTAAGGTGGGATCAGGATCACCTACTGTACACTACACTAGAAATTAGGGATCCCCCGATTGTGGTTTTCCTCTCTTGCGTACTACTCACTACTCTCTTATGCTCCTCTGTTAGCACCTCTAACTTTTTCCCCCTAATCCCTTTTTTCTTAACATTTATTTATCCACACGTATACACTTAAATCACCAATTTAAACAAATTAACATAATCTTTTAATTATAAAATATAAATAACGTTAACTTGCGTGTCATGAAGATGCTAATTTCTATCTTTCTTTTTTTTTTTTAATAAACTCTTAATATTTAAATATGCATGCTTTGTAGAATTCTAGACTGTGTACTTCAATGGTTAGTTTTAAGCCAAAGTTGGAATAGGAATAACGTATGGGACGGATCAAACTTACCACTAAATGTTTTAAGCCTATATGAATTATAATATAACAAAGAAAAAAAAACACACTTAAAGAGGCCAAATAAACACTTTTTGTTGGTAAAGCATAATAAAGACAGAGGAAATTGAATTCAAAGTTTGGTTGACTACTAAATAAAGAATGGAATCAAGTGTTGTATCTAGAATTTACGCTTATCCAAGTCGAGTTAATTCAGTCTTTCTTATCCAGTTCATTGACTACGCATTATATTGCAAGTCAGATTTATTTCACTGATATCCTCTCATTTCTTTCTCTTCGTGACTGCAATGGATGCTGAAAACAATCAAAGCATTTCAGCGCTTCGTCATAAATGCAAATACGATGTGTTTATCAGTTTCAGAGGTACTAATACTCGCAAAGGTTTTGTGGTCATCTTTAGAACCATCTTTCAAATATGACTAGAGTCTCCAGAAAGGAGAATCCATTTCCTCAGAGCTAGTCCATGCAATTCAAAAGTCAAAACTCACGGGTTTCTCGTTGTCTTCTCAAAATGTTACATTTGCTGACTCTACTCTAGGTGGTGTTTGGATGAAATGGCCGTCCTAGCTGAATGCAAGAAAGAAGTGAAACAAGTACATAAGCCACTTTTTCTTCTTATTCTAGTAAAAATTCGAAACATATTCTAGAAAGACATGAATTTGTGACTTGTCACTAATATTATAAGGACTCTCTGGAAAGAATGTGCTAATCTAATGGCCTTGGTGGACAAAACAATACTAGACCTACCTAAACTTTCCCTTATAAAGAAAAAAAATGCATACAGGCATCAACATGTCTTGACAATTAAGTAATCAAAACCTTGAGTTAACAAAAGTTGCAATCATTACTCGTCTATTTTCTTTTTCTCATTTGCTTGGGTGATAATTTAGTCATAATGTTTTCCCACTCTATTTCAGGAAAGAATTTGGTGAATTAAAGATATTGTTCCAACGGTAATATAGAATTGCATCATAACTCATAAGTTCTCAGGGTCTGCAGATGACTTAATCGGGATACAAAGACGTGTAGAAGAATAAGAAGAACTTGTAGAGTTAAGCACCGACATGGATGGTGGTTTCCGAGTTCTAGGAATTTGGGGGATGGGTGGAATAGGAGAAACAACTCTTGCTTCTGTCTTTTATGACAGAATTTCTTATCAGTTTGAACGTTATTATTTTATTGAAAACATGAGCAAATTATATTAAGATGGTGGTGCTATGGCAGTTCAAAAGCAAATTCTTTACCAAACTCTAGTAGAGGAAACTAGAGATGTACAGTTCTTTTGAGATATCCGGGATTGTAACAAATAGGCTGAATAATTTAAAGGTTCTTGTGATTTTTGACAATGTCAATCAATTAGAAGAACTAGAGGAGTTGGTTATAAAGTCACTTTGTGCAAGAAGTAGAGTAATCATAACAGGGCTATCAAATCTTCAATACCTTGATCTTAAACAGTGCACAAGTTCATCAACGGTTCTGAGTCTATTGGAGATCTTCCAAGGCTTAGGTTCTTGAGTTTGAGAGGCTGTACGAATCTTGTTGAGACGCCCAAAAGCATTAATGATAAGGGATCTCTTGCAACTCTGTACTCTGTAGTTAAGCGGGAGCATAAAACTCATGAAGTTGAACTTGTTGCCAAGAATACAAAAGTATATGAATAAGATACTATCTAAATCTTTGATGTTTTTGGACCTAGGCTTTTGCAGCTTACATGAAATCCCTGACGTTTTTGTTCTAAGTTCTAATTTCTAACACACTAACCAATACAACATAATGAATAGGGACAATGGCATTTCATTTTCATAATAAAATTCTAGCAGAAATTTTGGTTCTCTGATATTTTCCGACATTTTTCTCTACCTCTAACATACATTTATATACTTGTCCCTCTCCCTATTGTACTAGGATTCCAGTCACTTCGGATGCGGCTTTGACATTGTTGTTCCAGTTAGTGTCTTTCCAGAATGGTTCAGTCATCAATTTAAAGGTGACTCTATAATAAGGGTAGCAGAGTCCAATGTGAATGGCAACTGGATTGGCTTTGCCTTTTGCGCATCCTTTAAGGCAAAGGCAAAAGCTCCATTAACTTTGCAGCATCCCTTCTATCTTTCCTTTGAAACTGAAGAGGCAGAAGAAACCTTCAACCTGCCACTTGGTTTGGACATGGACATGGACAAGATTGACACCTCAGATCATCTCTTTCGTTTATCTACGTGCATCAAAGAGTAGGAATCAGGACCCAACATCCAACTTCCCTATTATTGGTTGATTACTGATCAAGAGGAGTATGAGGATATACAGGCCAAGGCCAAAGAAAATTATCTGTCTCCCACGAACTTTTGGAACCTTTGACTAAAAATGTAGCAGTTTCAAAACATACTTTTGTTGTCTGTGGTTGTTTCGTTCACACTTGCATTTCACGAAAACTTTTTATTATGATTTATGCATAAGGCTGAAATTTCATCTGTTAGAAAAAGAACGATCTCAGCTTTTCAGCTGGCATGGTGCATGGGTTTGCACGTCGATGATTGAACCCGATGAAAAATATTCTCTAAATTGAGAAAGTTGGTAAAGTAAAAAAGGTGAGATTTAATTTTTATTGATTTTGTATCTTACATTATGTGTGATCTTCCACTATCTTAATTTCATGTTGGGTGGCATTCTTTGTATAAATATTTTCATGGTCATCTTCCAAAACTCTGTAATTCCATAGTCTGATCATCAATGAGTTTTTGTAACAAGGTACGTGTATGCCATCATTTATATTTATATATTTAAATTGTATTTTATGCTACATTTTTATTTTAAATGTTATTGTTATTTACTTTTGTTTTTAGTTTACCTATTTTACTTAGTTCGATTGTATTCTATTACAATTTACAACTATCAAAACAAACAACAAATACTACTAGTAACTAGACATACACCAAAAAGAATTCTACTAGTAACGGTTAAAAAGAACAAATTGTTCTCTAGGATTTTTTCTTTTGTAAATGGTTGTAATTTATTACCCGAATTTCACTAGCATTTCTCAAACCCGTATACTTTCCCTGTTTGTTCACTCTCATAAGCTTCTTGGTTCTTGCAGTACGCGTTTAGTTGACCCCCAAGTCAGGTCAAAAAGTCAACTAAAGCTGCTTCTGAACGGAGATAGACAAGGCGGTTATTCCGCTTTGCTTCCAAATGTTCTAGTTCTTGAGTGAGAGCCAGTATTCGAAGTTGCTATTCTGTGACGAGTGAGTTCAGCAAAAACCAAAAAGCAAAATGAGTTCAAAGAATGACAGCACGCTACTCTCTGCCAGTTCTTCAGACAAATCTGGCAATAAGTCTAAGAAATCCTCACTTAGGCGGAAATTCAGGGCCCTACTGGGCTTTCCTAAACCTTCAGATTCAAGCCCGTTGGGCCATCCACACCTCGCTTCTACTTCTGCTAACGTCTTCGAAACTGCAGCACCTTCATCTCGTCCTGTCTTCAAGTATGACGTGTTTCTCAGTTTCAGAGGCACTGATACTCGCAACACTTTCGTTGATCATCTTTACAATAATCTCATCAGGAAAGGTATCTTCACCTTTATGGATGACAAGAGGCTCCACAAGGGAGAGCCAATTTCGTCGCAGCTCATTCAAGCAATTCGAGATTCAAGGGTTTCAATCGTCGTGTTCTCGAAAGATTATGCTGGTTCTGCATGGTGTTTGGAGGAAATGGCTACAATAGCCGAATGCAAGAAGGAATTGGGACAGAAAGTTTTCTCCATTTTCTATGATGTGGATCCTTCTCATGTTCGAAATCAGAGAGGAGCGTATGAATCTGCATTTTTGCATGCATTGAAATACAATCTTGACCGGGTTGCGAGGTGGAAAAGCGCTATGACGAGCTTGGCCAATTCGGTTGGTTGGGATGTCAGAAACAAGTACTTACATATAAACTTCTTCTCTTGTTTTCTATAAAATTTGGGGAGTCCTGTTCAATAGTTCTAGTCATGATTCATGCTAATCAACAATTTAAACTTAGATTAGCTGCACAACCTGATCAAAATTTATATATGATATAATCTTGCTTTCCTGTTGTTCATTGTATCAGGCCAGAGTATACAGAAATTAAAGAAATTATTCAAAAGGTAGTGAAAACATTGAACCACAGATTCTCAGGGTTTGATGATGATCTGGTCGGGATACAACCCCGGGTAGAAAGATTAGAAGCGCTTTTAAAATTAAGCTCAAAAGATGATAATCCACGGGTTATTGGAATTTGTGGCATGGGTGGTATAGGAAAAACAACTCATGCCAAGGTCTTATATGACAAAATCTCTCACCAATTCGATGGTTGCTGTTTTATTGAGAATGTAAGCCAAAGTTATAGAAATGGAGGTGCTGTTATTATTCAAAAGCAAATTCTTAATCAAGCTCTAGATGAACAAAATCTAGAGATGTTTGGTCACTTTGAGATATCTGGCATTTTAAGAGATAGGCTGTCTTGCATAAAGGTTGTTATAGTTCTTGACAATGTTGATGAACTGCAGCAATTGGAGGAATTGGCTATAAGTCCTAAATTACTTGGGAGAGGAAGTAGAATTATCATCGTCACTAGGAATGAGCATATTCTAAAAGTTTATGGAGCAGATGAAGTTGATAAGGTTGCACTGTTGGATGATGATGAAGCTCGTGAACTTCTTTTAAGAAAAGCATTGGGTGATGATGGTTCTAGCAGTAGCAAATACATGCATCTAATTCCTAAAATACTGGAATATGCTCAGAATCTTCCATTAGCTGTCAAAGTAGTGGGTTCGTTGTTGCATTCCCGAGATGTTACCCAGTGGACTGATGCCTTGAAAAGAATGAGGAAAATTCCAAACAAAAATATTATGGACGTGCTTCAGATAAGCTTTGAAGGATTGGAATTATATGAGAAAGAAATATTTCTACACATTGCTTGTTTCTTTCATGGAGAGAGAGAAGATTATGTAAAACAAATTCTAGATAGTTGTGGATTACATCCTCATATTGGAATTCCAACTATTATGGAGAAATCACTCATAACCATTAGAAATCAAGAGATTCATATGCATGAAATGTTACAAGAATTGGGGAAGAAAATTGTTCGGGAAAAATCTCCAGAAGAACCAGGATTATGGAGTAGGTTGTGGCTTTATCACGATTTCTACCGTGTATTGACTTCAGCAACGGTAATGAATTATACCTTCTTTCAGAATAACATTCCATCATTCCATGATTATCTTGTTTCCTTTATTATTGAACACATGGATACCTTGTATTTTCCAGGGATCTTATAGTGTTAAAGCCATAGTTTTGGATCAGAAAGAGGATGTTTCCAAATATAGTCAGCTGAGGATTGAAGGATTATCAAAAATGATGGGTCTTAAGTTACTCATATTACATCACAAGAATTTTTCAGGAAGTCTTTATTTTCTTTCTGACAACTTGCAATATATTTCATGGCATGGCTACCCTTTCTCTTCTCTACCAGTAAATTTTGATCCACATAGTCTTGTTGAACTAAATTTGCGTGATAGCAACATCAAACTACTATGGGAAAGCCCGAAGGTATTTGAATTATAAATATCCCCATTTGGTTAAAGAAATAAAAAATAATAATTTTGTTCCTCTTTTTCTCTTTTTTTTATACTTAATTTGTTATGGTTACTTTCAAAGGAATGCAACCTTTAGTACAAGCTGACATGTTGGTAGAAAATCTCTGTTCACAGAGTTTCCCATGTTTGAAAAAGATGGATTTGAGCAACTCGAAAGATCTCGTGAAGACGCCAAATTTTGAATGGATCCCAAATCTTAAGTGGCTGGATCTTTCAGGATGCACAAATCTATCACAGGTTCACCCCTCAATTGGACTTCTTACTCAACTTGCTTACCTCAGTTTGCGTAATTGTAGCAATTTGGTAAGCATTGATCTCAACACTGAATATAAGTTATATTCTTTGAAAGTTCTACACCTCTCTGGCTGCACAAAACTAGAGAACACCCCAGATTTTACAGGGCTGTCAAATCTGGAGTACCTTGACCTTGAAAAATGTGTAAGTTTATCCGCAGTTCATGAATCTATTGGGGCTCTTGTAATGCTGAAGTTCTTCAGTTTGAGAGGGTGCATAAATCTTGTCCAGCTACCTGCCAGTGTCAACAATTTGACATGTCTTCAAAATCTAGATTTACATGACTGCTTCGAACTGATGAATCTTCCGCTAAGACAAATAAGCATGTTATCCCCCTATCTAAGATATTTGATATTTTTGGATCTTGGATCCAGCAAAATAAAAGTAATTCCCGATGCTATTGGAGCGCTAAAGTGCTTAGAAAGACTAAATCTTCAAGGAAGCAGAATTCAATCTTTACCCGAAACCATCAAGAGCCTTTCCTGCCTGGCATATTTAAACTTGTCAGGTTGCCATGAGCTTGTTGAATTGCATGATCTTCCATTTAAGAGTGCTTCATCAGGGGGAAGGTATTTTAAGAAAGTATCAGAAGCCCGTAATCATAGATCGGGATTATATATTTTCAACTGCAGTAGGGTTATGAAATGCCACTGGATGTTAGTTGCAATTTCCTGGTTAGCAAGACTTGTTAAGGTGAGCACTACTCTAAATGTCTTACTTTTTATTATCCTACTACAATCTCTTAGTTTACACATCTATGCTTGAATTTCTTTCTTTCAATTGCAGGAACCCGGTCATTTTCGATGTGGTTTTGACATTATAGTACCTTTTATGGGTATTGAAATTCCAAAATGGTTTTTCCATCATCGATTTGTAGGTGGCTCAATAATAAGGATACTAAGCATTGACACTGATGTAAATGATTGGCTTGGTTTTGCCTTTTGTGTAACATTTGAGGTGAACAAAAATAGTCGAGCAAATCCTGGCTCCTCATCAAAGCTGCCACGCCCTTTGTATCTTTCATTTGAAAGTGAAAACACAGAAGAATGCTTTGACTTGCCGGCTTGTTTAGAGATGGAGAAGGAGCATGTTGGTCCAATACCAAAATATTGCTGGATAATCTATATCTCTCGTGCACACTGCCATTTTGTGAAAACAGGAACCTGTATCACGTTTAAAGCATGCCCGGGCTTACAGGTGAAGGAATGGGGCCTACGCATGGTATGCATGGAAGATATAGTGTTGATAAGGAGAGAATTCCGTAAAATGGATTGTGAAGGTTATGATCCTTGGTTTCGTCGTGGTATACAAGATATCTCTGATCCGATAATCTGTCTTCCCCATAATTGTTTCTATACTATGGATGAGCATGAGAATGAGGGCTATAATAGATTTGGGCCTAAAATCCAGCTACCCTACAATTGGAATGTAACTGATGAAGAGGAAAAGGAGAATATGGATGCTAAGGCCAAGGAAATTAATCTTTACAATCTTGGCCATTCTTCCATAGAGGAAGAGCAAGTTGTGAACGGCCATTCTTCCTCGGAGGAAGAGGAAAGCATGAAAATGAAAGGCAAAGCATTGCAGGTAGCCTTTGATGAGGAAAGTGATTGCTCTTACATGAGTGATTTATCTCCGAGGTAAACTATCCTTAAAAGGATTACAGGTAAATAAGTAAATTCTCTTCTACTTAATTATTCTTCTTTTACCCAGATGCTTATGGTTGTTTGGTACATAATTTAAGGTCACTTCAATAGTTGCATCGTTTTACAGATCTGCTACCCCTTGCACATGTGAAGAAGTAAAACTTGGAAAACAATGCTTCACTGTTGCAGATTTGGGTAGCTTGAATATGTTCTACCTTCTGCCTTATCAAAAGGATCGGGAATTCCATTTTTTTTGGGCCAACAATTAGGATTTCATTGGCAATTTAGCATTACTAATTTATTGTGATTTTTTTCTTCTTGTCTGTGCTACGTTTGATATGTATCATTTTCATTTATTCGATATTTCATTGATAGGAAAAACATCATCTAAAGTGACAAGATTAATAAAGTAATAAAGTGAATGATTAATCATAACTAAATTTCTAACTTTTATGTGAACCACATTATCTTAATTTAAAATTGATTAACCACTTATTTTCTCACAGGACTTGATCGTCATTGATAAAAATAGTCGAGATTTTTTTTTTAAAGTGAACAGATTCATAAAGTAATTTAATCACTTTTGAATTCATAACTTTTATTTTTTATTGTAAGATTCACTATCATAATTCAAAGATGAGATTAAAGGATTATTTATCAATTTTTTACAAAAACTTTTCTAATTAGTAACCTTATCATATATCCTAGCTAAATCCTAAAATAAAAAGAGTAAACATATCCACTAAAATTTCTTTTATATATATATATTTTTTTTTTAATATTAAAGTGATGTTACTTGTATATCTAGGTAAGTTTAACAGACATCAATTTAATTTAAAGGTTAAAAAAAGATATTTAAATAGAAATTACAAATTCAGAAATAATCTAGTATGTATACAAAAAGTGTTCTCAAAACAAATTCCTGTCCCTAAAATTCCATTCTTTCTAGTCATGGTGCCAAAAGAGATTCTAGAGAGTACAAAACACAAACAAGGGCCTTCAAGAAGAACAGCTATAATAAGAACTCCCAAGAAGGCAAGCACCCCTGAAGCAGCCACACCAGACTCAACTGGATTCCCTGTATGGTTAAAAGAGCCTTAATTCATAGCGCAGTGTAGCATGATTGTGTGTGAGTTGTGTGCAAGTAAAGCACCACACTTCACTCCTCTGTTCCCTCTTTCCCTTTCACATCTCTTGGTTCTTCATCTGTTTCTCTCTCTATTGAATCCCAAGTTCCGCCATCAGATACTCATTAAGCTCTTCCTCTTCAAATTTGTGTGGACGCAGACAAATGGTTATTAGGCTATTACTCTTGGAATATGTTATCTTAACGGAGGAAAATCTTTGATAGGACATAATAATTTCACCATCAAACTTTGGAGTCTAGAGTTTGAAACTACTCATGGTTCTGAAGTACTCTCGCAAAAGAAATTGACCGGGAAAGATAAAACACTAAAACACTAATCAAGGTGGAATATCGAAACATTTTTTCTATTTCTACATATCCACTACTTCCAGAAATGAGAGTTCAACTCAATTTGAAACACTGAGCTGGAATTTCACTCAAAAAAGGAACTGCAATGTCAAAACTCAACCACAAACACAATGGAAGTGATATACCTGCGACTTGCAAAGGTATAAACAGACAATATAATAAAGAAATTGTGATAAGAGGAGAAAGGCAGACAGTATGCACCTCAACTATTCTTGCTCACCATGCATTCGATGATTCAAGTGCCTTGTCATGATCCAGTTGCAATCAAATTAAGACCAAATGAGGGCTTATGCAATCTTGTAAGCACACAATAACACATCAAGTTTTGATACGTTAGCCTGGAAAGCCTCTCAATGGTATATCTACCAGGAAGACAGTACTCTTTCTCCGCGACTAGGAACTTATGGAGTTCGAATAATTCTGACATCACCTAACTCAG
Source organism: Arachis stenosperma (assembly GCF_014773155.1). Classification (NCBI taxonomy): domain Eukaryota; kingdom Viridiplantae; phylum Streptophyta; class Magnoliopsida; order Fabales; family Fabaceae; genus Arachis; species Arachis stenosperma. The sequence continues at coordinate 36,568,939 of NC_080384.1, forward strand.
GAAGAGCTATGTCGGCTGGCACATTTAAGAACGTAAGGTTTACAAGAGTCCCAATAGAATCATGAACAGTGGATAAACTTGTACATTCTCCAAGATCAATGTGCTCAAGATTGGGTAGTCCTGTAAAATCTGGTGTGTTCTTAAGATTTTTGCAACTATAGAGGTCAAGAACCTTCAAAGAACTTAATTTGCATTTATGATCAAGATTGAGGGTGACCAACTTATCACAGTCACGGAAACTCAAGTAAGCAAGTTCTTTAAGATGTCCGATAGATGGATGGACTTGCACTAGGTTTGTGCATCCTGTGAGATCTAGCCGCTTAAGACTTGGGCACCCTTCAAAATTTGGCGTCTCCTTGAGCTCTTTTGAGTAACTCAAATCCACCCTTTCTAAACTTCGAAATACCTGGAAATAGAATCATTAGCTACCAACATGTCATTTTGTTATATTAAAATGTAAGACATTAAATGTTGGTGTAGAATCCTGAAGAGAAATACTAGGAAGACAATAACATAAAGTTACTATATTTAATTTAACATCTACAATTTTTTATATGTAATATCTATAATTATATATTTATTACACCTAAAAATGATCATTATTTCAGCAATAATTAACAAATACAAAATAAAGAAAGTTTGGACTATTTTGGACAAATTTTTATTGTTTCTAAAATATTTTTTTTATGTTGAAAGATGTAAAAACATTTTCCCATTATGCCATTTTAAAACAAAATTGTGACAATTGCTTACTTCTTTCCACTGTTTCTTTAATAAAGGAAAACAGATAAAAATAAAAATAAAAGGATGAGGAAGATATTAAACTACCTGACTGCCATTCCATAGCCGTTTGATGCGGCTGTTAGGCAAATTCAATTGAACAAGACGGTTATATGGTTCTAATGAAGGCAAAGAAGAGAAAGGATATCCGTCCCACAAAAGATACCGTAATTTGTTGGGAAGAGAAGTAAGCTTTCCCGAAAAATGCTGATTATATAATATGAGCAGTTCAAGATTTGTCATTTTTGACAATCCTTCGATGTTCAGATCTTCATGTTTGGAGATGGAGGTATCCTCATATAGAACTATGGCTTTAACTTTGCTTGCTTCCTGAAAAACGAGCATGAACATATTACCAAAAAAACAAAAGCATATTTTTGACAGACTCAAAAAATGATCGCAAATACGAAACAAATGTAATTTTCTAATGATACAATTAAATTTGCCAGAGTGGAATGGTTACATTCTTTGACTCCAAGGTAGAGCTAAAGTCCTCGTAACGCCACAATCTACTCCGCGATGCTGGATTTTCTGGACATTCTTGACGAACAATTTCCTTTCCCATTTCTTGCAATAGATCATGCATATGAATTTCCTCCTCATTTTTTATAATGAGTGATTTGTCCATCAAAGCTTGAATCCCAATTCCAGCAAAAAATCCACAACAATTTAGAACTTCCATTACAAAATCTAGTTTCTTCCCATGAAAGAAACAAGCAATGTGCAAAAATATTTCTTTCTCTTCTTGGTCTAATCCATCAAAACTTATTTGAAGAATCTTTATAATTTCAAAAGATGGCACTGTTGTCAATCTATCCAAGGTATCTTCCCAGAAGGTTACATCACGGGATCGCAAAAAAGAAGCTAGTACTCTGATTGCCAACGGAAGACCACCAGCATATTCCAGTACTCTGGGAATCAACTCAGCATAGCCCTCATAATTGGTAACAGCAGGACAAGCACTCAGGAACAGTTCACGAGCTTCATCTTTTTTCAATAATGGAATCTCGTAAATTTCATCTACTCCGTATGCAGTCAAAATATGTCTATCCCTGGTGGTTATGATAATCCTACTTCCGTTCCCAAGCATGTTACGATTTATAGCCAATAACTCCAACAGCCTTGGCACATCAACATCGTCAAGGACTATAAGGATCTTTTTTCCATAAAGCCTTCTTCTTAAGAAGCCAGACATTTCAAAAGGACTGTACATATCTGAAAGTTCTTCATTTAAAAATTGAGAGAGGATTTGTTTCTGCAAAGCAGTTGCACCACCAAAACTGTAAATCTGGCTTACGTCCTCGATAAAACAAGCACCCTCAAATTCCTGAACGATTCTGTCATACAAAGCTAAAGCATGGGTTGTCTTTCCAGATCCACCCATGCCCCATATTCCGAGCACTAAAACACAATCATCCTCTAATTTCAAAAGCTTTTCTAGCATGGCTAAACTGGATTGTATACCAACTGGACTGTGGCTACTAAGCCTCGAGAATTTAGGGCATAATCGTTCCACTATCTGAATGATATTTCCAATCGCTTCAATCTCTGACCTAAAAGGGAAAGATTAAAAAATAAGAAACCAAACATATATCTTTTCAAGATGATTTGTAATAGCTTAACTTACTATGATAAACTAAGATGCAGATTCAGCCTGATTAAGCATGGAATGCTTAGTGGTTTGCACAAAATAAGTTATGACTTGCCTAGAAATGATCAAGCTCCTGTAAAGTATGGTTTAGATACTTACCCATCTTTTAGACTCACACCTTGTAGATTAGTCATGTACTTCAAAGCTTCCCTCCACTTTTGAACCTTAAGGGGATCTTGTTTGAATTCCTTCGTATATGAAACAAACGCTTTCTCATAAGGGCCGGTTTGTCTTTGAACATCCCTAGGATGCACATCACAGAAAACTGGGATGACAGTTTGATTTAGTTCCCGGTGACAATCAACTATGGTAGCCACTTCCTCCAAAGAGCAAGTTGAGTCAGCATAATCTCTTGTGAAGACAACTATAAGAATCCTGGAATCTTTAATTACTTGGAGGTCCTGTGAAGGAATGGAGTCTCCTCTCTCAGTCTCCTCTTCACTCTTGAAGGTGGAAAATCCTTTCTTGGTGAGATAATGGAAAAGGTAGTAAATAAATGTGTAGGGAGTGTGAGTGCGTCTGAGACTGAGAAACACGTCATATTTGTTGGATTCCTGCAATGATGGTCTTCTTTCAGTGGATTCTGGATTTTTATGAGTAGATCTTGAAATTTGGAATTTATAAACCAGTGTGTCCCGCACGGCCTCAACTATTCTTTCAATCCCTTCGGCTTCAGCGCTGAAAGAGGAACAGAAATAATCTGTCATACCAAAACAGCAATAAGATCACTAATCTCTTGCAAAGAGAAAAACAATGGTTAGTTTATATACATACGGATCTCTTAAAGCAAAACCACTTAAATTGGCCAAATACGTCATAGCACTCTTCCATTTGTAGATCTTGTCAGGCTCTTCTTTGAATCTCTCCCTATGCGAATCAAACGCATCCTCGTATGCCCCACTTTGATATCGAACATCACGTGGATCTACATCATAGAAAACTGGGAGAAGTTCCTGCTTCATCTCTTTGTGACAGTCAACTATAGCGGCCAGATCGTCCAAACACCAAGTTGAGCTAGCGTAACCTCTTGAGAACACAACGATAGAAATCCGTGAATCTTTAATTGCTTGCAGGAGCTGTGATGAAATGCTTTCTCCTCTGTTTAAATTCACATCGTCTTTGAAGGCCAAGATACCTTCTTCCATGAGACGATGGTAAAGATAATCAATGAAAGTTCTGCAGGTATCAGCACCTCTGAAACTCAGATACACATCATATTTATAACCTCGCAGAGAAGACGAACTCCCCTCGGTTATATCAAATGTGTAGGGAGGATGATCGCAAGTTGAATCTTCCTGCTGGCTCAGGAAGCTGCCTACGTTGAAAATTGACTCCAGAGAATGAAGAGAAGCTGAATCTTCCTGGCTCAACCAGCTGCCTTTCTCGCCCAACGGTTCATCTTTGATGTTGTTGGAATCTGAATCTTGGTAACCCAGCAGAGCCCGGAACTTGCTGCTGAGTAAGGGTCTCAAATTGAGTAAGATGCCTGATATGAATGAACCAAAAACTATACCTGATATGAAAAGGCACACCGTCCATGACCAACTAGCATTAGTAGAAACTGATGGCGTCTCGCCTGGCTCCATTCTTTCTCTTTCAACACACTTTGCACCTATCTTCACCTCAAAATTCACATAAATCTACTCAATTGATTATCTCACACAGAAAAAACAGATATCGACATTGATTTCAAGACTGAAATTCTTGGCGACAAAATTGAAACTTCAATAATATTTATTTTCAAAAATATTCTCCTCTAACTTTTTAAATTCTAAGTCTAATAACTCCACCTTTTCTTTTACTCTCAAATTATGACTCCCTCTCCCGCAACTTCTATCTCCACCGCCACCACCAGCACGTCGTCGTGGCAAGACGATTTTGCCGATGATTTCGAGTCACTCAGCTTCGTCTCCACGACCACCACCACAAACCATCGCCGACATCAAGCGCAGCACAAGCTTCGGACAGAGAGAGGCAGCGTCGCAGACTTACATTGGAGCAGCGAGTAGAGAGATTAAAGAAGAGGGTGGGAGAGGACTGAAGAGGTGAGACAGTGTTGACTGAAGAAGAAATTTGAGAAGGAAAAGAGAAACGGGAAAAGAAATATTAGACTTGTTTAGACTTTAGAGGCCATTTTAACAAAGGCGGCCACTCCCATACACACGCTATAAACGTCTTGTTTTACAGACGATGAGGTGGATAGACTAGTTGATCGACATGTGTCCATTGTTTATTAATTAATTAATACAGCAGCTAAGTTATTTTAGGAAAATCGGTTAATAAAAAATATACGGTTTTAAGTGAACCAAAGATTTTTTTTTGTTTAACCAAAAAATGAACCGCAATTTAGTAAACTGGTTAATTTTTGTGGGTTTCTTTGTTTTTTTATTTACTTTTGAATTTTGGACTTTATAATATCCAAACAATAAATTTAAATTGAAAATGGACTGGACTAATACATTACACTCTTATAATTTGAGTTCTTATGTTACTTTAGTATTTTTAATTTATTTTTAAATGTAATTAGAAGTTTTAAAATAGTAAATTAACTAATTAAATATCACAGATTAATAGATAAAATGAAAATAACAAATAAATTAATTCAACCAAAAGAAAAAAATATGCTAAATTTATTATGTTCTAGTTTATTATCCATTCAACTTCTAATAAAATAAATAAATTTATTGTTATTTGGGGAAAGAAATTTAAAATACAATGCAATTTATTTAAAAAAAATAGAGAGATAAAAATCTTAATCAAAATCAAGTCTAAATTAAAAATATATAATTGTGGACGAAGTTACTTTGATAGTGTTTATATTTATAAAATATTTGACTATTTTTGTAATTAATTATTGTTATATATATATATGCACATACCTTTATAAAATTCTTTTTATAAAAAAATGTAATTTTTTTAATTTGGTATGCATGAGATGAGATGTAAATTTGGATGACCTTGAATAAGAAATAAAATAAGAATTAAGCTGAATTTTTAATCTTTAATATGTTAACAATATTTATGTTTTAGTCTATTCTATCTTATATTTAGATACAATTATATATTTATTTATTTTTTTAGGAAATAGTGATGAGGACGAGGGTGTAGGAGGTGGTGGTGGGGAGATTACAGTAATAATGGGTGAGAAGAAAGGGGATGAGAATGGATTATTACAGTGAAAATTGGGTGGCCTTGTATTTTTGATGGTGTTGATATTATTATATGAATTAAAAATTAGAGATAATTTTTTTATAAAGAATTATAATTTTTTACTATATGTTGACGGTCATGATATTAATTTTTGGGATAAAATTAAAATGATCTTAAATTTTAAGGATAAAATTAAATTAAATAAAATATTAAGAGTAATTTAAAAAAATTTAAAAAACGTTAAGAATAATAAATATATTTTATCTTAAATTATAACATTATTAAATTATAATATTTTAAATTTAAAAATTTAGAAGAGATATATTTTAGTTTAATAATTTAAAACAAACAAAAAAATTGAACAAAAGAATTTATTCTTTTTTAATGTAGGAATAATTTTTTAAAAGTAATATTCCTTGTCAAAGCATCAATCCTAAAAAAGCAATAGAAGAAAATACACATAATTAAAGTAGACAAGTAGAAGAAAAATTGAAACAGACACAAGTAAGAGTAGGTCTGAGAAGAGGTGAACGGCAACAGTGATAGTCATTGGGTAAGAAAAAGAGGAGAAGATCGCGTGTGGCGTAATCACGACAGGCACTCTCTGGTGCACCGTTAACCGTGGAAGATACGCTGCTTCTGCTGGTGGACAACTAGTGTGTCGTCGCTCTTATTTTAAATATAGGGGTGTGTTGTTGTAGTGATTCCTCCCTAGTTCCGTCAATCATTGCTAATTGTTTGTCACATGAAGGGAGCTTGCTTATTTTGGATTAGGAGTGTGGAATGAAGTCAATAACTTAAAAAAATGGTTCTAGAGATATTTTTATGGCTCTCTATAAAGGTCTGGAAGCTAATATTAGAGAAAAGACAGATTTGACTCTTAATTAAGTTCTATAAACTATTGTGCATAAATTAGATGTTCAATTCAATCTGATACTTCAAAAAACTAATTATATAATTGATTTGCTTAATAGTATTTGATTCTTAATATAATTTCTAGATAAAAAATACACTTGTACGATTATCTTTTTAATCAACTAAAAAATTAAATAAATATATAATTGTATTTAAATATAAAATAAAATAGACTAAAACATAAATATTGCTAACATATTAAAGATTAAAAATTCAGCTTAATTCTTATTTCATTTCTTATTCAAGATCATCCAAATTTACATCTCGTCGTGCATATCAAATTAAAAAAATACATGTTTCTATAAAAAAAAATATTATAAAGGTATATATATATATATATATATATAACAATAATTAATTACAAAAACAATAAAATATTTTATAAATATGAACACTATCGAATCTAACTTCGTCCACAATTATATGCTTTTAATTTAGACTTGGTTCTGATTAAGATTTTTATCTCTCTAATTTTTTAAAATAAACTGCATTATATTTAAATTTTTTCCCCAAATAACAATAACTTTATTTATTTTATTAGAAGTTAAATGGATATAATAGACTAGAACATAATAAATTTAGCATTTTTTTTTTGTTGAATTAATTTATTTTTTACTTTCATTTTTTCTATTAATATGATACTTAATTAGTTAATTTACTATTTTAAAACTTTTAATTACATTTAAAAATAAATTAAAAATACTAAAGCAATAGAAGAACTCAAATTATAAGAGTCTAACTCTAACATATTGGTCTAGTCCATTTTCAATTTAAATTTATTGTTTGGATATTATAAAGTCCAAAATTCAAAAGTAAATAAAAAAAAAAGAAGCCCACAAAAATTAACCGATTTACTAAATTACGGTTCATTTTTTGGTTCACTTAAAATCGTATATTTTTTATTAATTAATTTTTCTAAAATAACTTAGTTACTATATTAATTAATTAATGAATAATGGACACATGCCGGTCAATTAGTCTATCCACCTCATCATCCGTAAAAAAAGATGTTTATAGCGTGTGTATGTGAGTGGCTGCCTTTAACAAAAGATTTTTTAATGATTTTTTTTTAAAAAAAATTTATTTATTAATTATATTTAGATAAAATAACATAAAAATATTTTTTATTTATTTATTATATAAAAAATATATTTTAAAAAAAAATCTTTTAAAAAAATATAAATTATAATTTTTTTTAAAAAAAATATTTTTTATTTGATTAGTATTTTTATTTTTATCATTAAAAATTTGTTAAATACATTAAAAATTAAAAAAAAATCTTTTTTAATTAAAAAGAATCTTTTTGTATTGATTTAATAACATCAAATAAGCACATTGAGAGATTATTCGTAAACTTATGAACCTCAATTCACTTAAAAGAATTAAATTTTTTTATTAAAACAAATAAAAAAGCAATTTGAATTATTTTGAGAATTTTGATCTCATTTTCTTTTATTTATAAATCAAATAAAAAATTGATTTTAAAATTAATTCTCATATTAAATAAATTCAATATATCAAATATAACAAGTGTTACGTTGGGTAACCAGAGATTAATGGACTGGACTCGTTAGGTTGGTCCAATCGTCTGAGGAAGGAAGCATTTGAGCAGGTTCGCGTCTATGAGGCCTCCGTCCAACTTGTGAGTGTGAGAGAATGAGGGGTGATACCTGCAAAGACACTCCGATGCCTAAGTCAGCAAGGTGTGAGCAGGTCTAAAGAGTATTGGGACTTAGAGATACCTGATGGCTGTCAGTGTATTTATAGTGGTGAACCAATAACCACTGTTGGAGTAGTTCTACCTTTTAAGGTGGATAACCGTCCCTTTATCTTAGGGAGGTTGCGATATGGCTCCTGGAAGTGGGTTAAGAAATTTTAGGGGCAGTTATTATCTGCCAGCTAATCTTCGCTTCCGACTTCCTTAGAGCAAGTCGTGGGGAGCACCGACGTCTTAGGAGAATGTCGGTGTACTGTGAGGCCCAACCCACTGTTGTTTGGACCTGGGCCTTAGCGTTGAGCCAGGGTATGAACAGTGCCCCTACTCGAGCCCAATTTCTTTTAAGAGTTGGGGTCGAGTACTATAACTCGGAACCGTAGCCGACCTGATAAGGAACCGACGTGATTTTTCGGAACCAACGTGTTTTTTGTTTAAAAGCTTTCAACAGTCGCGTCTAATCAAACGTCGCGTCTCTTAGAGGTTTGAGCATTCATACGCGGGGGCGGTTACATTGGTAACGGTGCAACTCTTAAATGGCCTGCGTCGTTTTACCTTTATGCCCCTAACGTGTTTATAAATACTTTTCCCTCTCCTCGCTTGTTTCGTTTCTGAAAACTTTTCCACCTGCACCCTTTGTTGATCGAAAGAAGAAAGTTCCTTCCTTTTCGAGTGATGTTGCTTCCATCTTTCTGCGAGGAAAAAGGTCAGTTTCTTTTCTTACTCTTTCTTTATAGAGTTGCATGTTTTGTTCTGTAGAGTGTGGATGGTAGTCTTGGTGTTTTTCTATTTAGTTTTGAGAGACTTGCTTCGGACCCTTAAAGACCCTATTTTTGATCCCTTTCTTTTTCCTTTATAGGTTTTCCTAGAAAAACAAAATGTCTTCTGTTGAAACTCTTGCTCAATGGGTGGATGTTACGGTTTTGGGGGAAGAACCCCTTGTTGACACTGACTTCATCACCAACTTCCGTACTCATCATAAGCTTTGTACTTCCGATGAGGACGAGCCGAAATATGAACTGATTGCCCCGGGTCCGGAAGACCGGGTTTGTTTTGGGAGGGCTTCTGAGGCAACCCCTCATTTTTTCTATATGTATGAGAGTATGATTACCCGCCTAGGCATTTTCCTCCCTTTTTCCGACTTTGAGATAGATGTTTTAGGTCACTGTCGTGTTGCTCCTACCCAGCTCCACCCCAACTCTTGGGATTTTTTGAAAATTTACCAATTTATCAGCCATGTTTTGGACTTTCCGACTTCTTTGAAGATTTTCTTTTATCTCTTTCATATGACCAAGCCCTTCAGTGGGCAAAATAATAAACAGTAGTGGGTATCTTTCCGGGCCATACAAGATCGGAGAGTTTTTACCCTTTTTGATGAATCCTTCCATGACTTTAAAAACTTCTTTTTCAAAGTTCAATCTGTAGAGGGTCACCACCCCTTTTTCCTTGATCAAAATTCTTCTCCTCGCTTTCCCCTGTATTGGTTGGAGGCCTCTCCTTGTGAAAAATACGGTCTGGATGATTTAGATGAGGTGGAGACGGCCGTTGTGGGGTTTCTCCGAGAAGTATGGGGGAGAGTCCCCTACCTGGATACAAAAAAGTTTCTCCAGGGGTCTCCGACCTTTATCCAGGCTCAACTAGGTAGCTTTTGTTTATTTTATCATATTTTCTGACTTGATACTTGCACGACTTGTTTTTTCCGACTTGTTTGCTGATTTTAGCTTGCTTTTGCAGAAATGGCGAAGAAGAATTCGAGGGAGTCTTACCAGAGGGTTCAGGAGGCCAAAGCGAGATCCCGCGCCAGAGTCGGCGGTGCAAGGGCAGCTGGTCCCTCTCTTCCTTCCCCTCCCCCTTTTTCTCACAACTTGGGGACCCCTGCTCGACCTATTGTTATTTCTTCCTCAGCCTCTTCTCTGCAGCCCCCTCCTTCCCAACCTTCTCCTGAGCCAGAAAAGAAGAAGCGCAAGACTTTAGAGTCTCCCTTTGAAGGTGAGGCCAAGGTGGATGCGCCTCAATTTATCTGGGAGCATATCTATCCTTATACTCGTATAGGTATGGATGATGCTTCTCTTCGAAACCACCTTACTATTCTGGCTCAAGAGAGTATCAGGGTGGCAGGGGTGTGCACCAAGTTTCTTGATATTTTTTAGAAGACTCCCCTCAGCTCTTTGGGTTCATCCTTGAGGGTTGAAGAGCTAGAGGGGAGGATTCTCTTGTATCAGGAGGCTGAGAAGAGCCTGAAGGAGGAGGTCGCCAAGTTGAGGGAGGAGAGGGATAATCTCCAGAAGGAGGAGGAGAAGTTGAGGGGGCCGGTGCTCTATGGCGGAGGGTCTACGGGAGAAGGCGGAGTAGAGCTACTCGAGCTTGTTCCAGTACCTTGTGGAGGTAAAAAAGGATCTGGTAAGAAATCGGGACGCTTATGCAGATTTGGAGGACTCTATTGCTGAGTGATCCGAGGAGGCGTTGAGGGTCTTTAAGGAGCAAGTCGGGGTTATTGCTCCCGACCTGGATCTCTCCCCTTTGGATCCTGATAAGGTCGTAATCGATGGGGCTATTGTATCTCTTCCCCGACCTGTGTCTGAATCTGAGTTCAAGACTCGGGGCCAAAGAATCATAGAGTCCCCTCCCTGACCAGATGATGCTCCGAGTTCTTCGAAGGCTCCTGATACTTCCCCTCCATCTCCTATGGATGTTTCTCTCCCTGACTCTGGTGGTGCTCCGACTACTCTTCTGGGTTCTGGTGGTGACGTCCTTCCAAATTGAAAAAATTATCTTTGGCTATATGGGGGCCCGGCTTGTGGGTTCTCCCTTTTTTAAACTATTTATTTTAATGTTGTGGTGGTATGTTGCTAACACTTTCTTGGCCTTTTATGGCCGTAAACAAAATTTTTAAAAATACCCTTTTTTTTTTACAAGGGTTTAAGTTATTTTTGTTGGTTGTGTGCATACTTTTTCTGCTTTAGGTTTCGAAAAACCCTTTTTTGATCTTTTGTTTTGAAAAACCTTTTCTTGGATGGCTGTCCCTTCTTCTAAGTTTTTCTCAAATTTTTCTTGAAGGCTTAGGACAGTCTTTAGTGCTTTCTATAGGTTTTCTGATCTCTTTTCGGTATTTCTTATACTCAATTTTTTTTATATATTGAGTTTTTATAACTTAGGTTATTTTTGCGATGCATTTCTTTGTTTCTCGGAATTTCCGACTTGTTAGTCAGTTAATTTCCGAGTTTATTCACGATCGACTTTTATAACCTCTTTACACCGACTTGTACCTCGTCGTTTTATCCTAACGACCATCTAGGTCGGTTCATGGGATTTCCATGCTTTGTCGAGCTTAAGTCGGCGCGTTTCGTAGAAAGAAAGAAAAGCGAGAAAGAATTTATAAGAGATATTTGTAAAAGATCTTTATTTATTTGCAAAGGTACTTTATCGCTACCAAGGGTTTTGGGCTATCTATGACCCCTTAGTCTCTACTGTGATGCCTCGTTAAAAACCCTTCTTCAGAAAAAATCCTTTTATTTTGGGAAAAATCATGAAGTTGGGAAAAGAGTACATCAGGGAGTAGAGTTCGCTTTTAACTGTAGTACATTTTCATATTACAAGCATGCCACGACCTAGGTAGCTCGGTGCCGTTTAAGTTGGTCACCTTGTAATAACCTTTTTCTAAGACCTCACTAATCTTGTATGGTCCCTTCCAATTAGCAGCGAGCTTTCCTTCCCCAGACTTGTTGACTCCTATGTCGTTCCTGATTAAAACCAAGTCGTCTGGGGCGAAACTCCTTCGAATGACTTTTTGGTTGTATCTGTTCGTCATCCTTTGTTTCAATGCTGCTTCTCTAATATGGGTTCGTTCTCGGACTTCAAGGAGTAGCTCAAGTTCTTCTTTGTGTCCCTTTATGTTTCCAACCTCGTCGTAGAAGTTCACCCTTGGACTTTGCTCGTTGATTTCAACCGGTATCATGGCTTCTATGCCATAAGCAAGTCGGAAGGGTGTTTCTCCTATGGCAGACTGAGGTGTGGTCCGATAAGCCCAAAGTACTCGTGGGAGTTCCTCGGCCCAGGCTCCCTTTGCGTCCTGTAACCTCTTCTTCAACCCTGCTAGTATGACCTTGTTTGCTGCCTCGACTTGTCTATTTGCTTGTGGATGTTCCACCGATGTAAACTGATGTTTGATTTTCATGCTGGCTACCAGGTTTTTGAAGGTTGAGTTGGTGAACTGAGTGCCATTATCGGTGGTGATGGAGTGGGGTACCCCATACCTGGTGATAACGTTCTTGTAGAGAAACTTCCGACTTCTCTGAGCGGTGATGGTGGCCAATGATTCTGCTTCTATCCACTTTGTGAAGTAATCCACTCCCACTATTAGATATTTTACTTGCCCCGGCGCTTGTGGGAATGGTCCTAGCAAGTCCAATCCCCACTTTGTGAAAGGCCATGGGGAAGTTATACTAATGAGTTCCTCGGGAGGGGCTACATGAAAGTTTGCATGCATTTGGCAAGGTTGGCACTTTTTCACAAATTCCGTGGAATCTTTTTGTAAGGTCGGCCAGTAGAATCCGGCTCGGATTACCTTTCTAGCTAACGACCTTGCTCCAAGATGATTCCTGCAGATTCTATTGTGCACTTCCTCTAGCACCTCGGTTGTCTTTGAGGTCGGGACGCACTTTAGTAGTGGTGTTGATATCCCCATTTTATAGAGGATATTTTTCACCAGCATGTAGTTTTGTGCTTTCCTCCGAATTTTCTTAGCTTCTTTTTCCTCTTTGGGGAGGATGTCGAATTTCAGGTATTCGATTAAGGGCTTCATCCACCCGAGGTCCAACCCGGTGACTTCAAAGATGTTTTGAACAGCCTCTGTTTTGGCCACAGAGGGTTCAGAGAGAGTTTCTTGGATCAGGCTTCTGTTGTTCCCTCTTGGTTTGGCACTTGCTAGCTTGGAGAGGGCATCTGCCTTGCTGTTGAGGTCCCGAGTTATATGCTTTACCTCGGTCTCTTCAAAGCGCCTAAGGTGTTCCAAGGTTTTGTCCAAGTACTTTTTCATGTTGGGATCTTTGGCCTGATAATCTCCATTTATTTGGGAGGTCACCACCTGAGAGTCGCTGAATATCATTACTTTGGTTGCACCGACTTCTTCTGCCAGCTTTAACCCTGCAATCAAGGCTTCATATTCTGCCAGATTGTTGGAAGCTGGGAACTCGAACTTGAGGGAAACTTCAATTTGCGTTCCCCCTTCGCTGACCAGTATTATGCCTGCCCCGCTTCCAACTTTATTGGAGGACCCATCTACATACAACTCCCATGTAGTGGATTTCTCCTCTTGATCTCTCGCGTATTCTGCTAGGAAGTCGGTGAGGCATTGAGCTTTTATTGTCGTTCGGGCTTCGTATTTCAAGTCGAACTTGGAGAGTTCTATTGCCCATTGAACCATTCTGCCCACAATGTCCGTCTTCTGGAGGACCTGCTTCATGGGCTGGTTCGTTCGGACTTTTATCGTGTGCGCTTGGAAATACAGCCGTAATCGGCGTGAGGCTACTACTAAGGAGTATGCAAACTTTTTAAGTTTTTGATACTTTAGTTTTGGGCCTTGTAGAACTTTGCTAGTGAAGTACACAGGATGCTATCCGACTTCATCCTCTCGTATTAGAGCTGATGCTATAGCTCTGTCTGCTACCGACAGGTATAGGACGAGCTCTTCTTCGACTATGGGTCAGGTCAGGATTGGAGGCTGGCTTAAGAACTTTTTGAACTCTTGTAAAGCTTCTTCGCATTCTGGAGTCCATTCGAACTGGCATCTTTTTCTTAGTAGGGAGAACAGTTGAAGGGATCTTAGTGTCGATCCCGCCAGGAATCTGGAAAGGGCGGCGAGCCTTCTATTTAATTGTTGGACCTCCTTTAGACAAGTCGGACTTTTCATTTCCAAGATAACTTTGCACTTATCGGGGTTTGCTTCGATTCCCCTTTGTGTTAGCATGAACCCTAGAAACTTTCCCGCCTCCACTGCGAAGGTACATTTTGTGGGATTTAGTCTCATCCCATCCAATCTTATGGTGTTGAAAACTTGTGAGAGGTCTATCAGGAGGTCGGTTTCTTCGGATTTCACCAGCATATCGTCTACGTAGACCTCCATTAAGTTTCCGAGGTGCGGAGCGAAAACTTTGTTCATCAACCTTTGATATGTGGCCCCAGCATTTTTCAGTCTAAAAGGCATTACCACATAGCAGTAGTTTGCCCTAGGTGTGATGAATGAAGTTTTTTCCTCATCCGGCTTGTACATCGGGATTTGGTTGTATCTTGAGTAAGCATCCATAAACAACAAGTACTGATACCCTGAGCTTGCATCTACTGGGGTGTCAATACTGGGAAGTGGATATGGGTCTTTAGGACACGCTTTATTCAGGTCGGTGTAGTCGACACACATCTTCCACTTGCCATTTTGCTTTTTGACTAGCACTACGTTTGCTAGCCATGCCGGATACTTGATCTCTCGGATGAAGTCGGCCTCCAAGAGGGCTTGCACTTGTTCCTCCACCACTTGAGCTCTTTCTGTTCCGAGCTTGCGCCTACGCTGCTGTACGGGTCGCGATCCGGGATGTACTGAAAGCTTGTGGGACATGAGCTGAGGGGATATCCCTGGCATGTCAGAAGCTTTCCAAGCGAAGAGGTCAGAATTATCTTGCAGGAGCTTTATCAGCTTCTGTCTCAAGTCTCCGTCTAGACTGGCCCCTATGTTGGTATTTTTTCCTTCCTCTTTTCCGATTTGAACCTCTTCAATCCTTCCCCCCGGCTGTGGCCGCAGCTCTTCTTTAGCTTTTATTCCTCCGAGCTCTATAGTATGAATTTTCTTGCTCTTTCATCGGAGGTTCAAGCTTTCATTGTAGCATTTCCTTGCCAACTTGTCTCTCTGTATTGTTGCTATTTCCTTAGGTGTTGGGAACTTCATGCAAAGGTGAGGGGTTGACACCACCGCTCCGAGCCGATTTAGTATAGTCCTATCAATTAAGTCGTTATATGCCGATCCGACATCGATGACGATAAAATCGATGCTCAGAGTTTTGGAATTTTTCCCCTTTTCGAAGGTCGTGTTGAGGGGGATGTATTCCAGTGGCCTAATTGGCATATCTCCTAGCCCATACAGGGTGTCCAGGTAAGCTTTTAGCTCCCTTTCATCCAACCCTAATTTGTCGAATGCGGGCTTGAAGAGTATATCAGCCGAACTCCCTTGGTCCACCAAAGTCCTGTGGAGGTTGGCATTTGCCAAGATCATGGTTATCACCACCGGGTCGTCATGCCCAGGCATGATCTCCTGCACATCCTCTTTGGTGAACGAGATGGTCGGGAGATCAGGAGACTCGTTTCCGACTTGATAAACTCGCTTTATGTGTCTTTTGCGAGATGATTTAGTGAGTCCCCCTCCCGCAAATCCTCCAGATATCATATGTATGTGTCTCTCGGGGGTTTGTGGTGGTGGGTCTCTTCTATCCTCATCATCTCGCTTTCTTTTCCCATGATTGTCTGACCTTTCCATGAGATATCTATCAAGTCGGCCTTCCCTGGCCAACCTTTCTATCACAATTTTAAGGTCGTAGGAATCATTTGTTGAGTGGCCATACATCTTATGGTACTCACAGTAGTCACCGCGGCCTCCTCCCTTTTTGTTTTTGATGGGTCTAGGGGCGGTAACCTTTCCGTATTACAGATTTCTCTGTATACGTCTACTAGGGAGACTTTTAGAGGAGTATAGGAGTGATATCTCCTCGGTCTGTCGGGACCGACCTCCTCTTTTTTCTTGGGCTCCCTTTCTTTCTCTTTTGCTGAGTGCGGAGGTCCCTGTCGCCAGTTTGGCTCCCGTAATCTGGCATTTTCCTCCATGTTGATGTACTTTTCTGCTCTCTCTTGTACATCACTCAAAGAGGTAGGGTGCCTTTTTGATATGGACTGGGAGAAGGGGCCCTCTCTAAGTCCATTTACTAGCCCCATGATAACTGCCTCTGTGGGCAGGTCTTGAATCTCCAAGCACGCTTTGTTGAACCTTTCCATGTAGTCTCGTAGAGATTTTTCGACCTCCTGTTTAACTCCCAGGAGACTCGGTGCGTGCTTTACTTTATCCTTCTGGATGGAGAACCTCATTAAGAACTTTCTCGAGAGGTCCTCAAAGCTGGTAACCGATCTTAGGGGGAGGCTATCGAACCATTTCATCGCTGCTTTCGATAAGGTGGTCGGAAAAGTTTGCAGCGAGTCACATCAGAAGCATCAGCCAGATACATCCGACTTTTGAAATTGCTTAAATGATGCTTCGGATCTGTGGTTCCATCATAGAGGTTCATATCAGGGCTTTTAAAGTTCCTTGGAACTTTTGCCCTCATTATATCCTCACTGAACGGGTCTTCTCCCTCTAGGGGCGACTCTTCTCTGTCGCCACGGGAGTTCCAACTTCTAAGGGAAGATTCGAGCTTCAAGAGTTTTTCTTCCAACTCTTTTCGTCGCTCTATCTCTTTCCTGAGATTTTGCTCTGCCTCTCGTTGTCGTTCTAATTCTTGTTCCAGTTGTTCCAAACGACCTTGGCGGCCGTGGACCAGCCCCATTAGCTCAGTTGCATGGGGCGGCCCTTCCTTTCCGGACTCTCGTCCTTCCGAGGAATTTACCTTTGGGTTCTTAAGCCTAGAGGTACCTTCTCTGTGCTGGTCGTTGGTTCCTTGGTGAAGGGTCAGATCCGCGTCATTGTTTTCGGTATCTGAATTTTCTTGTTCGGAATCAGACGTTGTATGACCATCTTCTGGTGAGTTGTCCGCCATTACTGGTTGATCTCTCGGGTCCCCGACAACGGCGCCAATGTTACGTTGGATAACCGGAGATTAATGAGCTGGACTCGTTAGGTTGGCCCAATCGTCTGAGAAGGAAGCCTTCGAGCGGGTGACGAATGAATTTTTGCCGGTATAGAATTTATCAAGTGATCAATCGTAGTATAGTCTAAACCAACGCAAAATCCATCATCAAACAAATCTACAATCTATATCCGAGAGTACTAGTCTCCCGAGTCGTTCTCCCTTGGAATTGCCAAAATGTGCATCTTATTGATTTAGTAAGCCTTGTTGGAATTCTTTGAAAGTTTAGCAAAGTAATGAGAAACAAACAATCAATTATCAAAAGACTTGGCTTAGGGTTGGCATTAGAAATTCTATCCTTATAGTCCATTCAATGTTGACAACAATTAGGCCTTGCTTCATTTAGTTATCCCCTAAGTTTAGAAGAAAATCAAATGAAAACAATCAACTTGAGTCACAAGTCCTAGCTTCACCTCATGGGAATCTAGCTTTAGTGCACTCCAAGCCAACTAGCAATCCCTAATTCCAAATCAACTATTGATATAACTATTCAACTTCTTCCAATGACCAAACCCTATGCCAAGTGTAAAAATTCTACTCCATAGCTAGTGTTGACATTTTATCAAACATGTGATGAGCAAAAAGGAAAGTCATAGTAAAATGAGAAGAAAAATAGAAGTGAAAGTATTGCAACATAAGAATCTAACAACAAGCCTCAAGGAGTAGCAATAGAAAGCAAATTCTCAAAGAGTTAACAAAATTCAAAATTACAACATTGAATTCTAGATCTATGAGAGTTGATCAATTACAACTACTTGAATTTGGAGAAGAAAAATCTATGATATGAATAAAATGGAGTGAGAATTGTAATGGATCTCACCAAAATGATTGAAAATTCAGAAATTGGGTGAAGATGAACCCTAGTGAGAAGCTTGTGACCTTTTCCTCTTCTTCTCTCCCCCAAAAGTGAAAAACTAACTCTCCTCCCAAAAATATCTAAAATCTAGCAAAAATGAACTAAGTGTCTTTTACCCTTGCTCCCTTAGTCTTTTAAGCCTTTTCTCGCCAAGGCATTTCCCCAAAAGGGGGATCCTTAACTACCTCCACGCCTAAGTCACGTGACTTCTTAAAAAAACACATTCGCAAATCGGCGCGCACGCGCAGGGTACGCGCACGCGCTGTTGAGGCTTCTTGTAATGTGCGCGGAGGCGTGATGTACGCGTGCGCGTCAATGAGGATCCTGGCTTAGCCGCCACTCAAGCCGGCTCGTGGCTTGGCTCTTAGTCTCGGCTTCACGTTGCTCTTATCCGCGCACGCGCCCATGCGGAGATTTCCAAAGCTCAATTTTCATGCTTCCTTCCTTTGCACCCGTCTTCCTTCCCTTTTCCTGTCCATTCCTACTCTGTATCCTGAAACCACTTAACACACAAGTCACGGCATCGAATGGCATCAAGAGAAGATTAGAAATGTATCTATTTTAGTGCAAAATAAGCATGTTTTCATTTATGAGGCAAAACTAGGAAAAGAATGCAAACTCTTGTATTCTCATATAGAAAGTGTGTGGAATCATTGATAAAACCCCTGAAATCAGCACAAGATAAACCCTCAAAATGGGGTTTGTCAGCGGGTTCGCGTCTATGGGGCCTCCGTCCGACTTGTGAGTGTGAGAGAATGGGGGGTGGTACCTGCAAAGACACTCCGATGCCTAAGTCAGCAAGGGTGTGAGCAGGTCTAAAGAGTATTGGGACTTAGAGATACCTGAGGGGTGTCAGTGTATTTATAGTGGTGAACCAATAACCACTGTTGGAGTAGTTCCACCTTTTAAGGTGGATAACCGTCCCTTTATCTTAGGGAGGTTGCGATATGGCTCCTGGAAGTGGGTTGAGAGATTTTAGGGGCAGTTATTATCTGCCAGCTAATCTTCACTTCCGACTTCCTTAGAGCAATTCGTGGGGAGCACCGACTTCTTAGGGGAAGGTCGGTGTACTGTGAGGCTCAACCCTGTGGGTTGGGCCTGTCGTTTGGACCTGGACCTTAGCGTTGGGTCAGGGTATAAACAACAAGTATTTGTATTTATAATTAATTATTTCGATTTTAGTTAATACTTATTTAGTCATCTTTTTTTTTATTAAAAAATTATAAAAGAAAAAATTTAATTTATATAAGAAATATACCAAATTAAAGAATTAAATTCTATTCTATTAATATATTAAAGTTATTTCAAATTATAGAATTGAGTCTTAAGTAGAAATAAATTTTATAAAAAAATAAAATTCTTTTGTAGCATTCAAATAATTTTTAAACAAACTCTAAGAGAAACTCTTGGACCAGAAGAAATTTTTATATTTTTAATCATTATTTAATTAATATATATCAAATCATTTTTAATAAATAAATTTTATAAATTTATATATACAAATTTTTTAAAAAATATAAATTATATTAATTTATGTGTATAAAATTTTAATAAATAATTAAATATAAATATAAACTATATAATTTTTGTATATAAAATTTGTTTAAATATGAATAAAAATTATTACTGATTTAAAATAATAATATTTATTAGTCATATAATTTTATTTTTTAAATAATTTTATTTATTTTATTATTTTTATTTTTTTTAAATAAAAAATTAAACATAATTAACTTTATATTTAACACGGTATATAAATTTAGCTTGGTCTAACTTTTTTTTTCTCTTCTAAACACAATTAAACGCAATTTAAAACTTCAATAAAACAATCTCATAAAGTGAGTCAAACTTGACTTTAGACATATTAGTTTCATTGCCTCCTGAAATAATTGATTGATATATTTAATTTATTGAAAAATATTATTATTTAAATAATTTTTAATAAAATATTTTTAATAATAGTTTTAAAATATATCTTTCAAAATATCAAAGAATTAATATTTTTAATGTAAAATAAAAGAAAAGTTAGTATTGATTCAAATACACAACAAAATAAAAAAAACATTGATCATCTAGAATTGTTTTATCTTTAAAAATATATATTAATCTATTAGAAAGATCTCATATTTTACAAATATTAATGTGTTTTAAAGAAATATGAAACTTTTTTTTATATTGTATTAGTAGGTGTGAAATCTTCTATGATAAAGTAAATTATGTGCTAAACACAGTTATGGTCACTTACAAAACGTAAACGTTACTGACGTTTTGTGTTTTTATAATTAAAATAATATTTTTTTATAAAACATCAATAACGTTTTGTATTTTAATAATTAAAATAATATTTTTTATTATAAAACGTTAATGACATTTTATTTTTTTATAATTAAATTTTTTTATTATAAATAACGTTTTATACTATCACTACAACAGTGTAAAATATACACTAAAATAATTAGATATTTTTATATTTCACATTAAAATTATTCATATATAAAAATTTTAGTCAAGGTTAAAACTCACTAAATATTAACTTGTTATTAAAGATAAAAGAAGAAGAAAAAAATTCTTCCTAATTCTAAATTTTAAATTTAAATATTGATATAAAATATAATAAATTAAAATTAAAATTAAAATTTATTTAATTAACAAAGAATTCAACATTTTTTACTTGATAAAGAGTGTTTAAGAATAAAT
The DNA here is from genome assembly GCF_014773155.1 of Arachis stenosperma. Lineage (NCBI taxonomy): Eukaryota > Viridiplantae > Streptophyta > Magnoliopsida > Fabales > Fabaceae > Arachis > Arachis stenosperma. Next base: position 36,589,578 of record NC_080384.1, read on the forward strand.
TATAACAAAAAAATGTATGCTAACAAATGAAATATATCATTTATAATTTTCTTTTATGTATATATTATTAGTCACATAAATTATTATGGAAAAATATAATATCACTCTTAATTTTTATAATACTACTCACATAATTTTTTTGTATTATATTTTATATAAATTTGTCAAAGAAAAAAATATTTTTAAAATAAAAATAACATTATTATCTCTTATTATTTTTTTCATTAGTCGATTGATGAATTGAGTTTGAATTTTAAAATTAAACTGGTTTTATTGAGTTCGGTCATGAGCCAATTTCTTTTTTAAGTTAGGAGTGAGATTTGAATTTGTGATATTTAGATGAATATAGAAAAATTATGCTATTTGTTTAAATTTTAGCTCATTGACGTCATGATGAGCTAAATTTAAAATTAGTAAGACCGATCTCTTCTATTTTTTCTTGGCGAATCGGTTAAAATTTAACTCATTTTATTATTTTTAATGGTGGTTATAATAATGATATGGTTTGGACATACAAAAAATTCATCGTTAATTATTAATTAAAACTTTAATAATATAATAAAGTTTAACTTATTTGAAACATTAAAAATAATATTAAACTAAATTAAACCTTAGTACTTATTCAAAGATAAAAAATATTTTTAAAATACTTTTCAAATGAATTATTATCGTCGAATAATAAAAATATGATATATGACATAATTTTACTGTTCGTCATTTTTTTTTTGTTAAACTAAAACTAGGAGAATCAATAATGACTTAACTAACTTTTTATTAAAAAATCCATTCAATTGATTTGGTCGTCTTTTGTTTAGTAAAAAAAAAAATGAATCTGACAAATTATAAATCATATCACATATTATATTCCCGTTGAAAAACATTTTTTCTTCGTTTTATCTCAAAATTAAACTCTCCCATATCATTAGGTGTATATAGGTCAGACCAAATTTAATTAAATTTTGACACAATTTTAATATTTCATCAAATTATTATAAAGATTGAATCTAATTATCTAACATTAAATTAACTCGATAATAATTAGATTAAACCTGATAGATTAGATTATATAATTTTGTAAATTTTATATGATAAAATAATAAATTTTTATTTTTAAATATTAAATTTAATAAATATTATATTATATTTATATTAACATAAATTATTTTAAAACAAAAACATTATAATATTTTATTAATAATTCAATCTTAAAAAATATATTTTATTTGTAAAATAAGATTTTGGACGAGACAAAATCTATCCAAAATATAACTTAAATTTAATCTAAAAATTATACCGAATAAAAAAAAATCATACCAGATAAAATATAAGATTTTTTTATTATATGAAATAAAAAATATTTAAGAAAAAATAGTTACGGTTAAATCCAATTTTTTCTTTTGGGGTTTGATTGCAAATTGTCTAGGAGGAGAGCGATCTGGCTCTTGGATATACAGTTCGTTGTGGATTTTAGTGATCTGCGTCTTACGATTTGATTCTTTTTAAAGTAATAAACAACGCATAAAATAAATAAAAAAAAATTATTATAAATATCCGATAAAAGTAGATATTTTTTTATTACAAAATATATTATTTTATTATTTATTCTTGTGGGTCACACTTTAAGAAGTAAGAATTGATTTGCAATTTTATTGTGTTAGACTATTTAATAGAATTGTTCTATCTTGTTTGGCATAAATACCGGTTATGTAATGATGAGGACGTAGCACTAATAAGAGGTTAGCACATTTATTATCCAACAATTCATATGTTGGAGTTATTTATTTTGTTGATAAATTTGAGTGAGGAAAGTTTTCAGGTGTTGGTGATGACATCCATTCAAAAAGAACCTTTAAAATAAATATTAAAAAGTTGATGGCAACTTTACGTAAGGCAGAGTTTGATTTTTTGGGGATGATAGTGGAAAAATTGACAAATAAGTCATCTTTACTGTTATTTTACAGAACTGTACATGAGATTTAACTTAAGGAAATGGATTTTTTTCAATTTTTTTAACACTTAAAAAAATGCAATGTGATTTCTCATAGTTAATTTTATAAGTAGAACTAAAATTAAATATGAGAGAGAAAACAATAAAGGGTGAAAGATTACAATTGACACCATTCAATTTTTTTTACTGGAGAAGATCTATTCCCGTTAACTTAAATGTCATTTTAAAATATTATTAAGGGGTCAAATTCAAATTAATCATATCAAATTAATTCTGTATCTGATAATAAGAAGGTAGAGATTAAATCTATAAATATACATGATTAAAGAGAATAAAAAGATAAATTACTTTACAGACTCACAATTCATATTGATATAGTCTATTATTTTTTAATGGTACGATGATTACACTTATTTTTTTACGTTGAATCTTAAAGTAATGAATTAAGAGTGTTCTTTTGATTAAAAAAATTCCAATGATAATTCACCAATGAGTTTGAAATTGAACAACAATTTAAAAATAAAGATGAAGTTTTTATGGCAGATAAGACATATAACATCGGGAGAAATAGATAGTGACAAAATACAACAGTCGTCATTCTTGTATGCAAATATCAATGTGAAAAGACCATCAAAGATTAGATTTAAAAGTAATGATTTAAATGATCTTTACAATGGTAAAAACAGATCCAACCATTAGCATAAGAGTTCTTTAAGGATCTATTGAAAACAACTTCAATTACAAAGAATCCTATAAAAATGTTTGACTTGCAAAGAAGAGAGTAATCGATAAAAGATACGAAAATTGAGAGATAACCATACAACGAACTTTTCACGTGGTTATTTGTAATGTAGATGCACTTACCCGATATGTATCATTACATTGATTTTAGTTACATACGTAATTTTAAATGATATTATGTTCTACTAGTTATCATGAATTAGGTGCTTAGGTTTAATTTGTAACTCAATCATATTGTAGTAATTAAGACAGTGTTAGGTTTCATCAAGTGTTTTGGACATTTTTACCTTGTGTTAAAATTTTTAAACACTACAAATCACTCATCTGTATTAATAAAATTTACTTGTATGGTCAATATGGAAGCACTTGCTTATGGCTATTGTCCAAGATGGTAATTTAAATATATTGCCTATTGTATTTACGGTAGTTGAAAGATAGATGAATAAGATTTGGTCATTTTTTCTGTCTTACCTCAGACAACAAGTCACACCTCAGCCTAGCATATTGGTGATTTCTAACAAGCACAAGTCAATTGATTCTGCACTGAATGTTGATAGAAGTGGCTGGCAAGAACCTCATGCCTTCGAGACCTTTTACACATGACATATTGCGGCTAACTTCATAAAATACTTTAAGAACAATGACTTGAAGAAAGGTACTTGTCATTGCAGCATATATGAAATTGCGTAAAGAGTTTGTTCACTACTTTGTCCTCTTCCAGTTTCCGACATATGGCAACTCTAAATCATTATAATTGACGTCCCACTTATTCTGAACCCTATTTGTTAGTGAGACTTGATTAGGGCTGGAAGTGAGTCAAATCTGCTCATGAGTCAGCTCGAGCTCGACTCGTTAATAGCTCGATAAGCTGAATAGGTGAGCTGGTGAGCCGATAGGGGTGTAAGTTACCGAACCGAACTGAAATTTACCGCAAAACTGAGCCGAAATTTACAACAACCGAATAGATAAAAAAATTGATTTTTTTGGTTTTTTTCTGAATTAAACCGATCAGTTCGGTTCGGTTGGCTCGACAGAAACCAAACCGAACCGAAGAAGTGGCTTAGTAATGCATTGAAATGGAAATTTTAGACTTAACAAATGTGTTTGTTTTATGTTTAGTTGTTGGAATGAGTTGAAATTCTGTTGAATTTGAATGTAATGTAATGTAATATTATTTCAATTTATTGATTGTTTTGAATATCATTTTACTGAAATTAATTTTCTATTAGTTAGGATTTAAAAACCAAAAAAACTGACCGAATCAAACCGCTTTTAGTTCGATTCGGTTCGGTTCGGTTTGGTTGTTGCACAGACAACAAACCAATTGGTTGGTATTCTGTGAAAACTGAACCAAACCGAACTGATAACACCTCTATGAGCCGAGCTTAAGCTTGAAATTGAGCTAATAAATTAAATGAGCCGAGCTTGAGCTTGGATAAGCTTAGCTCATTAACTCGTGAGCAGACTCGATTATATATAATATTAAAAGTATAGATTAAATGCATATAAGATATGCATATTAATAATTTAATATATATATAATAGTAATATATAGTTTTACATATGATTAATATTTTCAATTATTTAAAATTTTATAGTCATTTTGTATATATAATTTTAATATAAGATATAAATAGAAAACTTATAATTGAAAGAGAGATAATATATAAAATTTATCTTTTTTAATATATATAAGTTATAATTTATTGATATAAAATTATAGATTATATCCTTATTATTTGAGTCAACTCGTGAATTTTAGTTGAATCAAAATTGAGCTCAGGAATAAAAAGTTCAATTGTTAATAAATTGAGCCGTGAATCAAGCTTAATTTTCGTGAGTCGAGTTTAAAATCTAACTCTACTCACTTCCACGAGCCCTATATACACGCAAAAGAACAACAAACCCACTCCAAACGAAAAATTAGCACCTCGTTGCTATTTACTCCTACTAGACCATTGACGTTGACCTGAAAAAGGGTGAACAAGAAAAGATCTCTGACCTTTTTAGCTCAGTGATTGTTCCTCCCCTAATTGAACCAAATGCTACTCATCTTCCATAAATTATAATCACAGTTTGCTAAAGCCTATTCACTAAGGTTGTGTGGTGTGCGGAGTTGTAGAGAAAATGAGCTCAAAATATTCAGGTGACAAAGCTTCGGATGTGGACAGCTGGTTCTGGTTAGTTGCCGGTCTGATAGCAGGCATGATTTTGAGTCCGTTAATATCAAGCTGCTTACCCACTTGGAAATCCTCACTCAAGAGCATGTTTGAGACTCTGCTGGATCAGCTGGGCCATCGAGAAAGACCTTCAAGCATGGTCAACGATTCAGCTTCCGCTCATTTTCTGGATTCAAACATCAGAGAAGGCTTCTGCCTGATCGAGGACGAAGATTCATCTTCATCTTCCTATCATTCTGTGGATTCAAACATCAGCGAAGTCAGTTCGCTATGCGAGGAAGATATTGCTCCCGTTCAGTTTCAGGATTCAAACAACAGCGAAGAATGCGTGGATTCCCATAAGCAGGTCTATAGATACGATGTGTTCCTAAGCTTCCGTGGTCCTGACGTCCGCAACAATTTCGTTGATCATCTTTTCGAACGACTCACTAAAAAAGGCATTTTCACATTCAAGGATAATGTAAGGCTCAAGAGAGGAAAACGCGTTAAACCCGAGCTAATGGATGCAATTAGAGATTCACGCCTTGCTATCGTTGTCTTCTCTAGCACATACCCGACCTCAACGTGGTGTCTCGATGAAATGTCCGCTATAGCTGATCTCCATCGACAAAAGAAACAAATTGTTGTCCCAGTTTTCTGCGGCATTACTTCTTCTGATGTTGGAAGACGAGGAGGCCCATACGATGTCCACTTCAATTCAGAGCAATACAGCAAAATTCCCAATAGGGTTGACCGATGGAAGTTTGATGCCAAATATTTAGCCAAAGTGAATGGTTTCCCTATAAACCCTGAGAGGTATGTATAAGAAACGTTCTTCTCTTATTTCCAAATATTTTAGTGTTTGCTTGTCGCTCTTGATCTGTTTGATGGGTGATCGTTTGGTAATTTTTCTTTCAGACCAGAGACTAAACAGCTGGAAGAGATTATTGCTTTTGTTACAAAGGAATTGAATCATAAATTCACAATAGACATCAGTGATCTGATTGGGATACAGCCCCGTGTGGCAGATCTAGAAAGACGACTCAAGTTGACATCAGAGGATGTTCCCTTTCAAATTCTCGAAATTTTGGGCATGAGCGGGATAGGAAAGACAGTTCTTGCTAAGATCTTGTTCGACAGAATCTCTTATCAATTTGATGCTTGCTGTTTTATTCAGGACGTCAACCACATTCATAAAATGCATGGCAGAGGGGCTACTACTAAGATTCAAAAACAGATTATTCATCAGCTTTTCCAGGAAGAAGATCTACAATTTCTAAGTTCTCCTGAAATAGTCAAGATGCTACAAAATAGGTTATGTAACCCAAATCTCCCCAAAAGGGCTCTTATAGTTCTTGACGATGTTGATGATCCAAACCAATGGCATAAATTGGGAATATTGCCTAACTTTCTTGGTGCAGGAAGCAGAGTTGTCATAACTACTAGATTTGAGCATATTCTTAATGTGAATACTACAGCATATGAAATTTACGAGGCTCCACTGTTGAATGATGATGATGCACTGAAACTCTTTCTAACAAAAGTCTCCAAGAGTGACTATCCTAGCACTACTGTCAGCGGTGTATCTCATAAGATAATAGAATATGCTCAACGCCTTCCTTCAGCAATTGAAAAACTGGCTTCCTCCTTCCATCCAATAGGTGAAGAGCTCTGGGAAAGAGAATTGGTGAAATGGAGAAAATATCCGAATGAAAGGTTTATGAAGTCTCTTCAGGAGACAAGTTATGACGAACTGAATAGAGATGAGAAGGTGATATTTCTAGATATAGCCTGTTTCTTTGGGGGGAAAAGGAAGAAATATGTGGAGCATATTTTGGGGACTAAAATGTCAGATCCCTACCTTGCGATTCAAGAGATTCGGAGGAAGTCACTCATAACAATTAGGAACCATGAAATTCATATGCATCAAATGTTACGAGAATTGGGAAAGAACATTGTTCGGGACAAATATCCAGAAGAGCCAAAATATTGGTCTAGATTGTGGGATGTTGAGGATTTCCAAAAAGTCTTGATGTCCGATATGGTAACAAGCTGAGTTATCCTCACCAAATTAATTCTATGATTTTTGTGTTTCCATTTTGTAACGTGTTTTTGGGATATTTTTCAGGAAGCAAACAAAGTTCAAACCATAGTTTTGGATGATGATGTCTCCAAACACGAGGACATGAAGATTGAAGGATTATCAAATATGAGGGATCTTAGACTGCTTATATTACATCATAAGAGCTCCTCAGAAAACCTCACTTTTCGTTTCAATGAGCTATACTATCTTTTATGGCATGGTTACTCGTCCACTTCTCTCTCACTATCCATATGGTATAATCTTGTTGAATTAAATCTAATTAATAGCAGAATCCAACAACTATGGGAAGGCAGCCAGGTAATATTTCTATCATCTAAAAAGGATGAGTTTACAAGTTTGTTTTACTATCAATAATACTAAAAAAGAAGAAGTTCACAATTCTTTTCATCTGTTACTTTACTTCGTGTTAAAAGAGTTTTTGTTTTACGATACTTTTGTTGACACTTGAAATTTAAAATAATTGTAAAAAGTTATTTGTTCATTTTTCTTTTCAGCAAATATTTACTATTAAGAACGGTGAACTCGCATGTCGTTGTCTTCATTTCAAATTGATAGTTAAAGACCGTTAGATGAAAATTTGGTCAAATATGTTAAGAATACCAACTTCAACTGGGTTTCCATCATTAAGAATACCTGTTAGATCTTTTTTCTGCTTTACATTTTCTAATTACTACTGTTTGCTTGTAGAGTTGTAGTCTAATATGCTTGTAGCCAATTCTTTCTTGGCAGGCAATTCCAAATCTAAAAAAGGTGGATTTGAGCAACTCGAAAAATCTTAAAGAGATGCCAAGTTTTGAAGGTTGCCGAGGACTTGTGAGACTAGATCTTTCAGGATGCACAAACCTAACGAAAGTGCATGAATCAATTGGGCTTCTTAAAGAACTTGATTGTTTGAGTTTGCAAGACTGTACCAGTCTAGCCCTTCTTGATTTTGGCACTAATTGTCAGTTACGTTCTCTGAGAACTCTACTTCTCTCTGGCTGCACCAAGCTCGAGCACACGCCAGATTTGTCTGGGCTTTCAAATCTTAGGTACCTGGATCTTGAGCGATGTACAAATTTGTCCACAGTTCATAGGTCTATTGGGGAGCACGCAACACTCAAGTACTTGAGTCTGAGAGGCTGCATAAATCTTGTTCATCCACCTGACATTGTCAATGGCAACTCATCCCTCCTAATTCTAGATTTGAGCGGTTGCATGAGGATAACCAACCTTCTCTGCCGCAGACGAAAATTTGCACCTTCCTCCTGCCTGGAATCTTTGATATTTCTGAGTTCTGACTTCCTTGAGCCAACAAGAACTCTTGATTTTGTTGCAAAGATGAGGTGTTTAGAAAGACCAAACCCGAAGAAACAGGGTTTCAGTTCTGTATTTGACAGGGACTGGCTTTGTTCTAAGCTGACATATTTAAACCTGGCATACTGTCATGAGCTTAGAAGATTTCCTGAGCTATCATTTCATGGCCTTCATGAGATGAAAGGAACTTTAGAACGGTATCCACAACTCTCCATCATAGGTCAGGATTATATATTTTCAGCTTCTACTGTATGAATGGTACTTGATGGAAGAGGTAAAACAGAATATGAAGGAGGCCAAGGCGGAGGAAAAGAACATTGGTCTGTGGACTCAAACCTCTCAGGTAATCATCCTTCTTCACCTACTTATAAAAGAGAATTCCTCGTGAAGCAAGGCAAAATTCAGAATCTTATTTCAGCAACAAAGAAACATTCTCATCCTATGTCATCTTTAATTTTAGTTAAATAATTTCTTTTTAAATAATATCAAAATTAAAAAGATGTAACATATTCACTAAAGAAAGGCAGATAATTCTTTCTTGTTACTAAATATTTTATAGACATTAAAGTGATGATATTTGTATATGTAAGTAAATCTAATAGACATCCAATTAAATTTATAAAGCTGTTATTGTATGAAAAAAGACACATACGTAAACGATTTGGAATTGTTGCATTTGAGTAAAGGATCTTCACAATCATTTTAATCAAGTAAATTGTCCTAATATATATATAAAGAATTAAGACATTTGTTAATGTATGTCGTATTTTACATAGAATTAGTGAATGAAATTTAAAAAAAAAATAATAAAATTTTTCATATGTATAATTCCTTTGCATGAATTTCTATAATATGAAAAAGAGTATTATAAACTTTTCTATATATCACGAAAGATTATAATTTCACCCCTTTATCATATTATTTTTATTATTATCTAAATTCTTCTTCAGTTTCATGTATTTCTCATCCACAAACTTTAGTTACCTTATTTTGTCTGTTAACTCTCGTACCTAACATTTCCCTCTTTTCCTTTTGCATTGGTTTTCACATCTCTTGGAAGCTCAAAGAGAGGTAAAGCACTCTTCACGCGATTTAGAACTTGAATGTGCGTAGTGTTTTGAGAGCGCTTTTCTAAACATTTGATGAACCTGTTGAGAAGCCAAAGTCAGTTATACTTTGAAATGGAGGGAATAAAAAATAATTATTGTTGGTGCGTGAAATATCTATAATATATTATTAGTTCCTAAGAGTTTGATTAGTAAAAAAGAAGTCTATTAATTTAATTTGGTAGCTGGCTAATTACTATTGGCTAGTTAGTGCTGTTGGTTTTAGTTTTGCTATAATCACTTGATTCAGTTGAAGCTATAAAATAGGAGTTTTAGTCATTATAAACGTGCGTGATCTTTTTTTCATCTAATAAGAATTCTGGTTCTCTAATTCTTGTTCTTTTCTCCTCTTGCATCATAATCTGTGACTTCGAACAGGTTTTATCAATTATCATTACGATTTTTGACTGACCTCTATAAAACTCCACAGTGGATTTGTTGTCAACAATTGCAAGTTACTCGTCAAGCTCTTCCTCTCCAAATTTCTGTGTGGATGTTGACATACGATTATTCAGCTATTACTCTGAAATATGATTGTGATATCTTAACACTTAACAGAGGAAATCTTTGATAGGATATGATAATTTCATCATGCAACTTTGAACCGTATATGAACAAATTTAATATATTCTACAATTTGAAACTACTCATGGTTCTGAAGTACTCTCGCTAAAGAACTTGACTGGGAAAGATAAAACACTAAACACCAAGCAAGGTAGAGCACTGAAGCATTTTAACTGTTTCTACAGATTCACTTCCATAAATGAGAGGTCAACTCAAATTGAAACACCGAGCTGGAAATTCACTCCATAAAAGGAAATGCAATGCAAAACCACAATGCAAGTGAAAGAACTGCGGTTTGCAAAGGTATAATAAACAGACAAAATATAATAAAGAAACTCTGATAAGATTGAGAGAAGAAAGGCAGAGAGAGAGAGTATGCACCTCAACTTTTCTTGCTAACCATGCAGTCAATTGCCTTGTCATGGTACAGTAGCAATCAAATTAAGACCAAATGAGAGCTTATGCAATCTTGTAAGCACACAATAACACATCAAGTTTTGATATGTTTGCCTGGCAAGCCTCAATGGTATCACTATCTTTTTCTCCTTATGGAGTTTGAATAATTGTGACATCACTTAACTCAAGATTTATGGTGGCTGGCACCTTTAAGAACTTAAGCTTTTTAAGATTCACAATAGAATGATGAATAGTAGATAAACTTGTACAATCTCCAAGATCAATGTGCTCAAGATTGGGTAGTCCTGTAAAATCTGGTATGTTCTTAAGATTTTTGCAATTATAGAGGTCAAGAACCCTCAAAGAACTTAATTTGCTTTCATGATCAAGATTGAGGGTGACCAACTTATAACAGTCACGGAAACTCAAGTAAGCAAGTTCTTTAAGATATCCGATAGATGGATGGACTTGCACTAGGTTTGTGCATCCCGTGAGATCTAGCCGCTTAAGACTTGAGCTCCCTTCAAAATTTGGCGTCTCTATGAGCTCTTCTGAGTAACTCAAATCCACCCTTTCCAAACGTGGGAAGTTCTGTGCAAAGAATCATTAGTTACCAACATGTCATTTTGTTATATTAAATCGCTTAACTTTGATACCAAGCAGAAAAAGATTATAATTATAAAATGAGAAATAGTACATGTCGGTGCAAAAGATATAAAAACACTTTCATTATATAATTGGAAACAATATTATGACAAAATAGTTTAATTCTGATACATTATCAATATTGTTTTATATTATCACTAAAGCATTAATGAACAATATCATTGTTGATTTGGTGTAGTATGACAACATGATCAAATGATGCCACAATGCTCTATATATTATGTATCTGATATCCAATTTAAAATCATTTATATTTTAATTCACTTTAACAATTTTATCCATAGTTTTCTTGGATAGTTCTCTACCCTTTGCTAATTGTAAACTTACTTTCCATTTGATCATCTCTCCTAATTGAAGCCTTTAGCCCTTCTCCAAATATATCTTTATCTTTATCTTTATCTTTATCTGGCCTAATATAGTGATATATTCTCTTATCCATCTCAACATCATCGTCTCTTGATATTGAGCTTATTTTCTTGTTACTTTTTTATTGTCTAATATTCAGTCTTATAAAATATTGCTTGCCTAATTATGCCGTAAAAATGATCTTCAAGTTTGAGTGGTAACATTTAACACAAATTATGAGAGTTAAAACTAACAAGTGAATCTTTTTTTTTTGGCCTTAATCTGAATGTTCTCAGTTTTGGGTTAGATTTTTTAGTAATTTTATTCAAGCCTTTTGTTTAAAAATATCCTATGATATGATGCGTATATAAAAATGAACAGATTTATGTCATCAACAATACAACCTATGTTGCCAACGAGTTATAATTCAAATGGCATAATCTCTCCATTCTCATCTAGAAATCTTTGATTCGAGTCTCACTCTTAAATTTGGACACAAAAAAAAAAAAAAATAATCAGTCACTATGTATTTTTTTACAAAATCAGTTACTATATATTTTATATATTTCAATGTATACTATGGACTAATAGTTGATTTTGGTGTTAATCTAATATAGTTATTCCAAATAACATCTTCTAAAATATTTTATTTTTGTTTATTTTATTTAAAATTTTTTCTACCTCTTTGAAAAAATAATTGAGATGATTATTCTTTTCACTGTTTTTATAATTAAAGGGGAAAAAAAAAAAGAAAAACACAAGATGAGGAAGATGTTAAACTACCTTGCAGCCATTCCATAGGTGTTCGATGCGGCTGTTAGGCAAATTCAATTCAACAAGACGGTTATACGGTTCAAATGAAGGCAAAGAAGAGAAAGAATATCCCTGCCACCAAAGATACCGTAATCTGTGGGGAAGAGAAGGTAGACTTCCCCCAAAGTCTTGATCATATAATATCAGCAGTACAAGATTTCTCATTTTTGACAATCCTTCAATGTTCAAATATTCATGTTGGGAGGCAGAGTTACCCTCATATAGAACTATGGATTTAACTTTGCTTCCCTTCTGAAAAACGAGCACAAACATATTACTAAATGGAAGAACTTTAATTAGAAGGACTTCTTTCGACAAAATCATAAAAATTATACATAAACACATAACAAATAAATGTAATTGTGCAAGTATTTCTCTTGCAGAGAGGAATCCTTACCGTTGTTGAGTTCAAGGCAACGATAAAATCCTCGCTAAGCCACAATCTACTACGCAATGCTGGATTTTTTGGATCTTCTTCACGGACAATTTTCTTTCCCAAATCTTGCAACAGACCGTGCATATGAATTTCCTCATTTTGGATAGTGATGAGTGATTTGTCCAACAAAGCTTGAATCCCAATTTCAGCAAAAAATCCACAAGAATTTAGAACTTGGATTACATAATCCCCTCTCTTCCCATGAAAGAAACAAGCAATGTGCAAAAAGATTTGTTTCTCTTCCTGGTCTAAACTCTCAAAACTTGTTTGAAGAGGCTCCATGATTTCAAAAAATGGCCCTCTTCTCAGTCTATTCAAGGTATGTTGCCAGAAGGTTACATCACGGTATTGCAAAAGAGAAGCCAGTACTTTGATTGCCAACGGAAGATCATGAGCATATTCTAGTACTCTAGGAATGAACTCAGAACAGCTCTGATCATTAACAATACCACCTCGACAAGCATTCAGGAACAGATCACGAGCTTCATCTTTATTCAATAGTGGAATGCGGTAAATTTCATCTACTCCATATGCATTCAAAATTTGCCTATTCCTAGTGGTTATGATAATCCTACTTCCCATCCCAAGCACTATAGGATTTATAGCCAATTCCTTCAAGTGCATTAGTTCATCAACATTGTCAAAGACTATAAGGATCCGTTTCCAAGATAACCTTTTCCTTGCCAATCCAGATATTTCGAAAGGACTGTAAACATCTGAAAGTTTTTCGTTTAATGTTCCATGGAGGATTTGTTTCTGAACAGCAGTAGCACCACCGATTCTGTAAACCTGGCTTACCTCCTTAATAAAACAAGCAGCCTCAAATTGCTCAGAGATTCTGTCATACAAAGCTAAAGCATGAGTTGTCTTTCCAGATCCAACCATTCCCCAAATTCCAAGAACTAATACACACTCATCCTCTAATTTCAAAAGCTTCTCTAGCATGTTTAAATTGGATTGTATTCCAACTTGATTATGGCTACTAAGCGTACTGCATAGTTCTACTATCTGAATGATCTTTCCAATCGCTTGAATCTCTGGTCTGAAAGAAAAGATTAAAAAATAAAAAATTTTCAAATAAAGTCACTAATCAATCACATATATATGAAATCAAGGGGAGAAAAAAGAAACCAAACATAGATACTTTTGAAGATGATTTGTAATAGATTAACTTATTATGGTAAGAATGCAGAGTTTGCCTGATTAAACGTGGAATGATTAGTGGTTTACACAAGATAAGTTATGACCTGGAGATACTCAACAGAGTACAGATTGTGTAAAATATGGTTTATATACGTACTCATCTCTTAGAACCACACCACTCAAATTGGCCATTCGCTTCAAAGCTGACCTCCACCGTTGAACCTTGAAAGGATCTTGTTTGAATTCCTTTGTGTACGAAGCGAAGGCTTTCTCGTAAGGGCCAGTTTGTCTTCGAACATCCATAGAATCCACATCAAAGAAAACTGGGATGATAGTTTGTTTTGGTTCCCGGTGACATTCAACTATGGTAGCTATTTCTTCCAAGGAGCTTGTTGAGTCAGCATAATCTCTTGTGAAGACAACAATAAGAATCTGCGAATCTTTGATTGCTTGGAGGACCTGTGACGGAATGGATTCTTTTCTTTGAATCTTGTCGTCACTCTTGAAGGTGGAAAATCCTTCCTTGGTGAGACAATGGTAAAGATTGTCAATAAGTGTGTAGCTAGTGTGGGTGCGTCTGAGACTGAGAAACACGTCATATTTGTTGACTTCCTGCAATGATGGTCTTCTTTGAGTGAATCCTGGAGTTTTATCAGTGGACCTTGTCCTTTGGAATTTATAAACCAGTATGTCCGACACCTCCTCAACGATTCTTTCAATCCATTCGGCTTTTGCCCTGAAAGAGGAGAGGAACAGCAATAATCTGTCATACCAAAGCAACATTACCTCGCAAAAGCCAAAGGGAAAGCAATGGTTAGTTTGTATACATACTGATGTGTTAAATGAAAACCACTTAATTTTGCCAAATACGTCATTGCTCCCTTCCATTTGTAGATCTTGTCAGGATAATCTTTAGCTCTCTTCCTTAGAGAATCAAAGGCAAACTTGCATGCCCCACTTTGATGTCGAACATCACGTGGATCCACATCAGAGAAAATTGGGACAAGTTCCTGCTTCTTATTTTTGTGACAATCAACTATAGCAACCAGTTCTTCCAAACACAAAATTGAGCTAGCAAAATGTCTTGAGAAGACAACGATAGAAATCCGTGAATCTTTAATTCCTTGGCGGAACCGTGCTGTGATTATATCTACTTTCTGTAAATCCACCTCGTCTCTATAGACCAAAATATCTTCTTTCAAGAGATGATACTTAAGATAATTAATAAAACTAATGCATTTTTTATCACCTGCGAAACTCAGATACACATCATATTTATAACCCCGCTTATAAAACGTACTCCTCTCACTGATAATTGACTTTGACTCCGGAGGAAGATGATAGCAAGCTGAATCTGCCTGCTGGATAAGAGAGCTGTCTTTGCTGATATTTGAACCCAGAGAATGAAGAGAAGCCGAAACTTCCTCGCCCGAATCTGAATCTTGGTAACCCAGCAGAGCCCGGAACTTGCTGCTGAGTAAGGCTTTCCAACTGAGTAACATGCCTGATATGAATGAACCAAAAAAAATACCTGATAGGAAAAGGCACACCACCGTCCATGACCAACTCGCATAAGCAAAAGCTGTTGCCGTCTCACCTGGGTCCATTTCTTACAAGACACTCTGCATCGCCTCAAATATCATATAAACCAATTCAATTGATGCTGTCAAACTGCACACAGATACGGGAGCTTAATTAGCACTAGAGTTCTATTACTACCGTATTTGAATACGTTTTCCGTCTATACAACTAGTGAATCTTTACCCGTTATTTTTTGTTTATAGTTTATAAATAGTTAATACACAATAGAAGCTCTGAGTAGTCACTAGTCAAGTTCGATTATTCATGTTCCTTAATCATTAAAATAAAAGATTTAGTAAATTTTTTATAAATTTCTTTTAAATATCAAAAATATAATACAGAAATTTTGGATTTTATAGATAATTATAAGACAATTTATATAATTCTTAAAACAAAAAATTATAGTATAATACAATGATAATAATATATATTGAGCAAAATTTTTGACTCTTAAAACAAAATATTTTATGATAATAAATTCTATAATATAATAAAAATAAAATATGGTCTCCCACTCCCAAGTCCCACCGACCAAGAGCACCAGCCGGCCCTGCAAGAGCATTGACGTTGACCTTGTAATTAATGACTTTTAGGCCGGTGATTGTTCCTCCCTTAACTGGAAGAAATGCCACTCATCTCCCATCTCAAAATATTCAGGTGACATGTCGTCGGATTTGGCCAGTTGGTTATGGTTACTTAGCGCTTTCATAGCAGGTGTGATTTTGAGTCCGATAATATCAGGCAGATTACCCATTTGGAAATCCTATCAAGCTGATCAGCAAGTTATAACTTGCAGCAGCGCCCTGAGCAACGACGAAGATTCATCTTCCTATCATTCGCAGGTCTATAGATACGATGTGTTCCTAAGCTTCCGTGGTCCTGACGTCCGCAACAATTTCGTTGCTCATCTTTTCGAACGTCTCGAAAGAAGAGGCATTTTCACATTCAAGGATAATGTAAGGCTCCAGAGAGGAAATGAAGTTTCTACAGAGCTAAGGGATGCAATTAGAGATTCACGCCTTGCTATTCTTGTCTTCTCTAGCAACTACCCCAAATCATGGTGGTGTCTCCAAGAAATGTCCACTATAGCTGATCTCCACCGAAAAAAGAAACAAATTGTTGTCCCAGTTTTCTATCACGTTCCTTCTTCGAATGTTAGAAGACAAGCGGGCCCGTACCTTGACCACTTCAATTTACAGCAATCCAGGTATCCCGAAGAAACAATTAACAAATGGAAGACTGATATGACGTATTTGTCCAACGTGTATGGCTTCGATATAGTAGACTCAAACGGGTACGTAAATAAAACTAGCTGAAAATTGTTATCTTTCGTTGTCTGTTTCATGGACCTGATTTCTTCTCTCCTCGTTCAGACAAGAGCCTAACCACCTGGAACGGATTATTGGTGACGTGGCAAAGAAATTGAATCATAGTTTCACATTAATTACCAGTGATCTAATTGGGATACAACCCCGAGTAGCAGAGCTCGAAAGACGACTCAAGTTAACATCAAAGGATGTTACTTTTCAAATTCTTGAAATTTGGGGCATGAGCGGTATAGGAAAGACAGTTCTTGCCAAGATCTTGTACGACAGAATCTCTTATCAATTTGATGCTTGCTGTTTTATCCAGGACGTAAACCATATTCATAAAAGTCATGCCAATGCCAGCCAGACTGCTATTACAATGGTTCAAAAACGAATTCTTCATCAAATGTTTCAGGAACAAGTACATTCTGACGATCCTGCCGAAATAGCCAAGATGCTACAAAACGGAATATGTAACCCAAATCTTCCAAAAAGGGTTCTTATAGTGCTTGATGATGTCGGTGATTCAAAGCAATGGGATGATTTGGGTATAGTTCCTAACTTACTTGGTGCGGGAAGCAGAGTTGTCATAACTACTAGATTTGAGCATATTCTTAATGTGAATGCACCGTATGAAATTCACGAGGTTCAACTATTGAATGATGATGAAGCTCTTGAACTTTTTCAAAGAACAGCCTTCAAAATTGATTGTCATAGTCCCGCTATCAGTGATGTATCTGGTAAGATAATAGAATATGCTCAGTATCTTCCTTCAGCAATTGTAAAACTGGGTAACTACTTCAATCAAAATGCTGAAGAGCTTTGGGAAAGATGCTTCCAGAGATGGAGAGAATATCCGGAAGAAAACTATATGAATTCTCTGCAGGAAAAAAATTACCAATTTCTGAATGAAGATGAGAAGATGATCTTTCTAGATATAGCCTGTTTCCTTGCGGGAAAAAGGAAGAAGTATGTGGAGCACATTCTAGCGAGTAGAATATCAGATCCTTACCTCGCAATTCAAGGGATCCGGAAGAAATCACTCATAAAAATTAGGAACAGCGAAATTCATATGCATCAAATATTACAAGATTTGGGCAAGAAAATTGTTCGGGGCAATAATAAAGATGAGCCAAAATGCTGGTCTAGATTGTGGAATGCGGAGGATTTCCAAGAAGTCTTGATAGATACGGTAACAAGTCATCGCGAAATTCATTTTTCCACAATGTTATTTTTATCAACCATGCTAAGTGTATTAAATACATGTGGTTGATTTTCAATGTACACGTAACATTTTTGTATTTTTATGATAAAAAAAATTATGATATTTTCAGGAAGGAAACAAAGTTCAGGCCATAGTTTTGGATGAAGATGTCTCCAAATGCAAGAAAATTGGCGGATTGTCATATCTGAGGGATCTTAGACTGTTGATATTACGTCATCATAAGAGCTCCTCAGAAAACCTCACTTTTCGTTTCAATAAGTTATGCTATCTTTCATGGCATGGTTTCTCTTACACTTCTTTGTCACTATACATATGGTCTAATCTTGCTGAATTGAATTTACCTAGTAGCAGCATCCAACGACTATGGGATGGCAGCCAGGTAATATAACGTATTATTATTATTATTATTTTGTTTAATTACTCTGCTTCTGCATTTCCAAACTTTAGAAAGCAAACCATGGTGTTGGCCCGTGCTGAAGGGCCTTGAGTTTGTTAAGCATACGGTCTTTTGATTTGAGAATTAAGTAAACTTACCCGGGTGTTTGACTCTACTTTGGGAGATTATTAACAAAATGAAAATTTTAACTGCTTCATTTTGCATGGCCACCTTCACTGTTGAATGTTAAAATATCTTTTTGCTTGTTTCAAAAGTTTCATAATTTTACTGAATTTCCAGCTAGAATTCACAACTAAATCTGATTGTTTGTAGTCCATTCTTTCTTCACAGGCAATTCCAACTCTAAAAAGGATAAATCTGAGGAACTCGAGAAATCTTATAATCACTCCTAATTTTGCATGCTGCCGAGGACTTGTGCGGCTGGATCTTACAAGATGCACAAACCTAACTGAAGTCCATGACTCAATTGGACTTCTGAGAAAACTTGATTACTTGAGTTTGCGAGAATGTAGCAGTCTAGCCTTTCTTGATTTCGGCACTAATTGCCAGTTAAGTTCTCTAAGAACTCTACTGCTCTCTGGCTGCACCAACCTTAAGCAAACACCAGATTTCACAGTGCTTTCAAATCTTAGGTTCCTTGATCTTGAGCGATGTACAAGTTTGTCCAAAGTACACGAGTCTATTGCTGCTCTTGCGAGGCTTAAGTACTTGAGCCTGAGAGGCTGCAAAAATCTTGTTCATGCACCTTACATTCTCAATGGCAGCTCGTCCCTCCTAATTCTTGATTTGAGCGGTTGCATGATGATAACCAACCTTCCCGGCCGCAAAAGAAAATTTTTGCATTCCTCTTGTTTAGAATCTTTGATATTTCTGAGTCCTGACTTCCTTGAGCCAAGAACTCCAAATTTTTTTGGAGAGTTGATGTTTTTCGAAGGGCTAAATCCCGAGAAACAGAATTTTAATTCTGTCTTAGATATGAAGTGGCTTTGTTCTAAGCTAACATATTTAAACTTGGCACACTGTCATGAGCTTACAAGATTTCCCGAGGTTTCATCTCGTGGTCTTCATCAACGGCATCAGCAACTCTCAATGATTCAAGATTATCTATTTTCAGTTTCTACTGTGTGAATGGCACTTGATGGAAGAGGTAAAACAGAATATAAAGGAGGCCAAGGCGGAAGAAAATAACGGCTGTCTATGGACTCACACGTCTCAGGTAATTATCCTTCTTTAACTTGCTCTCTCTCCAATAAGAGAATTCCTCGTGAAGCAAGCATTCAGAATCTTATTTCAGCAACAAAGATACATTCCCATCCTATGTCATCTTTAACTTTAGTTAAATAATTTCTTTTTAAATAATATTAAAATAAAAAAGATTTAATACATTCACAAACAAAAGGGAAATAATTCTTTGTTATAACTAAATCTTTCATATATATTAAAGTAGCATTACTATTTGTATATCTAAGTCTAATAGACATCCAATTAGATTCATAGGGATCTCTTATTGGATAAAAGGTGAAGGGAAAGCTGTTTGGGAACACAGGTTTGAGCGGAACAAAATCATGGCCAAGAAGGAGTGGTTCAAAGAGATGGAGATGTCCCAATGAAGATCTAGTACACTTTTATGGAGACAATGGCTGCAACTACTGGTACATGTATGGGATGAAGGAAGAATTATTAGAAGCCTCAAGTTGAGCTACTGAAGATGATTTATGTAATTCGGGGGATAATAATTATTTTGTTCTTATGACAGGGGCTTTGATTATGAAGGCATAATCCATAATGCCCTTGGTGGTTCTTCTGATTTGTTTTTGTTTGATTGTAAAGGAATGTTCATAACTATATCTTTGAACTGTCTGAATAATCCAATTCAGTTTAGATTTGAAAAAAAATTAAAATAGCTTAAAATAGACACTACAAATTCGCTATAATTTCATTTAAGTGATGGTGGCAAAATAGATTCTAGAGTACAAAAAAAGAACAAACAAGAAGACTTTCCTTCAAGCGAAAAACAGCGATAATTAAGAACGCTTGATACACAGTGACAGACATGTTCCAAGAAGGCAAGAATCAAGTGGCTTTATACCAATTCTTCTGTCGTTCAAAATTCACGGTTTTCATGAGATCTCATAGTACTGACTACTGAGAATGCAGTTCTCAGCAGCGCAAGGAGGCCACATGCATTTCTCATAATACTGATATTTATCTTTTTAATCTTGGCCATGAGGAAGAACAGGAAGGCATGAATGATGAGGGAAGTGAATGATTGCCTCTATGAGTGACTTATCTCGGAAGTAACTAATTTCTCATTATAAAGTGACAATTCAATTCTTCAAAATGTGTTTGATGGACATCAGTGGCTAAGAAAAGGGGGTTGAATCTTGACCTCTTTTTATTTTGCTTTTAAACTGAGATTTTATTGAGATACTATGAGTAAAAAATAGGAGATACTTTAGTTTTGTCTTTTGACGAGGTAGAAGCCAAAACAAAATTACAAGTAAGTTACAGTGAAGTAATGTTGGATATGATGTACATGAGATTATTTTGTTTTGTCTGCTATAGTGCAGAACCAGAAACGGACAAGAGGAAGAGAAATGACACACAAAATATCCTTCCTTTACCAAGGAATATTTTTCTTAGAATATCCTTCCTTTCTTAGAAAATTCAATTCAAACTAAAGGGATTTCATTGGATAAAAGGTGAAGGAGAAGGTGTTTGGGAACAGAGGAGAGAGGACAAAAGTCATGGCCAAGAAGGAGTGGTTTAGAGAGATAGATATGTCCCAAGAATCGAAGAACTGGTACACTTTATGGAACAAGTGGCTGAAGTTACTGGATGGAACAGGTATAGAACGAAGGAAGAATTATTTGCTATTATTATGAACTGACACTAAAATAGGAAAATTTGAAGAAAGAAATGAGAAGTGGAAGTGTGGAACATCTATGAGAAATGAATATAGAAGGAAAGAAATTATCAACTTGAGCTAATGAAGATTATTTGAGTTTTATGTAATTCGGGTGTACATAAAAATTGGATTAATTATTTTGTTCTATGATAGGTGCTTTGATTTGGATGGCATAGTGCCTCTGGAGTCTGGTAGGTTCTTTGAGTTGTATTTGTTTCGTCCAATGTGACATTGTATGTGAGTATAGCCAAATCATAGACTAGTGAAAAAAAAAAATCCAATTCAAATTAAAGATTAAAAAATATCCACACGAATAGAAATTACAAATTTGCTATAATTTTATTCAAGTGATGGTGCCAAAATAGATTCTAGAGCACTGAAAAAGAAAAAAACAAAGGAGTATTCATTAATGTGAATAGAACTACAAATAAGATTATTTGGTCCAACGGTTAATAATAGAAATGAAATTTGCCAACAAAATGAATTCAAGTCAACTTTTGATATCCTAAATTTAACTTTTGAGAGTTAAACTTAAATGAAATAAAATTAATAATAGAAATACAACAAAAAGTAATAATACTCATTTATCTATAACAGAGAGAAAAAAAACAATGACAATATTTTTTCCCCTATAAAATTCTGTTCGTACACTGTCTTGTTTTGTTTTGATCGATTTGCATATTCGATTTTTTCAAGGAGTGATCATTAAGAACGCTTAATACATGCATGCGTTCCAATTTTCAATCCAAGAAGGCAAGAGCTGGCCAAGGTGTTGTCCACATTTCAATGTTCAGGCGACATGCACAAAGTCAACCCATTTGACTTGCTCTGTCCACGTCTCCACGAAACTCGAAAAGTAACCTCTGCCTTTTTCCATTCATTTTTCTCCTTTTCATTGCGTTGGTTTTCACATCCCTTGCTCTAAACTAAAGAGCTATTATATCTCCATTAATGGCTGCTTCATTGCCAAGTGAACCTCACATCACCTCTCATCCGATGGAAAGAATCAGCACCACACCACCTCAGCGAATTTGCAAATACGACGTGTTCATCAGTTTCAGAGGTGCCGACACCCGCAACACCTTCGTTGATCATCTCTACAATCACCTCATCCGAAAAGGCATCTTCACCTTCAAGGATGACAAGACGCTGGAGCAAGGTCAACCCATTTCATCTCAGCTGATGCAGGCAATTAGGGATTCACGGGTTTCCATTGTTGTCTTCTCAAAGGAGTACCCCACCTCCACTTGGTGTTTAGACGAAATGGCTGCTATTGTTGACTACCAGAGAGAGTTCAATCAACCTATCTTGCCAATTTTCTATGATGTGGATCCTTCTCATGTGCGCAAACAGAACGGTGTGTACCACGATGCTTTTATTTCCCATTCACAGACACAACAGCTAAATAAGGTCCGTCGCTGGAAGAGTGCTATGACGACTTTGGCAAATTCTGTTGGTTGGGATGTTAGAAATAAGTACGTATACTATCACACAAACCATTCTTATTAATTTTCTTTTCCATCGTTGTTCATGTACTTATCAATCGATCAAGTTTGGATAGGCTAGAAATCTAATTTGCCAATAAAAGTTCCACTAAATTTAAATTAGTTCCGTTATGTTCTTACTTCTCATCAGTATTATATTTTTGTTTCTCTTTCAGGCCAGAGTTCAAAGAGGTTGAAAATATTGTTCAGAAAATAGTGAAAACATTGAATCATAAATTCTCTGGGTTTGCTGATGACTTGATTGGGATGCAACCTCGTGTGGAAGAATTGGAAAAGCTTCTCAAGTTAAGATCAGAGGATGATGGCTTTCGAGTTTTAGGATTATGGGGGATGGGCGGTATAGGAAAGACAACTCATGCTACTGCCTTATTTGATAGAATCTCTTATCAATTTGATGCTTCTTGTTTTGTGGAGAATGTGAGCAAACTTTACAAGGATGGTGGTGCTATGGCCATACAAAAACAAATTCTTCGCCAAGCTTTGGAGGTAAAAAGATTAGATACTAAAAGTCCTTCTGAGATATCTGGGATTATAATAAATAGGGTACACAGTATAAAGGTCCTTGTTGTGTTGGACAATGTTGATCACCTAAAGCAATTAGAAGAGTTGGCCATCAATCCTAAATTACTTTGTGAAGGGAGTAGAATAATAATAACCACCAGGGATGAGCATATTTTAAAAGCGTATGGAGCGGATGAAGTTCACAATGTTCCCCTATTGAGTGATAAA
This sequence comes from Arachis stenosperma, assembly GCF_014773155.1. Taxonomy (NCBI): domain Eukaryota; kingdom Viridiplantae; phylum Streptophyta; class Magnoliopsida; order Fabales; family Fabaceae; genus Arachis; species Arachis stenosperma. The sequence continues at coordinate 36,612,947 of NC_080384.1, forward strand.
GAAGCTCATGAACTGTTTAGTAGAAAAGCCTTCAAGAGAGAGGGTCCAAGCAACAATTGTGAGGAGCTGATTCCTGAAGTACTTAAATACACTCAAAGACATCCACTGACAATTTCAGTGGTGGGTTCTTTCTTGTGTTCCCGCAATGCTACCCAATGGAAAGATGCTTTGGTTAGATTAAGGAATAATCTAGAAGACGAAATTGTAAATGTGCTTCGGATAAGTTATGAGGGGTTAAAATTTGAGGAGAAAGAAATATTTCTACACATTGCTTGTTTTTTCAGAGGGGAGAGGGAGGATTATGTAAAGCGAATACTAGATTCTCTTGGATTATATCCTCATATTGGAATTTCAGTTATTGCGGAAAAATCACTCATAACCATTAGAAACCAAGAAATTCGTATGCACGAAATGCTGCAAGAGTTGGGAAAGAAAATTGTTCGGGAGAAATATCCTCAAGAACCTGGATCATGGAGTAGGATATGGAGTTACAAGGATTTCCATCATGTCTTGATGTCAGAAACGGTAATGCGTCACCCTTAGTTTCATGAGAAAATTTTAATTTTTCACGTTTCTAAGTGATTGAACATATATATGCCGATGATCCGGTTTTCTTTTTTTCTGTTTAATTACTTTGAAACTTTTTATGTTTTTGTTAAATTTTCAATTAAATTATTGCAGTTTTGCAATTAGACTTTTATAACATAAATTTATTTTTAATTAAGTTCTTACTTGTTATTTGAAAAAAAGAAAATATAGGTAAATAACTCTTAAATCAATCAAATTTAAACAACAGTAGTTAATAATTATTAATTTTATATTTTTTTATAAATAAAATTTAAGTAATCACTAATTAATGACAATTAATTATTATGGAGTGTAGTTCGATAATACTTGTTAATTTGTTTTTAGTTAGATCTTGTTGGTTATCTAACGAAATTTTTTTTTTTTTTGTGACATCTAACGAAATTGTTTAAAAAATTAATAAATATTCTTAGAATATTAATTTTTTTAATCTAAAATAAAATATTCTAAAGATATTTATTATCAGAACACAATTGTAAAGAGGAACCAAATTAAATTTTTTTTATTAAATATAGAAATGCCATTTCAAATTTTAAATTACAGAGATACTTGTGTGCAAATTTGTCAAAACTACAAAATTAAACATTTTTAAAGTACTTCCATTCTTGTTTACTAAAAATTCATGTTTGTCAGGGAACAAATGAGATTAAAGCCATAGTTGTTGATATAAAAGAGGATATCAGCGATTGCAATGAGATGGTTGAAGGGTTGTCCAAAATGAAGGATCTCAAGCTGCTCATTGTACATCAAAAGAACTACCATTCAGAAAGTAGACTCAAATGTCTTTCTAGTTGTCTGAAGTATCTTTCATGGCATGGTTACCCTTTTCCTTCTTTGCCATCAGTGTTTCACCCTTCAGAATGTCTCGTTGAAATGAATTTGTCTGGTAGCAGTATCAAAAGCCTATGGGAAGGCCGCAAGGTATTAGACTATTAGTTACTACAATGATTTTGTTGTCTTTTTCTTTCTCTTTTTTCCTGCATAAGACACAATTGCAGAAGTAAAGTATTATTAATTAACGAAAGAAAATAGTCACCAAAAAATTAACGAAAGAAAATAATAATCAAACGTAGATTCAAATTTTATTTTTTGAATTTTAAAAATTCAATTTTATATGTAAGTCCCTAAACATATACAATGCAAATTATTTACATTAGGCAATTACTTAATTTAATAGGATTTAGGAAATAAATATATTGTTATTTTCTAATTGATAATGTCACTTCTATATTATGAGTTTGTTTGAATACTATTAAATTGTTAGAAAAATAATTTTTTAATAAAAAAGATCTTTTTTATTTTATGTTTGACAATATTTTAATAATAAAAGTAAAAATACTAAAAAATTAAAAATATATATTTTTAAAAGTTATAATTTATATTTATTTTTAAAATAATTTTTACTTAAAAATATTTTTAACATAATAAATAAATAAATAATACTTTTATATTATTATACTTAAATAAATTTATCAAATAAAAAAATACTTTTACATGAGATATCTAAACATAAAATTACTTTTACTCTTTTAAATTTTTTTTTTAAAAAGAACCATTTGAACAATTAAAAAAGACCTTTTTATGAAAAAGTCACCCAAACAAACTCATATGATATTCTCATAATAAACTTTTTTTTATTACCCTAAAAAATAAAATAATAAATATAAAGAATAATTAAAGAATTCTAAAAAATTGATAATATCACTCTCCTAATATTTAACCTTATAGAAAAATTATCAAGTATTCTAGAAATATTAATGTTTTAATAATTTTAATCGTTAAATAATTATATATATTTTATAATAAAATTAATGGTTAAAATTATGAAATAATAATATTTCTAAAATATCTAATAACCTCTAAAACTTATAACAAAATTTACTTATAAGTCATGAGGTGGCATGATTATAAAATGCTAACCAAACAAAATGGAATAGGCTTTTTATAGGTGGGATTTAATTGCCAAAAGGATTCATCTTTCCTTAATCAAGATTTAAACTTTTGAATTTTATTTTAGACGGGAAGAAATTTTAAATTTTGGCCCAGTTATTGCTCCTTTACAAGTCAATGACAAATTAAATACCATATTTAATGGTTAATACCTTGGTTGTGAGGAAAAAAACTTATGGTTCTATTTTCTTACGTTAAGGTAGAATTGATAAAAGTATTATTTTTTGAAGGTAGTTTATTAAAGTTAAATTTTAAAAGATAATTTTTTAAAAATTGTAATTTATTATATGTTTAATAAATTAAATTAAAAATATTTTTAATAAGTATAAATAATAACAATTAAATTTAGTAAAATAATTATTAAAATTAAAAAACATAATAGATATAAATATTAAAATAAATTTAAATATTTATTAATATATAAGATTATACTATATTTTTTAATTTTAATAAGAAAATTAATTTTAAAAAATATTTTTTAAGTGTCTTTAAAAGTACTCAATTTTTAAAAAAATTATGAATATAAGTACATAATATGTTTTATTTACTAAATATAAAACGAAGTATTTGTTATAGATTAAAAAACCCGTGTCCGTGTGTGATCTATTTTTCAGTTTAAAACTAATCCTTTCTTTTAAAATTGTAGTAAATCGTTATATTTGGAACGTAAGAATATTTTTTATTCAAATCAGGTTTATGAACAATGTCAAAAACATTTTTTAACGTTTTGTTTTTCAAAAATATCTTTTGAATACTAAAAATCCACAGTTGTTTATATTTATATATGTTTTTCACATGTTTAGTTGAATAATAAACTACAAAATAATTAAATTTTTTACAGCAGAATAATTAAACTTTAGTACTAGAGTAAATAATCAGTGTAAAACTACAACATTTTTATTTGGCATCTAATAATAGTTGTGTTGACTCTATAGATATCTATAAACAATTTCTACCGTTGTTTGGGCTTTCACTAGCCCCAAATTAAAACGTTAGTCGTTTTACGTTAGTTTATTGTGATAAAAAGAATACGAGATTATTACTGAATTTGCTTATTCAATGTTAAAAATGAGTTTATGCACCACTATAGTATTTTGAATTCAATTATAATAACCACTATAGTATAATTGGAATTTGAAAAATTAAATTAATAAGAGTCATGAATATAAGAGACAAATATGGAAATTTATTATTAATATTTTTAGAAGTTCAAATTTCATTCTCCTAAATGAGTAAATGTAATTAAATTTCTTTATCCTATATGGGTAAATGTAACCAAATTTTATTTTCAAAATATAATTTAATTTGTAAAAAATATTTCCTTTACATTATAAGCAATTTTTTCTAACCACCCACTAAAGTTTTATTTAAACTAATGTGATTATGGCAAGAAAATAGTATAGTATTTTAAGCCTTATTATATATTGATGGTCGAAATTTTTTCTTTCTCCCTTAGAAGAATCGAAAATTTCGGCAGAAAACTGACTTGCTGATGAAGATTTTAAAGCTTTGATTTAACAAACTGACTCGCTGATTGTTGTTTTATTTCACAGACATTTTTTCGCCTAACAATATTAGATTTGAGCAACTCGAAAAAGCTTATGGAAACTCCAAATTTTGAATGGTGCACAAGTCTTAAGCGACTAGATCTTTCAGGATGCACAATCCTACAACATGTTCACCCTTCAATTGGCCTTCTTGCACGACTTGTCTACTTGAATTTGCGAAATTGTAATAGTTTGGTTACCCTCTACTTTGGCGGTGATGAATGCAAGTTAAGTTCTCTCATAGTTCTACATCTTTCAGGCTGTACAAAATTGGAAACTACGCCAGATTTTTCAGGGCTCTTAAATCTAGAATATCTTGATCTTGAACAATGTACAAGTTTGGCTAAGCTGCATGAATCTCTTTGGGCCCTTGGAAAACTTAGATCTTTGAATTTGAGAAGTTGTCTAGGGCTGAAGGAGGGACCCAACGATATCAGTTGGATGACATCTCTTCAAACTATAGATTTTCAGGGGTGCTCAAGCCTTTTGAAACTTCAGCTTATTTTGAACAAATATGAAAGATCCAAACTTCACCAAACTCTTGGCAAGTCCATCATTTCTCCACGGATTTCGAAAGCTTTGACATTTCTAGATCTTGGCTTTTGCAATCTAGGGAAAGTTTCTGATACTATCGGGGAATTAAAGGGGTTAGAAAGACTGAATTTACAGGGTAACAAATTCAATAGTTTACCCAGTACCATTGAGAGTCTTTCCAGCCTAGCATATTTGAACTTGGAGCATTGCTTTAATCTTTCTTCATTGCCTACACTCCCATTTGTCAATAACTCATCAGGAGGACGATATTTTAAAACAATATCTGGATCAAGGAATCACGGTTCAGGACTATATATGCTTTACTGTCCCATAGTTGATATACAGCGTTGTCTAAATTGGGCATTTGTCTGGCTAACAAGATTAATTAAGGTGCGAAATTATGTGCTATGCTAAGTATATCACTACTTCCAAACAATCTCTATCTCACTGATATATCTGTGTGTGTTTCCTCTGCTACCAGCAACCTTGTCATTTCAGGTGTGGCTTTGACATTGTTATTCCTGGGAGTAGTATTCCATCGTGGTTCAATCGTTTATTTGTGGGTGGATCAACAATAAGGATAGTGGACTCTAATAATATGGATGACAATTGGATAGGCTTTACCTTTTGTGTAGCATTTTGTGTAACCGATCCTTCAGCGATTACTGGTTCTTCTCATAACCGGTTGTCCACGTCATTGCCGAGTCCATTTTATCATTCTTTTGAAAGTGAATAGGCAGAAGAAACCTTCTGTATGCGATGCCGTTTAGACTTCAAAGGTGGGTCCCAACCTCCTAAGATCCAAAACTTAGAACATGTCTGGATTATCTATATTTCTCGGCCACACTGCCATTTTGTGGAAACAGGAGCCAATATCACATTTAAAGCCTGCCGAGGTATTAAGATGGGGAAATGGGGATTGCGCATGATATTCAAGCAAGATATAGAAATAATTGAAAGACAATCACAATGTCATTCGTCTGAAAACCAACTTCAAGATCAATGGTTGGTTATTGAGGAAGTGCCTAAAAGCAACAACAGTAGCATTGGGCCTAAAATCCAGCTTCCTTACAATTGGTATGTAACTAATGAGGAGGAAAAGGAGAATCTGGAAGCCAAACGCAAAGAAATTAATCTCGCTAATATTGGCCTTTAAGTGAGGCCAACTTCCTTGAGGTAATTATCCTTCTTTTACTCATTTTTCATATGTTTGTTATTTTTTATTCTTTAATAGAAAGAGGATTCTTCAACAATCACTTATTCTTTTGCTTTGCCACTCTCCAAACACATATGAAGGTTGAAGAAGCAAAACAAGGCGGTAAAAATGGAAACTCTGTTGTTTTATTGTAAATTTGATGAGTCGTTCTTCGTATTACTGTTAGGTTTGTGGCTAACCCTAGCTAGTCCAATCATAAAAAAAATTGTATGAGAAGTTGAGAACTCTGAAAACTTGAGTGTTCTTCTTATTGTATATTTTGATTGTGAAAATTACCGATTTGTTATTAACTTATATCCCAATGCAACCATGACTCTCGTCATATTCATCTTGCTATATATATTGATGGTTGGATCAAATACTGAGCAAAATTAACCTCTTTTTGGTTCGACCTTATGTACTCTGTTTTCGTTATTTCATAGCTACTAGAAGTAGCCACATTTTGAGAGAAAGTGTACCTGCAAAAGTATTTTCTTTGTTGCTATTTTTGTATTACATATTTGCAACAAAAAATGCTAAAGAACAATCAGAATTTTTTATTGTGTTATTAATTAACAATTCATGTTTAAAAATATGTGATAAAATATGCTATTAGATTATTAGATAAAAAAATTTAGACTAAAAAGAATTAAGTTAATGGTTAAATGATAGTCAAAAATAATAAAAATAATATTACACATTTAAGTTTTTTTATTAATTAAGTCCAATTAAATTGGTTTAACATAATAAAAAATAATTATAACTAGTATTATTTTAAGTCTTATTATTTAACTTGATTAGACTTTATTCATAAAAAAATTTAGATATGTAGTATTATTCAAATAATAAATTTTGATAATCCTAATTGTTACGGTAGGTAACCGGAGATTAGTCCAATGGATGGCGTTCGGCGGCCCTAAGTGTATGAGGGAGGAGGACTCCGGGTAGGTCCGCAACTCAGGGGGGCTCCGTCCGACTTGTGCTCGCGTGAGAATGGGGGGTGGTACCTGCAAAGACACTCCGATGCCTAAGTTAGCAAGAGTGTAAGCAGGTCTTAGAGAGTATTGGACTTAGAGATACCTGAGGGGTGTCAGTGTATTTATAGAGGTGAGCCAATAACCACCGTTGGTGTAGTGCCGTATCTTTAGGGTGGTAACCGTCCCCATTATCTTGGGGAGGTTAAGATATGGCTTCATGAGGCGGTTAGAGAGATTTTAGGGGCGGTTACTCATTTGAATGAGTATTTATCTGCCAGCTAATCTCACATCCGACCTCTTTATACCAAGTCGTGGTTGACACCGACTTCTTATGTGAAAGTTAGTATTTTGTAAGGCTTATCCTATTGGATTAGGCCTTTTGGTTGGACCTGGGCCCTTATCATTGGGTCAGGGTATGAACAGTGCCCCTACTTGAGCCCAAATTTTCTTTAAAGTTTGGGTTCAAGTATTCAACTCGGGTGCGTAGTCGACTTGTTTGAGAAAATACGGATCTTGGAAACCGACGTGATTTTCGCGACCTTTGATTTCTGACAGTTACGTCAATTCAAGCGTCGTGTCCGTTGAGGGATCATTTAGGGATTTGAGGGCTTTGGTAACGGTGCAATCTCATTAATGACTGCCTCGCTTTTTACCATTATGCCCCTTAGCCTTCTATAAATTCTTTCCCTCTCTTTCCATTTTCCGTTTCTGCAATCTTTCAAACTTTCTCTTTACCTTGTTCGTACCGCATCCTTGCGTTCGAAGACTTCTGTTCTTCTCCAACCTCCATTTTCGGATAAAGGTTAGTTCTGTTTTATTCATGCCATGCTTTATGTTTGCATGTTTTGCGAGTAGCTGGGTTGACCCGTAGATTCTAGTTTCGAATCTCTCTTCTTTAGTGGCCGTATTTTTTTATTTTCTTTTTCTTTTTCCTTTTTGTAGGTTTTCTGCCACTTTCTTCTTTATATAAAAAATGGCTTCTGTAGACATTCTTTCTCAGTGGGTTGACGATACGGTTCTTGGGGAGGAACCGTTGGTTGACGCTGAGTTCATCACCCACCTTCGTACTCATCATAGGCTCTGTACTTCGGACGAGAACGAGCCCAAATATGAACTGATAATCCCGGGTCCTGAAGACCGGGTCTGTTTTGGGAGAGCTAATGAGGCGGCCCCTCATTTTTTCTTTATGTATGAATGTATGATCACCCGTTTGGGTGTTTTTCTTCCTTTATCTGATTTCGAGATATCCGTTTTGCACCACTGTAAGGTTGCCCCTACTCAACTCCACCCCAATTCATGGGGTTTTTTGAAGATTTACCAGTTTATAAGCCACGCTCTTGACTTCCCGACTTCCTTGAGAATCTTCTTTTACCTTTTTCATATGACTAAGCCCTTTAGTGGGCTAAACAACAAACAACAATGGGTATCCTTCCGAGCCATTCAAGGTCGGAGGATTTTCACTCTTTTTGACGAATCTTTCCACGACTTCAAAAATTTCTTCTTCAAGGTTCAAGCCGTAGAGGGTCACCACCCCTTTTTCCTAGACGAGCATTCCTCCCCTCGCTTTCCCCTTTATTGGCTGCCGGCCACCCCTTGTGAAAAAATTGGTCTAGATGACCTAGACGAGGTGGAGGCGGCCATTGTGGGGTTTTTCCGAGAAGCATGGGGGAGGGCCCCATACTTGGATACGAGGAAAGTCCTCCAGGGGACGTCGGTTTTTGTTCAATCTTGCATAGGTAGTGCATGCATTTCTTGTTTCCGAGTTGCATTTTGCCGACTTGTATTTTACCGACTTGTAACTTGGTTGTTACTTTTGTAGATATGGCAAAGAAAAATGCTCAAGAGTCCTACCAGCGGGTGCAGGAAGCCAAGGCGAAGTCCCGGGCTAGGTCCGGGGGTAAGGCGGTCGTCTCTCCTCCTCCTCCTCCTCCTCCTCCTAGAAATGTGGGTACTCCCTCTCAACCTCTTACCATCTCTTCCTCCTCAAGTTTGGCTCGACCACTCCCTTCTGCCCAACCGTTCTCCGAGCCAGAGAATAAGAAGCGCAAGACTTCAGAGTCTGGCCCTTCTTGGGAAGGTGGTGTTAGGGCGGAGGCTCTTGCCTTCGTCCGAAAGAACATCTATCCACTTATTAATATGGATGATGTTTCTGTTCGGAAACACCTTGCCACTCTGGCCGAAGAAAGTTTTAGGGCGGCGGGAGTTTGTGGCAAACTTTTGGACATGTTTGAGAAGACTCCCCTCAGCTCCTTGGGTACTTCCCCAAAGGTTGGGGAGCTGGAGGAGAGGCTTCTTATGTTTGAAAAACATCAGAAGGAGTTAAAGGAGGAGAGGGATAAGTTGAGGAAGGAGAGAGACGACCTCCGGAAGAAGGAGAGCGAGCTGCGAGCCCAATGTACTATGGAGGTAAATTTAAGGAAGGCAGCCCAGGAGAGTTACCAAAGCCTATTTAAAGATATGGTGGAGGTGAAGAAGGATTTGCTGAACTCTCGGAATGCTTATGCTGACTTGGAGGACTCTATCGCCGATGGCGCCGAGGAGTCTTGGAGAATTTTCCTAGAGCAGGTCAGGGTTATAGCCCCCGACTTGGATCTTTCTCCATTACATCCTGACAAAGTGGTGATTGATGGCGCCATTGTTGATCCTCCTGCTCCCGAGGTCCTTTCCGAGTCAGACCTAAAGACTCGGGGGCAGAGGATTATAGAGTCTCCTCCTCATTCTAAAGATGCACCGAGTTCCTCAACTCCTGCTCCGACTTCCTCTTTGGCTCCTCTTTCCAGCCCTGGTGATGTTCCTCATGGTGGTGGTGATTCCAAAAAATAACTTTTTTTTAATTTTATGGCTATATGGGGGCCCGGCCTGTGGGTCCCCCCCTTTTTTAAACTTCTATTTATTTGCTGGTAGTTGTGGACAATTTGCTTCTGGCCTTTCAAGGCCGTAAACAAAATATTCTGTTTGTTGCCCTTTTTTGGATAAGGGTTTTAAACAAAATAAATGCCCTTTTTGGATAAGGGTTTTCTAATCGTAGTAGGTGCCCTTTTTTGGATAAGGGTTTAAGTTACTTTGTGCGTGCACATGCTTTTCTATTTTGAAATATGTTTGATCTTTTCGAGAAACCTTCTGCTAGTTTGCATTATTTTATCGAGCCTTTTTCGTGGAAAGGCTTGCATGCAAGCTTTAGTTTTTTCAGGTTGTCATATCTCTTTTGTTATCCTTTATACTCGACTTTGCTTTAGTGAGTTTTTATGACTTAGGTTATTTTTGCGATGCGTTTTTCTTCTACTTGGTGTTGCACTCCGATCTGTGGATCAAAGTTTTCCAAGTTTTTCCTACTCGGGATTACTTTCCGACTTATGAGTCGGGTTGGTTCCCGAGTTTTTACGATCGACTTATATAACCTCTTTACACCGACTTGTACCTCGTCGTTTTATCCTGACGACCATCTAGGTCGGTTCATGGGATTTTCACGTTTTGTCGAGCTTAAGTCGGCGCGTTTCGTAGAAAGACTTAAAAAATAAGGGAGGATATTTAATAGAGACATAGTAATGAAAAAGATCTTTATTAATTGGGAAGGTACCTTTTTGCTACTAAGGGTTAGTATATTTCCCCCTAGCCTCTACTGTGATGCCTCGTTAAAAACCCTTCTCCAGAAAAAACCCTTTTGGGAAAAAATCATGAAGTTGGGAAAAGAGTACATCAGGGAGTAGAGTTCGCTTTTAACTGTAGTACCTTTTCATATTACAAGCATGCCACGACCTTGGTAACTCAGTGCCATCCAGGTCGGTTACTTTATAATAACCTTTCCCTAATACTTCTTTGATTTTGTATGGCCCTTTCCAATTTGCGGCGAGCTTTCCATCTCCCGATTTGTTGACCCCAATGTCGTTTCTAATTAGGACCAGGTCATCTACGGCGAATGTTCTTCGAATGACTTTCTTGTTGTATCTGGTAGTCATCCTTTGCTTTAATGCCGCTTCTCTTATCTGGGCGTTCTCTCGGACTTCGGGGAGCAGGTCGAGCTCCTCTTTGTGCCCCTGTACATTTCCGATCTCATCATGGAGGATTACCCTTGGGCTTTGCTCACTGATTTCTATAGGAATCATGGCTTCTACGCCGTAGACTAGTCGGAAGGGTGTTTCTCCGGTGGCGGATTGGGGGGTCGTCCTATAAGCCCATAGCACTTGGGGGAGTTCGTCAGCCCAAGCTCCCTTTGCTTCCTGTAATCTCTTCTTCAGTCCTGCCAGTATGACTTTGTTAGCTGCTTCGGCTTGCCCATTGGCTTGTGGGTGTTCTACCGAGGTGAATTGATGTTTGATTTTCATACTGGCAACCAAACTTCTGAAGGAGGCGTCGGTGAACTGAGTCCCATTATCTGTGGTGATGGAATAAGGTATTCCATACCTTATGATAATGTTTTTGTAGAGGAACCTGCGACTTCTTTGAGCGGTGATAGTAGCTAGTGGTTCTGCTTCTATCCACTTTGTGAAGTAATCTATTCCCACGATCAGGTATTTGACTTGCCCTGGTGCTTGGGGAAAAGGACCTAACAAATCCATTCCCCATTTTGCAAAAGGCCAGGGGGAAGTTATACTGATGAGCTCTTCTGGTGGAGCCACGTGGAAATTTGCATGCATCTGACATGGCTGGCATTTTTTCACAAAGTCTGTAGCATCTTTCTGCAAGGTCGGCCAATAGAATCCTGCTCGGATTACTTTCCTGGCCAATGATCTTGCTCCGAGATGGTTTCCGCAGATTCCACTATGTACTTCCTCTAACACCTCGGTGGTTCTTGAGGTCGGTACGCACTTTAGTAATGGCGTTGATATCCCTCTTCTATAAAGGACATTTCTCACCAAAGTATAATGTTGTGCTTCCCTTCGGATCTTTTTAGCCTCTTTCTCCTCTTTGGGGAGGATGTCGAACTTCAGGTATTCGACTAAGGGGTTCATCCATCCGAGGTTTAGACCGACCACCTCAAGTACCTTTTGTTGATCTTCTGTTTTTGATACCGCGGGCTCTTGGAGGGTTTCCTGGATCAGGCTTCTATTGTTCCCTCCGGGTTTGGTGCTTGCTAACTTGGATAGGGCGTCAGCTCTGCTATTTAGGTCCCGAGTTATGTGCTTAACCTCGGTTTCCGCAAAGCGCCCGAGGTGTTCCAAGGTTTTTCCTAAGTACTTTTTCAAATTTTAAGGAGACCTCTATCTGGGTTCCTTTTCCATCTACCAATATTATGCCTGCGCCGCTCCCTGTCTTGTTGGAGGATCCGTCTACGTAGAGTTTCCATGTAGTCGGCTTTTCCTCTTGTTCACCTGCGTATTCCGCAATGAAGTCGGCGAGGCATTGGGCTTTAATTGCAATCCGAGTTTCGTATCTTAAATCGAACTCGGAGAGTTCTATCGCCCATTGAACCATTCTCCCTGCAACATCCGTCTTTTGGAGGATTTGCTTCATGGGTTGGTTTGTACGGACTCTTATTGTATGAGCCTGAAGGTAAGGCCGTAGCCTTCGCGAGGCTATCACTAAGGAGTAGGCAAACTTCTCTAGTTTGTGGTACCTTAGCTCAGGGCCTTGTAGAACCTTACTGGTAAAGTAGACCGGGTGTTGACCGACCTCGTCTTCTGTGATCAGGGCTGATGAGACAGCCCTGTTTGCGACGGATAGGTACAGGATGAGGTCTTTTCCCGGTATTGGTCGGGTCAGGATAGGAGGTTGGCTTAAGAAATTTTTGAACTCTTGGAACGCCTCCTCACATTCCGGAGTCCATTCAAACTGGCATCCCTTCCTTAACAGGGAGAATAATGGAAGGGATTTTAGTGCCGATCCTGCCATAAATCTGGAGAGGGCTGCAAGTCGGCCATTGAGCTGTTGAACCTCTCTTAAACAAGTCGGGCTCTTCATTTCTAGGATGGCTCTGCACTTGTCGGGATTAGCCTCAATCCCTCTTTGTGTTAGCATGAAGCCTAGAAATTTCCCTGCTTCTACTGCAAAGGCGCATTTTGCGGGATTTAGCCTCATCCCATGCGACCTTATAGTGTCGAAGACTTGTGAGAGGTCGGTTAAGAGGTCGACTTCTTGCTTGGTTTTTACTAACATGTCGTCGACGTATACCTCCATTAAGCTCCCTAAATGGGGGGAAAACACTTTGTTCATCAGCCTTTGGTACGTGGCTCCTACATTCTTCAGTCCGAATGGCATGACCACGTAGCAGTAGTTGGCTTTTGGCGTGATGAACGATGTTTTCTCTTGGTCGGGTTCATGCATCGGGATTTGGTTGTATCCCGAGTAGGCGTCCATGAATGATAGGTATCGGTACCCTGAGCTGGAGTCCACCAGGGTATCAATACTTGGTAAGGGATAAGGGTCCTTAGGACAGGCCCTATTTAGGTCGGTATAGTCGACGCACATCCTCCATTTACCATTTTGTTTTTTGACTAGCACTACATTGGCTAGCCATGTTGGGTATTTGACCTCTCTGATGAAGCCGGCTTCTAGGTGCGCCTGTACTTGCTCTTCTACTATGGAGGTCCTCTCTGGGCCGAGCTTACGTCTTCTTTGCTGTATTGGTCGGGACCCTGGGTAAACCGAGAGCCTGTGAGACATGAGCTCGGGATCGATCCCGGGCATGTTGGAAGCCTTCCAGGCGAAGAGGTCGGAATTGGCTCTTAGGAGTTCACCCAACCTTTGTTTCAGGGTTTCCCCTAGGTTGGCTCCTATGTAAGTGTTTTTCCCTTCCTCCTCACCGACTTGTATCTCCTCGGTTTTTCCACCCGGCTGGGGTCGTAGCTCTTCTCTGGTTCTTGCTCCACCCAACTCTATGGTGTGGACTTCTTTGCCCTTTCCTCTCAGATTTAGGCTTTCGTTATAGCACTTCCTTGCCAATTTTTGATCTCCTCTCACCGTTGCTATTCCTCCTGGAGTTGGGAATTTCATGCAGAGGTGAGGGGTTGATACCACTGCCCCGAGTCGATTAAGGGTAGTCCTGCCAATTAAGGCATTGTAGGCTGACCCTTCATCGATGACTATGAAATCTATGCTCAAAGTCCTCGATTTTTCCCCTTTTCCGAAAGTTGTGTGAAGGGGCAGAAATCCCAGTGGTTTTATTGGCGTATCCCCTAACCCGTATAGGGTGTCGGGGTAGGCTTTCAACTCTTTTTCATCTAACCCTAGTTTGTCGAAGGCGGGCTTGAAAAGGATGTCCGCCGAGCTTCCCTGGTCTACTAGGGTTCTGTGGAGATGGGCGTTAGCTAGGATCATGGTTATTACCACGGGATCATCATGCCCGGGGATTATCCCTTGCCCATCTTCTTTTGTGAATGAGATAGTGGGGAGGTCGGGGGTCTCATCCCCGACCTGATAGACTCTTTTTAGATGTCTTTTGCGAGAAGATTTGGTGATTCCACCTCCCGCAAATCCTCCTGAGATCATATGGATATGTCTCTCAGGGGTCTGTGGTGGAGGATCTCTCCTGTCCATATCGTCTCGCTTTCTCTTTCCATGGTTGTCCGACCTCTCCATGAGATATCTGTCAAGCCGACCTTCTCTAGCCAACTTTTCTATCACATTTTTGAAGTCGTAACAATCGTTGGTGGAGTGACCATATATTTTATGGTACTCGCAATACTCGCTGCGGCTTCCCCCTTTTTTATTTTTAATAGGCCTTGGGGGTGGCAGCCTTTCAGTGTTGCAGATCTCTCTGTATACATCCACTATAGAAGTCTTCAGAGGAGTATAAGAGTGATATTTTCTGGGCCTCTCGAGACCGGGTTCTTCCTTCTTCCTGACTTCCCTTTCCCTCTCCCTAGAGGAGGAAGTAGGTCCAGGTCGCGAACTCAGGTCCCTTAGTTTGGCATTCTCTTCCATGTTGATGTACTTCTCGGCCCTTTCTTGTACATCACTCAGGGAAACGGGGTGTCTTTTAGATATGGACTGTGAGAAGGGGCCTTCTCTAAGTCCATTGACTAACCCCATTATCACTGCCTCTGTGGGCAGGTCTTGGATCTCCAAACATGCCTTATTGAACCTTTCCATATAGGCTCGTAAAGACTCTCCGACCTCCTGTTTTATTCCCAGGAGGCTCGGTGCATGTTTTACTTTGTCTTTTTGGATTGAGAACCTCATCAAGAATTTCCTTGAGAGGTCTTCAAAACTAGTGATGGATCTTGGGGGGAGGCTATCGAACCACTTCATCGCTGCTTTCGATAAAGTGGTCGGGAAAGCCTTGCATCTCGTAGCGTCGGAGGCATCAGCTAGATACATCCGACTTTTGAAGTTGCTAAGATGGTGCTTTGGGTCCGTGGTCCCATCATAGAGGTCCATATCGGGGCTTTTGAAGTTCCTTGGAACTTTTGCCCTCATTATGTCCTCACTGAACGGATCTTCTCCGCCCGGGGGTTGATCTTCTCCTTCATCGCGGGAGTTCTTGAGGGAGGATTCTAGCTGCAAGAGTTTTCTTTCTAACTCTTTTCGCCGTTCCATCTCCTCTTTAAGGTACCTTTCGGTTTCCTTTTGCCTCTCCCGTTCTTGTTCCAATTGCTCCAGGCGGCTATGGACTAGTCCCATCAGTTCAGTTACGTGTGATGGTCCGCCCTTTTCTGATTCCCGTCCATCTGAGGAGTTTACCTTTGGATTCTTCATTCCAGAGGTACCCTCTCTGTGTTGGTCGTTATCTTGTTGTTGGGCCATGTCTTCGTTGTCATTACCCATGTCCAGATTCTCTTGTTCAGAATCTGTTTCCACATGGCCTTCTTCGTGGGATCTATCCGCCATCGTTGAATGATCTCTCGGGTCCCCGGCAACGGCGCCAATGTTACGGTAGGTAACCGGAGATTAGTCCAATGGATGGCGTTCGGCGGCCCTAAGTGTATGAGGGAGGAGGACTCCGGGTAGGTCCGCAACTCAGGGGGGCTCCGTCCGACTTGTGCTCGCGTGAGAATGGGGGGTGGTACCTGCAAAGACACTCCGATGCCTAAGTTAGCAAGAGTGTAAGCAGGTCTTAGAGAGTATTGGACTTAGAGATACCTGAGGGGTGTCAGTGTATTTATAGAGGTGAGCCAATAACCACCGTTGGTGTAGTGCCGTATCTTTAGGGTGGTAACCGTCCCCATTATCTTGGGGAGGTTAAGATATGGCTTCATGAGGCGGTTAGAGAGATTTTAGGGGCGGTTACTCATTTGAATGAGTATTTATCTGCCAGCTAATCTCACATCCGACCTCTTTATACCAAGTCGTGGTTGACACCAACTTCTTATGTGAAAGTCAGTATTTTGTAAGGCTTATCCTATTGGATTAGGCCTTTTGGTTGGATCTGGGCCCTTATCATTGGGCCAGGGTATGAACACTAATATTTCTCATTTGCACATTACATCTCTCACTTTTTGACACAAATTTATACTCTTAATTTACAAAAATGTTAAAAAAATTATTTATTATTTTTTGTTTTTAATTTAAGAATATTGTCTTTAGATTAATTTTAAATTTTAAAAGTGATACTCCTATTTTATATTAATTTCTATCTCATAATAAAAAAAGTCATATTAATAATAAAAGATTATATAAAGAGATAAACTGTAATTATTTTCGTATGAAAACTTAATTAATACGATTAATAATTATTATTATGTTTCTATGTTGAGACAAAAAGTAATAGGAACTAATACTGTTGCTTAAATATTTGATAAATAAGAAAGAAAGAAACAAATACTATTACTATAAATTAATTTAAGTTGGTCAAGTTGATTAATTTACTCATCTACTTAAATAGATATCTTGTGTATATAATAATTTAGACCAATTGTAAATTTTTAAATAAAGTTTAAATTCATAATAAATTAATTTTTAACCTATTAAATTAGAGATATCTTGAATAATAAAAAATACTCCTATTATAAAAGTAGTAATCACTTAATTTTGATCTCAAAAAAATTCAAATGAAACATTTTACTTCGTACAGAAAATAAAGAAACTGATTTTTTTAAACCAAATTTTTAATAAATTTTAGTATAAGATAATAATAAAACCAATATATCCTATAGAAGCATTCATTCTCAAAAACTTTAGAAAACAAAATTTTATTAAAAAGTAAAATATCCTATCAAAATTTTGGGATCAATTTAAATTTAAAAAATATAAAAAAGAGGTTAGGATGAGTTTAGCTTCTAAAATTTGAAGTCAGCCTACAAATCGTAATTCAAATAAGTCCCTAAATTTATGGCAAGTTAATTTGTTATGTTAGATAAAACAAAATGAAGTCATTTTATATTGACATCTAATCTTTGTTTTTTAGGATTTGTTTGGGTAAGTTTTTAGAAAAATATTTTTTTTAGTTATCTTTTTTTAAAAGATCTTATGGAAAAATAGAAGTAATTTTATGTTTAAATATCTCATGTAAAAAGATCTTTTTATTTATCAATTATGTTTGGGTATAATAATATAAAAGTACTTTTTGTTTATTTATTACATGAAAAACATCTTTTTTTTTTTAAATCTTTTAAAAAATATGTAAATTACAGCTTCTCAATAAAGATATTTTTTATTGTTTTAGTACTTTTACTTTTACTACTAAAAATTTGCTAAATACATTAAAAAATAAAAAAGATCTTTTTTCATTGAAAAACGATTTTTTTTTATCAAAATAATGGCGCCCAAACAAGCACTTAATGAAATGACGTCATTTCACATAAATGTAATTAAAATGTATCTCATTTTCACTAGTGATGATAATAAAGTAATATGTATATTTTATTCTAAATTACTGTAAAATGACACCATTTATCTGAAAATTGAGTGTTAATATAAAGAGATAAATATCAAATTGGTACTCGAAAGATTTTGACAAAAGTGACCAACCGTAAGTAGAGTTATCTGGAGTCAAAATTTAAAAATGATGTGTCAGTTAACAATTATAATAATTACAAATTTTACTCACTTTTAATTTTTATAATTTTAAAACATTTCAATTTCAATTTTTTAAAAACCCTAATCCCCTTTCTTCTGAACCCTCATCTCTTCCCCTTTTTCATCATCATCCACCAATTTTCTTCTTCTTTCCTAATAAAATTCTTCTTTTACTCAACCCCTTCTTCTCAAGACTTCACCCCTTTTTCATTTCTCATTTTTTTCTCCACCTCGTAGCAACCAGACCGATACTCAAAATTCTCATCAACACAACTCACAAATGGGTCTGCGTTGATGGTACCACCAACACCAATGGTTCTTCCATGATTCAGATCGTAACCAAACTCCAAGTTGAGGTTCAGAGTCCTTGCCTGGTTGTTCATATTGTTGTTGTTGTTGGCATCACCATATTGATACAGAGGAAGATGATTACTCAATCTTCAAATGGGAAGAGGAGGAAGGTTTGGAATAATGTTGTGAGATTGTTGAATATAGTGTTTGTCATCCTCGTTGGAGAAGTTCACTTTAACTTTCTTTCCGTGAATCTTACGACCTTCTATCTCTGTCATAGGCCCTGGCGGCTTCTTTGGTGGTGTTGAGTCTATTTTTCCTCTTCACATCCTTCCCAATCGCAAACTGAACCATTATCTCAAGAACAAATGGTCTTCCATTAGATGCTTTTGCAGCAGATTCCACTCTCTCTACCGCTACCACTAGCACCACCGCCACCACAACTACAACCACAGAACCTCGTTAACCACCAGCTAATTTCTAAAAATGACATTGTTGAGAGGAAAAAAAAGAAGAAAAAAAGATATTAGCATTTTAGAAAATGATAATGATTTAGTAAAAGAGACAGAGTTTTAGAAAAAAAAAAGAGGATTAGGGTTTTTTTTAAAATTAAAATCGGAGCTTTTTTAAATTATAAAAATTAAAAGTGGGTAAATTTTAACTGGCACCTCACCTTTATACTTGGAGTTGACCCGAATTCCAGGTCACTCAATTAACAATTGGTCACTTTTATCAAATTTTAAAATTTTTCAAGGATCATTTTGTCAATAACAAAGATCAAATACCATTTTATCAGTGTCAAAATCTTTCAGATACTGATTTAGTATTTACCTCTAATATAAAAGAGGTCATTTTATTTTATCTAATGTGACAAATAAATGTGTAAATGTGCACATCCTTTACTGAGAAAAACTGATAAATAAGTCAATAACGCAACTTAAGATTATAAATTTAAAAAGAGCATATATTTAAATACATTTCTAAAAAATTTTGCGTCACACATTTTTGTTTTTAAGAAAATTTTATTGTATCAAAATTTTCTAAATTTTATAAAAATAGGACATATAAATTCCTACTTTAGTAAGATTCTATAAATTTTATTTAGATTAATAAAATTTTAAAAGTGTAATAAAATAATTTATTTTTTAAAAATTTTAATGTAATACTTTTCTTTTGAGACTAAAATATTGACACAAATTTTTTAAAAAATATATTTAAATATATACTTATTTAAAAATTAAATTCGGGTCAATTAAAATTTGGAATTTGAGTTGGAATTCAAATATTAACTCCCCGACAGTCATTGCGTCTAAGACTGAGTCAATTAGTGTGAGTTTTCAATTTGATTCTTCTTCCCTTAGAACTTATTTGACAACCTACAAATTAAAATTCATTCAATTTTTTTTTTCATTTTGAAACAAATAAAAACATAACTTAAATTCGTTTGAAAATTTTAATTCTCACTTTTTTTTTTCATTTACAAATCAAACTAAAAATAATCTGATTTTAAAATTAATTCTCACACTAAATAAATTTAATATGTCAAATATAAAAAATATTTCTATTTATATATTTTAATAATAAGTAAATATTTAATAAAATAATTTTGTCAAAGAACAAAATTATAAAAAAATAACTCTTATAAAAATATTCTAAATTAAAAAATTAAATTATATTCTATTAATATAATAGAATTATTGTAAATTATAGAATTAAATCTCAAATAAAAATAAATTCTAATTTTAAAAAAATAGAATTTTTTCATAACCTTCAAATAATTTCCAGTCGAGCTCTTATGCTGTCAACTGTTTTTCTTTGGAAAGTTGGAGCTGACAACATTTGCAATTTACAATAGAGCAGTAAAGAATGGGGTCGAAAGATCCAAGCGAGAAGGCGCGGGTTTGGAGACCCAAGTTTAAGGCCCTACTATGTTGCTTGCAATCTCCTTCTCCCATGGATTCCAAGCTGCAAGATTCAGCTTGCAGTTCCACTCATCAGTCAACGGATCCCAACAGGAACACGCGGTTATATAAGCACGATGTGTTTCTGAGTTTCAGAGGCACCGACTCCCGCAACAATTTCATCGATCATCTTTATCATAATCTCATCAGGAAAGGAGTTTTTGCCTTCAAGGACAACGAGAGGCTTCAGAAAGGGGAATCTATCTCTTCTCAGCTTCTGCAAGCCATCAGAGATTCCCGCGTTTCTATCATTGTCTTCTCACGTGATTATGCTGCCTCCACATGGTGCCTCGATGAAATGGCTACCATAGCTCAATGCAAGAAAGAGTTCGGACAGAAGGTTTTCTCCGTTTTCTATGATGTGGATCCTTCTGATGTTCGAAAGCAGAGTGGGGTGTACGGGGATGCTTTTGCTTCACATACAAAGAGGTTCCAAAAGGATCTTAGCAAGATTAAACGCTGGAAGAGAGCTATGACGGATTTGGCCAATTCTGCTGGATGGGATGTTAGAGATAAGTATGTATCATGCTTTAACTTATTATAGATGTTTGAATACTACATTGGTAAATTAGATAATTGAACTCAGTTACTGCATAGAACAAGTAAATTGACCAAATCATGAATTGAAAATTAATTGGGACTTGATTTCTTTTTGTTGTAGTGGTTGATAGTTGATTTGAGTTGAAGTCCGTCAAGAATTAATATTTTGTTCTGATTTTTCTGGAAAGAATTGGATTTTATACTATTAAGTCGCTTGAAATCAAAGAATTGAAGTCTAATTCTTGAATGAATAACATACCGTAGTACATGTGATGCTTTAGGGATTTTATTTTTCTTTTCTCTTTCAGGCCAGAATTCACAGAGATTGATAAAATCATTCAAAAGGTAATAAAAGAATTGGATCATAGATTTTCTGGGTTTGCTGATGATCTAGTAGGGATACAACCATGTGTAAAAGAATTAGAACAAGTTCTAAAGATAAACCCAAAGGACGAAGATGTTCGAGTTCTTGGAATCTGGGGAATGGGTGGAATAGGAAAGACAACTCTTGCCAGTGTCTTGTATGACAAAATCTCTTATATGTTTGACGCACATTGCTTTATCGAGAATGTGAGCAAAAGTTATAGAGAGGGCAGTGCTATTTCCGTTCAAAGACAAATTCTTCGTCGAACTCTAGAGGAACAAGATCTAGATAAATATAGTCCTTCTGAAATAGCTGGGATAATCAGAAATAGGCTATCTTCCAGAAAGCTCCTTATAGTTCTTGATAATGTTGATGAAAGAGAACAATTAGATCAATTGGCTATAAATACTAAATTACTTGGAAGAGGAAGCAGAATAATCATAACGTCCAGGGATAAACATATTCTTGAAAGTTATGGAATAGATGCAATTCACAACGTTTCCTTATTGAATTCTCAAGATGCTTCAGAACTTTTTTTTAGAAAGGCCTTCAAAAGTGATCATCCTAGTAGCAGCACTTGTATGGAGCTAACTCCCATCATACTGGAATATGCTCAAGGTCTTCCATTAGCAATCAAAGTAGTGGGTTCTTTCTTGGACAAACGGAATGCTTCCCAATGGAGGGCTTATTTAGAAAGATTGAAGAAATATCCGGACAAAAAACTTACAGATGTGCTTCAAGTAAGTTTTGAAGACCTGCAAAATGATGATAAAGAAATATTTTTGCACATTGCTTGCTTTTTTAGAGGAGACAAGGAAGATTATGTAAAGCGAATTCTAGCTACTTGTGGACTACAACCTAACATTGGAATTCCAGTTCTAGAGGAGAGATCACTCATAACCATTAAGAACCAAGAGATTCATATGCATGACATGTTACAAGAATTGGGGAAGAAACTTGTTCGGGAAAGATATCCAGAAGAGCCAGCATTATGGAGCAGATTATGGCGTTGTAGCAATTTTGAAAATGCTCTGATGTCAGCTGAGGCGGTAATGTTCTCAAATTTAATATTGTGAATTTTTCCCATTTCCGTTAGAAATTTTAGAATAATACCCATATTTTTTTCTAAAGAATTTTTGCTAAGATATTTTAGTCTCCATAGAATTTTTGTTAGACTTTAGGTCTCACATTTGTAAGACAACTGACTCTTTTTCTTATTCTTCTCCGTGAGGGTTGCACAAGAGTGATCCTAAATTTCGTCTGGACCCAAACCGATTGGATCTGGTCCATCTGCACCTTTAATCTCTGTTCTTAATTAAGTTGGTGATGTTGTAGGATAGGTCCGTTGTGGATTGAGATCACCTGTTCCACTACCATGTTTTTATTCATGTCCCCCCAATAAAAATTAAACATGTCTCTATCTAAATTTTACTCATTATTAATTTAGTTAACAAGTGTTTAATTTTTATTAAGTAGGACATGAATAAAAATATGGTACTGGTCTAGTGGGTCAGGTAATATCAATCCATCGGTTGCTATCCATGCCGCAAAAGCGACATGCTTTCCTCCTTCTATTCGAAATCTCTTTTCTATTTCTTATCGCCCCATATGTGTTTAGGGGAGGTCTAATGGAGGATATTCATCATATTATCAACTTAATAATCAACTGAAAGTTCCATTGTTATTTTTCAGGGAACAAATCATGTCAAAGCCATAGTCTTAGATCAGAGAGAGGAGATGCCCGAGTGCAGTCAGTTGAGGATCAGAGGATTGTCAAAATTGAGGGATCTTAAATTGCTTATATTATACCATAAAAACTTTTTAGGAAGCCTTGATTTTCTTTCTCCTAATCTGCAGTATCTTGCTTGGCATGGCTATCCTTTCCCTTCTTTACCATCGTTTCAGCCTTATAGTAGGCTTGTTGAACTGAACCTGCCTTATAGCAATGTTAAACGACTATGGGAAGGCAACAAGGTAGTTATGACTTTTTCATCTGATTTTTAGTTTTTGGTTTAAGGAAACATTTTGATTAACTAATAATGATCTCAATTCTTTCTCAGAAAATATTGTTCTGCAAGAAATCAAACTTCTTTCTTAAAAAATAGAAAAAGAAAAAGAAAAAAAGGTACCTCTTAAATATGTTTAAAAAATGTGGCTCTGTTTTGAAATTTTTTATAATTTAAGAGATTTTTTTTTTACTCTATGATGTCATAGGAAACATAAATATTAAAATCAAATCAATCTACTAGAAAAGATCTTATTATGCTTAAAATGTTAAGAAACTCTTAAAAAGAATTTGATATAATGATAGGTTGATAGTGTAGAATATTTGTTCTTGTAAATAATGGTTCATGCGGTGGGCATTAATTTTACTTATATATGTATATGTAAAACATGTTTACGATGATGTAGAAATTATATCCAAAACTTTTCTTTTATAGCAAGCTAACCTCCATTTATTGATATATTATCCTTCACAGAATATCCCACACTTGGAAAAGGTGGACTTGAGCTACTCAGTGGATCTCATAGAGACATCAAATTTTGAATGGAACGCAAAACTTAAGCGACTAGATTTTACAGGGTGCACAAACCTGATCCACATTCATCCCTCAATTGGACTTCTTAACCAGCTTGCATACTTGTGTTTGCAAAACTGTAGCAGTTTGTCCAACCTCAATCTTGGCGATGATTGTAATTTAAGTTCTCTTAGAGTTCTATGCCTTTCTGGCTGCACAAACCTTAATAAGAGTCCAGATTTCACAGGGCTTTCAAATCTTGAGTACCTCGATCTTGAAAATTGTACAAGTTTATCCACAGTTCATGAATCTATTGGTGCTCTTGTAATGTTAAAGTTCTTGAGTTTGAGAGGCTGTATAATTATTTCTATGCCCAAAGAAGTCAACAATATGATATCTCTTCAAACCCTAGATTTAAGCCGCTGTCTACGACTGAGGTATCCCCTCGGACAGATTTATTCATCTTACCTAGAATCTTTGATATCTCTGGACCTTGGCACATGCCATTTTATAGACAATATTCCTGATTCCATTGGAGTGTTGACTTGTTTAGAAAGATTAAACTTGGAGGAATGTCAGTGTAGTCATTTACCTGATACCATCAAGAAGCTTTCCAGACTGGCATATTTGAATTTGGCGGATTGCTCATATCTTGAAAGATTGCCTGAGCTCCCATTTGATAGTGCACCGTCAGGGGGAAGGTATTTTCAAACAGTATCTGCATCTCGTAACCATAGGTCGGGATTGTATGTTACAACCTACAATAAGGTTATGAAAAAAACCTTTAACTATATGCCGGCTGCGCTTTCATGGTTTGCTAGACTTGTTGAGGTAAGTATTCTCCATGCTTTCCTATTCGCTTTTTCACTAATATATCTCAATTTCCTTTGTTTTATGTGGAAGCAGCAATCCTGTCATTTCCGATGTGGGTTTGACATCATAATTCCTGAAAATGAGAGTAGTGGCATTCCAGGATGGTATTTTAATCATCAGTTTCAAGGTGGATCAACTGTAAGGGTAGCGGACTATGCTGATGCGGATGACAACTGGCTTGGATTTTCATTTTGTGTTACATTTGAGCATGTTAAAAATGATTGTGATTCATCTGAGCTGCTGCGTCATTTTTATCTTTCCTTTGAAAGTGAGCACACGGAAGAATATTTTGATATGCCTTCTTCAGTTGAAACTGATCGGGATATTGATGGAACACATGCTTGGATAATCTATATCTCTCGGGTGCATTGCCATTTTGTGAAAACAGGAGCCCGTATAAGATTTAAATCCTGCAAGGGAATGAAGTTGCACAAATGGGGGTTGCGCATGGTGTTCAAACAAGATATAGAGAAACTGAAGAGGAGGTTACAAAGAGTGGATAATAAAAAGCAGAGTCCTATCTCTGATTCTTCCAGACTGGTCGTCACTGAATGTGTTGATGAAGGCGGAAATAGCAGCTCGGAGTCCAAGATCATGCTTCCTTATAATTGGTTAGTTACCGACGAAGAAGAAAATGAGAAGATGGAGGCAAAGGCCAAAGAAGATAATCTCTCAAATTTGGGCTTTATATAGATACACACAGGCAATCTTAAAAATATACATCTTCAGCTTCCCCAAGGTAAATTATGCCTTCAATCATTCAAATTTTGTTCTTTTGATACCAAAGCTTTGCTCATATGGAGAGATAAAATAGGATCTGACATTACCGATTGCTTAGCTTGCTGCTTCCATCTTCTGATCTGCCAAATGTATTGGCAAAAGTAATAGATGTCTATAATGTATTGTGACATTTTGATGTAATATATACACTGCATAGTGCATACACATTGTTTGTTAAATAGTACCCCCAATGCAACCAATGTCCTCATTAAGCTCGACCCTCTAACTACAGTAGCAAACAAATATGTTGTCAGGCCCATTTACAACAGTTACTTAATTTGTTCATCACTTCATCAACCCTTATTACTCAATTTACATTATTTTACAGCCATTGGAAATGATCACATTTAAACAGTGTTGCGTAGGTACAATCTTTATCGTGTGTCTCGAATTTTACCGATCCAAAAGAAATTTTAACTTGAGTGGACATGATGCCTCTGATCTGATGTAATCTGGTTCTTGTATTTATGGAATTCCAAGTTAACTGGAGTGTGATTCTCTGGCTGTTTTCGCAATCCTTAGAAAAAGAAACGAGTTTAAAAACCACTCTAATTCACCCATCAAGCAGATATATTACTGGAAAAGAAAGTCTTGGAGACTGGAAGTGTTACATATCTACCAGGAAGCCAACAGAAGTGCTGATTTAATGGCAAAAATGGACGCAACTCTTCATCAATGATTACAATTCTGGAATGACCCTCCTAGAGAGATCACCAAAGTTATTGCTGTAGATAACATCGGGGCCTACATTATTACTAAAAAAATCCAGGTGGCAAGGCGTGGGTTTGTGACTGCTATTCATGCCACTTTAATTAGTTTATTGAATCCAGATTACTTAGTGCATGTTTGGACGCTATTATTTTATTAAAAAAAGATCTTTTTTCAATGAAAAAAGATCTTTTTTAGTTTTTTAACGTGTTTGGCAAATTTCTAGTAGTAAAAGTAAAAACACTAGTAAAATAAAAAAAAGATATTTTTTGAGAAGCGGTAATTTACATCTTTTTTTAAAAGATCTTTTTTTCTTAAAAAAAAGATGTTTTTCATGTAATAAATAAACAAAAAAGTACTTTTATATTGTTATACCCAAACATAATTGATAGATAAAAAGACCTTTTTACATGAAATATCCAAACATAAAATTACTTTTACTTCTCTATAAGATCTTTTAAAAAAAGATAACTCGAAAAAAGATCTTTTCTTAAAAATTCACCCAAACAAGCCCTTACATTAAAGAAAAAGTTTGTTTTAAAAAAAATCGTGTATAACTTATAACGTATATTAATATAATTGTGGTTTGTGGATAAATGAAATAAGGTGAAAATTCACATATAGTTATTTTTATGTAAATTAAACTAAATTTTTATCAAATCATCTCACGTTTTTTGAATAAACTTCACATGTGAAACTTTTTCTATTTGTATATATCCGCCTGCTTACTGCATCATTGATTGACTAAAAAGCCAAGCCAACCAGCCAAGTCAAGTCAACCTCACATTACCTCTCGCCCGATGGATTCCAGCAACCGCATCGAAAGCAGCAGCGCCACCGCACCTCGGCGGATCTGCAAATGCGACGTGTTCATCAGTTTCAGGGGTCCCGACACTCGCAACACTTTGGTTGATCATCTCTACAATCACCTCATCCGAAAAGGCATCTTCACCTTCAAGGATGACAAGACGCTGGAGCAAGGTCAACCCATTTCATCTCAGCTCCTGCAAGCAATTAGGGATTCAAGGATTTCCATTGTTGTCTTCTCACCAGATTATGCAGCCTCCACTTGGTGTTTAGATGAAATGGCTGCTATTGTTGACTGCCAAAGAGAGTTCAATCAAGCTGTCTTCCCGGTTTTCTATGATGTGGATCCCTCTCATGTGCGCAAACAGAACGGTGTGTACCAGGAAGCTTTTATCTCCCATTCACAGAAATTCACACAAGACCCAGCAAAGGTCCAACGCTGGAAGAGTGCTATGACCACTTTGGCCAATTCTGTTGGCTGGGATGTTACAAATAAGTACGTACAACACTAACCATTATTAATTCTTCGCTCACGTTGTTTTTGTATTTATATTCACATCAACATCGGGTGTTTTCCATGCTTGGGCATAGGAATTATCCATCAATAAAATTTGATTAGGACAGATTGCTAGAAATCTAAAGGTGCGTTTGCGTTTTCATTTAGTGTTTTTATTTTTAGTGTTTTTTATTTTCTGAATTTTGTGAAGGAAAAAGCGAAAACAGTAAAAACAGAAAATAAAAACATAAACCAAAAGCACCTTACTTTGTCAACAAAAGTTTAGCTCCGATATGTTCTTACATTTTAGTATCATATGTTTGTCTTTCTTTCAGGCCAGAGTTTGGAGAGATTGAAAAAATTGTTCAGAAAATAGTGAAAACATTGAATCATAAATTCTCTGGGTTTGTTGATGACTTAATTGGGATGCAACCTCGTGTGGAAGGATTGGAAAAGCTTCTCAAGTTAAGATCAGAGGATGATGGCTTTCGAGTTTTAGGATTATGGGGGATGGGCGGTATAGGAAAGACAACTCATGCTACTGCCTTATATGATAGAATCTCTTATCAATTTGATGCTTCTTGTTTTGTTGAGAACGTGAGCAAAATTTACAATGATGGTGGTGCTATGGCCATACAAAAACAAATTCTTCGTCAAGCTCTGGACGAACAAAATTTAGATACATACAGTCCTTCCGAGATATCTGGGATTATAACAAATAGGCTACACAGTATAAAGGTCCTGGTTGTGTTGGACAATGTTGATCACTCAAAGCAATTAGAAGAATTGGCTATCAAACCTAAATTACTTTGTGAAGGGAGTAGAATAATCATAACCACCAGGGATGAGCATATTTTCAAAGTGTATGAAGACGATGAAGTTCACATTCACAATGTTCCCCTGTTGAGTGATAGAGAAGCCCGAGAGTTGTTTAGTAGAAAAGCCTTCAAGAGAGAGGATTCAAGCAACAATTTTGAGGAGCTGATTCCTGAGGTACTTAAGTACGCTCAAAGGCATCCACTAACAATTAAAGTGGTGGGTTCTTTCTTGTGTTCCCGCAATGCTGCCCAATGGAGAGATGCCTTGGATAGATTAAGGAATAATCAAGAAGACGAAATTACAAACGTGCTTCGGATAAGTTATGACGGGCTAAAATATGAGGAGCAAGAAATATTTCTACACATTGCTTGTTTTTTCAGAGGGGAGAGGGAGGACTATGTAAAGCGAATACTAGATTCTCTTGGATTATATCCTCATATTGGAATTTCAGTTATTGCGGAGAAATCACTCATAACCATTAGAAACCAAGAAATTCATATGCACGAAATGCTGCAAGAGTTGGGAAAGAAAATTGTTCGGGAGAAATATCCTCAAGAACCTGGATCATGGAGTAGGATATGGAGTTACAAGGATTTCCATCATGTCTTGATGTCAGAAACGGTAATGAGTCACCCTTAGTTTCATAGGAAAATTTTAATTTTCACGTTTCTAAGTGATTGAACATATATATGCCGATGATCCCGTTTTTTTTTTTATGTTTAATTACTTTGAAATTTTTAAATAATTATTAATTAATAATAATTAATTAGTATGGAGTGCAGTTCAAAAATATTTGTTGATTACATATCCGGACTGTTTAAAAAATTAATATTCTTAGAATATTTATTTTTTGAATCTGAAATGAAATATTCTAAAGATATTTATTATCATAAGTTCATAACCCAACAGTAAAGAGGAACCAAATTAAATTTTTTTATTAAATATAGAAATGCCATTTCAAATTTTAAATTACAGAGATACTTGTGTGCAAATTTGACAAAACTACAAAATTTAACATTTTTAAAGTACTTCCATTCTTGTTTACTAAAAATTCATGTTTGTCAGGGAACAAATGAGATTAAAGCCATAGTTGTTGATATAAAAGAGGATATCAGCGATTGCAATGAGATGGTTGAAGGGTTGTCCAAAATGAAGGATCTCAAGCTGCTCATTGTACATCAAAAGAACTACCATTCAGAAAGTAGACTCAAATGTCTTTCTAGTTGTCTGAAGTATCTTTCATGGCATGGTTACCCTTTTCCTTCTTTGCCATCAGTGTTTCACCCTTCAGAATGTCTCGTTGAAATGAATTTGTCTGGTAGCAGTATCAAAAGCCTATGGGAAGGCCGCAAGGTATTATTAGACTTTTAGTTACTACAATACTTTTCTTGTCTTTTTCTTTTTTTTTTTTTTTTTTCCTGCATAAGACACAATTACAGAAGTAAAGTATTATTAATTAACGAAAGAAAATAGTCACACAAAAATTAACGAAAAAAAAAAAATAAACCGTAGATTCAAAATTTATTTTTCGAATTTTAAAAATTCAATTTTATATGTCAGTCCCTAAACATGTACAATGCAAATTATTTATAATTTTATATTAGGCAATTATTTAATTTAGTAGGATTTAGGAAATAAATATATTGTTATTTTCTAATTGATAATGTCACTTCTATATTATGAGTTTGTTTGAATACTATTAAATTATTATAAAAAATATTTTTTATTTTATATTTGACAATATTTTAATAGTAAAAAAAATACTAAAAGAATAAAAAAATATTTTTTTATAAGTTACAATTTATATTTATTTTTAAAATAATTTTTACTTAAAAAATATTTTAACATAATAAATAAATAAAAAATATTTTTATATTATTGTATCCAAATATAATTATCAGATATAAAGATACCTTTACATAAGATATCCAAATATAAAATTCACCCATAATCCTTTTTTTAAAAAGGATCATTTGAAAAATTAAAAAAAATATTTTCATAGAAATTCACCCAAATAAACTCATATGATATTCTCATCATAAACTTTTTTTTATCACCATAAAAAATAAAATAATAAATATAAAGAATAATTTAAAGAATTCTAAAAAATTGATAATATCGCTCTCCTAATATTTAAACTTATAGAAAAGTTATCAAGTATTCTAAAAATATTAATGTTTTAATAATTTTAGTCGTTAAATAATTATATATATATTTTTTAATAAAATTAATGGTTCAAATTATGAAATAACAATGTTTTTAGAAGTTCAAATTTCATTGTCCTAAATGGGTAAATGTAACCAAATTTCATTGTCCTACATGAGTAAATGTAACCAAATTTTATTTTCAAAATATATTTTAATTTGTAAAAAATACTTCCTTTACATTATAAGCATTTTTTTCTAATCACCCACCAAAGTTTCATTTAAACTAATGCGATTATGACAAGAAAATAGTATAGTATTTTAAGCCTTATATTTATATATTGATGGTCGAAAGTTTTTCTTTCTCCCTTAGAAAAATAAAAGTTTTGGTAGAAAACTGACTCGCTGGTGGAGATTTTAAAGCTTTGATTTAACAAATTGACTTGGTGATCGTTGTTCTATTTCACAGACATTTTTTCGCCTGACAATATTAGATTTGAGCAACTCGAAAAAGCTTATAGAAACTCCAAATTTTGAATGGTGCACAAGTCTTAAGCGATTAGATCTTTCAGGATGCACAAACCTACAACATGTTCACCCTTCAATTGACCTTCTTGCACGACTTGTCTACTTGAATTTGCGGGATTGTAGTAGTTTGGTTACCCTCTACTTTGGCAGTGATGAATGCAAGTTAAGTTCTCTCATAGTTCTACATCTTTCAGGCTGTACAAAATTGGAAACTACGCAAGATTTTTCAGGGCTCTTAAATCTAGAATATCTTGATCTTGAACAATGTACAAGTTTGGCTAAGGTGCATGAATCTCTCTGGGCCCTTGGAAAACTTAGATCTTTGAGTTTGAGGGGTTGTCTAGGGCTGAAGGAGGGACCCAATGATATCAGTTGGATGACATCTCTTCAAACTCTAGATTTTCAAGGGTGCTCAAACCTTTGGAAACTTCAGTTTATTTTGAACAAATATGAAAGATCCAAACTTCACCAAACTCTTGGCAGGTCCATCATTTCTCCTCGGATTTCGAAAGCTTTGACATTTTTAGATCTTGGCTTTTGCAACCTAGGAAAAGTCCCTGATGATATCGGAGTATTAAAAGGGTTAGAAAGACTGAATTTACAGGGTAACAAATTCAATAGTTTACCCAGTACCATTGAGAGTCTTTCCAGCCTAGCATATTTGAACTTGGGGCATTGCTTTAATCTTTCTTCATTGCCTACACTCCCATTTGTCAATAACTCATCAGGAGGACAATATTTTAAAACAATATCTGGATCAAGGAATCAGGGTTCAGGACTATATATGCTTTACTGTTCCAAAGTTGATAAATGGTGTCGTCAAAACTGGACAATTATCTGGCTAACAAGATTAATTAAGGTGCGAAATTATATGCTATGCTAAGTCTATCGATACTTCCAAACAATCTCTATCTCACTGATATATCTTTGTGTGTTTTCTTTGGTACCAGCAACCTTGTCATTTCAGGTGTGGCTTTGACATTGTTATTCCTGGGAGTAGTATTCCATCGTGGTTCAATCGTTCATTTATGGGTGGATCAACAATAAGGATAGTGGACTCTAATAATATGGATGACAATTGGATAGGCTTTACCTTTTGTGTAGCATTTTGTGTAACCGATCCTTCAGCGATTTTTGGTTCTTCTCATGACCGGTTGTCCACATCACTCCCGAATCCATTTTATCTTTCTTTTGAAAGCGAACAGGCAGAAGAAACCTTCTGTATGCCATGCCGTTTAGACTTCAAAGGTCGGTCCCAACCTCCTAAGACCCGAAAACATGTCTGGATTATCTATATTTCTCGGCCACACTGCCATTTTGTGAAAAC
This sequence comes from Arachis stenosperma, assembly GCF_014773155.1. Lineage (NCBI taxonomy): Eukaryota > Viridiplantae > Streptophyta > Magnoliopsida > Fabales > Fabaceae > Arachis > Arachis stenosperma. The sequence goes on from NC_080384.1 coordinate 36,644,785, forward strand.
AGGAGCCAATATCACATTTAAAGCCTGCCCAGGCATTGAGATGGGGAAATGGGGACTGCACATGGTATTCAAGCAAGATATAGAAATAATTCAAAGAAAATCACAACATCAGCTGGAAACCTCCGTGTTTTTCTATTCGTCTGAAATCCTACTTCCAGATCATGGGTTGGTTATTGAGGAAGTGCCTGAAAGCAACAACAGTAGCATTGGGCCTAAAATCCAGCTTCCTTACAATTGGTATGTAACTGATGAGGAGGAAAAGGAGAGTCTGGAAGCCAAAAGCAAAGAAATTAATCTCGCAAATATTGGCCTTTAAGTGAGGCCAACCACACACACCACAGGACCATCTTCCTTGAGGTAATTATCCTTCTTTTACTCATTTTTCATATGTTTGTTATTTTTTATTCTTTAACAGAAAGAGGATTCTTCAACAATCACTTATTCTTTTGCTTTGCCACTCTCCAAGCACATATGAAGGTTGAAGAAGCAAAACAAGGCGGGCAAAATGGAAACTCTGTTGTTTTATTGTTGATTCGGTTGAGTTTTGTGAAAAATAGATTAAGTGAAAAATAATAGTTAAGACGAGAAATTCGAGGTAAGTAAACTTGTGAGAAAAAACACTTCTATTAATAGCAAATAAACAATACGATCTAATGATGAGAAATAGAGGTGGAAAACAAGTGTTGAGACCTCCACTAATGTCACAAGAGGATGAATGAGCTTTGTTTAAAGTGGTCAGGGATTGGTTAATGGTTGTTGAGTGTTTTGGTGGAACACCAGAACGCCAGTTTATACTCGTGAATGTGGTGAATGAAATTGTTCTTGCTGAGTTTGGCCGGTGTATAGCTCGTCCGTCGATGAATGTCTTCAAGCTTCTCGTCGGGATGAGTTATACGTCGGCAAGGAGAGAACAAGGGGGTGGGTACCTGCAAAAGACACTCCGACGCTCAAGTCAGTAAGTGTTTAAGAGGTATATAATAATTCTATGAATATAGAATGTAAGACATGAAATGAAAGTTATCATGTGTTATGTTGTGTTTATAATAATTCTATGAATATAGAATGTATTACATGATATAGAACTTATCATGTTACTCCCTGAGATTAGATATAGAAGATTTCTTTTATAGGCATAGAATTGATGAATAAAATTGATGTTATGACCGTTTGGTCATTAAGATAGAAATGATGGTCATTAAGTCGGTAATGAAGGTGTCAGTTACAAGAAAAAGAATGAATGATAGTTAACGCCGAGTTATAACTCATAATGTATAATAAAGACTGAGTTATAAGGTGACGGATCACAGCCCCCAAGCTTTGTCCGCCGATCATATGATCCAGGCTAAGCTTAGAAAATAAAATGAGTTATAACTCGGTTAAAAGATGAGTGAATAATGATATGGTGAGCCCCCAAGCTTAGTCGGGTTATTATGTCGGTATTTATTCAAAAAATAATTGAGTGATAAGAGTCGTTCAATCAAGATAGTTGTGTGGGGATACTTTTCCGCTTAAGAACAATTTTAGCATTTGATTGTATATGAACTGAAAAGTTCAGAGATAGATATCCATTGACGGAATCGATTGTATGATCCGAGGATATAATGGTTAGTTGTCTTGGGAATTTTTCCAGCCCACAACAACTTATTGATAAATTTCTCGCTCAAAGCAATTAGTTATTGAATATTTACAATTTATAGTGAAGGTTTGACATGAATAAGATAAATTAAGAAAATGAATAGGTATAAAGTCGCAACATATATTGAATAATATATATTGTAAAAGTAAAATAGTTCAAAGTAAAAAAAAAAAATATACCTTGAAAGTTGATAATTGTAGAGAAGAAGACGATATATATGAATGTCATACATGCCAAATGTGAATATCTGAATTTTGTTTTGTAGGACATGCTTTAATTTGATAATAAAACAATAAGATAACAGTTATTGAATTATACATTTAGTATAATATTTCTAGTAGTTACAGTATGACGAGGGATATTCTTCGTGCAATAATAATAAATTGCCTGTTTAATTTTTTACATTAAACAAATAGTAACATAAAATTTAATAGCATAAAGTGAATAGTGTAACAGTTATATACAATTGATATATAATTAATTTTTTGATAGAATCCAATTTTAAGATTTAAACTCATCATTATTGTCATTTAATTGTATAAATGAAATTATTAAGCAATAGAAATATAATACATAATGAAATAAAAATGCAATTGACATGGTTATTATATGTCATTATTGTATAGAACATATATTGAGGTTTGAATATAACTAATAAATCAGTAAGTATTAGTTACTCAAAATATAAATGTAAAAGTATGTTGAATAAAATATATAATTTTACTTGTGTAAATAGAAAACTTTGAAAAAAATAAGCAAATTTGATAAGTGAATTTATGCTCGGATTGATTGAAAACCGAGTTCGTTTTGGATTGATTGAAAGCCGAGTTTATTCTCGGATTGATTCATTAATCAATTATGAGATGTGGAATATTATGATACGTAAAAATGAAGCAATTTGAATGTATAAAGTATATACTTTATAAAAAGTTACGATAGATTAAAATTTGATAAGAGGTATTAAAATCTTAAACAAGATTGTTGAGATTGGTTAAAAAATTTGAATGTAAAACAAGTTTTATGAACCTAAGGAGAGTGGGAATGATTTTACTCGTCCCCACAGACGGCACCAATTGTTCTTGCTGAGTTTGGCCGGTGTATAGCTCGTCCGTCGATGAATGTCTTCAAGCTTCTCGTCAGGATGAGTTATACGTCGGCAAGGAGAGAACAAGGGGGTGGGTACCTGCAAAAGACACTCCGACGCTCAGTAAGTGTTTAAGAGGTATATAATAATTCTATGAATATAGAATGTAAGACATGAAATGAAAGTTATCATGTGTTATGTTGTGTTTATAATAATTCTATGAATATAGAATGTATTACATGATATAGAACTTATCATGTTACTCCCTGAGATTAGATATAAAAGATTTCTTTTATAGGCATAGAATTGATGAATAAAATTGATGTTATGACCGTTTGGTCATTAAGATAGAAATGATGGTCATTAAGTCAGTAATGAAGGTGTCAGTTACAAGCAAAAGAATAAATAATAGTTAACTCATAATGCATAATAAAGACTTAGTTATAAGGTAACGGATCATAAACAATACACTCAACTTTCTAAACCTAAAGTATACTTTTGGATTTTCATCTTTTAAACTTAATATTTTATAAAAAATTTATTCTTTCTTTTCCTATCATATTTTAAGTCACATATAATTATTATTTTCCACACAATAAAATTATATTATTAGAATACAATTAGCGGGAAATACAAATCACAAAACATATATGCAGTAATTAAATTGTTAAGTAATGTTATTAAATAAGTGATATGTCTAATTAGTACAATAGAGTTACATATAATAAGTTGAGGTACACGAGAACACTATATATTCAATTCAATTAATCTTTTGGATTTTTGCTGTGCAAGTGAAAATTTATTCGGTTATTCCTAAAGAAGGGTTGCTGTAACTTGCAAGCATGCTTAAGCAAGGAATAAATGTTCTTTTCTCTCCAAATATTACCGCATATATTCTCCTCTCACCAAAGAATAAGAATAAATATGTACAGAGTACTGAGTACTGGAGTATTAAAGTTTGATTGGCTAAAATAAAATAATATATATGGGAATTATGAAAACAAGACTTCAACTTGACGATAGAATCAATAATCAAATATAAATGAGCAATTATTCGAAAATATAATCTAGCTCTTTATGAAAAATATTCGAAAAAAAGTTTGATCCACAAAAATAAAAAACACTTTTCGCAGTTACATATATAGACCCGTAATTCTGTTTTGTTCCCCTTGGTCCACTTTCAACCAATTATAACGAATAATTTATCTCTTCTTCATAGATGCCATAAGCATCTATCTAGCAATCTAACAACATACGTTATTGCCACTAAATTAAAGTGAGAGATGGGAAAGTAGACTAACATACGGATCTATACTCCACACACCTTCTTGTTCTCTCCTTGCCGACATATAACTCATCCTGACGAGAAGTTTGAAGACATTCATCGACGGACGAGCTATACACCGGCCAAACTCAGCAAGAACAAAAATGAAAAATAATGAAAGAAAATTTGGGTGGAGGAAAAGATGGATTTTTTAGCTTCTTTGTTTTAGAAGAAGAAAGGTAAAGCTTTTTGAAAAAAGAAGGTAAAAGGTCTGTGCAGAAGAAGATGATGATGAAAGTAAAGGTGAAGTCTGGTTGAAGGTGCTTTACAAAAGTGACTTGAGGTCCTTTTTATAGTGTAAAACTATGATGAAGAGGAAATCTATTGTCCAATAGTTTTAATCTGACATTTTATTTATTACTTTTTCTAAAATATCTTTAGGTATTCGTGTCATCTCAAGTCTTGTCAACTGAAAAGGTAGGAAGTTGATTCTCGCACGTTAAACTAAAGCTCCTGACATGTGACATTAGTGAAGGGTCATCTAGTTTGGTTTTCTTTTAACTAGATGACACCTTTACATTCTAAATCCAACCAATCCACTTCCACCAATATAGTTCCCACCGAAGAGAAATTTAACTCTTCGAAGTGTTCTTTTAGATTCCATCCTTTTAGTCCAATACATTTAAAAGAAACTTAACTTTTTTTTAATCATATTTATAGGTCATTATAAAGATTAATTATATACAAAAAAATTTATATTTTTAGTACACAATCAATTGTAAATTTGATGAGTCATTTTTTTATCCCAGTGCACCACGACTCTCGTCATTTTCATCCTGCTCTCTATATAATTTTGGTTGGATCAAACATTGAGCAACATTAACCTCATTTATCCGTTTGATCTTAATGCTCCGTTTTCGTTATTTCATAGTTACTGGAAGATTCCACATTTCAAGAGAAGCTGCAAAGTGATTTCTTTGGTACCATTTTTGTATCAAATATTTGCTCCTGTCACTTTTTTACACACAGTTTATATTCTTAATTTATAAAAATGTTAAAAAAATAATTTGTTAATCCCTTTTAATTAAGTAATATCGTTTTTAAATTCATTTTAATTTTAATTTTTTAATAGTTTTATATTTAGCTAAACTGAGACTCCTATTGTATATTAATTACTGTCTCAGAATAAAAATATTACTAATAATACCAAATTAAAAAAATTAGATATAATTATAATTATTTTCATACGGCTAATACTGTTAAAATTACTACTATTAATACGATTAATACTATTATTATTATGTTTCGTTAAATTTAGAGACAAAAATTAAAAGAAACAAATACAGTAATACTACTTGAATATTATAAAGTTATTGCGCCTACCAAGATCGTTGACCTATGAGTCAACTAGTGTGGGTTTCAATTTCGATCGGTCATCTCTTATGCTCTGAACTCTTTCTCTCTGGAGCTGACAACATTTGCAATCTTGCAAGAGAGTAAGGAAATGGGATCAAACGATCCAAGCGAGAAGGCGCGGGTTTGGAGATCCAAGTTTAAGTTTAAGGCCCTACTCTGTTGCCCAAGAACAAGAAGTTCATCAGCTACAGCAACACCTCCTCCTCCGCCGCAAGATTCAGCATGCAGTTCCACTCATCAGTCAACGGATCCCAACAGGAACAGCCGGGTATACAAGCATGATGTGTTTCTGAGTTTCAGGGGCACCGACACCCGCAACAATTTCACCGATCATCTCTATCATAATCTCATCAGGAAAGGAGTTTTCGCCTTCAAGGACAACGAGAGGCTTCAGAAAGGGGAACCTATCTCTTCTCAGCTTCTGCAAGCCATCAGAGATTCCCGCGTTTCTATCATTGTCTTCTCACGTGATTATGCTGCCTCCACATGGTGCCTCGATGAAATGGCTACCATAGCTCAATGCAAGAAAGAGTTCGGACAGACGGTTTTCTCCGTTTTCTATGACGTTGATCCTTCCGATGTTCGAAAGCAGAGTGGGGTGTATGAGGATGCTTTTGCTTTGCATACGGAGCGGTTTCAACAAGATCTTGGCAAGGTTGAACGCTGGAAGAGAGCTATGACGGATTTGGCCAATTCTGCTGGATGGGATGTTAGAGATAAGTATGTGTAATGCTTTAATTCATTATAGATGCTTTAGATACTAAATTGGTAAATTTGACTGCATGCCGAGAACAAGTAATTTGACTAAATCATGAATTGAAAATTAATTGGGAATCCTTTTGGTAGTGGTTCAGAATTGATTTGAGTGAGCATTTTTTATATTTTATTTTTTAAGTTGAATTAGTTTGAAAATCATACATATTTTGTTCTGATTTCTCATAAAAGAATTGAAGTCCTGAATCTTGAATGAATTACATACCATAGTACATTTGATGATTTAGGGATTTTTTTTTCTTTTTTCCCCTCTTTCAGGCCAGAATTCACAGAGATTGATAAAATCATTCAAAAGGTAATAAAAAAATTGGATCATAGATTTTCTGGGTCTGCTGATGATCTTGTAGGGATACAACCATGTGTAAAAGAATTAGAACAAGTTCTAAAGATAAACCCAAAGGATGAAGATGTTAGAGTTCTTGGAATATGGGGAATGGGCGGAGTAGGAAAGACAACTCTTGCCAGTGTCTTGTATGACAAAATCTCTTATATGTTTGATGAACATTGCTTTATCGAGGATGTGAACAGAAGTTATAGAGATGGTAGTGCTATTGCCGTTCAAAGACAGATTCTTCGTCAAACTCTAGATGAACAAGATCTGGAAAAATATAGTCCTTCTGAAATAGCTGGCATAATCAGATATAGGCTATATTTCAAAGAGGTCCTTATAGTTCTTGATAATGTTGATGAAATGGAACAATTAGAACAATTGGCTATTAATCCTAAATTACTTGGAAGAGGAAGCAGAATGATCATAACCACTAGGGATGAACATATTCTTAAAAGTTATGGAGTAGATGCAATTCACAAGGTTTCTTTATTGAATTCCCGTGATGCATCGGATCTTTTTTTAAGAAAGGCCTTCAAAAGTGACCGTCCTAGTAGCAGCACTTGTATGGAGTTGACTCCTAGCATACTGGAATATGCTCAAGGTCTTCCATTAGCAATCAAAGTAGTGGGTTCTTTCTTATACAATCGGAATGCTTACCAATGGTGAGATTATTTAGAAAGATTGAAGAAACATCCCGACAAAAAAGTTACTGATGTGCTTCAAATAAGTTTTGACACTCTGCAAACAGAAGACAAAGAAATATTTTTGCACATTGCTTGCTTTTTCATAGGGGAGAGGGAAGAGTATGTAAAGCGAATTCTAGATGTTTGTGGACTACACCCTCACATTGGAATTCAAGTTCTAAAGGAGAGATCACTCATAACTATTAAGAACCAAGAGTTTCATATGCATGACATGTTTCAAGAATTGGGGAAGAAACTTGTTCGAGAAAGATATCCTGAAGAGCCAGCATTGTGGAGCAGAGTATGGCTTTATAGCGATTTTGAAAGTGCTTTGATGTCAGCTGAGACGGTAATCTTCTCAAATTAAATATTGTGATTTTTCTTATTTTCAATTAGAGCATTTTATAATAATATCTTGTGTTGGTCTCTAAAGAAGTTTTGGTAAGATATTTTAGTTTGCCAAGAACTTTTATTAGGTCAAAGATCTCCATTTATTGAGACAAATAAATCCTTTCTTTATTCATCTCCGTCCTGAAGCTGATGTTTTAGGATGGGTCAGTTGCTATGCAGACCACAAAAAACAGCGTTATTTCCTCCTCCTATTCGAAATCTCTTTTCTATTTTTTACAGCCCCATAAGTGTTTAGGGAGGAGGTCTAGGACACTAGGGGGAGGATAACTGTCATATTGTCAACTTAATAGTCCATGACTCCATGTAATGTTTTCATCTCACCTTTCAGGACTAAAACGTTAAATAAAAATTTTTCTGGGACCTGCTTGAAATATTACCCAAAATTTTAGTATTTTAAATATTAAATATTTAACTATCAAGTCTAGCAATTCAAATACTTCCACTAGATATGTTTATTTGTGCTTCTTAGGGGAAAAAAAGGAGTAAAAACAGCAGCAGTTTTTCAACGTTTTTCAAGAAGCAGCCAAGCAAAAGCGGAAGCCAGAAGTAGATACAAATTTATTTTTTTATATTTTTAAAAAGACAAATATAGTCATTAATATATAAAATCATAAGTTCATAACCACTATACGAATCCTTATGGGATTTTTTTATTCCACTATCCTAAAAATGAGATTAAATTATATCATGGTTATTATTTTTTAGATCTAAAAATTTAATTTCCTTTTAAAATAAAAAAATGTACTAGTATGTAAACACTATATGTGTATATATAAAACATTCGTATTATATATATTATTAAAATGAAAATATCATTAAAAAGATAAATAATTAGTATATTCTATTCAAAATTTATTCCAAAAGAGAAAGTTTAAAAGATCAGCATTTTTATTAAAATCTAGTCAGCACTTAATCAATAAAAGAAAAGTAAGTAATCTTACACCATTAGATATAATCTCACACTATTAAAAACACTAATAATGACTAATTGATGGCTACAAATGACAAATTACAAAACCTACTGGTCTGCTAGCACTCCTCTTTTCAAAAAATACTGTTATTTAAATGTTTTTTTTCCCTTCATTTATAAAAAAATATGTATATATTTGTCATATCTAAATAACTAAGTACTTCTAAAACACAATATTTTTCTTCATAATACTTTCCTTTGTATCTTTTCAGGGGACAAACAATGTTAAAGCCATAGTCTTGGATCAGAAAAAGGAGATGCCCGAGTCCAGGCAGTTGAGGATAGAAGGATTGTCAAAATTGAGGGATCTTAAATTGCTTATATTATACCATAAGAACTTTTTAGGAAGCCTTGATTTTCTTTCCCCTAATCTACAGTATCTTGCTTGGCATGGCTATCCTTTCGCTTCTTTGCCATCGTTTCAACCTTATAGTAGGCTTGTTGAACTGAACCTACCTTATAGCAACGTCAAACGACTCTGGGAAGGCAACAAGGTAGTTATGACTTTTTCATCTGATTTAGTGTTTGGTTTAAGGAAACAATTTGATTATTAATGATCCCAATTCTTTCTCCTAAAATATTGTCCTGCAAAAAGTCAACCTCTAGTTATAAGTTTTATTTTGTTTAAAAAAAAAAAAAGAAAAGAAAAGGCAGTAAAGTACCCTATTGAATATGTTTAAAAAATGTGGGTCTGCTTTTGAAGTTTTTGGAATTTAGAAGAATCTTTTTTTAGTCTTATGATATTATTATAGGAAACATAAATATTAAAATCAAATCAATCGATACTAGAAAAGATCTTATTATGCTTAAAATGTTTTAAAAAGTCAAAAAATTTAATACAAATATTTGTTCTTTTGAATAATCATTTGCATGGTAGGTGTGGAAAATAATTAATTTTACTTATATATGTTTATGTAAAATATGTTTACAATGATCATGTGTGAAAATTATATAAACTTGTTGTTATAGCAAGCAAACATGTATTGATATTGATATATATTATCCTTCTAAGAATATCCCACACTTGGAAAAGATGGACTTGAGCTACTCAAAGGACCTCATAGAGACACCAAATTTTGAATGGAACCCAAACCTTAAGCGACTAGATTTTACAGGATGCACAAACTTGACGCATGTCCATCCCTCAATTGGACTTCTTAAGCAGCTTGGATACTTGAGTTTGCAAAACTGTAGCAGTTTGTTGAACCTCAATCTTGGCAATGATTGTAATTTAAGTTCTCTGAGAGTTCTACGCCTTTCTGGCTGCACGAAACTTGGGAAGACCCCAGATTTCACAGGGCTTTCGAATCTTGAGTACCTCGATCTTGGATATTGTACAAATTTATCCACAGTTCCTGAATCTATTGGTGCTCTTGCAATGTTGAAGTTCTTGAGTTTGAGGAGCTGCACAAATATTGTTGATATCCCCAATGAAGTGAACAATATGATATCTCTTCAGACTCTAGATTTAAGAGATTGTAAACTACTGATGTCTCCCCTTGGACAGATTTCTATGCCTTCCTCTTATCTAGGATGTTTGATATCTCTGGACCTTGCCTATTGCAAATTAATAGAAACTATTCCTGATTCTATTGGTGATATGAGTTGTTTAGAAAGATTACACTTGGGTGGAACTGCCTTAACACGTCTACCTGGTACCATCAAGAAGCTTTCGAGGCTGGCATACTTGAATTTGGCATGTTGCCGTTATCTTCAAGGATTACATGAGCTCCCATTTGATAGTGCACCATCAGGGGGACGGTATTTTCAAACGGTATCTGCATCTCGTAACCATAGGTCAGGTTTGTATATTGTAGCGGACTACGGTTATAGGATGAAATTCTTTGATTGCATGCTGGCTGCGTTCTCATGGTTTGCAAGACTTATTGAGGTGCGTACTCACATCCATGCTTTCCATATCACTCTCCCTGTTTGCATTTTCTCTTACACATCTAAGTTTCCTTCTGTTTTATTTGGAAGCAGCAACCTTGTCATTTCCGATGTGGGTTTGACATCGTTATTCCTGGAAATAAGAGTGGTAGAATTCTAGGATGGTATTTCAATCATCAGTTTAAAGCTGGGTCAGCTGTAAGGGTAGTGGATTACGATGATGCAGATGACAACTGGCTTGGCTTTTCATTTTGTGTTACATCTCAGCATGTTCTATATGATTGTGATCCACATGGACGGCTGCTGCGTCATTTGTATCTTTCTTTTGAAAGTGAGCACACGGAAGAATATTTTGATTTGCCTTCTGCAGCCGAAGGCGGTTGGTATTCTGGGGTAACACATGCTTGGATAATCTATATCTCTCGGGTGCATTGCCATTTTGTGAAAACTGGAGCCCGTATAAGATTTAAAGCCTGCAAGGGATTGAAGTTGCAGAAATGGGGGTTTCGCATGGTGTTCAAACAAGATATAGAGGAACTGAAGAGGAGGTTAAAAAGTAAGGATATTAAAAAGCACAGTCCTATCTTTGATTCTTCCAGATTGGTCATTGAGACTGAGTATGTTGATGAAGACCCAAGTAGCAGTTCGGAGTCCAAGATCATGCTTCCTTATAATTGGTTGGTTACCGACGAAGAAGAAAATGAGAAGATGGAGGCAAAGGCCAAAGAAGACGATCTCTCTAATTTGGGCCTTATATAGATACTACACAGAGGCACTCTTAAAAATATACATCATCTTCTTCCCCAAGGTAATTATTCCTTCAATTATTTGAATTTTGTTCTTTTTCTACCAAAGCTTTGCTCAGATGGAGAGATAAAATAGGATCTGCCATTGCAGATTGCTTAGCTTGCTGCTTCCGTCTTCTGATCTGCCTAATTATCACAAGGAGTTGAGATCTCTGTCTTCTGCATGACCTGTGGTTATTGTATATACATGGCTTCTGATGTATTGTTTGATTTGGGCTGATATTCTGTCCTTCCATTTCTTCATATTTGTGTTACGTTTGGCAGCTAAGATCTTGTAGCCCTTTTTACTGAATTGAAAGTATATTCAGAAAAACAATGCCTTGGCAAAAGCAGTAGAGGTCTATAATGTATTGTAACATTTTGATAATATATATATACAAATACACTGCACACACATTGTTGAATAATGAATAGTACCCGCAGTGCAACCAATGTCCTCATTAAGTTCAATGCTCTAACTACAAATAATGATACAGTAGTTAATAAGTTTACAGGCCCATTTACGACAATAACTTCTTCATCTCATTAGTTCATCGCATCATCAACTTTAATTACTCTATTACATTATTTCCCAGCCATTGGAAAGATCAGTCAAACAGTGTTGCGTAGATGCAAAGAAATTCTAAATTAACCGTAGTTCTTTCTCTTCCAATTGGGAGATTTGTCGTTCTGTGAGTTGCTACTCGTTACCTACGAATTTTGGCGCTGACGATACCTTGCAATTTGCAAAATCTCTTCAATGCTCTAGTGAACAAGAGTTTCTAATAAGCTAAGAGTAAAAAAGAAAAATAAAATAAAATAAAATAAAAAAACTACGATAAATAGATGCATAAATTATTCACTAAATCAATTTCTGATATAGCATAATACACATTAAAAACGTGTGAAGTGATATACATATATACATAGTTGGAAGTTGAGCTTTTTTGCGGCTATTTGTTGGGCTTTTGGAGGGCACGAGACAAAAGAAATTTTTGAAGGGAGGAAGGATCAATTTCAGAGCATATAGCAAGGAAGCTCACCATGGAGATGAATAGCTGATTAGGATATCAGCGGTGCTGTTTTTTCCTTTTCCTACGAGTTCTTTAGTTTTTCTTTATTTGGTTTAGACATTAGAGCAATAGTATATATTGTTTATGGGAGAACTCCTTTTTTGTTTATATTTTTGTCTCTCTTTGAACTTTGTTTATTTTCGTTTTGTGAAATAAAATAACGTAACTTTGGAAAAAAAAAAAACAATTGAGTTTTGGTATTTTTACTAAAAACTCAGGTGATATGGCGTTGGTATCTTTAATCCTTCATTGCGTTCTCTCTCATATTTATTCTTAGTTCTACTTATAAAATTAATGGTGAGAAATCATACGTTACTTACTCAATTGTTAAAAAAAAATTGAGAGGATCTATTTCAGTTAAATCCAGAATACTTACATTAAAGAAAATGTTTTGTTTTAAAAAATCGTTGTATAACTTACAACGTGTATTAAACTATTAATTTGATTGTGTGTCGATGGAATAAATATATTAAATATTAATGTTGGATAATTACTATATGTATATGTTTGATATGAACTTTTAATGTATAAAAAACAAAACAAGGAGGAGAAAATACAGCAAAGCATATACATCACAACCAAATGAATCTATTTTATGAAAAAATAACTGGTAAAAACCTGGCCGGCACACATCCTTGCCCAAAAAGAATCAATAATTCAGGGTGCACGGCTAATTTGAAATCAATTATGTTACATATAGAGTAGGTCTAAAAATTGTATTTATTGAATATATTATATTTATACAGACTATTAAATTTTATTAGATAAAAATTAAAGGTTAATATAAAAAAAGAGTATAAATAAATTTTAATAAATATAAAATATCTTAGTATATAAATAAATATTTTAAATGACAATACTTTAAATAGTAATAGAATTTTTTATTCTTAAATAATTAAATATAAAATATATAAATACAAAAAATATGAGTATTCTTTATTCATTAAAATTAGTTATTATGCAAAAAAATGTTATAATATTAAAAAATTATATTAAAATAATATTTTAAATTGTAATAAAAATATAAAATAATTAAAATTTTATTTTATATTAATTGACAAATAATTAGATTATTATATTCAAAATTTATTAACTAACTATTTTATTAAAAATATATATATAATACATGAAAATATTAATTTTTTCATCTTTTTAATTTATTTTAGAAAAATAGAATAAATAATATAATTTTAAATACATGCTTATCACATTATATATTTATTTATTAGTAAGATTTAAATTAATCAAACTTACACAATTAAAAATATTAAAATTGTATATAAAGGCAAAAATATTATCACATAAATACACTGTTTTTTTATACTTTTTCCAAAGTAATATATATATATATATATATATTATACTATCTGAATTAAAATACAGATCAGTTATTATATATAATTACACATATATATATATGAATTTGTCCAAAAAAAATAGAAAAAATAAATTATATTATTTATTTAGTTTTTTCAAAAAAATTTAAAAAAAATATTTTCATGTATTATATATAATTTTTTAAATAAATTTTATTTTTATAAATATTTTGATAAAAAATATATTATATAATAAAATATTATATAATTAACCTAAATTTTCAGATAATCAACCTAAGTTAATCAAAACATGCATGAAGAATGGGAGAAAATTTAGGTTAATTAGGTGAGTACCACTCTTACTTTATATCAAAACATGTATAAAGATTTGGAGAACATTTAGGTGATGAATAATCTACCTCTTAGTTCAGTACATAAATTACGATAATATTAGAAAAATAAAAAAAGTCAAAATTAATATTTCTAAATAAATTAAAGTAAATTATATCTGTTTTTTATTAATTTTTTTATTAAATATTTTTGTATAAATTAATGAATAATATTACACGTTTAAATTTTTTTATGAACTAAATTTAACTAAATTAAACAATAAAACTTAAAATAATGCTATCGATAAATAATTTTTGTTAATATTAAACCAATTTAATAAAATTAGTTAGCAAAAAAAATTTGAATTCGTAGCATTATTCTACATACTTCAGTGCATACCTATTGAAACTAGGCAAATTCTCTGGTATGAATATTGAGAAACATCTATACCTATGAATTCTGATGTGTATGGAGAAGAGAGTGACGCGTAGAATAAATGCTCCTGCACTTCTGCTCTGTACGAGGGCCCGCATTCCAAAAAACCTGACAGCACAGTGACCCAAACAGAAAAGATCACGTGTTGTCGGAGGTTTATGTTAAAGATCAATGTTTGGTTAATGTGAATTTGGTGATTAAGATTTGAGAATGATTTTTGATAAATGGACTGAAGTTATTTGGGCTCATTTAGGGTTGTTTATTTTTTATGCTGCATACTAATTGGACGAAAGAAAAAAATAATATTGTATGAAGACATAAGCCATTACAAAATAAAGGAGAAGGAAATGACACACACCGACCAAAAAAAAAAAAAAAAGAAATGACACACTAATACAGTATTGTAACTAAGAAGTTACTCCTCCACCATAAGGACTAAAATGTTTCACTAATTTATATTGTAATAATATTTTTTATTTTTGAATCGGTGACAGTTATTTTATTATTCTAAAAAAGAAATAATAATTAACATGATACAAAAATATGTAATTTTTTATTTAGCATATATTATATGATTAGTAAAAAATATAAATAATAATTAAAATTTAAGATATTAATAAAAAAATATTTGATGTTACTAATAATATTATTATAATAGTAAAAATAATAATAATATGAGGTGTATATATTATTATAATATATTTAAGTTACTTTATTAAGTATGAAATGGACTTATAAAATAAAATTTGGATTCTCTAAAGTTTGAATTTTATTTTAGAAAATAAAATATAATTTTTTTCTATTTAATTTATAGGTAGGACTAAAAATAAATATGAGAGAAAAATCATTCAAAAATAAAAAATCACACTTTATTATCCCTCTAAAATACAAATTTAAAATTTAGAAAATCCAAATTCTATGAAATGTGTGATAATGCTAACCGTGTTGAGCTTATGAAATGTATTTGTTCTAATTTTTTTGTTGAATGGGTTTATAGGGCCAACTGCTCTTATTGTAATTTTTGGGTGAAAAATGTGACATTTTGTGTTTTTTCTTTGTTGTAATGGGCTGGTGGGAGAGTGAGCTTAGTGGTGTTCAAAAACCTAGTATGCATATTCAAAAAGCTTCTTAAATTACACCAAAAAATTAAAGTTTCCTAAATTCTTATTCTAATAAATCCCCACCACAAGAAAAACAGTAATTAAATAACATATACTTTAATCTATTTAATTAAAAAAATATATCACGATCATTGTTATCTTTATGTATGTTAGTAACAATAATATAAAACATATATTTATTAATATAGTCAAATTATTACTAAATAAAATTTATTATGTTAACAATAAATATATTACAATGATTAAAGTTACATAACATAAAATATGTATTTATTATTAATATAGTCAAATTATTCATAAATAAAATTGGTTACGTTAGCTATAAATATATTACGATGATTAAACTTACATAATACAAAAAAATTTAAATTTCTCCAAAAGTATTTAGTAAAAAATTTAACATTCCTCATGTTTCCATAACAAATAAAGTAACTTAAATATATTATAATAATACATACACCTCATTTTATTATTATTTTTATTATTATAATAATATTATTAGTAACATCAAATATTTTTTTATTAATATCTTAAATTTTAATTATTTTTTATATTTTTTACTAATCACATAATATATGCTAAATAAAAAATTACATTTTTTTGTACCGTGTTAATTATTATTTCTTTTTTTAGAACAATAAAATAACTGTCATCAATTTAAAAATAAAAAATATTATTACAATATAAATTAATGAAACATTTTAGTCCTTATGGTGGAGGAGACTGTAACTTCTTAGTTACAATACTGTGTCAGTGTATCATTTCCTTCTCCTTTATTTTGTAATGGCTTATGTCTTCATACAATATAGTTTTTTTCTTTCGTCCAATTAGTATGCAGCATAAAAAATAAACAACCCTAAATGAGCCCAAATAACTTCAGCCCATTTATCAAAAATCATTCTCAAATCTTAATCACCAAATTCACATTAACCAAACATTGATCTTTAACATAAACCTCCGACAACACGTAATCTTTTCTGTTTGGGTCATTGTGCTGCCAGGCTTTTCGGAATGCGGGCCCTCGTACAGAGCAGAAGTGCAGGAGCATTTGTTCTACGCGTCACTCTCTTCTCCATACACATCAGAATCCATAGGTATAGATGTTTCTCAATATCCATACCAGAGAATTTGCCTTGAAACTATTCTTTATATCTGAAAAGGAATATCCTCTCTTCCAATTTGATAATGTTAGTTTGTATAAAGCTTCTCTACTCAACTAAACATATAATATTTTCCGTAAGTAGGTGATATCCTAATACTCAATAAGAAAAGTATAGGGAAATAAGAAAAGTATAGGGAGTCAATGTTCTAAAATAAGTTTAAGACACACTTATTTAGCATTGTAAACTTGTAATTCAATTAGTAGCTAGTCTATCTTATCCTAATTAAGTTTTAGTATAAATAAGTACAAATATAAAGAGACACATCAATTACATGTGGCTGAAATATTTGTATCATAGTCAACCATTTAATTTCTGGAAGAGTCTGAAAAATAACTCATATTAAGAAATGAAAATGATATAGGTAGAAAAACAGAACCATCATTTTTCGTTATGCGAATAATTTCAATATTAATTTTAAAAATAAAAAAACTTGTTGACTTAAACAAAGAAGTACAGAACAAGAACCCTTGTGAATTGTGATTACAAACACCAAAAAAAAAAAAATGAAGGAAAGCCATGGATGCACCTCGCGTCCTCCTTCTTCTCCTTCACCGCCATCTTTGCACATAGCCATGTATCCATGGTTCGCCATGGGACACCTCACTCCATGTCTCAACCTCTCCAACAAGCTAGCAAAGAGAGGCCACAGAATCTCCTTCTTCATCCCAAGAAGAACAATCTCAAAGCTTCAACACCTAAACCTTCACCCACACCTCATCACCTTCATCCCCATCAACGTTCCTCACGTTCACGGCCTTCCTCTTAATGCAGAAACCACATCAGACGTTCCCTTTGCTCTATTCACGCATATCGCCACCGCCATGGACCTCACTGAGAAGGACACAGAGCTTCTCCTCAAGGAACTAAACCCACAAATCATTCTCTTTGATTTCCAGCATTGGCTACCAAATTTGGCTCGAAGCTTAGGCATCAAGAGTGTCCAATACATGATAATTCATCCAATTTCGACTGCTTACCTCGGAGAAGGACCAAGAAAGAGATTAGAATTAACGGAGGAAGATCTCAAGAAACCGCCACCAGGGTTTCCTTATGATGATGATTATTCCTTCAAGTTTTATACACATGAACTCCGGTTCTTAGTTGAATCAAGGAAAAACATCGAGTTTGGAAGCGGTGTTCGTTTATACGATCGGTTCTACATCGGTACAAAGCTGGCGGATGCAGTAGGATTCAAAGGTTGCAGACAAATCGATGGGCTTTATGCTGATTACATTGAAACTGTTTTTGGGAAGCCATGTTTGCTCTCAGGGCCTCTTTTGCCAGAGCCATCTGACATAGATTTGGACAAAAAATGGGAATCATGGCTTAATGGATTCAAACCTGGTTCCGTTGTTTATTGCGCTTACGGAAGTGAAGCCCCGTTGCAACAAAACCAGTTTCAAGAACTGTTACTTGGTCTTGAACAAACCGGTTTGCCGTTTCTTGCAGCACTTAAGCCACCGGTTGGGTTTGATTCCATTGAAGAAGCGTTACCAGAAGGGTTTAAAGAAAGAGTGGAAGAAAGAGGAGTTGTGTACGGTGGATGGGTTCAGCAACAATTGGTTTTGGAGCACCCTTCTGTTGGATGCTTCATAACACACTGTGGTTCAGCTTCCATAGCGGAGGCTCTTGTGAACACGTGTCAGATTGTGCTGTTGCCACGTTTGGGATCTGATCATATTATGAATGCAAGGATGATGAGTGGAAAATTAAAGGTTGGGGTTGAAGTGGAAAAAGGTGAAGATGATGGGTTTTTTAGCCGAGAGAGTGTGTACAAAGCTGTTAAGACAGTGATGGATGATGAGAGTGAAGTTGGAAGAAGGGTAAGGGAAAATCATACCAAAGTTAGAAACTTTTTACTAAGTGAAAATTTAGAGTCCTCTTGTGTTGATAGTTTCTGTCACAGGCTTAGAGATTTACTTTAAGATCTCACAAATTAACTTAAATAATTTTAGTTTGTGAATTCTATTGTCTTCATACTTAATTCTAATTCTATTGTGATGTAGTTCTTTTTTGTTTTATAATAAAAAAATATGTAGACTTTTGTTAAGAACTTAAGAGAATAAAATGATTACATTTTAATAAGAGCAATGCTAGGAAGTCAGCAATATTTGTGATTGATAGCTATCAACTAGCCATTAATAATGATTTGATGGTGTGAGATTGGTGTGAGATTTCATCCAATGACTCACTTTTTTCTGCTGGTTATATGCTGGCCAAAATGCAATAAAATTGCTGGCCTCTAGGCTTTTCTTTTTAATAACAAAGTATTTTTATCATAAAGATTTAATGAAGTAAAAATAATATATACTTTAAAAAGTGAGATGATTGTAGTTTCTTTTTCTCTCTGTAATAATAATTTAAATTCTTAACTTTGTTTCGCTAATTCTTAATTGAAAAATATTATTTATAAATGAGTATATATAGAAATGAATGATGGAATTAGCAAACATAAGAGAAATGAACAGTAGTAAGTGCCATGTGTGAAGTAATGCAAGAGGGTTGGTAACAATCTAAGCCAATGATTTTATTAAGGGTATGAATAGTAGTATAGTACTATTACCCATTATTTGGTAAAACTTAGAAATCTAGTTGACTCACTTTTTGCAATTGGTTATGAGTTATATAAAAATTAAATGATCATATTTAAACAATTATTGATGAATTGCCTGAAAATTACAGTGGTTAACTGGTTATATCAGATTTGTTATGTTTTGAATGGGTACTTTTTCGGTTGGTGAAGCAGAATCTTTCCATTTTACTAATGATGCCTCAAATTTGCTATTCTCCTTACAAAGCAACTCGGATTCAGATAAAGTAATTTGTATGTAATGGTAAAGATATCTCTATTCAAAATCAAGGCTTTTCTATTTTAGTTGACAAAAATAATCTTGTTTCTTTTAAATTGTTGAATCTTCTACATGTGTCTGAAATAATTCAAAATCTTTTAAGCGTTTCAAGATTTGCCGAAGATAATCCTGTCTTTTGAGTTTTGGCCTAAACACTATATTGTTCGTGATCAAGATTCCAGGGACATTCTCCTACAAGGCAAATCTAACAATGAAATTTATGTCTTTGATTAGCTTACTATACCAAAATCTGTTTCTATAAAAATGATGATAAAGAAATGTTTGTTGTTTTCTGTAAATTTTAATAATTGTAATTCTTCATTTTCTTTTGTGAATTAAAGTACTTGTGCACAACAAAATGACAATAAACTATTTTAGCAGCCTCTTGTAATAAAGACCAAATTGTGAAATGCAATAATAGCAATTCTGACAAGAACACTATTTCTTTAATTTCTTGCAAATCTAACTTGAATTCTCTAAATTCCAAACGTATTTATAATTGTGTTCAATTTGTGAATTTAACTGATAAGCACCCATTGTGTCTTAATTCTGATTCTGCTATTTCTAAATACAATCATATTACTCCATCATGTTTAGAATCTGACTCTAGTACTCATTCTTTAAATCATTGCAAATCTAAATTTAATTCTCGTAATTCCGAAGCTATATACAATTGTGATCAGCATGTAAATTTCAATAAATTAGCCAAAAATAATGGTAACATATTTTATTTAGCGTTTATTAATTGTTGCGATAATTAATAAATGTTAGATAAAATAAATTTTGACTGGTTTTTTTTAATATTACCGATATTTTATTAGCTTTGTTGATGTTTTTACAAAATATACATGTATATAATGTCTGCGCTAATTTTTTTTAAATATTATCGGTAGATTTATTGTTAAAAAATTTAATCTAATAATAATTTTTTTACTCAATGAATTTATTGCTATATTTATCAATAAATTTGTTGATAAATCTATCGCTAACATCAAATATTAATTATGATAATAAATTCAATAATATTCAATGTTTTTTTTAAAATGAAATAGAATAAAATATTTAATAAAATTAAGAGGAGTGCTACACAAACAAGTCTTTTTGACTTACAAGTCTTACAAATTACTATGCCTTTTAATGCGTTATTCAACGTTTCGTGTTTTCAAAGCGCTACACTCAAAACGGTTCTTCCTCTTTCTCTTCCTCTTCCTCTTCCTCTTCATCTTCTTCGTTTTTTTTCGATTTTCATGGTTTCTGAAATTAAGCTTTGAAATCGTTTTGAAGAAGAAGAAGCAGCAGAAGATGAGGAGAAAGAGAAAGAGTTCTGAATTATGCAACGAATTTTGGGTGTATTTCTTAAATACTTTGGGTGTATTTTTCGTAATCCTTTTGAAGATAATGAAACTTCAAAAATACACACAAACGATTACCGAAGTACACCCAAAATGATTACAGAAATACACCCAAAGGATTACAGAAATACACCCAAACGGTTACAGGAATTCACCCAAACGATTATAGAAAATACACCCAAAGGATTACAGAAAATACACCCAAAAGATTTAAAGAAATACACCCAAAATTCGTTAAAATACATCTTATGCATAAATTCATAACTCTTTCTCTTTCTCCTCCTCATCTTTTACTGCTTCTTCTTCTTCAAAAATGATTTCACCAAATCGAAAAAAAAAAAGATAAAACAGAGAGAAAAGAACGTAAATGAAGAAGAAGAACGTGCAGAAACGAAAGAAAATGAGAAGAAGAGTAAGAGGAAGAAGAACGTGCAGCAAGAAGAAAAAGAAAAAGGAGAAAGAGAAGGCAAGAAACGAAAGAAAAGAAGAAGGAGAAGACGAAGAGGAAGAAGAATGGTTGGAAGCGTATCTTGAACGTTAGTTTTAATTGAACTTGTAAGGCTTACAAGCCTTAATCGCTTGTATGCGAAGAATTACTCTAAAATTAATCATTAAAAGTTACAATATCATTTTTCAATTAATAAAAGATAGATTATTATTTTGAGCCATTGTTGGGGGTTGGTGTGGGATTTTAATATTTTATCATTTTACTCAACTTTTAAATATTTTTGGAGAAAGTTGAAGCACCTCGAAACTCAAAAACCAAATTTTGTTTTATATACTTCTCTGCAGTCCACACACACGTCAATGGCAGCCATGGAACAAGCATCTCCTCCTCCTCCTCCTCCAATACACATAGCCATATTTCCATGGTTTGCCATGGGACACTACACCCCATTTCTTCACTTCTCAAACAAACTTGCAAAGAGAGGCCACAGAATCTCCTTCTTCGTCCCGAGAACAACAATCTCAAAGCTTCAACACCTAAACCTTCACACACACCTCATCACCTTCATCCCCATCACTGTTCCTCACGTCCATGGCCTTCCCCGTGATGCTGAAACCACTTCTGACGTTCCCTTCTCTCTTTTTCCTCTGATCGCCACAGCCATGGATCAAACAGAGAACGACATCGAGCTTCTCCTTCAAGAGCTAAACCCGCAGATCGTGTTCTTCGATTTCCAACACTGGCTACCCAACATAACTCGAAAACTCGGCATCAAATCCATGCAATACTGGATCGTCTATCCGTTTTCATTGGCCTACTTTGATAAAGGACCAAGACAGAGACAGAGTCAAGGGAATGATTTAACGGAATCTGATCTCATGAAACCTCCACCAGGGTTTCCCGATTCATCGGTGAAGCTTCACGCACACGAGCTTCGCTTCGTAGCTTCCACAATGAAATGGGAATTCGGAAGCGGTGTTCCGATATATGATCGGTTCAGAATTGGAAGAGAGTTAGCAGATGCAATTGGGTTCAAAGGTTGCAGAGAAATTGATGGTCGGTACACTGATTTCTTCGAGAATTTTTACAAGAAGCCATGCTTACTTTCCGGGCCTCTCTTGCCAGAGCCGTCAAACATTGCTTTAGAAGAGAAATGGAAATCATGGCTTGATCGATTCAAACCCGGTTCAGTGGTTTATTGTGCTTTTGGAAGCGAAAACCCGTTGCAACAAGACCAGTTTCAAGAACTGTTGCTTGGTCTTGAACTAACCGGTTTTCCGTTTCTTGCAGCATCTAAGCCACCGGTTGGGTTTGATTCCATTGAAGAAGCGTTACCAGAAGGATTTAAAGAAAGAGTTGAGGAAAGAGGAGTTGTGTACGGTGGATGGGTGCAGCAACAGTTGGTTTTGGAGCACCCTTCTGTTGGGTGCTTCATAACACACTGTGGTTCAGCTTCCATAACGGAGGCTCTTGTGAACACGTGTCAGATTGTGCTGCTGCCACGTTTGGGAGCTGATCATGTTATGAATGCAAGAATGATGAGCATGAAGTTGAAGGTTGGAATTGAAGTTGAGAAAGGTGAGGAAGATGGGTTGTTTACAAAAGAGAGTGTGTTCAAAGCTGTTAAGATTGTGATGGATGATGAGAGTGAAGTTGGAAGAGAGTTGAGAGAAAATCATAGCAAGCTTAAGAATTTCTTATTAAGCAAAGATTTTGAGACTTCTTGCCTTGATAGTTTCTGTCGCAAGCTTCAAGATCTTTTGTGATTTTCTGTGTTTTTCTTCTAGTGGGAGCAATAAGTTGAGTGTAAAAGAAATGAAAAAAAAAGGAGTGAAAATGGAAAAAAAAATAAAAAGACAACAAACAATAAAATTATAATTTTTTTTAATTTCTTTTGGTGGATAAAAAAAGTTATATTACCTATCAATAATTTTATAGTAATTATGATTGCGTTTGTTTCTAACAATAAAATAAGATAATACATTAAAAATAAAATATAAAAAAATAAAAATAATTTTTTTTGTTAAAATAAATATAAAATATATTAATTTAATATTTTTAAATATAATATTATTATTTATATTTTATTTATCAAATACAATTTTATGTTTTTATATGTTTTGTGTTTATAAATAAATGCAGTTTATATGATTAATATAAACAAATAAAAATCTAACTAACACAAGCATATATTTTCCAGTTTTTATCGGATGTCACCCAGGACCAGGAGTGAAGCTAACATAAAATTTTGAGAGAGTTTAAAATTTAATTTTCTAATATAAGAAAATTAAAATAAAATATTTAAAAAGCTAAACCAAAATTTATTTTTAATTTACTAAAAAAAATTAAAATTTAGGGAGCCATCGTCCCTTTGGATATGAGAGGCAGACTCCGCCTCCGATGTCATCTATGTAGCCATAGTCCTCTCCCAGATCTAGAAAGCGTGCAACTTGAAGATTTTCGAAAACAGAACAATCACCTGGGAGCAAATCTTGAAAACAGCTTCGGTGGTCATGGAAAAAATGTTGAGAGCACTATTAATATAACCCCACCCTTTTTTTCTTATCTGTTTATTCCAATTCTCTATTTAAGTTAATTTTCTTACATTATTGAAAAATTATATTTTTACCCTTGTATTGATCTCCTAATTTGACCTTGATAAAAAAAAAAAGCATACAATTTGTAGTTTCTATTTTTTTTTTAATGAAGGAAAGGAGTGAAAGAAAAGTTACGTTATATATTAACTGTAGATTAGTTAAAATAATATTTAAAAAAGTAAAGTATCGTTTTGGTACTTAATGTTTGGGATAGATTTTATTTGTGTCTCTAACATTTAAATTATCTTATTTGTATCTCTAATATTTATAAAAGTGGTTCAATATTATTCTACCATCAATTAAATATCATGAACTTTAGTTTAAGTTTTAAAAATCTTTTTTTAAAGTTAGGATACAAATTTTTGAGACAAAATTAATGATTTATTCTGAAAAATAATTGAAACTAAACACAAATAATAAGTATAATATTAAAATCAAACACATTCAAATGAGACTAATTAAAAATAAATACATCAAATAAATTAAAAAATACAATCTAATTTATTAATATATTTAATAATAAAATAATATTAAATCACTTTTTTTAAACATTAAAAATATAAATAAAATAATTTAAATATTAAAAACACAATAAAACTTATTCCAAATCTTAACAACAAAAACCATACTTTATTCCATTTGAAAATATGAAGGGGCAAGGCACCAAGTCACCAAAGGTAGGTAGTATACTGAATAATATTTGGACTAAAATCATTTTGTAAACAAATAAAGTTATTATCATTGCAGTTTTTGACAACAATATTGTGGACTTATAGCCCCAACCCAAATGTTGAAGTCAAAAGGTACATTAAGTTGTTTTTCAACGTGGCATAATTCCGGGTTGGCACACATTTCCAGTTTGCATGAATGCAAAACTTTTCCCATTGAATAAAAAATTGAATCTCCCTGGATAAGTTTCAGAAACACAAAAAAAATAATATTTGTTAAAAAAATTATTATTCAAAATTTACTTTTTTTTTGTTGTACTTTAAATACATTTTACATATATTAAAACGTATTACTTTTCATATTTTTAAAAAATAAGAACACTTGCCACTTGGTAGAACTTTTGCTAATTAATTCTAAATAAAAATAGTTAATAATCAATTTAAACATTCCTGAAAAATGTCCACCATCTATTTTCACCTTCTATGCAACTTTCTAAGAGACTAACAATTTCTCTACCGTGCCATAAATATTTGCTTCATGGACATAATTATTCGCTAAAAAAGCCGTGCAAAATAGTAAAAAAGAAAAATTTACACTCTTTTTTACTTTTTATTAACACACTGAAGTTTTTGTCATCTTAGATTCTAAGTATTTTAGGAATTATATAAAATAAGATAACTAATTTATGTTGTAAGCATGAACTTAATGTGATTTTAATTTATTAGAAATGCTAGATGTACAAATAATTTTTAACCAAATTTCTCCCTAACCTTTTTTTTTTATTATTTAAAAAAGAGCCACTTAGCTTCCAATTTGGATTTTTCTGTAGCTTCTATTCCAACATTAGGACTAACCAGTAATACATCAACAACACACTCAATGCAGTCATCATCTGTATCCATATAATTCCAATCTCAATAACTGCTCTTTAATTTTAACTACACTCCCACTTTTTTTGAAAACGGTGGTTTATTCCCTGTAGAGCTCTGGACGTGAAATTGGGGATGTGGCTCTCCAATGCATTGTGCATGCTTGACAAGAGCTAGAGAATGCATTAGATATATGAGAAAAACTCCATCCCAGTTTCTAATTATGTGTCTAAAGAACTTAGCGTTTTCAAATGAACATAAAATGATTCTCTGACGTTTATATATTCATTCCATTAGATAATTAAGACTTTCAGTAAGAACTAAGAATTACTTTCAACACTTAATAACACAATCCTGCACGTATAAGAGTTGATGGTGATTCTCATAGAGGATCTTAGTTGTCTACCAGAATAGTAAATAGACAAAAGTTGAAAAATATTTTTTTTTATTAGAAAACACTAGTTAATATTAATAAGGGCTAAAGTGGATTTTACTCCATTAGATATTTTTTTTTTTGTTTCAGTTATTTGTTGGGTTAAAGATTAATTTATTGTAAATTAAAATTTTATTTAAAAATTTATTATTGACTAGTGGGTTGCTATATATTCAAAACGAAATTTAAATTCTTAACATTTATTTAAATAGATTAGTAAATTAACCACTAAATTCCGCTAAGAGACAATAAGAAATTTAAACAATGTAAATAATAGGCTGCAGATTTAATACAATACATGTAAAAAATAAAAAATACTCTACAAATTACCTAAAATAAACAAATCCAATTAGTTATTCTAAAAAAAATAACCATCCCAAACCTTAATTTACCAAAACATTTCATTCCAATATCCTCTTTTTTTTCCAACCGACTGCCACCTCCATCTTCATCAATAATCATCCCACTTAACTATCACTGCTTGGCTTGCCATATGCCACTACTGGCGCTCCACACCCATAGTAAAAATAACCATCCATTTAAGGATAAAAATAATCATCCGCATACCTAATGAGCATCCAACATATTTTAATTATAGATAACTAAACCCAATCCAATCAAAATAATTATCCACATAAGAATTAAAATAACTATCCACATACCTACTAAAATGACCATCTTAAACTCGCAATTGAAGTAAAAGAAGAAAGAGATGAATGAACAAAACCAGCAACCAGGATCAAGTTTCCTTTACTCCACGTAAGGGGTGATGAACGTACCAAAATGCAGCCGTGTATGACAACATATGTTGTTCAAATTTGTCGCAGAAAGTGACACTGTCGGCTGAAGGATGGGCAGCTACGGCTGGTGTCTAGGCGGCAGTGGACTACGAGGGAGGATGCACGGCCAGTGGCGGTTGGACAGCACGAAGAAGGATGTCCGGGGCTTGTATGGAGCGATCAGACATTCGTAAAGAGGTTGGGCGGCGTCGGCTGAGGGCTGGGCAGCGTCGGCTAGAATCTGAACGGTATCTGACCGGAAATAAAAAAAAGTAAAACAACGATTAGATTACTCTGTATACCAGAATTTACGAATAAAAAAAAATTAGCGTGATAATGAATATAACTGATTTAGTTTAATTTAAAATTTTTATTTTTTAAATTTAAAAATCTAAAATAATTAATAATTAATTAATAAAAAAATTTATTCCATTTTTTTTATTCCATCATTTACATTGTTTACCTCCCTCGTTCGTTTTCCATACTTTCTCTAACCAATATGCCAATCTAAATTGGTTTTCTTCGTTAGATATTGTTAGTGTACTACCGTGTTGCATTATTGTTGCTTATTGTCTGCGCTTATTGTCGGGAAAAAAAAAAGTATTTCTTCAAAAAAAAAATCCTGACCAATGACAGAAAAAAGAGAGTAATTACTGACCAAAAGAGAATTTATAAAATAATTTATAAAGTAGGTAAACAACTAAGTTTAGTATAATAAACACGTACAGTACTTATGACAAAAGCATTACTTTTAAAATAAGAAATTATACAATAACAACAATAATGTCTGACTCACACTCTCACTAGATGGGATGGCTAACATAAGATAAAAGAAAATATAAAATAAAATAATCAGACACCTATTCATTTAATAGTTTATTTATAGAAGAGTGTTAGACAAGCAGATTTTATAATTTGTAGATATTAATTAAGTATTATTAATATTTTTAATAAAATAAAATTATATTTAATAATATAAAATTATTTATTTTTTTATTGATTAAGTATTAATTAAATTGTAATAAAAATACTAACTCCTAAATTTTCTCTTATTTATATGTATAGACAAATAAAAATGTAAAAGTAGGTATAACCTTCCTTTCTGAAAAATAAATTATTTTTAATAGAAAAAATCTAGGGCCAGTAATTTTATTGAATTTTGATCAACATATAATCAGCAGAAAAATGTGAGTTATTGAATGAAATCTTACACCATTCTCACACTATCAAATCATTATTAATAGCTAATTGATGGCTAACAATCATAAAAATTATTGGCCCTAGCATTGTTCTTTTTAATATCCTTCAGACGTTTTGCATTTATGCTTATAATAATACGGGGAAGAAAAAAAAGAGGCGAGTTATTTGGAGGTTAGAAGATTTGTTAACATCATTACATCAAGAACGATATCCATAATCCGATGACTTTGCCACTTCTATAACAATTTTTTTGTAAAGATTGGAAATTCTAATTTATTCTTTTAATTATTTTTAATATTTAAATAAAAGTGTAAATATATATTATTTTTTAAAAATATTTAAAAATAAAAAATTTTATAAATTATATTTAAAAATTAAAAAAATAATTAGTAGAATAAATTAAATTTTCAATTATTTTTCATTATTATTGTTCAATACCTTTTCCTTTTTGTTTTTTCACCTTGTTGCTTAAAGAATAAGAAACAATAACGACAACGAAAATAATAATAACAACAATAATAATAAAAAAATATTAGATAAATAATGATTATCTTAAACAACATAAATAACCACTAATTAAATAAAAATACATTATATTTTTAAATTAATTATTTAAATTTTAATATTAAAATAATCATTCGTACACCTAATAAATGAACATCCAATATATCTATTATTCACATTATTTAATATTTTTATTATCTATCTATACTTTTTTCTAATAATAATTCTTCTTTATTCAACGGGCAGGAGTTTTGTTCATGTTTAGTGTTTGGTGGGGAAAGAGCCCGCAAATATGGAGGTTATTGGTTGCTACTTGATAAGGATTAGGGAGGGGCTCGATGTCTAATGTAATACTATATAATAAAGTCACATTCTTCGTTTTTTAAAACCAGATAAAAAAAAACTTTTTTGTTTTCAAAAATTCTTTTTATAATTAACATCAGTCCCGCGTGAATATTAGAAACCATTTTTATACATTTAAAATTCTTTTTTATACAGAGAGTGTAAGACTTCGCTCGCTCGCTCAAATCTGAGAGAGTGTAAGACTTCAAACTGAAACAAATAATCAGGCAGCGTTATTGCTTAACTTCTCGTCTGCCATGGCTGAAGCTTCTTTCCTGCACATAGCAATGTGTCCATGGCTTGCCATGGGGCACCTCACCCCATTTCTTCACCTCTCCAACAAGCTTGCAAACAGAGGACACACAATCTCTTTCTTCATTCCAAAAAGAACGATCTCAAAGCTTCAACACCTAAACCTCCACCCACACCTCATCACCTTCATCCCTATCACTGTTCCTCACGTCCATGGCCTTCCACATGAAGCTGAAACCACTGCAGATGTTCCCCCCTCCTCAATCACACACTTGGCCACCGCCATGGACCTCACACACAATGACATAGACCTTCTCCTCAAGGATCTAAAACCACAAATCGTTCTCTTTGATTTCCAACACTGGCTTCCAAGCATTGCAAGAAACCATGGCATCAAGTGTATCCAATACATCATAGTTAACCCAGCTACTGTAGCTTACTTTGCATCCCCAGCAAGATTGGGCCAAGGAACCGAATCAGATCTCAAGAAACCGCCATCTCCAGATTTCCCTGATACTTCTTCAATCGAGCTTCGTGCTCACGAACTTCGAAGATCGGCTGCATTTAGAAAACTGGAATTCGGAAGCGGCGTTCTCTTTTACGATAGGCTCGGCACTGGTTCGGCTTTATCAGATGCGGTTGCGTTCAAATGTTGCAGAGAAATTGAAGGTCCTTACGTGGATTATCTTAAATCGCAATACAAAAAACCCGTTATTCTATCGGGTCCTCTTTTACCTGAACAACCAAACACTGCCTTGGATGAAAAATGGGAATCATGGCTTAGTAAATTCAAATCCGGTTCAGTTATTTACTGTGCACTTGGAACTGAAAGCCCTATGGAGAAAAACCAAGTGCAAGAATTGTTACTTGGACTTGAACTAACAGGTTTTCCGTTTCTTGCGGTAATTAAACCCCCTATGGGATATGATTCCATTGAAGAAGTGTTACCAGAAGGATTCAAAGAAAGGACAAAGGAAAGAAGTGTTGTATACGGAGGATGGGTGCCGCAACAATTGATATTGGGGCACTCTAATGTTGGATGCTTCATAACACACTGCGGGGCGGGTTCTGTGACGGAGGCACTTGTGAATAAGTGCCAGCTTGTGTTGTTGCCAGGGCCGTACGGAGATCATGTGATAAATGCAAGAATTCTGGGAAGGAAGTTGAGGGTTGGGGTTGAAGTCGAAAAAGGCCAAGAAGATGGCTTCTTTAGCAAAGAAAGTGTATGCAAAGCTGTTAAAACTGTCATGGACGATGAGAATCAAGTTGGAAGAGATGTGAGAGAAAATCATAGCAAAATTAGGAATCTCTTGTTAGCTCCACATTTTGAATCTTCTTGTGTTGATGATTTCATCCTTCGGCTTCATGATATGCTTTAAAATTATGTAAGGAAGTATGCTTGTCCATAAAGATGTAAGCAACTTTTTACGTCAATAATGTTTAGATAAAGAACTCTCAGCACAAATCATTTTTAGTATTTTTAGTTATTATTTGATTAACATAAATATTAAATTATGATTTTATTAATTTATATATAAATTTTAAAAAATATATATAAATTATATTAATGAAATTTGTTATACATACAAATTTTTTTAGTATACAAATTTATACAAGTCAGTTTAAACTCAATAAAAATAATTCTCAATTTAAAGAGCGTGTAAATACGCGCTTCTTCAATTTTGAATAGCGCAGAATGAAAAACGAGCCTTCTTCAACATTTATATTCTACATTCTTCTTCTTGCTCTTTCTTCTTCTTATTGTTGTTATTGTTGCTACATTTTTTTCCTCCTCTTCTTTCTATTGATTTTGCAATATTATATATTTTTTCTTTTTTTGTTTGACTTTCTTCCCAAAAAAAATTATAAAAAAATAAAATAAGAAGATGAGGAAGAAGAAGCAGTAGAAAATGAGAAGAAGGAAGAGAAAGAGTTTTGAATTATACAAAACTTATTAGAATAATAATACATCTAAATATCTTCGTTTTACACCTAAATTTGCTGCAAATATAGAAAAATATTTTCTCTAACACTGTATTTTTCTTCTTCTTTTTTTCCTTATTTCTTTCTTTCTTTTAGTTAAATGAATGTAAATTCATCCTCTTCCAAATAATTTTACATCATTATGTATTTCTTCTTCTTCTTTGTTTGATTTTTTAGTTTTTATTCTTGTTAAAAGAGTAAAATAAAAAGAAACTTGAGAAGATAAAACAAAAAAAAATATGAATAAGAAAAAAAAAGAAGATGGTGATGATGATAAAGAAAAATAAAGAAGCAGTAAAAAATGAGGAGGAGGCGAGAAAGAGGAATAATTTTGAATTATGCAGAATTTATCAGAATAAAAATACACTTAAATATCTTTGTGTTACACCCAAATTTGTTGCAAATACAGAAAAATATTTTCTCTAATGTTGCATTTTTTTTCTTCTTCTTTTTTCCTTATTTCTTTATTTCTTTTAGTTAAATGAATGTAAGTTTATCCTTTTCCAAGTAATTTTGCAGCATTAGGTGTTTTTTCTTCTTCTTTGTTTGATTTTTTTGTTTTTATTCTTATTAAGAGAGTAAAATAAGAGAAAACTTGAGAAGGTAAAATAAAAAATAAAAGATGAATAAGAAAAAAAAAAGAAGAAGATGGTGATGATGATAAAAAAAGAAGCAGTAGAAGATGAGGAGGAGGAAGAGGAAAAGTTTTGAATTATGCAGAGCTTATCAGAATAAAAATACACCCAAAATTATTAAAATACACCCAAATATCTTCGTGTTACACCCAAATATCTCCGTGTTACACCTAAATTTACTACAAATATAGAAAAATATTTCCTTTAATGCTACATTTTTTCTTCTAAATTGAACCACACTTTAACCACTTGATTGGATTCAAAACAATAAAGGAAGAATAATAAATTCCAATAAAAAAAAAAAAAAGGAAGAAGAGGAGGAGGAAGAGGTGGTGTAGATAATAACAACCATAACGATAATGAAAAAGAAAAAAAAAAGAAGAAGAACGTACGTAATAGCACGAAACACGTGAATATAAATAACTTATAAAGACTTGTAAAAAAAATGCTTGAATATGAAGAATAATTCTATATTAATTTATGTGTATAAAATTTTAATAAATATAAATATAAATTATATATTTTTTATATGTAAAACATTTAAAAATATGAATGTTGACCAAAAATATAATATTTTTTTGTCGTGTAATATTACTTATTCAGATAATTAGTTCGATCAATTTAAAATGATCTTAAATTATATAATAAGTATAATAAAAATATAATTACAAATATTAAATATATAAAATTATATTAAATTATAAATATTATATTATATCAAATAAATTTAGATATTACCTCTGTAATATTATCTTTTTTAGGTCAACCAAGTGCAAATTTATTGTTATTGACTTATTGTTATCCGATAGGGATGCTTGTACTTTTAGTTCATTATTAAATATTGAGCCAAAAAAATTTAATTTCTTTTATTAAGGTGTTATCTAGATACATCTGTTTCATAATACAATAAGTAAAATAATATATATTTATATATAAATATATAATAATTAATTTAATAATTAATTTTCATATATATATATATTTATATATATTAGTAATTTCTTTTTTATTTTTTTAGATCTTTCAAACAAAATTTGAAGATTTGTTGGCACTACAATAAAAAATATTTTTAGTGATCATAACATAAAAATTATTACATATTTTATTTAATTTATATTTTTACAGCATTTATATATTTATCATTATTATCATATATTATAATTGCAATTATATAATTTTTGCTAAAATTTTGAGTGATATAATATAAAATAATTAATTTTTGATAAATATATTAGTATCTATTTTTATTCCAATTACAAACAAATAAATAACCATCAAAAATAATTTTTTAGTAGTGTGATTCATCTCTTGGTTTTAGTTTAATTTATGTTTGAATGCTATTTATGATTTTATAGATTTTAAAATTTAATTTTATACAATAAATTTTTAAAATTATGATTAAGGTGTAGATTTTACTACCTAAAAATAATATCAAAATAGATTCTAAATAAAATAAAATAGAACATAATAAGATCTGATAATACAAAAACTCACTTCTATTCGACCCATTGTCATCTTACTTTCTTTTTTTTTTCACGAAAATTTCTCTCTCTTTATAAACTCCAATCTTGTATAACTCTTACCTCGACTGGGCTTGCGATTGTTACCCTGTTGAGTTTTTGTAATATGTATAATGTATCCGCAAAATAAGTGTTAGGGTTCGAATAACGCTTTGTGCATACAATAACACATTGACTAATGACAAATTTTTAAATAAAATTTAGAGTAAAAGACAAATAGGTCCCTGACCTTTTAAAACAGGGACATTTTCGTCCCTCAAGATTGAAAAATACATTTCACTCCCCCACGTTCTAAAATGGCCGACAATTAGACCCTTCCGTCCATTTTGGGACAAAAAGGGCAACGGAACCAGCTGACATGTAGGGGTAGCATCTGACATGTCTGTTACACTTGTTGAGGTGGATTGGGACGATTTTTTGTGGACAAATTAGTCCCTTAACTGCAAAACGACGCCGTTTCCACCATCCCCCAAATTTGAAGCTTCGCAATGTCCATAACACCCAAGAGTGACTCCACATATTACCGAAAACCTTATCAAAACACAAACGCCCTTTTCCCTCCAAAGAAAGAATGACTTCCAGTTGAAAGGAGTGGTGTGGTCAGTGAACGTGGTTGTTGTTGAAGGTTACGGCAAGCTTTGCGTGGAGAGGAAGCTGTCATCATCTACAGAGGTAAGGGTGATAATGAATAGTATGTATGTTGTTTAACTGAGAATGCATGGGGTTGGGATATGGGGTGACTGCATGCTTTTTTTTTTGTAAAAGAATGAGGAAAGCTATGTGAAGTTAAATGATTTCGAAATTCTGATTAGGTAGGGTTTAATCTCTGATTTATGTACTTGTGCACAATGCAGATAGATGATATGTTTGTGGTACCGTTTTTCACCACGGAGGCTGTTTTGGTAGAAAATCCAGTAAAACTCTTGAGTATATAGGTGGAAAAGTTGATAAATTTCCGAAGATGGACTTAGACTTTGTGAATTTTGGGGATTTGGTGACATTGTTCAAGGGTTTGGGGTATGCATCATATAGGGCTGTCTATTGGTTTGACCCAACTAGCAGTGATCTTGAGGCTAGACTGCACATTTTGAGAGGAGATGCAGGCATCAATGAACTTCGAGAGAACAAGATGAAGAATTCAACCACGAATGAACTCTACATATACTTTGACCATCCCGTTGATGAGTCACAGATAGTGGAAGAAGGGGCTGCGGCAGAAGCAGGGGTGGAAGAGTTTGATGACCCTATTGATGTGGACAGTATCATGAGAAAGCTCCAATCATCACCATCCAAAGAAGTCGATGGGCAAGAAAGTGAGGAGGATGAAATGTATAAACCTCCTACGACTGACTCGGAGACTGTTTTAGATGAAGACTGTTCCAGTGTTGATGAAAAAGATGAAAGGATGAGGAAAAAAAGAAGCCTGAAAGGAAATGACAAGGTTCTGCCAAAGAAAAATAGCAGTGTGAAAGAAGGGACAGGGGCAGAGTCAAGTGGAGTTAAAAACAGAGGTGGAGTAAGGAGTGCAAGTGGTAGTGCTGCCAAAGGTGATGGGCCTACTGTGAGGACCAGAGGAACTGTCATGTCCAAAAAAACTGGGCCAAGAGAAAAGCCCAAAAAGACCAGGCCTGCTGCGAAGCCCAAAAGGAATGGGCCTAATGCAAATCAACAAAGAAGTAGGCCTACTGCACATGCTGAAGAAGCTGTGCCTACTGTGCAACTCAGGGATATGCCTCTAATTGGACTCTATGTGAGTGAGGAAATTTCAGATGATGATGATCCGATTTATGAGTATGCATCAGAGGAACTTCACACACCAGTGTCTTCAGAGGATGAGGGAGAGAAGCATGAGTTTCCAGTTTTTAATGAAGAGTATGGGTTCGGGGAGGGTAGGTTCGAGATTGGAACCAAATTTGCAACAATTGATGGGTTCAAAGAAGTGGTAAAAGATATGTTCATTTCTGAAGGGAGGAAACTGATGTGGATAAAAAAATGATAAAGAAAAGGTGAGGGTTGGCTGCAGGGGTGAAGACTGTCCATGGCTAGCACATCTATCCTACAACAAAACATTGTTATGTTATCAAGTAAAGACATACAAGGCAGAGCATACATGTGCTAGAGACCTGGGCAGTAATGCTGCTTATCAACACTGGGTCAGCAAGAAAGTGGAGAAAAGGATGACAAGTCAACCTCATATGACAACTAATGAGGCAATTGACTTTCTTAGAGAAGAGTTCAATCTAGTGTTGCATCCGAAGATGGTTTACAGGGCAGTGAAAGAGGCCCAAGAGAGGATTATGGGAAATGAAAAGGAACAGTATGGAAAGCTTAGGGACTATGGCATGGAGATCATTAAGAGTAATCCGGGCTCGACTGCAAGAGTAGATGTGATACCAATCCCTCAATCCCTACCTTCTTTGACAAAATATATATCTGCTTTGAGGGTTGTAAGTAAGGCTTTTAAGGCTGGGTGTAGGCCTTTCATACATCAAGATGGAGCGTTTTTGAAGACATACCATAGAGGCCAACTACTATCAGCAGTGGCACAGGATGCGAATAACCAATTCTACGTAGTGGCATATGGAGTTGCAAGATCAGAGATGAAGGAATCATGGAAATGGTTCCTCACCTTGCTTCAGGAAGATCTGAGTGATGCACATCAATTTGGTTGGAACTTTATGTCCGACCAACAAAAGGTTAGACTTCTAAATTACTGCATATTAGTTTAGCATGTTAAGTTACTGCATATTAGTGTAGGATATTAATATAATGCATGTATGTGTTAAAAATTAAATTTCTGCATATTAGTGTAGCATATTAAACCACTGCATGTATGTGTTTGAAATGGAATTTAGTGCATATATGTATTTGCAATGGATATTACTGCATAG
This sequence comes from Arachis stenosperma, assembly GCF_014773155.1. Taxonomy (NCBI): domain Eukaryota; kingdom Viridiplantae; phylum Streptophyta; class Magnoliopsida; order Fabales; family Fabaceae; genus Arachis; species Arachis stenosperma. Next base: position 36,680,790 of record NC_080384.1, read on the forward strand.
TAGTGAATGAAATTTTGAATACTGTATATATGTGTCTGCAATTGAAGTTATTGCATATTAGTGAATGCAACCCAAAACCCCAGCTGCTGCCTCTACATTCAGACCCAAGCAGACAATCAGAAGGCCCCGAGCAAGTGCAAATCCACCTTCAAATCTACCACCAACTCCACCCCCAGATACAACCCAAACTCAAAACACCAGTGCCAGTGTCGCTACATCAGAGGAGACCTTGAAAGCCGCTGGCAGTGAGGCCATAGGAATGAATTTAATCCCAACTCCTGGATCCAACAATCAGAAAAACTGAACACTACTGAATGAATTTATGTTTTTTGTCCTAGTCTTTAGTATGAATTAAACAACACTGTCTACTTATCGTAGTTTAGCAAACTTGTTTATATGCCAACCACATATTTTGTTATTTTGTGGCAAACCTATGCTGTTATGTTTTGGATTAAGACAGATACATTGTTGTTTATATTTTGGTCATAATCTATGCAGAATTACTAGCTTATATAATAGCTGATTCACAGTAAATTTTTTTCTTGTTCAACAATGGCAATTTTCATTGAATAGCCAACAATGACAATTTTCATTACATCGTTAATATTGTACATCAATTCATCATCCTCACCACTTTAAGAAACATACAGCAACAACAAAAACTACACTAATCAAAGCAATATGCCACATACTCATTTTTTTCTCCTTCTCCATACATAACAATTTCTTCTCCAACTCTTTCATTTTTTTCTCCAGTTTCTGACATCGCACCAGTTAAATTTTTTTTCCAATTCCTGACTTCGCACCACATGATCTTCAACGTCTACACCTCCAACATCATCCATAACACCCAATGCTTCATATTCCATGGCCCTAATTTTTTTCAGGTGTTCATCAAGTCAGACAAAGTATCGGCAACACCGTTCTTTAACCTAGAGCAATTTTTCAAATAACGCCATAATTAGACACAGAACACTCTCATCCAACTACTATCAAAATAATCGCTCACCTTGAAGAATGGACACCCGAAAAATATTCTTTTGGGATTAGATGCTGTTCTTGACTTGTAAAGAATGGCATAAACGCCGCAGAAGCACTTCGGCGCAACCCCATCTCGATCACAACCTCCTGCAACATCGCCTGAAGATCCCCGTCCAACTCTTGTGCATGAAGAACCCCCCCTCACTTATCATGGACGATCGCACAAGCAGCGGCCATGACTTCCCCCTTGCATTTGGATGAAATAGGGCTCACTGGTGAAAACGGCGTCGTTTGTCACTTAAGGGACGAATTTGTCCACTAAGATTTCCTCCCAATCCACCTCAGCAAGTGTAACAGCCACGTCATTCACTGCCCCTACATGTCAGCTGGCTCCGTTGCCCTTTTTGGCCCAAAACGGATGGAGGGGTTTAATTGTCGGCCGTTTTAGAATATGGGGGATCGAAATTTATTTTCCAATCTTGAGGGACGAAAATGTCCCGTTTTAAAAGATCAGGGACCTATTTGTCTTTTACTCTAAAATTTAAATTTGCGATGAATTAATTCTTAACATTTTAGACTAAAAAATACCGTGAACAACCAAAAAAATTAATTAAAACAAATTAAGGATGAGATGCTTAAATACATATTCAATTGGTCTTTTGGTTAATTTAAATACCAAAAATTAAAGAAAAAATTCAATGTTGATTAAGATTTTTTTAATAAGGTATTATTTTGGTCTTATCATTTGGATTCAATTTTAATTTTATTTTTAACATCTTTAACATTTTATTTAAATTTTAAAATATTTTAAAAGGATTTAATTTTGTCTTTCCATTAAATTTAATATGAATATATAGCTAACAAATTGAATGGCGTAGACAACATTAACAACAACAAAAAATTTCTTCTTATTTAACAATAGTATTAATTAAGTCAATTTTTCTTATTTCTTTATATAAAAGAAAACAACCAAAAAATTTTTATAATATTTTTTTTATTTTTTCTATGCACAAAATTTCAAATTTTAGCTATCAATCATCAACCTTCCAGAATTAAAGAAAACTTTTTATATTAGAGATTGTTAGTGAAATAATTTTACTTCTGTATAGAAATTAAATATTATTAATTCTTTAATATTCTAATTGTTCGTGTCAAATTTAAAAGCAAAACAACAATAAATTTATTTAAAATTTTTTAACACTAAAATAAAATATTTAAAATGTTAAAAAATTATATTAGTATTTAATTCGAACGTTTAGACTAAAATAATACTTTATTTTTTTATTAATAAAATAAGTAAGCTCACAAAAATTTTAAGATAAATCTATAGGTCAATGAGAAAAATGATGAAAGCATCAAATAAGTTTATGGAAAATTGAAATGTTGGATTTGTGGATTCTTGAAAAATTGTAATTCGCTATTTTGTCAGGGACCTAAAAATCTATCACTACAATTGTTCAAGGTCTTCTTTAATATTTTCTTTCCTTCTTGTGGAAACATATAAATCAACTGTAAAATTTTCTCAAAAAGTTATTTTGTATTTTTTATTTTTTATAGATTTATAGATCGAAAATTTTCTCAAAATTCACCGTGTTAGACATATATATAACTATTAGTATTATTTTCTTTTATCAGCTTAAGTTTTTGAGATACATAATTTTATGATATGATATCAAAATTTTATTTTTAAAAGGTCAAGAATTCAACCCCAAAAGTTGAAAAAAAAAATAAGAAATCAAGCAATAAACTCAAAAGAGAAATTCTTACTTTTGGGATGAGTGATTTCATGACACACCAGTCTTATTATTTGTTTTGTAGTTAATTTTATAATGAAAAAACATTTCCGTATAACATGAAAAAAATGTATAATAATTTATTTAAAAAATTAATAAAAATTAAATAACATATTTTATTATTAAATAATTATCTAATTATTTATAAAAAAATTCTTTATTCTCTTCGGTAGACATATCAAAAACTTTATTAAAAAACAAATATGAAGAATACTTTTGTCCAAATAAAAAAGTGGACTGGTAACATTATATTTATTCAAATAGACAAACATCACTACTATTGTAAATCTTGATTGCATATTAAAATACTATTTATACACCAAAATAACTATACCAAAATTAATTATTATATATTTATATATAAATATATATAATTTAATTTATTTTTAATATATATTTTATATTACTGATTAATTTTAGTTATTAATTTTGGTGTATACCTAACATAATTGTTTTGTATATACAATACAATCTTTTATAATAATGAGCTGATTCAAGATCTTAGTCCAGATAAACCTTTACAACCAGGAATATCACGCCACTCAATCTCACACTCTATTTCGCCGCACTCAACATTTTTCAATCTTAGTATCATATTTTGGACTATACAGCCATTGCGCCAAAAGCATGTGCTCTCTTCAGCAAGACAGTTAGTCTTATTTGGTTGAATTTTCTTTACCACACATCCATCTGGCAATCTCTCTAACCCCATCAAATAATAGCACCCAATATACGGCCTTAAGTCTATAAATGCATCTCCCATTTCATCGTCTGCAGTGAATGTGTCTTTGTCATAAACTTGCTGCAAAGCCAAACATATATAAACAGGGATCATTCATCATTATACTAGTCTCATCATATATATATATAATTTTCTTGAATGTAACACATACCACAGTTATTGGAGTTGCAACATCCTTAACATAAAGAGTCAATTCTTCATTCCATTCTGGATTAATATTTTTACGTATGAACGCAGTTTTCAACTTCTGCATATGTATCAAATTAAATAATCAATTTATTGCATTGCAATAATATTGTATTATTTAAGAATGTATATTTAATGATAAAAAAATAATTAGATTTTGACCTGTTCTTCCATTTTGACAACAACATAAGGGTCACTAGAAAAAGTATCGCGTTTTGCGAGATTAATGCCTCTTTTAATCCTAAGTTTGATAAGACCAAGTATATCTTCCATTGAAATACTCCTTGTTGTTGTAGACACCGACACTTAAAATCACCAGAGGGACAATAATTAAGATCTTGATGATGATGTTGATGGTGTTCCTCTTGTTATCTACCAAGAGATGATTTGAATTTGAGAATTTGACGTATATCTATCTCTAATATATATTAACATTATTAATTAAAATCAAGAAGAAAGTGATAACCTAAAACTAAACAAGAATATGTTGTACGGTTATAAATTACAATCTATTAAACAGAATTACCACCAGTTCAACAACTGAACCTAACTAAAAGAATGTGTAACATAATGTGCATACAATGTTGTTGGTTGTTCGATTTTTAACGATGTAAAACATTAACTTTAAAAGTTCCGTTATAGAGGTGAGCCAAAATGGGTCCGTCGTTCCACAAATGGTTATTTTTCTGGTCGTGGCTTTCCCACAATGGAATACTGGTCCTTGTTAGCTTATGCAAAAATGGGCTTTATTGTTGTTTGGTATTTGTAATGTATATTTTGGCTATTCATTTAATTTGTGAAACATTTTTTCATAAGTTAATAACCTTGAAATATATTTCATTAAAATAATTTTATCTACCAAGGGTAAGCATTTTTTACCTCAACCAAATGTACACTTGTTATTGGCTTATTGTTAATTTGTTATCCAATAGGGATGCTTGCACTTTAAGTTCATTAAATATTGCGCCAAAAATTTTGTTTTTTTTATTAGGGTGTTAGCTAAATTTGTTAGCATAATATAATTATAGCCATGGTCTTCGTTAATTATATATAGCCAAAAAAAATGTATTCGGTATTTTTTATTTTTTATTTATGGGAAAATCTAGGAGCCAGCAGATTTGTTAAAATCTAGCCAGCATTTAGCCAGCAAAATAAAAATGAGTAATTTTTCATCATTAGATGAAATCTCATACTATTAAATACACTATTGATGGCTAATTGATGACTATAACTCACAAAATCTGCTGACCCCCTAACACTCCTCTTTATTTATTTATAGACGTATAAATCTATTAAAAAAAATTCTAAAAAACATACCTATTTTATTATCTCTTAGAAATACCATTTAAAATAGACATAATAAATATATATAAGACTTGGCCTCTTCGCCAATTCAACTTTAATAGTGTGTTTTTGAATGACCAATTAACTGAATCTGTGTACATGATTCAACAATCAACCTCCTAGATTTACAAGCAATTATCCCAGTCTTATGTGCAAATCAGATAGAGCCTTTTACGATTGAAGCAGGTGCTTGGTTTGCTACTCTTAGTTTAACTTTTTAAGTTGGGGTTAAGTACTAAAATCGTTCTAAGATTTGGGATGAAAATTAAATTCATCTTCGACCTTTTTCTATTATTAAAATCATCTTTAATATTATAAAACGTTATAAAATCGTCATTTTTTACTAAATTATCCTTAATAATTAATATAAATAATAAAAACAATATTAAAAAATAAAAACAAAATAGCCCCCACACCCCTTTCTCGTAACCCCTCCTCCCTCCACCCCCATCCCATCCCCTTCCTCGTATCCCCTCTCACCCCATCTCCTTCAATTTTTTTCCTTACAATTCCCCATTCCCTTCAATTAAAAAAACTTATTCGGTATGATAAAAAAAATTAGCTTGGAGCGTTGATCGTCTTCAGCGCGACACATTTGGGTATTCTCTTGTTCTATTTCAGAATAATGAACCATTGACATATTCATGAATTTATGTTGATTGTTTATGCATGCAGGAAAATACCGTATGTGGTAGCTATGAAGCACAAGCATGGGGCATGTGCATCACTGCTGAATCCCTCGTCTGCAGAGCCCCTTGTGCGGCCCTCTCCATTGAAGTTCATCAACGAATTTAATCAAAAAGTCAATTCAACTCAATTCCACCCACTCTGCATCTATCTCTCAAATTGGATTTAACAAGATATTATTTGTTTCAGGTTAGCGAATCAGCATTATGCTGCATTTGCTTTGAGCAAGAATGTACAATTGAAGTCCAGAACTGTAGGCACTAGATGTATGCACTATGCACATTAGCCCTATGTTGCCACAACAAACCAAACCCTGCCACGGCTGCCCTTACGCCGCCAGTTTGTCACTTCTGTCGAAGCGCCATAGCCAGGTTGGTGGCCGTGAAGGTGGAAGTTCACGAGGAAGTGGATCAAGAATTGAGTTGTTGCTGCCAAATTTTTTTCTCTTTTTTCACTTTAAAATTGAGATGCTATTGTTATTGTTGGTGTTGTGATGGGTTTAGGGTTAATGGATGGATGAAGAATGGTGTGGTGGTGGTAGTAGTAATGATTGATGGTGTATGGGATAGTGATGATAATGGGGAGGATTTTTTTTATTTTTGTTTAAGGGTAAAATTGTCTGAAAAATTTTATTTATAGACAAAAGGACGATTTTATAACATTTTATAATGTTAGGGATGATTTTAATAACAAAAAAAAAAAATTGGGGACGAATTTGATTTTTACCCCAAACCTTAGGAACAAAAACAATATTTAACTCTTTTAAATTGTGTAAGTCTCCAATATTAAGTCGAGTTCACACAACTTAAAAAAAAAAAAAAAAGAAGTGGCCAAATAGTCATGGAGAGAGAGAGAGAGTGAATGAGAAATAAGTCTTTTATTTTTAAACAAAAACAAAACAGAAAAAGAGTGAGAGATTGTTGACGGGAGAAAAAGAAAATTTTGGGGAAAAAAGGTAAGTTATTTTTTATCTAATTAAACAGGTAAATTTGTTTCATTTCTTATGAAATTTTAGTATGTTATTTCTGGTGTAGAGATGAACATTAGGATATAACTTATTAGTTGTATTGCTTTTTTTTTTTGTCTGATTTGAAATACCTATTTTGTGGAGGGTTTATGTTGATTCCATCAATTTTGATGATGTATTTTATTGATTGTTGAGATATCCTAGTGCTACTAGGAAGACTAATTGTGTACTCATTATTTTGATAGTGAAAGATTTTTTGGACTAGGTCCCATGGATTTTTTTCCTTCTTTTAGAGGTTTTTCCACGTTAAAATTCTGGTATCTGACTATTTAATTTCTACCATTGTATTTACTACTTGAAACATCTTTGGTATTGTCTATTTAATTCCATTATATTTGTTGCTTGGAACATTTTTTGTATTCCCATTTTTGGAGCGGGTTATGTGACAGAGGCACTTGTGAATGAGTGCCAGATTGTGTTGTTGTCGGCGCCGTACAGCGACCATGTGATAAATGCAAGAATTCTGGGAAGGAAATTGAAGATTGGGGTGGAAGTGGAAAAAGGCAAAGAAGATGGGTTGTTTAGCAAAGAGAGTGTGTGCAAGGCTGTTAAGATTGTAATGGATGATGGGAATGATGCTCGAAGAGAAATTATAGATAATCATACCAAAGTTAGGAACCTCTTGTTAGCTCACAATTTTGAGTCTTCTTGTCTTGATGATTTTATCCTCCGACTTCAGGATATGTTTTTTTTTTTTTCTTCAAAGGCAGTCATTTACTTTTATTCACCAATAAAAAGAAAAGGAAGATATTATCTCAATTGAAGGACATAACCGTAAAAGCAAAAGAAAAGGGTTCTTTCAATAGTTTCACTTCACACGTAGGTGAGTAAACAAACACTAAGCCATTAAATGGAAAAGGAAAAGGGAAAAAACTAATCTATTCTTGAGGGGCGCAGGGGGCGGACAAAAATTTCTTGGTGAGCTCTAATAACGCTAGTGGCAATCTCTTCCAGAGGGGTAACACCAGCACCTTGTGATAAACCATTATTTTATGGTTTATCTTGTGCTCAATTAAGTAGTTTTTATCAACTTTTTACTCACTTATTCATACAATTCGCATGTTTTACATCTTCCTTCCTGATTTTGTGCTATGATTGAAAACATGCTTCTTTGATCTTATATTTGCTTATTATTAATCCTCTCTTATTACCATTAGATGCCTTGATATGTGTGTTAAGTGTTTTCAGATATTATAGTGCAGGAATGGCTTGGAGGATGGAAAGGAAGCATGCAAAAGTGGAAGGAATACAAGAAGTTGGAGAAACTACTAAGCTGTCCAGCCTGACCTCTTCGCACTCAAACGGCTATAACTTTAGCTACAGAGATCCAAATGACGCGGTTCCAGTTGCGTTGGAAAGCTAACGTCCGGGGCTTTGATTTGATAGATAATATGCCATAGTTTCCCTGACGCTAGCCGACGCGAACGTGTGATCCACGCGGATGCGTCGCATCTGCGAACTTGAATCCGCGCGGCCGCGTGGGCGACGCCTCCGCGTCACTTGGTCGCGACCTGTACGGACCAGAAAGCGCTGGAAGTGACTTCTGGACTATTTCTGACCCAGAGAACACAGATTAGAGACTATAAAGTGGGAGAATCCATCCATTCATAATCATGCTTTTCATAATTCACTTTCCATGATTTAGATTTAGTTTTGAGAGAGGTTCTCTCCTCTCTCTCTTTAGGATTATGATTTAGGATTTAGGACTTCTCTTAGTTTTAGGAGTGACTCTCAATCCCAGGTTCAATATTACTTTTACTATTTAATTTCTCTTCTATTTTTATTTACTCTGAAGCTTTTATTGTGTTTGATTGATGTTGCCCAATTGGCTGTTGATATTGTCCATGTTAGAATTGACATTTTATTATTTAATGATATTTGAGGTATTTCAGTTTATGATTGTCCCTTTTTATTATCCCCAATCCGAAGATATTGTTATTCCATTAAATTTAATTTCCTTCCTTTTGGTCTTGGTTAAGAAATCAGTAACTCAGGAGTTATCTTAGCTCAACATAATTGATAACTGTTATCTTTGCTAATTGAACTGAACTTCAATAATCCCAACCTTTTCTTAGGAAATAAATAGGATTCGAAGGTCAACTAATTAGTCCCTTGACTTTCCTTTGCTTTAGCAAAGGTTGACTAAGTGGAATTAAGATTCAACTTTCATTATTATTGCTAAGAATAACAAAGTCTGGACTTCCAATTTCTCATACCTTACTAAAAGTTTGCTTTACAGTATTTATTTATTTTAATTGTCATTTAAATTATTTGCCATATTTATTCCTCATTCTCAAAACCCAAATTTTACCTTTTTCATAGCCAATAATAAGAACATACCTCCCTGCAATTCCTTGAGAAGACGACCCGAGGTTTAAATACTCGGTTATCAATTTTAAAAGGGGTTTGTTACTTGTGACAACCAAAACGTTTGTACGAAGGGATTTCTGTTGGTTTAGAATCTATATCTACAACGCGACTATTTTTATAAAATTCTTTACTAGCAAAAATCCTAACGTCACCTTGCTCAAACACTCTTCGGTTTCGGTCTTTCCATATATGCCACAATAAAATTGCTACAAGAAGAACCTTGCTACTCCCATTTGGTTGCTTATCCAGGAGGCTCGTTGTTGAACTCCACCAATCGAAGAAGGTGGTTGAAGTAGAGAAATGTACACATGCTTCCATTTCTATCTTCTTCCATGTTAATTTTGCATTTTGACATAGAAATAGGCAGTGAGTTATTGTTTCACTATCTTCTTGACACAGTGGACATGTTGGAGGCGTACTAGAGAATCTCTGATGGATGAGTTGCATGACTGGGATTCTTCCATGGAGACATTTCCAAAGAAAAATTGTAATCTTCTGGGGGTGTGAGCAGGTTCCATAGCTGGGACCAAATTTCTCTTTGTTGCATATAAGATGGGCATAGATCAATTGGTTCATGAAAGAACATGTAAGAAATTCGGTATCCGGATGCAACGTCATAGCATTTGGAGTTATTAAATAGCCACAAAACTTTGTCTGGTCCTTCTCCTGGGGATATTGTTAGAATTTGCTGTGCTACCTCCGTGGGAAAGACCTCGGAGACAAGCCTTTGGTTCCATTGTTTATTTTCAGAGAAAAGGTCTTTGACTAGCATCATTGGATTTGATGTTTGGCTGGAATTAATGTCGCAGAAAATTCTATATGGGAAGGTTAAAGGAAGCCAGGGGTCTCTAAAGATCCGAATGGACTCGCCATCCCCCACTTTTTAGATTGTGCCTTTTTCTGCCACACTCCGTCCGTGGAGAAGACTCTGCCATTCCCAGGAAGGTAATACTCTTTTATCTGCACTTAGTAAATCCCCATACCTGTAATACCTGCCCTTTAAAATTCTAGCTAGGAGAGAATTAGGATGGGTTAAGAGTCTCCAACATTGCTTGCCTAGCAAAGCTAGATTATGTGCTTGCAGGTCTTTTACTCCCAGACCTCCCTCGCTCTTCGGCCTTGTCATCTTATCCCAGCTAATCCAGACCATGCGTCTTTCCTCTCCGTGCTGTCCCCACTAAAATTGAGTCAAGATACTATGAATGTCCTTCAGCAAAGTATCTGGGAGCCTAAAACAAGATAAGGTATAGATGGGTACTGCTTCCCCTACTGCCCGAATCAAAATCTGACGGCCTCCACTTGACAGTAAACTTTTTTTCCAGCCTTGCACCTTCTTGAATACCCTGTCTTTAATGGCACTAAAGGTGGCTCGTTTTGATCTATTGATTACTGAAGGGAGCTCCAAGTACTTGTCTTGTGCTCCAATATGAGTAATGTTCATCCTTGTTGCCAGGAGTTTCCGAGTAGCATCTGGAGTATTGTTACTAAAGAAAATGGCTGACTTAAATAGATTAATCTTCTGTCCGCTAAAACTTTCATATGATTCCAAAAGCTCTGGGATTCTATCACAACCTTTCTCGGAAGCCTTGCAAAATAAAATTGAGTCATCAGCAAATAACAAGTGACTAACTGTAGGACATTTTCGTGTTACCTGAATACCGTGAATTAAACCGTTTTGCTCTGCCTTGTGTAGCAGGAATGATAGACCTTCCGCACAAAAAAGAAAAAGATATGGTGATAGAGGATCTCCTTGTCGGATCCCTCTATTTGGTTTGAAAAAACTAAACGGTTGGCCTTCCACAACAATAAAGTAAGAAACTATGGTAACTAATTCTCGGATCCAGCTATTCCATCACGTGCCAAATCCCAGTTTTTTCATTATGTACCAAAGAAATTTCCATTCGACCCTATCACACACTTTATTCATATCAAGTTTAATAGCCATTTCTTGATCTAACTTCTATTTTCTAATTTTAAAATAGTGCATGCACTTATGAGCAATTAAGATATTATCAGAGATCAGCCGTTCCTTTAGAAAAGCGCTCTGATCAGGGCCTATTAACTTATTCAGGATATGCTTTAAGATTATGTATATGTGTGTTCATATATGGAAGCCTTTTATTTTTACTTCAAGAAGATCAACACTTAAATATTATTATTGGCTTATTTTTATCCAATAGGGGATGCTTGTACTTCAATAAATATAAAATAATTAAATCACCAGTCCTCTTAACCAAGGATCAATGTCGATTTCACTTAGATTGTCACTCCTTGGACAGTAGGATGATGCAGCTGCCATGTTCGATAGAGGGGCCAGAGTGAAGGCTCTGTTAGACATTAATGAGGATTAGGTGACGTGAATCTAAGTTAAGAGAGGTAGGGAGTTGGTGCTTGTCATCACTGTTTGAATCATGTGAATTGGTATGGGTTGTATTTGGGTCGGGTCAGCTCTGTCCAGATCTACCCAAGTCCAATAAAAGAAAAAAAAAAGAACGGATGAGATACTTAAATAAAAGAGGAGTTGTTTTAAATATGTATACAGAAGCCTCCGGACAGCGAATAAATGTTGATAAGTCTGGGATTACTTTCGGCTACCAGGTTCCGATCAGAAACAGAGTAGAAATAGAAGAGATTTTAGGGTTGCCTGCTTGGGATCATCCAGGTAAGTACCTTGGTCTTCCGGCTCAGTGGGGCAGATCTAAGAATAAAGCTCTGAGATGGATTGAGGAGCGAGTCTCTGATAAGCTCTGCGGCTGGAAAGAAAAACTTCTTACTCAGTCTGGAAGGGAGGTTCTCATCAAATCCGTTATTCAAGCGATGCCGGCTTATGCTATGAATGTTGTTCTCTTTCCTAAAGGGTTTTGTCACCGTCTGTGTCAAAAAGTTGCCAAATTTTGGTGGGCATCTACTGGTAAGGATAGGGGTATTCATTGGAGGAGTTGGGATAAAATTTGCGCGAGCAAGAGGGATGGAGGAATTGGTTTTAAGGATTTTTATAGCCAAAATTTAGCTCACTTGGCAAAGCAAGCTTGGCGGGTTTTCGAATATCCTAATGCGGTATGGGTGCAGGTGCTTAAGGCTGTGTACTTTCCGAATGACGACTTCAAAGTGTCTAAGGCTGGGAAGGGAGCATCTTGGATCTGGAAAAGTATTGTGCATGGTAAGGACTTTCTGTTGAGAAATGGTAGATGGTTGATTGGAAACGGAGATAAGGTGAGGATTTTGGAAGATAATTGGATATTGAACATGAATAAGAGACCTGTTATTATGAGTAATGATGTCACCTTTGTGAAGGAGCTAATTAGTGTAGGACAGGGGTGGAACGTAAGTGAGTTAAGGAAACATTTTGATGGGGATACCATAGGAAAGATCATTAGGACCCCTGTGAGTGTTATTGGTAGGGAAGATAAATTCAGTTGGCCTCTCAAAGAAGATGGAAAGTACACTGTCAAAACGGGATACCATGTTGCCAGGAAAGAGCAGCATATCAATGATAACAGTGTTCCATCAACTAGTGATGACTTTAACGACCTATGGAGGGACATTTGGAAACTGAAAGTGCCTCAAAAGATCAGAACCTTCCTATGGCGGGCCTCGCATAACATTTTACCGGTCTTGCAGAATCTTCATAATAAAAAAATTTCCAACACTCCTATTTGCCCTATTTGTTTGCAGGAACCAGAGTCCACGGAGCATGCGCTGCTGCTCTGCCCTTGGACAAGGGCTGCGTGGTTTGGAGCCCAAATTCAGTGCTGTCCTACGGCCCATACAGTTACATCTTTTGGAAAATGGATAATGGATCTTTTTGAAAAAATGAAGGTGTGCACAGGTACTGATTATGAATTGTGTAGTAGCAGAGTAGGTTTTTTGGCATGGGAAGTGTGGAAAGCGAGAAATCTAGCAGTGCATCACAGATCCAAACCTAACCCTTTCCTTGTGATTAACAAGGCTAAACAAATGGAAACAGAATTTGCAGATTCCGCAGCAGTACCACCTATAACTTCTACGGATACTAGGAGGACAGTTAGAAGGGTTACCTGGAGGCCGCCTCTGCCGGGATGGATTAAGTGCAATGTTGATGCAGCGTTCCTAGGAGAGTTCTCTGGAGGAGCAACAGCGGCGGTGTTAAGAGACCATGGTGGAAACCTTCTCGCAGCCTCAAACTCTAGAATTGCGGCTTCCTCGCCTTTAGCTGCGGAAGCTTTAGCAGTTAGAGAAGCAGTAATGTTAGTTCACAACTTTCAATTGCAACGAGTTATTTTTGAATCAGACAGTTTGAAACTCATCCAAGCCCTCAAATCAAAGGCATCAATTGCAGAAATTCAAGTTATCTTGGATGACATTTTGGATTTAGTGCGGAATATTTCAAGTTTTGGGTTTACTTGGGTGCCTAGAGAAGGGAATGCCCTAGCCCATGAGGTTGCTAAGCTTACAGCTCATGACTCTCTTGGGCAGAATTGGCCCAACTGTAAGCCACAGTCCGTCATGAACATCTTGAATGAAGAGCGCTGTTTGTCGCTGCATTGGGCAAGCAGATCATGAATATGCTAGTTTCTTTTGGATCAGTTGAATTTCAGTTTTATTAGATAGAGGCTTACTTTGATTGCAGGTTGAAACTTCCAGGGTTTGTTAATAGCAGAGGCTGGCACCTTCCTTCGCGGGAGGGGATAAAACAGCATGCATGCTGCTTCCTTTTTCTGTTAGATACTGGATTGGAGTTGGTGCTTTGCTCAATGGCAGGACTGTTGTAGGCCTTATGTCCTGTTCTTCGCTCCTCTGGCTGTGATTGTTTTTATTTCCAAATTTAGTCAATCGCGGTCTCCACGCAAAACAGACGAATCGAATGGAAAATAGAGGTCAGAGCAGGAGGAGTAACTAACCGGGTACCTTGGCAAAAGAGAACTCACTGTCTGCGAGACTAGGAACTGGCAAGACCCACTCACGGCGGATTCACCACCAGGGGCATTAAATTTTGGGGTCGGCGACGGGTAGCGGTATCGGATTTTCCAGAGTGATTTCGGGCTCATTCAGGTCGACATTAACGACCGCAATCGAACGCCGCGGACTTCAGATCCATGCATCAAGGTCTTCAAGCTGTATCAGAGCTTCCGGTGACAATGGAACATTTCAAAAGGCAAGCTTCCGATTTCGGGCTGATGGTTTCAATGACAATGAACGAAATCGGGTTCAGATCCATGCAAGAAATTCCCAGCCTTTTGATGGAACCTCTATGGACACTGGCAACGTGCTAACAGAGCATCACTGAAGATGGCGTTGAATTTTCATCCTTAGGGTGCCTCCTGAACCGGGTTGGGTCTTGGGGGTAGTGTGTGTTTGTTTGTCTCTGCCGGGTCTGTTTTTCTGACCCAAGGGTTTGTCCAAAAAAAAAAAAATAAATAAAATAAAATAAAATAAAATAAAAGAGGAGTGACTCGAGTGCTAAAATTGGGATTTATAGTTATTAATTAATTATTATTAATATTTTTTAATAGTATAAAATTATATTTAATAGTGTATGATTATTCATTTTTTTGTTAGTTAAATATTGACCAAATTTTAATAAAAGTACTATTCTCTATATTTTTTTAAATAAAATATTCAATTCATTTAAAAAAATAAAATATTCAATTTGGCGTGTTTGTTTTCTAATATGTCACACCAGGCTCGAACCTAGCTGGGGTCTGGGGACTGGGGATGATTGAAGAGCCATATATTATATGTGTGTGTAAGTGACCGAGTGTGTTAGTGTGTGAGCAAATATATATATATATATATATATATATATATATATATATATATATATATATATATATATATATATAATAAAAAATATTCAATTCATCAATACATTAAGATTATTCTCTTTTATTAATAAAATAAGTAGGCTCCAAAAAAATGTAAGATAAATCTATAGGTTTACGAGAAAAATAAAAGCATCAAATAAGTTTATGAAAAATTTAAAAATAAAAAATATTATTTACATACTAAAATTAATCATAAAAATAAATTATTTGTATTGAATACATATATAATTTAATTTATTTTTATATATATTTTGTATTTTAATATATATTTTACACTGATAATTAATTTTAATAGTTAATTTCAGTGTACATCTAATATTATTGTTAAAAAATTTATAAAATTTTAAAAAATTATAATTTGTTATTTTGTCATAGACCTATAAATCTAATATTACAAATTTTCAAGGTCGTCTTTAATATATTTTTCCTTGTTGAAACATATAAATCAACTGCAAAATTTTCTCAAAAAATTATTTAGTACTTTTTATTCTTTACGAATCTATAAATCCATAGAAAAAAATTTCCAAACAATGCACCTGTTTTACTATTTAATTTTTTGACCAATTCTATAATGAAAAGGCCTTTAATTTGTGTTAAAAAAAAGAGTGCATAATCTATCTTAAAAATTAATAAAAACAAAATAATATATTTAACTAAATAACTATCTAATAACTATATATATATATCAAAAGAGAATCTTTATTTTCTTCACTACTAGACACATAACAAAAACTTTATTTAATAAGAAGTGTGTAGAATATTTTTGTCCAAATAAAAGAGTAAATCGCAAACATTTATTCAAATGGACGAACGTCACTATTTTCACATATATGTGTGTGTGACTGTGTGTACTGTAATCTTGATTTCATATACTTTTCCATACAATAATACACCTTTTATAATAATGAGTTGATTCAAGATCTTAGTCCTGATAACCCCTTACAACCGGGAATATTACGCCACTCAATTTCACATTCTATTTCGCCGCACTCAACATTTTTCAGTCTTAAAATCATAGGTTGGACTATACTCCCATTGCGCCAAAAGCATATGCTCTCTTCAGCAAGACAGTTAGTCCTATTTGGTTGAATTTTCTTCACCACACATCCATCTGGCAAACTCTTTAATCCCATCAAATGGCACCCAATATACGGCCTTATGTCTATAAATGCATCGCCCATTTCATCGTCTGCAGTGAATATGTCTTTGTCGAAAACTTGCTGCATAGTCAAACATATATAACCATCATCATAAATGTAAATCACAAAAATGGAAAAGCTTCTGCACTAATTTTCTTGAATGTATAACACGTACCATAGTTATTGGAGTTGCAACATCCTTAACATAAAGAGTCAATTCTTCATTCCATACTGGATTAATATTTTTCCGTATGTACGCGGTTTTCAACTTCTGCATATGTATCAAATTAAATAATCAGTTTATTGCATCGCTACAATATTGTATTATTTAAGCATTTATATTCAATGAGAAAAAAAAAAAAAGATTTTTGACCTGTTCTTCCATTTTGACAACAACATAAGGGTCACTAGAATAAGTATCGCGTATTGCGAGATTAATGCCTCTTTTAATCCTAAGTTTGATAGCACCAAGTATATGTTCCACTGACATATTCCTTGTTGTCGTAGACACCGACACTTAAAATCACCAGAGGGGTAATAATTACGTTCTTGATGATGATGTTGATAATGCTATTGTTTATCTACCAAGAGATAATTTGAATTTGACGTATAGCTATCTCTAATATATATTAACATTAATTAAAATAAAAAAGAAAGTGATAACCACAAACTAATAAACAAGAATATGTTGCACAGTTACACATTATAATCTTTTAAATAGAATTGACAGTTCAGCAAAAGAATCTCAAAATACAAACATTAACAACTGAACCCAACTAAAAGAATATGTAGTTACTAATTAGTGTCGTGTATGTGCATACAATGTTTTTGCTTGTCCGATTTTTACTGATCTAAAATATTAACTTTAAAAGTTTCGTTATAGAGGTGAGCCAAAATGGGTCCGTCGTTTCACAAATGGTTATTCTGGTCGTGCCTTTCACACAATGGAATACTGATCATAGTTAGCTTATGCGACAATGTGCATTCTTTTTTACTATTTAATTTGTAATGTATATTGTTGAACACTCATTTAGTTAGTGACCGCAAGAATATTCCTAAATAAATTAAAAAAGTGCTAATAGATAATTAAGATCTATATTCTGGAAAAATCATCATCTATTTTAACCTCTTTAATTAATGAGAAAGTGGACCGTGGACGTTGCTCCACTGACCTCACAATGAATTAGATGGAGCCATGGTAATACTACGACGTGAAGAAAGATAATATCCAATAATGACTAGTGTGATCGGCGACTTGTCTATTAGCTATTTTTTATATAAATAATGAGTAATACTTTAAGTCATTACTTAACAAATTTAGTGAGAAATTTTAGTTTTTAATAAATTTAATCACTAAATTAATTTATAAATTTTATGTTATTAAATAAATAAATTTTATTATAAAATTATTCGTTTATATTAAGAGATTAATTTTTTAAAAAAAAATTATTATATCTTCTATTAAATAATAATGACAAAATTGATTGTCTAACATTTTTTAAAAATTGGATATAAAAAATAATATATTTAACAAAATAAAAAATAAAAAATTAATTTATTAATTAAAATTTATTAAAAATTTAATTAGTCAACATCATTTTTTAAAAAAACATTTGAAACATTAATTACCCTTTTAATACGAGCAGTCCAACCAGCCAAAAAGAAATAGAGCCCTATGAACTGGTGCGCATGTTATCATAGTTTATTGTTTTGGCCTTTGAATAATTAAGTTTAATATAACAACAAATAGAGTTAAGTGTTAAAGTAATTTCTGAAGTTGCACTCGAGTCTTATAATAGTCTATGAACTTAAAAGTTACTCATATTCATCCCTAAAGTTGCACTTCGAGACTCAGACTCGTCCTTCCGGCACATTCCATCCATCTGGCGCTACTGGAAAGCTTGAGTTGGCCTTCTTCATAACACGTTAGTAAAAAAACGGCTAGCTGACGTGACAGAGAAACTTTTCTGATTCAATTTGGTCCCTCAATTCAAGTTAAAAATCCTGATCCCTAATTTTGAAGAACCATCTTCATAGTGCTCATACTCTTTTCTTCTCTTCGGTTCTCTTCTCTTGTTTTCTCCATCTTTAAAGCCAGACTGTTATGGCCAGCGCGAATAATCCACAATGAGTTTAAAAAGCTGCAGCATCCCATTTTTGAAGCTGGAGTACACCAAGTTGTTGTGGAAATTTTTTCTCACACGAATCCCGACTGCATTGAGTTCTTGGATGGTCCCAATCCTATACTTTCTGAGGTGTAAGGATCTCCTCTTGATCTTGTTATTGTTGATATCTGTGTAGAATGTGGGTTGGTCTCTCATCAAGAGGGCCTTCCGCAGATAATCTAGAAGATGGACAGGATCTTCTTGCTCTTCTTCATCATCATCTCCATCCACTGCTACCTTCACTTCTTCATTCTCTCTTTTCTTTCTCGAAAGCTTGGGTGTTGTCTCAATATGAATACCATGAACTTGAAGAAAGTTGCAGAGGCATTTTTCAAGCCTGGCTTCATCCTGACACAAGAGCCTGAGTGATTGGAAAGAAATTTAGTTGTCCAAGATAAGCATATCTTGGTACACCCTCACAAGCTTGTCAATGTTAATCTTGAGCTCTTGCTCTGGATCAACTGAACTCTCTGATTTTTCCAGCAAGTGAAGTATACAACATGCCTCCACTATGATACGATTTGCGTATACAGTAGGTGCATCATATAAGTTTTGTCACATAGGTTTCAATAACCATATTTTTATTCTGTTGTCATCATAGATTTTCCTAAATAAATCTTTCACGTTTAGATTAGTATCCTTAAGATACATTGCTGCATATGCTTTCTTATACTGCTCTCCTTGTGCTGTTTTTAGATTAAACATACCAAATGAAAATATCTGTGCTTTGTAATATCTATGAAACTCCAGTTTTTAATAATCATTATACTACAGTTGACCCATGGTGCACCTTCAGACTAAAACCTATCACTATTACAATGCTTTTATTTATTCAAGCACCATTTATTTGTTTATGTAATTTGAGTATTAGAAGTGGATTTTCATATTGGATTTAAAAATTTTCCGTGTATTATATAAGTGATTAATAAAGTGGTTCTTGCATTAGTTGACTTTGCCGAAATTACAACTCTTGGCGACCACAAAAAGCTTGGTGATTTCATTGTTGGTGTTCTTCAGGAATGCATCCAGTCACAGGGGTTAGGAAGAAGCTCAATTAGTGGACGCACTAGTGAACAAATTGAGGACCTATTAAATTTAAAGCAAAGATTAAAATAGGAAAAGAAATCCAAGAAAGATCTACATATTAAGCAGGCTGAAACTCTGGTGGTCAAACTTGAAGAAAATTCTCTGTTCTCATCTGAAAATATTTATGGAGCTGCACCAAAATACTCAGAAGTATTGTCATTGTGTCCAATAAAATCCAAAAAGGAGAGAGTTGTTCTATATAGTAATCGAGCTCAATGCCATCTTTTGCTGCAGCAACCTTTTGCTACCATCAGTAATGCTACCCGTGCACTATGCTTTCATAAACCTCTCAACCGTCATGCCAAAAGCCTTTGGAGAAGAGCACAAGCTTATGACATGCTTGGGTTAGTAAAAGAGAATTTATTGGATGCCATTCTATTTATTAATGAATGCTCTCAATCAAATGATTATGATCTTTCACAGAGACAAAATAAAGTTCCAGATTATGAAATAGATGTGTGCTGTTTGGTTATTTTGAGAGGCAGCTATTAAGCATGGGGTGTCCATCGTGGGTTGTTCGAGCTTCCAGCTGCGTTGTTCGCGTTGGCCATAACCGTCTGGCTTTAAAGTTGGAGAAGACATGAGAAGAAAACCGAAGAGAAGAGAAGAATGTGAGCACTGTGGAGATGGTTCTTCAAAATTAGGGATTAGAGTTTTTAACTTGAATTGAGGGACCAAATTGAATCAGAAAAATTTCTCTGCCACGTTAGTTAGCCGTTTCTTTGCCATCGTGTCACGAAAAAGGCCAACTCAGCTTTCCGGTAGCGCCAGATGGACGGAATGTGCCGGAAGGACGAGTCTGAGTCCTGGAGTGCAACTTTAGAGATGAATATGAGTAATTTTTAAGTTCAGGAACTATTATGAGACTCGAGTGCAACTTCAAAAACCACTTTGAAACTTAACTCTAACAAATACAACACTGAAAACAAAAAAAAACATTATTTTTAAATGTTAAGAACCAGAATTTATTTATTTTAGTTATCACTGAGACATTAATTTAATTTTTTTTAGTTTAATTTTTTAATTTATAAATCTAATAATATATTTTATATCATGTTTTTAAATATTAATGATTAACTAATAATAAAAAATAATAAATTTTAATTGCCTCCTAATATTCTTCTTTTATCGGGTCATTTTTTTGGTTATGGAGGAGGAATTGGTGTTGTGCTGGAATATGGATTGAGCGGGTGCTTCACTGGAATGTGGGACAGATTTTGGTCAGATATGGAAAGGAAGTAATCGGACCTTCCGATTTCTATGTTTTGGAAATTTTGTAAGCAAATCGGAGGGTCCGTTTTGCACTTGAACAATGGAAAAATCGAACCGTGCGATATGACCCCAGCAAAACGGTGGGTTCGATTTTTTTGTGTGAAATGTATTTGGTTTGTCAAAGTAATCGTTGGGTCCTTTTGTGGTTGAGGAAATTTTGTTTTTTAATTTACACTAATGGAGGAACATTTCTAACTTTAATTTTTCTTGACATTTTTTGCTTCGGTTCTTCACAAAGCTGCTGCCCAGAATGCTGAAGGAGGAAGAAGATGGAGTTTAAGTGTGTTGGTGGGGGAGGAAATGAATCTGAACTCGTTTGGTATGCATGCAGTGGGTTTGGTTGGGATAAAGCGGCACCGTTTGTAGGGAGCAAGCATTCAGCGACGCGTGGCCTCCCTATGCACAAATCGGACTGTCCGCCTCAGTGCATGCAACTCGGAGGGTCCGAGTTCCCCTCCTCCACTCGCTGGGTCTGATTTCTACATTCACTGACACCACAAAGAAGTAAAGCTCCTCCCCTCCTCCATAACGTTGTTCAACTCATTCGAGGGCTCCATATAGAAAATAAAAAGCGTCTTTTATCCCAGTAAATGAAGGGTTAAAATAAAAATAAGAACAAAAGATTTTTTTCTTTTTCTTTTAAACAAATGTCGTTTTAAGTTTGACATCACTCGTGCAAATTAGAACCACAAACTCAACAAATAATCAATTCATTTTTCTGCTGCCATGGATGGAGCTTCTTCTCTACACATAGCAATGTATCCATGGCTTGCCATGGGGCACCTCACCCCATTTCTTCACCTCTCCAACAAGCTTGCAAACAGAGGCCATAGAATCTCCTTCTTCATACCCAAAAGAACAATATCAAAGCTTCAGCACCTAAACCGTCACCCACACCTCATCACCTTCATTCCCATCATTGTTCCTCATGTCCCTGGCCTCCCCCATGAAGCTGAAACCACTTCAGATGTCCCCTTCTCCTCAATCACACACATCGCTACTGCCATGGACCTCACATACAATGACATAGAGCTTCTCCTCAAGGATCTAAACCCACAAATCGTTATCTTTGATTTCCAACACTGGCTTCCAAACATTGCAAGAAGTCATGGCATCAAGTGTGTCCAATACTTCGTAGTTAACCCTGCAACTATAGCTTACCTTGCATCCCCAGCTAGAATGCGCCAAGGAAGAAACATAACCGAATCGGATCTCAAGAAACCGCCATCTCCAGATTTCCCTGAAGCTTCGATAATCGATCTTCGTGCCCACGAGCTTCGAAACATGGTTGCATTCAGAAAACTGGAATTCGGAAGCGGTGTTCTCTTCTTTGATAGGCTCGGCACTGGTTCGGCTTTATCAGATGCAGTTGCGTTCAAAGGTTGCAGAGAAATTGAAGGTCCTTACGTGGATTATCTTAAATCGCAATACAAAAAACCCGTTATTCTAGCGGGTCCTCTTTTACCTGAACAACCAAACACTGCCTTGGATGAAAAATGGGAATCATGGCTTAGTAAATTCAAATCAGGTTCAGTTATTTACTGTGCACTGGGAACCGAAAGCCCTATGGAAAGAAACCAAGTCCAAGAATTGTTACTTGGACTTGAACTAACAGGTTTTCCGTTTCTGGCAGCAATTAAACCCCCTGCTGGGTTTAATTCCATTGAAGAAGCGTTACCGAAAGGTTTCGAAGAAAGGAATAAAGAAAAAAGTATTGTACACGGTGGATGGGTGCCTCAGCAGTTGATATTGGGGCATCCTAATGTTGGGTGCTTCATAACACACTGCGGGGCAGGTTCGTGACGGAGGCACTTGTGAATGAGTGCCAGCTTGTGTTGTTGCCAGGGCCGTACGGAGATCATGTGATAAATGCAAGAATTCTGGGAAGGAAGTTGAGGGTTGGGGTTGAAGTCGAAAAAGGCCAAGAAGATGGCTTCTTTAGCAAAGAAAGTGTGTGCAAAGCTGTTAAAACTGTTATGGATGATGAGAATCAAGTTGGAAGAGATGTGAGAGAAAATCATAGCAAAATTAGGAATCTCTTGTTAGCTTCACATTTTGAATCTTCTTGTGTTGATGATTTCATCCTTCGCCTTCATGAATCATGATATGCTTTAAAATTGTGTATGGAGGTATGCTTGTCCATAATGGTGTAAGCATTTATTTACGTCAATAATGTTTAGATAAAGAAACTTTCAGACACAACTTTTAATATTTTTGGTTATTAAATCAGTATAAATATTAAATTATTATTTTATTAATTTATATTTATAAATTTTAAAAAATATAAATATAAATATTTACATAAGGGGTGATGAACGTACTAAAATGCAGCCGCGTATAACAATATATTTTGTTCGGATTTGTTGTGGAAGATGACGTTGTCGGCTGAAGGATGGGTGGCGGCGGCTGGTATCTGGGCGACAGTGGACTGCAGGGAAGGATGGACGACCGGCAGCGAGTAGGCAGCGCGAAAGAAATTGTCTGAGACTTGTGCGGCACGATCGCATGTTCGTGGAGAGGTGTGACACTGTCGGTTAAAGGATGGGCGGCGGCGGTTGGGGTCTGGGCAGCAGTGGACTGAAGGGGAGGCTGCACGGCCGGTGGCGGTTGGACAGCACAAAAGAGGCTGTCCAAAATTTGTGCGGCGCGATCGAATGTTCGCGGAGAGGTTGGACGACGTCGGCTGAGGGCTGGGCGGCATCGACTAGAATCTAGGTGGCATTTGACAGGAAATTGAAAAAGTAAAACAGTGGCTGAATTATTCTGCAGACCGAAATTTATAAATAGAGTAGGGAGGTTAGTATGATAATGGGTGTATCTGATTTGGTTTAATTTAAAATTTTTATTTTTTAAATTTTAAAATTTAAAATAATTAATAATTAATTAATAAAAAATTTTATTTTATTTTTCTTTTTTATTACATTGTTTACATTGTTTATCTCCCTCATTATTTTCATATTTTTTCTAATCTGTATATCAATTTAAACAGTAATACTAGAAAAATAAAAAAAATAATCAAAACTTATCTTATTTAACATTTATTAATTATTGTAATAATTAATAAATACTAAATAAAAATAAATTATAATTATTTTTAATTAATTTTATTTTATTATCAAATATTTCTGAATTTAAATTGGTTTTCTTCGTTAGACATTGTTAGTGTACTATCGTGTTGCATTATTGTTGCTTATTGTCTCGGCTTATTGTCGAAAAAGAAAGGTCATTCTTCAAAAAAAAATAATCCTGACTAAGTTTAGTATAATAACTAAGTTTAGTATAATAAACACGTACAGTACTTATGACAAAAGCATTATTTTTAAAATAAGAAATTGAATAATAACAGCAATAATGTCTGACTAACACTCTCACTAGATAGGTGGGTAACATAAGATAGAAAAATATAAAGTAAAATAATCAAATCAGACACCTATCTATTTAATAGTTTATTTATAAATAGAGGAGTGTTAAGGATAATAAATTTTATGATTTATAATTATTAATTATTTATTATTAATATTTAAATGATATAAAATTATATTTAATAATATAAAATTATTTTTTTATTAATTAAATACTAATTAAATTTTAATAAAAATGCTGGTAGCTAAATTTTTTTTATTTTATATGTATAGACAAATAAAAATGTAAAAGTAGGTACGACCTTGTTTTCTGAAAAATAAGTTATTTTGAATATCCTTCATACGTTTTGCATTTATGCTTATAATAATACGAGGAATAAAAAAAAAGAAGCGAGTTATTTGGTGGTTAGAAGATTTGTTATCATCGTTACATCACGAAGGATATCCATAATCTGATGACTTTGCCACTTCTATAACAATTTTTTAGTAAAGATTGGAAATTCTAATTTATTCTTTTAATTATTTTTAATATTTAAATAAAAGTGTAAATATATATTTTTTTAAAATATTTAAAAATAAAAAATTGCATAAATTTTATTTAAAAATTAAAAAAATAATTAAAAAATAAATTAAATTTTCAATTATTTTTTATTATTATTGTTCAATACCTTTTCTTTTTTTTTTTCACCTTGTTGCTTAAAGAGAAACAACAACGACAAAGACAAGTCGACCAAATAATAATAATAATAATAATAATAATAATAATTTGTTGGATTTTTCTTTTTTTGTGAGGTCTAAGTCCAACTTTTTTAGAGTATATTCTTGCACCCTAGTGCCACAATCTTAATTCAGTTTTTGAGGTTTTCTAAGAGAAAGAGAGTAGCCACTAAAAAAAAAAAAAGAAGGGAGAAAACAAAATTCTCGTTTTTGTCCAAAACAGTAAATTTCAAATAACAGTTTCTCAATTGTTCGTTGTTTGATCGGTTTGAAATTTAAACTGTGTGTTCCTATCATCTTGTTCTTCATTCTGGTCGGTAGAGATGTTGATTGGAGGTTTGCAGTAGGAGAAATTGGCTTCGCAAGAGAGAAATTAGGTTTTTCGTTTTTACACAGAGCAACAATCTTGGAACGACAGTTTCTCATTATTTCACCGTTAGATCGACGTGAAATTTAAACTGTATATTCTTCACATTTTGTTCTTTATTTTGGACGGTGGAGATTTTAATTGAAAGTATGTAGAGGGAGAAATTGGCTTCGATAGCAGCTCTATTTTTGGGGTATATTTCATCTTCTTGTTTCTCATTTAAAAGCTTTAGTACTTTGATGTTTTGGCTGGTTATATGCACGTTTTTGTACTTTATTTGAGACTCTCTTGTATCTCATTTTATTATAGTGGAGCTATTTTATTGGTCTGGATGACCCGTGATTTTTACCTCTCACATCGAGAGGGTTTTCCACGTTAAAATCTCGGTGTGTCCTTGTTATTACTTTACTTGCTATATTTGCTTGTTATAGTTGCTGCCATATTATTCTTGTGTTGGACATTTGTGTCGTTTCCGTTACTAGGCTCTTTTATAATAATAATAATAATAATAATAATAATTTCCCTGGAGTTTTGTTCATGTTTAGTGTTTGGTGGGGAAAGAGCCCGCAAATTTGGACGTTGCTGGTTGCTACTTGATAAGGATTAGGGAGGGGGTCGGTGTCTAATGTAATACTATATAATAAAGTCACATTATTCTTTTTTTAAAACCAGTCCCGCGTGAAAATTAGAAACCATTATTATACTTCTTTTTTATAGAGAGTGCAAGACTTCAAACTCAAACAAATAATCAAGCAAGTCACCAAAAAAAAAAACAAATAATCAACCAGCGCTATTGCATAACTTCTCGTCTGCCATGGCTGAAGCTTCTTTCCTGCACATAGCAATGTGTCCATGGCTTGCCATGGGGCACCTCACCCCATTTCTTCACCTCTCCAACAAGCTTGCAAACAGAGGACACACAATCTCTTTCTTCATTCCAAAAAGAACGATCTCAAAGCTTCAACACCTAAACCTCCACCCACACCTCATCACCTTCATCCCTATCACTGTTCCTCACGTCCATGGCCTTCCACATGAAGCTGAAACCACTGCAGATGTTCCCCCCTCCTCAATCACACACTTGGCAACCGCCATGGACCTCACACACAATGACATAGACCTTCTCCTCAAGGATCTAAAACCACAAATCGTTCTCTTTGATTTCCAGCACTGGCTTCCAAACATTGCAAGAAACCATGGCATCAAGTGTATCCAATACCTCATAGTTAACCCAGCTACCGTAGCTTACTTTGCATCCCCAGCAAGATTGGGCCAAGGAACCGAATCAGATCTCAAGAAACCGCCATCTCCAGATTTCCCTGATACTTCTTCAATCGAGCTTCGTGCTCACGAACTTCGAAGATCGGCTGCATTTAGAAAACTGGAATTCGGAAGCGGCGTTCTCTTTTACGATAGGCTCGGCACTGGTTCGGCTTTATCAGATGCGGTTGCGTTCAAATGTTGCAGAGAAATTGAAGGTCCTTACGTGGATTATCTTAAATCGCAATACAAAAAACCCGTTATTCTATCGGGTCCTCTTTTACCTGAACAACCAAACACTGCCTTGGATGAAAAATGGGAATCATGGCTTAGTAAATTCAAATCCGGTTCAGTTATTTACTGTGCACTTGGAACTGAAAGCCCTATGGAGAAAAACCAAGTGCAAGAATTGTTACTTGGACTTGAACTAACAGGTTTTCCGTTTCTTGCGGTAATTAAACCCCCTATGGGATATGATTCCATTGAAGAAGTGTTACCAGAAGGATTCAAAGAAAGGACAAAAGAAAGAAGTGTTGTATACGGAGGATGGGTGCCGCAACAATTGATATTGGGGCACTCTAATGTTGGATGCTTCATAACACACTGCGGGGCGGGTTCTGTGACGGAGGCACTTGTGAATAAGTGCCAGCTTGTGTTGTTGCCAGGGCCGTACGGAGATCATGTGATAAATGCAAGAATTCTGGGAAGGAAGTTGAGGGTTGGGGTTGAAGTCGAAAAAGGCCAAGAAGATGGCTTCTTTAGCAAAGAAAGTGTGTGCAAAGCTGTTAACACTGTCATGGATGATGAGAATCAAGTTGGAAGAGATGTGAGAGAAAATCATAGCAAAATTAGGAATCTCTTGTTAGCTCCACATTTTGAATCTTCTTGTGTTGATGGTTTCATTCGTCAGCTTCAGGATGTGCTTTAACAGGGCTAATGTTTAGCTATTAGAAATGCATGTCTATGAATATATTTGTTGTTTAATTTATTTTTAATATATATTTTATAATTTAATATTTATTTTATATTAATAGTTGATGTTAGCGTATATATAGTTTGATATTTATAAAAAAGTGTTTAAATTTATGTGTATATTTATTTTTATTTTTTTTATATAAATTTGTGTATGTATTATTTAGAGTTTGCATAATTTATGTAAATAACAACAATATCTCGCGTTTCAGATTCAATAATCATAAAAAAAAACTCTAACTCGCATCAAACTGTAACTTTTTTTTTACAGCAGTCTTTCAATTTCCAAATGTATACTCATTTTTTCTGTTGCGTTGTCGTATCATCGTTAACTCTTTTTTTTGTTGCGTCGTCATTGTCATTGTCAAAGATGCATGTCAACACACTACAAGGTTTTTATTTATTTGTAACAATTTTTTTTATTTGTGGAGGTTTATAATCCCTACCAAATAATTTGTGGGAGGTTTCTAAAACCTTGAAATTTGAGGTGTCATGAGGTCTGTTGTGGAGTGTTTTGTGTGTGTTTACTTTAGTGGGGGTTTTATATTAAACTTTTATGACAGTTTTAAATCACTTTTGTGGCAGTTTAAAATTTTCATAAATTAATTTTTTAATTTAAAACAAATTAATTATTTTGTGAGATTTTTAAATTTCTACAAATTATGTAATTATTTATTTTTAATTTCAAATCATTCATTAATTTCATTTCATTTACATATTTTCAAATTAAAAATTTATTTTTTAATATCAAAATTTAAAAATTAAATCTTTTATAACACAATTCCTCAATATAAGACATAATAAATAAAAAGCTTAAAATGTTATCTTTGTAAAATTTTGTACAAATTTTTATTCAAACATATCTCTTGCCAAGTTAGTAGCTACATTATCTTCAATAGCATCGCTATCTAATAAATTGATAGCTAATTAGATATACTCATTATTGGAATCAAATAATTGTTCAAGTTCTTGCTCTTGATACGGCTCATTTTCATACAAAACTGTCGATCATCTCTAACTGTGTTAGGAAGGAATTTATAAACTATCTAGTGCAAATTTTGGAGGCAAAAAATACAGTTGTACACAGTTTTTAAATCACCAAAATTTTCAAGAGAAACCTGAAGAAATGACACCTTCAACTGTGGATAGCGAGTCCAAAACTATGCATGGCGAATAATCATTCACTGCCTTGTATAGACGTAGACAATAATCGATACTTGAAGTTCGCGATCCACCTTGAAGTGAGCATTAAAAAATCTTCTTTCCTATTATTAAAATCCTAATATAAACAAATGATTAAAAATTACCCTCAATAATAATAAATAACAAAAAAACTAAGTAGCAATTTCTTTACAATATTCTTATTATTACCTCTCTATAATCATATGAATTTAATAAGTTCTTCAATTTTTGTTCTTCCAAATCAAATAAAACAATGTGGTTCGGTAGGGACATATTTTTTGCATATTGAGATAAAAATGAAACAGGATCCATCAGAAAATGGTCAGACTCATCAAGAATTTCTCTCTCTTTGCTGCAGAACACAATAAAATTAAAAAGAATTATTATCTTATTTCAGTCCCAATGAAGATTACAACAAGCCACTCCCCAGAATTGTGAATTCCAAACCTTGGTGTGCAGTCTAGCAATCGCATTGGCAGGTCGCGATGTAGTACGAAATAGTACGGGGTGGCATAGCAGGGAGTTAGGAATAGGATATTTTTCACTTTCCCATGACTAGCTTCTCTGGCAAGGTGGTTTATAACATCCTCAGGTCCCCTCTGTTTTGAAAGTAAAGAATATATAATTTATTTTTCATAGATGTTCACAAAAAATCATTAAGATAAACCCCTCAATGGTAAGAATGAAGAATAATGACAATACCTGATGAACCAAACTCATATACAGAGACATTGGAATATTGGTAGCAAGCAAAAATATGACAGCAAGTACCATCTTCAGAGAACAATTGGTACGCTTCTTTAAAGATTATTTTCCTTTATAACCGGGCAAACCAGGATCTTCTATCATAGCCAAACAAAAACCAAAGAAGATCACAGCTATGGGAAGAATGGGCAACACAAACCTGTACTTCATAGTAATTATTATCATAAACTAATTAAAACCAGCAGACCATGTATACACTCTTATATATGCATGAATAATTTTGATTGAAGTACATGAACTCCTTGTGACCTAGTACACTGTGTAAACCCAGAACCCAAGCAAGAAGACAAGCGTATCTCCACTGTTTTGAATAAATGATACCAACTATGCAAAATGGTAAGAAAGAGAAGATCATCACTGGAAATCCCTGAGTGAAGTATCAGTGCCACTTATGAGTTCTATAATAGTCTCCACCCGAAGAAAGAAAATTGAATTTTAGAAAATTAACTGGTACTAGAATCCATGTGCCATACATGATACGATCTAATAAGCAGGTAAGTCCGAGCACCAGCATCCTGATACAAAATAATAAAAATAATTCGCCCTAAATCAGACATTTGTGATTGATATTTGAAAGCTGAAATGTTAGATTAATGTGACTGCAGCCAATGCAACAAAATAAGTTCCCTGGAATATATTGTTGGAATAAGATCCTGTCACAACTCACAACTGAACTCTTATTATGTATGAAAAATTAAAATTTGGAGTAAGCAAGCATAATTTATAGCAAAAACAAAAGGAAGATTAAATTATTGTAACTGATTGCTTTCTCAACAGAGCAATAAGCAGTTTCAAACAAATTGTCCTATCTGAGTATAGGAATCGGGTAACTAATTCACCGGCGCTAGGATCAGATAAAACTTTTCTCTTTCATCTACAAACTTCAATGGATTTTTTTATACGTTTGCCCCTTGGCATGACTGCATATCAATAAACACTAAACTGTTAAGCATACAAAATAATTAGACATTATACTAATAATTAAACATAAAACTGTCAAGCACATAATAAATAAAAAGCTTAAAATGTTTCCTTTGATAAAGAGTTTATATAACATGACAGTGTTAGAAACATGCGTCTTTTGAAGTTTTGAATTACATGGTGACCTCAAAATTTGATTTGTAAGTTATGAGACTATCTCTTAACAATTAAGTGGTTACGTACAATGGATTCGTTCATTCGAATTCTGTTGAGGTCATCAATAAGCCTTCTTTCTGATATGTGGTTTTCAATCCCAATTCTTCTCTTTATCTGAATTTCTGCTTGCTGCTCATTTGTGCAGACACAACCCGTCAGGATATGAATCTAGATTAAGGGAGAGAAAAAGGATTAAACACAAGCCAAACCTCTATTTCATTTTCTATTTCTAGTGTGAGACTGATTTGTTGGTGTATTCCAGACCGAGCAGCATCCATTGTAGACACGGTGAAAAGCCTTGTTGCTTCTTTCACATGCTCCTCAATAGCAACATGAGATCTGATGCAGGAGAAATTGAGTTAGACTGTCTAAGATGCAGGTACTATATCAAAAGAAAAGCCAATTATCGTGGATGTGGAGGGTGCAAAACCTGGATCTAGGAGGTGCGCGGAGACTGGGTCGCGATAGGAAATAGAGGAAAGATGTGGCCAGCCGCTCATGCAAGAGGAGGTCACACTGGAGACGGCGACAGCAAGGTGTGTGGGTAGGAAGAAGTTCACTGGGGAAGCCAAGAATGACGGGGGAGAAGAACGCAAATTGGGGGGGGGGGGGGGGGGGGGGGGTGGTTAGGAGCACAAACGGAGAACCAAGCCAAGAACGAATGGTCTCCTGTAGGGGTGGCAAGTGGGGAAGCCCGCTTCGCCCCGCCCCGCCAGAAGTCTACTCCGTCTCGCCTACTGAGGTAGTTCTAGAATCCTAATCCATTTCGTGGGCTGACGGGCCGGTGGGCTGACGAGCTGGCGGACTAAACCCACCAAATAATCTTTTTTTTTTTACTTTTAACTATTAAATAATATATAAAGGTATAAAAAATCTCTCCTATTTTTTTATGTTTAACTATTATAATTTCTAAAAATATAAACAAATTATAATTTTTATATTCACAAACATTAAAATCTTTGTAATTATAAATATCTAATAAATATAATTATAAACAATGTTTTCATCCAAAACATAATTATAAATATTGTTCCCAAAACAAAATAAATATAAACCAAAATATAATTATAAATATTGTCTCTAAAACAAAATAAATATAATCCAAAATACTCAATTTTCATCTTCATTCTCTTGTAAGTTGAGTTTTGGTAAAAAAATTGTAAAAATACTCATTGCTAAAAAAATTCTAAGCCTAGCGAAAAAGCCCGCCCCGTCCCGCCAAAACCTGCGATTTAAGTGGTGCGGGTTAGACAGACTTTTACTATTTGGCGATTTCAATTTTCCAGTCCAGCCCACCTTTTTTGGCGGGTTATGCGGGCCGGCCCAATAGATTTAGGCCCGTTTGCCACCCCTAATCTCCTGCAACTCTAAAAAGAGAATGCGAGTGGTTGGCGATGTGGACCTTGGCAATGTCAACGGCATTATAACAAGGTGCAATCAGAGGAGGACTTAAATCTAAGACGCGCAATCGGATTGAGACTGGAGGAGGGAGAAAACATAACAGATGACTTGGTTCAGGATAATGGCAGGGGACAAGAGGATGAACACGACGATTCCACACAAGCAAGATTAGAGCTGGGGGCTGACAGGATGGTGGTAGTGAAGTTCACAGTGAAGAACAAAGACCGAGTTGAGAAGAGGAAATGGCAGAGAATAAAGAGGCTTGAAAACTAGTTGTAGAGTCAAGTGCCCAATGCAGTGATGAGGAGGATATCATGGCTATTTTGTAGGAGCAGAATGAAGCAATTGCTTTCAAGCGATGGCTGGCAAAGCAAAAAGAAAAAGTTCAAAGAAGCCGGCCAAAAACTCAAAAATAGGTGTGTAAAAATATTATGAAATGATTTTAAGTTCCTGGAATATTAGGGGTTGGAAGGTACTGAAAAAGTTAGTATGCTAAATAACTATAAAAGGAAGTTTAGGTTGGAAATGTTGGGGTTGATAGAAACGAAGAAGGAGATTGTGACTAAATTTGATGTAGCTCGTATCTGGGGTAGTGACAATGCTTGCTGGTAGTTTGTAAGCTCAATCGGGGCGTCTGAAGGGTTGTTGTTAATATGGGATGAAGTGGTTTTTAAATTAACTAACTGCTATAAAGGGAATAGATGGCTGTGTGTAAAAGGGGTTGTAGTAAAAGATAATTTTTATTGTGCTATCTGTTTGATGTATGGACCGCATGAGAAAGCTGAGAAGGTCTCCGTTTAGGAAGAACTGAGTTATATTGCAGGGCTGTGTTAGGTGACGTTCTATTTTTTAGGAGACTTTAATGAAGTTGTGCATCTGGAAGAAAGAAAAAGAGTGACAAGGTTGTTAGCATCTACAGAAGATTTTAGAGCATGGATAAATAATATGGAATTATTTAATTTGGCACTAAATGATCGTAAGTATACATTATTTAGGGGACATTCGTGCAGTCGTATTGATAGGAGCCTGGTTACATTGGGGTGGCTTGATGTATACCCGAAAATGCGTCTAAGGGGAGGTCCAAGAGATTTATCAGACCACTATTCCTAGATTATGGAAGACAGTAGAAGATTTGAAGGCCCAAGACTATTCCATAGCTTGGACTCCTGGTTCACTCAATAAGGATTTTTGAGAATGGTAAAGGAAGAATGGATGGAGTTAAGTGATGTTCATTTCTTAAAAAGGATGAAAGATCTGTCACTACTACGTAGATGGCACAAGCAGCATTTTGGGGATATAATTGAGAGAATAAAGAGGTTTGAGAAAGAAATCAAGAAGGTAGATGATATGGTTAGTAGTGGACGGTATGATGGTACAATGGAGGCAAGGAGGAGGGCATTAGTCAGGTGCTGTGAAAAGTGGTATGTGAGACAAGATATTCACTGGAACCAAATGTTCAGATCTCGGCATGCTAATGAGATGGATAGGAACACAAGGTGCTACCATAATATAGCCTCGGTGATAAGAAGGAATAACAGGATTGAGTCTTTGGTAATCCATGGGAGGCTAGTGAGGAATCAAGTAAGAATCAAGGTTGCGGTTCGGGACTTTTATAAGCGTTTGTACCACTAGGAAGACTCTCCAAGAGTGACCTTCAGGGATGGATTGGTTAATTGGCTAGAGAGGGGAGAAGCTGAAGCCCTAGAGGTGTTACCGTTAGTGGAGGAAGTGAAAGAAGCAGTCTGGGATTGTGAATCTTCTAAGGCTTCAGGGAGTGACGGGTACAACATGAATTTTATAAAAAAGTGCTGGAATGAGTTTGGAACAAAATTCACTGCAGCTGTGATAAGCTTTCTTGAGACAGCAAAATTACTAGAGGACTCTAATATCACATGGGTAGCGTTGGCTCCGAAATTCGTTGGGGCGAATGAGATAAAAGATCTCAGACCTATCAGTATGGTTGGGTGTGTTTATAAAGTTATCTCTAAGTTGTTGACACGAAGGATGAGGAGTGTAATGCCAGGTTTAGTTGGAGAATCGTAGAGTGCTTTTGTGAAGGGGAGAAAGATACACGATGGAGCTTTAATTGCATGTGAAACTGTACAATGGTTGAAAGTGAAAAAGAAGGCATCAGTGATCATCAAGCTGGACTTTCAAAAAGCCTATGATAGAGTTAAATAGGGCTTTATTGATACCGTGTTAGAAATGATGGGGTTCGGTAGAACATAGAGGTCATGGATTAGGGAGTGTGTCAGATCGACTACTATCTTTGTTCTAGTGAATGGGTCACCATCCAAACCTTTCCAAATGGAGAGGGGGCTTCATCAAGGAGATCCATTATCTTCGTTTTTGTTTATGTTGGTGGTGGATGTGCTTAACAGGATTATAGGGGAGGCGGTAAGGAACAGTCGCATATCTCTACTCTTAGTTGGTTGGAATAATATAGAGTTATCACACTTACAATTTGCTAATGACACTATATTGTTCTGTCCGCCAGAGGAGGAGATAGTCATGAACTATAAGAAGCTGCTGAGGTGCTTTGAAATGATGTCTGGGTTGAGCATTAACTTTGAGAAGTCCAACTTGATACCAATGAACTACAGTCAAGAGTGGGTGGGACGGATGTGTCAGCTACTGGGTTATCAGGAGGCAGCCTTTCTGGTGAGGTAACTGAGCATTAGCTTAGGAGAAAATTCGTGTTTGGTAAAAACTTGGAAGCCGATTATAGATAAGGTGGAAGAGAAACTAATCTTGTAGAAAACGAAAGTCCTTAGTAAGGTTGGTAAGTTGGTACTCATTAAGTCAGTAATCAATAGCCTGTCAATTTATTATCTGAGTTTGTATAAGATGCCAAAAGGGGTTGCATGAAAAATTATCTCACTGTAGAGGAGATTCTTTTGGGAGAAAGATGATGGATGACCAGGTATGGCGCTTGTGAAGTGGGAGATGATCCAGGCACCAAAAAAGCTAGGAGGGCTGGGGTGGGTGATGCAGTGGTCCATAATATTGTTTTACTGTTTAAATGGTGGTGGCGGTTATCAAAAGAGGACTGTCCTCTATGGAAGAAGATAGTGTGTTCTTGTAATAATTTGAACCCAAATCACTTGCTGTCAACTCAGAAATTACCAGAAAGGGGTGGCCCGTGGAGAGACATATGTCAAGTGCAAATAAAAGAGCAACATGTAAGACAGAAGATGATTGATAGTCTTGCTATGGAAGTAGGGGATGGTAGATCCACCAGATTTTGGAAGGATACGTGGCTCCAAGTGGGAAAGCTGAAAGACTCCTTTCTGAGACTCTTCTTGATTTCAAACCAAAAAGGATCAGCAATAGGGGACTGTGAATTTTGGGATGGGATAGAGTGGGTATGGCAATTCCAATAGAGGAGGGAACTACGTCAGTGAAAAATAGATACCTTAGACCAGATGCTCCAGGTCTTGCAATCTGTTAGATTGTTAGCAAAAGTGCAGGATAGAGTAGTGTGGAAATTTGATAAGGAATGTGTTTATTCTACTAAATCATTTGTGCAGGTTCTGCAATAACAAATTTTGGATGAGGAGTTTCTGAGGTACAGATTCACAAAGAAATTTGGAAGGGGCTCGTGCCTCCTCGAGTAGAGTTGTTCACTTGGTTTGTAATGGTAGGCCGGATTAATACAAAGGATCAACTTAGCAGACTGGAAATCTTACAATAGAATGATAACTTGTGCATGTTGTGTAATAAAGAGGTAGAAAATATACAACATTTATTTGTTACTTGTGAGTACTCTTGGCAGGTGTGATGTGCCTAGATCTCGGAGTTTGGACAGAAGTGGACTGCACCCGGTAATTTGAAAGAGCACTTTGAGAGTTGGAGGTTCATGCCGGTGAGAAAGGAAATGCGCAAATATTGGCTTGTTGGGTTCTTTTCAGCTATATGGAACATTTGGCTACGACGGAATGATGTCATTCTTCAGAACAAGACAACAAGGGTTGTAGATTGTGTGGCTCAAACATTTTCATGTGCTATAGAGTAGTGTGATAAATAACTCATGTTGTTGATGGCTATATCGGAAATGACGTAGGAGTTATTTGTTTTTTTTTTTTGTCTAGTTCTGTTTCACTTTTGTGTTGAGCTTCTTCTTTCAAAAAAATAAATAAATAAAAACAACCAAATTAAATTGGTCTAGTAATTAATTTACGCTTAAGTAAGTATTGGAAAATTCGAATCTTGTCTTATATATGTAATAAGTAATAATTCATTAGTCAATAATAAATTTTTAAACAAAGCTCTAAAAATTAGGGAGAAGAGAGGCAACAAACAAGGAAAAAAAGAAAAAAAAAAAGAGAGAGTTGAAAATCTATTAGTTTTTAGCATCTCATGCGTGCATGTTATGGTGGGCTACAAACTTCAATTTCACATAGATATCTGGATCCATTTTCACATGTGACTAGACTCATTTTCATGAACCAAAAAAAAATATTGGATTTATTATTTACGTTAACTTCTATGAAAATACTTTTTAATGATTTTTTTAAAAAGAAATTTAAAATATAAAAATTATTTTATATTTAAATATTTAATATTAAAATTTTTTACTTAATAATTATGTTTAATATAATAATATAAAAATATTTTTTATTTATAATATTAATAACACCCAAATAAATCTTAATATATAGAATTAAAAATTAAAAAATTAAAACATTTAATTAAAGGTTAATTGATTATGATAGAACTAAAAAAAATTGAATTAATATTTAATAAAAATTCATTTTTAATAAATTTTACATTAGATTTATTTAACAATTTATTCAATTAAATGTACGCGCACATGACACATCTTTACATGTATATATACAATCTTGATTTCATAAAACAATACACCTTCCGTAATAATGAATTGATTCAAAATTTTATGATGGAAACCTTAATTGTTCTTATTCTTAAGATAGAAGTGTCATCTTCGATAAATGATTTTAGGTTTATCAGCTTTTATAATGTGGTATATAAATTATCACAAAAGTTTTTGTTAACGGATTTTTTTTTGTTGATATTGTTAGCTTGTTTTAAGGTGATTTTATTTTAGGGAGAGGATCTCCAATAATAGTATTATTGCACAAGAAATTTTTTATTTCATGAAGCATATTAAATGAAAAAAATGTATTCTAACTTTTAAAATAGATCTTGAAAATAGATAATTGTTCCATAATTATAATTTATCTGTCTTCCACATCTAAAAAAAACAGATGTATGCAGTGACGGTTTCAGAAAATTTTGATAATGGGGCAAAATATATATAATATAATAAAAAATTTTATAATAAAAATATTATGTGTGCATAAAAATCAATTATCAAATTATTCATTAATCGTTAGATATTTATATATAAATATATGTATTTTTAATTTATTCTTAATTTGTATTTTTTATTTTAATATGTATACATATGATTTTTTTTTATGTACATATAATATGATTAGTCTTTAACATATATAATTTACAAATTAAAACACTAAAATAATAATTTAAATGATAACATATAATTTAAAATTGGGTAAAGTATATTTTTTATTTTTGAAGTTTGGCAAAAGTTTTAAAAATAACCTTAAATTTTATTTTGTTTCAATTTTGACCCAAAAAATTTTTATTTGCATGAAATATACATTTGACGGCTAAATTTTCAAAAAAAATAAGATTAATCTAACAATAATGCATGAAAATTATGCTTGATTTGCTTGTGTTGAGAGTTATTCTTATAAAATTGTTGTTGAATTAGTCTTAAATTTTTTGAAAAATGAGCTATTAGGGGGTATATATTTGATGTAAATGGAAAATTTTTGGAACAAAATTGAAACAAAATAAAACTTAAAGATATTTTTGAAATTTTTGTCAAATTTCAGGGACAAAAAATATACTTTACCCTTTAGAATTTTATTTTTAGGTTTTATATTTTAAAAAAAATTGAATAATCTTTTTCTTAATAATACAATCGAAATATCTCTCTTTGTATGTAGAATAATACTATATATTCAAGTTTTTTGTTAATTAAGTCCAACCAAATTAGTCTAAGATAACAAAAATCAGTTATGACTAACATTATTCAAAGTCTTATTGTTTAGCTTGATTATACTTAGTTTATAAAAAGACTTAAATGTGTAGTATTACTTTTAAATGTGTAGTATAATTAGAAGCAAATTTTTACTAAAATTCATAGTTGAAAAAGTTTTTCAATTAATGCCGTTATTACAAAAAAATTAAAATTAATATAAAAAGGATAAATAATAGTCTTTCGAGTCGATTTCTAAAAAAAATATATAAATTTTATTTAAATTGAGAATTGATCATTCTAATAATATCTAATATAAAATTCTTAAATTGACTATGAAGTACCAAAAATTTAATAAAAATTTATTATGAGATCAAATTTAATAATTTAGTGGGGGCAAATAAGTTTTATTATCATATACTACTCAAAAAAATTTCAAATTGTAGTGGGGGCGTTTGCCCCACACTTATACACGTACATCCGTCCCAGAATGTGTGTAAAAAAATTGTTATTAAATATCAATATAACAATAAAAATTGTTATATCATATATATTTAAAACAAATAATAACAAAATTAATAATAATTCAATTAGCTAGTTACCTAAAATTAAATATAGTTTTTTAAATATAAATAAGATTATTAGTATTTAGTAGTTTTTTTAATATAATATATATTAATTACTTATTTATATTTTATTATTTTATTTAATTTAGTTTTAATCTTACATATAATTATTTTTTTGAAAATTTTTTACCATAAATATTAAAAAATATAAATTTTGCAATTAAATGCTAACATACTATTTGAATATTTGCATAATATAAAGTTTTATTTTTCTTATAATTTTTTGTCTCTCACACAATTTTCATAAAAATTCAAAATTAGTTAATTCGAGTTATATTCTTTAATTATTGAATTATAATTTTTTGTTGTATTATATAAAAAATAATTAATAACAATATAATTTAACAGATATAAAATATTTAACAAGACATTAGTATTAATAATAAATATATCACGAAATAATGCCAAAACATTGAAATAAAAAAATACTTCTAATATAAATTAATATATTTTTTAATGTATTAATTATATTTATTAAAAATTTGACTAACTAACATACTCCAAAGTTTAAATATCATATATTATTTTTTTATCATTTTTATATATTATTTTTGTCTCCACTATTATAATTTTTTGGATTCATCGCTGACTAGTATGTTATATCAATTACCAAGTAGATAAGGATAGTTGGGAGCCGGTTGCTGTCTCCAAAAAAGTTATTAAAATTTCTCACTTAATGTTCGCTGATGACTTATTATTTTTTTGCAAAATTAGGAAGAGTCGGGTGCAAATGATAATGGAGGTTATGACTAAGTTTTGCAAAGTTTCATGTATGAAAATTAATGTTATTAAATTTAAAGTGCTTTGCTCAAAAAATATTTCTGCTAGATGGAATATATTTTCATGGGAGTTTCTTCCATTATGTTTGTTCATGACTTAGACAAGTATTCGGGAGTTAATCTCAGTCATTCACGGGTGACTCAAGCATTTTTTCATGACGTCTTTAACAAAATTCGTGAAAGATTAGCCAATTGAAAGGGTAAGATGCTTAACAGGACGGGAAGACTCTGTCTTATTAATTCGGTGGTTGTGTCTATTCTCTCTTACTGTATGCAGATCTCTCTTTTTTCCAAAGAAATAACTGATAAAATTTCTTCTATGATGAAGAATTTTTTCTGAAAAAGTCAAGCAGATAGCAAGGGTTTAAATCTTACTAGCCGAAAGATTTTGGTTACTCTAAAAAAATATGGAGGACTTGACACAAGAGATGCATCTTGTGCTAACATCTCCTTAACGAAAAAATTAGTGTGGCAATTTATTAAATAACCTGATAAAGTCTGGGTCAGAATGTTGATAGTGAAGTACATCTCTTCTTACAGAAATCAGTGTAGTTTTAATTACGTTAAAGGCTCCCATATTTGGAAGGATTTATGCAAAGTCTTTGACTATTTAAAAGAGGGTTTTGATTAGTGTATTGGGTTGCTTGATCAGAATTTCTAGTTTGATCATTAGAGGAGGGAATGAAGCTTATCTACAGAGATGGATTATGGCCATATCGCTTACTCGAACCTTTGCATTTCAGATTTATAGTTTAATGAAAATTAAAATTTTGATGGTATTCTAACATCCTCTCTTATAATCCAACGACTCAATCTGGTTTAGAGGCAGGTTGATTTCAGTTTAAGGTAGAATTTAAGGTGTACAGTGCTAGTAATGGTTATTTGTGGTTGATTAAAAGGAGGTTTGATCGGCAAGATTAGGAAAATTTGGTTGTGGCTTTGACGTCAGCAGGTTCCTGAAAAGCATAAGTTATTGGCTTGCCTCTATTTCAGAGATGCTCTTCTCACTACTACATATAGGTACAAGAGAGGTATGAAAAATTCTAATCTTTGTCCATGGGTGTCTTGCCTTCCCAAAAACTGTCTTACATTGTGTTAAAGATTGTGTGAAAGTTCAGATTATTTGGCAAAATTTACAAATTGATCTTCAGCCTCAAGATATGTATTTTAGGTTCTTGGAAAATAATAAGAAGCAAGCTTTTAAATTTTTTGTGGGTTTTTGGTGGATTTGACGAGTAAAGAATAATAATATTTTCAATCTGGATATACCATGGTCACCGAATAAAATTATAGGTTTGGCTCTAATTTCAGCACAGAAACTTAGGTCTTTTTTTAGATGAATCATATTTCTTTGTTCCCTTCTATTATAGTTAGATATTGCATTCTCATTGTATGTATAAGATTAATTATGATGCTAATTTTTATAGTAGTGGAGACAAAATTAATTTTACTTGTGTGAACAGGAATTAGAGTGGTAATTGACAACGATGAGACTGCATGAGAATTTTAACTAGTAATAGTATTTTTTATAAAAAATTATTTGCCATTTGAAAAAGTTTTGCTCTTACTTAGTATGTTGATCATAGAGATATCATATGTAAAACTAATTGTGTGAAAATTTACACTCTTAAGCAAAATAGAGAAAAAATGTGGAGTTAAACACTTCTTGATTCAAAAAATTTATGATATCATACATTAGAGTTGAAAGGCAAATTTAATACTAATTCAAAAAAAATAAATAAATAAAATAACAAACATTATAACAAAGAGAAGGCTAACAATAAATCAGAATCATGTTCTCACAACACCTTAAAAGAAATTTAAAGAATTCATTATTAGAAAGCTTGCTACTACTAGCTATCTTTAGGCTTTAGTTCTTTCTTTCTTTTTTTTCTCTTTTTTTTCTGTTTTTTTTCTTTTTTTTCTCAAGA
This sequence comes from Arachis stenosperma, assembly GCF_014773155.1. Taxonomy (NCBI): domain Eukaryota; kingdom Viridiplantae; phylum Streptophyta; class Magnoliopsida; order Fabales; family Fabaceae; genus Arachis; species Arachis stenosperma. Next base: position 36,721,913 of record NC_080384.1, read on the forward strand.
CACTAAAAAAAAATCTTAACATCAATAAATTTAAATCTTTTTTCTCAACATAATCGCATCTTAAGAATATAGCGTCAAACTCAATCTTTTTTCCACGTGAATAATCTGTAGAAAGAAAATTTGATACGCGAATAGAAAAATAGCGAATTCTGTGGTATCTATAATTTTAGTGTTGAATTTGTTAAACTTATTTTTTATAGTAAGATTTAAATATTAAAAAAATTATTTATTTTTATATTTTTTAATTTAAATATTAATTTTTATTTTTTTTAATAAATTAGATAAATATATATAGACACTATAGAATATACCTAAAAAAAATTAGTCAGAGTTACATGAAGCAAACCAAAACCGTTAGTAAAATCCAACAATTAAAATTCTCCACAAAAACACTCACAAGAGTGCTGAGACAGAGAACCATACCCCCATAAAATTGGTGAATGGACAATAGATAAGACCCCTTTTTTTCTTTATCTTTCAAACTGAACTTATATATTTTTGGACACCTGCCCATCTTTTGTATGCCTTTTTTACGGAAAAAATATTTTATTGATAGAAAAAGTCATACGGCACTACTTACAGATAATAGAAATAGATTATATCTAAATCTAGAGAAAATAATTAGATATATTCTATTTTAAATTATAAACTAAAAGTCCAAACATCGATTTCAAAGAATTTTAAAATATAAAAATATAGACGGATCTAAATTTCTATAAATTTTAAATTAACACAAAAAATGATGTAATATTAAAAAAAAAATTGTTTAATATTAAATCTTCTTCTAATCTAAAGATATTTCTATAAAAAAACTGAACTTTAGTGTATTCTTCAAAATTAAAATACGCACATCATTTATAAAAGGATAATAAAATAGCACAAAATAAAAAACATCACATGAGATATTAAAAAGAAAAATAAAAATAATCAAATTAAATTGGACTAATAATTAATTTATTATTTTTTTAAGTAAGCACTGAAGAATTCAAATTTTACCTTATATATATATATATATATAACTTATTAGTTAATGTTAAATTTTTAAAGGAAAAGTATGAGGAGTCAATGTATGTTTTATACAATGTGTATAATGGGGTTAAATTGAAATTAGAATTAAATTAGAGATAATTAATTAATTTTAAATAGTTTTCAATTTAAAATTTGAATTAAATCATGATTCCGTTAGTGATGGCAATTAATTAATTTTGAGTAGTTTCCATTTAAAATTTGAATCAAATTATGATTCCCGTCAGAATCAAATTAGGATTATCTCCCTCTCTTAATACGGTGTAAATTCTTCTCTCACCCTCTCCTCGAAGCAAAAGCCAGTACAATGCTGCCAGAGTTATCAGTCGCCATCGGATATCGTGCCGACACTCTTCCAACTGGCGCCGTCATCCGCACAGGCCACCGTACGTAGGGAGGTTGCGCATATTATTGTGTGAGTCGAGCTCGCAGCACGGTAGCGACCTATACGTCCAGCGTCTCCATCGCAACCGGTTTGTACCTTCTTCCTGTCGTTGGATGTTCACTTTCTCTGTGAACATGGATGCAGGGGCGGAGCTAGAAATTATTTTGGGAGGGGCTAACATGAAAAATATAAGTTAAGAAGAAAGAAAAATTAAAAATTAAAAAGGGGTTAAACTAAAAAATTAAAAACTTATACATACATCTTATTAGTTTGGGGGGGGCCATTGCCCCCCTTGCTCATAACGTGGCTCTGCCACTGCATGGATGGTTATTATTGGGTGTTTAGTTGTAGACGATGATTGCTGGTTATGATCTATACACGTTCACATTGGATGTTTGTTTTTGTATGATTTTAGATGTTTATTCTTTGAATAATTCAACAAGACCCAGACAGCAGCGCTGGGATGATGCGAGCGCGGGATTCGGGGCTGCAACTCACGTCGGGAACACTGACAGTTGCAGGTCACGAATGCTCGGCCGCGTGAGGAGTGACGGACGTTCTTCCGACGAGGGCGTTGGCGCGAGGAGGTGAAGCGCCACAATTCAGTCGGCAAGAACGAAGGCTACACGTCGCATAGAAACAGAGCAGTAGAACGCAGGTTGCTGCGCACACGGCGGGATGGCGGAGAAAGAGAGATTTTTTTGCAGAACAAACAATGAGATTTTTTGAAAGGTAGGTAATGATGGGTGATGAAGGTTAATGTGAAAGCATTTGGCGTAAATTAAGGTAGATATCACAAAAAGTAACTAAAAATTAGGGATAATGATGTTTAATTTATATTATTAATACATATTGGATCAAATAAACAGTTCATTGTATATATTGTATAGATACTTTATTATCTTTCTAGTCGGACTCATTTTTAAATAAAGCTCCTAAAATTAGGGATAGGAGAGCCAACAAAAAAAAGAGAGAGAAAGTTGAAAATCCTATGCTATGCTAATGCTTGGTAGTGAAGCAGCTATTAGTTTTTACCATCTCATGCGTGCATGTTATGGTGCGCTACAAACTCCAATTTCACATGGATATCTGGATCCATTTCCACATGTGCTATACTTAATGTTTTGAAAACTAGACTCATTTTCATGAACCAAAAAAAATATTGGATGTATTATTTACGTTAACTTCTATGAAAATATTTTTAAGTAATTTTTTTAAAAAGAAATTTAAAATATAAAAATAATTTTATATTTAAATATTTAATGTTAAAATATTTTTTATTTAATAATTATGTTTAATATAATAATATAAAAATATTTTTTATTTATAATATTAAAAACACCCAAATAAATCTTAATATATATAATTAAAAATTAAAAAATTAAAACATTTAATTAAAGGTTAATTGATTATGATAGAACTAAAAAAAATTGAATTAAAATTTAATAAAAATTCATTTTTAATAAATTTTACATTAGATTTATTTGACAATTTATACAATTTCCTCAATTACAAAATGTACACTACACGCACATGACACATATTTACATGTATATATACAATCTTGATTTCATAAAACAATACACCTTTCCTAACAATGAATTGATTCAAGATTTTGTTAGCTCTGCTAAACCATTACAGCCAGGAATATCACGCCACTCAATTTCACACTCTATTTCGCCACACTCAACATTTTTCAATCTTAGCATCATACGTTGGACTATACTCCCATTGCGCCAAAAGCATGTGCTCTCTTCAGCAAGACAGTTAGTTCTATTTGGTTGAATTCTCTTCACCACACATCCATCTGGCATACTCTCCATTCCAATCAAATGACACTCAATATACGGCCTTAAATCTATAACTGCATCACCCATTTCATCGTCCTTAGTGAATGTGTCTTTGTCAAAAACTTGCTGCATGCCCAAACATATATAAACAAGGATCATTCATCATTATACTATTCTTCTTCATCATATATATAAACCACAAAAATAAAAGCTTCTACACTAATTTTATGGAATGTAACACATACCAGATATATTGGAGTTGCAACATCCTTAACGTATAGCGTCAATTCTTCATTCCACACCGGATTAATATTTTTACGTATGAACGCAGTTTTCAGCTTCTGAGTTATCAAATATTTTCAATTAATGTATATCCAATGCGAAGAAAATAAACAATTGCAAATATAATTGATGATGTCTAACCTGTTCACCCATTTTGACAACAACATAAGGGTCGCTTGAATAAGCATCGCGTTTTGCAAGATTAATGCCTCTATTAATCCTAAGTTTGATAAAACCAAGTATAGTTTCCATTAAAATATTCCTTCTTGTTGTTGACACTGATACTTAAAATCAACAGAGGGACAATGATTAAGATCTTGATGATGATGTTGATGTTGATGATACTCTTGTTGTCTAGCAAGAGATAATTTGAATTTGACGTATATCTATCTCTAATATATATTAAAATTAAACTGAAGATAAATGTGATAATTAGATAAGATAACCAAAAACTACTCAACAAAAATATGTTGTACAGTTATAACTTCCTATCTATATAAAACAGAAATGACAATTCAGCAAAAGAATATCAAAATACAAAATAACAACTGGACCGAACTAAAAGAATATGTAATTAGTGTCAAGTATATACAATGTTGTTGCTTGTCCCACTTTTTTTACCGATGTAAAATTGATATATATCCTTTGTCATTTAACTTAAAAGCTTCGTTCTAGAGATGAGTTAAGATGGGTCCATCGTTATCCACAAATGGTTATTCTGGTCACCGTGCGGCTTCACACACAATGGAATACTGCTCATAGTTAGTTTTTTTTTTTTTCCCCAACAATGTGCATTGCAGTTTGGTATTTGTACTATATAGTATTTTTGAATATTCTTTTTTAGTAATGAGTGAGTCAAGAATTTTCTTAACATATATTTTAATAAATTAGTATCCCTGAAATATATTCTACTAAAATCATCATTTGTTACTGTCTATTTTAATATATATCCTACTAAAATATATCCTTTTTATTTTTAACCTATTCTTCTTCATTTATCGAAATGAATCATTTACCTTCTGTCTATGAATAAAAAAAGAGTACTAAAAAGTCAGCAAATTTTGTGATTTGTAGTCATCAATCAACTATTATTAATATTTTTAATGATATAAAATTACATCTAATGATATAGGATTACTTACTTTTCTTTTGTGTAGACTTTCTCACCAATAAATTTAGAATAACCTTTTAACAGCTCAGTATTTGATAACTACTTAAACATGGTCACATATATATATATTTTTTGGGTAATTAACATGGTCACATATTTATTTTCCTTTAAATGTGTTTCGCTTGACTTTTTTTTTTTTTTCTTTTCAATTTGTTATGTTTTTCTCCACATTTAAATGCGGATTAGCATGATTCAAAAAACAAGCCTTTTTGGAAATTACCATGAAACTCAAACAAAGAAGAACGGACTTTCAAGTTTCAATGCTAAAAATAAAACACTCTGCAACAAAAAGCTTCCCCGTAGATCCAATAATGAAGTCCAGAGAAAATAAGGGGCTCTGGCCTAATTTCATGAAGGACAAAAACAGAGGGAACAAGCGTCCTCCACCAGCAGCGCCACCTAATGTCATAACGTGTTGACATTTTTTAGTGTAAGCTCCGTATACAAATCATAGATAAATGAGAGAGGAGGGAGAAATAACGTTAAAAGATCATAGCTCATATTTCATAACCAGAAAGCACAGCACAACTAATATCACAAAACTCCGCCATGGATGCTTCTTCTCCTCTGCACATAGCAATGTTTCCATGGTTTGCAATGGGGCACCTAATCCCATATCTTCACCTCTCCAACAAGCTTGCAAAGAGAGGCCACAGAATCTCCTTCTTCACCCCCAAAAGAACACAGTCAAAGCTTCAACACCTAAACCTTCACCCCCACCTCATCACCTTCATCCCCATCACTGTTCCTCACGTGGACACCCTTCCCCTCCATGCAGAGACCACTTCAGACGTTCCTTTCTCTTCCTACAAACACATCGCCACCGCCATGGACCATACTGAGAAAGACATAGAGCTTCTCCTCCAGAATCTAAAGCCGCAAATTGTTCTCTTCGATTTCCAACATTGGCTTCCAAACTTGGCGCGAAGCCTCGGCATTAAGAGTGTCCAATACCAAATCGGTAACCCAGCCACTTTTGCATACCTTTCAGGCCACACAAGAGGAATTCATTTTAGTGCAGAAAACCTTATGAAACCGCCTCAGGGGTTTCCAGATTCATCTATCAGGCTTCGTGCACATGAAGCTCAACGCGTTGTAACCGCCAGCAAGTTTGAATTTGGTAGTGGTATCACTCTCTATGATCGTTTCAACACTGGTACAAAATTCGCGGACGCAATGGCGTACAAAGGTTGCAAAGAAATCGACGGTGATTATATAAACTACATGAAATCCCAGCTCGAGAGGAAACCAATTATGCTTTCGGGTCCTCTTTTACCAGAACCAACCAACTCAACCTTGGACGAAAAATGGGATTCATGGCTCTCAGGCTTCAATACTAAACATGTAATTTACTGCGCATTGGGAAGTGAATGTTCTTTAAACAAGTCTCAATTACAAGAATTAGTGCTCGGTCTTGAACTAACCGGTTTTCCGTTTCTTGCGGCGCTTAAGCCACCGGTTGAGTTTGATTCGATTGAACAGGTGTTACCGGAAGGGTTTAAAGAAAGAGTTGAAGGAAGCGGAGTTGTGTATGATGGATGGGTTCAGCAACAATTGATTTTGGAGCACCCTTCTGTTGGGTGCTTCATAACACATTGTGGAGCGGCTTCCATAACCGAAGCGCTTGTGAGTTCGTGTCAGCTCGTGTTGCTGCCTGGGCCTTATAGTGATCATGCAATTGCTGCGAGGAATTTGGGGAGTAGGTTGAAGGTTGGGATTGAAGTTGAAAAAGGTGAAGAGGATGGTTTGTTCAGCAAAGAGAATGTGTGCATAGCTGTTAAGACTGCGATGGATGATGAGAATCAAGTTGGAAAAGAAATAAGAGAAAATCATAGCAAAATTAGGAATCTTTTGTTAAGCAATGATTTTGAGTCGTCTTGTATTGATGGTTTTGTTGGTGAGCTTCAGTCTTTGCTTTGAATTTGAAATCGTTGTTTATGAATAATATATCATGTTTAATTTCTTGATCTCCTGAACTGATAGTGTATTGATTAACTTTGGCCAACTCTCTTTCATTCTATATAGTTTATATCATATATGAAAATCAAATAAATTAAAACATCTTGATTATTATATACTATTTAACTGAACACTACTAGCTTTTATTTGTGAGATACTTTTATTTCAACTCATTCAATGAATTATTTTATCTAGCTATCTAGAGAGGGGAACGAAGCCATGGAAAAAGAGGATATGATAGTTTTCAAATTCAATTGAAATTTCGCCAAAATATTAAGTGGATGCAACTTTATATATCAAATTTCAGTAGCACTATCATCAAGTGACAGGTATACATAGGAGATGCCACTGTCAACTGAGTCTCAATATATAATAAAACAAAACAAACACGGTCCATGCATGTAATTTCATTGGAATCGTTCAGAACAAGCATACACCACGTTGTTTCCTCTTGCTAACTGCATGTAATTTCGTTGGAGCTTGGTCAGACGAATTTACACGTCATATTATTTCCGAGCATGCTAAGTTTACGCCAAAAATTTAGCTACTAAAATTAACTAGATGAAAACTCAGGTGCAGTCAATTTTAAGTGAAGTTGATAATTGAGAGTTGTTAAATGATTTGACTGATTTGACTAAATTTTCATCTAACGGCTCTCAACTATCAACTTCACGTCAAGTCGACTTTACCTAAAATTTCACATAGATATAAAATATACATTAAAATATAAAATATATACATATTAAAAATAAATTAAACTATATATATAATAGTTGATTTAATAGTTAATTTTTTAGGTATATATAATATTTTTGTACAAAAACACTATTTATACATAATTTTAGTGACTAATTCCGGTTGCTATATATAAATACGATAAAATAGTATATACGGATATGGTAAATAGATGAAACGCCAAAATAGAATCCACCCATTTTTTTTATTGCGCCACTGTTCTCCTTTTTTTTATTGCACGATTTATTCTTTTGCGCAACCTTTTCCTATCCTCTTCTCCAATTGCGTTACTGATCTGTTAAAAATAAACTTGATGGATAGAATTTAAAAATTAATAGTAACCACATCTTGAATAAATTATCTATATTTAGTTTTAATTTAAATCATTTGTTTATTAGGACGTATTAAGTTTAGACGTCAAAGAAAAATATAAATACATATGTAATTATTTCATAAAAAACAACACATAAATACATTTAATACATTCCTCTTTATTTTATATTCTTCGTGAGTGTGTGTGTCTTATTCTTTTATTTTCCAATTATTTAAGCTCAACTATGATATTGGACTGCCCAAATGAAAGCAATTCTCGGTGCTCAATGAGTGTGAAAGATGATTAAGAAAGGCTATGTAGAACCAGAGAATGTGGACAAGCTAACAGAAGCTCAGAAGGAAGAATTAGAAAATAAAAAAAAGAAAGATCAATGTGCCTTACTATCATTCATCAAGGCTTGGATGATGATATGTTTGAGAAAATTGCTGATATAACCAATGCAAAGAAAGTTTGGGATACTCTTCAAAATTTCGTTATAGGAGTTGAAAATGTGAATTGAAGAAGGTTCGTCTTCAAACTCTAAGGGCTGAGTTTGAGTCTCTAATGATGAAGGAGACTGAATCCATTTCAGATTATTTTACCAAAGTTTTGACGGTAGTGCACCAAATGAAAAGGCTTGGAGAAAAATTAGAAGATGTTCGTATTGTTGAGAAAATCCTTTGTTCTCTCAACTCAAAATTTTACCATGTGGTGGTAGCCATTGAGAAGTCCAAAGATTTAGATACGATATCCATTAATCAATTGAATGGTTCCTTACGGGCCCATAAAGAAGGAATGGATAAAGGCAAGGAAGAACATGTGGAGCATGTCTTGCAGGCAAAACTTTCGTGGAATGTTAGAGGAGAAACCAACGAAAGTGGAAGACAAGGACGAGGTCGAGGCCGTGGTCGAGGCCGTGGACGAGGACGAGGACGTGGTTACCGAAGAGGAAGAGATGAGAAAAATTATTCTCAAGAGAAAAGAAATCAAAATTTTTCTCGAGGTTGTGGAAGAAGAAGAATGAATAGAAACCACATTTTGAATAAGTTGTCTATATTTAGTTTTAATTTAAACCATTTGTTTATTAGGATGTATTAAGTTTAGACGTTAAAGAAAAGTATAAATACATATGTAATTATTTCATAAAAAACAACACACAAATATATTCAATACATTCCTCTTTATTTTATATTCTTCGTGAGTATGTGTGTATGCATTGTTCTTTTATTTTCCAACATGCTCCTCACTCCTCATTTTCTTCTCTTCTCCGTGCAACGCTTCACTCTCTTCTTCTTCGATCATGCCACTACTCTTCATTCCTCACTTTTTTTTCTTCTCCGTGCAACACTTCACTCTTCTCTTTTGAGTGCCATGCCGTTTACTTTTCTCTTTTTGTCAATAAATTATTTTGAATGCATTATATTGATTTATTTTGGTTCTTCTTATCTTAAGGTTTTGATTCTATTTTTGTTGACCAAATTAAAAAAGTTGCTATTTATTGAAATAAAATTTGAATTCAAATTTAGAATTCAATAAAATCTACAAGTTCGAATGATTCCTAATTTGATTTTAAGTGTTTTTAATTTGTTAATTATAAGGTTTTTGATTTTTCATCCTGAAACTACTGTAAATAATCAAACACCTTTCAACTTGTTTTTAACAGTAATGAGAATCTAGTTTGATTGAGGGTGATGATATTATTTTGACTTCATTCTCAAGTCTCAAGAGGCTAGTATTGGAAGTTGTTGCCATTGGACCTTTTCTATAGGAAATAGACTTTAGGAGATAGAAGATTATATATTGATAAGGAAAAATTTAGGCGTCGGGTCCAGCAATTTTATTAAATTCTGGCCAGTATGTAACTAGCAAAAGAAAAATAAATAATCTCACACGATTGGATAAAATTTCACACTATTAAAAATATTATTAATGACTACTTAATTACTATAAATTACAAAAGTTACTAACCCCCTAACACTCTTCTTTAAAATCTGAGTATAATCAAATTTACTCAACATAATAATTAAACTTAGTATAGCATGATAATTTTTAAGACTAATAATTTTAATATGTACAAATTTAACAACAAAGTCATCATAATATATAGTTATGCCCTCGTCACAATTTGGAATTTGATTACTAATTTGAACACGTTTAATTTTAACTAGATTATGTAATATGATTTTGGAACATATTTGATTATCACATGATTATAACATGAAAATAACTTTGTTTTCGATTTTTGAGTTTGACTCTATAATAATTTTTATTTTGTGTACATTGCTGATATATATATATATACTCTATTTAGTTGTAACAAATTAAAAATCTTCCATGATTGCCAATTCATATATGTAAACGAAAAGAAAAATTTTACTACAAAAATGAACAATTTTAAAAAGTATTATAAAAACGTGAAATTTGAAATTTGTAACTTTGCCAGATGTTAGAATATAATTATGATCAATTAGTATTATTTAGTATATCTAAATATTTATAATAGGAGATTACGGCTTTATTATTACGATTCTCTTGGTACCTATAAATATCCTTTTATATTGTATCATTCTACACAATTTAAATAGACGACTTGAATACACTCAATAATATAACATCCTTTCTCCAGTTAAGTGTCTTGTTTTTAATATGGTATCAGAACTATGGTATCCTCTTTGAAGAGGATAGGTTGTTTTTCTTGCGGTGAAATCATCGTAGTTTTTGCATTTTTTTCTATGTCAATCTTCTTTCTCTTTTGTCACTCCTTTGATGCTTTTTCACATCACAGACTAGCCTATTTTTCTCTGTCTTGTGTTTTTTTTGAGTCGTACGACCAAACACCATTGTCATCCGCTACTTATCTATTCTCATGAAAAAAATCATATAGTTTTCGCTCTCTTTCGATAGTTCCGTCTGCTTTCTCTTGTGGCAGTTTCGTCTGTGTTCTCTCGTAGCAGTTCCGTTTGTGTTCTCTCGTGGCAGTTCCATCTGTGCTTCCTTCCGACAAGCGGCAGTTCTGTCTGTCTGCGCTTCCTCGTTCCTTCAGACAGCGACAGTTTAATCTGCGCTTCCTTTACCCACAGTTCCATCTGCGCTTCCTTCCAATAGGGGCAGTTCCGTCTGCGCTTTCTTCCAACAGTTTCGTCTGCATCCGTCCTATTAGTTTATATATTTTTTTTATTTCCTTGTATTAATTTTTAAATAAGTTTCAAACTCAAGTGAACTTGAGTTTGAGGGGATGATAGAATATAATTAGGATCAATTAGTATTATTTAGTATATTTGAATATTTATTATTACGATTCTCTTAGTACCTATAAATATTCTTTTATATTATATCCTTCTACACAATTTAAATAGACGACTTGAATACACTCAATAATACACAAATTCTTTCTCCAGTTTAGTGTCTTGTTTCTAACATCAACTACAAAACACACATAGGACATGTACTTTTCTCATTTTTTAAATTTAATCAACGAAATCAACACACTGGATGTAGTGTATGTTTAATTTATCATAAATACAAAGAACACTATCTAAGATGTAGTGTTTTATTTGAAAAAAAATTATTAATTAAATGCTAACTTTGTTAAATTAAGTTGTAATTCATCGTTTTTTTTAATAGTTTTAATTTAAATTAATATACTGATGGTGATGTATGTTACCGTCTGATTTACACAGTGAACAACGCTAAGAAAAGGTTTCTTAACAAAGAGGAGGGGTGTTGCGGAGAAGAAGAAATACGGGCTTAATGGGTTAATGGTCAACTCTGCTTTCGGGTCCTCTTTTACGAGAACCAACCAACTCTACTTTGGAGAAAAAATGGGAATCATGGCTCTCAGGCTTCAATGCTAAACATGTAATTTACTGTGCATTGGGAAGTGAATGTCCTTTAAACAAATCTCAATTGCAAGAATTAGTTCTCGGTCTTGAACTAACAGGTTTTCCGTTTCTTGCTGCGCGCAAGCATTATCGGAAGGATTTAAAGAAAGAGTTGAAGGAAGAGGATTTGTGTATGGTGGTTGGGTGCAGCAGCAATCAATTGCTTTTGGGGAACCCTTCTATTGGGTGCTTCATAACACATTGTGGAGCAGCTTCTGTAACCGAAGCGCTCGTGAACCCGTGGCAGCTCGTGTTATTGCCTGGGCCTTATAGTGATCATGCAATTTCTGCGAGGAATTGGAAGAGTAGGTTGAAGGTTGGAATTGAAGTTGAGAAGGGTGAAGAGGATGGTTTGTTTAGCAAAGAGAGTGTGTGCAAAACTGTTGAGATTGTAATGAATGATCAGAATCAAGTTGGAAGACAGGTGAGAGAAAATCATAGCAAAATAAAGAATCTCTTTTTAAGCAATGGTTGAGTCTTCTTGTGTTGATGGTTTTTTTTGTGGGCTTCAGTGTTTGCTTTGAAATTGGAGTAGTTGTTTATGAATAGTGTATTAAGTCTATTAAATTTCCCCAAAACATTAAGTAAACGCAACGGTATATATCAAATTTTAATATGTAGCATTAAGTGACACACTTGCATGCATGAGATGCCACTGTCAAATGTGAGTCCCAATAAATAATACAACAAAAAGAAAAGTCCACTGCCAGCTTTATCTTTTGTAGCTCGTTCAGAACAACCATTGCATGTAATTTCATTGGAGCTTGATCAGACAAATATACACGTCATATATTTTATTCCATCTAATTGAATATTGATCATATTAATTTTTTTTGGCACATATGAAATGTATTTACAATTTAATGTATTTCCATCTAATTTTTAGTGTTTGAACTCGTAATTTTAAAGTTATAAAAAAAACAAGTCGATTATTGTTTCAAGGCTTCCTTTGCAATCATACATATCAATATTCATCTTAAAAATGAAAATATATGCCTAAAAAACCACAACAATTCCATTAAATATTAAACTAAATAGTACAATACAAACAATGATCCCAACGGTTATTTAATGCAAACACAGTCTACCTGAATCATCAATTATACTGCCAATTGTTAGTGTAATTATTATACAACACGGCATCTTTTATACTGGTGACAGTGTCTGAAATAATATTTTTCATGACAATAACTGATTCAAGAGAAAAAAATTGTTTAATGTTGTGACTCTCAATTGTATGAAACGCAATAGTTAAAATGCTTCCACCTTCACCCTTTTCATCAATATAATCACTAGGGAACCCACAAGGAAGGATAGAAAATCCTGATGGAAGGACCATTACCTTGTTAGGGTTTGCTCCATTTGCAAGAGATGACAAAGCAAATTCGTCTAGTGGAGCATAAACAATATAGGACCCTGTTGTGTCTATGTAGCTCTCTTGAATGTAAAAGATCTCAATCTTGTCTTCAGATTTCTGATTCATAATAACAAGTGCAATTAAAATTAATAATAACAACTAAACTCACATTTACTTTACTACAAGTGGCAACACTTGATTAGATGTTAATGTAAAATTAATTTGAACAACAAAAAGAAAAAAGAATTGGTTATTACCATTGCTCGCATTAAAGAAACACGATTCCCTGGATTTGTGCCTTTGTTCATATATGCAAATTCCCGAATTGTAAGATTACGTGAAAGTATATCCCACTAATAATTGTTCAACAAAAGCAGGAAATGTGAAAGATGTTAGAAATTATATTTTACTATATCAAGATTTATATAAATTTTTTGGCTTCTGAAATGATTGCAATTAGAATTTTGGTTAATATATATAGTTGAGGATCTATACCTTGTTTCTTGAATCCTCGTGACGCAAGAAATTGAACAACCGTGATGGTGAGACTTTAAGCCAAAGACAAGTGCTAAACACCACAGTTGTAGCAATAGGTTTCCCAGGATCCTCAATGTTATTCCTGATCATCACCCTCACATCTGAAGAATCAGATTCTGAAGATATTAATGGCATCCATTGATTCGTCATTGAAGCATTGATATCACCACAAAAGGTTCTCACAAGTCTGTCTGCCAGGTTAAGGAAACTTGTCCTTCCAGCTTGTGGTATTATAACTGTGTATATGTTTATTTCATCAAAAAAACAAAAGATAAACATACATAGTTTAAGTAAAAACAGTATCTAAAGTTTAAACTATTAATTAAAATCACATATATATATACACTATCAATACAGTTATTTTCATATAAAATTGATAACTAAAAATTATTAAATAAAAATTTAGTCAAATATATTAAATAATTTATCTATATATACTTGTATCTTAATTAAGAATGATTTGGAAAAAAAAGTTAAGTGCAGTAGATGTTTACCTCCATAATCCACATAAATTGGAGCTGATTTAGCCTCCATAATTTTAGATGATTCAGTGTGCTTAATTATAGAATTAATCCAACGAGTTGCACCAAAACCCAAACCCGTTGTTACTAGTGGCCGGAAATGGTTGCTCAGTTGGCTATGGTCTGCTTCCACATGCTCCACCCATATAACCTAACATCATCAAATTATAGTTTAAAACAAATCAAAATTGCACAAACCTTTTGCTTTACATAATCAACTATGAAGAAGAAAAATTAATTTCATGAGTCATGACTAAGGCCATGTTTCCAAATCTTGTAAAGTTTAAAGGCCAACAGATTAGATTTTTTTTTTTGATAATTTTAACCATCAGTTCAATTTTTTAGTCTATTAACTTAATAACATATTTTTAGTTTACACTTTTAAATATTATTGGCTAATTACTCTTCAAAAATAATAAATTCCGCTAACAAGTTTCCGTTAAAACTAGAACTCGATTTATAATCAAAACTAATAATTATAAGCTAAAAATGAGTTTATAAGAAAAGGCCATATTTTGAAGCTTATAATTTTAAACAAAAGTTTATTCTTTTATAATTATAATGATTTTATCAAATTGATCTTAAATATTAAAAAATCTAAAAAGGATTTTATATCTATTTTTGTAATTGTACCCTTAAAAAGAAGCTTTCTTTATATATTTCAAGCTCAATAAATTATCTTAAAATGACATTTTAGCTAAAATATCCAAACATAAATCAATTGCACATAATTGATTATTTTAGAAAACAATTATACAAAAAAATCATTGAAATAAATTTATTTTCAACATTTCCAACACATCATGAATTTTCATATTAAATGAAAGACGTATAATATCTTTATTTTACTTTATATACTGAATTACTTAATTAAGCTAACGCACTATTATGAATAGAGATAAATAATTATATTATAGAATAAGATGTTAAATATAATGAAATTAGTATATTTTAGAATAAATGAAGTGTTTTATGAATAGTATATGTCCATAATAACTTTTTTAAGTTCCTATACAATGCAACCATTTATGGTAATAAATAAAGTAATAAATGATCAGAATGCATACACTACTAAGCTTGTCATTGGATAGAATAAGAAATTTGTACCATGTCAATTTCCTATTCCATCTAATTATGAAAAACAAGTTTTAATTTAATATATGAAACAAAAGTGAGGACAAGAAATAAAATAAAATGAAAACCTTAGAGAATCCATCTGGCATTGGCCTAATCAAGCAGCCTGATGGTCTTCTTCTGAAATTGGTTGCTAGAGATGGAAAATGCTTCTCAAGGGACACATCAACAACACCCCACATTTCATAAGGTAACTGCTTGCAGTACCTTGCAAAATAGCACTCCCTTGATGGCACAAATGGTGTAGGCAAATGATATTCTGCGAACATCTACCACAACAAAACATGGGACACAAAAAATTAGAATATAACAAGCTTTACTACATTGTTGATTTTGGAAATTTCCTGGACTAGATCTATAATTCATTGACACCTACTCTTTTTGGTTCACAATAATTGTCATTTTAATTTAATGGAGAATAGATACTTGCTCTTTTAACATTAATGCAATTCATATATTAAAGATTTCGTTCAAAGGAGATTTATATAGTTTACTCCAAAAAATGAAGAAATCTTTTGCAAATTCAAATAGATTTGAGAATAGTGAATCTCGTTATATAAATGTTTAACCTTTTCATGCAAACTTTATGGCATGCAAAATTCACATAGTAACTAACTCAAAGGTTCATGGGGTAATGAATTAATAAACTAACAAGATATTACATACTTAGAGAACTAACAATTAAGAATAGACTAACACGCTTAACTTACCACTTGCACTTTTCCATCATAACTTTCTTCCGCTCCATTTGATAAGGTTCCTAGCACCGCTGCCCTGGTGACAATATTGTCGAATGCTTTGGACCATTGATTCTGATGAAATAAAATTAGATAACACGAGTGAGTGTATGTGTGTCAATTCATTGTTTTTTGTAGGGGAAAATGAAGAAATAATAACGTTACCACGTCCATAAGCAAGTGAAGAAGTTTGGTGGAACTGATATCGAGGTACCCCATATCACGTGAAGCTTCAGTTTGAAGAGCTTCCTTGGGAACTCCACTGAGAGATAACGGAACAAGCTCCCTTCCAAACGAGTCAACGGTTGGCAACAAGTACTGGGAAGAAGAAGACTCTTCTTGTCCAACCTCAACAAGCTTCATAATCTCCTTCATCGATTCAATTTCTTGAACCTCACCGAACTGCCTCAAGTACTCGATATCGTTAAGCGTTTCGAACTTCTTGTCCTTCTGCGGCACCCACAAAGGCTGCCCTTCCATGGCTATTTTCGACAATTCATCCATCGCGGACTCAGCAAGGGCTATGATTTCTGACTTTGTTGGCTCTGCGTACATTGACACCACCAAGAGAAGGTCACTTGCTCTGTTGAATCCGCCGCCGCCACACATGTTGCTGTTCATCATGCCTCCCGTTGGGAAAATTGGATCTGATTCTTGACGAGGAAGAGGAGCATTTGCAGAAAAAGAATGAAGGTCATAACTTGCTCCATTGAATCCATCCATGTTGTTCGTGCCTCTGTTTGGGAAACTTGGATCTGATTCATGAATGGGAAGAGGATTTATTGAAGAACAATAAAGGTCTCCATTAAATCTGCCACAGCCGCCGGAGGAAATTTTGCTGTTATCCATGCCTCTATTCGAAAAGATTGGATGTGATGATTCTTGATCACGAGGAGGAGCATTTGCTGAAGAATGATTCCACGGTGTTATTGTTGGAAGTTCAGTTACATTGATGTTCCGTGAACAATCATTCTCACAATCCATGATGACAAAAAAAAAAAATTGGCAAAAGTGCATAGAGCCTTAAAGTCTTGAATCTCGCTGTAACTTATTTTGAAATTTGAATATTCAAAATGAAATTTTTTATTTTAGAAAAAACTTAACTAACACAGTCAAAATACATCTTATTATAAAAGTGAAAACTCAGGTGTAATCAATTTGATTTGATAATTAAGAATGTTAGATGATTTTATTTAACTAATTTGACTAAATTTTTATCTAATAACTTTCAACTATTAACTATTAATTTCATATGAAGTCTACTGCACCTAAATTTTTTTCTATTATAAACTAGAGAAATAAAAATAAAAAGAAAAAGTAACAAAATAAAAATGCAAATTAAAGTACTCAAACACATACTCTACTTATTACTTATTAATACCTATATACTCTCTACTCATGTATTGTTGTAACTCTGCCAATTATTCTCATTCACCAAAAATTTTTACAAAATTAATTTTGTGTATAGACATAATATAATTACATAATATTTAGTATTTATATTTTATGATAATTTTAATTAAATATTTATAATAAATATTTTATTAAAAAATTACATCAAATTTAAGATAATGCTCTCCTGCCTTAATTAAAAAATTCTAAGTTTAAAGAGAGATACAATATAAAATGCTCTAACTAGTTAATTTTTTATTGGTTAATATTAATATATAGTCTATATTATAAGTCTAAATTTTAAATTAATTACTTGCTAGTTGCTAATATCAAACCCTTTATTGGAAGTTTAATTTATAGATAAATGAATTTAGCTTATCTAATTATAATTCAATCTATATATAGTTGTAAAGTTGGATTAACCACATTTAAAATATTTATTTGAAGTAAAATATGATTCGGTTCAAATTAAAGTTTAGACGGTACAAGGTGTACTCTATAATTCTCAAAAGTATAATAATGCAGACTAATTTTAAACTATCATTAAAAAAGAAAAATTATAATTCAAATTAAAATTTTTAACTAACAAACTTGATTTTAGGATTCTGTTACAACAACACAATATAAATTTATATCAAAAAACATAGCTCATTGAATGAGTTTGTTGTGTGAATAATTCAAAAATTAAAAGAAAAATAATTACCATTTAATTATCTAGCACAATTCCTATGGATAATAAATTTCTATTCAATTACCACATCATTTCGTCATCATTCATGGTCATTTGTGGATATATGTGATTGCAAATGAAGACTCTATTTTCACGTTAAATTCTAATACTATTTTTGCAGGTAGATATACAATAAGATTGATCACCATAATAAGATGTGTTCTATAATAATATAATTTAAATGAAATATTCTTCCACGTCCTCTTATGATCATCATAATATTATAACTGCAATTTTTTCCGCTGTTATTATATAGTTAGCATTATTTATATTAATCAACAAATTATATATTTCAACCTACCTAGTATCTAATAATTCATAAACATTTCTTCACAACACTTTTAGGTCCTAGCAAGGTAAAATTATAACAAACACTAATAAAATAAAAATATCATATACAATAAAAATTAAGCTGAAAACGAGTGAATGAACAATTTTATGCTACTTTTTTTAAGAAAAATATTAATCAAAAGAACGAAGGAAGTGAGCCATATGTCCGCGAAGAAAAAAAAAAAGTTTATTTAATAATTAAATAAGAATTGAGTATTTTAGTGCAACAATCCGAGTGAACTTGTATAATAGTGTCACTGTGTATTAGCCTGTAATTGCACATTTTGATGTTATTCGTATGAACTTTGTATAATGTTTTTTTACTTTGAATATGATACTTTATCAAAAAGTTTTCATGTTACTACTACAATTTGTTAAAGAAATTTTAATTTGCATTTCATTTTTTATATATATCCAAGTCTATTTGTGATTAAATTTAGAGTAATAAATAGTCACCAAAAAAATTTAAAGTAACAAATGTGAAGAAGACTATGTATATATATTTTAACGTGTCTAATAATTCATAGCCATTGCTACACAACACTTCTATGTCCTACAAAGACAAAACTATATATACAAGAACAAAAAATTAAACAAATAAAAATATAACAAATATAGTAAGAATTAATCTGAAATAGGATGATACCTATTCATCTCAAAACCTAAGCTTCTTACAAACCAAGTTAGAGTATATAATTACATATGGACGGTGATGATGGAAAATTAAGGAGAACGACTAAATAAGCAATTTTATGTTTTTTTTTTCTTTTTTAAAGAGAAATCCCAAAAATGGAGTGAGTGAGTGAAAGGAGTCTGTGAAAGAAGAAAGAGGGTATGTTTAATAATTAAATTAAGAGTTAGAGTATCTTAGGAAAAGTGGGCAACAATAATTCAACTGACTGTTATATATTGATGCGGCTAATAATAATGTTAAGTTGATGTTGGCTTGTCATTAGGCATAGCATCCAAACATAGAACATCTCATTCTAGATGGAGTACATGATTTTGAAAGAAAACATTCGTGATAAAATATATACATTAACAGTTTAACTATCACATAAAAATATTAAATTTATGAGTTTTGTAATATAAGATAAATAGTTCAAATATTAGTATTTTTGTAGAGGAGATTTTTGTAGAATAAGGAGAATATGAAAAATAAAATACGTTATGAAAAAAATTATATGTTATATAATATTTTTTAGTCTGTCATATATTTATAAGAGAAGTTTGTGAAAAGATATTTGTCAATTAGATATTAAAAAGTGTTAGTGAAAAACTCATCTCTAGAAGCTTACTATAAGTGAAAGTAGTTATGCCCTCAGTCAGTTGTGCCAGCTCACCTCTAATTAGTTAAACTGCTAACTAACTTGTACAGTTCTGATTATCACATTTTATACACACACTCTCACCCAGTATATATGTACATTGATGCCGCACTCTGTAACTATTTATCTATAATCTAATTTTTTTCTCTAACTCATCAATTTACATTGTTCTCTCTACTTCACTGCTTCTTCTGTTTTCTTTGTTCTTCTAGCTAATTCTATTTGATGGTTTCAGTGGCTAAGAGAAGGGGGGTTGAATCTTAGCCCCCTTTTTGCTTGCTAACACTTGCTGGACTTAGAGGAAACTTTTCTGTTTTTAGCTCGTCCCTAGCCACGAGACATTTTCATTTTGTCTCGTCACTTGACACGAGACATTTTTTATTTTTTATCTGAACAGTAAAAACAGAATTGAAGTAGGAAGAGAGAGAAGATTACACCCAGATATATCCTAGTTCAGCTGCTAAGTGCAGTGCAGCCTACATCCAGTCTCCATCACAACAATGATGGAATTTCACTATAATCATCCAGATTACAAATTGTAAAGTGCTAACCCAACTTACAAGGGGATTCCCACAGAATCATGAAACACAACACAGATGTACAAAGGAACTCTAAGACATCTATGGTTTTTTCTTTTAATTTTGCACTCTCTGCCTTTTTCCGCTCTATGGCTTTTTCATACAAACCTCACTGTTTGTATTTTTTCATGAGACTCAAGACATGACAAAATTAAACAGAAAAATTACAAAACAGAAAACTTTGAAGGAGAAGAACATATGTTAGCTCAGGTAGCTCTGAGAACCCTGTGCCTTGCACTCTCACACTGTCTCCTTGCTCCAAACAGTGGTTGTTCTCTCTTTTTAAAGAAGAGGGAAGCCTCCACACTTGAAGCTAACACCCAAACCAACTTCTTCCTCCTTCAAGAAACAGAATCGTTTCTGCCACATAGAGAGAGAAGAGATAACCATGCAAAATCCAACATGCAATTACCTCTAGTTCTTTCTTGATCATCACTCTTCATCAATCTGAGCGCTCTATCCTTGGCTTCCTCTCCAAGATGGATTTCTGGCCCTTGATGCTTCATGATGATGATGACTTCATCTGCTTCAATCTCTGCCTCTTTCATCACTTCGCCACTCTAGCTACTTCCTGTGGTGGTTGAGCAGAATCAAAGACAAGCCATGCTTCAAGAATCTCCCTTGCTGGCCGAATCTTCTTCCTTCTTTTTGAGTATGAAGGATCCGAGATTACCTCACCAAATCTTACCACATTTGGTGATTATCTCAGCCACAACATACTTTTAGTTTTCTTTTTCTTGCCATCATTAACTTGATGGCCTTGATGCATGCAACTTCTTCTTTTTCTTTTTGGTAACTTAGTGTAGCTTCCATGGTTGCTGTGACATGACCGAAGAGAAGAGAGAAAGAGATGAGAGAGAAGAGAGAGGATGAAGAAAAGCAATAAAGTGTGTTTGAATAAATTAATTAAAATCTGTTGCTTTTACTTCCCTTTGATTGAGTAGCGTGTAGCATTGATGATCATCATCATGTCAATCACACTTTCTCTCTCATAGTTTCCATGCATTTATTAACTCCACTTCAAAGAGATTTGAATTCCATCACATGGTATGAGTGGAGTCCGTTGGGAATGTGCAACATAATTAAAGAAATGGGTTTTATTTGTTAAAAGGATAAAGCAATATTGTGTGCCCCATCTCCTTTTGATTTCGGTCCAAGCAAGTTGGTCATTTACCAACAATAAATTTGGGCTTGCACATTTAAATTTGGTCCAACATTATAATGATCAATTCAGCCATACATCATTGAATATTTTTGAATCAATGCTGAATTGATTTAACCAATTGGGCTTAAGTAACAATTTCTAGACCAAATATGATTTCAGCCAACATTATCACAAAGTCTTAAAACCAAGGCTGAATATTTTTGATACAATTGAGCTTGATATATTTTTCTTTTCTTTTCGGCCCAGTAACAATCCTGCATCACAAAATTATTAATTAACATATGTTAAATAAAAATTAAATTAATAATTTTGTAATTAATTATTTCAATAATGTTTGTTCATCATCAAAAATTAAATTAGAGTTTTCCAAACTCATCGATCTCCCCCTTGATGACAAACATTATTAAAATTGAAATGAAAAGAAATTTAAAGATTGAGTAAAGAATACTCCCTTTGAATTTTGAATTTCTCCCCCTTTCTAATTGTCACATGGCTCCCCCTTGATGTATGCTTATTTTACCAAGGGAAGCATTAACCTGTAACAATTTTGAAATCAAGCTTGAAGTAACAATGTTATTCAACATATTAATTTTGAAATGTTGAATGCTTGATTTATGAGCAGATTTGAATGATATACAAAACTCATTTGTTATCAGTAATCTGATTTTCTGCTCAATCTCACAAAATAGTCAACCAAAATATCTTTGAAAAATAAGTTGCTGTTCAATCTGTTTTAAAAACATTTTCCAATCAACAAATCAGAGCAACACAGTTATGGTAGAAAAACATGGCATGATCATTTTAATCACAGCAACTTTCAAAGATTTTATTTCCATATTAATGCTTAAAAGAACTGCCAAAAAAAATAATGTATTCAGTAAGCATGTTTACCAAGATGAATCAGAAGTATGTTCCTAATCAAAAACTTATTCATCAATATAAATCAATTGCTTCCAAACATGCATATTAACAACTAGCAGCCATATTGGAAAAATAAATGTATCACAAGCATTATATCAATAAAATCAGCAATCAGCAAATCATAATTTATAACATGGATAATCATAAATTCACACGGATTTCATTTTCTGTTCCTGTTTTCATGATTTCAATTTTCAGCACTATTTCTCAATTTCAATTTTCAGCACCATTTTTTCCCCTTTTGGCATCAAGGGGCACTGCAAAATAAATAAAAACAACATACAAGAGGCAGAATATTTGTTTTTCACCAAAATACAATGGTCCAGTAAGCACACATGCATTTGAGCAAATGACAATCAAAGCTCAACTCGAAATTAATCCACTAACACAAAGTGCTCAAAACAGAGCCAGATCAGAGCATAAAATAGAGCAAAACAGGTCTGCAAAACAGTGCAACATAACAGTTTCAATTCAGCCTTCCTTTTTTTTTAAAAGAGCGACCCTGCAAAAAAGTGAGGAAAAAATAATGCAGTCCATAATAATTCAAGACAAGTGAAAATAGTTCCTAGAATCAAGGGATTAGATGGAGAGAGGGATTTGATTTGACAATAACCACTTCCAATGAGATTTGAAATGACAATCAAAAGATTTGATCATCATAAAATAAGGAATCAATGAAAACTCAATGATGGGTCAAATTTGATTTTGTGGGGCCCATTAGAAGCAAAGTCTGCGCAGCCTCTCCCTTAATCATAGCTCCTCCAGCATGCCTTGTTTTTATCTCGTCCATTCCTACGAGATAAAACTGGACAGAATCAGAAATTCACAAATTTTCAACATGATTTAAATCAAACATTCCCAAGCTTTTCCTTAACAAACAGAATCTATCTTCACAGAGGGGTTTTGTAAAAATATCAGCAAGTTGTTCTTCAGATTTTACAAATTGAATATCAATAGTACCCTTTTGCACATGTTCTCTAATAAAATGATATTTGATTTCAATGTGCTTTGTTCTTGAGTGCAAAACAGGATTTTTGAAAATATTTATTGCACTCATGTTGTCACAAAATATGGGTATGCTATTGATTTTTAATTTGTAATCTTCCAATTGAGTTTTTAACCAAATTAATTGAGAACAACAAGCAGATGCGGATATATATTCAGCTTCAGCTGTGGATAGAGCCATTGTGGCTTGTTTCTTGCTTGACCACATGTTGAGTGAGCTTCCAAGGAAGCAACACATGCCCGAGGTGCTCCTTCTATCCACTCGATCTCCCGCATAATCTGCATCACAAAACCCTACTGCACAAAAATCATCAGATTTTGGATACCACAAGCCATAATCACATGTTCCCTTAATGTACCTAATGATGCGTTTAACAGCCGATAAATGGGATTTTTTTGGGTGAGATTGAAATCTTGAACATACACCCACACTTTGAACAATATCCGGTCTAGAGGATGTAAGATACATTAGTGAACCAATCATTCCTCTATACCGTGTCTCATCCACATCTAGGCCATCATCATCCTTTTTAAGTTTAGTGTTAGGATGCATTGGTGTTCTCATTGGTTTGGAATTCTCTAAGCCAAATTTCTTTATCAATTCTTTTGCATACTTGCCTTGGTGAATAAAGGTACCACTAGGAGTTTGTTTAATTTGGAGGCCAAGAAAGAAAGTTAGCTATCCCATTAAACTCATTTCAAACTCACTAGTCATGAGTTTTCCAAACTCTTCACACAAGGATTCATTGGCTGATCCAAACACAATATCATCCACATAAACTTGAACAAGAAGGATGTCATCATTAGAAACTTTAATGAACAAAGTAGTGTCGGTGGTTCCCCTTTGAAAATGATTTTCTAATAGGAAGGCACTAAGCCTTTCATACCAAGCTCTTGGAGCTTGTCTAAGGCCATAAAGAGCCTTTGAAAGTTTAAAGACATGATTAGGAAAATCTTTATGTTTAAAACCGGGGGGTTGAGCCACATACACTTCTCTATCAATAAAGCCATTAAGGAAAACACATTTAACATCCATTTGAAACATTTTGAAACCTTTATGGGCAGCATAGGCAAGAAGCAACCTAATTGCTTCCATTCTAGCTACCGGAGCAAAAGACTCATCAAAATCTATTCCCTTTTCTTGATCGTAACCTTGGGCCACTAATCTAGCCTTGTTACGAACAACTTGTCCATCCTCACCAAGTTTATTTTTGAATACCCACTTAGTACCTGTTACCTTCTTACCATCCGGATGAGGTACTAATGTCCAAACCTTATTCTTGTCAAATTGAGCAAGCTCCTCTTGCATGGCCTTGACCCATGATGGATCTTCAATAGCTTGTTTGACATTGTTGGGCTCCATTTGTGACAAGAGAGCAAAGTTGCTAGGTTCGGTTTGCCTTTTGGTGGAGGATCTTGTTGTTACACCTTGAGAGGGATCACCAATGATGAAGTCATGAGGATAACCCCTCATAGACTTCCATTCTCTAGGCTTTCGGACAGGTGTAGAACTTTGATGAACTTCTGGTGGTCTCACTGTTTCAGTTGCTCGTGCCTGCTCAGGAGACAAAATGGAAATGTCTCCTCCAATCTGACGAGATAAAACCGGGCTGACAGATTCTTCATTTTGCACAGATTTGGGATTTTCTTTACATGTTCCATCATCTTCACAATCTGAATCATTATCCTTTACAGTACTGGGAATTAAGTTAGAATCACAAAAAGTAACATGTATGGATTCCTCTATGGTTCTATATTCTTTGAGATAAACTCTATAGGCCTTGCTTGTGGTGGAATATCCAACAAACATTCCTTCATATGATTTTGGATCAAATTTTCCAAGGTTTTCCTTATTGTTAAGAACAAAGCATTTGCATCCAAAAATATGGAAGTACTTAAGATTTGGAGGGGTTCCTTTCCATAGCTCATAAGGAGTTTTCTTTAACCCTTTTCTAATGATTGTTCTATTTAAAATATAACATGCTGTGTTCACAGCTTCAGCCTATAAAAATTTGGGAATTTCATTCTCACATAACATGGCCCTAGTCATTTCTTGAAGGCTTCGATTCCTTCTTTCAACCACCCCATTTTGTTGGGGGGTTCTAGGGCATGAAAAATTATGAGAAATCCCTAAGTCATCACAGAAATTTTCAAAGTCTTGATTTTCAAATTCTCTTCTATGATCACTTCTCAAATGGGCAATTTTCAAATCCTTTTCATTTTGAATTTTCTTGCAAAGGGTAGAGAAGGCATAAAATGCATCATTCTTATGAGCAAGAAAAAGTACCCAACCAAATCTAGAGTAATCATCAACCACCACAAGACCATAATATTTACCTCCCAAACTTTGAGTTCTAGTAGGACCAAAAAGATCAATATGTAACATCTCCAATGGCCTTTTGGTTGAGATCCCATCTTTTAATTTAAAAAAGGATTTTACTTATTTGCCCAATTGGCAAGCATCACAAGTAAGATCCTTATCAAACTTGATGTTTGAAATTCCTCTAACCAAATTCTTTTTGACTAGCTTAGAAATTTGGTACATGCTAGCATGACCCAACTTTCTATGCCAAAGCCATTTTTCAGATTCAAGAGAGGTAAAGCATGTTACATTTTGTTCCTTTAAATCCTCAAGAGTTAATCCATACACATTATTGCATCTTTTAGCTTCAAATAGAACATCCCCAATTTTCTCACAAACAACTAAGCAAACAAGCTTCTTAAAAATAACTTCAAAACCCAAATCATACAATTGACTAACACTAAGTAAGTTATGTTTCAAGCCATGTACAAGAAGGACATCATTTATACAAGATGAGATATTTTTACCCACTTTTCCAACAGCCACTATTTTTCCTTTTGCATCATCACCGAAAGTGACAAATCCTCCATCATATTCATCAAGCTTTATGAAGAAAGTTGTCTTTCCGGTCATATGCCTAGAGCATCCGCTATCCATGTACCACATATTTTCTTTCTTCTTGGATGCTAGGCATACCTACACAATAAGCTCAAGTGACCTTAGGTATCCAAATTTTCTTGGATCCTTTCACGTTAAACCATCTCTTATGTCTCAAATCATTGTAATAAAAAACAACTTTACAAACTTTATCACCAATCATTTTTTCACCAAAGAAACATTGAATAGGAAAGTGTCCACTTCGATTGCATAGCCTACAAAATCTTGGAGTTGCTGTTTTGTTAAAGTAGGTTGGGTCTTGATACTTTGTATCATTGAAGATGAAGCAATGTTTTCAAAATGTGATTTTTCAGATTTATAAAATTCCAACCCAGCTTTATCATAAAGAAGTTTTTGACTAGCCAAGATTTGATTCAAATTTTCAGAACTTTGGGTGAACTTGGCTAAGTCTTCCTTAAGTCTTTTAACCTCTTTGAACAACTCTTCATTTTGCTTAAAACAATTCACATATGCAAGGACAGAATAGTCACTTTCACAGCTTCTAACTTGGGCTTTTAACTGCTTATTCTCTTCCACAAGATCACAAGCAGTTTCGGCCTCTCTTAGTTTTTCTTTGAGAAAATCATTTTCACCTTTAAGAATGAAATTTTGTTGTTCAAGATCTTGATTCTCAGTTAGAAAACATCTTATTTTTTCAGAGAGGTGATCTATCATGAGATGAAGGTCTTCAGTTTCAGGGTTTTGAAAGAATACCTGATCTACCTCATTTGCCATGAGACAAGGCTGTGACTTAGTCTCAGATTCTTCATCATCATCATCTGAGTCATTTTCCAAATCTTCCCATGAAGCCATCAGTCCCTTCTTCTTTCCTTTTTTCGGCTTTTCTTCCTTCTTTAACTTGTGACAATCAGATTTAAAATGCCCCATTTCCTTGCAATTGTAACAGATTACTTTGCTAAGATCTTTCTTCATCCTCCTTGAACTGCTGCCTTTGCCTTTGAGTTTCATCATTTTCCTGAATTTTTTTGCAAACAACACAAACTCATTTTCAAAAGAGTTATCACTGGATTCATCATCCAGAGGGTTAGTCACAGAAGAAAAGGCAATTCCTTTCTTTTTTGAATCCTTTTTCAAATAGGAGTTTTCAAAAGCAAGAAGATTTCCTCTCAAATCATCAAGTGTCATGGAATCTAAGCTACTACTCTCAGAAATAATTAAAGCTTTTGTTTCCCACTCTTTTGTAAGACACCTCAACACTCTTCTCACTAGCACAGATTCTGAATGTGAAATTCCCAGAACCTCTAAGCCAACAATGATAGTGTTGAACCGTTCGAACAGTTCATCAATGGACTCTCCTTCCTTCATTGTAAACATTTTATATTCTCTGTTCAACATGTCTGTCCGAGTCTTCTTTACAATGGTGGTTCCTTCATGAGTGATTTGTAGCTTGTCCCAGATTTTCTTTGTCGTTGTGCATCGTGATACCCGTCGGTACTCCTCAAAGCTGACAGCACAGTTGAGCAGGTTTACTGCCTTGGCATTTAACTCTACCTTCTTCCTATCTTCCTCGGTCCATCTTGCTTCTGGTTTGAGGGTGACCACTCCTTCAGCATTTGTGGTAGTTGGAAATTGAGGTCCTTCCAGGATAATCTTCCAAAGTCTGTAATCTACTGCTTGTAGAAATATCTTCATCCTCTCCTTCCAATAGGTATAATTTTTCCCATTGAAAAGAGGAGGTCTGTTGCTTGATTGTCCTTCGGTCAGATTATAGGACACCACATTTGCGCCACTGTTTTCCGCCATGAGGATCTTTACTCCAAGCTGCAAAGCTTGATCTCTTTGAGACCAAGCTCTGATACCAATTGATGGTTTCAGTGGCTAAGAGAAGGGGGGGTTGAATCTTATCCCTTTTTTTGCTTGCTAACACTTGCTGGACTTAGAGGAAACTTTTCTGTTTTTAGCTCGTCCCTAGCCACGAGACATTTTCATTTTGTCTCGTCACTTGACACGAGACATTTTTTATTTTTCATTTGAACAGTAAAAACAGAATTGAAGTAGGAAGAGAGAGAAGATTACACCCAGATATATCCTGGTTCAGCTGCTAAGTGCAGTGCAGCCTACATCCAGTCTCCATCACAACAATGATGGAATTTCACTATAATCATCCAGATTACAAATTGTAAAGTGCTAACCCAACTTACAAGGGGATTCCCACAGAATCATGAAACACAACATAGATGTACAAAGGAACTCTAAGACATCTATGGCTTTTTCTTTTAATTTTGCACTCTCTGCCTTTTTTCGCTCTATGACTTTTTCATACAAACCTCACTGTTTGTCTTTTTCCATGAGACTCAAGACATGACAAAATTAAACAGAAAACTTACAAAACAGAAAATTTGAAGGAGAAGAACATATGTTAGCTCAGGTAGCTCTGAGAACCCTGTGCCTTGCACTCTCACACTGTCTCCTTGCTCCAAACAGTGGCTGTTCTCTCTTTTTAAAGAAGAGGGAAGCATCCACACTTGAAGCTAACACCCAAACCAACTTCTTCCTCCTTCATGAAACAGAACCGGTTCGACCACATAGAGAGAGAAGAGATAACCATGCAAAACCCAACATGCAATTACCTCTAGTCCTTTCTTGATCATCACTCTTCATCAATCCGAGCGCTCCATCCTTGGCTTCCTCTCCAAGATGGATTTCTGGCCCTTGATGCTTCATGATGATGATGACTTCATCTGCTTCAATCTCTGCCTCTTCCATCACTTCGCCACTCTAGCTATTTCCTGTGGTGGTTGAGCAGAATCAAAGACAAGCCATGCTTCAAGAATCTCCCTTGCTAGCCGAATCTCCTTCCTTCTTTTTGAGTATGAAGGATCCGAGATTACCTCACCAAATCTTACCACATTTGGTGATTATCTCAGCCACAACATACTTTTAGTTTTCTTTTTCTTGCCATCATTAACTTGATGGCCTTGATGCATGCAACTTCTTCTTTTTCTTTTTGGTAGCTTAGTGTAGCTTCCATGGTTGCTGTGACATGACCGAAGAGAAGAGAGAAAGGGATGAGAGAGAAGAGAGAGGATGAAGAAAAGCAATAAAGTGTGTTTGAATAAATTAATTAAAATGGATTGCTTTTACTTCCCTTTGATTGAGTAGCGTGTAGCATTGATGATCACCATCATGTCAATCACACTTTCTCTCTCATAGTTCCCATGCATTTATTAACTCCACTTCAAAGAGATTTGAATTCCATCACATGGTATGAGTGGAGTCCGTTGGGAATGTGCAGCATAATTAAAGAAATGGGTTTTATTTGTTAAAAGGATAAAGCAATATTGTGTGCCCCATCTCCTTTTGATTTCGGTCCAAGCAAGTTGGTCATTTACCAACAATAAATTTGGGCTTGCACATTTAAATTTGGCCTAACATTATAATGATCAATTCAGCCATACATCATTGAATATTTTTGAATCAATGCTGAATTGATTTAACCAATTGGGCTTAAGTAACAATTTCTAGCCCAAATATGATTTCAGCCAACATTATCACAAAGTCTTAATACCAAGGCTGAATATTTTTGATACAATTGAGCTTGATATATTTTTCTTTTCTTTTCGGCCCAATAACAATCCTGCATCACAAAATTATTAATTAACGTATGTTAAATAAAAATCAAATTAATAATTTTGTAATTAATTATTTCAATAATGTTTGTTCATCATCAAAAATTAAATTAGAGTTTTCCAAACTCATCACTATTGATCTTAGATTTTTTTAGCTACTAATACCTTACAAAGAGACACATGTGAGAGAGAAGATGATCAGAAATTTATCTATAAAAATAAGAGATGAAAGAAGTATTGAATTATCGGAGAATATCTGATTGTAAAGTAATGTTCTGAAAAATACATTTTAATTTTTTTTAGGATTCAAACGAAAAAAAATCTGTTATAAATAATTGTGGAATTTGAAATGAATTAAAGTGGATACAAAATTTTTAATGGATGAGAGAGTTGGAATTAATTTACTAACTCTAATAGAAAAGAGAGGATCAAATTATATAAAAATTTAATTAAAAAAATATTTATACTACTAATTTTTTTGTGTATAAATTTTGTCGGCAGAAACACTGAAAAAATATAACAAGCTATAGTTTGATTAACTTTATTTGGAGAGGTTAATAAAAACGATGTTGAGAATGTTTTTTATTTATTTTTTAGTTATGAGTTTATTCAGCAGTGTGATATATCTAAGTGTTTGCCTCTAATAATTTATACACTGTTGTAGATATTCTTAAGCAACATTACGTAATTGGACGAAAGTACATGAAAAGAAGGAAGAGCAAACGAGATAGTTGATTTTTTTTTGTCATCTAAAATATTTTGATAAAAAAAAATGAGAGATATTTAAGAGAATCATAGCCCCTGAGGTGAAGCCTCACTTAAGAGTTAAGAGGGGCCAATAGCCCCCTAAAACTCAATTTTTTTCATAAATTATATAAAAATTTTAATTTAAATTTAATCTCTTTTATATTATAAAATTAATTTTGTTTTTTTCTAAAATTTAGTCTAACTCTTCTGTCGATGGTTCTCTAGATCTTTTATAAAAAATGAGTAATAATTATTCATTAAAAAAATTAGTTCAAATAGCATAATTTTTTTCCTTTGTCATTAGAGTTACTGTGTTCAATAGTCATTAACTTCTTTGATTTCTCAAACTTCTAACGTTCTATAAGAAAATAAAAATAAAACCAAATCTCCTAAATAGATTCGGTTACTAGAAAATAACTTTTTTGACTTTTCAAAAAAATTACTTCTCAACTGAAAAATAAAAAACGCTAGAATTAGATATTT
The DNA here is from genome assembly GCF_014773155.1 of Arachis stenosperma. NCBI lineage: Eukaryota > Viridiplantae > Streptophyta > Magnoliopsida > Fabales > Fabaceae > Arachis > Arachis stenosperma. Next base: position 36,752,969 of record NC_080384.1, read on the forward strand.
TTCTTTATTTAGTTTAATATTATTTTATATGTTATTGTTTATTTAATTTAATTTTTTATGTTATATAAAAATATTAAAATATTTAATAAGTATTAATAACATTATATTTTTATAGATTGATAGAAGAATTTATAAATTATAATTTAAAAATTTTAATTTATTTTCAAGCTAAATTCTAAATCCAAGTGATTATATTTTTTGCACCATCTTTGTAAAGTTATTGAAAGTTCCAATTATTGAAGAATAAATTGTATTTACATTAAAAATAAAATAGTTAAAAATTTAGTTCTAATTCAATTATTAAAAAATTTAAATCACTCAAAATTTAAAGAGTACTATTGTTAATTATTTTATATTTTTTATTTATTATCATATTAATAATAAATTTAAAAAATAATTATATTTATAAATTTTATTTTAATATAAATATTATTATGTAATTTTTATGTTAAATTTTTTATCTCTTCAAAAAAAAAATTTAAACTCTGCCACTAGTTAGGTTGGTAAAAACCTACTAAAATTGGTATGGTGCCACTTTTATGGTTGTTGATAGTAATATCGTACATAACTACATATTAAGGTTATTAATATAGTTCTGTTTGTGTTTTTAGGTTTTTTTATTAGTCTTTATGCTCCATCACTTTTTGTATGAGCTCCTTATTTCAAAAAAAATAAATAAATAGTTCACATATTAGTATTTTATCCTTTAAAACCTAAAATGTAAATTTATTAAGTATCATTATTATTTAACTTGGGATGAATTCTATTTAGTTTATGTTAGAGGACATTGTATACCATTTTGAGATATATACTGAGATTTATATATTTTTTTAAGGGTTAAATACGATTTTGGTCTCTAAAATATAGGTCAAAAAAATTTTTGTCTCCAATTTTTTTTTTGCATAAAAAATTGTTTCTAAGGTTTAAAACAAAATTTTAAAATAGTCTTTTTTACTTAAATATTAAAATTGGGACCAAATTATCCATAACAAAAAAAATTATCAAATAAAAATTAAAAAATTAAGAGAAATAAAGTGTTTCTACTTCTGCGAATGAGAAAGGGAAGAAGAAGAAGGGAAAGGAAAAAAGAAGAAGCAATTGTACACGATCCACCTATGCCTCAACTTTTGTCACCACTTCCGTACGATTTTGGTCTCTAAGGTAAGGACGATTTTAAAATCAAATTAAACTTTAGAAACGATTTTATATGTAAGAAAGACTTAGGATAAAAAAAATTTTAACATATACCTTAAGAATCAAAATCGTACTTAATCCCTTTTTCTTAACATTCAACTACTTTAGATTAATTATTTAAATGGTTGGAGTTAAATTAAAAAATTTTAAGTTATAAAAAATTGTTTTGTTTTTTAACAAATGATCAGGAATTGTAAAAATATTTACTATATAATTTAAGAGAGAGGCATAACCCATGGGTGTTAAAAAATACAACCCGATTTCAAAAAGTGTCCAAAGTTAATTACAAACAAAAATTAAGAAAAATGATTAGAAATATTTTTTGCCTAATTTTTCTATACGATTTGCTTATTTTGGATTTAATCAAATTTTAAAAATAAAAATTTAAAGAATAAATACTGTTTTAGTCTTTAAAAATTAAAATTGTCCTTAATTTTTTTTTAATTTAAAATAGTCCTAACATTACATTTAGTATTAAAATTATTATTTTTAACATAATAATTTTTCAAATGATATAAATACCCTTTTATTACCACCACACCATTGTTTTCCTCTCCATGGTTATTAGTCACCACTACTAACAATACCACATTTTAAATTCTTCAAATTTAACAACTCATAATTGTTTTTTCAAATTCAACATCAACAATCAACAATAAAAGACAAAGAGAGTTTAATTTCAGAAATCATTGACTCTTCGTTTAAAAATATTTAAGATCCTAATTTAAAATTTTTAAATTCTATTTTTAAAAAATTAGAAACTTAAATCTTAATTTTCTTTTAATGACAGCAAAAGTGAAACTGCATAGTGACGGTGTGTGACAGTGAATGTGGACAATGATGACGATGGCAATAAAGATAGACAGTGACGGTAATGTATAAAAAAATTACGATAGAGTCTCATAGAGGTGGCAGCAAGAAACAACACAAAGACACAGAAAGAGAAAGGGAAGTGCGGGAGGTGATTCTAAGAATACGAAGAAAGTCGCCAGTGGTGATAGCAAGAAAGAAGATAGGGAGTCATTTTATTTTAATTATCAAATTTTATAAAGAATAAATTTGTTAAAAAAATTATTTTAATACTAAATATAACGTTGGAGATTATTTTAAACAAAAAATTGTTAAATATGATTTCGATTTTAACTTCAAATCTTAAGAACCAATATAATATTTATTCCAAAACTTAATTATTTTAGACCAAAGAAAATAATAATATACACTTAGCAGTTATCATTTCATTTTCATTTTCATCTGTTTAAAATAATTGAAAACTAAGTACAAATAACATGGAAAGGTCATAGCTGTTACCATTTATTTTCTTTTTGAGTTTTGACTTTTCCATTCAATAAACATCATTTACTTTTTTTTTTTTAAATACAACCTGTTTATTCTTTAACATCTTTTTTCTTAGTCAAATTCAAAGTATTATATAAAATATAATAACTTAAATTTTATTTAATAAATAAGAAATTTAGATGAAAACTAATTATTATCATGATAATAAATGTAGTTTGACGAGACCTTTTAATTTGTAATTTTTTTGGTAAACTAATTTGAAATGTTTTAAAATTTATATAATAATGTTCTTTTTTTTTTCTTGTCTTGAGATAATGTTCAATAACTGTAATGCACAATAACAAACTAATTTATTTCCGCCTGCACGTATATAAGGCCCATATTAGATTGGCCCAATTAACTAATTTAAAGGTTATTCGTTGCAACAAAAACTTGATTACTTCATTACCCAAAAAATAAAAACTTGACTACTTGCTCATGACCTGTGACCCACAAACAAAATTACATTGAAAATTTGAAATGCATATTGAGTTTGATGTCAACAGCACAAGCGGGAACAGAAGATGTCTTCCTACTCTCTATTTCCACCCCCAAATTTACTTTTCATCTTCGTCTCTATTTTCTGTTATGAGAAATATTGTTCTCCATCTCTATTTCTTACAGGGCCTCATTCTCCGCGAAGACCTCATTCCCTATCTCTCTAATAGTTTTGACTAATTATTAATTTTTATAGGAATAGAGTTAAAAGTATTCCTCCTATACAAAATAGCAAAATTTTATACAAAAAGTTCAAATGTCAAAATAGTGACTTTCAAAATAACGTAGTAGAAGACGTCATGGTGAGCCAGAGCACAGAGCAGTGGAAGAAGTGAGGTCACGACATCAGAGAAGAGAATAGATACGAAGATAGAATTGTGAAAAGGAACGTCACGAATATAGAGAACAACATAATGAGGGTGATGGAACGGTGAGGGGTGACAATGCGGTGAGACGGGAAAGTTGCGAGGGGGTAGCTATAGAGAGGTTGGATAGAGTATGGATGACCTTAGAGATCTGTGAACTAAAGAAGGGTTATACAAATGAGGATTAAGAATTTTGAGTCTCTCTCTATATATATATGGCATGTGAAATGACTAAAAAATATATATGAGAAATAAACTATTAAGAACAATTAAATAAATTTAGAATTTCGGGAATTAAGAACAATTAAATAAACTATTAATTTTTATTAAATTAGGCCAACTTTATTAGATTTGATTAACAAAAAGACTTGATATATATATATATATATATATATATATATATATATATATATCATAGTTGTTAGAACCGAACCGGTGATTGAACCGGTCAAATTACTGGGTCACTGGGTTACTGGTTAAACCGATTGACTCGGTCCTATATAAATAAAAAATAAAGAATAGTCAAAAGTTTAAAATTAAAATTTAAAATACATATTTTTACTAACATTTTAAAATATCAAGTTATTTTAAAACAATATAGAACATGAACAATAAATATTTTATTATTTTTACTCTATCATAAATATTTTTATTTTATTTTTATATTAAAATAACTATTATTTTTAAATTTTAATAATTTATTAATTAATTTATATCTTTTATACTATTATATACTACAAGTATTTATTAAAAAATAATATTAATAGATATTATATAATTATAAAAAAATAAGTGAGTTTATCATTATTATTAAATAAAAATATAATTAATTTAAGAATGAGTGAATTTATAATTAAAATTAAAATAAATTAAATATATATTGATGAGTTTGGAAACTCTATTTCTAATTAAGTGATTATCAAACATTATTACTATGATTAATTGCAAAAATTATTAATATTAGATTGAATGATTAAATTAATTATTTGCAATGCAGGTTTATTTGGGCCAAAAATAAAATTCTGGTGCAAACCCAATTCAGCCTTGGTATTAAAATATTATGATCATAATAGGCTGAAACCATTGGGCCGAAATAAAAATGCTGCTAGCCCAATGATTAAAATATTCAGCATTAAATATGAAGTTAGCTTCTTGTGGCTGAATGGAAAATAAATTACTTGGGCCAGAATGAGTTTAAATGCTCCAAGCCCAAAAATTGTTCCTGATGCATGATCCGAAATATACTTCACCAGGAAAGCAAATGTTGATATTTGCCTATGCCTTCCAACGGATCTCAATTCCAACCATGTGATGGATTTTAAATTCATTCAATTACCATTTATTACATGTGAACTATGAAAGAGAATTTGACAAGTTGATTTGATGGGGATTAGCAATGCTACACGCTACTCCACCTAAGGGAAGTAAAAGCAATTCACTTTAATTAATTTACTCAGATACACTTGATTGCTTTTCTTCATACTTTCTTCTCTCTCATTTCTTTTTTTACTTCGGTTATTGCCCAAGAAGCCATGAAAGCAAAATGGAGCTACCGAAGTGAATGAAGAACACTCTACAAGACCATCATGATGATGGCAAGAAAACATAACAAAATAAAAGTATGTTGTGACTGAGATTATCACCAAAAGTGGTAATATTTGGTGAGGTAATCTCGGATCCTTCATACTCAAAAAGAAATAAGGAGATTCGGCCAGCAAGGAGGAGATTCTTGGAGGCATGGCTTGTCTCTGATTCTGCTCAACCACCACAGGAAGTAGCTAGAGTGGCGAAGTGATGGAAGAGACAGAGATTTGAGCAGATGAAGTCATCATCATCATGAAGCATCAAGGGCCAGAAATCCATCTTGGAGAGCAAGTCAAGGATGGAGTGTTCGGATTGATGAAGAGTGATGACCAAGGAAGGACTAGAGGTATTTGCATGTTGGTTTTTACAAGGGTTACCTCTTCTCTCTCTGGTCGAACCGGTTCTGTTTTGCATGGAGAAGAAGTTAAGCTTGGTTTGTTTTGTTTCAACGGTGAAGACTTCACTTCTCTATAAAAGGGGTGAACAGTCACGGTGTGATTCAAGGAAAGAAAGTGAGAGTGCAAGGCACATAAGTCTCATAGCTACCTAAACTTACAGATTTTCTTCTCCTTCAATGTATTCTGTTTTGTAATTTTCTGTTTAATTTTGTCATGTCTTGAGTCTCATGGAAAAAGGCAAACAGTGAAGTTTGTATGAAAAAGCCATAGAGTGGAAAAAGACAGAGAGTGCAAAATTAAAAGAAAAAGCCATAGATGTCTTAGAATTCCTTTGTTTATCTATGTTGTGTTTCATGATTCTGTGGGAATTCTCTTGTAAGTTGGGTTAGCACTTTACAATTTGTAATCTGGATGATTATAGTGAAATTCCATCATTGTTGTGATGGAGATTGGATGTAGGCTGCATTGCACTTAGCAGCTGAACCAGGATATATTTGGGTGTAATTTTCTCTCTCTACTTCTTCATTTCTGTTTCTGCTGCACAGGAGCTAAAATAAAAAATATCTCGTGCCAAGTGATGAGACAAAAGTAAGAAGTCTCGTGGCTAGAGACGAGACAAAAACAGAAAAGTCTCTTCAAATACCAGAAAATGTAATAAAAAAAAGAGGACTAAGATTTAATCCCCCTTCTCTTAGCCACTGAAACCATTATACATATATATATATATATATATATATATTGTGTTTGGTTATCTGATCCAGAAGCTAAATCTATCCTCAAGGTATTAATCATAGCTAAAGACTCTCCTAACAAGACATGAAATCCACTTCTTAACAGTGAATCCGATTATTTGTGTATGCAGTCATTATTGCTTGATAATTATAAATAAAGCTCTATATTTAAGTAAAATATTTAAATAAATTTAATTAAGTTGTTATAATTTACTAATATCTCAATTGCTGTTTTTTTTTTTTTATTATTGTCGTTACGGTCATTATTATTATCTTCTCCTTCTCTTCTTTCCTTTTTTATTTGATTTCTTCAATTATTTTTATTCGTTTTTATTTTTTTCCTTTTCCATCATCATTATCGTTATCATTATATCATCATCTTCATCATCGTCAGTTTTTATTGTTATTGTCGTTATTATTATCGTTATCGTTGAATTTTTATCATATTAATGACGTCTGATCTAAAATTAATTGGATGTATTTTTGTTCATGATTAGTCTTGTTTGTGTACTTACTTTTGAACTGAGTTGGCGTATGTGTCGCAATTATTATTAAGTAATTTCGGTGTAAAAACTAAAAAATTTATGTGTATTTGTTAAGAAATTTCGGTGTTCTGCATAATTCAAAATTCAGCACACGCGAAGAAGAAAAAGAAGAAGGAACAGGACGAAGAAAAATGAGAAATGTAAAGAAGAAGAAGAAAGAAGAACACGAAGAAGAAGAAGAAGGAACAGGAAGACGGAGAATGATATGTTTGCGTTAGTGAAGCACGCTTATGTACACGTTGCGTGTAATAAAAATAGTTTTTGTTGAATTTGGGACAACTTGATTGAATTTGGTTGTCAAAAAAACTTGAATATATAGTACGACTGGATAATTATTTAACGTTAAAGATTTTTTTTAAATTTGAATTAATTAATTAAGATAATACAATTAGAAAAAAAATGATCATTTATCTATAAAACTATTCGATTAAAAACAAGTATTTTGTGAGGATATGAGTAATTATTGTTTAAATATAAATTTAAAAGCTTTTTCTAAGTTACATTTGAAAGTATATATATATATAGAATTTAATAAAATTGACAAAATTATATTTTAATTTTTTGACAAATGTATCTAATAAGTAGAATGTACTAGAATTTGAACAGTGCTACTAACTTTTTTAGTGAAAAAATAGTTAATATTAATTATTCAAATACAAGATAACACCAAAAAAAATGTTAATCATCACTTAATATTTCACTCAAATTTGTATTAATGTAAAAAATTTGCTTTTGAAAGGGATAGAATAACTAGCTAGTTTTACTTTTACCAATGAGGAACTAGATTCCCTTTGGGATTTTGAATCCTCCCAAAGAAGACCAACACAATCTAAAGCAGATATATGCAATCAGTGTCTCGCAATGTCAAGGCAAAATTGTAGTACTTACAACTGCCATCATTATTATCAATTTATCATTATTATTATTATTATGTTACTCATCATAGCTAGTGTCTAGTGAAGTAGTGATGAATAGGAGGCCTTTAATTTCATCACTTCCTCGTGCATGCATCATGTTCATCTCTCACCTTTATCTCATTTAATTTAATACACAATATACAACATGTTCGAAAATTTTCAAGAATCAGATAAATATTGGTGTTTCGGTAATTTTAGTCCTTAAGTTTAATTTTAATTATAATATATATAATGACTCAAAATTTTCTCAATCATAATATATACTTAAAATTTCCTCAACATATTTTTACAACAAAAATCAAATCAATTTATAAAGATTTAAAATCATTGTATTGACCAAATTAAAAAAAAGGTAACACCTTATATTATTTGATTTTCTTATATATATTTTTAACTAGGAAACTATTTTTTTAAATTAATATTATTAACTAATTTTTTATTTTTTTATTTTAAATTTTAAAATTTAAATGCTAAATCCTAAACTTTTCGTAAAATAAGAGTCAAAAAGTCATTTTATAATAAAAAAATAATTAATATTAAATAATTAAAATTTAATTATTTATACTTATTATTTGGATATAAATATGCTTCTTCAGTTTCTCTCAAAAATTGCACAACTTTTTACTGTGTCGTATAAATTTTATTATTATAGAAATTTAGATAATAATTTAATTTTAATATATTGTGAGTGTAAATTATATTTATATGTGTATTAAATTATATAACGTCACGTTAATAAAAATAACTTTAATAAAAATATTTTTTTTATATTGACCACATAAATGATTATTAAAAATAATATATATGATACACTATATATACATCAAAATTAAATTTTTTATATTAATGGAAAGTTTATTGACAAATGCAAAGGCTTGCTTAAACTGCATTTTGCAAGTATTGTATATATGTTTGTTTCGTGGGAAAGTGAGTTCCTGGCAAGTAACTCATTTGCCATGATGACCCATATGCATGTGATCGATCGATGTATGTTCAGCAATTGAACTTATTATTAGTGATGCTCTCAAGTATATATATGTACAAGTTAGTACAAAGAAATTCAATTACTACTACTCCGTTCCCTACTCTAGTTGTATATTTTCCTCTCTAGTTGTATATTTTGCTACATTTTTCTACTCGATTTCTTTAGGAGAAAGTATAGAGAGTCAATGATTTAGACGTACAATATATACAATAGAGGTTTAGGAAGTATTAGAGATATGACCAATTCAAAAGATTAATGGTGCAACGCAGGAGAAAAAAAAACTAAACAACATATAAAAGAATAAATATATTATGTCTACACTAAAATTAGTTATTAAAATTAATTATTAGTGTAAAATATATATTGATAATGGATTAAACAATACGTATATTTATATATAAATACATAATAATTAATTTTAATGACTAATTTTAATGTATAAATAATATTTTTTATAAAAAAAATTAAAAAGAGAATTATATATTATCTAAATCCGAATTTGATGAACCCTTTTCCACAAAAGTGTAATGACTTGTTCATCCTAAACGAGAATGGTTGTTTATTTGTCCTTTCTATTTTTCTTAATAATAAATTGACTGCACGCAATAATAATAATAATAATAATAATAATAATAATAATAATAATAATAATAATAATAAGTGTCTGCATTCTGAACACATAATCGGTAAGAACTGCAAATCTTTGGCTGCAATGAAAAACCGCATAACACCAAATAAACACCCATCATGAGTTCATGACAGAAAAACGCTAATTCTTTCTGACTTTCACAGATTCCTGCTGGAGAGCTGAAAAAGACCATGATTCGGATCAAATCCCTATATTTATTGAGGCAATTCTTGAATGCTTGACAAAGGAATATTTTTCTTTCATAACATCCATATATATCCAATGTTAAATATTTTTCTGAGTGTAATGATAAGTATTTGCCTCATTAATTACTAGCAAGGTAGGGATTTTATTTATTTGTATACTAGCACTTGATTCTAAATCATTACTAGAATGAATATAGCTTTGTCTACTATTCAATCAACCTAATGTTGGTATTCATTCTTTTTATTCTGGGCATCTTTTTTTTCCTTAATTATCTTTTCCAAACTATGCAGAATTTATTCTTCTTTTTTTGATAAGCGCAGAATTTTATTCTTTTAATTCGTGTTACCACACTGCACGAACTCTGAAATACAATCCATTAGATAATAACAAAACACTTAAATGTCACGATAAAAAGAAAACAGCTAATTAGATATGTATAATTGAAATGATAACTCTTTTTGGAGTAAAATTCTATTTTAGTTCTTTTATCTATATCTTAATTTCGATCCTAATGTTTAAAATATCTTTTTTTGTTATCCAAACAATGTTCTTATATTTTATTTTATTATATTCTAATTTTCTAGTCAAAATTAAATATTTTTTTGACAAAAAAAAAATACATCAAGGGTAAAGCCTCTCTATAAAGAAGGGGCAGTTCTCCTCCCAAATTACAATTTTTGTTAATAAAAAAAATTAATTTTTATAAAGATAGCCTCCTAAATTATATTACACAATCTCTTTTTCAAAAAAAAAAAAACTAACTTCTTTTTCAAATTATAAATACAACCCATTAAAAATTTAGTGTAAGCCCATAAAAAAAAGTCCAACAATCTTTGTATTGTATTTAGAAAACATTACAATCTAAATTATTTAAACAATAAAATATAAATTTTATTATTCTCTTCCCAATACACTCATCTACCTAGAGAAGCACTTTTACTTTTGTAGTAGCTCATAGCAACAGTAACATTGTCTATTCTTCTCTTTTATCTCTTTTAATTTTTTTTATCTTTTATTGTTTAAGATTTTGATTTTTTTCCAAATTAAAAAAAAATTTCTAATTCAACGGTGGTTTCCCACTTTTCTTTAAAAAATTATTATTATTATTATTATTACTGTAAAAATAATACTATTAAATAAATAACTAAGACACATGCATAATCATACCTTATATATAGATAATAGAATAGATAAAATATATTTTAATTTTTTTCTTGATTTAAATAAATTAATTTTATTTTCTGTTAGTCTTGCTTGATTGTATTTTTTATATTTAATTTTTATGTATTTAATTATTTATTTAATTTACTATTATTTATTATATTTGTATGTAATTATATATTATTTTATTTATTTAGTTTTTTATTTAACTATTTAATTATAATTTTGTATTATTGATATTACAATGCTAGTATTATTGTTTTAAATTTTAAATATCTTATTTTAAATTAAAATATGACTTTTATATTTTATAAAGATTATAAATTTATATTTTTGTTAAATATATTTTTAATTATAAAAATTTATTTGGCCACTTGAATTATGATCCCTCTAAATAATTAGTTTAGCAAGGTCCTGAAAACATCCCTCTATTCCATTATCATTTTTTTAGATGACAATAATATAATCATAATTGTAGTGACGGTAGTATTAATAGTTATAATGAATTGAAATCAACTTTAATTAATTGAGTGGTCATTAATTTACTCATTTGTTTAAATAAATACTAAAAATTTAAATTTTGGTTTGTATATATAATAATTTATTGACTAATAATAAATCTTTAAATAGAAGAAACTCAGATATGCAGAAAATTAGTTTGCTCTTGATAACTAAAAAAAAATTGTAGTGAATTAAAAGTGAATTGACAAAAAAATATGACTAAAAAAAGTATTTTTGGATAAAAAAAATTTAATTTTGACTAAAAGACAGAAATAAAATGAAATAAAATATTTAAAATAAAAATATAATATTTTAAATATTAAGAACAAAAATAAAATTTAATTTAAATGTTATGAACTAAAATAATATGATATTTTTTATTTTGAAAGTGGAAATGATAAAGTTAGTTATACTTATACACGATAACGATTTTGAATATATTATTTCTTTTATTTAAAAATTTATTATTTATTATCTATTACTTCAATATCTTCGATCTATACCTATATTAATTAAAAGGGATTTGACTACAAAATATTACTTTGAGGAATCAAATATATGTAAACTATCTCTCTTAAATATTAAATAAAGGCATATAATTGAGGTCGTATTATTTTAAACAATTATTTTTTTTAACAAAATGGAAGTATGGGATAGTATAGTACTCCACCTCTCTATTAATAACTAGATTAATAGGCATATTAATGTCCATTAATTCATAAGAATAATTATGATGCGCACTTTGCTTAAATTGATGATAATATACATCTTTCTATTAATATTTTTTAGATATAATTTAAAAAATTAATTAATTATATATGAAGAGTAATTTAATTAAGTAATATATAAAAAAAGAAGAAACTACCATTTTTACCCACAAAAATTGAAAACGTTGACATATCTATTCATAAAAGAAGGAAATTACCATTTTTATCCATGAAAGAAGAATTTTTACTAACAAAATTATCCACATCTAAAAAAATTATTTGAAATTTTCAATTTATCCTCTAATATAACCCATCTCTAACTTCTCCTCTTACTCTACACCACCACTTTTCCAATCCCAAACTCTTCCTCACCACCACTCTCATCCCCAACTACCACCATCACTCAAAACGCCTTCCGTGCCTCCGACGAACGTTCCAAAAACAACGACGTTAACCCGGCGCCTCTAGTCTTTCCTCGTTCCATATCTCCCTATGTTTTTTGTTGGAAATCCGATTACCCCGCCGCGTGAAACTCCTCTAGTGATACTATCACGATTGACTTTTTTATAGCACGCCTTAGCTTGATCCAACTTACGCCGGAAATTTCGAGTTCGAAAGCGAACTGAGACCGTCTAAGAAGTGATTGAACAAGTTCTGGAAATTCTCGAATCTTTTCAAGACCAGATTGGTATGGATAGTTGACCCATTACGAACCGAAAAAGCTTCACCAAATTGAATTTATAGAACAAAAATGGAAAATGGATAAAATTAATACCGATGCAGTATTTGTCCTTGATGTAACCTATGCGATTGCCTTGGTTATCCTCCTCAATGGTATTTAGGGGCGCAGCTTAGCGATAATCCTTCCATGTCCATGGTGTTTGTTGATGTTGCTCAAGACCACGGTATTGTTGGAATCAGAATAAATTAAAATTTTGCGAAAATTTTGGGTTGGTGGTTGCAGAGTGGAAAATTTGGAGATCTGAGTGTAGTAGCGGAGTAGTGCGATAGGGTAAGAAACTAACGGCAACTTTGAAATCTAGGGTTTTGGATCTGGGAATGGAGAAGAAGGAATTAGACACCACCAACGCTATGCTGTTCTTCACCCACTCATTCCTCTCTCTCACTCTACTAATCCAATTTTACATTTTTATTGATCTATTTACTTTAGTTTGCATTCCTGATTGAATTTTTAATTTCTATTATGCAGCACAAATTCGTACTATGGTACACTTGTAGAACACCTGGAGTTCAAAATCACAAAGACTTGCCTTCGGAGATGGCAGCGGCGGTTGAGGTTAGGCGGCGGCGACGGCGAGGTCGCACCTCCTGCCGCAACATCGTTTTGTGCTAACCGGACCAAAAAGCTTGCGAATTTTGGATGGCGGCAGTGATGGTGGTAGTTGGGAATGAGAGTGGTGGTGAAGAAGAGTTTGGATAGTGGTGTGATTTGAGATTAGAAACAAAGTGGTGAAGATAAGGGTAATTTAAGATTTCTTTAGGTGATTTTTTAGTGTGAATAATTTTGTTGTGCGAAACTTATATTTTATGAATACAAATAATAATTTTTTTAATGGATAAATATATCAATATTTTTAATTTTTGTGAGTAAAAGTGATAATTTACTCTCTAGAAAATCATAGGTTTAAATTCCATTGTCACGGTATATTAAAGAAAAAATCGAAGCAACAACAATTATTTTAAAACCAATAGAGCATAAAGTGAAATTAGTTAGTTGTTGATCATTTGGTTCAAGTGAACATGAATATTGAAACTTATTACAAGCTTCACATGTGCTTGCATCTAGAAAGCAAAGGATAGGGCACACGTGTATGAACCCATGTGCCATCTCATCCCAATCTTTATTTTATTTTTACGTGCATATGTTTATGTCTATTAGTCTTGACAAAAGGTAGGATATATATAAATATAATAATTAATAACAAGTGTTGAAAGAATCGTTCCTCTAACTATGACCATAATCCTTTGATTGGATTACATCTTTGAAAAGGAGAATACAAAGGTATTTGACCTAATTTTAGGAAATTTTCTTCAGAATCATGTTAGTTGGGTCCCCACTCTCCATCACTAAGTAGTGGCCTCAACACAATGCTCATGTCATTGGCATTAATTAGGATTAATCTAATATTTTTTTTCTTTTCCTCATTTGAATTTACATCTAAACTTATAAAGGAAAATTATTGTCTCATATATGGATGACTTATACTGTCACCCACAATTTGGCTACCACATCTTAGGCTTGTAGCCTTGTCATCATCGACCATGATTCTACCAACATACATATAATGATCATATATTATATTTGATGATTTGAAAGATACCCAACAAAATTATATATATGAGAAAGAAAAAGGTTTAGAACAATCTATTTATCTTTTTTTTTCTTTTTAGTTTATTTATGTCACAAAATTATTTTTTTAAAAATTTAAGTTTATAAAAAAATAGATTTAATAATTTTGTAACATGATATCAGATTTTTTTATAACTGAAAATTTAGAATTTTATCATTGTTATCTTCTAAATAAAAAATAGTATAAAATAAATTAAAAATAACATATAAAATTTTTTTAAATAAATTTAAAAGAAATTATTATATGAATAAATATAATTATTCATTATTTTTTATTAGTTTAAAATTAAAAAAAAATAATATTATGACAGTTCATTTGCCAGAATCAATTCCACATTATCAATGGTATGCATGCAAATCAAAGTTAGTATATTATTGGCATTACTTTGATGGAGTTAAGTCCCACTTTGGTTTGTTTTGAGATTGGCGAGTTACACTGATTTATTCCCTAACTTTTTAATTATTATAATTTAGTCTTTTAAATTAAAAAAATGCATCAATATAGTCCCTCCATAACACGGTTAATGAAATAGCTCAAATCTTATCATGTTGGACATACTAAAACAATATTATACACATTTTGATGCTAAAAGAGCACTAAATGATATTATTTCAGGGTTTAAATAATATTAAAAGTGAGGAGTATAACGTTTTAATTAGTATTGTTCAAACCCTTAAACAACGTCATTTAGTACTTTCTTTAATTTAGCGCCAAATTGCATATCATCACGTCGTTTTAATATGCCTAGCGTGACAAGGCTTGAATTACACTACTAACGGTGTCGAGTTCCGACGACGAAAAATATATAAGGGACTATATTGGTGCACTTTTTTTTAATCTGGAGGACCAAATAAATTATGACAATTGGAAAGTAAGGAATCAAATTAATGCAATTGGCCAATCTCAAAAATTAAAATGGGGTTTAACTCCACTTTGATGCATAGATCAATTATTTAGTTTTATTTATAAACTAATAAGTGTTGACAGTACAAAAACTTAGTGTATAAAAATTATTTCTCTTGGAAATTATATATATATATATATATATTGAATACTTCATTATGAGGGCATAAATTAAATTATAAGGTCAGAGAAAAATTAAAGTTTGGTGGTGATATATATGTTTGCATAGAAGATGACAAATATCTGGTTTTGGTCACACTTAAGCGCATGCTCCATCTTTAGTTGTCTAGCTCAAAAAATACAGAAACGGACAAAAATTAGTATCAAGAGGTGTGTATATACTTCTTTTCAATCCCAGTCCAAAATTGAATAATTAAAAAATAATTTAATTCGAAATATTGAGAATTAATTTGCAACATACATTTGCCTAAAATCAGGTTTAAAAAAAGGAAAAAAGGGGGGGCTGTGTTTTCCCACCTTCAAAATAAAAATGGATTGGTAAACAAATAATATTTTTATTGAAATACAGAAAAGACTAACTACATGCAAAGTGTTTTGATTAGTTCGGCAAAAGAACACTGACTGTGATTAATATATTGAAGCATATTTGAAAGTATACTCACTTGAATTTTGGTTTGTTTTGGATAGCCACAACTAAAAAAATTTTAGATATTAGTGTACAAAAAAATCACCAAATTTTTCAATTAAGAAACATTTTATTTTGTAAGGATTCCTCCAGAAGTGGTTATACAAAACAATGAGTGCTAAAACACTACTACACGGACTAATTAATCAGATTAGATTTGACCAAAATTAAAATTCCATCTACACTAAAAAGAATTAAATTGGATTGAATATATACACGTTTTTTACTTTTAGATTTAGATCGAATTGGACCATACATGTAGATGTGAGACATTTTAAAATAATTAAAAAAAAACTTTGATTCAATTTTTTTATTAATTTTTGGTCAAATTTATGATCTATCAGATCGAATAGGCAGATTTGATATTAATATCCAATATTCAATCTTACATACTTACGAATCAGCAGGTTAAATAATATCTATCTAATAGCATGATAGATTGGATATTATCCACAAAATTCAAATCAAATATAATCAATTGTATCTGTGAGTTGGACACTTGGACGTATCAGATTCCTTTTGTACCTTTAATGGCATAATTTTTTTGAAAGAGAAAGCTGATTAACACACTGAATGAAGCATACAACAGATAAGAACAAATGAAGGACAATATTATGAGAGCATAAGCAATTCTTATGTCATTTTGAGCATAGCAATAAATTATGATTAATCACAGGAGAAAAATATTAATCACTTAACATTTCTCGATAAATTAAAGGTGGCTTTGTTTGGATAGCGAAAAATATGATTACACAATTTGAACTTTTAATACAACTCATCATGAAAAAACATACATCCGAAAACTAATCAATAGCTATATTTTGTTTAGCTTCTTCAAAAAATAATCGAACTAAAATTTTAATTATTTTATAAAATTTAAATAAGTCTCTCAAAATTAATTCTTCAATCAATTTTCTTTTGCCAGAAAAAGAAACAAACTCACCCTAAACATTACAAAATCTTGATCACCCCCTCCAAGTAAGAGTCGATGAGTTTGGCCTTCAAAAATGAAAATGCTGCCTGACACATTGGCCTTTTGGCATTCTTTAGTCACATGATGTTTTATTATGGTGTTCATTGTCACCTTTAAACTTACACCAAGTGGTGGGGCGTTACAATTTTCCACTCAAAAAATCTTCAGATACGAAAAAGTGCAATGAAAGAGACTTTGCGGTATAGAACACATGTGTTTTGTCACCAAGATTTAATTTTTGGAAAAATTTTCCATGTGTTTCTATGGTCCATTATTTTTCTTTTTGGTCAAACCCTTTTGTAGCTCCTCTCCTTTATGAAGTTAGTAGTGATAATCAAACGGATGAATTTAATATAATATTTCCATGTCTTCTACTTTGTTTTGATTGTATCATTGGATGAGTGTGTTCTACAAGTGAAATTATTACAAATTCATGATGGAATATATTTGTTAGAGATATATATTCGTTTATGTATGTTCTCTTGTCAGCTTAATTAAATTCTTAAAAGAAGTAATTTTATGATATGGTATTAGAACTTTTATAAATGAAAAGTATAGAATTCAATTTTTTTAATTTTTAAAAAATAATTAACATAAGACAACTAAAATAAATATTTTAGTTTTCGTAAGAACCAACATACTAATTGTACTCCAACAAGAAGAAATTTTCTGATACTATTTCGGTATGAATTGAATATAAGCTTTCATGTTGCCAACTTGCACAGAGGCTAAAACACAAATGCCAAATTGCATTGTATGAGCTGTGAGTTTATATTAGTACTTAAAATCTTGTAATAATAAAGAAAAAATATATGTTTTTCACATACAAAATTTCCAGTAAACGAAAATATTCCATGCATGCATAGGATATTATTATATCAGGCCATGGTGCGTATAAATTAAAATAATTATGTGAAATTATAATGTGAAGTTATCAGGAAAAAATAATTATGTAAGTGTATTCTTAATTTGAAAAAATGAATATGATTCCTCTTTAACATGTTTTCTTAAATTATGTAAAATATGAAAGAATTGTGACAACAAATAAATAACAAAAATATTATTTGTACAGGATCAAAATCAGCCATTAAAATTAATTATTAATATATTTATATATAAATATATATGTAATTTAATTTATTTTTAATGTGTATTTGTATTTCAACCTGTGTTTAATATTAGTGTTTAACTTTAATGACCACATAACATAATCGAATAAATAATAACTTAACTCCATAAAAACAACTGATAAGTTATGCTAGACACAAAAGCTTAATTACTTTTATTTCGTCTTCTAAAATTGTTATTATTAGTTCTGGTTCTAAATTAGTTTTTTTTTCTCTCATGTCCAGAACATTTTCAAAACATATATGTTTGAATCTAAAATAATATTTTTAATCTTATTGAATTCAAATTAGTAATTTTTAGCAATTATTTTTTTAATATCTTTGTAGGAATTAAAGTAAAATAAGCAATTTCTAAATCGACTAAGACAAATATTTTTTTACACAAGTTAAAAAAGAAATTCACAACATAAAAATATAAAATATATTTAACCAAAAAAAAAGAAAGAAAAATCTCACAAAAGATAAGACAGATGAGATTCTATAGTAAGACAAACCTATTAAAGAATTGTGAAAAATATGCTAATAATCAATTAGAAAGTAATATTTTCCAACAAAAGTATAATAAGTCATACATACTTCAAATAAAAGTATAATAAGTTAATGATATAGATTGTATCTTGAAATGTCACTTTATTAATCAACAACAATAATATAATTTTACTTTATTTAAAAGTTTATTTTTATTTAGACATTATTCTATCATATATCATTTGTCATGATACTACTCTTTTTAAAAAATTTAAGTTAATAATAAGAGATATATAAATGATTATATTTTTAACACATCGTTACTATGCGTTCCATCCAATGATGATGATGCGTTGTTTATATATTTCAACCGCGAAAAATGACAGTCAAATAAATTATTAAGAGTAAATTACTAAAAATATTCTTGAATAATTTTATCATCAATAAAAATATATTTAAAATTTATTATCAATAAAAATATATTTAAATAATTTAAAAAAGAACAAAAATACCTAAAAAATGTTATTTTTTATAAATAACAAATAATTTTTGTATTTAACAAATCACTTATATATTTGATTCAAAATTTTATAAGAATATTTAGATAACTGTTTAAAATATACAAAAAAAGGAGATAAAATTTTGATTTTTATTTATTTATTTTATTTTTTAAAAATTTTTTTAATTGTTGACAAAAAAGTTACAAAAAAATATATACTTAATGAAAAATGACTAAATTTTAAGAATAAAAATATCTCATTTTTTTAATTATGCTTGCAAAAAATTGTATCAAAATTCAACTTTTAAATAAAGTATTTTTTGAGAATACATATTTAATATTGACATTTTTGTTGTGTTTTTAAATTATTTTAGAATACTTTTGTTAATAACAAAATTTGAATATATTTTTGTCGACAACAAAATTATTCGAATGCATTTTTAATATACCAAAAATAATATCCATTATTAGAGATATGATATAATTATTATGTTATTTCATTCTATCAATTAAATTTGTAAGAGGGATAATTTTATGATATAATATTAAAATTCTATATTTAAAAGGTTTAAAATTTAATTCTTAATAAATTTTAAAAAATATATAAAATAAATAAAAATATAATTATTATTATTAAATATTAAAAATATAAATACTTATATTATTTTTTTATCAGTTTAAATTTTAAAGAAAAATCATAACAGAAACTATAACAAAATTTAAGTATTACAAAAACATTAAAGAGCTTCAAATTTTTCTTTTCAAAAAAGTTCTATATTCATCACTCCAAAACAAACTCTAAAGATTAATTAAAAGTGACAAGCAAACAAATTAAATTCTCATGATTTTTATGGCTGCTTCTAACATTTTCAACATGTTGCGGCAAGCAGGGGGGGCCCTTTCTTTATGACATTTTTTAATTTTGTCCGTTTGTAATTCAATTGAATATAAATTTTATATATACACAATTGCTGACGTACCAATTAAACATTTTGATCATTTTTATACGTATTGATAATTTGATATAATTTGTGAAATTTAAAAAACTAAATTGTACACTCTATTTTAATCATATATTATTAAGTCACATTTTGTAAATATATTACGTATATACTTTAATTAGATGACAGAATGACACGATAAATAAAAAAAAAAAAAACTTAATTTAGTAATCAAAGAACGTGAAAGAAAATTGAAATTTCATAATATAATATCAAAATTTTTAATTTAAAAATCTACAATTTAATTTTTATTGATGTAAAAATAAAAAGTTTTAATATAAAATCAATAAAAGAGAAAAAAAACATATTAAAAAAACTATAATAATTTTAAAATTAAGTTCCAAAAAATAATAAAAATGGATGGTTACAAAAGAAACAAACGAAAGTAATAATTGGACGGTAGTCTTTATCATTTTCTTGCGATTCTTAATTATGTGATGTATTGATATACATTTTGCGTGTGTATGGGTTATGTGTCATGCACCAGCTTGTTATTTACAATATTGCAATACCCAACGACGAATAAATAATTATTAAAAGGGAATTAACGTTGTAAATAATTTTATATAATTCTTATAATTTTATGCTTCATTCAAGTGTAAACACAAATATATTAGTATTTTTATCCGTGTTATCATGAGAATATAAACTTTTTAAAATTACGTTAATTTTGTTTTGATATTATAAATTATAGTATAACAAATTTATAAAATTAAACTATTTTTATAAAAAAATCATTAAAGACAAAAGTCTCATAGACTATAAAAAGATTAGGATCTTCGTAGATAAAATTATTTTTAATCGCAATATTAATATTCTCTTTAAATTATATGTAATAAATATTTGAAAAAAGAAGAGAAATAAAAATATAGACTAGAAAGATAAGCAACAAAATTTTAAAACTAAATAAAAAACTTTACATATAATAATAATATCTTTTATTTGAATTATATTATGTTATTAATTTTATTTTTTGTAAAATAGAAAGGTAAAAAAAATAAAGAATGAGAGAAAAGAGAGAAAAAGATACAGAAGAAGAATAATAAAAGAGAAAGTTTGTTAATTTTAGAAGATGAAATTTTATTTTAATTGTAATGAAAAATATCTAATAATACATTTTGATTTGTCAAATTACTAATATAAATTATAAATTATATATAGAGTGGGAAGAATAGAGAAAAATTAAAAAGGGAGAGAGGTAGATAAAAAAAGATAAGAAAGAAGGTTTTTAATTTTAAAAGAAAATATTTTTTCTCAATTTTAATAAGAGAGGGTAATGTGACACATTTTAGTTATTAAATTAGTTAGTAATATATAATATTTTATTTTAATTTAATTTAAATATAATTAGAAAATGTTATATTATATATTTTATTGTTAAGTTTATAATTCGTCATTAATAATAATATATAAAAGAGGTAAAATGATAAAAAATAGAAGAGATAGAAAAAAAGAACAAAAAGATAATTCTTTAATTTAAAAAAATAATTATAATTAAAAATAATATATAATATATTTTAATTATAAAATTAATAATATATAATAGATAAATAGCATGAAAAAAAAAGTTGGTTTAAATCTTTAGCTATGGGAAAAAGTTAGGTTGTGTGTTTAGGAGGGGCCGGGTGACCAGTGAAAGTAACAAGGCACAAAATGGGCAAATTTAAGTAAATTAAAGTGTGTATAGAAATATTTTTTTTATAGAAAAGTATGATTCGAGAAGAGTCAAAGTATTTGTTCCTTACCAATTAAAAGTAATCTTTTTTGTCTCTCCAGATTGGGTTATGTACATATATAGGGTTTGTTAGTTTGGGATATCAATCTTTCATTATTTCACATGTGCAAATGGAAGATGGATTATACATTATGGGATTTAATTAAGTGATTTAATTAAGATGGATTATTTTAATTAGGTATATGGCCTTTTGGCTTGCTTGGGATCAGAGTTTCTAGAAGAACAATATAATCATTTTAATTATACAAAAAATTTACAAATTTGTTTTATTGATTCATCAGCAGATCCATGACTGAGATGTTAGTCAGCATTTCCCATGTGCTTAGAGAAGCTAATTAATAGTTTCACTAACACAAATTATGATTGTTGTAAATCTAATAATTGAGAGGTTAGGCTTACTACTACGCTTGGTAACCTCCTCTTACAATGATTCAAATTATTGGAATATATCATGAAATTATGTTTTTCTAAAAATTTTAATTAATAAAAAATATATAAATAATTATATTTTAATATATTTTTTAAATAATTTTTTAGATTTATTTAATTTTTTATATAATTCTTTTTTATTTACTATATATATATATATATATATATATATATATATATATATAACAAAGAGTAAATTTTAAATTTTTTTATTATAGAAGTTCTTATTTTTCACGTGAGTGATGTATGTTGTCACATAAATAAAGACTTTAGGTGTGGACAAATTTTCTTTTCAGAATAAGAGTGAAAAAAAAATAGAAGAGGAAATGATAGATGAATATTATATATATATATATATATATTATTTTTGTGTATGTTTTTCTTTTACATATTCCAAATTTCATATTAAAAAGTAATTGATAAAATATCAATCTTTTATTATTCTTACTCTATTTGTAATACCCTACACGCACATTATATTGTATTAAGCTACACCTAATAAAGTTCACGGGAAATTCTACTATTTTTTGTCTCCTTAAGTTATTTAAATATTTATAATTAATTAAGATTATGTGGTTGAGCAGCATGATGCTTTAGTTGAGAGAATTTGAGTAATTAAAATAAATGACTTGACTAAAGATACTTATTAAAGTATTAATTAAAAAGTTAAGAAAAAAACTAAGGTGGATATAAAGACATAATAAGACACACTTTAACAAGTACTTGATGTTCATTATATTATTGTTATGGAATAGAGTAAAGTCACTATTATAGCTTTTTAAAGATTTTGACTTCGAATTTTTTTAAAAAAATAATAATAAATTGGTCTTTTAGAATGGTAAATGGTGAATATATGATTTTTTTTATTAGATTTGGATCTTCTAAATTTTGAATTTTTACTTTAGAAAATAAAGTGTGATCTTCTACTTTTGAATGATTTTTCTCTCATATTTACTCTTGGCCCCCCTACAAAATAAATGGTGAGAGATCACACTTTACTCTCTAAAGTGAAATTCAAACTTTAGAAGATTTAAATCCTTTTTTATTAATTTATCAACTAAAACTTAACAAAAATATTTATATGTACTGTTAATTATTTTGATGTGTTTATATATAAAAGATAGGTATATAGATTACAACTTTTGGAATGAAACTTAACTTGTTTTTAATAGGATTTGTGATAAATAGAGAGTAGTTGATAAAGGGTATATATAAAAATTTTAAAAATAATAAATACTTAACTGTTTAAAACTATATCGTTTTCATACTCGTGTGACAATAACGAGACATACACCACTGTAAATAATAAAATAATAATGGGCAATTATATCTAGTTTCACACTATTCATTGATAGAAAGATATATATGTTCATCATTTACTATTTTAGAGGACCTAATTGATACTTTTTTTTTTCAAAAACTAATTAATATATGTTTAATATCTTTATTAAGAATTTAATTGTTACTTTATTCTAAGAAATAATATTAGAAATTAAAGAACATTCACCCCAATTAAGCTTCACTAATACTTTATGGTGAATTATTATACTGATTAGGGATGGCTAAATCAAAGCATTAGTGGGAAGTTTAGTCCAACTCAGAGAAAATTTGCCCAAATCTTTGTTGGCGCATACCTTATCTAATTAATAATATCTATATATCGCCGCAAAGGTCAAACACACACACACACACAGCCAAATTTAACTTCCCCAACTTGTATGAGCTTATGACCCACCTTAAGATTCCAAAGTAGTTGTCGCTATATTTAATCACATTTATCTAATATATCATTAGTATAATAAATTGAGTTGGAGTAGTAACTACCTCTTGGTCTCTGAAGACTAAATAAATTCTTTAAAGAATATAATAAACCACTATCATAAAAAGAAAAAGTACTATTTTATATTATCACATATGCATATAATGATTCAAGTTATTATAAATAATGTCTAAAAAACTAAACATATGTATGTGTCATGAATCATTTTTTTTTTAAGTTTAAGATGTTTTTATTTTATGTAAAAATTCTATTTTTATTTTGAGGAATAAAAAAATAAAATTTAATATTAATTTTTTTTAATAAAAATTTTGACACCATATCACATACACATTATTTTTCTTAACAATTAGTATGACATATATATGAGTCATGTGATTGTTGGCTAATTCTTCTTTTATATTTATTTTTCTATAAACATGTAACTTATTATATAATAATATTTCTCCGCTATATATATGCTTTAATTTCTGTTATTGAAGACTTGGCCTCTCTTTAGAACTGGCTACCAAACTCCACAATCTCTAATTATACATCATTCTTCACATTCTTTATCTTCTTCTTTTCTTTCTTGCTTTCTTGCTTTTCTCACAGAGAGAAACGAAATTGAAAAATCTGGTGGGTTAATTAGCTCCAATAATGAGTTCCATAAGCGAAACCCCTTCTTCTTTTCTCACCACGAAGAACATAATCGGTGAAGATGATGATGAGTCCCCAGAAGAGAGTGGTTGGACCACTTACTTTGAGGATTTCTTTAACAACAACAACAACAACCACAGCTATTGTTCTACAATATTGTCTAATAATAATAATAATAATTTATCTTCTAGTGTTGTTGATTGTTGTTGTTGTTCTTCTTCTCTTGTCTCTGATGCTGCTTCTTTGTATGCTACAAAATTTGTTGATGACACCGTGCAAGGTAATAATAAAAATAATAATAAGGAATTATGTATGACTATGAGATTGAAGAAAGGTAGCAGATCAGGTTTAGTGAAGAGGAATAAGAACACCAGAAAAGGTTTTATTGATGATGCTTTGGAAGATACTGCAAGTTCTCCACTTAATAGCCCCAAGGTTCATTTTGCTTCTTCTTAATTCTTTATTTCTTTCTTTCTTTCTTAGCTTCTTGTGACCTTTTACATTGTCATTTTTCCTTTAATAAATTTAGTTCCGGTTTTATTTTTATACACTAAGTAAAACAATTTTATATGTACACATAATATTCTATCAACAAAAATAATTACATTAATTATATAAATATTTATTTAAAAAATAAGAATATAATTAAATGATTGTGTAATTTACACCATTAATATATTAAAATTAAACACTATTTAATTATGCTACAATTTATTCATGATATTTTAGATTTTATATGAAGAGAAGGAGGAACAACACCTTTTTCATCAGGTTAGATTTCAATTTCTCCATTTACTTTGATAATAATAATAATAACCTCTCTTCTTTCTTTCTTTCTTTATTTGTTTTATATGTTAAAATAATTTTTAAAAGATTAAATTTTAGCTACTAATTTTATCTAGGTAAGGATCATCAAAATGATGATAACTTACTATTTCTATTATTTTCTTTAATTTCTTGTCTACAATAATATTTTGTTATTTTATACCGAAATATGGTGCTATGTTTTTATTTCAGCGGCGTTCTATACATACATACATACATACATGCACATGTTGTTGGTAGCTTTGGAATTGAATGATTGATGCATTTTCCAAAATAATCCAAATAACAAGTTGCCATATATTGGTATGTTTTTGGTTTTTTGTAGGAGAAAGGAAATGGCTCAGGAATAAGAGATGAAAGAAAAGAATTGGGTTTTAAGAAGAGGGATAGTGACTACACAGAACTGAATAAGAAGGGTTGCTTAGTTCCTTTGTCTATGCATGGTAATAAAGTATATCTAGGTTGACTAGTTTAATTTTCCAATGCTAAGAAATCGCTCTCAAATTTGCAATTTTCTCTTCTTTAATTAAAACCATGCACACACATTTAATTTTTATCATGTTGAACAGCGAACCTAAATGATATATGTTGGTGTATATATATGAATTGAGCCTTTATTTATTTGTTTCCAATTATTCCACTCTTCCTAAGCAATATTGAAATTCAGAGTATGTATATGTATACCCAAATAATATATTGAAAAGTGGAAAGAGTGAATGATTAAGAGGGTACGCCATTTTATTTTCTAAGGTAGGAAGATTCTCCAAGCCTTTTATTCTGATAGAGAGCATTATATTGCATATCAATCATGTTGACTACTGCCATAAAAACATCTTTATATAAAATAATATTATGAATTATTAAATAATTTAATTAAATATATTTATTTAAACATATTAAATTATTTAATAATATAATATTATCTTTATATAAAGATAACTATATTAAGCGTGTAACCTTACAAGAAAACTTCCACAGGAAAGTGCTGTTGGTAGCCATAAAATTTTTTACAAAGATGGATATCAAAGCAATTAAGCAATAAAAGTTTTTCATTTATTATTGTAAATAATTAGTTGTTGTCTGATTCAAGACATTAAAGCAGATAGGACTAAGAATTCGTTTGGATAAGTTTATAAATAATTTTTTTATTTTTAACTTATAAAAAATTATAACATTAATATTTGGTATAATTTTTAAAATTAAATTATAATTGTTTAAAAAATTATTTAAATATTTATAGAAAAATTTTTAAAATAATTTATTTATAATAAAAAATTTTATTATTATTTTTTTAAAATATATATTTTTAAGATTAAAAATTAAATAATTTATATTTATAAATTATTTTTAATATAAATATTTATTATTTATTTTTTTTAAATTAATTAAACTGTTTACTCACATTAGACTTAACAAAGGTAGAGGACGAAAAAGAGGTTATTATTATTATTGGAGTTAGAGATAATAACGACCAAATTATACCCTCTTTATTTTGCTTTTCAGTATAAATACACAAAGCTATGTATACATAACAAGTAAGCAGTCAATGCAAATTTGCTCCAAATAAATTAAACAAGACATTTTGATTTTTAACATATTTATATTAAGAAATATAAATAATTGTTTTATTATTCTCTCGAGAAATATATTGGTTAAATAAGAATATATTTGACTCGCACGCATATTAAAAATTTTATTAAAAGTGATGGAGGATCAATTTATTTTAAGGAAGTAATTATTAAAAAATTATAGAATAATTTACAAAATAATTTGAATATTTATTGTCCCAACAAATTCCTTAAAGTCTTAAACTTAACGGGGTGTTTGAAAACCACTTAAATTTAATTTCTATGAAAATTGAATTCAATTAAAGTGTTTAAAATAAAAATAATTAAATTAATTTAAATAAAATTTTATTTTTTTATTTTTTTTTCAAAATCAATTATAACTTAAATAGATTCGATTTAAAATTATATTCTATTAAAATTTCACTTAAAATTTAAAATGTCTAAAATATTTTTATAATTTAATTTTTTTTAACTTCTTTTACTTATTTTTTTTCTAAGGCCTCCCACTTTTTAATACATACTCTTTTTTTTTTATCATCTTTATTTTCTTTTCTTCTCATTCATTCAACTCACTTAATATAATATATACTTTTTTTTTGAAAGGTCTAATATATAAATCTAAAAAAATACCCTCACATATATATTTTATATGTTTAACTTAGATTAATGACACCAAATATTTATCAGTCTATTATGTCTGAATATTTTAAGTGAAGTTGTGTTAATTATGACACTAACAAAATAATGTGACATAATTTTATCCCATTTTAATGACATTAGTTAATTAGTTGTTATAATTTATTTCTAATAACTGATTTTTTTATTTATTATATTATTAGACCACTCAAAAAATTAATTCTTGATAGTTTATATTTATTTTTTGTTAGTGATTTGTCATTGAAATCAACTATAAAAAATCATTTAATTTTTAATAATATTTTTAGATTTAATGTTTTTAGTAGAGTAGTTTAATTTTTATTTTTTAAAAAAAGTGAATAAATTTTAGTTAAAGAAAAATTTAATTGAAAAATATAATTTTTAATTATTTCATATAATTTAATAAATAAATATATTTATTATTTAAATCTAATCTTATATTAATAAAAATAAAATTATTCATTATTAAATTTTAATTTATTTGATAAATATTTTAAACACTAAAAAATTGAATTTAATTTTATAATTTTATTAATTTATTTAAATATTAAAATTTAGTTTTGACTAAAATTTAATTTCTAATAAAATTTAATTTAATTCTATACCATTAAAAATGTTCAAATATACTGGAAAAGAAGACTATCGTCTGACGTCTATGTATTGGGCAGTTTCGGTTTATTGAATTCTAGTTAATTCTGAATATATAGATGTATTATTACTGGTTAGTATTATAGCCATATAAAATATATTAAATAATTTGATAAAATCTTTTAAATAGATATTTGTAATTTCAAAATATAAAATTTTTTTTATATTTGATAAATTAAAAAAATTATATACTTATTTTTGTAATTTTTAAAAAATTTGAGTATTTTTAAAAATATATAATATAGAATTTTTAAAGATAATTTATATTTATTAAAATTAAAAAATTTAATATAATTAACTTCATATATTAGTTAATATTTAAATTTAATTTTTATATTAATATCTATTATAATATTTTTAATTTTTAAAATTATTTTATTAAATATATTTATTATTATTTATATTTATGAAAAGTATATTTTTAATTTAATTTACTAAAAATAAATACTATAAATTTTAAAAAATTATCTTTTAAAAATTAAATTTTATATATAAACTACGTTTAAAAATAAAAACTTTGTTAGACCAAGCCAGAATCTATCGTCACGGTTTGCTTAAAAGTTTACTTGATAATAAGGACTTTAAGTAGGGAAATTTTTTTTTTTTTAATAAAAATCACTTTTTTGAATAATTTAGGCTGATAAAAAAAGTATATAAATGATCACATTTATAATATATTTTTTTACGTAATAATATCTTTTAAGTTTGAGTGAATTTTTTATGTAGGTTTTTTTTATTAATTTTTTGAGATCTAATAAAAAATAAACTCTTAATTTTTCTATCATAAAAATTCTGATATCACGTTATAAAATTTTTGCCAAAATAAAGCTACTACTTTTAAATTATATTTTTCAAAGGTCTCTGATAAGTATGCTTAAACTGAGTAACTGTATTTAGTTGAGCCAGCTAGAATGTAACTAACTAAGTTCTATTTCAGTTCAGTTAGCTCTGCGTTCTAAACGGCTAATTAGTTTTGTAATAGTTGGTTAAGCTATTAAGTTACTGTTAAGAGTTAGCTAGTGTTTTAGTTAGTACTGGAACCTTTTAATGATGGGTACTCCAAGTTATAAGTAGCAACCCTCACAATTACAAGACTGATCTTTTGCTCACTATATACATATTTTTCAGATTCATATTTTTTACTCTGTTCTTCTCTCTCTCAATTTTTAAAATCTTTCGACCTAAGTTCTTGATACCTTTCACCCTCTATATATGACAAAAAAAAATATAAAAAAATTATAGTATTCCAAAATAAGTTATAAAATTTGTTTTTTTCTTTTTTTTGTATAATGATAAAATATGTTTATAAAGTAGGTCAACTAATGTGATATCTATCTCCAATAAATTGCCTAACAACTTATTTGAATTTTTTTTATTAAATTATAAGAAGATAAATGATTTTTAATTCGTATCATTAAAACATACATAAGTATATAAGTCAAAATTAAATTGAAATAAAACCTTATATAGTTTTTTTTGGCTCCATGAAAGCACTAACTATCTATAATTCAATAATGTAATTATATTTTATATTCGCCACAATAATCACCAATTTCCAACTGCTTGACTATCATCTATTCTACTCTGATGATCATATAAAGGGCATAATAACATGATATATATTTATTGATTAGGTGCCTCAGCTTGTTTCTTTCTCAACGATTATGGTTTAACAAATCGCCAACGTACAAAGCTAATTAAAGCCATGCAGATGAAAGAAAACCACATTTGGCTGGTCAGATTCTTCCCTATTGATGAGCATCTTTGTATATTCAAAACCATCATTATTATGTTTTAAGATTACTATAATGAGAGTGTGTGCATGTGTATATATAATTTTATATAGTTTAATAATTAGTTCCGTGATATTCTAGAACTTAGTTAGTCAGGCTTAATTAACCTACGTTCAACAACTCTATTTATTGCAATATATTCTAAGAAACTAAATATACAGAAGGAGCTAGCTTAGGATGGTTGGAAAATATAATTAAATTATGAAAATATGAAAATACAAGTACCGACATATATGCACAAAGACGAACAGCTAGGTATAACTCAATGGATGGGTCATGAGTAGGTATATAACATAACATATATATTTTTTTGGGTTTGGTTCTTCCAACCAACCAAGCAAGAGGAGAGTGTGTCCGTCTATATAACATAACATATATATTTTTCAGTAAATTAATTTCTAAATGAATTAAATTATTTCGGCTATATAATTTTATTAAATTTATAATTAAATTTTTATAATTTAAAAATTTTTAATTAGTTTTTTACATTATTTTAATTTTTGTAATTAAATCTTTATTATAAAAAAACCATTAGAGTTAATACAATATTCTTTCCTAAATTAAAGATACTCATACTTAAAAAACTAAATAATCCCTAAATTTAAATATATTTTATTTTCAGAATATTCTATTAACTATATAAACTTAATTATAAATTTAATAAAACTATGTGAACTAACGAAATACTCTAACCTTCTATATTTACGACATATCTTAGCTAATAACTAGTTAGTTTAGTAATTTTCAAATGAGTTTGAAATTTTTAATAAAGAACAAGTATAGAGAATTATCTTTTAATTAATTTGTCATTGTAAATTTTTTTAATTCTTTCTTTTGGAGAATTTAAAATTTAAGATTAAAAATTAAAATTTAAAATTAAAAATATTTTTTAAAAATTAATTGATATTAACTAAAAAAATTAATTTTTTAATTGAAGTCTTTTTTAAATTGATTATCATTGTGTCAAACAGCATTTAAAGTTAGCCCCTCATGGCATAGTTATCAAACCCGACTCGATCCGGTCGGTTCGATCGAAAACTCGGTCACCCGATCACCTAATCGGGCCGAACCATTCGTTGAACCGTTTACGCAATAGATCCGGTCGAATCCGGTTCGACCCGACGGATTTTATGTAAACCTGGTGATCCGGCTGGTTTATCCAACCCGGTCCGGATCATGTTTATTAATTTTTTTATTTTTTCTTTCCAGAAACGACATCGTTTCAGACCCTCCCCACCCCTCCTTTTGAATGAACCCTAACTCCCTGGCGTCACAGAATGGAACTCAACCATCCCCTCCCAAACTCTCGTCTCTTTGTCTCTGCTCTTCGTCTCTGATCTCTCGAGCTCGGCGTCGGCAGCGGGCAGCCTCTCACCCTCACCTCATCACTCTTTCGAGCTCGGCGTCGGCATCCCCTCACCCTCACCTCGTCTCTCCCCTCGTCGTCAGTTCATCACTCCCTCAGCATCGTCAGTTCGTCACTCTCAGTCTCTGGGTCTCTCATCTCGTCGCTCTTTCGGTTTCTCATCGTGAGTCTGTGACCCTGTGTTCGCGTCGTCGAAACCAATGAAGCAACATCTGCTCCCTCGGGTGGTGGTGGTCGTCGTCTTCTCTACCAGGCGAGCTCCAGTTTTCGACCTTGTTTTTTTCTAGTTCAATATTGATTTCGGTGAATCTGGTGGTTGTTGAATATGATTTTTGCTGTTTTATTTAGTTTTTTGAGTTGTTGTTGCTGTTATTTCTCTAGTTTGATAATAATTTTGGTGAACCTGAGCAAATTTTGAGTTGTTGCTGTTCTTTCTATTTGTTTAATGTGGTCTTTTGACGTTTAGAGTTGTTGTTGCTGTTCATTCTCTAATTCGATGTTAATTTTGGTGAACCTAAGCAAATTTTAGAGTTGTTGCTGTTCTTTCTGTTTATTGAATATTGGTTTTATAGAGTTGTTGTTGCTGTTCTTTCGCTGATTCGATGTTAATTTTGGTGAACTTGAGTAAATTTTAGAGTTGTTGTTCTTTCTATTTGTTGAATGTTGGTTTTTTAGAGTTGTTGTTGCTGTTCTTTCTGTTCTTTCTCTGGTTTGATATAAATTTTAGTTAGAATTATTGTTGAATCTGGCAGTTGCTGCTCTTATTTGATTTTTTAGAGTTGTTGTTGATCCTGAGAAAATTTTAGTGAACTTAGATTAAATAGTTAAATTCGTTGTTGATTATCATCAGTGAACTTTTGGTGGTTGTTGATTATTATTAGTTGTTGCTGTGTTTCTTTTGCTTGAATGGAAAGGCTTTCCAACTAGCCATTGTACCTGAGATTGCGAGAAGTCCTTCCTCTTCTTTGGAGCTTGTTCTTGTTTCCAGGGGTAAGTTCTACTGGTTTGTCGGGAAGCTCTTGTTTTTTCTTTCAGGAGTTGGTTGGTGGCATGGACACTTAGACCTTTCTTATTTTTAGTATTTGTGACAATCATAGAGTTTATAATAATAAAGGGAAGATTGATCCTGCTTGGGGTCATTGTAAACAAATTGTGGATTTACCAATTGTGTTATCTTTCACTCGTCTTTGTTGATATAAATTAAAAAAGTATTTTGTACTAGGGACTAATATATTATCTTTTTTTAGATAATTAGTTATGTTTAAAAATTAATATTGAACTATTAATGTTTGCAAAGATTTATATTTTAATTTTTAAGACATTATTTTAATTTTATTCATATAATTTAAATTTTTTTAGTAATGACCAGGTTGACTGGGTGAATTAGTGATCCACCGGTTGAACCAGTAATTCGGTGACCCGGTCGTATGACCGGGTTGATTACCGGTTCGGTTCTGATAACTATGCCTCATGAGGCTGATGAGTCCACCTACATATATGTGCTTTTTATTTAGCAATTACCGTTAATTCTCCTGCCATTAGGGTGTAAAAACTTTTAATCATAGTTATCAGAACCGAACCAGATCGAACCAGTCGGTTCGACCAAAAAATTAGTAAACTGATAATTTAGTCAGTTCAATTGGTAAATTAGACCGAACATGTTTGTAAATCGATTAACGATGGTCAAATCTGTTAAAAACTAGTCGGCTCGTGCCTCAGATCACATTAGAACTGCCTCAGGTCCACGGTACACCCGCGGGTCACCGAAACATGGTAGGATCTTCCTCCACTCCCAAAAATATTGAGTAGTCTAATAATATAATAAATAAAAAAAGTATATATATAACAAAACGTCAGTAATTTTTTATTTTTTTTATCCTTTTAAAGGATGATTCACATAAATACCAAACAAGTAACAACACATAATATATAAATACAATAATACTAATTGTTTATCTTTTATTTTTTTTGTTTATTTAAATTGAAAAAATATTTTGTACTAATGACTAATTTATTATCTCTTTTTGCAGTATAAATTATATCTAAGAATTGATATTTAATTGTTATTTTTATAATTTTATATTTTTATTTAATTATGATCGAGTCAACCAAGTTAATCAGTGACTTACCGGTTGAATTAATAATTCAGTAATCTAATCATATGACCGAATCAATTACCGGTTTGGTTCTGATAACTATACTTTTAATAAGTGACCGATGGGACTACAAAAACGATTGTATTCGTTGGAAAACTGAATATTACTCTCCTTATAATAATAATAATAATGTGAAAATGTTTTTTTTCCCACAGTATATTTATAACTTAACAATTATATTATATATACTAGCATCTTATTGGGAGCACTTTTATATATGTCTTACAAACCACTTCTTCTTTTCCTTTCCTAAAAGAAATTAATTTTAATAGTGATACTATATAATCAAGTTATTTTGATAACTAAATTTAATTTTAATAAATTAAGGATTAATAGAAAAAAAAAAAGAAAAAAAGACACATAAAAAAATTTAATAAAACTTAGTTACAAGAATAACTCATTCATCCAACATTAGCATTAGCATTTCTCTAATTAGCAGATGCATAATTTCACCTTACCATCAATTAATATACACTAGTATACTTTCTTTTACACTATAACATTATAGAATTTTGTTTCTGACAATGACAATAATGACAAAACCTCCTGATCTATTCCAAAGGTCATTAATTACATATAATATATACTAGCGTAAATGCGCAATGCATGTGTGTTTATTAGCTCCCCTTTTATTTCTTAAATGTATATTAAAATATCAAATTTGTAATTAGTCAAGATAAAAAATATTTTACAGTATAATTATAATATTTTAATTTATATTCAAATCTTAAAATTTAAAAATTATTTTTTATAAATATATATAATGTTAAAAGCATACATTTTAGAAATAAAAAATATATGCATATACAAAATATCAATCATTAAATTAGTGATCGTATATTTGTATATAAATACATATGTAATTTAACTCTTTTTTAATATATGTTTTATATTTTAATATGTATTTTATATTAGTAGTAGATATTAATAATTGATTTTAATGTATGTTTAACATAGTTGTTAGAATATTCATAGCATAATAAGGACAATTTGTCCGTTATTATTGTTTAAAAAAATATGATTTAATGTATACACCAAATATTCTTGACATATGTATGAAAAACTAAAAATATGGTTATTATTAATTAATTTTTAATAACAAAATAAAGAGAATATATTTTTAATCATTAAAAAATACTGATATCAAAACGGTAAATTAATTATTACAAAGGATGTGAACGTGCGAAATTGTTGTCGTTTTATAAATTTATAATAGAATAGATAAATATAAAAGGTAATACAAATACCTAACTGTAGGGTGATACAATAGCGTCACTATGATTGTCAATACTACAAACACATGGTAAAACTGTGACTATAGCTAAATTAGTCTCGCTAGAAAGCCAAAACTGCCAAAGTACCATACTCCGATTTATTTAACCCCCCATCATTTTGTTCTTTCTCCCTTTTGAAAAAATGTAAAATGGTATAGAGAGGTAGAGAACAGCCAAAATAAACACATGATGAGATCCATGGTCATGGGCATATTAAAAATGTGCTACACCTAACATAATAAATGGTCGGGGGGAATTGGCTTTATTATTATCACCAGAACAATGGGATCCACGTACAAATTAAGGGTAATAAGGGTTTTGTGTTTGTCTGTTTTCTTTCATGTATGCTCTGAATTTTTGGCGTAGCAGGTGCAAGCTAGCTAAGCTAGTTTCAAGTTGCATTATGAATGAAGCACATTCTATTTGGCATTCACACAATCACACCTTTTATGGAGGGTATACACAGGACAGTGTTGTCTGCTGCTGGACATATATTTTGCTATGTCCAAAATTGGAATCAGTGCCCTCCTAATCACATGCTTTTAATACTATAAGTTATATTATTGTGTGTGTGGTTTTTTAATTTTTAGATATAACCATTTTTTTAGTTTAAAATTTTAGCATAATTAATTTTATTATATTATTAGAATATATTATGATCAACTAGTTTTTATTAGAATTATTTAACTGAATATTTATTATAGGATATTATATATTTATTATTTGGATTCTCTTACCACCTATAAATACTCTTTTATATTGTATCATTTTACACAACTTGAATCTATACAAATTTTTTTGTTTACTTATCTCTCTTACCTTTCTAATATAATATTAAAGTCATGATACCTTTTTGAAGATGATAAGTTATTTTTCTTCTGGTAAAATTACTTTAATTTTTATACTTTTGTTTCAGTGCCATTTTTTTCCTCCTTTTTATCAATGTTTTGATGCTTTCTCACATCACTCAATACTCATTAGCTCATTAATTCACCACTTATTTAATTATTCTCATGAAGTAACCATATGTTTTTCGTTATCTTCCGATAATTTGCCATTTCTTCGTACTTTGTTACTTTTTAACAGTTTTCTAGCAGTTTGCCATCTTTTAAGCAATTTTTCGGCAGTTGACCACTCTTGTGATAGTTATGTTTGCACTTTCTTTGTGGCAATTTCGTCTGCGTTTTCTTCCAGCAGTTTTGTCTGTCCTTTCCTTGCGGCAGTTCCGTTTGCTCTTCCTTCTAGTAGTTTCGTCCGCGCTTTCCTTGTGGCAGTTCCGTTTGCTCTTCCTTCTGGCAGTTCTGTCTGCGTTTCTTTGTGTCAGTTCTGTCTGTGCTTCCTTGTGGCAATTTCGTCTGCGCTTTTTTGTGGCAGCTTCGTCTACACTTCTTTTTGACAGTTCCGTCTGCAACTCTGCATCCATTTTATCAGTATATGCAGTTTTTTTCTTTATTTTGTTATTTTAAATAAGTTTCAAACTCAAGTTGTCACTTGAATTTGAGGGGGATGTTAGAATATATTATGATCAACTAGCTTTCATTAGAATTATTTAACATATCTGAATATTTATTATAGGATATTACATCTTTATTATTTTGATTTTTTTAGACATATAAATACCCTTTTATCTTGTATTATTCCATACAACTTGAATAGACACAAATCTTTTTTTATTGCTCTCTCTTATCCTTTCTAACATATATAATATTAAAAATTTTTATAAGGGTAAAGGATAAATAGGTTCCTGAGCTTTTAATTGGTGGACATTTAACTCCCTGGGGAATAGAAAATACAAAACGATCCATAACCTCTCAAAATGTCGTACAAATTGGTCCTTCCGTTCAATCTGCTCTTTAATATCAAACTAAAAAGTCTGATGTGACGTCCATGTGGCGATAACGGAGTGATGTATCTGTTACGGGATAGGATGAAATGTTGACATTCATTTGGAGGACAACTAGGTCCTTCTGCTCCCAAAATGATGACGTTTTGGGAGGTGTCCTAATTCTCCACATTAGTCCTAGATGCCATCGCACTTGTATAGTTAGGGGTTTGTTGCATCTAGGGCATCTATGGTCAGTGAAGGAGGTTCTTCGAGCATCCAATGAGTCTGATTGCCGTCGTATATTCGTTGCGTGGAGGCTGGAGATGAGAAGGACAATATTGCTCTGATGTACAGGTGTAGCGTGTATGTTATACTGTACAAGTCTAAGATGCTAACTAACCCCAACCGATTATTTTTTAGGTGTCATTTTTTTAAAGTAACATGGTTTTGTGAAGTTTAAAGCTGATTCATGTATTTAGCTAAATTTTGATTTTAATTTGTTGTTAATATTGTAGTTAAATCCATTCGACTACAAGTTCTTTGTCTAACTTGATAATCTAATATACATAAATTTCTATGTGAATATTTTCTACAAATTTAGAACTTACTTTTCTTCTTTTACATAGATATTTCTATAAATAAGAGTACTATTATGCCGTTATAATTTGGTTATCATTTAGGTATTAAGTATAATTATGAAAAGAAATTATTATAATTGCCATCAAGTTATAATGTTAAAGTTTGTTCATTTATAATCTGAACTCATTACTTAACCAAGTTATAACATACGGATCAAGTATATATAAATAAAAAAAATTATCCAAAAATTTAGTACTAATTATATTATTGTATGCTTTTTTTAGAGATATAAAAATTTATGTATTTTTTTGTATTTAAATTTTTTAGACAAGTGTTTTAATGATAATTTTAACCGTTTTAGCATAAAAAAAACACATACAAAATTTACCATTAAGTCATATTATTGCATTTTTTTTTGTTAAAAGATATAAGAATTTGTATTTTTCCATACTTAAATTTTTAAAATTTAAGACATTTATGCGTCTCTTCATGCTTAATTTTTTTTAAATTATTTAAAAAAATCATAAAAGTGATATCAGCTGCGCATCCGGGGAATCGAACCCCGGTCAGTACCGTGGGAGGGTACTATGATACCACTACACCAGATGCGCTTGATGCTCATGTTTCAGATGGCTTTTATTAATATTAAAGTTTACACTTTTGTTTTGGAATTGAAAATAATAGATGTTTTATTTTGTAGCGGATGTGATTATCACTTTTATTTATGTAATAATATTAATATGAGATAAACATTTAATATTTTCTTCTATATTACTAGAAGATACGATCTTATTTATAAGTTATTTCAAACATGAAATTATAAATTTGATTTTTATAAACTACAAAAAAATTTACTGACATCTAAACATAAATTTTTATATTTTTATTTGTCTATTATTATGTAATACAAAGTTTTTTCATACCGTGACAAATAAATATTAAAGAGTATGAAGCAAAGCTATAAGATTCGTGTTATTAAAGATGAATATAATTCGATTTTTATTATACGATGATTCACAATTTAGTTTTATTTAACTTAATTTTGAGTTTGTAAAAGACAAATTTAATCACATCATTGCTGATTTAATGACCAAATGATTATAAGATTAATGTTATCATCACTCTAATATTTACATAAGTCATCTTTTATCTCTCAAACAAAAAAAAAAACATCAAAATCTAAAATTTATATCTCATATTTTATATTTCTATATTTTTTTAATATTCTATATTTATAAGATTATCATATCTCTTAAATATTTATTAATTAATTTTTAACTAAAAACTTTCAAATTGAATTATAACTCGGAATCACAATTTAACCTCATATTCTCTTTTAAGAGCTATATACATAAGAAAAATGTTGATATTACAATACAGTAATGATACAAATTGGCGCAAAATACAGTAATGTTGATACTAGAATAAAGTAAAAATACAGTAATGTTGATTTGCATTCTGTCTTTACTTATTCGATTATAATTTTGGTTTAATTCTTAAAGACGAGATGGACTCAAAAGTGAGATAGTTTTAGTTTTACACTAATACTAATAAAAAAATAAATAAGATTAAAAGAAGACTAATATAATATTACATAGTCAGAGCAGTAGTAGAGAGTGAGAGCGGAGTTTTAGTTAAAAAGGTTCGGAATACTATAACTTAACCGAATAGTGTATGCTAACACTTGAAGGAAAGAAAGCTTAGCTTAGCTCTTTCGATCTATTACGCTACCTTTCTCCCTTTCAATTCTCAAATCTCATTCTCTGAGATTTGAGCTTTCTTCTCTCTTTTTCTTTTTCTTTTTCTCTCTGAATTTTCAGTTCCTCGTAAGTCGCAGCCATGATTTCCTCAAGCAAACTCAAATCCGTTGATTTCTACAGGTAAGGATCTCATTCATCATTTTAGTTTTTGTTTTTCTCATTTCTTTTTATCCGCATTATTGCATTTCGCGTTTGAGCATCAGCAGGTTCATGTTATGTCGACGTGAATGCATCGTTTCGTGTTCTTCGCGTTTTA
This sequence comes from Arachis stenosperma, assembly GCF_014773155.1. Taxonomy (NCBI): domain Eukaryota; kingdom Viridiplantae; phylum Streptophyta; class Magnoliopsida; order Fabales; family Fabaceae; genus Arachis; species Arachis stenosperma. Next base: position 36,792,001 of record NC_080384.1, read on the forward strand.
ATCTTCGGTTACAATGCCGTCAATTTTCACTGATTTGATCGCAAATACGTGAATGTGAATTCCTTGAGATTTTCGTTATAATTCATTGGTGCTGGTTTTAAGCTTCTAATGCAAGGGTTTGGTAGTGTGTTTGTGTTTTAGCTTGTAGTTGTAATTTGGAATGTTGTTCGTTGCATTTAAAGCTCCGTTGAGCGTGATTCTGTGCGAGATGAACTGCATAAGAGAATGAGGATGTGGTGTTTGTTCTGTTTCTGCGTTTACATGCAAAAATGGAAGGCACAAATATATAAGTGAATGAAGGATTTAACTTTGATTCACTTCACTTCAGCGTGTGCTGTTTACTATCGTCAATTCGTGATTTGGCACTTTCTTGTAATTGAAAATCTCAGAAGTTTTTTAACCGACAATTTATATATGAGTGTAAAAACGGTAAAAGAAATGGTCATGTGTTATATAAGTCTCAATGAGTGGTTTAAAATTTTAATAATAATCGTAATTTATGATTTGTGGATGCAAATGTGACATTTTCTTTTAGCTGATATGTAAATTACTCCAATGTCTCTATTCTGTCTACAGAAAAATCCCTAGAGATTTAACTGAGGCATCACTATCTGGAGCGGGGTTATCCATAGTAGCAGCTCTCTCCATGATCTTTTTATTTGGAATGGTCAGTGGTTTTACAATTCCAGCTCAGGTCTTTGAAATGTTTAGTAAACGTGTTATGTATGCACGATTGCACATGTTGATTGTGTTCTCAATTGACATTTAGGTCCTATGCTTCACAATTTGGTTTTGAAAAGTTTGATCTTGGAATTGGTGTTTGATGTACATCATGCAACATTCATGCAGGAACTCAGTAATTATTTGTCTTTCAGCACCACTACATCTGTGATTGTTGACAAGAGTTCTGACGGGGAGTTTTTACGTATAGATTTCAATATCAGGTAGAAGCCTAAATAGGTATTTTCTATCTTTGTTTTAATATATGATGTTTCTCTAAGGCATTTGCTCTCGAGTCTGTGTATACTATTGGTGGCTTCATGGTTTTCTTCACCTAAGCTTGGTATTCTGCAAAGAACTTGGGCTTGTGTCAGCATGTATTTGTAAACTGTACTTTTCATATTAATAACACTCCTTTCTTTCTCGTCAATTCACTTTGAAATTAGGGAGTGTGGATGTGTGATGGAGGTGTTGAAGGACTGGTTTTTCCAAGTTATATTTGATGTATAATGAATGATTGTGAGATTGGTATTAATCAGGGATGGGCAACATGATAGTGTCTTGTGATTTTTCTCTTTCAGTTCATTTACCAACTGTTATTCTGTTTTTCTGAGTATGTTCAGTTAATCCCATAGCCATTTATCCTTTTTTCTGTCTATCACTTCTTGCTGATTGCTCCAAATTATCTTGCAGTTTTCCTGCACTTTCATGCGAGTTTGCATCAGTTGATGTGAGTGACGTGCTGGGAACAGTAAGTTTCTATTCCATTTTTCAGTCTGATCATTTCTAGCAAAACATATTTGTGATTGTGATTTTAGAAGTTTTTCTTTGGGTTTTGAATACTTGAATGCATCATAGACTCTCTACATGGACCATGGTGTGGGTTCAGGTGCAGCACAAGAAACATCAATATGTCTATTTATCTATTATTTCCATTTGAAGTCATAAAATCTTTCTATTAGCTCAAGTAGACCTATTAATGGAGATATTGTTTAAAACTAAGTGACCAGGTGAAGCCTAAACGTGAGGAACCTATTAATTCAATAGTTTTTACTATATTGTGAATTCATACCATAAGAAACCTCTAGTTAACGGCTAGATAATGCCATAATGGTATTTATTTGTCCTTGAGAATTTCCTATATTGTTTTATTGATTAGTACTCTTCCAAAATTGTGTGTGATGTACTTATCATAATTGTCTCTGAAGTGTAAAATCAGGATACTAAAACATAAACAAGTACTTGAAGTAGACTAATTTTATGTTTGCATTATTCTTTATATTAATTATTAATACAAAATGTTCATTTTCTCATGCATGTTATGATTTCCTATGATATCATACCATATCATAGGTTACTTTTATCCCTTGTCCTTAATTTGTGACCTCTTGTTTTCAGAACAGACTGAATATAACAAAAACAGTTCGCAAGTTTTCTATTGATACAAATTTAAGACCCACTGGGGCTGAATTTCATTCAGGGACAACTGCAAACATCATTAAACATGATGAGCAAGTAGAGGAAGAATCAGTTGAAGGTTCTCTTACACTTACATCACGCAATTTTGATAAATATTCTCGTCTGTAAGTGGGTCAATTATGTGATTCATTCATTTGGTTTTTATGTGTTTAAGCTGAGTATGAGTTGAATAGTTCTTTTTCCAGATGCATTTACACAATTTTCGAAATTTTTTTGTCAGGTTTCCAATTACAGTTGTGAATTTTTATGCTCCTTGGTGTTACTGGAGTCAACGCTTGGTAATTATTTTACCTTAGTTTCTGATTTCTTCCTCAATTCAGAAAATAGGATGGTTCTTGGCATCTTTTTTTTCCCCTTCATGTTATTTTCTAAATAGATCTTATTTACTTCTTATATATCAACAATTTCTCATTATTCCCTAAAGGCAAAAAAATTAAGTACCAAGTAGCATTGGTAAAGGCTGATTTGAGCGTCTAGTTTAACCTCACCAGCATCTATTTATATATCAGTAATGACTAATGTGATGTCATGATTCAGAAGATTGAATGATATGGCATGCAGGGGTAAGATCTACTTAACATGTGCCCATGTTAGTTGGCTATTTACTTAGTCATGATGAGAAATTATGAAGAAGTTCTTCCATTTAATAATTGGTAGTTTATATATATATATATATATGACACTTTCATCTCTTTCCCCTCAGAAACCTTCATGGGAGAAAGCAGCTAAAATAATAAAAGAGAGGTACTTTATCTTTTAATGTGCTGTTCTCACTTCCTAGAATTTATACTTTAGAAGTCGTACTCTTATTTATCTTTTCTATAACTACAAGTTATCTTAACATCATTTTACAAATTCAATATCCGTTATGTACAATTACATTTGTATGCAGATATGATCCAGAGATCGATGGCCGTATTGTTTTGGGGAAGGTAGATTGCACAGAAGAAGGAGATTTATGCCGGAGGTACTATTAAAATTCAAAACTTTTCTTGCTTTTGTTCCCCTTCAAAAACAAAGATTCAGCTAATGTACTTATCTCCTTCTATAATCTTTCTCTTTTCTTAATTTGTAATTTAGTTATCTCCTTGTTCACAAGATGGACGTGAACTTTTATACTTATACTTTTTCAAGTTGAATATGAATTTGAAATACATGTTCTTTATTGTAATGTGATTTTTTCTTATGTCATTTTTGTTAGTTTTTGTGTTTCTGTAATTTCATTTGGCATCCTCATGTTTATCTTTTGCCATTCAACCATATTTTTCATCAAATGCAGCCATCACATACAAGGGTATCCATCAATTCGTATCTTCCGTAAAGGAAGTGATATCAGGTAATAATACAAATAACTTTTTTTTTTGTTTCAGTTTTTGAGCAATAATAAGTAGCTCATCTCTGTATCCCTTTAGATATTATGTATCTTTTATGGTGCTTGTTTATTTTCTAGATATTGCATTTCCCATGGATATGATATTACTGTTTTGGTGCCTCTAAAAGATTATCGGAGTGGTCCTAAAACTCTGTTTAGAATGGGAGAAACAGTAGCAGTAAGAAAATGTAAGGTTGCAAGTGTTAGTGTAGATCGGTTTAACATTGAAAGAAGGGTCTTTGGGGATGTGTGTCCTGACACATGTAATGGTAAGGAAAACTTAGATGTTGAGGGGATTTTCATCCATCAACTTTCCAATTTTACATGTAGACAATGTCTATTCTATTTCAATATGTTGTTATCCCTCATTCCCTTGCACTTAAACCTATGTCAATTCATTTCTAACAAAATCTACATGATCAATATGCATATCTTTTTCTTTTTCTTTCTTCTTCTTCCTTTTTTTTATGTGCATCCTACCTGAATATTGCAACTCTTTGGCCTGTGTCTCTGTGATTAGTTTTAGAGATTTTGGATTGAATATAAGTTTAAAAATATGCTTCCTATTTCAGAGATGACCATGGAGATCATGATCATGAGTCCTATTATGGAGATCGTGATACAGATAGCCTAGTCAAGGTACGTATTATATTTTCTTTGTTCTAGTAAATTTGAATTAACTTCCTGTCTGCATTATGATATTAAACATATCCATTGAAAAGTGAAACTTAGCTGATATAAAGTATTTCACTACAGACAATGGAGAAGTTAGTGGCTTCTCTCCCTGCAGAATCTCAGAAGCTAGGTTTGGAGGATAAATCCAATGGAACAGAGTACAGAAAAAGACCCGCACCTTTATCTGGGGGATGTAGAATTGAAGGATATGTGCGTGTCAAAAAGGTAAACTCCCAGAGGGCTAAAGCTAGCCTAACACAGTGATGCAAAGCAAAAATTGCTTCCTAGTTTTCACTTTTCAAATATGAGCATCATATAGGATTTCTTACATTGCTTTCCAAATAACTGATGCTTTTGATTCCTTGCTTGTTTTTACGCTTGTATTTTTCATCCGTTGTATTCTTTTGTTTATATCAAAAGAAAAATAGTAAACTAAATTGGGAATTTGACCTATCTTTACTGAAAACATTATAGATTTTAATATTATGCTGAATGCAAGCTGTTTCCAACTCTGCAGGTTCCAGGAGATTTGGTTATATCAGCTAGATCTGATGCCCATTCTTTCGATGCTTCTCAAATGAACATGTCACATGTCGTACACCATCTATCTTTTGGACGGAAATTGTCACCTAGGGTTTTGAGTGATGTGAAGCGCTTGATACCTTATGTTGGTAGCAGCCATGAAAGGTTGAATGGTCGGTCATTCATCAATACACGTGATTTAGGAGCAAATGTTACTGTAAGTTGATTCTAACTTGGCTTTCAACTTTCCTAATTTGAGCATTTAACATTTTATGCATGGCATCGACATATAGTACCTTAGACTCTAAATCGTTCATTAGAATATCAGTATATACCATACTCCATTATGGAACATTGGCACGTAGCTTAGGGCTTCCCCCTTTCTCCTTCCCTCCCTTGGCTGTCAAGCAAGTCAAAAGGACGAAACCAGTTTAAGCAACAGTCTTAAATTTTCTAGTAAATAATTTTGATATGTTACAGGTGCTTCTGCAATCTGCAATGACCAGCACATAAATTGATGAGAGTTTTGCTCCCTATATATATGTTGAAGTTGCATTCAGTAAAAGACCTCCTTATATTCTTAATCTTTGCAACTGTTAGTCTCACACTTTAAAATTTGTGAATTACTTGAAACTAAATTTGATCCGGCAATTATTTTTTTTCATATGTATCAGTAATACCTGTTTGAAGCACCCAAAGGCACAAATAGAATGAAAGCCACATGGAATGGAGGCAATAAATCCATTTAGAAGTCCCCTTATTAGTTTTTGGTCTCAATTAATCTAAAACAACTAATCAGTTACAACTGATACAATATCTTTCATCTGTTGATGACTCTGTTCGTAGTCATTTCTTTCTGAATGAATGCTGATAACTAGAGAAAGATGAGTGTATATTGCAGCTTTATTCAACCATACAATATATATCTGCAGATGGAGCATTACCTCCAGATAGTTAAAACAGAGGTGATTACTGGAAAAGATTATAAATTAGTTGAGGAGTATGAATACACAGCACACAGCAGTGTAGCACAGAGTTTACACATTCCTGTGGCAAAGTTCCATCTTGAGCTCTCCCCCATGCAGGTATTCGTATGGAGATTCATAGTTTTGACTTGAGCTTATTGCTTCCTTTTTAACCGGCAAATTATGTTTTTATGTGCAGGTCTTAGTAACAGAAAACCAGAAATCTTTTTCACATTTTATAACAAATGTCTGTGCTATCATTGGGGGTATTTTCACGGTTTGTATCAGTCTTCTCAGACAGAGGCTTTACACTTGTATTATTCACTAATTTTGTTGTTCACAGTCTTCTCTTTGGTTTCAGGTAGCTGGAATTTTGGACTCGATTCTGCACAACACAATTAGACTAATGAAAAAAGTTGAGCTTGGCAAAAACTTCTGATAGATAGTTCAAAGTTGTTATCTAGAGTAGGGCTTTTGATTTTGCTAAAGCCATTTTAACTAGGAGGCCTTTTAGCACATTGTTCTCTATAGATATGCTACAAAAGCATAGAAGTGTAACTTGAGTTGTTAATTCGGTCAAATGATCATTACCGGGATTGCGAGCTCCATAAATGTATCCTGGGCTTTCTATGTTTAAGGGTCGTGTCCTGGATTTCTGCTTACACCAAATTTTTTGTCCTTGTTTGTATGGTTGAGAAAAGACTCTTAGGATTAACATGTTACTTCATTCATTCATTCATTGTTTATTTCAATGTTCTGTTAAATTAAACTAGTAAAGCCTTCATGGATCACCATTGCTCCAGTGTTTTCATACGAGCTCTTCCCTCAGCTTCGGCAATTTGATGATCGGTTACAGGATGATTCTCTGTTTATCCCTTTATTTCGTTCTTTCCCTTTTTCCTTTTGGCAGCAGAAGGGAGCATCATCATCAACATTGCAACTAAGGCATAACTTGGTGTCATCTGAGTTTGAATAAATTCACTACTATAATAGAACCATCTGGCATATTTACAGTGAATTACAAAATGGTTTTATTTCAAGTTCGACTTATTGAATATTCATATACCATCAAGTATGAATCACACAAAAGGGTGAACATTGTCACCTTATTACCCATGTCCCACAAACAAATGCCAATGGCGTCCCCACTCAACGTAGAAGCAGCCATGGAAAATATATAATATACATATGCCGAGAAAAAAAAAAAGTAGAAAACTAAATGGCTCATATTCTCCACTTAGAATGATAAAACCAGAATAGAAGCCATGAGTGCTCCAAGAGAGCCAACAAAGCTGAGAAAGACTGAAGAAGCGGCATTAGGAGGAGGTTGGCTGACAGGAGCAGAAGTTGGGTTTGTCAACGAAGTCCCTGGTGGTGGAGGTGAAACTCCTTGCAGAGGAGGTGGAGTCCCCATAGTCCCTGTTGGTGCAGGTGGTGGAGCACCTACAGTCCCTGCTGGTGTTGGAGGTGGCGCACCGACAGTCCCTGTTGGTGGAGGAGCACCCACAGTTCCTGTTGGTGGTGTAGGGCCAACAGTCCCTGCTGTTGGTGGTGAAGGAGCAATTGACTCTGTTGAGTGAGTGGGCAATGGAGAAGGAGAAGGAGAAACAGCAGTGCCTGTTTGGTTGGTGTTTCTGTTGGTCCTGTCAGCCATCACAATCACCACTAGTTTCTCATTCTTGGCACAGTTGTCTTTGTTTCCGCTTATGAAATAGTGTGGCCCTGATTGCTTCAGCTTGATGACTGTATGGCCGTCAGAGAATTTTTCAGAAGATCCATCAGTGTTGCAGCTTGCATAGTCTTCACTACTTACTTGAAGCACCGAGTCTTGACCAGATTGGTAATTGAACACTGCAATTGGTATCAAATTGAATGTTGAACTATGTCAACGTACCATTTATTTATTACAAAGTTTCACTGTTCTAGCTATATTAGCTTTAGATGCAACAACGAAAGTATAGAGGTTCTTTATTTAAGAAGAGGAAGAAGGTGTTCTCTTTACATCCAATTCATACCATTATCCTTAGAGTAGTTGTGTTATTTGTTTACTTGAAATAGATGTTTATTGATACCCAACCAAAGTTAAGGGTTAAAGTTAGGAATTGGATGTCAAAGTGACGATTAAACTAAAATTTAAAAATGATAAAAATAAGTGTCAATATAGTATACAAAGAATTAAACGTTTAAAAACGCAAAGTTGTTCTTAACGTTTCAATCGTTCTATTTAAGTTCCTAACGTTTTAAAATTGGCTCAATGTTGTTCTGCCGTTAGGGATCCGTTAACAAAATGGACGACATGACAAAATTGAGACGATTTTGAAATGTTAGAGATTTAAATAGAACGGAAACGTTGGGCAGAAAAACGATACATAAAAATAAATTTTAATTTTATCCTTCAATAATATCAATTTTTTTACTGTATATAATATTCAATTATTTTTTTAATCACATCTAAGTAAATTACACTTAATCACACTACTTTCATTCTAAATAAATTTTTTATATTTTTGTATTAACTTATAACTTTAAGTGTAAAATTATAAAAAAATAAATTTATTTAGAATGAAAGTAATGTGATTAAGTGTAATTTACTTAGATGTGATTAAAAAATAATTGAATACTATGTACAGTAAAAAATTGATATTATTAAAGGATAAAACTAAAATTTATTTGTATGTATCGTTTTTGTCTCCAATGTTTTTGTTCTATTTGATTTCTTAACGTTTTAAAATCGTCTCAATTTTGCCCCGCCGTCAATTTTGTTAATGGATCCCTAATGGCTAGACAACATTGAGTCAATTTTGAAACATTAGGGACTTAAATAGGAGGATTAAAACGTTAGGGACAACTTCAAGACTTACCCAAAACGTTAAGAACAAAAACAATACTTTACTCTTGTTTAAATAATACTACAACTATAACATAGAGTAAAATTATATATTTTCTAAGAAAACAATTACTTACACTAATCATACTAAAAATATAGTCACCAAAAAAAAATCATACTAAAAATATTTCATGTTATTTAGAGCCATATTAAGATAAGAACTCACCTAGGGAGTCTCCTATTTGAAATCTGTTCTTTTCTGCCCATTGATTGTAAGAATTGGAATTGGGGTCACTTGGAACACTCCAACCCTTTTGACCCCCTACTACAAACTCATAAGCATTACCCTTGTTTACCAAGAGCAATAGACAGAACAATCCCAATAAGACATGACCCACTTCATTAGACCTTAAAACATTGGTAGTAGCCATTGTATAGGGTCAAGGAAGAATTGTGAAGATGCAATGGGGGTGTTGTTGCACTTGCAACAAAACACTGCTTACTATGTTGAAGCTGGAAGGGTGCAATAAACTGAAACATCATCAGGGTTTATGTAGGTATGAGAATAATGCATGTTTACTTCACAAACTCTGGCTATGAAGGTTTTGTAACTTTTTCTTATTCTCCCTCTCTTGGGGTTTTCTTTGATTCTAGAGCAAAGCATAAGTTCTCTTGAATTGTTTGGACTCTGAGTCTCTTTGAAGGTTGAATGTTCGTATTTCATTATAATAAACTTCGTGATTGGATTTATGCTTTGCTTCGCTGCTATATGATTTTTTTTTTTTTAAATAAAAATTTAGGTGGTGGTTGTCTCAAGTCACATTATTAACCTTAAAACCTGTCAGTCTCATCATCAACTTTGAGGTCTAAAAAGCTTAAAATATTTCTAATACGATGCTTTTGTTCTGGTGAATGTGATTTATGTCCATTCCATTTTAGCGCCACGCATGTATGTGGTATATTTTAATGAAGTATTTTATTTACGATGATGACTTGTTCGAGCAGTATATCAATTCCTACCTTTATGCTGAGATATGGAAAAGAGTGATAAGGAAAGGAAAAAGAAAGGAAAAGAAGAAAGTGATGAAAAGATTACCATTTCTTTTGGTAAACGCTTGTATCCTAAATACTAAATATTAAATATTAAATTTTAAATTCTAAATACTAATTCCAACTTCTATTAATTTAAAAATAAAATATTAGCAAAAAAATGAGATAATATTTAAAAAATTATTAATTTTCTAATATTTCTTTGGTTAAAAATTAGATTTAGTGTTTATTTATTAAAAAAAATAAGACTTTAAATACATCTTGTAAGATGAGCTATTTTTCAAATTAAAATTATATATTTTGTATTATTAAAATTTTAATTAAAATTATTTTATTTAATTTAATATTTATAATTTTATATATGTAATAAATTATATATTTATTATATTTAATATTATATATTTATTCTAGCAATAATTAATAAATATAAAAAAAATTATGATACGACTTTTAACGTTTAGCCTCAAATATTTTCCTTTTATTAAATATATGGTGAGTTCAATTATATCTCAAAACTTACCGCTTAGTTTTATCTATAATTAAATATCAATATATTATAACTTAAAAATAAGATCTATCGCCTTCCAATATGGAGAGATGGATTTTTTTTTTTAATTCCATTAAATTATTGACAAGTCATACTTGTAAATTATACCTTTTTTTTTTTATCAAGATTTGGATATTCTAAATTTTGAATTTCATTTTAAAAAGTAAAATTTGAACTCTCACTATTTATTTTATAGGTAAGACTAAAAGAAAATATAAAAAAAAAAAACAGGTAAAAGATCAAATATTACTCTCTAAAATAAAATTTAAAATTTAGAGGATTCAAATCCTTTTAATTATGGGATCAAATTAAACTTGAGACCTTTCATTTGGACCAAAAATAAAATCCTACTTGCAGATCCCATTATATTAGAAGATTATATCCCAAAAATAAAAAACAAAACACCCATTTTTTTGTCAAACGGATTGGACAGCTCCTAATTCTAGGCATCACACTCTTGTTGCACACACCCACACAATACACTACCATGGATACTATGGTTCTTAAACAACAACCAGCCTCAACTGGGATTTGAACCTGGTGCACCTTGGAGCAAGGCAAACATAATTGCTACTCAACCAAGTCTTACGGTGCGTATTTGAATGTCTTGTTGTGGTGTCTTAGGCCCCGTTTAGTTTATGTCCGTATCTATTAGAGATACGGTAGCTATTAGAGATACGGTAGCATTTACCAAAAAAAAATATTCGGGGACATATATACACTATTTATTTGTTGAAATATAAATTTTTAATAAATACAATCACACATATATATACGTAAAAAATATATATAGTGTATCTTTTTTAAGTTGTGACACTAAGACACAATTTATAAAACATTAATTTTTTCAATTTTGTCATCGACTATTTTTAAAATTTTAATCTTGTCCTTTATCCTAAGACTTTAAACCCCCTCTTCTTCTCCCTTCATCAATTCTTACCATCCTTCTATCCATGCCTTCTCCTTTTGCTATTATCGTTGCTGGTATTGACACTGTCTTCCTTCTTTGTCTGCATCTTCTTCTCTCTCCAACTTTTTCTCTATCTCTCTTCCCTTCACCGATGCTCTTGCCTCCCTCTCAATGTTGTGGTCGTCGCGTATTTGGCCACCTCTCTTCTTTCTAGGATCGTTAAATTATGCCAAACTCATCGGATAAGCTAATTTACCCATTTAAATAGGTGAATTTTGCCTTTAAAATTAAGCCCATTTAAATTTCGGGCTAAACAGGATGAATCCAATTAATCTGAAAAAAATGGCGAGTTAAAGGGGCTAATCCACGAGCTAAACAGGTGGCCCGTTTATTTTTTTTATATTTTTTTTAAAAAAAATAGCACTTTCAACTGATATTTCTACTGATTCGAACCGAAAATTCGCCCCATCAACTAAGAAAATACGGTTTATTCAAGATTTTTGACCTAAAAGTGATAATTTTTTGTTAAAATATTTTTCAAAAAATAAAATTAAAGGGTAAACAGGCCAACTCGTTTAATCCATTGGGCTTACCATAAATGGTATGGACTGATAAATTATGGCCTGCGAAGGAAATGGGCTTAAACGGGCCAGATTGACCTATTTGACAGCTCTACTTCTTCCTTTGCTCGTGTCAATGCATTCTTCACCTTGCGTCTTGGTCCGGAATAACAATCAAATCGCACAAGTAAACGAACCGGTCAAACTCAGTAACCCAGTCAAAACCGAACTAAACTGCGGACCAAACCGGACCGGTCAACCTGTGCATTTTAATTTGGCGCAACGTCACCTGCTAGGGTTCGAACTTGGCACTCCTGGAAAATAAAGGAATTTGTAACCATCAGGCTAACATGCTTTTTGATATTATAGATGCCTTTTTATAAATATATTATAACTTATTAGACATATCCTAACTATGGTACCTTTGATATTGTGCCTAACTTACTAAAAAAGGCAAATAGATAATATTTAATAAATTTTAAATATTTTACTTTTTGTTTTAAATATTTTATTTTTTACTTTTAAAAGAAAGTTAGGCAATTTAGGCACCATAGTAAAAGGCACCATATAACTCACTATGTTATTAACTCTTTTACTAATGTAAAATTTAAAATCTCCTTACACTTTTGTCTTTTTATTCTACTGAGTAATTTTATATTTAATTTAATTAATTTTTTATTTTATATTTAATCACTTAAATTAATTATTTTTTAATTTTACATGATTATTAAAAATATTAAATATTGTTGAATATTCTTTAAATTAAAAAGATAAACAAAAATATTTATTAATCATACCATATTTTTTATATTGATAATTATATAATATTTATTAATATTAACTCTTTTTCAACATATATTTGATTAATATAATTAATTAATAAATTATTAAAATATTAAAATAACTTAATTTTGTATAAAAAATTAAATTTTATATAATTATTTAATTATAACCGAGTCAATCGGTTCAACCTGTGACCCAATGATTGAACCAGTGACCCGGTGATCCAGTAGTCTCACCAGGTTGATTACCGGTTTAGTTCTGATAACTATGCTTTTACCAGAGTCGTTGGCGCTGCCTTTGCCAGAAATGCCTCCACCATTATATCTTGCTAGATTTGCTTTTTTATTTCCACCTCTATTCCCAACTATTATATCTCCTCCCTTGAATTTCTATTTTTTTAACAGAAAAATAAAAATTGTATATTTAATTTTTTATTTAATTGAATCTTGATTAATGTTTGTTAGATCTCGTGTAGTTTTGATTAAAATTTTTTATTAATTTAAGAGTTGTTAATGGTAACAGGGAAGTGGCGGTGATGGTGATTGTTTAGATGGCAATAGAAAAGAAATAGGGTGCTGGTATTTTGTGATAAGAATAATATTGATATTTTCATATGGTTGTAATTTATTTTCTATCTCTGTACTTAGTTATCAAACAACATAAAAATTATGTTTTATTATATCTATGTTTTTAGTGTACATGTATTTATGTTTATGTCTCAGTCCATTCATGAACCAAACGCAGCCTAATGGATTGAATGTGTTTGGTGACCTTTTGGGAGGAAAACACAGAAAAAAGACTTGTATCTATATTTCATTATGTTGGTGTGAATTGAATTTTGACCGAAGATTTATTTGAGGTGAGCATGATAGGAAAGATCTATTAGATGAAGTTAGTATTATATTTGATCTAAGGGTGTTGTGTTGAGCATTAAGAGCAAAAGAGAAGAAAATCTAAAGAAAAAGATTCTAGATCCACATGGTAATCAATGGATCCAGAGTTCGACTAGTTACAACAATAAGAGTCGAAGTAACAAGACTTTATGGTTCCATATAAACCATGGTGATTTACTTCTTGATTTATCGACAACAGTTGGAATGAAAAATTGAGATCTTCTAAATAAGCCCATAAAATGCAAATTAAGACTTGGTGTGAAGTAACAAGTAAATTAAGGTGGTAATCAAGCTGGGTTGATTTAGTGGTTAGTTTACTAGTATGCTTACGTAAGTGTCGAAAATTCGAAACCCGCATTATGCCTGTAGCAACCTATTGGACACTGACAAACTCTTAAATTGAGCTTTGACTACCGAGAATTAGTTCTTAGTCTTTTGGAATGAAAAATACCGTAAAAAACTAAAAAAAAAACCTTAGGTGGTGATATAAGATATGTTTGATATGATTGGTAGTCGAAAAAGCAATAAAGACTCAAAATGTGTAGAAGAAACACTTAATAGATTTTAGAGAAAAGTGAAGGCAGTCGAAAATATAAGTTAAGATCATAATTAAAACATGTTAAAATATAAAATCTGATCCTATAAAATAACTGTAATGAATGTCGAGTAATTTACTTGAACATCAAATAGGAGCAGGACATGGATGAATCTTTTGGAGGTTAATTTTAACTCTTTAAGTATAAACGTGGAGATAACTACTTAATGACTAAGAAATAGGATTCAATGTTAAAGACAATTGTCTATAATAGAAGAATCGAGGCTTATTATACAACTCACTTACATATTGAAATTTCAAAAAAAAAAAATTCAATCACACTGATGTCAAGAACAGCAATAAAATGCAAGTGCATGTGAATGTTTAAAAGATATTTTTTATCTTTATTAATTCCATTTTATTTTCAGTTTTTTCTTCTTGTCAATTTTTTAAGTTCTATTTTTTGTTTGTTTGTTTTTTTTTTTTTTGGATTGGGCATGGGTTGGACAAGGCCAACCCGAATCCCACAGCATAACCAAACTTTCACTCCATGATTCTCCACGCTCCACTCCCTACATTGAAATTCAAATTAAATGTCTGTCCCCTAGATGCTCTCTTCAGGAAGGAATGGAATCAATGAATCTCACATTCCATGAAACGTTGAGTGGAGAGACTCTGAATTAGATGGGCACACTTTCGAATTCAGACCAATTCGAATCAACCTTGTGTCACCGAATTCCCGCCAAAAGGGCGAGCCTCAGTCACTGCCTTTCACGGTCTTCATGATGCCTCTCCCCACGACTCTATTGTTGGTGTATACTGTCTGCTGCTCCTGCTTATCGATTCCTGATCTTGCAATAGTCCTTCCCCATCTCCATGATAGCCTCCAGAGGATTGTTGATGCTCCAGTTCCTATTCAGTCGCCCCATCGCCTCCAATAAAGCGACCTTGTGGGCTAATTGATTTCCCTCCCTCGGAGTCCACGTGAAGCCAATTCTGTTGTCTTTACCCTTTAATTCTTAGATATCTTTGAGAATCGGATCAACTTCTGTAATTCTACTTTTGGTTTTCAGTGCTTGCACAATAAGTAGATTGTCTGATTCAATTAGAATTTTCTGTATTCCTAAATTTTGTATCAAAACTACTGCATCCCTAATTGATGTGCTTTCTGCAGCTAGACTTGAATTTGCCTTTATCTTGTTGGTTACTCCTGCTATCAGCTTTCCAACTCCATCTCTGACTACTATTGTTGTGACTCCTTTACCTATTGTTGCCTTGAAGGATGCATCAACATTAGCTTTTACCCATGGCTCTGGCAGAGGATTCCAGGTAATGATTCTTCCTCTTCTCCTATTGTCTGTTGTTTCAACATTAAATCCTATTTTGAGAATTTTCTGAACTCTGTCTCCATTAATTTAGCTTTGATGATAGTTCTGATTGGATTGACCTCCTTCTTATAAAATAATGCTTGGTTACATACCTTCCAAATTTTCTAACACAAAAGGCTATTCTTCCCACCATTATCTCTTGGTCTGTTTTTGCTTCTACGTTTATTTTTCTTATGTTTTCAATGAATCAATCCCCAAAAGATAAAACCATATTCTCTGTCGGATTCAATTGACACTGAGCACTAAACCAGACTGCTCTTGTCCAGGGACATAGGAGAATAGCATGTTTTGTAGTTTCTACTGCTGCATTGCAAATTTGGCAATCAGGCTTCGTTGCTATTTTCTTTTTGAACAATTTTTCATTTATTGGAATTATATTGAGTAGCCTTCCACAAAACATCTTGATTTTCTGGGGAGCCTGTATGTTCTACAACTCCTTCTAAAGTTCTCTTCTATCCCTGCTTGATGTTGTTGAATCAGACTCTTATTCTACAAGCTCTTTCTTTGCCACATGATAACCAGTTTTTATTGTATAAATCCCATCTTGCCTTAATGGCCAAATAAGTTCATCATCTATCCCAAGGATACGGATTGGAGTCTTTAAGATTTTGTCCTTTATCTCCTGCGAAAAAATGGTAGCAATTTTTGTGACATCCCATCCCTGTCCCGGCATAATTAGGCACTCACTCTAGTAACCAAATTATTCCTACCACTGTATATTCTCTTTAGACCCAGTACCTAATTGTCCTCCCATGCCTTTATTTTTCTCCTATTACCTACACTCCACCTGCAGTTCCTAAGTAAAAAATCCCTTCCTTGAAGCATGCTCCTCCAAACCCACGACCCTGAATTATAATCCTTAGCCTCCCAAAAAAAACATTCCGGAAAATACAACGCTTTTAGGATTTGTGCCCAAGGAGTCTCGAGGTTCTCTGCTAATCTCCATGCTTGCTTTTCTAGATGAGCAAGATTTTGAATTTGAAAGTCCTTGAAACCTAACCCGCCATCCTTTTTGCTCAAAGTTAATTTATCCCAGCCCTTCCACTGAATACACCGTTCCTTTTCGGGCGCTGCCCACAAGAATTTGGAAATTCTTGCACTAAGCCGTTGACAAAAATTTTTTTTGAAAATCTAATCACGTTCATGGCATAAGATGGAATAGCTTGTACGGCCGCCTTAATTAAAATCTCTTTTCCGACTTGGTTTAGTAGCTTTTCCTTCTAACCTTTCAATTTGTTAATTACTTTTTTCTTAATCCATGCTAATGCTATATTCTTATACCTTTCCCAATATCCTGGCAACCCTAGATATTTTTCTGGATTGTCCCATGATGCGATTCCAAGAATCTCCTCTATATCCACTCTGGTTTTGATCGAAACATGTTCGCCAAAAATAATTTCAGATTTAGTCAGATTAATTCTTTGCCCCGACGCTTCCGTATATTCATTTAGGAGCAAAACTCTCTGGTACACTTCTTCCTCTTTTGCCTCTACTAGGATAATGCAGTCATCTACAAAAAGTAGATGTGTAATAATCGGTGCATTGGGCTTGATTCTAAATTCAGATATTTTGTTTTTCTTCTGTGCTTTCTTCATTAGAATTGAGAATACTTCAGCAGCTAAGATGAATAAATACGGAGATAAAGGATCACCTCGCCTTAAACCTCTTTGAGGGAATATTTTATTGGTCAACTCCCCACATTGACTCTAACTCTATAATTAGCTCCCCTCACGCATTTCATGACCAGTTGAACCCACTCCTTTTTAAAACTGAAAGTTTCTAGAACTCTTTCCATAAAGTTTCACTCAATCCTGTCATAAGCTTTACTCATATCTAACTTGATAGCCAAATTTTATGATCCTTCTCTTCCTTTTTTTCTTAAAGTATCGAACGCTTCTTGGACAATGACTATATTATCCTGAATTAATCTTCCACTCACAAATGCACTCTGAATAGGAGATACCAGCTTATCCAGCACCGTTCTCAATCTCTTGACCAAAATTTTTGTTATAATTTTGTAAATAAAATTGCAACAGCTAATGGGTCTTAGCTGATGCAAATTCTCTAGTTGTTTCACTTTTGGGATCAACACAATTGTTGTTTCACTTATCTTTTGTGGCAGAACTTGATTAATGAAAAAGTCCTTGACAACTTCACACACCTCCCCTTTTATGTCCTCCCAGTGTTTTTAAAAAAATACGCCATTCAGTCCATCTGGTCTCGGTGCCTTCATTCCACCCATACTAAACACCGCCTCTTTTATTTCTTCCTCTGACACTCCTTCAGTCAGCCATTCATTCATTTTAGAGGATATCCTCTTAGGTATTTTGCTGATATATCTTTCTAAATTAGTCGTTGCAGAAGCCTTGAACAGATCAGTGAAGTGATCCTCATTTAGCTTTAGCACTTCAACCTTTCCTTGTATCCAATTTCCTTGAGCATCTCTAAGTTTCTCAATTCTGTTCCTATCCCTCCTTTGAATAGGGGTAGCATGGAAAAAAATATTGTTCTTATCATCCCATTTTATCCACTTCAATATTGACATTTGACCCCAAACTTTTTCTCTTGTCTCCACAATTGCTCTATTCTAATCTTGGCTTGCTGAATCTATTCTTGTTGAAATTCAGCTAGGTTTGATCTTTGGAGTCTTTGGATTTTATCGCTTATTTTGGTGATCTCTTTGTCCGCTCGAAAAATTTTTTTTTCTCCATCTTTTTAATTCTTTCTTGCAATTCCTCATCTTATCAATGAGCTTGCCCCACCCTTGTGTCTTTGATGTTTGCTTACTCCACTTATTTCTTACCGTTTCATTACACTCCTCATGATCTTCCCAAAAAACTTCAAATCTGAATTACTTTGGTTTCTTTTTTTCGGTCTCAAAATTTAGTAAAAACGGGACAGTGATTAAAACTGATGGCTAGTCTTGCCACAAGAGCAGTATTTTGGTATAATTTTTTCCATTCCCAATTAGCAAGAGCCTTGTCAATTCTCTCCCTGGTTATAAAATCATTCTTCGAGTTGCTGAACCAAGTAAAACTCCCACCCTTCAAGTCAATATCCATGAGTGCATTATAATCAACAAAACTCCGAAAACATTCCAATTGACAGTCCGATAATATAGTGTGCAAACCCACCTTTTCGTCTTGGCTTAACATATCATTAAAATTTCCTATAAAAAGTTTAGGTACTGAACTGTCATCTCTCCTCCCACAACTTTCTTCTTTATACAAATTTTGACTGGCCATACACAAAATTTTCTATCCATTTATTTTTATTTTTATCTTCTATATTAGCTTTAATGATATTGTTACCTCACATGTAAACATTTATTTTGATATTAGTATTCCATAAAAGACATAGACCACCGGATAATCCCTAGAGTTCTACACAAAAGGATTCAGCATAATGCAATTTCTTCTTAATTTTGTTGATACAATCATATTTAACACGAGTTTCTATAAGAAGGACTATAGTGGGCTTAATTTGTCTACACAGATTTTGTAGCTTCGAGACTATCGCAGGTTAGCGGCACCCACGACAGTTCTAGCTTAAGCAACTCATGACAGGGGGTGGGGCATGGTAAGGTCCACCTCCCCAGCCATGATTTTCTCAAGCTCTGATGTTATCCCATACCTCACAATGCTCCTCTCTTCCGCTGTCCCTGCTTGTGGTTCACTTCTTCCTTTCTTATTTGCCTCTCCATGATGTCTATCTCTTATTGTGGCTTGAATAGACCACCCTTTATCGCTACCTTCTACATCCTCATGTCTTCTCTTCAGCCTTAAGTTGCAATTGATCCCCTGCACCAGTTCAATTTTTAGCGTCTCTGAAATTTTATTAATTTTCTCTCCTTCCAGCTCATCTTCATCCTCTTCCTTTGGCATTTCTACGAAGTATACTTTCCCTATTTTTGTTTCATGCCTTTCCTTGTCTATATTTTTTTTACATTTTCTCCAGCCGTGACCTATTTTTCTGCTTCTACTAAGTAAATATTATTTGTATTGGCCATCTCTTCCTTCAAGATTGAGCCCATAGTGTGTTTAGGGCCCTCAGTTACATCATGATCAACCTCCTCTAATCTATACTAAAAAAGGCATTCCTTCCTTTGCTTGCTGAAAAGTTCCTTAGGTGTAGTCTCTTTACTTTTGGGCTTGAAGCAACCAGGTGTAGTTCTCTCCCAACTATTAGCTTCCTTCTCTTTTCTTGTTGGGCCTTGACTATTCTAGCCCATTATATCCTTACCCCTCAATCTTTTTATGTTTTGACTAATATTCCTTTTCAGCCCTGCCACCTCTAGATCTCTCTCTTCAGATTTTTCTTTCTCTAGGATCAGATTTTCAGGGATATTGTTCACCTGTCCTTTCACTCCTAAATCTATTGCATTTCTTGGCTTTTCGCGCCTAATTACCTCCTCTCAGCCGGATTTTTGCTTAGACCTCCATCATTACTTTTTCTACCTCTATCTGTGTCATAATTTTTTTCACTCCATCTACTCTGCGTTTCATATACACGTGCCGCCTTTGTCTCCCCTAGCCCCTTCATTTTCTCATTCCTGCTCTTCTTTTCTTCCAAAAATCTTATCTGTTTGGCCTGTGCAACTGCTAAATATGGTGAGTATTTTGTCATTTGTGAATTTCATACCGCCTTTGCCTTCTCCTCCTTACATACCTTCTTGTTATGGCCAATTCTGCCACAGTTTAAGTAAAAACAATTCAACAATCTCTCATACTTAAAGTGTATCCATCTTTGAGGCAGATTATCCCTGTTCATCCAAAAGCCTGTTGGTAGTGGCTCATGCACGTTAATCGCCACCCTTATCCTTAGAAAGGTTCTGAATTCTGATTGTCACATTTTCCACCTTCGAATCTTCTACTTCTATTAAAATTCCCACCATATTATTACCTATTATTTCAGCTGCTTTCCTGTAGATGAACTTTAGAGGCAGCCCATGCACTTGAATCCAAAATTTCATGTGCTCATGTTTTACCTTCTGAATTGATTCACCTTTACACACACTATGGTCCATTCTTCAAAACTTGAATGTTTTTTTATTTTATCTTTGAAATGTATGTGCATCTTATTCTTCCCTACTTCAACAAAAAACATTCTTTCCGAATTTTTCTATATACCCATTAGTATCTGTTTGTTTGTTTTAAAATTTAATTTCTTTTTTTGATAATATTTTTTCCACCAGATTGATGCTATTTTTATTGAATTCCCTTTGCTCGTTTGTGGTAAACGACTGAACGTGATGACTCTTCCTTCAATTGATTCTAAGCTGTAGGTTGCTACTTGCTCTTCTCCTCGCATTGACATAATTAGTTTGGTTGTTGGGTGGTATAATTCTCACCTAAAAAGATTAAGATCACTCGACGAATAAAAATTCCTCCCTGAAAATTAAAACCAAAGTTTTAGAACCCCCAAACATTCAGTTCATCTTCAATTTTAGTTTTATTTTAAATTACATGTTTGATTTTTATTTTTCACAGGAACACTAAATTTTTTTTGTAAGATCTCATTCAGTCAATAACATAATATTTATATTCATTTTTTACTATTTGTAAAATTTATTTCGATATTCATAATTGATAAATTTTAACGTCGAATTTAAAAATATATACATATATCTGTTTTCTAAATTAAGATATTGATATAAAACTTAGTTGATATCTTTTTTAAAACAAAAAACTCAAAATTCAAGCCAATTACGTTAATATCGTTATTCAACTATGTTGTTCTAAATCAAGTGGCCGAAGATCCACATTAGTATTTTCCAAACTAAGATTAAAATATCGAAAATGCTATGTCTTTTAAATTTTAGCTTTTAGTAAGTTTTTAAATTTAATAATATATTATTTTAATTTTTTATACTTATTTTTACGGTACTGATTATTAAAAAATTCGAAAAATTATTTATTTTTTATTTATTTATTTTCTCTAAAAACTGAATAAAAAATAATTTTTAAAAGATATTTAATTACACTAAAAATATTTGGTCAACATAGACTCCACAACATGCTTAGTCATTAAGTACAACTGCTCATTATTAATTTATTATGTTACCGCGTAAAAGCTTGGACAAGATCATGACCAAGTCTCTCTCCCATCTTAGAGCATGGTCGGTCTTTTCCATATACAATTGACCAACTCAATTCTCGCCCATTCTCAATTCAGTACCCCCAAAAAAGAAATGCAGATACATTGATATGGCATATTTAATATTCAACAAAATTTGTAAATATGTCACATTACATTTGCATCCAACAAAAATCATGTTCCTGTTAATCCGATACACCCCTCCAATTAGATTTGTTATTTGCACCCTGTCATTGGCCAATGAATTGCTGCATGCACAAAACGGGGTTCGAACTCCCGACATATACTTAAGCGGACGAGTGAGCTGACCATTCGACCAACCCAATTTGATTTGCAATAATATCTTTTAATTCAAAACATTTCACTCGCATTTGTTTCTGACCAAAAACAAATTAGTTAAAGCTTACATAAATACATAATGCTTCACTTTAAGAAAAGTAAACTGATAAAGAAAATCTTTTGGTAAGATATTCTCATCTGGAATAATAAATTCCAACTACCAACAAAAAATAGAAGATAAGTAGATAACATAACATTAATCTCTATACATGTAACAATATAATTAGGTAAAGCGTCTAATTCAATTATTAATTGTCTCGATAGTACGACAGAAAACACTCTCATAAACGACACGATTTCTAGCAAAATAACGCGTTAAACGGCGAGTGTTAGGGTCGTGATTCGTGTAGTTAATTAATCTCTTCAATTTCTTGTTCGACCCTTTTGACAAGGCATTGCACTTTCCTCAATCACCATTTTTCACAAAACACTTCTCAACTACCATACCCCACAACACCATAACACATTCTAACTAACAATTAAGTACGAAAAAACAAAAAAGATAGCAGCTTTCTAGTTTCTAGAGCTGGATCTCCATTGAATTCTTCCGTTGAGAGAGGATTTTGTTTCTGGGTTTTCTTGATCTTTCCAAAGGGTTTCAGCTTCTGTGTGCTAGCATTGATCACTGGTACCAGAAAAGGCAAAAATCGTTGCTTTTTGGTCCCTTGATGATCTTTGAGATGTGGGGAGATAATGGAGTTCCTGCTGATTCTTTCTATCAAATTCGCCCTGAGTGCATCAACGATGTTCCCGTTTCAAGATTTAAGATCAAGGTCTGTTCCCTCCTTTTGGGATTCCTTTTTTTATCTTTTAAATTTGGTATTGATGAAGAACTAATATTATTGGATAGTTGGAAAATTTGTGCTGGGATTTTTATGAGCAATGCACGTGGGTATGAGTTTGAAACGGTTATATGAATGTATTAAGTCATTTGAGCTGTATTGAGCTACATCAGTTACTTGTTCATTTGGAATTTAAGATGATTGAAAACCATACACTCGGATAAAGATGTTGAGTGGGTTGTCAACAATGGTTGTGATGATGGTGTTTTTATCCATATAGCTTTCATATATAACTAAAACTCTATCTAATAGTTTAAGCTTTTTGACCATAAACTCTATCTAATAGCTTAAGCTTTTTGAATAAATGGTTTCACGACATATAGTTCCATGCCTTAGGGGTATATTCATTTAACTATTTGTTGTTTATTAATACTACATATGGACTAGACTGCTAGTTTTAATAGGTTGATTGCTTTGCTGATAAGATTAAAACTTTTGTTTTAACTTTAAAAAAAAAACCTAAAAGAAAGTTGAATTTGAGTGTGATACCCTTGGTAATTTGTAATGGATCATGACAAAGACAAACACAAAATTATTGTCCTTGTTGGGTTTCATTCTTGTGAGACATTAAATAACAAATTAATTACATGATTCTGCAACTGGATACAAAGTCATACTCTATGTATATTTTGATTGCCAATCTTGATACACTGATATGATTTTCTTTTGTTTTTTACTTGTCTTTCCAGCCCGGTAAAACACTGAGTCCAAGAAAATGGCATGCTGCTTTTACTGAAGAAGGATATCTGGATATAGGAAAGATTCTAAGGCGAATCTACAGAGGGGTAAGTCCATATTTTTAGTTAAAATGCTTGTTCACTGTACTATGCTTAAGATATGAAATTTCGATCCTCTCCTACTTTCAATTATATTATGTCTGGTGCTATAGGAAGCTATAGCTGATAAGAAAAACATGGGGTATTTCGCTTTTTATGCAAGTTAGGTTGGACTAACCATATAATATAGTTGAAAACTTTTATTTCCTGTTTTGGTTTTCTTTAGAATATGAGATCCTATTACTATGGCTGGCATTGCAGTGTGTACATCAATCTAAGTATCAGTTTTCTTCTTACATAAATCTGTGTTCATTCATGAAGGACAGACAGATGATAGTGATAGAAAATTCGTTTCCCAATGTTTGGTTTTCTTCGTATTGAATTTTTTCTTCCTTCATGATCATGAGTGTGCATGTAACAGGTGATCATATATTCATATTACTATTTCTTTTATTTTGGCTAAAATCTTCATCAACATAGGTTTGCTTTGTGCACAATCAAAAGAAACGAACAAGTATTTCTCTTTATATGTGACTAGGGGGGTTGTTTCTTACTTTAAAATGTTTATTGAATCAGGGAATCCATCCATCGATTAGGGGAGAAGTTTGGGAATTTCTACTTGGTTGCTATGATCCAAAGAGTACATTTGATGAACGAGAACAAATAAGACAGAGTCGAAGGTAATCAAGTTTTCCCATTTCATGATTATATTTGATAAGACTCCTTTGTGTTAACCTTTATTATAATCACAGTATCCTAAAAAATATAAAATATTTATGAAAATGGAATGTCTATAATGTCACTGACTCACTGTAGGCTTGATAGGCCTAAAAAAGATGGGAACAATTGCTTCCACACCCTTCATTCAGGGACAACACAATAATACTTATGATTTGAAACTGTCATTTCTGACTTTTAAATATAACAAATCATTACCCGAGCATCAATTATCAATTATATGTTTCTATTGTCAGGTTAGAATATGCTAGATGGAAGGAAGAATGTCGCCAAATGTTTCCTTTTGTTGGAAGTGGTAGATATATTTCATCTCCTGTAATTACTGATGATGGTCAACCGATTCAAGATCCATCAGTTCTGCTGGAATCAAATCCAGACAAGGGATTGGTTTTAGTTCCTCAAGACAATTATAGGTCTTCAAGCATAGATGCCAGAAATAATTTAGAAAAGGTGACAGACAAGAGAGTAATCCAGTGGCTGTTAACTCTTCATCAAATAGGTTTGTGAATCATTCTTACTATCTTTTGTGTTTCTGTTATTAGGTACTACTTATGTTTTAGGCATTCAAAGTCTAAGTTTTAAGTGAAACAATCCCAGCAATTATTTTCTGCATGAAATGCGTTGTTATACAAATGCTATAGCTACCTTAGTTGCCCTTTATTTTGATTTCTTTTAAATGAGTAGGAATGTAGGTACAGTTCTCTTTTGGAAGTTTTCCCATGTGTTAAGATAAAATTGTACCACTATAATATGATTCACATGGTGGCTGACCATTTTCGTGCACAAACTCATTTAGGTCTTGACGTGATTCGCACTGATAGGACATTGGTCTTTTACGAGAAGCAAGAGAACTTGTCAAAATTATGGGATATTCTTGCAGTTTATGCTTGGCTAGATAAAGATGTTGGCTATGGTCAAGGTGAGTTTTTATACAAGTGGGCCACTTGAATCTCACTTGTTTGATTCTTTTTTATTATTATTATTTTATAGAGAGCAATATTATATTTTGATATTCCTATGGATTTAAGTTTGAAGATCCTATTCCTATCCCAGTATTAGTGATAATTTCATTTAACTGCTTTTTATTGTTCTTTTGTATTTGAAAAGTTTATTGACCCTATACTTTTAACTGATTCAATTTTGAACAGGGATGAGTGACCTATGCTCACCTATGATAATTCTTCTTGAGGATGAAGCAGATGCATTTTGGTGCTTTGAGCGTCTAATGCGCAGACTTGTATGTACCTTTTCTCTATGCTCTATTTTATGACCAACTTCTTTTTAGAGTTTTGTATGTGAACATTTGGTGAAAAGACTGAAAATAAATAGATGAGTGTCTGATTAGTAGATTTTCCCTCTAACATGTGCAAGGTTTTTTAATCAGGTACATTAATTCGGGCTATAGGTCCTTCAGGGAAAAAAAATGGGGAAAAAAATCTGTTCATGGTTTTGTGCATCTTTGTTCTCTTTTAAATTGAGTAAATAACCATTTTGGCACCCGAAAGATTCTGATTTTAACAAAACGGATTCCTACTCTTTTTTTTTTTTTTGACAAAATGAACATTTAAATATTTGCTATGTTTGATAAAATGTTCTAATCATTAACCTATCACTCTGAACAATTAGGCCATTTTGTCAAACAAAGCAGATAGTTCAGGGTTCATTTTATCAAAAAAAAATGCGAGGGTCCCTTAATCCGTTTTCTCAAAATGAAAATCTGAGATGCCAAAATGGCTATTTACTCCTTTGAAACAGATATATCTTGTTTAACCTGTACGATCCTTGTGATCAGTTATCTTTACTTTATGGCTAGGTAGGCACTATGGATTTTATTTGAAGTTCTTCAAGCAATCAACTTTGTCTATGTTACTTATGATGTGTTATTGAATTTTTAAAGCGAGGTAATTTCAAGTGCACTGATCGTTCTGTTGGAGTGGAGACTCAACTGAGTAACTTGGCTTCAATTACTCAAGTATTAGATCCAAAACTTCATAAACATTTAGGTATTTCCTTGAAATGCAAGTCCTGTACTTTATTTACTGTCCAATTCACAATAGAATTTTTTCTAACTTTTGATGTGTCATTGTTATGTTAACAAATAATTAATGAAAAATGTATTGTTATGACTATAAGTTGTTAACGGATGTTTCTTGTTATGCTGTCTTCTGAAAACAGAGCAACTAGGTGGAGGTGATTATCTGTTTGCTTTTCGGATGCTAATGGTTCAGTTTCGTCGAGAATTCTCCTTTTGTGATTCACTATACCTTTGGGAGGTGTGTTTAGCTTCAGTTGTATTTTCGAAATATATCGTCTTATATTTCTTGAACAGAAATCTTAAGTTGCTCTGAGGGGGTGTGCAACCCTTATATTTATTCCATTAAAACTGTTTATAGAATAAGGATCCCTTTATTTTGAAGAAGACATCTTAGGAATCTATGTAACATGATGATTGACAACTAATTACTTGACATTTTTAACAGATGATGTGGGCTCTAGAGTATGATCCTGATTTGTTTTGGATGTACGAGGATGCTCGGAGAGCTCCTACAAGCGCCGAGAGCTCTAGAGGGAAGGTGAAGTCAATTAGACAATGTGGAAAGTACGAGCGAGAAAATATGAGAACAGGGGCAAAGAACTCCGAAACTCCTCTTCCTATATCGATTTTCCTTGCTGCTAGTGTGTTGAAAGATAAAAGCTCAAAGCTACTACATGAGGCAAGGGGTCTGGATGATGTTGTCAAGGTTAGTCTTGGGATATATTTGTTTAACTCATTTGTTCACATTGAAAGCTGTCTTAAGAGAATCTATATTTTATCATTTGATATTGAACAAGGACCTATTATTCTTTAACAAATTTTCTTCTATGTATATATATAGTAATTAATTCCTCTTTGGTTCTCTGGTTAATTCTTTTCAGATTTTGAATGACATGACTGGAAATCTAGATGCTAAAAAGGCTTGTTCCGGGGCTATGAAACTTCATAAAAAATATTTGAGAAAGGTAATTTGATCTCATACACTATTTTACCCTTACTTCGATTTTGATACACTATCATCCATACCTCTATTTTTAAGGCTTTTAATTGAGTGGTTGAGTCAAACAATTTTTGCTGGATAACATGATATGTTTGGATGTCTCTGGGTACTAAGAATGTATCAAAATTGAATTCTGACTTTATGCTTATCTCTTTTAGATAATTACATTATGCATGTCCCCTCAATACAAGTATTTTGCAATTTTGCTGCAGGCCAAGAAAACGTAAGACTGAATATATCCAATGATTTTTGTTCACTGATCAAGCGAGGTGTTGCTTCCTGCAATGTAACTTGTTATTCATGGAGACAATAATGGAGTCCACCAAATTTGGACTGGAGTTACAAGATTGAAAAGAAGGATCCAAGTATACATCCATCAAAACTCTTGAGGGATAATTGTTGTATTGTGACATAATTTCATTTTTTGAAAATATTCTTGTGTAAAAGAACAAGATTGTATGTGGGACTGAGATTGTAATTTGTACTGTGCAATATATTTGTTGCAAAAAGAAAGAAAAGCAATAAAAAATTCAAAAATACAGGAAATAGTTATCTGTGTTAGCCTTCAATTTCTGATATTTCTCTTTGTCCAGTGGTTAGTTTCTTTGAATAAAAATTTATCATTTCTACTTCTCAATCAGCTTCTTTTGAAAGGAGAATGCCTGGGACACTCGGTTTTTTAGGGTTCATATAGCAACTTTCCAGCACAAATTTGTATTAGTCTAATAGTTAGCTTATTAATCTACTTAAAAGTCTTGGAATTTGAATTCTGTCTTGTGGATATAGCAATTTATTAGCTAATAACAAATCTTTAAATAAAGCTTAAAGTGTGGCAAAAAAAATTGGAGAAGGAATAAAACGAAAAATAATGAAATTACTTCATTTTAATTCTATTATTTTAACAACTGTTCCAATTCTCCCGATACAATTTTATTTAAATCCAATTCAAGTCAATTACATTCAGGTTAATTCGAATCATTTCCAACCATAATCATGCAATCAATTCTATAATGAGACTAAGATATAATAGGGTGATATATATTACTTTTATGTATATTATTTTTATATAATCAGTGTTTTTAGTATGAAAAATGATTCAAAAAAATAAAATTATCTTTTATACTAAAAAAAAAATTTAATTTTGATACGCACGTTGTTAATGTAAAGTTGTTTTAATTTATATTTGCATCTAATTCATCTCATTATAATGTAAACAAAAGTAATAATTTTTTTTAATATTAATAGCGTGAATAATCATTTAGAAAAATAGATTTAATTAGAGGACTGCAAAAAACATTTTACATTATTAGTGAATCAAAATTACTCTAAAAAAATAATATGAAAAAGTTATTTGAATCTCATTTTCTGATCCACTATATAACTAAAAAGTAATAAAAAAAACAAAAAGTAACATACACTAAACATATCGTCACACAACAAAAGGTCCAGCTAATTGTGTAATAATATATGTATGTACTAGTCATAAGTCAAGCACTGAACTGAAAGTTCACATTTCGTTTTGTTAACACAAACACACTGAATTACTTCGTCATCATCCTCACATTGTTAGCTATCTTCCCCGTTCGGTTTGTTTGTATGGTCTTTTAATGAGACCAATACAACCCCTGAAGAAGCATAAAAAAATAAAGCATATTGAAGTGTTCCAATGAGACAAAAAAAGAGATGCATGTCAGTGCGTCGCGTATGCATGCATATTAATAAGGTCAGAATAAACGTTCGGTCATGGCGAAGAACGACAAGAATGCGATGATGGTGACAGCAAGGAAACTGATCGGAGAAGACTTGATGCGTGAGGAACCATTAGAAGGAGTAGTTGGAGGGAGTGCACACTCTTCACCATTGAAGTAAACCTTCGTTGGGAATGCATCTCTTCTGATGTTGAATTTCTTCGAATGCTTCTTCTTGAAGGACAGCACGGATTGCTGCTTCCCCGGCACGTGTGGGTCACCGATGCGGCTTCCATTGGTGAGTCCCACCAAATAGTTCAAACCCTTAAATCCTTGAAGGAAGACGGTTCTAAGGCCTGGGATTCTGGTTCCGTTGAAGGAGTAAACTTCATCGAAATCTCTGAAAGAATTGTTGTGGAACTGAAGAGCAGTGAACCAATCATCGAAGGCGTAGCGCTCCCAGTTGAAAAGCGTGATCCTTGCTGTCCATCCAGTTTTGTAATCGGAGTTGACGTGCCAGTTGATGCTAACGGGACAGTTATCGCCGCAAGGCATCCGTTTGGGAATCTTGAAATGCTTCATCTTGGCCCACGCTTTCATCTTGGCAGTTCTGTTAACAAACGGAACGAGAAGCGCGTCGGGTGGAATAAGCATGGGTGGTGCCTTTGCGTTGCATTGCTGGTAACCGTCACAACCGCCACAAGCGCAAGTGTTGCAGGGGATGGCGGATTCGTTGTAGAATGCAGAGAATGAGACGCAGCACCTTGTTTTCTGAGGCTGTGGCTTTGTCATGTTGCAAACGATGTGCCAACTTGCGACGGCGGTGTGAATAGCCTGGAGACCTGATGGGTCAGGGTACTCTGCGGGGTCCACTCTGACCGGTGGGCCGCACTTGTAGTGGGGGTTGATGACGCCGTCGATCTTCCATTTCATGGGTGGTGTGAGTGCTGTTCTGTTGTTATCTGGTGGAATCTTGAAAACTTGGAGCTGGAACATTGACCTGGCTTGGTTCCTGTCCATCACAGGTGACAGCACTGTGCCATTCCTGCAGCACCATGGTAGCTTCCCCACCTTTTCATCGTCTTTTCTCTCAGAAGGAAGATCAGAGATAATGGGCCTCTTCTCGCAATTGGCGACTTGGGTGAAATCAAAGTCCCTGTAGTACTGGCCTGCAGGGCCATACAAGCATTCCGAAGGGTCCTTGACGCGCGCGAAGGCACCTTTCATGCTGTAGATGAACTCGCCCCTCTGCCATTCCCACGTGAGGTTCCAGTGGTCCAGCCGTCCCAACGGGTGGTTGTTTTGGATGGTCACCTCAGCGTAGTAGCTCGTCTGGTAAGCTTGTAGAACGTCGTATGAAATGGTTAAATCCCCTTTGCCACGTGCTGGGTACTTTGTCTTCTTAAGTGCCAATGCCTTCGCTTTAGGGTCTTTTCTACAACACACTATCATTGTTGACCCTGCATCATGCATCCACAAACATACACAATCATTTCAAATCTTGTTTCGTAATGGAATACTTTCAAATTAATATGGACATAAAAGAAAAAATTAGCCAATTTTGCTAGTTTACAGAAAATAAAATTAATAAACAATTTAAAATATTTGATTAAATTATCTTCATACAAACAAAATTGCATTATAAGTTTCACCGGACATACCTCTGCGAGAAGAGGCGGGACACTTGAAGCCACTATTGATAAGCTTAATGGTCTTAGGCATGGGGGTGGCGCCATCACCAAGACCGAACTGTGATCCTTTCATTCCAACTCTCACCGACATTTGTGTAAAATCATTAGCCGTCAAGATCGCAGTCTTTAGATCCACCATTGGGTTTCCGGCGATCGTGGTGCCGTTCCCCACGGCAGCCGGGAAGTCCTCGGCGTCGATGGGGACGGCGCCGTCCATGGAAACCAATATTTCTCGGTGTTGGAACCCAATGTACATCCTCCAGCCCTTCACCTCCTCGTCACCGACGTTTGTAATCGTGGCTTGGGACGTGAAGGCATATGCTTGATTTGACTTGTTCTTCACGAATGGGTATTCCTTCTCGCGTGATATCAGCGTGTATGTTAGGAACACGCCATTGCAGACCTGCAGTTCTGCTGGTGGAGGCGGAGGAGCTGGAATTACCTCAACGTCGGTCGCTGGTGCAGCTGTGGTCACGACGGCCCCCTTGACAGGCTTGGCCTTTTTGACGACGGCCCCGTCTGCATCATCTGTAGCCGCAGCTGCTGCTTTTCCAGCCGCGGCGCCGTCTGC
The DNA here is from genome assembly GCF_014773155.1 of Arachis stenosperma. NCBI lineage: Eukaryota > Viridiplantae > Streptophyta > Magnoliopsida > Fabales > Fabaceae > Arachis > Arachis stenosperma. The sequence goes on from NC_080384.1 coordinate 36,823,003, forward strand.
TTCATCTGCAGCCTCAGCTGCTGCTTTTCCAGCCGCGGCTGCTGCTTTTCCAGCTGCGGCTGGCTTGTCATCCTCAACCGCGACTAAAGCCGTGGTGGGATTATTGTTTGCCTTGGCTGCCGCGATGTCAGCCGCGGCTTTATCGTCGATATCGGCCTCCCCGTCTTCAGTCGCGGCGGGCTTGTTAGCCGCCCCCACAACTGCAGCCTTGGCTGGTTTGCCAATCTTGGCTTCCGCGGCTGTATTATCTAAATTGGTCTCGTCGTCTGCCAATGCCGCCGGCTTGGTTTTGCCGGCGTCAGCACCGGCTGCATTTTGTCCTTGAGAAGGACCAAAGCTCAAAAAGAGAAACAGGAATATCAAGAGTAGGGTTGTGTACGTGGAAGCTGCTTTCCTTTTAGCAACTTCCATCGTTCTCCTTAAAAAATCTGATCAATATTTTTTTTATTTTATTGTGGGCTAGGATGAAGAGAGGTGGTGGTGGTGATAATAGCGGCAATGATGGTTATAGGAAAATATCGCCGCCGGAGACGGCGAAGCCGAGTGGGAAAGGTTAGGAAGTGAATAAGGAAAACGGTTAATATATGAATTTAGGAGAACCTTGTGATGGTGGAGCTTTGTGCCGCTGGTTTTTGCGATTGTCTCGGGGAACAGGCCGGTATTGTGAATGTGATATTTTTGGTAAGAAAATAAAGATTGCACGCTATGCATGCATGGTATTAGTGGGTGAGAAAATCTAGCGTATAATATATATGTGGATTATTAACAGGTTGATAAGGAACAGGGTCCTATTAAATGAGGTGAACATCTAAATGTGTATCTTTAAAACGACATGAGTAAAGCCTAAATATGGAAGTTTATGTTTTTTTCGTCTATCTATATATGTAAAATGTTGTAAAAAAACGTTAATTCGGGTGAAGCGGAAATTTTTGTGCAATGTAACTAAATAGGTTGTAAATAATTTAATTTCAAACCATCAACTTTGGTGTTCTTTTCTTTTCCTTTTTTTTTTTTAATCAACGGCTGTCAAATTTGGTAGTTTGTTATAATACTTTGTCTTTTGGTTTTATTGTCTATTTTTGGGTACGCAGCTCCTATTCTTATTACAGACTCGGTGGGTACAAATGTTCAATTGGTTAAAACGGTTTACCACTCTCCTTGAGCGAATGGAGTATAGTATTATTAAAAACTAATTAAACTAATTTTCCGAGCTAAAGTATTTGTTACATGATAAGGTGACAGTTTTGTCGGTTAGTTAGTTAGGTGTTCACTTGGTCGTAAAGAAAACTAATTCAAGTAGAAGTTTTATGTTATTGAGTTTTATATTTTCCTGCTACCCAAAATATAATTACTTTCAAAAATCATTTGTTTTCAAGTTTTATAAAATTTATTCTCAATATCGATTATTTAAGAATAATATTATTTACATATCTTTGTTAAACTTTGGTCAAAACATTTTCGAATATCAACCATTCCCGAAAGACTTGAAATTTCAAGAGAGTTGTGCTGTAAAAATTTCAAGATAATTTTGTTTTGTAACGGGTTAAGAATGGAAGATTTGAAAATTCCTCAGATAAAACAATACTAAAATAATCTTTATAATTAGTACTATATATTATTTGCATTATTACTCACATAAGGATATATTCTTTTTTTTTAATTTAATAAATACTATGCGAGAATCACATGTTACGGAACAAAGAAGGAAATTTCTGAAAAATAGTTTCTGAAAACGAAACGTGGAAACTTCCCATCTATGTATTTCCTTTCTTTCCATACAAATTTTGGCAGAAAAGAACATTCAAATTTTCAGTTATATACTAAAGCTGATCAAAGTCATGTACAAACTCCTATTCAGTATAACATGAATGCAACTTTTCTTTTCTGATGTACATCACATGATTTCCTTCACCAAGTAGTCAAAAACTATGTCAGATCAGTTGACAGTTATCTCGTCCAAATTACTAATGTCCTCTGTGAATTGAGTTTTTGGCTCTAAATCAATGAACTGGTTCGATTTGCTAGCTAGGTGTGAAATGCTAACTCTTCCCTGCCGCTTAACATAATCAGCAACAGCTTTCATTTCTTCCTGCGAGATGTATATGTATTTCCCTCTATCATCCATCACACCCGAAAGCCGGCCTGGTGCTCAAAAATAAATTAATTAGGCTTTTGCAGGAATCCACAATATCTAAGACAATAGATGCAAAAAAACCACCATTTCAACAATACATGAATTTTAGTTTTGTGGAATTGAATCTAAGTGACATGATGATCACGGTAATCGTGATTAGAACATTGATCTCCCTAATAGCTGTTATATTCAGCAATAAGCCAAAACACGGAGAGGGGGCCACAGTGCTGTTTTATATAAGCCTAAGCATGTGATGAAAACATATTAACATTTTTTAAATCAGGTACACGATTTAAATTGATTTCCACATATTCAAAAGTTTTCCTTCTCCATAACAAAAATTTGGAGTTACACAGACTTGCAAAAGAAATGCAGTACTTAATTTATTGTAGAAATGCTTACAAATGGAACGATGTCAAGAATGTATAAATTTTAACTTCTTTCAAGATGCATGCAATGAATTTAAGAGCAAGGCTCTTACCCATACTTTCCAGATTGGTGATGCGGTTGATACATTCCTGCATTAGTTGAGCATGTTGTCAAGAAGGAAGTCCATGGAAAAATATATAAATGAAGGCAAAACTATAACAATTTGATTCATCTACTGATATGTTGCGTTAATGTTGAGTCAAACAAGGTATACATATTGATTTATTACCTAGAGAGCTTAAAAAGGGATCCAAAACCCATGAAATGTTATGGTGAACAGGATTTTTGTTTCTGGTTTCTTTTTCTGAAAGGAGGGAAGGGAGTAGAGGAAGCCTGACTTTCTAATATATCCTTTCACTTTTCTGTCTTTTGCCTCGCATTAAATTATACTGAGCAGAAATTAGATAGTGGGAATTTAATGGTCAGTAAAGTTGGTGGCTTATGTATATGGGTCACCAGACACTCTAGTGGCATGCATCACTACGAATAGAAGTATAGGATCAGCTTATGTATAACCTAATATTAATAATTTGTGAATTGGCATGTGTTCTCAGTCAGATATCCTTTTGTAACACTCCAAATCAATAAACTTATCAGCACAGCATAATTATTATGTTATAATGCTTTCTCCCAGTAACACTTATATTACATTTAGTGTAGGAAAAACTAAAGGGGCACCTGATGGAATATAAAGGCTAATTCAGATAAAAGATTAGGAAATAAGGAATACCTGCGTTCGCAATTTAAATTCTGCAGCAAGATCTTCTAAGGGAACACATTTCTGCTTCTGAATAATTGAAAAAACAAAAAAGAATTAGAATAGCTACAAAACCTATATTCAAAGGTAATGTGAATCCTAGTTAATGCTGAATATATAAATTTTGACAAATTTAGTAAGGGGGGAAAAGTTAAGTGTAGAAAACACAACAGATCAGAGAATAACCTGTATATATTCAACAAAATTGGATAGCAAGTCTTCAGTACCATCCTGTTCTTCTTCAAGGGTACCTTCATCATCAACTGAAAATTCACCTTTCCACTTCTCAAATTCTATTGCCGCAGCCTCCTCCTCCTTAGCCTTCTGAGCTTTGGCTTCCTCTTCCTGTATGAAAGTGAAACACGATAAAACATATGCATTTTTTCAATTAAACGGTAAGAAAGTTAACATCAAATCAGCAACAAGGCTATTAACTCACCAACTGACGCTCCTTTGCCTCACGTTCTTCATCCTTCAACCTCCGCATCTCTGAGTAACGATCTTGTTTGGCCTGCTTCGACTCTCGTGCAGCATCTTCAGCCTTCCAAAAAGATGTAACACAATGCAAATACTACTCAAACTTCAAAGGAAATGGAAAAACAAGAATTTCAGTCAAATATTCTTCAAAGTCCTTGTATCCAACTCTCGATGATTTACGCATTTGCTTGGGAATTGAAGTACAGATTACATATTCTCAATGCATCTTAAATGCACACAGCACATTTGCTATACAAGGTGGTAACAAGCCACATCAGAAATAACAATCAAGAGAAAAACTAATTCAGTAATTCCTATTGTTTTTAAGTATCAAGATAACTATAGCCGTCTTTTTTGGTCAATATACATGATAAGAAATGGATACCTGTCGGCGAGCTTCCCTCTCTTGCCTTTTAATCTCCTTTTTCTTTGCTGCTCTAGCCTCGTAATTCTCGCCACCAGCAGCTTCATTCTCACTTTCATCGCCAGACTCTGTTTGCATGCCATGTATACAATTGATCATTTGATCTCACAAATGTGTCAAAGTTTCAAGATGCAACATGCATATATGCTTCCAAAACATCGGTGTACACATCACATACTAACAGCCTAATGACAAACCGTTCACTAAACAAATATAAAATCCCTAAATAACACCCTAATTCTCCATTCTAATTCGAATTACATCTCCTAGAATTTTAATTTACAAAATAATTGCATTCAAATGCAAAGAAATACGCCGAAACGCAAGTAAAAATGATTAAGCTCAATCCAAATGTATAACAAACCTTCGGCAGTTGCAGGCGGAGCTGTCGAAGTGCTAGCTCCAGATGCAGCAGGTCTCCGACGCATTCGGCGGTTTCCGGCTGGGCGCACCACCGCTTCTCCCCGGGGAGCCTGAGGATTTCGTTATTACAGTTAATCTAAGCAATCCACTTCTATTTTCAAAAGCTAAATTTTATCGATTCTAGGGTTTTGGATTGTAGATGAAAAAATGAAAAGAGAATAGAAAGAGTGGAGCACCTGGACCGGTTCATCGGCGTGAGGATGTGGTTGAGAATCCTGGCGGCGTTTCCATAAGTACAGTGGAATCAGTGCTACAACCAGAAGCATCGAAAGTATAGCTACGAAGAGTTCCTCCATTGCTGCTGCAGAATCAGCGCAACGTTTTGGGATTTTTTTTTTTCTTTCCTGTTTTGTTATTTATTTGTTTGGTGTTGGGAAAATTGATTTTCTGACGTTTCGGGAAATTTTATGCGTTATGACTTATGAAACATATACTTCAAATATTGGATGTATTTTTTTTTTGTCAATACAACACCCCCTAGTCATACACATTACATACTCTGTTTCACCGAGATTCAAATCCATGTGGCAGTTTTAGGAGGCAAATATATTTGCCATTAGCACAAGCCTCAGCCACAAATATTGGATGTATTTAGTTGTTGTAACTTAGTTCAGTCATAAATTAGTATTTACAAGTCACTATAATCAATTTTTATTTTTTAATGTGTATAAAAATTATTTTGGATCACTTGAGAGGTTTATCTTGAGAGGTTTATGTACTCGTCCACCTAAATAAATATCATTTTCAATTATTAGCGGACAACAAATTTTAAATTTATAATAAATATATTCTTGATATATATTTAAAGAAACTTTTTAAATATATTAATACACTAGTATTTTAATAAATTTTAACCGTTAATCTTAATTATATATTATATATATTTTTTATAATTAAAATCAATAATTAAAAATTATTAAAATATCAATATATCGATATACTTTAAAATTTTTTTATAGTTAATTCTTCTATATCTCTAAATTCTTTTATATCTCTAAACACTTTCACTAGGACTCTCCTATCTACCAAAAAAGAAAAAACCTAGTGTTGCTTGGAAGGTTAATAGCAATATATCGATATACTTTAAAATTTTTCTATAGTTAATTCTTTTATATTTCTAAACACTTTCATTAGGACTCCCCTATCTACAAAAGAGGAAGAGACCTAGTGTTACTTGAAAGGTTGAGGTGCGTGAGGCGTCAGCCTTGCATCGTAGCAATCGCCTCCCCTTCCCCACACTTGTTATTCCTCTTCTTTTTCTTTTTTCTCCTATAGATCTGTTTAAAAAATAAAAAATAATTTTTGATCTTGAGATATTTTAATTAGAATTTAAGATATTTGATATTGTTAGTCTAAAAAAATGGCTTTCTAAAAGTAGCTTCCATTTTGGTCACAAAGAGTAGAACACCAATTATAAGAAGATAACTTGCCAATTTATAATAGCGAAGATGCTATAAATTTATGTAACCATGTAACCAAGTTGACCTAATATAAAAAAAATTTAATATCATTAAATGAAACGTGAAATACACACGCCCAATACACACGAAATTGTCTAACGCTTCTTCTTCCCCACGCTTTTTTTCACGCTCGTTTACGCACGGAACGTCTTCTTCTTCTTCTCCTTTCTCCTCCTTCTCCTCCTTTTTCGCATTCCTTCTTCTTCACGTGTTTTCTCCTTATCGTCATTCTTTTGTTATTGTTGCTGCTGTATTTTTTTGTCTTTTTCTCCTTCTCTCTGGTGAAGAAGCAGTAGAAGGTGAGGAAGAAGAGTTTTGAATAGTGCAGAATGAACCGAATACAGTACTCATGGTGAACCGAATACAATACAATTGTATAGTACTGAGTGAACAAAACATAATCCATTATATAAAATCAAATTCAAATAACTCTGCCTACAATTTACATATTATCAATTCAATTCAATTCAGTTCAGTACACCTCCATCCATTTAATTCAATTCAAATTAGCAATTGCATTTCATTCAATTCGATTCAAAATTGAATAATCCAAACTTTGTCAATTTGATTCGTTTCATAAGAGTAATCCAATCGCTCTCCTGTTTACCAAAAAATTATGAACCCCTAAACACTGAACCTTAAACCCTAAACACTAAAGCCAGAACGCTAAAAACTGAACCCTGAACCATAAACCTTAAATCCCTAAAACCCTAAAACCTAGCCTTAAATCCTACACCCTAAAACCTAAACCTAAACCTTAAACCCTAAACCCTGAACCCAAACCCTGAACATTGAACTTTGAACCCTAAATATTAAACCCTAAATCCTGAACCCTACCGTAAACCCTAAACCCCTAAAACCTTGAACCCTGAACCCTAAACCCTAGATTCCTAAACCCTAAACCCTCAACCATGAACACGGTGAACCGAAATTAATACACGGGACGAACCGAAAGCTTGAAACACACTAAACCCCTGTACACTGAACCCTGAACCCATAAACTCTAAACCCTAAAACCCTAAACCCTGAAACTCTATCATCATTCTTTTGTTGTTGTTGTTACTGTATTTTTTTGTCTTTTCCTCCTTCTCTCTGTGGTGAAGAAGCAGTAGAAGGTGAAGAAGAAAAGTTTTGAATAGTACAAAATGAACCGAACACAGTACTTAAGGTGAACCGAACACAGTATTCATAGTGAACCGAAATCTTAGTTATGATGAACTGAAATCTTAATTACGGTGAAACAATTATATAGTGCATAAGGAAGAAAACAGAACATATTAGTCTAATTTTTGTTAGACTCCTTTTTGCGGACTAAACCGAAAACATGAAAGTGATGAACCACCTCTTTAGTACTTACCGAACCGAAAAGTTACTCACATTTACTCAAAGTTACTCACAATTACTAACACTCACAATTACTCATAGTTACATATTATCAATTCAATTGAATTCAATTCAGATGTAAATTACCTCAGTACATTCAATTTACTTCAAATAAAATTAGAAATTTCATTCCATTAAATTCGATTCAGAATTCAATAATCCTAACCTCATCAAATTGATGCATTTGAGAAGAATCATTAAAATCACACTCATTTAACTGATTTGAAATTGATTCATTCATTGTTTCAATTTAAAAGTGCAGATCGAAGAAGAAAACGTAGAAGATGATGAACGACAAAGATAATTACGTTAAATTAATCCAGATCCATAATGCAGCGAAAAAAACACAAAAAAAACAATAAATTTAATTAGATTGAAGAATAAGAAAGAGAAGAAGAAAAAAAAAAGAAGAACACAAAAGAGATTTACATTGTATAAAAAAATTTTACGTTGAAAAACATTGATAACGCAAAATAAAAAATCATTATCTAAATTATAAAAAGAGACACGTGTAAAACAAGCATTGATAACGCAAAATAAAGAATCATTTATCTAAATTATAAAAAGAGACACGTGTAAAACAAGCAGTGGAAGGTGGGGGTAAAAGTTACATGGATACCAGCTTTTCTCTTATAATAGTTTATTTAAGAACTTATGACGACTGGTAATTGATGCAATAAATATAAAATAAAGGATAACTTCTTAGGTGCTTCAAATGCCGGTCGTGGCCATGGTGGCGGCTATACGGTCAATGATATAAACACGAAGCCGATGTCCCACCTGTATTTCGAACTATCTTCCACATTCGCTGTACATTCGTCAATGACTCTATTCAACCCGCACTCACTATTTGCAATAATCTTTTAGAAACGATTAACTCATGCAACCATCAGATCATCCCAACAGGGGAATGTTCGGCACATGATACCCATAAGTAAATAAAAACTAACGCATCCAAGAATCCGAATTCCAATATGAATTTAATGTAGTAATGGACTCTCCATAGCTTTGGTTTATTTAAGATAATAGCACTTAAAGTCATAAATTCCATAATCCCACATTACACATTATAAGCAAGCACAACATAAAAAACACCAATCACATATATGTATGACTCGCAGCGAGCCAGAAAAGACAAACTCAAGATTCCAGAAGCTCAGAAACCATGAATTTTGATATGCTCCTTCTTCACGATACCAGCCTGTCCACGTCCACAAGGGGAGCACAAAATAAAGGATTTAATCAGGTGAAGAATTAAAAACAAAAAAATATTCCCACTAATTCATTGGCCACGTTTTCAATGAAACACACATAAATTAATGTTCACTCACAAGTATCTTCCACCTTACCTTCTACTACGAGTCTATGATAAATATGCAACCATTCAGAACATCACATTATAACCACATAATCAAATAAATTCTGTAGAGATTTGGAAAACAGTTCCAGTGCAAAGCAAAATCAAAAGAAAATAAATTCTGGAGAAGAATTACCAAAAGCAAAAACAACAAATCCATTATCAGACAAACATGCATACAAAAACAAGCAATTAAGCATGAACAGAACGAGAACGATAACAAACCAGACAAAATCATGGGGGTCATAATAGATTACTAAAAAAAGGTTCAGAAGAACACTTACACAAACTAATTTGGACTATAGACTAACTGCATAACACCAAAGATGGGAGTTATAGTTTACCTGAACTAGAAAGGTAGACACATTCTTCCTCTGATCACCTTGAAGTTGAATAACCTATTCACAGACAAAAATGTTATTTGATGCAAGGACTATATCATCATCCAACAAGTAACAAGTGAGTATCACACATACCTGCCCTAACTCTGGGTCCTGAACAACTGTACCATTGCAACAGAACTCCTTCTTAAGGTCTTTAAGTATCTTGTTGTAGCTGAATTCTTTCTTCAATCCCTGAACAGTTGTCAAGCTTTTCCTACCATTCCGCTGCTGTATGCGAATATGCACATACTCTTTTGACCCAGCACCCGAGTCCTCAGCATTTGCCTCAGCAAAAGGATCTACAAAGTATCATCACACCCCCAACTTACACAATCAATCACAATACAGCTCGTAACCATGTATTCCACACCAAAATACATGCCAAGTTATTCATCAGCATCAAAATTTTTCCAACAAATCAAAACACAAATAATAATAATAATAATCAATCCACATATAACACTTGTACAGAAGTTGCAAGGTAGAACATACCGAAGGTAGTAGGAATCTGAGCGTCTAATTCAGACATGAACCTTAACTCTCTCTCAGAAACAAAGGTCCTACCAACAGATTGTTGAAACCTGGAATCAAAATCAACATGTTAGTTCTATTACTACAACAAAAAGCTCAGCAACAACACAACACAACATCATCAAAAATTAAAAATCACTTTTTACTAATCCTCCACAGGTATGCATCAAAATCGAAGTATAGTAATAAACCACCCAGATGATAAAATCATTCCAAATCAGCAGTAACGAGACGATTCGATATTTGTTGAGAAACGAGACTTACCCAAAGTTTGAAACCGAAAATTACCAAGGAAAAAGTAACGGGACCTTAAAAAAAAAAAAAAAAAAAGAAACACAAAGGGAGCTATTTTCTTTAAGTCTAAGAAGGTACAGAAGATATTAACCACGAGAAGGGTAATAATTGTAAGATAGCATCTGAATCGCAAGCTAGATCTGAATTACAAAACTTGATCATGCATACTGTTTCTACATGGAGAATCCGATTGAAATCAAACAAAACCCCCAAAAATTTATAGAGAAAATATATTGAATTTTAGCTTCGATTAAGAAAGAACTTAGGGAGAAATTAATTGAAACAAAATTAGATCTTAAAACAATAAAAAAGGGGATAACATAAACGGAAAACAATTAGATGTTACCTGCTCCTAGTTAGGGTTTCGATATGGCAAGAACGAGGGTGAAAGAACCGAATCGGATTGAAACCCTAAATTGGATAAGGCAGAACCTTTCTCTCTCTGTGACGACTGCAGTGTTTCGAAGGAGAGAAAGTGAGAACGAGATTTCATGAAAGAAAGAAAATATAGAGAAACGTGAGCTGTGAGGTTAAGTTGAGCATCACGTGTGAAGTTATACTTCTACTCTCGGAAGTGGCTAATGTAAATCACGCGCTTGGGTGAGTACACGTGTATAAATATCTCGGCGAGTTAGTTAGCTGAGTGGTTGAGAAAGAGTGAGGATAGAAAGATAGAGATTTGGTAGAAGGATAAAGATGTCAATTCACATAAAGCAAAGTACTATCATACTAGGGCATGCTTGCTATTAAGAAAATTAAAAGGATAAATTTTAAATTCGAAATAGTAAATGACTAAATTATACTTAAAAACCCTCCAAAGTTTGACCAAGTAAGTCATACATACATATTTGTATATTTTGGGCCAACGTACGTTTTAGCGGCCCAAGGAGTTATGGTACCTGGAAGCCAGGTCCAGGTTCAAATGTTCAATGAAGGCATTACAAGGCTTGGTCTAATGATAACTGTGTAAGTCTTCTTAACTAGATCAAAAAAAAACAGAAGAGCCTTAGTTCAAGTAGCATTTTACCCCCTTTTTTACTATTAAAATCTAGAGTTTAAATTCTAAAAAATGCATTTGAGGAAAAAAATATAATAAATATGTGAAGAGTGTGTGGATGTATTGTGTATTTGAGATTGGGGGTTGTCCAATCTACTGACAAAAAAAAAAAAAATAGGACTGACAACACATATATGATTTTAATAAATTATATAATATAATATATCTGTAAAACTTATATATGTAGTAAAAAAAGTAAATGTTAAGGCTATAACTTATCTCTTATAAAAAATTAAAATAATTACTAAATAGTTTAATTTACTAATTTAGTTCATTTAAAAGAGGTTATTTATGTTTTTAATTTTTTAATTTGTTTATAATTTATAATAGTGTTAAAATTATATATAATAAAAGTGTTGTATTTAATTTTTAAGTAGAAAATCTTATTATTAAACTGCAAATAAAGATGATGATGCATCTTTTAAATTGAGAAAGAGTAATATTGCAAGAACTTTGGAGTTAGAAGAAATATGACAAGACATTTATTTAGGTTTATCTTATTTTTATTTTATTAAGAACTTGATGATTATGCTATTTGTACTTTTGTATTGGATTTTTTTTAAGATTTTATTAATTTTATTTTTAATTTTAATTTGAACTTAGTTTTTTATTGGTATGTATGAAATTTGGAATGATTAAATTTTATATTTGTTTAAAAAATTTTGATTTTTCTGCACATAAAGTAGGGTAAGGTAGGGTTTAGAACTTTAGAGTGTGAGTAAGATTAGGATAGAGAAATTATCAACTCACAGATAAAGTATGATAGAATTTAAAAAAAAAAAAATTAACCCGCGAGTAAAATTAGGGTAGAGCCCAAATCCTACCTTACTCTACCCATTGTCAGCCCTATTCTGAGGGAAAGCATCAGAGGAGCTTATTCCGAGAGTATTAGTAATACCTACCTTAATTTTCATTTTGTGATATCAAACACCTCCATCTTTGATTGGCAGTTTAACGGGGCGACAAATAACACCCAAAAGTTAGGATTTGATATGTTATTGAGTTTGTGTTTGTTCTAATATATGCTTGCAACTGTTTTTACTGTGAAATATTGTATATTTTTTTATTGATGTCTCTGAATTAAGAAAAAATTCTGTAAAATTTTTGTGTTATTTGTTTTAAAACTTGTTTGGTTTACAGAAGATTATAACTATAGGGTATGCTCTACCAGATTTTGTAAAAAAATTAATAATTTTGTCTTGTTTGTCAAATTTTAGTGTGTGTAATTCAATATGATTCCAAGTTATCGTCTATGGACGTATGATAGGGATAATGGTAGACCAGGGTAGATTAAGACCTAAATTCTTTGAGGGAGTTGACACATTGATCGGGCATGTGTTCAGCATGGAACCATTTAGGTCTGAAGGGGTATCTAGGTTCCGTGTGAAAAGTGTCGGCTGACTAAGTGGTTAGGACCTGCCGATATAACATTTCACCTTTATTGTAATGGGTTCAAAGATGGGTATTTGATGTGGACGGAGCATGGAAAAGTAGACGAATAGGAAATTAATAAGTCTGCCTCAAATTTGAATAGGTCCGACTATCGATCAACGAGGATTCAGGTGGAAAGAAAACTAAATATGGAAGACGTAACTTGGGAGGATAACCAAGAGAAATAAAACGAGATGGTATTTGATGCAACAGATGTTACGAAACTGGAAGAGGATGAATAAGAACCTAACCCGGAGGCAAGGATATTTTATCATCTATTAAAATCTGCCAGGAGACCGTTGTATGAGGATTGCGTTCATTCGGAGTTGTCTACATGTGTTAGAATGATGACTATTAAGTCAGACTCAAATCATATGCAAGAGTCCTTTGATAAGTGGACCACCCCCCTTTGTAACGAACTGGTACCTGTCGGGACCTCTGGCATCCCCCGAAACCACTATGAAGCAAAGAAGCTAGTTTTGAAATTGGGTCTAAATTCGTTGAAAATTGATTGTTGTTTGAATGGGTGTATGTTGTATTACAAGAGGGATTCAGACCTAACTGAATGCATATTTTATAAATCACCAAGGTTCCAAGTCGAGAGAGAATAGATTGGTAAATGTCGGTTAAAGAGAGCTCTGATGAAACAGATGCAATAGTTGTCCTTGATGCCTAGGCTGAAGCGATTGTATGCATCAATGAGTTTGGTCCCTCACATGACCTGGCATAGTAACAACAAGAGGGATGGTTGAATCATGACGCACCTGTCACACGGAAAAGCCTAGAAGCATTTTGATCGGGTGCATTCTATATTTGCGAGCGAGCCGAAAAATGTTAGATTAGTTTTGTGCTCTGACATATTTGCACTGAATTTCAATTTCGGTAACGTGTATTCTTATTGGTCTGTAGTCGTGACACCGTATAATATGAGTCCCGAAATGTGTATGAAGGACCATACATGTTTCTAATTTGCATCATACCTGGTTCTAGAAATTCAAAGAGCAAAATAGATATCTTCTTGCAGCCCTTGGTGGATGAGTTAAAGGAGTTGTGGATTGATAGCATAGAAACATATGATATTTTGACGAAGACAAACTTCGAACTGTGGGCTGCGTTGACGTAGATCATTAACGACTTTCCTACATACAACATATTGTTAGGTTGGTCCGCTCAGGGCAGAATGGCATGCCCCATTTGTATGGAGGATACAAAGACATTTTGGTTGCCGACTGGCGGTAAGAATTCATGGTTTGATTACCATAAAAAATTTATCGACTTTGATCATCCTTTTCGGCGCAATAGGGACTCGTTCAAAAAGAATACAACTGAACACGAAGAGGTACCCGTAAATTTGAATGGTAGGCAAGTTTGGAATTGCGTCAGCAGAATCCTAACAATCGTCGAAAATGGGACAGATTTGAGACCTTTGGGATATGATTGGGAGCATAATTGGACTAAATAGAGTATATTTTGGGAGTTTTCTTATTTGAGAGACAACTTGGTTGGATATTGTCTTGATGTGATGCACATTGAAAAAAACGTGTTCGATAATATAATGCACACCATAATAGACGATGAGCGAACAAAGAATAATGATAAGGCACGATTACACTTGATGGACATTTGCAAGTGACCAGATCTGAACTTAAGGAGACTTGATAACGGGCGATGGGTTAAACCAAAGGTAGTGTTCGCTCTAACAAAGGAGCAGAGGCAAAATGTTTGTAGATGGATGAGAGGATTGAGGTTTCCTGATGGTTACGCTTCTAACTTGAGTAGGTGTGCAAACATGTCACAGGGTATATGCTTGTTGGGTTGAAGAGCCATGATTGTCATGTTTTCATGAAGCCTTTGCTTCCAGTTGCATTCAGAGAACTTTCAACCAACATCTGAAAATCACTCACAGAAATAAATAAGTTCTTTAGGGATTTATGTGCTGTCAAACTTAGTATTAATGATCTCACAGTCTTGGATAAGAACATTCTCATCATACTTTGTAAGTTAGAGAGGATATTATCTCTATCATTTTTTAACATTATGGAACACTTAGCAGTCCATCTACCATTCGAAGCACTACTAAGTTGGCCGATCCAATTTGAGAGATTGATTATATTAGTTCATTTAAGCGCACCGTGAAGAACAGGGCTCGAATTGAGGGCAGTATTTGCGAAGCATTCCTAGCTAAGAAAACATCCGCATTTTTCTCATTCTATGTTCAGTCTTATGTTGAGTCACGTATAACAAGGGTTGCAAGGAACGATGAGTGGAGAAAATTATCATCGGGTGGAACAAGATACGTAATCTTTGCTCTGGAAGGAGCTGCAATGGGTGTGGACAGTGACTACTGGTTAGAGAAGAAGGAAATCGATGCCGCACATCTGCATGTGTTGATTAACCGTGTCAAGATTTCACCGTACCTCATGTGAGTTTCTTAAGTCCTCGTAAATATTGCAATTAGTAACATTCTAACTTCGTAATCTAATAAAAAAATTTATCCTATTCTATTATATATGTTATTTCATGAGACAAATCTTGATATCTCATCGAACAACTTTTCACGTTGGTTTAGAGAATACGTCAGCGTGCATCTATCTAACACAACAGATTCAAAAAGAGTTGCACTTAATTGGGACCCAATGAATAAGGACACTAGCTACCCGATGTACAGTGTTAATGAATATCGATTTCATACCTTACAATGGTCGATAAGGAAAAAAACAGATAACACCGGAGTTTGGGTTCGTAGGAATTTAGGCAGTGGTCATTTTGATTGGTTGGTGTGTTGCATAACATAATTGAATTAGAATATTTCTGTTGCACTACGTACAAAGTGTGTGTGTTTAAATATGAATGGTATGATCCTAGTTCATGACAAGAAACATGAAAGCACAATGACTACGATATTACTGAAGTTAATTTAACTAGAAAATATAGGCACTACAATTTTTTATTCTACCTCAAAATGCAAGACAGGTGTACTTTTTGCCTTATGCAAGTTCATGCAAGTCTAGTTGTGTGGTTGTAGTTAAGACTAAACAAAGAGACTAGATCAAATCTGATGATAGGACAGATGGTCAGGAACCTTATCAGATTGATAACCCAACTCTTTCGAAAATGATGATTGATACCGGTGAGCCGATTACATGACGATGCACTACCCTAACAGGACGATGATCTTCAAGAAGAAGACGATATCGACGTGGACAAAAAAGAGGAAGACGAGTTCGATGATCAATAAGTTAATCTGTCGGATTAATTCGACAATAATTTTCAACAAATTGTGTTATATATTCCGTTGCTAAATTTGACAATAAGTATTTTCTGATAAAATTTATACCGTCGTATTTACTCAGCCGCTAAATCTAACGATATTTAATGACTTTTTTGTAGTAGATATGATAGAGATGCAACTACCCCATGTAGTTACTGTTTCTGTTCCTTGAATTTGGGCTTTAGTTCCGTTCACGTACCAAAAATGAAATGCATCTTATTCGAATTCTCACTATAGCTAGAAAGTTGATATATGAAAATTACGAAAAAAGAAGGGAATATGTGCGTATTAATGTAATTTGACAAAAAAAAGATTCAATAAAAATGTCCGAAACATAATTTAAATTAGTCATAACTCATAAAAATAAAGTTCCAAAAAAATAGTTATTAAAAATATTTTAGTTTAATAAATTCATCATGACTTAGTTTTTTTTTTTTGGTCACGGACTTAGTTTCATATATATGGATTATCAAACGGACCGATCATCCAAAAACGTAAGCCCAATTCCTTTTTTTTTTAACCGAAACCATTGAGGAAAGAGAGAGTTCAAATTTTGGTAACCTTGGGGGCAGTTCTGTTTAATTTTGTTAAGGAATGAAGGTTTATGGAGTATTAGAAATATAATCATTAATGTTATCTTTTTTCATCAGTTGAAGTTTTTGGGATGAGTGATAGGATGGTTATTATAGATAATATAAAAATATTCATTTTATAACTTAACACATTGTACAAATAATCCATTATCTCCCTAGTGGTTAATTGTATCATGATCTGATACAACTGCTAGTGTTTGCACTTCCATATCAAGCTTTAATTACTAAGAAAATTTCATCAAGCCAAAATTATTATGCGTAAAACTCAACAATATGATTAATGAATGATATTAACGTTATATTATGATCGTTTTGTCATTAATTCAATAATAATAATAATCATTAAATTTGTCAGTTATAAATTTAGAATCAATTCAAATAAAATTAAATGAGGACTCATCTAATAAACAGTTATAAATTTATCTTGAGTAACATATATATATATATATATATCCTTTTTGTTTTAAACTTTCACTTTCAAGGTATATACAACAATTAACAAATAAAAATATATATTATCTGCATATAAAATATTAACCACTAGATATTTATGTATAAATATGTATTATTTAATTTATTTTTAAAATATATTTTATATTTCAATATACATTTTATATAAATTGTGTTATTGGTGGTTGATTTGTTACGCATAGCCGGTATAGGTAGCATGGTTGATAAACGAATATATGTATATTGCATTCTTAATAATTTGTTATTAGTGGCATCAAAGTAAAGAAGGTTACATGGAAGCACACAAACAACCAACGAGTCAAACACACCCACCTTTCATCCACATCCACTTCTTCCCCTTCCACGTTCCTCACACGCATGCAGCAACACACACCCTTTGATAATTACTGCATGCACCATTCTACTCATCAATCACCAGGTCATCACATGCAAAGTGATTATTATGGTACTTAAATAACGTTGCCTAATTTATTAAAAATAACTAAAATTAATATTTAATTTTAAAAATATAAAAATAAATAATTTTTAAATATTTAATATCCATTTTAAAAAGATTCCAATCTCAGGATAAAAGTTGCTTTTATTCCTAATATTTTCACAATGAGTGACGAGAATGAAAAGTGAACGACAATAATTGCAGTTAGAGATGACAAAAAAATTCGAATTCGCGCAAAAATTATCTGCAACGGAAAAGAAAATAGAGTTCCACTAAATTTTTACCGAGACGAGAATTCATCTTCACGAATAAATATAGACAGAACATAGAGATTGAGGTATCTATCCTATAGAAATTTACTTAATTTTTGTTAGAATAAAATTATTTAAATATTTTTTATATATATGATGTAAGTATATGTTTAATTTTTTTTAGTTTTATTCAAAAACAAATTAATAATATGCATAATATCTAAATTTGTACCAACTAATTATTTATATTTGTATCATTACAAAAAAAGAATACTATCACTGAATTATAATCGTCAGACTAAAATTTGTTATGTTATGTTAAAAACTTTTTATTTCGTTGTATTTTAATTTTTATATTAAAAATTTAGTTAAATAATATTAAATTGAATTTAATAATGTTAAATATATTTAAATTAAATTTAATTTAATACATTTTAGTTGGATTATATAAAATTTTTTTATAAATATATATTTTTTTAATTTTTTAATATTTAATATCTATGATATCCATTTCTCCCCGAAAAAAAATATATAGAGATTCGTGACAAAACAAAAAAAAAAACAAAAAACAATGTTCTAAATGAAAACGGAAAGCAGAAAAAAGGACTTCCACTTCATGAATATCTATTGCCATCCTTAATGACAATAGAGGGGTTTAATGGGGTAATTGATGTTGAAAAATGGTATTAAATTAACCGTAAATTTAAAAAAGAAAATTGACTAATTTTTTACGGTTAAAAATTTAAAACATTAAAAATAATTTTAAAAAATTTAAAAATATTAAAATAAAAAAACATACTCTATTTTTTTTATTATTTAGGCGTTCCTTAACACTTAAGACCAAGAAAAAAAAATCGTAGGTGCACAAATCTCTCAAATAGGAATTTCGGGTGGCAAGATGCATGGAAAAGCACATTGATGAAGGCGTTGGAAGATTCATCGTTTTCTTGTGGCTGAAAGTGCCAAGTCTCCATTCTTGTATGGTTGCGGAGGCCCAAGAAGCTAAGATTTGGAAGAACAATGGCGCGCGGATATATAAAATATGATTATAAATATTCTATCAAAATCTAAACCACATGTTGTATGAAGACAAAATATCAACCCCACAAAAGCAGGTTATCCAGATACGTGTGTTAAAAATAGAAGTCGCATTGCCAGCACAGTTTATTTTGTTTTTTCCTCCTTTATTTTACGCTATCTTCCTCATTTCCAAGGCTCTTAGTGTGTCATTCTTCAGCACTATACAACACACTATCTTTTCTCCTCGTCACACCATCGTCCTATTTAATTATTGAAGCACTATGTCCTCATTACCAAAAACATATATAGGATTAGGATAGAACACATTAATTATCAGTTATTTTTTTAATGAAAAATTTGCATTATGTATTTAATATGAAAATATTTTTTTATTAATAATAGTATTTTGATATATATCCTTTAACTAAACTCGTTTATTTTTTTTTTCCATCGATAATTTGACAAATCAATTAATTAGGATTCGAATTTTATTCAATAGTTAGTCTTCTACACTAATTAGTAAATTACTACATACACAATATATAAAATTTAAACTCTTAATATCTACTTAAACTAATATATAAGTTGACTAGCTATACGACCAAAACAAGTTTAACATAAATATTACAACCTAGCTAAGGAAACAAACTAAAAAAAATAATGATATTTTTAGCTTTTTATTCATTTAATGAATTCATTGTGAATACATGCATAATGAGTATTGAGATACACTCATATATTTGTATACGATATGGTTTAAATCCAGGTGAATTTATTCAACTTTTTTGTCGAATAAAAGATAAATTAATTTTTATAATATGTTTAATAGCTATATATTGAATAAAATGGATTATGTTACTATAATTAACACTAATTCTTTATTAAAAGAATTCTCTAGTATTTTTCAGCCAAATTTCTTTCTTTAATTTTTTTTCCAAATGTAAGAAAGAAGAGATAAAACGATATTTTCTGAAAATGAAAATTTATATAATTTATAATAGCAATGGCTAGCCAGAAAATAAAAAATGTAATTTTAAAAAAAAATCTGAAAAAAAAAAGATAATTATGAAATGCAGGAATAGAAAGTGTGAAACAAAACTAAAAGCAGAATAATTTTTTTACAAACCCTGCAAATATTCACATGACTAAAGCAAATAAATTTACAAATCAAATTGGATTGGTCTAGTGGTTAGCTCACTAATCTGTTTAAGCAAGTGTGGGGGTTTGAATCCCGCCTTGTGCATGCAGCAACCCATTGGTTAACAACAAATTCTTAAATAAAACTCAGTACCGCGACGAATTAGTCCTTGGCATGTTAACACACCATATTTTCTATGAAGGATAAACAGTAAAACTGAGAGCGAAAATAAAATAAATGCAGAGAAGGCAGAATAAGAGGACAAATATGGAGTGAAAAAGAGAAGAGAATAAGTAAAACTAAAATCTCAACACGAGAGGAGAAGGGATGATTTGGTTTCTCTCCAGTATGTCCATCTTTATTATTGGGATAACTCAAATTAAATTAAAAATTATTGTTAATTATGATGACATAATTCATTTTATCTAAATTATTAGATACTAGGAATACTTTACTTTTTATTTAAGAGAAGATGGGAGTAACAATCACCTTAATAAATTTATACATATTTTTGGAAAACAAATTTTCAAACATCTAAATTTCCTTTTTTGTATAGATGATTTTAATATTTTTTTAAGAAAAAGCATAGGTAGACAATGAGAATATTAAACAATGTGAATAATAGATATGTCGGATGTTTAATTCAATAGATATGCAGATGATTATGTTCATTATTTTTAATTGAATGATTATTTCTTTTGATTCGGTTTACTCATGCACAATTAACAATAGGTAGATGCTCAATTTATTAGGTATGTAGATAGTTATCCTAATATTAAAATTTAAAAAATAATTTAAAAATAAAATATTTTTTTATTTTATTAAACCAATTTTAGAACTTATTATTCATATTATTTACATAAATTATTATCTATCTGACAAAACTCTTTTCTTATTCTAAAATGGAAAATGCTAGGTGTAAAAAGAAAAGAATTGATTAGTCTTGATTCAAAACTAAAAAAAAAAAAAAAACATTTATGGTTTAATTTTTTCTTCTTGTAAAGTAGTAGAGTTAAACATCAAACAGAAGGTGCATTAAACATCGAACATGTCATTGATTATACGACATAACAACATGGCATGCTTAGGTACCAAACAAAAAGGCATCTTGAACAGTATTTGCATGAAAATGTAACGTGGAAGCACAAAATCAATTAATGAAGCAAACACAGCCACCCCACCCTGCTTCCCCCTTTCCCTTTTCCACGTACCTCACATGCAAAATCCCTCCTTTCACCTATAAATACCATCACCACCATCCACACTCAAAAAACACCACACACTCTTCAATACACATTCCATAACCACCACAACAACAATGGCCAAGCTCACCATACTAGTAGCCCTCGCCCTTTTCCTCCTCGCTGCCCACGCATCTGCGAGGCAGCAGTGGGAACTCCAAGGAGACAGAAGATGCCAGAGCCAGCTCGAGAGGGCGAACCTGAGGCCCTGCGAGCAACATCTCATGCAGAAGATCCAACGTGACGAGGATTCATATGAACGGGACCCGTACAGCCCTAGTCAGGACCCGTACAGACAGGATCCGTACAGCCCTAGTCCATATGATCGGAGAGGCGCTGGATCCTCTCAGCACCAAGAGAGGTGTTGCAATGAGCTGAACGAGTTTGAGAACAACCAAAGGTGCATGTGCGAGGCATTGCAACAGATCATGGAGAACCAGAGCGATAGGTTGCAGGGGAGGCAACAGGAGCAACAGTTCAAGAGGGAGCTCAGGAACTTGCCTCAACAGTGCGGCCTTAGGGCACCACAGCGTTGCGACTTGGACGTCGAAAGTGGCGGCAGAGACAGATACTAAACACCTATCTCAAAAAAGAAAAGAAAAGAAAAGAAAATAGCTTATATATAAGCTATTATCTATGGTTATGTTAGTTTTGGTAATAATAAAGATCATCACTATATGAATGTGTTGATCGTGTTAACTAAGGCAAGCTTAGGTTATATGAGCACCTTTAGAGTGCTTTTATGGCGTTGTCTATGTTTTGTTGCTGCAGAGTTGTAACCATCTTGAAATAATATAAAAAGATCATGTTTTGTTTTGGCGAGTATGTTATGTTTTATTTCTCATTTTGGTTTTTCTGATTGATGATGATTAGTTGAATAAAAGATGTTGAAGGTTTTTTCCCCCTAAACTTCATCTATTTAAAAATTTAGATCAAGTAAAATTTTAATTTTTTTAAAAGTTATATTATTTGGTGGATAGAGGTGTTTTTCAGGCTAAACTTTTGAATACAGGTGTTAAGAGAAAAGAATGACGAGAAGGGAGATGGAAGTGCTTCTTTATTAGAGACGCCCTAGTCAATTCAGGACAACATTCTATCAATGTCAATATTTATTCAAGGGTCGCATTACGGTACAGATCAAAATTTACAGATTTTTTATTTTTTAATCTTATTTCGTTATATATGTATTGAATGTTTTTTGGCTGGCTTGGCTATTCTTCATCTAACTCTTTGAGTTAGCATCTATTATTTGATTTGGCTCTGAAATAGGCATATAGCAAGTGGCTCTTGGATTTCGGGTATGAATTTTGGATTTTATTAAAAAGGTGGAAAAAAAATATAAAGTTCGTTAGAAGCAGAAAACAATAATCATATAAAGCAAGTTTATTAAACTAGGAAAAAAAAAGATAAAAGAATATATTTAAAATAATTAACTTTTTTCACTTTTAAAATATATTTAATTGTAAATACAAGTTAAAATTGTAAAAATTTTGTTTTTTCTTATATAAGATTTAAATGAAAATAAAAAATAATTAGTTAAAAAATTAATACAAAAAACAAGCAATATGAAAATGTCACATACATCAAACACATTTCAAAAATATATCTATAAAAATTTTAATTTTTAATTTTTAAAAAAATTAAAATACTTTTATAATTAATTTTTAAAAGAACAAAATAATTTTTGAAGATTGATTTTAAAAAAAACTAAAATATCTTTTAGTTTATTCTTAAAGGACTAAGATATCCTTTTAAGCATTAATTTAAAAAATACTAAATAATCCTTATATAATTAACTGAGGTTGATTTATTGTATTAGCAATTATAAATTTAAATTTAACATTAAAAATACTAAAATAACTTTTTATTTACTTTTAAAAGAATTAAAATAATATTTTAAGATTAATCTTACAAACATTAAAATTAACCTTTTAAAATTAAGGTTATTTAATTATATTAGAAATTATAAAATTCAACTTTTAAGAATACTAAAATAAAGATAGAGTTTGTTTTAGGATATTAAAACGTCATTTAGTATAAATTTAAATAATTTTATTTTGATACTGTCACTATAAAATAACTATAAAATAATTTTACACATATATCCAATTATATAACGATATATCAGATAAAATAACTACGTTTTATATTAATAGTATGAATGATCATTAAAAAAAAAGAATGTAATTGAACGACTATATAAAATATTTTATACTATCAGTGTATTAAAATTAAACTTTAATTTAAAAAGACAAAAATATCATGATTTTTTATTGAATTATAAATTAGAAATTTGAATTGAAGTTTTAAAACACTAAAACACCATATCAATTATTTTAGTCAAAAAATCACAAATTGAAATATTTTTAAAATAACTAAGAAAATTCTCTTATGAAATTAGAAGAGATTTTACAAAATAAAGAATAAAATATTAGAACTAAAATGATAAGTATTTAATTAGAATATTTTTTTAACAACACACTTTTATGATTCTTTTGAATTCTTTGGATTACTAAACACAATTTTTAGAAATTCTTACATTTAATAATGTCTTGAAGTTAAATTTTAGATTTTTTATGTGTAGTTCATAGATAAAATTATTGAACTTTTATATCTGATCTATTAGGATGCATTTATTTCTGAAAATAGGATAAGACAAGATATTGAGAACAAAACATAAATGACAGAAACACAAATTTTTGTGTTGTATTTTATTTGGTGATAAATTATAACAAATTATAAAATTTAATTTATTCTCATTTTTTTTATTAAAAATATTTTGAGACAAAAAATATAATAATGAAAAATGAACAAAAATAATAAAAAATAAAAAATAAGTTGTCTATTGTAAGTGTTTTTGTGTTATTTCTGTCAGAATGAACACAAAATACACTAATTTAGTATCTTTAGACACATTGTTTCTGTCCATATCTTATTTGTCAAACATGTTTTTGTGTCTCTGTGTCCTGTCTCTGTAAACAAACTAGTTTTAGTAATCAAGCTTAGTTTGAGAAGACTTGACGCAATAATAATATCTAATATTCTTAAATCTTTTAGTGATTTGAATAATTATTTAGTTTGAGAATACTTGAAAAAATAATATTTTGTAACACTATTTTATAAAAAAAATCATTTACAATGCACTGTTAACTATAAGTTTCAACCAAAAAATATTTACCACCTTTAATATTGATTAATACTAAAGGAGCAATTCAACTATTAAAAAATACAAACATAATTGATCATTACAAAGGAAGCCAAATTATTTCAAAAAAATTATTATTTTCATAATAAATATTTAATTAATAGTTTTGTGCCAAATAAAATTATACATTTAAATATCACTTAAAAATTATAACATTGATTTTTGTGTTTTCATCTCCAGATATAGATTATAATTTTAATTAATTTTTTTATTATCACTATTGGCATAAAAACTCATACTTTTTGTAATTTTTTTATCATGACATAAATTTAGTATTTGTTAAATGTATACAAAAATATGCTATGCATATTTAAATAAGAAAATTAAAGTTATTTAAAATGTTCAAATTAAAATTGAATATTTGAATTTATTTATCTTATGAAGATAAAAAACTAAATTTTTTGTTAAATCCTGAGATAAAACAAATGTTTTTTTTCCCTCAAAAATAATCTTCAAAACAATTATTTAAGTTATATCAAAGCAAAAAAATTTAATATAACAAATAGCATGGCAATTATGAACAAGCCAGTGTTAAATTATTAATATACACTTGATTTTTAGTACAACAAATTTAATATTTTTTGTTGGCTCTCAAGTACTATTTAATGTTATTTAAGTACTATAATCCTACCTCTCCAACGGAAAGAGAAAAAAAATTGATTATTACTATGTGTGTAAGTCTACAAGCTAGCAATGATAATTGGCTCCTGTAAAACTTTGAGCCATTTAATACTTTATCAAGCTACTTCTCATTGCACTAGAGAAAAACTATTGTCCTTATATTTGTGATTAAAATAAAATATCTGTACATTAATATCTGTACCTTATAATTTTCCTTTATTCAATGGAAGTTAGAGACGCAATAATCAATTCAGGACAACATTCTATCAATGGAAGTTAGAGATGCAATAATCAATTCAGGACAACATTCTGTCAACGTCAATATTCATTGAATGACATAGATAAAGATGTCAAAAATATTTTTAGTATTTTTTGAAAATATTTTTAAAAATTAAAATTAAATTAGATAAATTAATTTAACTAAAAAATTAATAAATTTAATTTTAAATTAGTATAAATTAATATATCTTTTATAAAAATAGACTATAATATTTTTATTATAAAAAATAATTAAAATACCAAAATATATATATATATATATATATATATATATATATATATATATTACTTTTAAAAACTCTAGATCTTAATCGTATGATCATGGGTGGAGCTTAGTTAAGACGAAGAAGGGTTATGGTCTTCTAAACATTTGATAAAAAAATTAGTAATATTTTTTCAAAAAATAAAAAATTAGTTCAATTGGTTCAAATACTTTGCTATGATTTAAAATACCAAAATTTAATCTTCATCTCTTGTTTTTATTGCACAATAATTTTTAGTTTTAAATATTCAAAACATGTTAGATTTGGACGGAACTGAATGTATTCGCATTTCGTAACTCTCTATTCAATAAGCAATACTCTCTCTACTTTTGAATTCAAATATAAAAAATTAGGTATTTTTTATTTATGTAATTTAATATTATTTTATATTTTACTGTTTATTTAATTTAATTTTTTATATGATAAAAATATTAGAATATTCAATAAGTATTGATATTATTGTATTTGTATAAATTGATAAAAAAATTCAATAAACATTATAAATTTTAATATTTGTCATTCTAACTTTTTTTTTACATATTTTAGAGAATATATATTCAAATATTTATATAAAATAATCATCAAAAATCAAAGAATTTATGTATTTTTTAAGAAGAAAGCTAATATTCAAGAAGGAGAACATATAACTTTTACAATATCAATACCTGTAGATAGTTCTTCTACTTTAATGAATCATGAAAAAAGTAAGATACAACCTCCAAAAGTTCAAAGAGTTGCATCTGATGAGTTTGATCTTAATTTTTTGGAACGAGACCCTGAAAAACGGCTTTAAATTTGGCAATATCACCCAAATTAGAGAGATGAGATTAGACGAGTTTATCTTAAATGGGATCCATATCAAAAGCATCTTGACAATTATTTTCTATCTGACTCCCCGAAAATTTTGTTTCAAGCTCCGCCACTGCGTATCACGACAGAAAAGAAAAATGCTAAAATTTAATGTTTTTAAAATTAATATATATAATAGAAGTCTTTTAGTCATTTTTTATAATAGAAGTATTGTAGTTATTTTTTATAAAAGAATAATATTAATTTAGATCGATTTAAAATTTGATTCATTATATTTTAGTCAAATTAATTTGTCTAACCTAATTTTAATAAAAATAATACGATTTAATTAATTATATGTATTAAATTTTAATTATTAAAAAATATTTAAAAAAAAGGTTTTAGAGTTTTCATCAGAATAACTCCCTTATTCAATACTGTTATTTTAATACTTTATCAATTGGTATTTTTGAATTCCGCTTGACTGTATTAAGGCTGAATTAATGACAGTAAAATTCAGAATTTTTACCGGATAAAATAATCCTTTCAATTAAAAAGAAAGGGTATAGTGGTTAATCTCGTTACGGGTTTAGAAATATAATTATTTATATATTTTTTATTAATAAAATAATTTAAAAAAATAATTTTATAATATATTATCGGATATTTTACTATTTAACATATTATTGATTTTAGTATCAAAGTGTGTTGCAGGATGTTCATTCGATGTGGTTCTATACATGACGAAGTTGTGATCTTTAATTTTCACCTCTTCTGTCTATGAACTCGCTTTGAATACGAACAAATATATTATCAAATATTTTATAATAAAAAAATTAAAATATAAAAATAAATAAAAATATCTATACAAAAAATTTAAACAAATTCAAAAAAAATCTTACTTAAAAAAAATATTATAATATAACTATTAATTTAGGATTGTTAGTCGTAATTTTGAGTTAAACTTTAAAATGGTATCGTATATTAAAATTGTTCTTGAGATTCCAATTGCACCAATTATATCCTTGAAATTAACAAAAGTGCATCACGTTAGTCTCTAACCCATTTTTTATTAACGACGTGATGACATGACTTGATGACATGGACTAATTAGTGACACATGTCATTCTGTGGTTTGGCCACGTATAATGGTATGATGATGTGGTGACTAGTGACACGTAGTATACTGATGTGGATGGTTGTGCCACGTGTCACAATACTATTTGGCCATGTATCCGTTTGTGTCATATATCGCAATAGTATTCATCTACGTGCCGTCCATTATGTCATCATTGTAGATGCATCAAATTAGTCCATCACTTTGCATTAAATAACTCACTTTAGTCCCTAAAATTGAATATCGTGCATAAAACTAATCCCTTTACCAGTTTTTTTTATTTTTTTTTTAAATTTAAATTTTTCAATATCTTAAATACACTAGTTTCAATTATATTCTTTCATATATCGTTTAAATACAAGTACTTTCATAAAAATTTTCATTCTCATTATTACAATATATTCCTATTTATAGTATAATTCTCATTCTCTAATTGGGCTAACAAAATACTAATTTTATCATTATTCTATTCTTTAAAATAACCTCGTCCTTAAGGTCGGAGAAAAAATATAAAACCAAACTAAAATCGTAAATATGAATTACAAGTACTAAACAAAATTAATTTAAAAAATAATATTTTATATACTATTACTTAAAATAAAAATTGGCCACCAGGATCATATTGTTTAAAATAGGGGTGTACATGGCCCGATCTGAAGACTTGGCTCGACCCCGAATATTTTAGGGGCTAATTTGGTGTGATTTCATCGGGTCTAGAGTCGGGTAAATGTCTCAAAAATAGATCCGGCCATTATTTCGGGTTAGGTCCGGACCATAATTTGGGTCACCAAAACTCGGTCCGGTAGCCCGGTCATCGTACAGAATTAATATTTTGTGTTATTAGTGATGACTATTCTTATATGGAATTTAAGTATTGTAAACCTTAATATTTTGTGTTATTAGTTATTATAAGACTATAAGTTAATATTTTATGTTTAAAATGCATAAGACTAACTAGACTAATGCATAATATTGTGTTATTCACTTATTTGTATTGATTTAAATATTTGGTGTTATTAGACAATATTAGTATTGATTGTGGTTATGCTTTAATTTTAGAGAAGAGTTGGTTCTTGTTATAATTTTTTTAAGTGAATTTTATCATGTCAAATAATGCATGGTTAGAGTCTTAGAAATTTGGATATTTTTACGTACTAGCTTACAAGAAGGTAATGTTAACGGCTCGATTTTTATCCAGTTTTTTTACTCGATATAATTTTGGCCCGAAAATATGTAGGTTTCATTGGGTCTAAAATAGGGTTCGCGTCTAATAAATAGACTCGGTATATATTTTGGATCAGGTTTAGATCACATCAAACCCCGTTTCACCCGACTCATGAATACCCTTAGCTTAAAATAATATTCACCAATTAAAAGATAACAAGCTTTCTGCATCTGACCCAAAAAAATCAAATAACCCTTAATGGACCTTAATATACCTTTAGCAAAAATTATGAGTTTTTGATCCGTTAACAAAAATTTGTACTGGCTTCAGACTGGTAAAATTGGGCTCGCCATTGGCCCACTACAGATCACAAGGGTCTGCAATGCATAGCCTTATTTGTCACCTCTCTCAGAATTGCATCTCTTCTCCCCTTTTCCCCGTGTTCTGCTTCCGTCATCCACCTTGTTCTAAATCCACACTCGCGGTTCCATGGAAAAACCGCCGTCGCAACTCCAACCATCGCACCGCCGGCCGTCGCAAGCTCACATGGGGGAACCGGTACTACCTTTCCGCTCCCGTCTCTTCGCTGTCCGTTGTTCGCTATTCACATGGAGGAAACGGTAATGCCTTCCAGCTCCCTTCGCCACTGCATGCCGTCGCAGTTGTGTCCTCTGTCTCAGTTCCAAGGGAAGACAGCTGCTATGAGTGATGGTGGCTTGGCCACTAACAGAGAGATGCAACAGACCCAAACTCCACCGGTCACCGCTGTTGTTCTGCCCTCCGTCTTCACTGACGCTGTTCTCCCCTCCACGGCTCCACCGTCGTGAGTTTTCGCTCGCCCATCGCGGAAGCACCGACCTCGGCGCTGCTGCTAGCTTTGTTGTCTTCGCGGAATCGCCACAGATCGCGGCCGTACTCGTCATCTGTGGCGGTCCTCCGCGGGTTCGGCGCTGCCCTTGGAAGAAATCGCCAATTGTCCTCGGCCAGAATCGTTTCCTCCAAATGCACCAAATATAGATCTAGGTGTTCTTCTTCTGTGTGTTCTGGAATGAGAGGTAATTTTGATTGCAGTTCTGGAATTGAATTCTGGAATCCTGCTTGAACTGAAATTGCTGTTGATTCTACTGGTTGAAATTCAAAATTGAAAGCTAATTCTTCTTCTTCGGCCAAATCTGTCGCTTCTTCATTTTCTGCATAAATAGACAAGGAAGAATGTTGAATTATTGCTCGATTTGCTGGCTCTGTTGATTTTATTTGTTGTTGAGGTTGAGATGTAAAATTGAAATCTGTTGTTTCCTGTTCTGTGTGTAGTCATTGCTAAGTCCAAAAGTTTTGGTGCTACATTCTTGACTTGTGCATCTGATATTTGTTAAATTTTCTATCTCTGATAATTTTGTTGCTGCATTCCCTAATTCTGCATCCTCATAAATTGAATCTGAATTCTGGAATTGCAGAACTGAAATTGATGAATTTGCTGCTTCTGAATTTGAAATATTGATGATTGGGTGAGAATCTGATGCTGATTTGGCTTGAATCTGGACAATTGGATGCTACTGAAGAGGTTGATTAGCGTTCAAGGTCGCACAAATTTTGGTGCAAGTTGCTTGAATTTCTTCAAGTATCTTGGTTCGTTTTTGATAATATGAATTTAAACTTTGTAAATTAGTTTGAATTTATCCCAAATGGAATCTGCGGAATTACTATGGAAGTTTAGTATGGTGTTCAATGAAACTATTATTTGATTCGAATTTGTATTAAGAGAAGAGAGAATTAAAGATAATAAAAAAAATAAAAGAGAAATTCTTGAAATTAAGACAAAAGAAAAAAATAAAATTTTTAATTATATCATACATATTTCATATTATTACATTTTAGTCTTATTTATAGTATAATTCTTATTCTCTAATTGGATTAGCTCAATAATAATCCTATCAAAAACACACAACAAAATTAAGTTAAAAAACGAGCAAGAAGAAAGAGAAAAGGATTGAGTAAGGTGGCATTTACCAAAATAAATACTAATGTAAATAAATATAATTTACGTAATAAATTTTTGTTTATCTATTTTTATATAATACCAATACGTATAATTTAATTATACTGAAACAATTACCTTTGTTTATTAATCACTTACAATTTTTGTTTTACATGTGTGCTTTTAGCCAGTGGCTTGTCAAATTTGTGAAAAATAAAAGAGTAGACACCAATTAAAAAATAAATAAAATAATAAATATTTATTTCGATTTTTGGTCATTTATTTGAATAATAAAATATTTTTTATAATTTAAAATTTTTTTTAATTATTTAAAAAATTAGTCTAAATAATTTTTATAAATTGTGACCTGTTAATGTATCAATAACTGCTTAATCAATATAAAAAATTATTTAAACTAATTAATTAATTATTTAGATAATTAGAGATTGATTAAATATTTTTAAATTTAGAAAAAATTAGTTATCGTTCAAGCAAATATTTAAAGAACAAAAAAAATATTTACTCAATAAAAAATAAAATTTGAAAACAAATTAGACGATGAATATATTGAAGTAAGGCTAATTCTATATACTTATTATTTAATGTTTAAATTTTATCTAATTTATTTTTATAATAAATTTTAAATATATAAAATTTATTAATTTATATACTTTAAAATAAATATTAATTATTTATATTTTTCAAAAGATATCAAATTTGAAGGCACCATAACATCCAGGTGGAAGAAATTGGCTATTGTAATAAATATGTGTGTTTACTGAAGGTGCATTGAACATCATCATCTTCATTGATCATATAGCACATACATAATTACTACAGCAAAGCCTGACATGCTGATTAATGAAAAACAAAAGGGAATCTTGGAGTATTTGCATGCATGAAAATGTAACGTGGAAGCACAAAAGCAATGAATGAAGCAAACAAAGCCACACCACCCTCCATTCCCTTTACACGTACCTCACATGCTAAGCCCTGTTTCCCCTATAAATACCCCTGCTGCCACCATCAACACTACTCATAAAAAAGTCACACACAACTAACACACTACTCCTCAAGCATCATCACATTCCACCACCACCATGGCCAAGTCCACCATCCTGGTAGCCCTCCTTGCCCTCGTCCTGGTGGCACACGCCTCCGCGATGAGGCGCGAGAGGGGGCGACAAGGGGACTCATCAAGCTGCGAGAGGCAGGTAGACAGGGTGAACCTCAAGCCCTGCGAGCAGCACATAATGCAGAGGATCATGGGCGAGCAAGAGCAGTACGACTCCTACGATATTAGGAGTACTCGATCCTCCGACCAGCAACAGAGGTGCTGCGATGAGCTGGACCAGATGGAGAACACAGAGAGATGCATGTGCGAGGCATTGCAGCAGATAATGGAGAACCAGTGCGATAGGTTGCAGGACAGGCAAATGGTGCAGCAGTTCAAGAGAGAGCTCATGAACTTGCCCCAACAGTGTAACTTTAGGGCACCACAGCGTTGCGATTTGGACATGAGTGGCGGCAGATGCTAGACTCAAAAATAATAATCTGTGCCAAAACAAACTAGTAGGAAGTAGCTTATGAGCTATTATGTATGCTTGTTTCGTTAATAATAAATATCATCACTGTATGAATGTGGTGATAGGTAAGGTTATATGAGCACCTTCGGTGTGCTCTTATGGCTTTACCTATGTTTTGCTACTGCAAAGTTTTAACCACCATGAAATAAAAGATCTTCAAGTATATTATGTTTTAATTTCTTTGACATTAAGGAAAATCAAACTCTTCTAATTTTTTTTAAATAAAATTTTTGATACTATGACATTTAAACAGAACAAAAATATTTAGTAAACAAAAAATATTAATAAAAAATTATTAAAATTATTATTTTTAGTTTTATTTAATGCATTTTATAATAAATGAATATTAAATAAGACATATTTAAATTATGTAGGTAGATTATTTTTTGTTTTCTAACATTACCATAAGTGCATATATAAATAGTTATACGGTTTATTTATATTTGTAATAAAGCTGATCCGGACAATGATACCATTAAAAGAAAATGTAGTTAGCTTATTAAGCAGAGATTAGACGGACAATGATATCATTAAAAAAAAATATAGTTAGCTTATTAAGCAGAGATTTGACGGGTTGTAGGCGAGGGACTGTAATGGTATTGAAAATTGATTTACTGTAATAAGAGAATTAAGAATATAAGAGAAAAAAAAATAGATAGAAAAGAGAATGATTAAGAAGGAAGAAGAAGAGATCAGATGACATTTCATAATTTACACATATTCACTCTTATTATTACAATTTCGAATATTCATATAAATATATATATATTATTTTAATAATATTTAATATTTAAATTTATTTATATTAATGAACTAAATCTAATTATATTCATTACATTATATTTTTCTTTAGTGAAGAGAAAGACAAATTCTATTCTTAATTCTATTTATAAATTTTCTTTTCTTGTAAGCAAAATAATATTATACTAATGGAAATCAAAATAAGCTTTATTAGAAAGAGAATTTTCTCGGGGTTTATGTGTCGAAATTGTTTAGACTCTGAATATAAAATATATGTTAAAATATAAATATACATTGAAAATAAATTAAACTACAGCGGTGGAGTTTGAAAATTTTTTTTGAAGGAATAAAAAATTTTAATAAAAATTTGTATAATAGTATTTATATTAAAATAAAATTTATAAATATAATTATTTTATTTTTAAATTTATTATTAATATGTAGGATTATATATGGTTAAGAATAATAAAAAATAATTCTGATTTTGATTAATAAAAAATTTTGTTTAGATTAATAAGCCAATTTGATTTTAAATAAAAGAGTAAAGTATAGTTTCTGTCCCTAACGTTTGGGGTAAGTCTCAAAGTTGTCCCTAACGTTTCAATCGTCTTATTTAAGTCCCTAACGTTTCAAAATTGACTCAATGTTGTCCTGCCGTTAGGGATCCGTTAACAGAATTGACGGCGGGACAAAATTGAGACGAAAACGTTGGGGACAAAAATAATACATAGAAATAAATTTTAATTTTATCCTTCAATAATATGAATTTACTATACACAGTATTCAATTATTTTTTAATTACGTCTAAGTAAATTACACTTAATCATATTACTTTCATTCTAAATAAATTAATTTTTTTTATAATTTTACTCTTAAAGATTTTTAGTTATCATGAAATGTTTGTAGAATGACTAGTATATAAACTTGCGAAAAAAATAATATATATACAATAAAATATAAATTATACCTTTTGTCTCTAATGTATTAAAATTTTTTAAAATTATAAAAAATAAATTTATTTAAAATAAAAATAATATAATTAAATATAAAAAATAAATTTATTTAAATTTATTTAGTATGTATAGTAAGGGCTTAATTCCTAAAGATGGGTTTTCACCTTCTCATCATTTTCCTTTATGAAGAGAAAAAGCATCACGTCAAAGTAGTCACTAATCACCTCTAAATTTGTCTGTATCGTTGTTATCTATAGGCTCTTGTCTTAGGTTTACACATATATATACACAGTGAAAAACCACATATTATATAGAATAAACACCAAAACAACAAAAAAAAAAATCACAAAACATAATTTTTATTTTTTCTGTATCTCTATATATTTTCAACATAGATGAGAATAAATACTCATGTCCTGTCTTATCTTGTTGCTCGATCCATCAAAATTCAAAAGACTAGAGTTATTTACGAATTAGATTGGTTTGGAACTTTGGATTAAAAAAAATCAAACTGATTAAATTTTAATTAGTTCGAGTTGGTTCGAATTTATATTTTTTTCAAGTAAATCCAAATCAATCTGGACAGATTAGATTCAAATTGGATTAGTTTGGATGATTAAAAATAAAATTAAAAAATAATTAAAAAATATTTTTTTAAATATTTTAAATGTGTATATAATAAAAAAATAATACACCATCGATTCAAACTTAATTAAATAACTATCATTATTTAGAATACCATAAGATTAAGAGAAAATTAAATATATATATATATATTAAATTTTATTTATTTATTTTAATTAATATTAAACTAATTAGATAATTAGTTTGCTTCAGATTTGACAATTTCATAATCAATATGTGAATCAATTAAAATCAAATTTAATTGGATCTGGTTTGATTATATCTAATTACCCATTAAATTCAAAGCAAATATAATCAAATTGAATCGATTTTGGACCAAGTTGGTTTAAACTCAATAAAAATCACTTTCATTACACGCAGTATGTATATATACGCGCTTCACTAATACAAACATATCATTCTTTGTCGTCACAATGTTCCTTCTTCTTCTTCACATTCCTCCTCCTTCTTCTTCGCGTGTTTTTCTCCATTGTCGTTTTTTATTGCTGCTGTTGTTGCTGCATTTTTTCTTTTCTTCCTAGTAATTTTGCAGTATTGATTTTTTTATTTTTTTATTTTATTCCTCTTAAGAGAGTGAAATAAAAAGAATTATAAGAAAATAAAATAAGAAAAAGATGATGAAGAAGCAGCAAAATAGGAGGAGGATGAACAAGAAGAGTTTTAAATTATGCAAAACTTATCAGAATAAAAATACACCGAAATTTCTTAACAAATACATATAAATATCTTAGTTTTTATACCAAAACTTTACCACAAAAGCAGAAAAATGTCTTCTTAATACTGCATTTTTTAATTCTTTTTTCCCTTATTTCTTTCTTTCTTTTAGTTGAATGAATGTAGGTTCATCCTGTTCCAAGTAATTTTGCAGCATTATGTGTTTCTTCTTCTTTTTTATTTGATATTTTTTTTTGTTTTTATTCCTGTTAAAAGAGTAAAACAAGAAGAAACTTGAGAAGGTAAAACAAGAAGAAAAAGATTAATAAGAAAAAAAGACGATGATAATAAAAAAGAAGAAGAAGAAACAGCAAAAGATGAGAAGGAGGAAGAAGAAGACTTTTGAATTAGGCAGAACTTATCAGAATAAAGATGCATTGAAATTTATCAACAAATACACATAAATTTCTTAGTTTTTATACTGAAACTTTGCTACAAAAGCATAAAAATGTCTTCTTTAATATTGTATTTTCTTCTTCTTTTTTCCTTATTTCTTTCTTTCTTTTAGTTGAATGAATGTAGGTTTATCTCCTTTCTAGTACAGCATTATGTATTTCTTCTTCTTTGTTTAATATTTTTTATTTTTATTCTTGTTAAAAAGAGTAAAACAAGAAGAAATTTGAGAAGTTAAAACAAGAAAGAAAAGATTAATAAAAAAAAGACAATGATGAAAAAGAAGAAGCAGCAGAAGATAAAGAGGAGGAAGAGAGAGTTTTGAATTATACAGAACTTATCAAAAGAAAAATACATTGAAATTTCTTAACAAATACACCTAAATTTCTTAGTTTTTACACCGAAACTTTGCTACAAAAGTACAAAAATGTGCAACATCTCATTAGTAAATTAATGTGCAGGAATAATCGGATAAATTGTGTGCTTTTTGGTCGGATTATAGATAATATTATCCCTCACCTTGAAGAAGGAAGGGTTGGACCCCTCATCATTGTGCTGAGTTTTGAATTATGCATAACTTATTAGAATAAAGAATATATATCCATTTTGGTCCTCAAAGAATTTCAGACCAAACACTTTAGTCCCCAACTAAAATTAATTACTCGATTAGTCCATAACAATTAATTCCGTCAGTCACTTAGGTCCTTAGCTTCGTCAACTCTAACGAAAGACAAAATAGTCCCTAACAACTCTAACAGGGGACAAAATGATCCCTGACAACTCTAACAAGGGACAAAATGATCCCTTACCCTTTTATTCAAAAACGACGTTGTTCTTCCCCAATTTTTATCATATCTCGCATAACCCTAACATTCATACTCTCCTTTTTCACCTTCACAGTCTTCTTTTCCATCTTTTCGTTCCTCCTCTTTAACTCCAAGATTAAACTATGGTGTAATTGCCACACGTGTCGCACTGACGGAGGATAAATGTCAGTAAAGATTTTCACCAAAATTATCGCGTTTCAAGTATAGGGAAGTGTACTTATAATTGGTTATAGAAAAATATTTTTGGGGTTTTCGAGATAGGAGACAAGTAATGTAAATAACAAGGAAATAAAATAAAAACTAAGAAAAGTCCTAGCAAGGATGGAGAATTGGAATTCATATCCTCATTATCATCATCAATTGTGATTGTAAATGTAAATTGCCTTCACTTAGTTAACCTCTAACTAACGGAGGAAGGTCAAGTGCATACAATTAACTTGAGTTTACAAGTCCTAGTCAACTCATAGTGAAAGACTAGCTTTGGTGAAGTTAAAGCTAACCGGCAATCTTCAATTACCATTCAACAAGAGACTTTGACAACTCAAGAGTCTCTAATTAATCAATCCAAGCTAAGAATACAAAAATCTAATTTAAAATCCTCCCAAGTATTTTATCAAACACTTGGAAGGCACAAAATAAAAGCATAGAAAACTAACAAGACATAACGAAATCTAAGACTAACAATTGCAAGGGAAAATAATAACAACAAATTAATGAAAGCAATCATGAACATGAAAATATAAATTGCATTAATATGAATTAAAGGAAACAAGGAAAATTCATAAACTAAATTGGTAACATAAGGAAATCAACAAGAGATGTAGATAAACTAAGATGCTAGAATATTAGAATGTAGAAGAGAAACTAAATTAAAGTAAAATAGAAATCTGAATTTGAGAAGAACTAAAACTAAAACTAAGAGAAACTCTAAAACCTAGAGAGATGAGATAGTCTCTCTCTTTAGAAAACTACATCTAAAACCTAAAATTGTATGAATGAAAGAGTGAATGCTTGATTCTCCCTTCCAGCTTGCAGCCTCTAATCTGTATTTTTGGGCCTGAAATTTGGTCAAAAGCAGCTTAAAAGTTGCCCCCAACGTTTTCTGCAATTGCAGCACGTGACGCTCTGTCATGCGTACGTGTTGCCCACGCGTACACATTGCTGCGCCTGCTGCACTGGTCATGCGTTACGTCCCCCACGCGTACGCATCGCTGCCAGCTTCTCAAAACCTCAACTTCTTGTATTCTTTCCATTTTTGCATGGTTCCTTTCCATCCTCTAAGCCATTCCTTCCCTATAAACCCTGAAAATACTTAACAAACATATCACGACATCGAATGATATTAACAGAGGTCTAAAATGAGCAAATTTAAGGCTAAAGAAGCATGTTTTCAATCATAGCACAAAATTAGGAAGAAAAATGTAAAACATGCGAATTCTATGAATAAGTATGAGAATAATGGATAAAATCCACTCAATTTAGTACAAAATAAACCGTAAAATAGCAGTTTATCACGCACCTACCTCAACATGTCATGGAGCACACACTTCCTAAATCTCTATGACTGGTATATCCACCTCCTCTGCACTTCACCCACCAGAAGCATCCACTTACACGTCCTCGATAACATCTCCTCCAACCCCGACAACGTCCACGACATTCTCAAGACCAAGTTCCACAACTACCCCAAGAAAACACATTTCTCCACTCTCCGGCAAGCAATATAGATTGTTGAACATTAGGACATCATGAGAAGATTGTCCTTTGATATCATATGCAAATTGTCATTTCAAATAGACATTGAGTACTTCATTCCTTCTTTTTCGGAGTCTAAGTTGGCAGATAGCTTTGACCTCGCATCCAAGCTATCAGTACAACGAGCAATGTCGCCGTTGCCACTCATATGGAAAATGAAGTGATTACTGAACATTAGTTCGGAGAAGAAGCTGAAGGAAGCGATCAGAGTGGTGGACAATGTGGTCATGGAGATGATAGGGCAGAGGAGGAGGGAGATGGCAACAATGACGATAGATCTTGACAAAACAGACTGCTGTCTAGATTCATGGGATCCATCGAAGATGACAAGTAGTTGAGAGATATAGTCATTAGTTTTATGAGTATGAATTGGTTGAGAACAAGTTAAGAATTTTTTTTTTTGTGAACATTGAAGTTGTAGAGTGTGCATTGTGTAGCTTGAAGTTACAGTGTTAGACTATTAGTGTTATGCGAGATATGATGAAAATTGGGAGAGAACAGTTTCGTTTTCGAACAGAGGAGATGAGGGACTATTTTGTCCCATGTTAGAGTTGCCAGGGACTATTTTGTCCTCCGTTAGAGTTGATGGAGTAAAGGACTTAAGTGACTGATGGAGTTAATTGTTAGGGACTAATCGAGTAATTAATTTTAGTTGGGAACTAAAGTGTATGGTCTGAAATTCTTTGAGGACCAAAATGGGTATATACTTTAGAATAAAAATACACAAAAATTTCTTAATAAATACACATAAATTAATTAATTTTTACACCGAAATTACTTAATATAATTGTGATATGCAAACTCAGTTTAAAAACAAGCATACAAACAAGACTGAATAAAAGAACTTATAAAAGAATATATTTTTGCATATATTTTTATAAAAGAACTTATAAAAGATATGATTCACTTTTGCATATATTGTTGTTTTGTTTCGTGTGTTGTAGTTTGATTGGCTATTGGTTATTTTAATAAGTTAAAGCAATTGAGTGGAAGAACGTATAAAGAATAAAAGAATTGGCATATTTTAGTGTAAATTCGGGTTTTTTTTAAAAAAGTGTAACTCTACATTTGGCAGCGATTTTAAATCCGTTGCTATGTCTTAACAGAATAAGTCAACGGATAGCATTTTGCAGCGGTTAGCAACCGCTGCCATCTCCAAGCAGTCATATTTTTACGATTTTGTAGCGGAAAGAACCACTACAAAATTATACCGCTGCAAAATATCATTTAGCAGCGGTTGTTCCAGCGGTTGCTATTAACCGCTGCTAACGATTTAGCCGCACGTTATCTTTCAGCGGATAATTCAACCGCTGCTATCCGTTTGGCAACGGTTAAAAACCGCTGCTAATCCTGTACATAACCGTTGCTATTTGCCGGATATGGTGTAGTGACATATCAATATAATTTAATGCAGTGACGGTCTGACGGATTCAAAAAAATTTAATAGTGGGGCAAAATATATATAACATAATAATAATAATTTAGGTTTAGATAATATGTGTTTTAAAGGCACATGACAAGTTTATCATTAGTGAAAGATTTTAAATTTTTTTATTTAATAACTATAAAATATATAGATTAAAAACTTAATTTTTTTAAATTTTTAATAAAAATATTCTTAATTTATAATCTTAATATGTGCCTTTAAAACACAAGATAGATAAACTCTAATAATTTTTATAATAAAAATATTATATGTACATAAAATCAGCTATCAAATTATTCATTAACTATTATGTATTTGTGTATAAATATATTTATTTTTTAATTCATTTTCAATGTGTATTTTATATTTCAATATGTATTCTATACGAGTAATTATTTTTTAAGTACATATAGCATAATTATTATTATAATTATATTTTGTTATTGTAAAATATAATTAGCCTTCAAAATATATAATTTACAAATTAAAACACTAAAATAGTAATTTAAATAATAATATATATAATTTAGAATTTTATTTTTTAGGTTTCATCTTTTTAAAAAAATTGAGTAATCTTTTTTTGAATAATACAATCAAAATATTTCTATTTCTATATATATCACTAAACAATTATTTAGAAATTCACTTCACATACAATCAAAACTCAACTCTCAGTGATATCCATGGTTAAAAAAATTCTTTTAATTAATGTAGTTGCTACAAAAAAAACTAAAACTAATTTAAAAAAAAAATATTTTGAGTTCATTTTTAAGAAAGAACACCAATTTTATTTAAATTAAGAATTGATTATTCTAATAAACATCTAATATGAAATTTTTAAATTGACTATTAAGTACCAAAAATTGAATAAAAAATTATTGTAGAATTAAATTCAATATTTTAATGAGGTAAATAAATATTATTATTACATACTACTCAAAAAAATTTTAAATTGTAGTGGAGTACTTCCCCAACTACAATATATTCAGATCCGTCCTTGATTTAATACTCAATATAGATTTTATACAATGATCGACAAAAATAAATATGCACACATAATTTATTATATAAAAATATTATTCGTATATCAAAATCAGCCACTAATATATTTATGTATAAATATATATTGTTTAATTTATTTTTAATATATATTTATATTTTAACATATATTTTATATTGATGACTAGGTTTAATCGTTAATTTTAATGTACACCTAACATAATTATTTATTATATTGGTGCAAATCAGACATGTTTACGGGACTAAAAAAAATTTTATTTATCTAAATAAAATAAATAAAATTCATGTTTATCACCTTGTTTCAAATTGAAAAACAATATACAAATAATGATACACAACTAATAAATTTATTATTTTTTACTAATGTTTGATCAGTATTTTAATTAAATTTTAAATACTAAATTTTATATTCTAAATCATAAATTTTAAATTTTTATCTTAATAGTATACAAATAAAATGTTAGTAAAATATTAGCTAATATTATTAAAATGTGGTTAACCACCAAAAATATTTTTAAATTATTCTAACACTAATAATAATAATCTTAATTTTATTATTAATAAAAATAATTTATAATAATTTAAAAATACATGAAATACCAATCAAGTGAGACATATTCCCTTAATAAAAATGTTTGATGCGACAGACGAAGAAAAATACCTGGCGCCCTCTTTCTCTCTCTTTAATATTGCACTATATTGGTTAATAAAATTTAACTTTTGAAAATAGAAGCATATCCTACACATTAATACCTAGAAATAGCAACGAGGCGGGTAGGGGCAAATTTTTGCTCTACCTGATTTTATTTTACCATACAACAATTCACATAAAATTCGTTCCACTTTTAGCTACGGATAGTAAAACGTTCAACCCTAATCCGTCCATGTGGATATCTGCCCCGCCTTTATCCGTTCCTATAATTATTAAAATCCAATAAATAAAATTAAATTTTAAAATTTATATAACCATCGTCACATACATAACATAAATTAAAGTAAAAATCTAAATATGATACAATACTATTAATTATTTACTAATTATTTTACATATATTATACATATTATATATTAAAATTATATATATTATATATATGCGGGGCGAGTAGGAGCGGATATTATCTAAACCCGATCCCGCTCCGCCTCTCTCAAAAACCCGTCCCGCTAAAAACCCGCCCCAAACGAGTAGAGACGGAGTGAATACCTGCGAGTTCGGGTGGTATTGCCATCCCTATTAATACCCACACATTTCGCGTTTCCCATCTACTTCCCCGACACGTTGAGTGTTCTCTGCCCACTCCCCCAAGCCTCAACCCCTTACTTTTCTTTCTTTATTTAACTCAAATATCAAACCCTTTCTCTCCATTCAAATTTCTAACCCTTTCTCTTAATTTTCTTTTCACCGCTGCCAGTATTAGAGGTGGCAAAACAGATTGAATTCATCTGGTCAACCTACTAAATCCGCTAAAAAGACGGGTTAGAATTTGAAACCCATCAAATTTAAAAAATCTACCAAACCTGCACTGCCAAAATTGCAAATTTTGGTGGAACGGGACGGACCGGCCTGCCGGACTAGAGATTTTTATTTTAATTTTTTTTATTAAATAAAAAAATTATTACTATTACAAAAATATAATTTTCAAACACTTTTTTTTATTTTTTATTTTTATTCTTCTTTTAATTATTAACTTTATTTATTTTATTTTATAAGTTTGTATATATGCTCAAATTATATGACTTATTTTTTAAAATAAAGATAATTCTTTTGACAAATATTATTTTGAATAATTTTGTTGAAGTTAAAAATAAAAAAATTAATAAAAAATATTATATTATAATTTGATTATTTTTTATTTGTATTTAATTTTTTAATTATTATTTTTTAGTTAATTTTAATGAATTTTATTTAAAAAAAAAAAGTCAAGCGGGTTAGCCCACCAATTCAGCATAAAATGGGACGAACTAGCGTTTTGAACCCACTTTATTAGTTAACGGGACTGACCGATCCGCCCCGTTTATAAAGCGGGAAGGCGGGGGCGGGCTAGGTTGGGACGGGTCAGCCCACTTTGCCACCCCTACCAAGTACGTATGACTCACTTGCACATGAACCAATTACAAAATTATGCTCAAATGCGAAAGCTACAGTACCAGTGTACACTTTTATTAAACTACTCCTCCATCTTAGCTCATGATAACAATAAAGAAGTCTCGTGACCCACAAATGCAACCCAACAGAATGCATAAATTCAATTATAATTTTAGTTTTTATTAGTGTATGTTTTCGTACCCGGGATAATATATAAAATTATATAACAAATTTTATTAAAAAATTAAACAAAATATATGTTATTATTATAAATATTTTACAAAGTTATAATTAAAATCAAACTCTCAAATTTTTTAATATTAAAATATTAAAAATAATTAGTATTTGTCTTAATCAATTTGAATTTGTTGAGTGATCACTCATCCACTTAAACAACTATTAGGAGTTAGAATGTCATCTTGTGTGTGTAGCAATCCATTGACTAGCGG
The DNA here is from genome assembly GCF_014773155.1 of Arachis stenosperma. NCBI lineage: Eukaryota > Viridiplantae > Streptophyta > Magnoliopsida > Fabales > Fabaceae > Arachis > Arachis stenosperma. Next base: position 36,865,970 of record NC_080384.1, read on the forward strand.
TAAACTCGTGATAAATGAAGCATCAAGAGTTGATTTTGCTCAGGACAAGGCATGGTCAGGGTTAGGGTGTACCCGCTCCGAATATATACATATAAATATTTTTTAGGAATTACGATTTGTGAGATATATTTTCAAAATATGTGAAAAGCTATTTTGAAGAGTTACATCTCTTCATAGAGTTGTGACTTATTCAAAAGTTATGCCTGTTAAAAGGTTGTAACTATTTGAAAAGTTATGTCTGTTGAAAGTTGTAAGTTGTAACTATTTGAAAAGTTGTGTATGTTGAGTACGTAGCTGCATGTTGCATGTATTCCATATCTATAAATTTTCCTCATTTTATTATTGCTGAAAAAAATCCATCTCAACACTTTCTTATGCACAAAAGAAAGAATAGAGAATATTATTCTCTAAATTATTATTTAGTGTAAGGCTTGACTGTGTGAGTCAATAACCCATTGTATCCTGTAGGAAATTCGTTAGTAACCCATTTGCACACCATTGTATATTGGTGGGGGCGAATTAAGCCTAAAAAAAAGTGTGTGTAACACACGTCTTGAAGAATTGCAATATTTGATTCACTATCTCCTTCTCTTATAACTCACAGGCAGGCATGGACCCAGTAAAGACAATGAGGGGGCACTTGCCCCCACTGCTTTTTCATTTTTTTTTCTAAAATAGTTATATATAATAATTTATTTTTATTTTAAATTTTAAATGATCACACTATAAATAAATTACACTTAATTGGTTAAAGTCCAAAATTAACTTTTTTATTTTCTATTATTTTTATTATTATTTAACCTAATTAAATTTAATTTTTGTACCGTTATTCTTTTATTCTCTTAAACTCTTTTTTTATTTTTATATTTTTAACATTTTTTTTACTCCTTATCTAATAGTCATCTTCTGTTCATCAAAAGGTAAATTTCAAATTCTTCATATTTTTTTATTTAACTTTCTATGACTCTATGTATCTTTTAATTTCATTATTTTTTTATATTTTCAATAACAAATTTTAATTCAAATAATTATATTTTAGATATTAATCTAATATTTCTCTTCATGACTTTATATATTTTATTTTATTCTCAATTTATTCATCGTTATTACTTATTTTCTATCTTTTGTTCTATTACATGTACCTGTGTTGCATATAAAATTTTAAAATAAATTAATTAATTTACTAATTTAGAATATATTTTTTATTTTTAAAAATAATAAAAATAAAATATTTTAATTACAATACATAATTAAATAGATAAATAAAATCTTTCATCTAACATTATATCAAAATTAAATTAAAAAATATATAACAAACTTAATTATTTTAAAAAGAATGAAAGAAAAAAATTGTAAATTAAGGTTATATTATTTTATATAAACATACTTTTATATACAGATTTAATTTTTCTAGTATTTATATATAATTTTAGTTTTAAATTATAAATACTAGTGTGTCATTAATTGTTAATGTGGCAATTGAGTCCATCTTTTATTATTAAATGTATATAAAAAAATTAGTTAAGATAACAAATTATCTATAATTTAATTAAAATACTTTAAGTTCAAGTTTTAGAAATAAAAAAAATATTTTTTATAAAAATAAAAATGTTCATTAACTTTTTTTAATTTTTATATCTTTATATAATTAATAATTTTCAACAAATTTTATTTTAGTGTATATATTTTTGCCCCACTCTTAAAATTTTCTGGGTCCGTCACTGCTCACAGGATTTGCCTCACATCACAGATTCAGTGATTCAAAGTTTCAGTCAGTACTCTATGCAAGAGAAGCACAGTCATCCTCACCCAGAGTCTTCTTTTTCTCGGCTTCTTCACAAAAATCCTCATAACTCCCGTCATCATCGTTGTTGAGGCCATCGCCGCCTACTCCTTCATAACTCTCATCTTCCTTCAAAGATCATGTAGCCATCGCTGCTTATGCCGTTACCGTTGCGATTAATCCCGTCGCCACCTTTCTCCTGTCGAGTCCCTTTTCTCTAGGTAAATTCCTCCCTCTCTCTCTCTCATTATGAGTCTGTTGAGTTCTTCTCTTCTTCTTTCACACACTCATCACTTAGTCACCGTCACTATAAGTCTGGGAGTTGCCTTTGCAGTTTCATTATTGTTTTAATTTCTCTACAAAATATAAATTTGTGATGAATTATTACAATCATAATTAATTAAAAAAATCAAATGAAAGATAAAAAATAGAGTACAAATTTATCTTGAAACTAAAAATTTGTCAATTGTGTTAGAAATTCTAAAAATTTATATCTTATTATATAATCAATTTTATTACTCACATCAACTTTATTATCCCTTTGTATCCAAAAAAGTATATAATGTCACATTTATTTTAAAAAGATGAAACTTTTTAAATACACGGTTTAATGTATAATTTAAGAACAATAAGATGAAAAAATATCTAAAATTTTATAATAGTATTTAAAAATTTCAATAACGATAATACAAAGAGTTTAAATTTATCAAATGAATTCAACAGTTATCCTTTACACATTTTATTTAAATTTGAATTTTAAAATTAATTTCTATCTTCTTTTTTTCTTCTAATATAAATTATTTTTGACAAAAAATAGAAAAAAATCTATTAGACAAAAAAATTCTATCAAAAAATTATTATAAAGAAATTATAATTAGAGAAGAATAATAATAATAATAATAATAATAATAATAATAATAATAATAATAATAATAATAATAATAATAATAATAATAATAATAATAAAGAAATGAAGCTTATATTAAAGAATGTTAGAAAAGAAATAATAAAGTTCATATTATTAATAATAATAATACTGAGGAATGCTGTTGCTATTTTAGACTTCTAGCCTCCGTTTTTGGCCATCGTTTTTTTCTTTCTTTGCTTTTTTATTTAAATTATCAAGTTATAAAAAAATAAAAGAAAAATTCAAGAAAACGAAAACAGCAAAATCAACAGTAACTATACAAATCAAAATACATAGGAAAAAATAAACTATTATATGACAGAATTAATATGAGTATATTTTATCATTAAATAAACAAAGTTAATGCAAAATAAAATTATACGTAAAGAAAAAAGAAAGAAAAAAGAGTTAAATATTCAAAGTGATAAAAAGATTATTTTTACAATTTTATTCTGTCATGTTTATATATATATATATATATATATATATATATATATATATATATAAAATAATGAACTGCTAACTAAATATAATTAAATTGTATTTATTATTATTAGAAAAGGTAAGAGAAAAGGTTTGTATGTATTCAAGTTGTAAAAAATAATACAATATAGAAGAATATTTATAGGTGCTAAGAGAATCGAAATAATAAATACGTAATATCCTATAATAAATATTCAGATATGTTAAATAATGCTAATTGATCCTAATTATACTCTAACATTCCCCCTCAAACTCAAGTGGCAACTTGAGTTTGAAACTTATTTGAAATAACTAAAAAAATACATAAACTAATAGAACGGGTACAGACGAAACTGCCTGAAGAAAGCACAGACAGAAGAAGTGCAGACGGAACTGCCAGAAGGAAACACAGATGAAACTGCCACAAGAAAGCGGCAGACAAAACTGTCAAAAGAAAATGTAGACAGAACTGCCAGAAGGAAGTGCAGATGAAACTACCAGAAGGGAACACGGACGGAACTGCCAAAGGAGAAAGTAGACGGAATTGGCGCAAGAGTGGCCAACTGTCAAAAAGCTATTGAAAAGATGGCGAACTGCCGGAAAACTTTTGAAAAGTGACAAAGTGCGAAGAGATGACAAACTATCGGAATGTGACGAAAAGCATATGGTTTCTCTATGAGAATAAGTAAGTAGAGGATGAACTAATCAGTAAGGTCAGAAAAGCATCAAAGCATTGACCAAAGAGAAGGAAAAAAAGTGGCACAGAAGAAAAATATGAAAAGTATAGTGATTTTACTACAAGAAAATCAACTTATCCTCCTCAAGCAGGATATCATAGCTCTGATACCATATTAGAAAGGGAAGAGGGAGCAATAGGAAAAAGGTTTGTTGATGAGCGGATAATTTGTATACTTTTTGGCATTGTTTTTAGTATGTTTTTGGTATGATCTAGTTAGTTTTTAGTATATTTTTATTAGTTTTTAGTTAAAATTCACTTTTCTGGACTTTACTATGAGTTTGTGTGTTTTTCTGTGATTTCAGGTATTTTCTGGCTGAAATTGAGGGACCTGAGCAAAAATCTGATTCAGAGACCAAAAAGGACTGCAGATGCTGTTGGATTCTGACCTCCCTACACTCGAAGTGGATTTTCTGGAGCTACAGAAGCCCAATTGGCGCGCTCTCAACGGTTTTGGAAAGTAGACATCCTGGGCTTTCCAGCAATATATGATAGTCCATACTTTGCCCAAGATTTGATGGCCCAAACCGGCGTTTAAAGTCACCTCAAGAAATCCCAGCGTTAAACGCTGGAACTGGCACCCAAATGGGAGTTAAACGCCCAAACTGGCACCAAAGCTGGCGTTTAACTCCAAGAAGAGTCTCTACACGAAAAATGCTTCATTGCTCAGCCCAAGCACACACCAAGTGGGCCCGGAAGTGGATTTTTATGTCATTTACTCATTTCTGTACACCTTAGGCTACTAGTTTTCTATAAGTAGGACCTTTTACTATTGTATTAAAAATCTTCGGATCTTTGGAACCTTTTTCTTGAGATCTTTTGATCACTTTGGGAGGCTGGCCATTCGGCCATGCCTAGACCTTGTTCTTATGTATTTTCAACGGTGGAGCCTCTACACACCATAGATTAAGGTGTGGAGCTCTGCTGTACCTCGAGTATTAATGCAATTACTATTGTTCTTCCATTCAATTTCGCTTGTTCTTTGTCCAAGATATCACTTGTTCTTCAACTTGATGAAGGTGATGATTGACGCCCATCACCATTCTCACTCATGAACAAGGTGACTGACAACCATTCTTGTTCTACAAGCATCTGAGGCTTAGTGAATATCTCTTGGATTCCTGATTGCACGATGCATGGTTGATCGCCTGACAACCGAGTGCTCGCCTGACAAACGAGCCAACCATTCCGTGAGATCAGAGTCTTCGTGGTATAGGCAAGAACTGATGGCAGCATTCAAGAGAATCCGGAAGGTCTAACCTTGTCTGTGGTATTCTGAGTAGGATTCAATGACTGAATGACTGTGACGTGCTTCAAACTCCTGAGGGCGGGGCGTTAGTGACAGACGCAAAAGAATCACTGGATTCTATTCCGGCCTGATTGAGAACCGACAGATGAATTCCGCTATGCTGTGACCAGAGCATATGCAATCGTTTCAATGAGAGGATGGGAGGTAGCCACTGACAATGGTGAAACCCTACATGAGCTTGCCATGGAAAGGAGTAAGAAGGATTGGATGAAGACAGTAGGAAAGCAGAGAGACGGAAGGGAAGGCATCTTCATACGCTTATCTGAAGTTCCTACCAATGAATTACATAAGTATCACTATCTTTATCTTTTATGTTAATTTCGTTCATCACCATATACATTTGAGTTTACCTGACTAAGATTTACAAGATGACCATAGCTTGCTTCAATACTAACAATCTCCGTGGGATCGACCCTTACTCACGTAAGGTATTACTTGGACGACCCAGTGCACTTGCTGGTTAGTTGTGCGAAGTTGTGTAATGCCATGGTATTGAGCTACCACGTTTTTGGAGCCATTACCGGGGATTATGAGAGTTGTGAAAAAGTATTGTTCACAATTTCGCGCACCAAGTTTTTGGCGCCGTTGCCGGGGATTGTTCAAGTTTTGAGCAAGCTTTTGGTAACAATGCCTGGGATTGTTCTAGTTTGGACAACTGACGGTTCATCTTGTTGCTTAGATTAGGTATTTTTTTTCGAAATTCTTGAAGGTGAATTCTAGAGTTTCATGATGATTTGTTGAAATCTGGCTGGCTGAGAAGCCATGTCTAATTCTATTGGACCGAGGTTTCAACTTATCATCACAAGAGCTTGATGATCTTTATCAATCTTGCTTTTGGAGCAGTGATTTGCTAAGGCTTGGCTGGCCTTTGGCCATGTCTAGTGTTTTGGACCGAAGCTTTCTTTGAAAGCTTGGCTGGCTGTGAAGCCATGTCTAATTCCTGGACCGGAGTCTTAGACTAGCATTGCACTGATTCCTGGAATTCTCATTAAGAATTTTGATATCTTTTTCACTTAATTTTCGAAAAATACAAAAAAATTACAAAATCATAAAAACCAAAAAGATTTGATGTTTCTTGCTTGAGTCTAGTGTCTCATTTTAAGTTTGGTGTCAATTGCATGCATTCATTCATGTGTCTTAAGGATCTTCAAGTAATTCTTGATGATTTCTTACTCTGATCTTTGAATTCTTTTGGCTTGAGTGTTTATGTGTCTCATATAGTGTTAGTAGTATACAAACTGCTAAGTTTGGTGTCTTGCATGCATTGTTATTTGATTCTTGTTGCATTTTGATTATTAAAAATCCAAAAATATTTTTAATTTGTGTCTTTTCAAGTCAATAATACAAAGAATTGAAGATTCAGAACATGCTGCAGAGGAATTATACAGAAAAAGCTGAGCATTCAAAAATGCCCAGTGAAGAAGACAGACTGGCGTTTAAACGCCAGCCAGGGCACCTGGTTGGGCGTTTAACGCCCAAAGAGGTAGCATTTTGGGCGTTAAACGCCAGAATGTATATCATTCTGGGCGTTTAATGCCAGGATGGTGCTAGGAGGAAGATTTCGTTTTCAAAATCAATTTTTTTTCAAGTTTTCAAAGTTTTTCAAAATCAAATCTTTTTCAAATCATATCTTTTCAATCAAATGTTTTCAAAATCAATTTCTTTCCTTTTTCAAAGATACTTACTAACAATTAATGATTTGATTGAACATTTTTTGCCTTTTCTGTTGAGGAAGGTTTTATGTTTGAATCATATCTTTTCTTGTTAGGCAAGTCATTGATTTTCAAAATCAAATCTTTTAAAATTGTTTTCAAAACATATCTTTTAAAATTGTTTTCAAATCATATCTTCTCAATCACATCTTTTTTTTTAAAACCAATCATATCTTCTTAACCTCATCTTTTTCAAAATAGTTTTCAATCAAAACTTTTTGATTTCTAATTTCAAAATCTTTTTCAAAAATCACTTGATTTCTTTTCCACTTTCAATTTTCGAAAATTATCAATCAATTTTTAAAATGTTTTTAACATCTTTCTAATTAATTTTCGAAAATCCTCTTCCCTCTTTCCCACATCCTTCTATTTATGGAATACTACTCCTCCTTAATGCACAATTCGAACCCTATCTCATCAAGTTCGAATTCTTCTACCTTCTTTCTTCTATTTTTCTTTTCCTCTGACACTTCAAGGAATCTCTATACTGTGACATAGAGGATTCCACATTTTCTTTTTCTCTTCTCTTTCATATGAGCAGGAGCAGAGACAAAGGCATTCTTGTTGAAGCTGACCCTGAACCTGAGAGAACCTTGAAGCGAAAGCTAAGAGAAGCCAAGGCACAACTCTCTTTAGAGGACCTGACCGAATTCTTCAAAGGAGAAGAACACATGGCAGCCGAAAACAACAACAATGCCAACAATGCAAGGAAGGTGCTGGGTGACTTCACTGCACCTACTCCTGATTTCTACGGGAGAAGCATCTCTATCCCTGCCATTGGAGCAAACAACTTTGAGCTTAAGCCTCAATTAGTTTCTCTAATGCAACAGAATTGCAAGTTCCATGGACTTCCAATGGAAGATCCTCATCAGTTCTTAGCTGAATTCTTGCAAATCTGTGACACAGTCAAGACTAATGGGGTTGACCCTGAGGTCTATAGACTGATGCTATTCCCTTTTGCTGTAAGAGACAGAGCTAGAATATGGTTGGATTCTCAACCTAAAGAAAGCCTGGACTCTTGGGAAAAGCTAGTCAATACCTTCTTGGCAAAGTTCTTTCCACCTCAAAGATGGAGTAAGCTTAGAGTGGAAGTCCAAACCTTCAGACAGAAGGATGGAGAATCCCTCTATGAAGCTTGGGAAAGATACTAACAATTAATCAGAAGATGTCCCTCAGACATGCTTTCTGAATAGAGCATCATAGGTATTTTCTATGATGGTCTCTCTGAACTATCCAAGATGTCTTTGGATAGCTCTGCTGGAGGATCTCTTCATCTGAAGAAGACGCCTACAGAGGCTCAGGAACTAATTGAAATGGTTGCAAATAACCAATTCATGTACACTTTTGAAAGGAATCCTATGAACAATGGGACTAGTCAGAAGAAAGGAGTTCTTGAGATTGACACTCTGAACGCCATACTGGCTCAGAATAAGATATTGACTCAACAAGTCAATTTGATTTCTCAAAGTCTGTCTGGAATGCAAAATGCACCTGGCAGTACTAAGGAAGCTTCATCTGAGGAAGAAGCTTATGATCCTGAGAACCCTTCAATGGAAGAGGTGAATTACCTAGGAGAACCCTATGGAAACACCTATAATTCTTCATGGAGAAATCACCCAAATTTCTCATGAAAGAATCAAGAGAGACCTTAACAAGGTTTCAATAACAATAATGGTGGAAGAAACAGGCTTGGCAATAACAAGCCTTTTCCATCATCTTCTCAGCAACAGACAGAGAGTTCTAAGCAGAATACCTCTGACTTAGCAACAATGGTCTCTGATCTAATCAAAACCACTCAAAGTTTCATGAATGAAACAAGGTCCTCCATTAGGAATTTGGAAGGACAAGTGGGTCAGCTGAGTAAGAAAGTTACTGAACTCCCTCCTAGTACTCTCCCAAGTAATACAGAAGAAAATCCAAAAGGAGAGTGCAAAGCCATAAACATGGCCGAATATGGAGAGGAAAGAGAGGAGGTGGACGCCACTGAGGAAGACCTCAATGGGCGTGCACCAATCTCCTCTGAGTTCCCCAATGAGGAACTATGGGAATCTGAGGCTCAAAATGAGACCATAGAGATTCTATTGGACTTACTTCTGCCTTTCATGAGCTCTGATGAGTATTCTTCCTCTGAAGAGGATGAGTATGTCACTGAAGAGCAAGTTGCTAAATATCTTGGAGCAATCATGAAGCTAAATGACAAGTTATTTGGAAATGAGACTTGGGAAGATGAACCCCCTTTGCTCACCAAAGAACTGGATGACTTGTCTAGGCAGAAACTGCCTCAAAAGAGGCAGGATCATGGGAAGTTTTCTATACCTTGCACCATAGGCACCATGACCTTCAAGAAGGCCTTGTGTGACTTAGGGTCAAGTGTAAACCTCATGCCCCTCTCTGTAATGGAGAAATTAGGGATCTTTGAGGTACAAGCTGCAAGAATCTCATTGGAGATGGCAGACAACTCAAGAAAACAAGCTCATGGACTTGTAGAGAATGTTTTGGTAAAAGTTGAAGACCATTACATTCCTACTGATTTCATTGTCTTAGAGACTGGGAAGTGCATGGATGAATCCATCATCCTTGGCAGACCCTTCCTAGCCACAGCAAAGGCTGTGATTGATGTTGATAGAGGAGAGTTGATTATTCAAGTGAATGAAAAATCCTTGGTGTTTAAGGCCCAAGGACATCCCTCTATCATCATGGAGAGGAAGCATGAAGAGCTTCTCTCAAAACAGAGCCAAGCAGAGCCCCCACAATCAAACTCTAAGTTTGGTGTTGGGAGGCCACAACCAAACTCTAAGTTTGGTGTTGAACCCCCACATTCAAACTCTAAGTTTGGTGTTGGGAGGTTCCAACACGGTTCTGAGTATTTCTGAGGCTCCATGGGAGTCCTCTGTCAAGCTGATGACATTAAAGAAGCGCTTGTTGGGAGGCAACCCAATGTTTTATAGTTAACTATTTTCTTTTGTTATTTTATCTTTTTTGTAGGTTGATGATCATAAGAAGTCACAAAAACAATGAAAAAAGCAAAAACAGAATGAAAAACAGGAAGAAAAACAGCACACCCTGGAGGAAGATGCTGCTGGCGTTTAAACGCCAGTAAGCCTAGCAGTTGGGCGTTTAACGCCCAGTCTGGCACCATTCTGGGCGTTTAACGCCAGAAAGGGGCACCAGACTGGCGTTAAACGCCAGAAAAGGGCTAGAACCTGGCGTTAAACGCCAGGAATGGGCACCAGCCCGGCGTTTAACGCCAGAAATGGCTCAAAACGTGAATTTTGATGCTATTTGGTGCAGGGATGACTTTTCCTTGACACCACAGGATCTGTGGACCCCACAGGACCCCACCACCATTCTCTCTCTTCTTCCCCCATTCACCAATCACCTCAGCACCTCTTCCCCAAAAATCCTTCACCTATCAAATCCCATCTTTCTCTTCACCACTCACATCAATCCTTCATAAAACCCCACCAACCTCACCCTTCAAATTCAAACCACTTTCCCTCCCAAACCCACCCATAATGGCCAAACCATTACCCCCCCTCTCTCCTATATATACCCTTCTTCAACCCTTCATTTTCACACAACCTACACACCACTTCTCCCCCTCTTTGGCCGAACACACCACCATCTCCCTCTTCTTCATTTCTTCTTCTTCTACTCTCTTCTTTCTTCTTTTGCTCGAGGACGAGCAAACATTTTAAGTTTGGTGTGGTAAAAGCGTTGCTTTTTCATAACCATTATGGCATCCAAGGCCGGAGAAACCTCTAGAAAGAGGAAAGGGAAGGCAAAAGCTTCCACCTCCGAGTCATGGGAGATGGATAGATTCCTCTCAAGGGTGCATCAAGTCCACTTCTATGAAGTTGTGGCCTTGAAGAAGGTGATCCCGAGGTCCCCTTTTCACTCAAAAAGGGTGAATATCCGGAGATCCGACATGAGATCCGAAGAAGAGGTTGGGAAGTTCTTACCAACCCCATTCAACAAGTCGGAATCTTGATGGTTCAAGAGTTCTATGCCAATGCATGGATCACCAAGAACCATGACCAAAGTGTGAACCCGAATCCAAAGAATTATCTCACTATGATTCGGGGGAAATACTTGGATTTTAGTCCGGAGAGTGTGAGGGTGGCGTTCAACTTGCCTATGATGCAAGGAGATGAGCATCCTTATACAAGAAGGGTCAACTTTGATCAAAGGTTGGACCAAGTCCTCACAATCATATGTGAAGAGGGCGCACAATGGAAGCAAGATTCAAGAGGAAAGCCGGTTCAATTGAGAAGGCATGACCTCAAGCCCGTGGCTAGAGGATGGTTAGAGTTCATACAACGCTCAATCATTCCCACTAGCAACCGGTCCGAAGTTACCATAGACCGGGCTATCATGATCCATAGCATCATGATTGGAGAAGAAGTGGAAGTTCATGAGGTCATAGCCCAAGAACTCTACAAGGTGGCAGATAAGTCCTCTACCTTAGCAAGGTTAGCCTTTCCTCACCTCATTTGTCACCTCTGTTATTCAGTTGGAGTTGACATAGAGGGAGACATCACCATTGATGAGGATAAGCCCATTACCAAGAAAAAGATGGAGTACACAAGAGACCCCTCTCATCATGAGATCCCTGAGATACCTCAAGGGATGCACTTTCCCCCACAAAACTATTGGGAGCAACTGAACACCTCCCTAGGAGAACTGAGTTCCAACATGGGACAACTAAGGGTGGAGCATCAAGAACACTCCATCATCCTTCATGAAATTAGAGAAGACCAAAGAATCATGAGGGAGGAGCAACAAAGACAAGGAAGAGACATTGAGGAGCTTAAGCACTCCATAGGATCTTCAAGAGCAAGAAAGTGCCGCCATCATTAAGGTGGACCCGTTCTTTGATTTCCTTGTTATTTGTTCTTCTGTTTTTCGATTTTTTTATGCTTATGTTTATCCATGTTTGTGTCTTGTGATCATTAGTGTCTTAGTGTCTATGCCTTAAAGTTATGAATGTCCTATGAATCCATCACCTTTCTTAAATAAATTGTTCTTAATTGAAAAAGGAAAAGAATTGCATGAATTTTAAATTTTATAACAGTTTAATTATTTTGATGTGGTGGCAACACTTTTGTTCTCTGAATGTATGCTTGAACAGTGCATATGTCTTTTGAATTTGTGGTTCATGAATGTTGGCTCTTGAAAGAATGATGAAAAAGGAGACATGTTACTGAGGATCTGAAAAATCATTAAAAATGATTCTTGAAGCAAGAAAAAGCAGTGAATACAAAAAAAAAAGAGAGAAGAGAAGGAAAAGAGAAAAAGAAAGAAATAAAGTTGTGATCCAAGGCAATAAGAGTGTGCTTAAGAACCCTGGACACCTCTAATTGGGGACTTTAGCAAAGCTGAGTCACAATCTAAAAAGGTTCACCCAATTATGTGTCTGTAGCATGTATGTATCCGGTGGTAATACTGGAAGACAGAGTGCTTTGGGCCACGGCCAAGACTCATAAAGTAGCTGTGTTCAAGAATCATCATACTTAACTAGGAGAATCATTAACACTATCTAGATTCTAAGTTCCTAAAGAAGCCAATCATTCTGAATTTCAAAGGATAGAGTGAGATGCCAAAACTATTCAGAGGCAAAAAGTAAAAGCCCCGCTCATCTAATTAATACTGATCTTCATAGATGTTTTTGGAGTTCATTGCATATTCTCTTCTTTTTATCTTATTTGATCTTCAGTTGCTTGGGGACAAGCAACAATTTAAGTTTGGTGTTGTGATGAGCGGATAATTTGTATACTTTTTGGCATTGTTTTAGTATGTTTTTGGTATGATCTAGTTAGTTTTAGTATATTTTTATTAGTTTTTAGTTAAAATTCACTTTTCTGGACTTTACTATGAGTTTGTGTTTTTCTGTGATTTCAGGTATTTTCTGGCTGAAATTGAGGGACCTGAGCAAAAATCTGATTCAGAGACCAAAAAGGACTGCAGATGCTGTTGGATTCTGACCTCCCTACACTCGAAGTGGATTTTCTGGAGCTACAGAAGCCCAATTGGCGCGCTCTCAACGGCGTTGGAAAGTAGACATCCTGGGCTTTCCAGCAATATATGATAGTCCATACTTTGCCCAAGATTTGATGGCCCAAACCGGCGTTTAAAGTCACCTCAAGAAATCCCAGCGTTAAACGCTGGAACTGGCACCCAAATGGGAGTTAAACGCCCAAACTGGCACCAAAGCTGGCGTTTAACTCCAAGAAGAGTCTCTACACGAAAAATGCTTCATTGCTCAGCCCAAGCACACACCAAGTGGGCCCGGAAGTGGATTTTTATGTCATTTACTCATTTCTGTACACCTTAGGCTACTAGTTTTTATAAGTAGGACCTTTTACTATTGTATTAAAAATCTTCGGATCTTTGGAACCTTTTTCTTGAGATCTTTTGATCACTTTGGGAGGCTGGCCATTCGGCCATGCCTAGACCTTGTTCTTATGTATTTTCAACGGTGGAGCCTCTACACACCATAGATTAAGGTGTGGAGCTCTGCTGTACCTCGAGTATTAATGCAATTACTATTGTTCTTCCATTCAATTTCGCTTGTTCTTTGTCCAAGATATCACTTGTTCTTCAACTTGATGAAGGTGATGATTGACGCCCATCACCATTCTCACTCATGAACAAGGTGACTGACAACCATTCTTGTTCTACAAGCATCTGAGGCTTAGTGAATATCTCTTGGATTCCTGATTGCACGATGCATGGTTGATCGCCTGACAACCGAGTGCTCGCCTGACAAACGAGCCAACCATTCCGTGAGATCAGAGTCTTCGTGGTATAGGCAAGAACTGATGGCAGCATTCAAGAGAATCCGGAAGGTCTAACCTTGTCTGTGGTATTCTGAGTAGGATTCAATGACTGAATGACTGTGACGTGCTTCAAACTCCTGAGGGCGGGGCGTTAGTGACAGACGCAAAAGAATCACTGGATTCTATTCCGGCCTGATTGAGAACCGACAGATGAATTCCGCTATGCTGTGACCAGAGCATATGCAATCGTTTTCAATGAGAGGATGGGAGGTAGCCACTGACAATGGTGAAACCCTACATGAGCTTGCCATGGAAAGGAGTAAGAAGGATTGGATGAAGACAGTAGGAAAGCAGAGAGACGGAAGGGAAGGCATCTTCATACGCTTATCTGAAGTTCCTACCAATGAATTACATAAGTATCACTATCTTTATCTTTTATGTTAATTTCGTTCATCACCATATACATTTGAGTTTACCTGACTAAGATTTACAAGATGACCATAGCTTGCTTCAATACTAACAATCTCCGTGGGATCGACCCTTACTCACGTAAGGTATTACTTGGACGACCCAGTGCACTTGCTGGTTAGTTGTGCGAAGTTGTGTAATGCCATGGTATTGAGCTACCACGTTTTTGGAGCCATTACCGGGGATTATGAGAGTTGTGAAAAAGTATTGTTCACAATTTCGCGCACCAAGTTTTTGGCGCCGTTGCCGGGGATTGTTCAAGTTTTGAGCAAGCTTTTGGTAACAATGCCTGGGATTGTTCTAGTTTGGACAACTGACGGTTCATCTTGTTGCTTAGATTAGGTATTTTTTTTCGAAATTCTTGAAGGTGAATTCTAGAGTTTCATGATGATTTGTTGAAATCTGGCTGGCTGAGAAGCCATGTCTAATTCCATTGGACCGAGGTTTCAACTTATCATCACAAGAGCTTGATGATCTTTATCAATCTTGCTTTTGGAGCAGTGATTTGCTAAGGCTTGGTTGGCCTTTGGCCATGTCTAGTGTTTTGGACCGAAGCTTTCTTTGAAAGCTTGGCTGGCTGTGAAGCCATGTCTAATTCCTGGACCGGAGTCTTAGACTAGCATTGCACTGATTCCTGGAATTCTCATTAAGAATTTTGATATCTTTTTCACTTAATTTTCGAAAAATACAAAAAAATTACAAAATCATAAAAACCAAAAAGATTTGATGTTTCTTGCTTGAGTCTAGTGTCTCATTTTAAGTTTGGTGTCAATTGCATGCATTCATTCATGTGTCTTAAGGATCTTCAAGTAATTCTTGATGATTTCTTACTCTGATCTTTGAATTCTTTTGGCTTGAGTGTTTATGTGTCTCATATAGTGTTAGTAGTATACAAACTGCTAAGTTTGGTGTCTTGCATGCATTGTTATTTGATTCTTGTTGCATTTTGATTATTAAAAATCCAAAAATATTTTTAATTTGTGTCTTTTCAAGTCAATAATACAAAGAATTGAAGATTCAGAACATGCTGCAGAGGAATTATACAGAAAAAGCTGAGCATTCAAAAATGCCCAGTGAAGAAGACAGACTGGCGTTTAAACGCCAGCCAGGGCACCTGGTTGGGCGTTTAACGCCCAAAGAGGTAGCATTTTGGGCGTTAAACGCCAGAATGTATATCATTCTGGGCGTTTAATGCCAGATGGTGCTAGGAGGAAGATTTCGTTTTCAAAATCAATTTTTTTTCAAGTTTTCAAAGTTTTTCAAAATCAAATCTTTTTCAAATCATATCTTTTCAATCAAATGTTTTCAAAATCAATTTCTTTCCTTTTTCAAAGATACTTACTAACAATTAATGATTTGATTGAACATTTTTTGCCTTTTCTGTTGAGGAAGGTTTTATGTTTGAATCATATCTTTTCTTGTTAGGCAAGTCATTGATTTTCAAAATCAAATCTTTTAAAATTGTTTTCAAAACATATCTTTTAAAATTGTTTTCAAATCATATCTTCTCAATCACATCTTTTTTTTAAAACCAATCATATCTTCTTAACCTCATCTTTTTCAAATAGTTTTCAATCAAAACTTTTTGATTTCTAATTTCAAAATCTTTTTCAAAAATCACTTGATTTCTTTTCCACTTTCAATTTTCGAAAATTATCAATCAATTTTTAAAATGTTTTTAACATCTTTCTAATTAATTTTCGAAAATCCTCTTCCCTCTTTCCCACATCCTTCTATTTATGGAATACTACTCCTCCTTAATGCACAATTCGAACCCTATCTCATCAAGTTCGAATTCTTCTACCTTCTTTCTTCTATTTTTCTTTTCCTCTGACACTTCAAGGAATCTCTATACTGTGACATAGAGGATTCCACATTTTCTTTTTCTCTTCTCTTTCATATGAGCAGGA
The DNA here is from genome assembly GCF_014773155.1 of Arachis stenosperma. NCBI lineage: Eukaryota > Viridiplantae > Streptophyta > Magnoliopsida > Fabales > Fabaceae > Arachis > Arachis stenosperma. Next base: position 36,882,036 of record NC_080384.1, read on the forward strand.
GCAGAGACAAAGGCATTCTTGTTGAAGCTGACCCTGAACCTGAGAGAACCTTGAAGCGAAAGCTAAGAGAAGCCAAGGCACAACTCTCTTTAGAGGACCTGACCGAATTCTTCAAAGGAGAAGAACACATGGCAGCCGAAAACAACAACAATGCCAACAATGCAAGGAAGGTGCTGGGTGACTTCACTGCACCTACTCCTGATTTCTACGGGAGAAGCATCTCTATCCCTGCCATTGGAGCAAACAACTTTGAGCTTAAGCCTCAATTAGTTCTCTAATGCACAGAATTGCAAGTTCCATGGACTTCCAATGGAAGATCCTCATCAGTTCTTAGCTGAATTCTTGCAAATCTGTGACACAGTCAAGACTAATGGGGTTGACCCTGAGGTCTATAGACTGATGCTATTTCCTTTTGCTGTAAGAGACAGAGCTAGAATATGGTTGGATTCTCAACCTAAAGAAAGCCTGGACTCTTGGGAAAAGCTAGTCAATGCCTTCTTGGCAAAGTTCTTTCCACCTCAAAGATGGAGTAAGCTTAGAGTGGAAGTCCAAACCTTCAGACAGAAGGATGGAGAATCCCTCTATGAAGCTTGGGAAAGATACTAACAATTAATCAGAAGATGTCCCTCAGACATGCTTTCTGAATAGAGCATCATAGGTATTTTCTATGATGGTCTCTCTGAACTATCCAAGATGTCTTTGGATAGCTCTGCTGGAGGATCTCTTCATCTGAAGAAGACGCCTACAGAGGCTCAGGAACTAATTGAAATGGTTGCAAATAACCAATTCATGTACACTTCTGAAAGGAATCCTATGAACAATGGGACTAGTCAGAAGAAAGGAGTTCTTGAGATTGACACTCTGAACGCCATACTGGCTCAGAATAAGATATTGACTCAACAAGTCAATTTGATTTCTCAAAGTCTGTCTGGAATGCAAAATGCACCTGGCAGTACTAAGGAAGCTTCATCTGAGGAAGAAGCTTATGATCCTGAGAACCCTTCAATGAAAGAGGTGAATTACCTAGGAGAATCCTATGGAAACACCTATAATTCTTCATGGAGAAATCACCCAAATTTCTCATGGAAGAATCAAGAGAGACCTTAACAAGGTTTCAATAACAATAATGGTGGAAGAAACAGGCTTGGCAATAACAAGCCTTTTCCATCATCTTCTCAGCAACAGACAGAGAGTTCTAAGCAGAATACCTCTGACTTAGCAACAATGGTCTCTGATCTAATCAAAACCACTCAAAGTTTCATGAATGAAACAAGGTCCTCCATTAGGAATTTGGAAGGACAAGTGGGTCAGCTGAGTAAGAAAGTTACTGAACTCCCTCCTAGTACTCTCCCAAGTAATACAGAAGAAAATCCAAAAGGAGAGTGCAAAGCCATAAACATGGCCGAATATGGAGAGGAAAGAGAGGAGGTGGACGCCACTGAGGAAGACCTCAATGGGCGTGCACCAATCTCCTCTGAGTTCCCCAATGAGGAACTATGGGAATCTGAGGCTCAAAATGAGACCATAGAGATTCCATTGGACTTACTTCTGCCTTTCATGAGCTCTGATGAGTATTCTTCCTCTGAAGAGGATGAGTATGTCACTGAAGAGCAAGTTGCTAAATATCTTGGAGCAATCATGAAGCTAAATGACAAGTTATTTGGAAATGAGACTTGGGAAGATGAACCCCCTTTGCTCACCAAAGAACTGGATGACTTGTCTAGGCAGAAACTGCCTCAAAAGAGGCAGGATCCTGGGAAGTTTTCTATACCTTGCACCATAGGCACCATGACCTTCAAGAAGGCCTTGTGTGACTTAGGGTCAAGTGTAAACCTCATGCCCCTCTCTGTAATGGAGAAATTAGGGATCTTTGAGGTACAAGCTGCAAGAATCTCATTGGAGATGGCAGACAACTCAAGAAAACAAGCTCATGGACTTGTAGAGAATGTTTTGGTAAAAGTTGAAGACCATTACATTCCTACTGATTTTATTGTCCTAGAGACTGGGAAGTGCATAGATGAATCCATCATCCTTGGCAGACCCTTCCTAGCCACAGCAAAGGCTGTGATTGATGTTGATAGAGGAGAGTTGATCATTCAAGTGAATGAAAAATCCTTGGTGTTTAAGGCCCAAGGATATCCCTCTATCATCATGGAGAGGAAGCATGAAGAGCTTCTCTCAAAACAGAGCCAAGCAGAGCCCTCACAATCAAACTCTAAGTTTGGTGTTGGGAGGCCACAACCAAACTCTAAGTTTGGTGTTGAACCCCCACATTCAAACTCTAAGTTTGGTGTTGGGAGGTTCCAACACGGTTCTGAGTATTTCTGAGGCTCCATGGGAGTCCTCTGTCAAGCTGATGACATTAAAGAAGCGCTTGTTGGGAGGCAACCCAATGTTTTATAGTTAACTATTTTCTTTTGTTATTTTATCTTTTTTGTAAGTTGATGATCATAAGAAGTCACAAAAACAATGAAAAAAGCAAAAACAGAATGAAAAACAGGAAGAAAAACAGCACACCCTGGAGGAAGATGCTGCTGGCGTTTAAACGCCAGTAAGCCTAGCAGTTGGGCGTTTAACGCCCAGTCTGGCACCATTCTGGGCGTTTAACGCCAGAAAGGGGCACCAGACTGGCGTTAAACGCCAGAAAAGGGCTAGAACCTGGCGTTAAACGCCAGGAATGGGCACCAGCCCGGTGTTTAACGCCAGAAATGGCTCAAAACGTGAATTTTGATGCCATTTGGTGCAGGGATGACTTTTCCTTGACACCACAGGATCTGTGGACCCCACAGGACCCCACCACCATTCTCTCTCTTCTTCCCCCATTCACCAATCACCTCAGCACCTCTTCCCCAAAAACCCTTCACCTATCAAATCCCATCTTTCTCTTCACCACTCACATCAATCCTTCATAAAACCCCACCAACCTCACCCTTCAAATTCAAACCACTTTCCCTCCCAAACCCACCCATAATGGCCAAACCATTACCCCCCCTCTCTCCTATATATACCCTTCTTCAACCCTTCATTTTCACACAACCTACACACCACTTCTCCCCCTCTTTGGCCGAACACACCACCATCTCCCTCTTCTTCATTTCTTCTTCTTCTACTCTCTTCTTTCTTCTTTTGCTCGAGGACGAGCAAACATTTTAAGTTTGGTGTGGTAAAAGCGTTGCTTTTTCATAACCATTATGGCATCCAAGGCCGGAGAAACCTCTAGAAAGAGGAAAGGGAAGGCAAAAGCTTCCACCTCCGAGTCATGGGAGATGGATAGATTTCTCTCAAGGGTGCATCAAGTCCACTTCTATGAAGTTGTGGCCTTGAAGAAGGTGATCCCCGAGGTCCCCTTTTCACTCAAAAAGGGTGAATATCCGGAGATCCGACATGAGATCCGAAGAAGAGGTTGGGAAGTTCTTACCAACCCCATTCAACAAGTCGGAATCTTGATGGTTCAAGAGTTCTATGCCAATGCATGGATCACCAAGAACCATGACCAAAGTGTGAACCCGAATCCAAAGAATTATCTCACTATGGTTCGGGGGAAATACTTGGATTTTAGTCCGGAGAGTGTGAGGGTGGCGTTCAACTTGCCTATGATGCAAGGAGATGAGCATCCTTATACAAGAAGGGTCAACTTTGATCAAAGGTTGGACCAAGTCCTCACAATCATATGTGAAGAGGGCGCACAATGGAAGCAAGATTCAAGAGGAAAGCCGGTTCAATTGAGAAGGCATGACCTCAAGCCCGTGGCTAGAGGATGGTTAGAGTTCATACAACGCTCAATCATTCCCACTAGCAACCGGTCCGAAGTTACCATAGACCGGGCTATCATGATCCATAGCATCATGATTGGAGAAGAAGTGGAAGTTCATGAGGTCATAGCCCAAGAACTCTACAAGGTGGCGGATAAGTCCTCTACCTTAGCAAGGTTAGCCTTTCCTCACCTCATTTGTCACCTCTGTTATTCAGTTGGAGTTGACATAGAGGGAGACATCACCATTGATGAGGATAAGCCCATTACCAAGAAAAAGATGGAGTACACAAGAGACCCCTCTCATCATGAGATCCCTGAGATACCTCAAGGGATGCACTTTCCCCCACAAAACTATTGGGAGCAACTGAACACCTCCCTAGGAGAACTGAGTTCCAACATGGGACAACTAAGGGTGGAGCATCAAGAACACTCCATCATCCTTCATGAAATTAGAGAAGACCAAAGAATCATGAGGGAGGAGCAACAAAGACAAGGAAGAGACATTGAGGAGCTTAAGCACTCCATAGGATCTTCAAGAGCAAGAAAGAGCCGCCATCATTAAGGTGGACCCGTTCTTTGATTTCCTTGTTATTTGTTCTTCTGTTTTTCGATTTTTTTATGCTTATGTTTATCCATGTTTGTGTCTTGTGATCATTAGTGTCTTAGTGTCTATGCCTTAAAGTTATGAATGTCCTATGAATCCATCACCTTTCTTAAATAAATTGTTCTTAATTGAAAAAGGAAAAGAATTGCATGAATTTTAAATTTTATAACAGTTTAATTATTTTGATGTGGTGGCAACACTTTTGTTCTCTGAATGTATGCTTGAACAGTGCATATGTCTTTCGAATTTGTGGTTCATGAATGTTGGCTCTTGAAAGAATGATGAAAAAGGAGACATGTTACTGAGGATCTGAAAAATCATTAAAAATGATTCTTGAAGCAAGAAAAAGCAGTGAATACAAAAAAAAAAAAGAGAGAAGAGAAGGAAAAGAGAAAAAGAAAGAAATAAAGTTGTGATCCAAGGCAATAAGAGTGTGCTTAAGAACCCTGGACACCTCTAATTGGGGACTTTAGCAAAGCTGAGTCACAATCTGAAAAGGTTCACCCAATTATGTGTCTGTGGCATGTATGTATCCGGTGGTAATACTGGAAGACAGAGTGCTTTGGGCCACGGCCAAGACTCATAAAGTAGCTGTGTTCAAGAATCATCATACTTAACTAGGAGAATCATTAACACTATCTAGATTCTAAGTTCCTAAAGAAGCCAATCATTCTGAATTTCAAAGGATAGAGTGAGATGCCAAAACTATTCAGAGGCAAAAAGTAAAAGCCCCGCTCATCTAATTAATACTGATCTTCATAGATGTTTTTGGAGTTCATTGCATATTCTCTTCTTTTTATCTTATTTGATCTTCAGTTGCTTGGGGACAAGCAACAATTTAAGTTTGGTGTTGTGATGAGCGGATAATTTGTATACTTTTTGGCATTGTTTTTAGTATATTTTTGGTATGATCTAGTTAGTTTTTAGTATATTTTTATTAGTTTTTAGTTAAAATTCACTTTTCTGGACTTTACTATGAGTTTGTGTGTTTTTCTGTGATTTCAGGTATTTTCTGGCTGAAATTGAGGGACCTGAGCAAAAATCTGATTCAGAGACCAAAAAGGACTGCAGATGCTGTTGGATTCTGACCTCCCTACACTCGAAGTGGATTTTCTGGAGCTACAGAAGCCCAATTGGCGCGCTCTCAACGGCGTTGGAAAGTAGACATCCTGGGCTTTCCAGCAATATATGATAGTCCATACTTTGTCCAAGATTTGATGGCCCAAACCGGCGTTTAAAGTCACCTCAAGAAATCCCAGCGTTAAACGCTGGAACTGGCACCCAAATGGGAGTTAAACGCCCAAACTGGCACCAAAGCTGGCGTTTAACTCCAAGAAGAGTCTCTACACGAAAAATGCTTCATTGCTCAGCCCAAGCACACACCAAGTGGGCCCGGAAGTGGATTTTTATGTCATTTACTCATTTCTGTACACCTTAGGCTACTAGTTTTTTATAAGTAGGACCTTTTACTATTGTATTAAAAATCTTCGGATCTTTGGAACCTTTTTCTTGAGATCTTTTGATCACTTTGGGAGGCTGGCCATTCGGCCATGCCTAGACCTTGTTCTTATGTATTTTCAACGGTGGAGCCTCTACACACCATAGATTAAGGTGTGGAGCTCTGCTGTACCTCGAGTATTAATGCAATTACTATTGTTCTTCCATTCAATTTCGCTTGTTCTTTGTCCAAGATATCACTTGTTCTTCAACTTGATGAAGGTGATGATTGACGCCCATCACCATTCTCACTCATGAACAAGGTGACTGACAACCATTCTTGTTCTACAAGCATCTGAGGCTTAGTGAATATCTCTTGGATTCCTGATTGCACGATGCATGGTTGATCGCCTGACAACCGAGTGCTCGCCTGACAAACGAGCCAACCATTCCGTGAGATCAGAGTCTTCGTGGTATAGGCAAGAACTGATGGCAGCATTCAAGAGAATCCGGAAGGTCTAACCTTGTCTGTGGTATTCTGAGTAGGATTCAATGACTGAATGACTGTGACGTGCTTCAAACTCCTGAGGGCGGGGCGTTAGTGACAGACGCAAAAGAATCACTGGATTCTATTCCGGCCTGATTGAGAACCGACAGATGAATTCCGCTATGCTGTGACCAGAGCATATGCAATCGTTTTCAATGAGAGGATGGGAGGTAGCCACTGACAATGGTGAAACCCTACATGAGCTTGCCATGGAAAGGAGTAAGAAGGATTGGATGAAGACAGTAGGAAAGCAGAGAGACGGAAGGGAAGGCATCTTCATACGCTTATCTGAAGTTCCTACCAATGAATTACATAAGTATCACTATCTTTATCTTTTATGTTAATTTCGTTCATCACCATATACATTTGAGTTTACCTGACTAAGATTTACAAGATGACCATAGCTTGCTTCAATACTAACAATCTCCGTGGGATCGACCCTTACTCACGTAAGGTATTACTTGGACGACCCAGTGCACTTGCTGGTTAGTTGTGCGAAGTTGTGTAATGCCATGGTATTGAGCTACCACGTTTTTGGAGCCATTACCGGGGATTATGAGAGTTGTGAAAAAGTATTGTTCACAATTTCGCGCACCATTTGTAAAGATTCAAGTTGTGTAGAATGATATAATATAGAAGAATATTTATAAGTGATAAGAGAATCAAAATTATAAAGACGTAATATCTTATAATAAATTGATCTACATAATTAATCCTAATTATACTCTAACAATTATATTCAATTAATTGATATACATAATATTAAATTGTGTGATAGTTAAATATCTAATCAAATCAATTAATTGATATAATTAATTCAGGTAAAAATCTGATTTTTATATAATAGAATAGATTATCTTATCTTATTTTTATCTTATTTTTATTTGTTTTTATATCATCTTTATTTATTTTTATTTTTCATAAGTCAATACTCTATATATATTTAGTTTTACCTTTATAATTCAATTCAATTCAATCAATAATCAATAAAATTTTTTCATTTTTTCTTTTTCTATTCTTTCGTAATTTTATCATGGTCGAGAGTGTGTGCGCCTTACTAGATGAAAGAAAGTTGTGTAGAACTCGTAGAGTTAGGTGCTTGAATCCAGAGCTCAGTGGTTCCAAAAAAATTGTTGATTTGAACTCACTGGACCGGACGACAAATGTGGCTAGTGTTGGAAACTTATGCAGCCGTAATTATGCAATGGATAGACTCAACCATTTAAATGGAAGTAAAACATCAATAGCGGATATATCTGATGCAGTAAACAGCATGACTAGAGTTTCGGATGGTGGCAAGAGGTGTGATAGTGGCGATGAAGATAGTGTTAATAAGGAGAGCTCTAGTCGAAAGAGGAAGAGAGAGTCTATGTCAGAAATGCTGCACTGGATTCTTGATAGGGCTGAGAATCCTTGTGATCCTGCAATGGGTTCAATGCCCGAAAAGTCAAAGTGGAAGTCATATGGTAGTGAAGAGATCTGGAAGCAGGCTTTGTTGTTCCGGGAAGCTGTATTTCTGAAAAGTGATCACCATCGTTGGCAGGGTCAAAGGATGCATCCTTGCATGTATGATGATCAGGTCGGGGCAAACTACAATCTTAGGGAGAGATTGAAAACGGACAAGAAATCAACATCTGGTGATGGCTCTTCACATGCTGGAGGAACAGAGGGAAGTTCCGGTAGAAGTCCAACTCCTCGTTCTAGTGCTGAGAAATGGTCACTTGATGAACCTGCCACCGTGCCCATTCCTATTGGCCCGGCCCATCAAGCTGAAGTTCCTGAATGGACTGGCATGGCTGTTGAGAGTGATTCAAAATGGTTTGGAAACCAAATATGGCCAGCAGCAAAGGTAAATACCAATCTTATCGAAAGGGATCCCATTGGAGTTGGAAGAAAAGATTCATGTGGCTGCCAATTTCAAGGTTCTGTTGAGTGTATCCAATTTCATGTTGCTCAGAAAAGGGCTAAACTTAAGCTAGAATTGGGTGATGCATTTTACATGTGGAATTTACACAAGACAGGGGAAGATGTTAGGGGATTGTGGACCAAACACGAAGAGAAGAAGTTTAAGGATGTGGTGAAAGCAAACCCTCTTTCACATGAGACATGTTTTTGGAAACAAATTTTCAAATCGTTTCCTACAAAGAGCAGGGAAGATTTAGTGAGTTACTACTTCAATGTCTTCCTCTTGCAGCGAAGGGGATACCAGGATCGGGATACTCCAAATGACATCAACAGCGATGATGATGAAGCAGAATATAGACCATTGAAGAATTCTTTCGGACATAACACAGATAACCCTCGCACTACCTTATTATCGCCTAAGAAGCCTAAGACAAAGGGAAGATAGCAAGTTACTGAAGTCACAAGCTTCCTTGAGAAGAGAGTTTGGCCATTTGTGCTTCTTCGTGGCAGTAATCTTCCATGTCAATTGATCTCTTCTCCTTGCTTGGAATATCAAATCATTTTTGCACATCTTTACTGCAGCAATTTTCAGAACCAATCTTTATCTCATTGCTTACGATGTGAAATCATTGATTTCTGCGTCTTAGCTGCAGAATTTTCGGTGTCGATGGTTTGTTGTCACCTTGCTTTCTTGGTGTACAAGATTGGGATTCAATTGATTGGTTTGGTTTTGGTGTAGGGTCTCTACGAAATGATATCTGGTGGTGGAAGCAACAAACTAAAATATTTGAACAGCTAGAATTCGGAGTTTTTCTTTTGGGCAAAAACTCACCCGCAGTCCACTTCACATGAAGTTATTTTTGAATAATTGACATGTGTTACTATTTGATTTAAAAAAGTCAATTTATTTTATACAAATGATTTAATTAAAAAATTAATTTAAATGATTTTCTTTTTTCTTCGTTTTCTTTTCATCATCTTTTATTGCGGCTGTTGTTACTGTATTTTTTCTTTTGCTCCTTTTTTTTAATAATTTTGCATTATTGATTTTTCTTTATTTTTTTATTTTATTTTTTTTAAAAGAGTGAAACAAAAAGAATTATGAAAAAATAAAATAATAAAAAGATGAAGAAGAAGCAGCAGAATAGGAGGAGGATGAAGAGAAAAAATTTTGAATTATACAAACTTATCATAATAAAAATACACCGAAATTTCTTAATAAATACACATAAATTTTTAGTTTTACACCGAAACTTTGCTACAAAAGCACAAAAATATCTTCTTTAATGTTACATTTTTTTTCTTCTTTTTTTTTTCTTGTTTCTTTCTTTCTTTTAGTTGAATGAATGTAGGTTCATCCTCTTCCTAGTAATTTTGCAGTATTACGTATTTTTTCTTCTTCTTTGTTTGATTTTTTTATTCTTGTTAAAAGAGTAAAATAATAAGAAACTTGAGAAGGTAAAACAAGAAGGAAAAGATAAATAAGAAAAAAAAAGAAGATGATAATGAAGAAGAAGAAGAAGAATAGTTTAGAATTATGTAGAGTTTATCAGAATAAAAATGCATCGAAATTTATTAACAAATACGCATAAATTTTTTAGTTTTTACACCAAAACTTTGCTACAAAAGCAAAATATGTCTTATTTAATGCTGTATTTTTCTTCTTTTTTTCTTATTATTTCTTTTTTTCTTTTAGTTGAATGAATGTATGTTTATCATCTTCCTAATAATTTTGCAGCACTGTGTATTTCTTCTTCATCTTTATTTAATTTTTTGTTTTTATTCTTGTTAAGAGAGTAAAACAATAAGAAACTTGAAAACGTAAAACAAGAAAGAAAAGATGAATAAGAAAAGAAAAAGATGAAAATGAAAAAGAAGAAGAAGCAGCAAAAGATGAAGGAGGAGGAAGAAAAATAGTTTTGAATTATGCAGAACTTATCAGAATAAAAATACACCAAAATTTCTTAACAAATACACATAAATATCTTAGTTTTTACACCGAAATTTTGCTACAAAAGTACAAAAATGTGTGAAATCTCATTAGTAAGTTAATGTGGAGGAATAATCGGATAAATTATGTGCTTTTTGGTCGGATTGTAGATAATATTCTCGCTCACCTTGAAGAAAAAAGGGTTGGACCCCTCATCATTGTGCTGAATATTGAATTATACAGAACTTATAAGAATAAAAATATACCGAAATTTCTTAACAAATACACTAAAATTTTTTAGTTTTTACACCGAAATTATTTAATATAATTGCGATACACAAACTCAGTTTAAAAACAAGTACACAAATAAGACGGAGTCATGAACAAAAATATATCCAAATTAATTTTGGATCAGACAACGTTATTAATATGACAAAAATTCAACGATAACGATAATCATAACGACGATAACGATAAAGAAGATGACAATGACGATAACATTGATGATAATGACGATATAATGATAATAATGATGACGATGATGATGATGATAGAGAAGGAGGAAGAAGAAAACGAATACAAAGAAGAAATCAAGTGAAAAAAGGGAAGAGTAGGAGGAGAAGGTACTGATGGTGGTGGTGATAACGATAATGAAAAAAAAATAAAAAAAAAGAAGAGAAAGGAAGAAAAAAAAAACGAAGAAGGAAAATGAAAAGAAAAAAAAATCGAAGAAGAAAAAAAAAAGAAAAAAAAAGAGAAAAAAAAGAAAATAAAAAAGAAGAAGGCGCGTAATTTAAAAAACAATTATAATAATTTGATGAATTTTATTGTTTTGGATGTATAATCGAATTATTCGTATCATAAACACCTGTACAAAAGACCGCTGCATTGTATGTTAATTGATATATCAAATTTATTATATTGTATGTTAATTAATATAGATTTTATACAATGATCGACAAAATTAAATATGCACACATAATTTATTATACAAAAATATTATTTATATATTAAAATCAGTTACTAAAATCAATTATTAATATATTTGTGTGTAAATATATATATAGTTTAATTTATTTTTAATATATATTTATATTCTAACATATATTTTATACTAATTGCTAACTTTAATAGCTGATTTTATTCATAACATAATTGTTTATTATATTAGTTCAGGTCAAACATGTTTACAGGACTAAAAAAAGTTTTATTTACTTAAATAAATTCATGTTTATCACATTGTTTCAAATTGAAAAACAATATACAAATAATGCTATACAACTAATAAATTTATTATTTTTTACTAATGTTTGATTAGTATTTTAATTAAATTTTATAATTTAAATCTTAAATTTTAAACCAATATTTTAAAAATTGGATTGGATCAGAGAGTCTGACCGGTTCAACTATAAACCGGAGACATAAACAATTTGATCTGATGTCAAAAATCGAAAATCATAAAACTCGATGTAAATCGTTGAACCGGTAAAGAATCGACCGGTCAAACTAAAATTGGAACCGGCAGGTTTAAATAAAATGGTGCAATTTCACGCTTATGGGGGAGAAACAAAATGCGCTTCTCCATCTCCGAAAAGTGGGTGTGGAGGTTGTGGGGTTGGGAGCCCTAAAGCTCACTGGATTCCTTAGAGAACAAATGCAAAATAATAACATGAGTTTTGAATCAATGTACACTGTTCGAACGTTGAAAGAAGTACTAAACTACTAATACGGTAATACTATTCCTTTTTGTTTTTGCTTGAATTTTAGAAGAAAGAGCAATGTAATGTATTCCTATGTATGATTTCATAAGACGAAGGTTAAATTAATGATTCAGGTGGAGTTGAGTTTTATTTATGAGTAATTAAATGCACGAAACAGGAATAGGATTGCTAATTTCTTTTGTGACTTTCCTTGTTCTTTTCTCTTTATAATTTTTCTCTGCAGTGTGGTGGGAGGAACTATTTCTTCATTGAAATAATCTCAGTGATATTGTCTGATATTTTGTTGGTTGAATGGTAACAGAAGCTATGCTATGTTGCTATTGATTATGAAGTAGAGCTTTTTAAAGATACACAAGCATCATTTGAAAAATGCATTATAGGAAAAATGCATCTCAATCATCTAAAATAAAACTTAAATTGCAATTTATTTTTCTTCCTTTCTTTGCATTATTCAAGAATCAAGATTATTAGAAATAATCATGCATCTGTTAGTTACATTGCAACGTTTTAAATTGATGATAATTCTTGCATTGTGTTAATTTGTTTGATTTTAATTGGATCATCAAATCATGCATTTGATGCAGGAAATGATGGAAATCATGAAGCTCCAAAAACTGCTAAAGTGAAGCCAATTCAAGATGAAACTCTCCCACCAGTGGATGAACTAAAAGAAATTTTTGAGGTATATATACTTGTTTCTTTTATATTTTTTATTTACTCTTTTGATTTGCTGCTTGTTTATATATGAAGGATTATTATTGCCTTCTTACTGCAAAATACATGCATGAGATTGTGTAGATCAAATAGAATATGATTATTAGCATATTATTTTTTTGTAAATTAGTTCTTATGTATGTTGGTGGGGCATCTCTCTAGGATATGTGATTATTAGCATATTTATTTTTTGTAAATTAGCATATTTTTTGTTGTTATTTAACTTGAGTTTGTATTTTAATAAAATTTTAAGATTTTGGTTGATGATATTTCATGTAATGCTTTAAATTTGGAAGACATTTTAAGATTTATATAGACTATATTTATGTTTTAGGGTGTTTATTTATAATTTATTTATTATTTTATTATAAAACAACTTTTTCAGTTGAATTTCAGTTGAACCGATTGAATTAATCAACTAAACCAATAAACCAATAACTAAAACAGTTCGATAATCAATCCGATTTTCAGAACCTTGCTTTAAACTCTCATTTTAATAGTATACAAATAAAATGTTGGTAAAAATGTAAAATATTGGCTAATATTATTAAAATGTGGTTAACTACCAAAAACATTTCTAAATTATTCTGATAAAAATAATCTAAATTTTATTATCAACAAAAATAATCTTTAACAATTTAAAAATACACAAAATATCAATGAAGAGAGAAGAAATGCGTGATGTGGCAAACGGAGAAACATATGTGATGCACTCTTTCTCTTTCTTTAATATTTTATTGTATTAGTTCTGGATATTCAGTTCTAAACATCATATTAATTTTTTTATTTTTTTGAGTGTTGAATCAATAAATAAAATGTTGAGATAATTTTGATTTGCCATGCTAGATATATAACTAAATGATATTGTTTCGTTTTGACATTTAATCAAAGACAAAAATTAAATCGTTTTAGAAAATAAAGACAATATAAAATAATTAACACATCATATAAATTATTATTTGTCTTTTCATTTTTATTTTATTTAATATCAAAACGAAAATGATATTATTCAACTCTGTATCAACCAATTTGTTCAGTAATTCACAATATAGTGCCCAAAAGATCTTGAATTATTCATCAACGTAACAAAATGCGGCGAATTGAAGCCTGCTGCTAGCATGTGTAGTAAAAAGAAAAATCCCACAAGCACCGTTGCGCTGATTCTGCAGCAGTAATAGAGGAACTCTTCGTAACTATACTTTCCATGCTTCTGGTTGTAGCACTGATTCCACTCTACCTAAGGAAACGCCGCTCGGATTCTCATGCACATCCTCACGCCGATGAACCAGTCCAGGTTGTCAAAGTAAATTTTAGAAGATTAAATTTAATAGTGTTTGTATAATTTTTTGGAGTGTTTAAAAATGTTTTAGATGGTTTCGAAACGTTCTAAAATGTCCTCGAAGGTCCGGGAATACTCTAGAAGGTTCTAGAAGACTTTGGAAGGTCATAAAGTATTATAGAAGAGTGTGAAAGTATATAGGAGTATAAAAAATAGTATGGAAGAATTTATAAGTATTTAGAAAGTTGTGGTATGATGGATATTTTTAATGAAGATTCTAGATGATTAATCTAGACCGTTGATTAAATAGAGGTGGATGACTATAAATAGGAGGTGAGAGTGTGAGTAGTGTGTGTGAATCATTTGTAACAAACACTTGAGTAATAAAGTGTTCTTTCCACCAAAGCTTCCTTTCTCTTGTGTTCTTAGCTTTCTTGCTAAGTATTGAGGGTTAGACTGACTTGGTCTTAACTCAAGAAGTTAAGTAAGTTCGAGTGCCGGCACGGTTGCTTCATTTTTTTCTTCTATAATCCAAAATCCTAGCATCGATAAAATTTAACTTTTGAAAATAGAAGTAGATCCCACACATTAATATCCATACATTCCGCATTCCCCACCTACTTTCCCAACGCGTTCGGCGTTTTTCACCCACTTCCCCTAACCCCTGACTTTTCTTTCCTTCTTTAACTCCAATTTCAAACCCTTTCTCTCCATTCAAATTTCTAACCTTTTTCTCAACCTTTATTTTCACCGCTGCCATCCAAGTACGAATGACTCACTTGCACGCAATTACAAAATTATGCTCAAAAACAAAAATTACACTTTTGAGTGGGACATGCCCATGCGTTTTAAGTACAAAATTTTATTTGATGGACAAACTTATGAATGTGACAATGAATTTTTTATCTTGAAAGAGACTAAACATGTAGCAGCTAAAGTTGCTTTATTATCATTGTTGCGAGGAGGATTTCAAGAGATTAGTCTTAATTACCTCTAGCTATTTATTGAAATTTTTTATATAACATTTTAATTCTTTTTTCTATTGTTGCTTGCATTTATATGATTTCTAAAAAAATTCAGGATAATTTCATTTTATACAAGAATTTTTTGCAAGAATGATTTAAAAAAAAATATTTAGCCTATTGTTTTATAATAATACAAAAAAAATATGGCGAGGATCATTTTCTTCTCGACAACAATGATAATAAAATAACTTTAGTTGTTGCATGTTGAGCTTCTTTCAATTTATTGTCACATTCATAAATCTGTCCATCAAATAAAATTTTATACTTGAAACGCATGGGCATGAAGAGAACCCTCCCACTCAAAGGTGTACACCGATAATTGTAGTTTTTGTTTTTGAGCATAATTTTGTAATTAGTTCATCGTACTTGGATGGCAGCGGTGAAAGAAAAGATTGAGAAAAAAGATTAGAAATTTGAATGAAGAAAAAAGGTTTAAAATTTGAGTTAAAGAAGGAAAGAAAAGTAGGGAACGCCGAACGCGTTGGGGGAAGTGGGTGGAGAACGCGAAATGTGTGGGTATTAATATGTGGGATCTGATTCTATTTTCAAAAGCTAAATTTGATCTATACTAAGATTTTGGATTATAGAAGAAAAAAATGAAAAGAGAATAGAAAGAGTGGAGCACCTGGACCGGTTCATCAGCGTGAAGATGTGCTTGAGAATCTTTACGGTGTTTTAAATGAGCTGCATATCCCATTAAAGCAACAGAGGCAGGGAGTTCTGCTTGAGTTATTTTTATTTTTATTTTAATTATTTTTTGCAACAGTTGCAAGACAGGCAAATGGTGCAACAGTTAAAGAGAAAGCTAATGCACATGAACTTGTCCCAGTGTTACTTTAGAACACCACAGTTGCAATTTGGATGTTAGTGTGGTCTTAACCCGTTGAAAAATGCTGAACGTAATTCTCAATTGCTTGTCATCATTTGCTGGAACTGCTGAAAAGCTCGCAACCAGTTGATTTTTGAAGGTTCTACTTCTATGTCGTCTGTCATTCTAGCAAGTTCTGTCAAGTTGCTCCGTAAAATCCAAAGAACTCCCAGTTTAGGTCATCATCTCCATGAGACAAGCTCTTAGGTGCATTCAATTTGATTTATCATTATTTCTTCTTTAAGATTTTTCTTCGTTTTTCGACCACGCACCGTTGGATGAATACCTTCAGTGTAGTGTTTTTGGGAAATCCCCACCTTTTATTATGCTGTCCTGCTCTTTGTATTTTATTTTTTAATAATTAATGAAACATAACCTATTATCTTTGGAAAAAAAAAGAATGGTACTAAGCATAGTAGAATGGAATGTTAGACGAGGGATTGTAAGTTAGTATTTGTTTTGAAGTATTGTGATGGAGATTGAGAAATAGAAATTTAGTATTACGTGGATTTATCTCTAAAAGTAGAGATGAAATTTTTTAAAATAGAGATTGAAACTTTAATAACATTTTATACTTAAAATATCTTATTTTAATTAATTAATTCCAACTTTATTATATTCTTTGTACAAATTAAATTAAAATTTTATTCTTATTTTAGTCTCTATCTTTCATTTTATACCAAACATAATACTAAAACTTATTTCAATCTCTATCTTTTAGTTTCTGTTTCTTATTTTCAGTAACTAATAAGAGAATTAAAAATATAAAAAAAAAAATTAGATAAAAAAG
The DNA here is from genome assembly GCF_014773155.1 of Arachis stenosperma. Lineage (NCBI taxonomy): Eukaryota > Viridiplantae > Streptophyta > Magnoliopsida > Fabales > Fabaceae > Arachis > Arachis stenosperma. The sequence continues at coordinate 36,898,610 of NC_080384.1, forward strand.
TGAATGATTAAGGAAGAAGAAGAGATATCTAGACATTTCATAATTCACATATTCAATTCACTTTTATTATTACCATTTCTAATATTCTTATATATTTATATTATTTTTAATAATATTTAATATTTATATTTCTATTAATTGAACTAAATCTAATTATATTCATTACATTACATTTTTTCTTTAGTGAACAGAAAGACAAATTCTATATTCTTAATTCTATGTATAATTTTTCTTGTAAGCAAAATAATGTTACACTAATGGAAATCAAAATAAGCTTTGTTAGAAAAAATTTTCTAGGGGTTTGAAAATATGTGTCGAGATTGTCTAAGAGTGGCTACTCATCAACGTTTGAGTTTATTTTTTGAGGCCAGGTTTTACTCTTAACAGATTTGGCCTGTTATACCTGTTATTTAATCTGGTTTGGCCTGAAACTTGTTAAAAGGTCTAATAATTTTTTTTACAAAATAAAAATATTATTTAAAAAAATATATTTTTAATAAAACTATTTATATATAATATATCATATATTTAATATTTATAAAAAAATTTAAATTTTTAACGTATTTAAAATATACAAAAATATTTATAATAAAATATAATAAATTTAAAATATTTCATAAATTTGTTAATAATAAATAATTATTTATATATTTAATTATATTTTAACAGGTTCAGGCTGACAGGCCAACAAGACTAATTAGTGAGCTTAGGTCTAGCCTATTAATGTATTAAAGCTTTTAAAAGAGTTTAGACCTATGCCTATTTTATATTAGGTCAGGTCAAGCACAGGCCAGACTGCAGGCCCTTGATAAGCCGCCTGACCTTTTTTCACCCCTAGATAGGACCTATCTCTTCGTATTTGTGTTAGACATGAACGTAGTCAGAGGCGGAGATACTCCACTCCTTTTTTTTTAAATTAATAGGAATAAATTATTAAATATAATATATTTTTTTAAAAAATTTATTTAATATAAATAAAAATTTAGTCTAATTAAAATATTAATAATTTTTAATATTTAAAAAATAAATAATAATATTAAAAAATTAAAAAGATATATTATTAATATTTATTAATTAAATAAAATTTTTTAAATTTCATAAAATAGATTTTTTTTTTGTTTTTGTGACCGTCCTTCTTAATTTATTTAGTATTAATTCTCTTTGTTTTGACTGCTATAATTAAGAAATCTTTTTTAATTATGAATATTGTAAAAAATAACTCAAAAATAAATAAAAAATAAATTTATTTGTAATTATTTTTTATTTATATTGAAAAAAATTATTAAAAAATTTGATATAAATTCTATTATCGATAAATTTTATGATATGAAAAATAGATCACTTTATAAATAAAAGTACATATATTTTTTATATTTTAAAATATATTCTCTATCAGTATATTTTTATGATACATCTTATATTATATAATTTTTTGTATAATTTTTTAATATTATATATATTATTAGCCCCATAATAATATTTCTAAATCCATTCTATGAGTGGTAGCTAGTTACCTTAAAACTTACCTTACTAGAATTCTATTTTTTTTTAAAAATACTTGATACATCATGTGTTTAAAATAATTCTTTACAAGTTGGTCCAAATTTTAACCAACATTTGACATTTAATTTGATTTGGACTTGGTATATATGTATAGTAAAGGCTTTAATTCCTAAAGATGGGTTTTGGCCTCCTCATCAGTCTCTTTTGTGAAGAGAAAAGGCATTACGTCAAAATAGTCACCAATCACCTCTAGATCTGTCCGTATCGTTGTTATCTGTAGGCTCTTGTCTTACGTTTACACTTATATTGAGAATGAAAAAACACATATAACATATTATACAGAATAAACGCAAAACAAAAAAAAAAAAAATCACAAAGCATAACTTTTATTTTCTTTTTTGTATCTCTATATATTTTCAATATATTAGAATAAATAGTCTTGTCTTGTCCTATTGTTTAATTCATCAAAATTCAGAAGATTAGACGTATTTACGGTTAGTTTGAATTTGAGAGAAAAAGAAAATCGAACTGATTAAATTTTAATTAGTTCAAATCGATTTGAATTTAAATTGTTTTATAACTGAATCCAAATCAATCTGGATTGATTAAACTCGAATTGGATTAGTTCAGATGATTGGGTACCCAATTGAAAATAAAATTAAAAAAATTAAAAAAAGATAAAAAAATTTCTAAATACTATAAATATATAATATAATAATAAAAAAATAACATATCATCGATTCAAACTTAAATAAATTTAAATAACTATTATTATTTGGAATACTATAAGATTAAGAGACAGTTGTTGTATGTGTATATTATTAAATTTATTTATTTATTTTAATTAATATTAAATTAATTGGATAAATGTTCAAATTCGACAATCCCAGAATAAATAATTAAGCCAATTAAGATTGAGTTTAATTGAATTTGATCTGATTATACCTAATTATTTATTTAAATTCAAAATCAATATAATCAAATTTAATCGATTTTAGATGAATGATCAAATTATCTGTACCATAATACAAAAGACTCCTACATCTTATGTTAATTGATATATCAAATTTATTATATTCTATCAATTTTTGTACTTGCATATCTTTACACAAATCAATATAATTTATACTCAAGATAAAATTTATATAATGATTGGCAAAATTAAATATGCAAACATAATTTATTATATTGTGGCAGACACATGTTTACAGGACTGAAAAAAATTTATTTACTTAAATAAAATTTATGTTTATCATATTGTTCCAAATTGAAAAAATATATATATATATATACAAATAATATTACATTATTAATAAATTTTTATTTTTTAACAATATTTCATCAACACTTTAATTAAATTTTAAATACTAAATTTTATAATTTAAAATATAATGTAATTTTTATTATATTGAGTCAATTTTTAAATTTATTATTCACGTTATTCGCAATGAAGTCTACCTAACAAAGGCTAATTTTTTCGGATATGATGCACGGTGTGGTGTAACACCCGGTTATGGAGGTTAGTGGTGTTTAACCAGGCTGTGACGGCGGTCAGCGGACGGGGAGAAATCGGACGGTCCGATTTCTTGCAGCAGTCAGGGTCACAAATCGGACCGTCCGATTTGTGGGCGCTGAAGGTGATTTGTTTTGCCCAAGGAAATCGGACCAACCGATTTGAGGGCGTATTTTCAAAATTTTTTATCACCAAATCGGACCTACCGATTTTGGGTAAGGAAAATTTTTTGGGCGGGCTTTCTGGTAATCGGACCGTCCGATTTTTTTGTTCTTAAAAATTCGAATGGGCCTACATCCGGTCGGATGGTCCGATTTGGGTGTGGTATATATATATAGATGCACCCACTGAATTTAAGCAGCTCATATCATTCTTCTCCTTCGTTGCTACAACTCTCTACATCTCCTCTTTGCAGATCTTTTCTTCTCTATTTGTAGATCTCTTCTTCTCTATTATCATGGATGATAGAGTAAGGTTAAAAGTATATTATGATGGCTATATTTTATTACAAACATCAGAAGGAGTGAAATTTGTGTGTGATAATCCGTTAGATATTGTTATTCCATTCACACTGTCATTTGAAGAATTAAAAGGGATCATATGTGAGAAGATGGATTTTGAAATATCTAGGAGAGTGTCGTGTATTCTGTACAGATATCCTATATCTGTCTTTGGTGGGTTCGTGCAATTTCAAACGAAATACGTGACCGACGAGGCGAGCATGCAAGAAATGTTTTTAGTGTATCTTGAAAGTCGGTCGCGAATGACGTTTATCGAATTGTATATCGAGTTCGAGCAATCTGCAGCGGACCGAGATATTGAATTGGAAGAGTACAACAGTGATAGTGAAGAAGACTTCGAAAGTAACTACGAGGTCGTTGATCCAGGTGGAAACGAAGATGAAGCTGACGAGGCTATGGTGGCAGATATAGCGGACGTGGCAAATGCACTAGCAAATCAGCAGCCGTTTGTGGAGCCAAGTTTCATGCGGTCATTGGATTTGGATGCCATGCATGCACCGGAGTATCCTCAATATTTAAATGCAGGTGCGTCGTTAATTTAAGTTAAGATTTGTGATAGTATGATTTGTGCATGGGTTATTTGTTTAGGACAAATACTTAAGATAAGGGTAAATAGGCAAAATATAGCATGTAATTAGTAATTGTTTAACGTTTAATACAGTCAAATCGGTGATTGGAGCAAACTGGCTCGGCCGGTACTACCGGGGCAGACACTGGGACAGGGTTGGTTGGTTCGACCGGACCGGACTGTTTGCCCAGGCAAGCAAGAGTGTCAACGGACCATCAATCTCCTTACAGTCGACACGAGTTGCCCTACACAAAGCTCTGTACAGGTGTGCCAGGCATGCCGAACCCCAACTGTACTGTATTATCCCGGCAAAGTTACGGAGTAATGGGAGAAACTTCCAGTGCACCCCTGCTCCAGACTTATCTCCAAACAGAACGGTTCCAAACAATAACATTATGTGGCACTTCACGTACCTCTGAATCTGGATATCATCAACCAACACTAACCGATCCTTCAATGCTCGAAACCACGTCAACTTGATGAAACTTCCCCTACAGTCTGCCTGCCTAGGTGCAACACCAAACTGATCCAAGCATTCAGCCTCTAACGCCTCATAACTACTCAGTGTCGGTCCCGTAACTGGCAAACCATTCGTCGGAAGACCATAAATTAACGCCACATCCTCCAGTGTCACAGCACACTCACCAACCGGAAAATGGAAGCTGTGAGTCTCGGGGCGCCATCTCTCAATCAGAGCATTAACCAATGCCGCCTGACATTGGACAACTCCAATCTGTGAAACATAATAAAAACCGGTGTCCCGTAAAAACCCCTCCGCTATTGAATTGTACCGATCCGGCGGCATGTAGTGGTCACATTGCAACATTCTAGATCCCTAAACAAAAACAATAATATTAATAAATTAACAAATTAAACTTAAAAGAATCGAATTCTCATTATCAAATAATCAGCCACACATAACAATCAATAAATATATTAATAACAACAATACAATACAATACTTTATACAAATAACTATTATATTATATTATCTACTAATATCCAAATAACTAACTACTCTAATTTTATTCTATTCTAAGAGCAAACATACAATAATAAATCAATTACTAACCATTAAAACTAATTAAAACTATTCTATTCTACTATATGTATTCTATTCTATTCAAATAACGACTACTACTAATACAATATTAAATAAGTACAAAAAAATTATTTATTACTAACAATTAAAACTACTTCACATATCTATATTCACACTTAACAGCACACACATTGCACTACTATATGTATTCTATTCTACTGAAAGTTAAATCAAATTAAACGCTACTAGCAATAATAATAATAATTATTATTATTATTATTACATTAAGCATTGTAGTAATAACAATTATTAATATTAATATTACTTATTCTATTTATTTATCAGACATTCAAAAAATTTTATAATAACCGTATTATTATTAATAATATTATTATTGCAATTATTCTATTAATAACAATAATTAATTTATTATTATAATGTAATATCTGAACAATATTAATACCCAATAATTTCTAATATTATTTTGATTGAACTCAAATATCTAAATATTATTACTCTACTAATTCCTCACTAACATTATAAATATTATTTTAACTAAAATAAAAAATTTTGGATTGAAAACTTACATAATTAAGATGATCAAGATAATTAGCAATATGGAGTTCTGGACGATTCACATCTTTTATTTTTCTTCTTTTAGGCATCTTTTGGAACTCAAACCTTCAACAATGGAGTTTTTCACCGTGGCTGGGGGTGGGATATATAGGAGAAGTGAATTGGCACAAAGTGAAAGTGAAATGGAAAAGGGAAAGGGAAACTGAAACTGGCTTAAGGCTCCTCCGTGGTTGGGATTTGGTCTCCACATTCGGACCAACGTGCATGCGCGACACGTGGCTGGGGGCGCAAATCGGACCGTCCGATTTGCGTACCTTTCCAGCAAAAAATCGGACCGTCCGATTACATCAACTCAAAACGGACCGTCCGATTTCTACGATCCTAGCCGTCACACTCTGGTCATGCACCATGAACCCCCCCTATCATTGTTATACACCACTTCTCTCCCAATATTAAAAATAAAAAACGCCCTAACAAAGTCCCATCATAAAAGTCATACATCTGAACGATTATTCACCAACAAAATGCGGCGAATTGAAGCCTGCTGCTGGCATGTGTAGTAATAACCAAACAAAAACGCATGAACGAGCAGTGAGACGTGGAAGCATAAAAGCAATAAATGAAGCAAAGTTAGCCACCCAACCCTCTTTCCCCTTCCACGTACCACACATGCAATATCACATTTATCCTATAAATACCACCATGCACCTTCAACACCCAACTCACATTCCAAAAAACACACACACATCTCAATCATCATATTCTTCAATAATGGTCAAGCTCAGCATCCTAGTAGTCCTCCTGGGCGCCCTTCTTGTCGTAGCCTCCGCGACAAGATGGGATCCCGATCGAGGGTCCAGAGGGTCGAGATGGGACGCACCGAGCAGAGGGGATGACCAGTGCCAGAGGCAGTTGCAGAGGGCAAACCTGAGTCCCTGTGAGGAACACATAAGGCAAGAGCAAGAGCAAGAGCAAGAGCAAGACGAGTACCCGTACAGTCAACGGGGATCCAGAGGACGACGACCCGGCGAATCTGACGAAGACCAAGAGCAAAGGTGCTGCAACGAGCTCAACCGGTTCCAGAATAACCAAAGGTGCATGTGCCAGGCACTTCAACAGATCCTCCAGAACCAGAGCTTTAGATTCCAGCAGGACAGGAGCCAGTTGCATCAGATGGAGAGGGAGCTCAGGAACTTGCCCCAGAACTGCGGGTTCAGGTCACCAAGCCGTTGCGACCTCAGTAGCCGCACGCCCTACTAAACAGACTAGTATAGTGCGTTTTGCTTACCCAACAAGAGAAGTAACAATGATAATAATAAATAGCATTTTTACAAGCTATTTCTATGTCTATGGTGTTTTGGTAGCAATAAAGATCATCACCATTTTATGTAGTGGTGATCGTATTGTCTGTGGTGAAGTTATATGGGGCACTTTGAAATGTGCTTTTATGGCATTGCCTGTGCTTTTGATAATGTAAAAGAGTTGTAAACATGTCGATGGAATAACAATCTTGTTTCTTTGGCAATTACATGGCGTTTAACTAATATGTTATTTTATTGAATTTAAATTGAAAAGTTTAAATTATCAAAATTTAGAATGGAAGAAGAGGGGACAACTGTTTAAGCATAAACTAGGTATTATTCTATAAGTTAAGCATGAAGCTTGCGAAATAGAACATTCCAATGAGGAGACTAGAAATTTGAACATTGAGTGCAAAATAACTTGTGTATTTAGTGCCTAAACTGCCTAATACTTTCCAATGAATCGATATAAGTTATGGGCTTAGTTCATTTTGGACTGTCTAAGCGTTTGTGTTCCTCTTTTAGTTTAGTTTTAAAAGCATGTTTCTCTGTATAATAAAAAAAGAAAAAAGAAAAAAAAAGACACGCGATTGTTGGCAAAACCAAGTTTTGTTGACTAAAATGTCATTTTGGTGTTTGATATTGGGGTCATTACTGAAGACTATGCATGCTATAGTGACCGAATTAGCACTCTAAAAGTTAATGATTGCGTTTAACAACTTTACTGGTTAGCCGGTGCAGCCAATTAGCAATTTCTTTTAATTTTTTTTAAAGACATATAAATTTAAATTATCATAAAAAACATGAAAGCAAATAAAAAAATATCTAATAAAATAAAATAAATATTTAAAATTATTGTAAAAAATGTTTAAAATTTAATAAAAAAATATCTAAAACGTAACAAAAAAACATCTAAAATTTAATTAAAAAAAATTCAAAATAATTAAAAAATATAAAACCAAACAAAATAGAATATCCAAAAATATTGAAAAAGAACATCTAAAAACTAAAGAAAAAAACATATAAGACTATTAAAAACAAATCTTCTAAAAAAAGTTGCATATAAAAATATCTAAAATATATAACAAAAAGACAGGTTGAAAACTTGGAAAAAAAATATCTAAAATAAGTGAAAAAAATAATCCAAAACCTATAAGAAGAAAAAAAAAACGTCGTTATAAAAAAAATTCAAAATCTAATAAAAAAATATCTGAAATGTAACAAAAAAAATTCTAAAACCTAACAAAAATGAGATATTCAAGATCATTTTAAAAAATTCAAAACCTAACAAAGTGATACATCCAAAATTTTTAGAAAAAAATTATCCAAAACTTGAAAAAGAAACATCTAACACTATTTAAAAAAAATCATCTAAAACTCAAAAAGAATAAATATGTAAAAACATAAGAAAAATAAACATCATGAACCTAGGAGAAATAAACATTAAAAACTAATAAAAAGAATAATCCAAAACCAAGAAGAAGATGAACGAAGGGGAGATCGAGGCGTTCTTGTGCGAGGAGATGGAGAGAGTGACCGTGTGCGTTGCATTCTGCGTCGTTCACGGCGGGAGCAGGTCATAGTTGATTGCAGTTGATAACTGATTCTCCATCGCTGGTGTGTTGTGCAGTGCATTAGCGCAAACTGCAACCTTCGTGTGTTGTAATTGGCGGGGCTTTTTGAGTGTCTTTTTGCGGTGGAGGCGTCACTTCCATGTTAGGAAATTATTTTAATTTTTTAATTTGTTTGTGAGCAATACATATATTAATTATAATCACAAATTATGCTATTTCAAATTAAATGACTTATATAATGGTGATATCATTTATTATTATAAATGCTAAATTGAATAAGTCATTATTACTTTTGATGTAGAATTAAATGATAATAAAACCAGATATTATCTTTTGTTCCTTAGATAATTATCTTTTGGATTTTAGATATATTATCTTTTGGACTTTGGATACTATTTTATTTGGGCTTTAGGATTTAATGGGTGCCATGCTCAAATATAAATAGGCCTTCAGGGTTTCGGTTTCCAATATACCAGAACCGCTTTTATTGCTTTTTTCCCATCAAAAGAGTTACGATTCACCCTCCTAGAAATACAGAAAGTTTTGGTAGAGAAAGATCGAAAGAACCACAAGACTGAGTCTTTCCATCAATTTCTAATTTCTATGAATAAAGGTACGCTTCCGCATTTTGATATATTTTTGATGATTCAATATGGATGATCTGGATTAATAAAATTATTTATTCCAACATTCCACGCACTGGGCGGTGTGTGGCGGTTGTGCAACTGGGGCAGCAGCACGATCGACAAGTAAGACACCAAGAGTAGGGTGTGAGTTGTGGGTTATAATTAGAACGCGATGTGTGGCGGTGGCACAAGAGAGAAGTCGCAGCAAGGGAGGGAATAGGAGGTTACGGTGTCGCAGCTTATGAATTGGAGTATAAGGCTTGGTTTTTTAGTACAAATTTTTTTTTTTTTGAAAAAAGAACAAATTGGTCATTGACCTTTTAGTCTGCGGACATTTAACTCTCTGAAGATTTGAAAATATATTTAAGTTCCTGACCTTCTCAAAACCTAGACATATCGATCTATGGGTCTAATTTATCTCATTTTAAAAACTCCCATACGTGTGCATCTGTATATCAGCTAAATCAAGACAACGTGAGTCACATTTGATTTTTTCGTTGGATCTGACAAACCCAAGTGAATAGAAAGATCGATGTGTCCAGTTTTTGAAAAAATCAAGAACTTAAAAATATTTTTAAATACTCAGAGACTTAAATGTCCATAAACCAAAAGATCAGACTTATTTGTCATTTTTTTTAATTTTAAATTTAGGATTTCAGAAGTTAGCTGAATTAACGTGGAATGAATTGGTTACATAGATCAATTTTTAGCATCTATTGAATTGGTATTTACTAGTGTATTAGACAACAATATTTGAGCATACAAATTTATTTATCTAATTATGTAAAATATTTTGCATTCTTCATTATTAATATTTGAATTTGAGTCTTATTTAACATGAATTCAATAAGTCTCTTAAAAACAATATATATTTCAATTTTTTTTCTATTTTCAAATTGTTACTTAGATTTTTTTATTGGTTTAATATTAGTTGTAATTAATTATAGTAAAAATAAATATGAAATACATAAGGTATAACCATCAAGCAATTAGTTTTAGTTTTTAGAATGTACAACTATTTATCCACCTCTCATCTATAAGCTGCTTTTTGCACACTCAAACAAATCACTGTAAAAATTGAATATAAATCTCTTGCTGATGCTACTTGTAAAGCTAGCTGATTGTCTATCTTAATGAATTTCTTAATTTAATTTTCTAGTGACAAATTAGAGCGGCAAAATTTCTGCTCAATTAGAACTGGAATCCATAGCGAATCCCCAAAACTACTACGTTCATGAATGGCCTTTTCCACCAGTAAAGAGCCAATATCCCCAACAAGAGTGCGATGGACTCCATCACGCTTGAGCGAGAGCGTGGAATCACTATGGGTTTCAAGAGACTGATGAGTTTTTCGGTTGAACTGATAATCACTTTAAAAGTTTATCACTCTATTATGTAACAACTTATTAATTTTTTTACCAAAGTTCTGTCATTATTTCTATTAATATTTGCAAACTAGGATAGTTAGATTTATATAATTATAGCTTGTGGGAGGGTGACTAAGATCATTTTTTCTTAATTTAATGTTCATGGTAATTAAGTATAATAGGAGTATATAAGGAATACATCAAGCTTAACCACCAAACAATTAATTTTAGTTTTTTTATTCATTTCAAAAAAATTTTGAATGAGAAGAAGTCATTTTTCTCCTCCTCTGAACCTTCACTTTTTTTCTCTCTCTCTCTTTTAGTTTATCAAACTATTAACATCACAGTTTGAATAGCTTAGAGTATAAGATTTTCACAAACCATACATGAAATTAAAATGTCTAATTCAGAAACCAAGAATACAGATATATAATTATAACTAATTCTACATTTAGTGATGGATCTAAAAAAATTTGACAATAAGGATAAAATATATATGAAATAATAATAATTTTTTAGTTTAAGTATACTTAAACTAAAATACGTATTTTTTTTTCTAAGATAAAAGTGATTTTATTTCACTAGAAATGAAGTTCACAGTCCATATTTTGACAACAAACAAAGGGTAGTATTAAAAATGTTTCACCAGCAAAAACAAATTATATTACAAGAAAAGGGTAACGGTTTCAATAGAGAGAGATACATCTTCAATGTTGGATTTCATTGAAGACCCTGTGAGGTTGTTGCACAACTAGGAGGGGGCTTCTATTTTTCTTCAAAAAGAAATACATTTCTAGTCTTCCAATTCAACCAAGTTGTAATAGCTACCAAGTTCCTCTTCTTTTTCCTGTTACCGTCGCTGAACCGTTCAAGCAATTTCAACCATCACTGCCATAAGAATTCCGTGAGAGATGGAATAGGGAGGCCGCTTGCATCCAAGCTTCAACCGCATCAGGGCACATCCAAAGACAATGAAAGACCGATTCTTCTTCACTGTGACATCTTAAACAAATCAGTACTACTGATTAAATTCTTTGTTCCAATTTATGGCTCATATGTAAACCCTCGTGCATTACTTTTCACATAAAATTTTTAATCTTCGATTGACAATTGAGGTTCCAAATGATTGTTCATAATTCTTTCTTTCTGCAGTGTTCAGGAAGAAAATCTATTAAAGGGTGAAAGAATTGAAAGACCACACCATAACCAAAAGTTATTGTATATGTTCCAGATTTTTTCTTCATCCAGGTAATTCTATCATCCTCTTGGTAAATTGTTGAATTTAGAATAGAATTTGCAATTGCTGGATTGAATACCTCTCAAATTAGTGATTGGTTCCATGTGCTGTCCGGTAGCATCAAATTTAAGACCTATTTTAGTCTTCGACCCTTTATGGTATCTTAACAATAGGTCTTCCCGAATCCTAACAGTACTGTTTCAACCTATTTTTCATAGAATTTCTTTTTCTAGCACTTTCTGACCCTTCAAAATACTTCACTAGCCCCAAGATGGTTTGTTTTCGGCATTCGCCTTTAAAAAAACTTGAAAAAATATTTACTCTTGTACACCTTATAAATTGGAGAGTGTGGTTTAGTTATCGGTCTTTATCCTTGCTTTGCCAGCATTACAAGGTTAAAGACTTTAAGATCTTTGAAGTTAAGACCCCTTGAAATTTAGTTCTACAAAAAATTCTCCATCCTATCCATTGCATCCTTCTCTCCGAGTTTGTTGTCCCACCAAAATTGGAGTGTGAGCTTTTGAATTTCATCAACCAGCATCTTTGGTAGTTTAAAACAACTCAGAGTATATATTGAAACTATCATTGCAACCACTTTTATTAGTACTTCTTTGTCGCTTGAGAATAGCAAAGCCCTCTTCTAGTGCTGCAGTTTTTATGACACTTTATCCTTGATATACGCACATGTGTCTCTCTTAGATCTCTGAATTACCACTGATAGCCCAAAAGCCTTGTTCTGATTGCTAATGTGAGGAACATGTAAGATGTAAGATAGATGATCACGAATGTTCATAAGGGTATTTCTGCTAAAAAATACTGAGGATTTATCCAAATTCTCTGCTTGACCACTAATATTTTCATAAACCTATAGGATCCGAAGCAAATTTTGGTACCCTTCTTCTGTAGCTTTGTTGAATAGAATTGAGTTATCTGCGAAAAATAAATGGCTGGCTTTAGGACACCGTGGGTTAAATCTTAAATCTGTAATATCTAGTCTCTATTCTCCTCTATGGAGTAGATGGGACAATCCATCTATGCAAAATAAATAGATAGGGGAAAAGAGAGTCACCTTGATACAACCTTTTACATGGCTTAAAAAAATCATGAGGCTGACCATCCACAGTAATAGAATATGAAGCCGTTATCACCGGTTCCTGATTCCATTCCATCTATCTCCTACAAAAATCCAACCTCCTCATAACCTCCCAAATGAAACTCTGCTCTACCCTGTCATACGACTTACTCATGTCTAGTTTCAGCGCTAATTCATAATCATCGCATCTCTTATTCTTTAAAAAATGCATAAATTCATGAGTAATTAAAACATTATCACTAATCAACCACCCTTTAATAAAAGTACTTTGTGTGTCACTTATGAGTCTATTTATCACAAATTGAAGCCTGTGCACCATAATCTTTGATAAGACTTTATAAAAAATACTACTCAGGCTTTTAAGTTGAATCTGTTTCATAGATTTTGCATTCGAAATCTTTGGAATAAGGCAAATATGAGTGTGATTAAATGATTTCAGAATTTTACCTCCCAAGAAAAAACTTCTAGCCGCCTGAAGAAGATTTCCTTTAATCATTTCCCAAAAAAAATGAAAGAATTTAGCAGTGAATTCATCTTCTCCCGGGGCCGAAAAGGCATTGATAAAAAACAACTTTCACTTTTTTTCTGTGATTTGTCTAGTTAATACACGGTTGGTAGCAGCATTAATTTTTGTTGGAATACTCTCAATTTCTGTTATCAGATCTCTTAGGTTATTAGATGTAAAAAGCTCTTCAAAGTATCGTTGTACAGTGGATGCAATGCCTTTAGCCTGGTGGCTACATTCCCTTCTACATCTTCTAACTCTTGCACCTTATTTCTTCTACTTCTAGTTTGAAATTTAGAATAAAAAAATTTTGTATTGCAATCTCTCCATTTTAGCCATTAGACTCAATATTTTTTCTTTCAATATCTTTCTTCTAATTTAAGTGCATCTTCTAATTCAGCCTCCCATACCTTTATAGTTGCTCCATTTGCTTGATTGCCCTTAACGGTCTTCCCTGTTCTTTCTCTAATTTCTTGAATTTTTTTTTTTGAAATTAGAAGAAGAATTTCGCTACCACTCCACTATACAGTGTCTAGTTTTCTTAAGCTTCTTAGCCAGTCTAAACATAGGTGAACCCCTAATGCCTAGCGCCCAAGTATGCTTAATTAATTTTACCACTTCTTCACTCTCACACCCTATGAAAATTAGAATCTTCTCTTCATTCTCCTCACCTCCTTATCTGAATCAATAAGGAGTGGTTTGTGATCCAAACTCATTTCTTTTAGGTGCATAACATAACCATTTGAAAATTCTATCCTATATTGTATTGACACAAACACTCTATCCAACCGTTCTTTGATAAAATTGCCTCCAAATTTTTTATTCGACCATATGAACTTATCAACTTCGTATTCTAAATCCACCAGCCCTCCTGTATTAATAAAGTTGCTAAAACTTCTTATAGATGATTACGATTTAGGTCTGTCCCCTTCCTTCTCATGGTAAGCTTTAATAGCATTAAAGTCTCCCATAATCATAATCTGGTCTCCACCATTCTTAATCAGTTGTAGTAGCTTTGAGTATTATTCCTCCCTAATAGCTTTATCCGTGTGCAAATAGACCTCTAAAACCTCCTACCTCAAGTTACTTTGCTGAATCTCTAGTTTAAAGTAAATCAGAAAATTCTCCTAGTTTAAAACCTGAATACTTACTCCCTCTTTTCATGCCAATGCTAAATTTTTAGATTGACCAATAGGATCCATCATGTAGATTGATTTAAATTCTACTCTCCTTATAACTCTCTCCACTTTCAAGGTGCTATTTTTACTTTTGCACAAAAACAACACCTTGAGAAAATGGGATTTATTAATCTCTTTAATGTTATGAACTGTCAGGGATTTTTCTAAACTCCGATAGTTCTACGATAGCATCTTCATACCTTTTTGGGTGCTCAATTTTAGGTGACACTCTCCTACATTGTATCTGTCTTACCGTCCTCCAAACACTGTTTTTTGGTTGCTAAATTTTCTTCCACCTCTATAGTAATTCATTTAGCACCCGTCACATGTTTGTGATTCTGCCCTTCTTAGCTAATTTCTTCAAATTCAGCTTCTTCTCCAGAACTTCCCTTGTCTCTTCACACACCCCAATTGAAAAGATACCAAATGATTTATTATGATAAGAATGGTCTATTTCTTTCCCTTTTCCTCTCCTTATTTCCTCGAAAACTCCTCTAGCTTTAGATTTTGCTTTCCCCGAATCGCTTAACAGTAACGCCTTATTCACATTTTGGACTTCCTCTTCTTCTATCCTAGCTTGCGAGCTCCTATCATTTACTGAGAGATTGACAAAATCTCGTATGAGACATGCCAGAGTTGGTTTTTTGTATCTAAGATCTCATGTGTCAGTGCTGGAATTATGATTTGGTTTGTTACTCTCCTTGTCTTCAACTCTTCGACCAAATTGATCTGCTCTAAGCCATGTCCCCCATCCTTCCTCCTCTATTTTTCTTGCCACTGAATCCTTCAAATAACCATTGCAAGCTCTGATTTCATTAACAGTTCCTCCACAATAGTGGCAAAAATTGTCAATTTTCTCATATTTGAATTGCACCTCCAAAATCTGGTTATTATTGCTTGAAATCTTCATAATTCTACGCAAAGGTTTGCTAACAACAAACTGCACCAGTATTTTAATAATACAATCTTCCTTTTCCCTCTTCACAAACAAGTCCGTATCCGTAACTTACCCTAACGATCCTCCAATCCTCCTCCCGAGTCTTTTATTTTTATATTTTTTAGTAAACCCCATAACTGGATCCATATCGGAACGCAAAAAATTCTTTTTCATCAATCGAACTATCCTTTCCCAACATTTGAGATGCAGAATATAGTTCTTAAACAACCATGGTCATCCTTTTTCTACCCTAAACATATCCATTTTACTGTTGAAAAAAGAATTGGAATAAGTTTTTCCCATGGTGCATCATTCGAAGGCCTTCTGGTTGCCTACATATTACATAGAAAGCTGCCTCCAACGTTCCAATACTAAATTTTTGATCCGCCAACAATCTCTCAATCAAATTCTTATTGTACTTCCCAATACTTTCCTGAACGTCCTCATCCTCAAACTTCAATACCTCATTCTCTTCTCCTTCTATTGCACATGTGCCACGCCTCGGAAAGACAGCATCCATTGTTAAAACAAAGTCACTCACAAAAGTTAAAAAAATTACAATTAGGATTTCTCTTAACCCTAGTAGAGCAGAGTAAGACGGCAACCTTAGAAATAGAGCATAATGTTTAAGTACTTTATTAGTTCTTATACTTTATCAATTTTTTAATTAAGTTCTTATAGTTTGAAAGTTTATAATTAAATCATATTAGATAAAAAAAATTAATTAGATCCTTGTAGTTGCCATCTTTTAGAAAATATACACTAGTCCTAAAATATTTTGTTTTTAACATATTTTATAATTCATCTTATATTAAATATAAAAATAAATTTTAAAAAAATATTAAAAAAAAACTAATTGTAGAATTTTATTTAATATAGGGACTCAACTTAATGATAAATTTTTAAATTATAAAGATCTAATAAAAATTTCATAAAATTATAAAAATTAATAAAATAATTAAACCTAATTTTTATAATTATATTCTACAATTATAAAATATAATTAATTTTCAAATTTTTTAACTAACAAATTAAAATACTAAAATGATAATTTAAATAGTAAAATATACTTTAGAATTCGATTATTCTAAGTTTCATATTTAAAAAAATAGAATAATTTTTTATTGTCAATATACTTAAATATCTCTTTTGATATATGTTACCAAATAATTATTTAAAATTTTATCTCCTTTACGATCATGAAACCGGCTCTTTATAATATTTATAATTTAAAAAATTATTTCAATTGATATAGTTAGTTGTGACGACAAAATTAAAGCTAACTTAAAAAAATTATGTACAAATAATATTCTTTCAAGTTTTAATTAATTTTTTATAGAAAAACACCTATTTTATATAAGTTTAAAAATTAATAATAAAAATACATATTTAAAATAAAATTCTTAAGTTCACTATTAATTACTAAAAATTGAATAAAAAAATTCTAATAGAATTAAATTAATGAATTTAATAAGAACGTATAATTGTTATTATTATTATTATATATTATTTAAAAAATTTTAAAAATTTTAAAATTGTAATAAGGCACTTGTCCCATACCCTACTACATAAATGGTAGTTTTTGGTGGCCATTCTTTTTCTATGGCTATAGTAGCTAGAGCCATTGAACTTGTCTCAACTTGACGCTTGGAATAGTGAAATGCTTGTTGACCAAGCTTTATGACCTGTTAACAATCGAAAGACATTCTAGATACTAACTCGAAAATGTCACCACCACTCCTCCCCATGCTGCCAAAGACCCGACCTAACCCGCATAACACCCAGAACCTCAATCTTAGGACACGCATCCCTGACCGTCATGGCGACTTAGACCCCGTGACGGTGGTTTGGCTGGAGCTTCATCACTCGCTGCTTTTATTATCTGATTTTGTTTTATTCGGTGTCGCCAAAATTGCGCTCTCTATTACTTTGGTTTTACATAACTTGCAGTATTCATTCTCTTCTCTTTTTCGTGTTCTCTATTAATTTCGACGATTGGCGCAAAATACGATCACATGTCCCAGAGCTGGTTCCTAAAAGAGCGCCATTTTCTGACCTGATTTACCTTAGGTTCGAGGTCTCAACAATTCTGCTCCATGGCCACTACTCTCAGAAATGCGATCTCCATCATTCCCATCATTTGACCACTTCACCTTGTCCATTGCCATGCCCATTTTTCGTTCGTCATTGCCTATCCTTGTTCGAGACACTTCTTCCCTCTACCACATTGGCCAGGTTCTCATTTAATTTGGGCCTAACCCAATTTTGCATGCTAAACTCTTCATACCACTGATGAATAATAAGAATACTTACATCCAATGATGTCAGGTGTTGCTCTTTCATTTGCTAGTCAAATTGTGGCCACCTGTAATCACCGCTTGCAAATCCATCAGAGTCATAGCCTACATAAATTTTTCTCTGTCTACATTATTGTTATATATACAATTTTTTGTTGTACAGACCATTATTATTTTTAAAACAATATTAGATCACTAATAAAATTTATTATTTTTAGTTAATTAGAATTTAATATTTAAATTTTAAATTTTAATAATATTAAAAATAAAATATTAGCAAAAATAACCAGCAAAGCAACACAGCCACCCCATCCAGAGTACCATCAACCACCTCACCCCCTACTTCCTCCAGGTACCTCACGTGCAAACCCTTCAGTATCAAATATCAATTCTTCTTATATAAAAGTATATAAAAGTATGCATGACAATGAATAAAATAGAGTAGAATAAGGTAGAGTTTAGAGCTAATTCTAGTTTTAGTTTTATCTGTGGATTAAAATTTTTATATAAATTTAATCTTATTTTATAGTTAAAAATATCTCAATTCTAATTTTACCTGTTCTTAACCCATGAATACCTGACCTTAGGTCAAATTTGATACCGATGGATAAAGTGTATATTGCCGCTCCTATATAAAATACCAAACTCAGTACACCCTCACCCATTTTATCAATCATCCTCACATACCACACCATAAACATAGGACCAAAGTTTACGGTTCTCCTTGCCCTCTTGGTCACCCTCCTCCTGGCTACATACACCCCCTCGCCACACACAATCAGCATCAGGGGGAGTTGTGTGACTGCGAGAGGAAAGTGGAAACCGCAAACCTGGGATCCTGTGGGGTCCTATCAGGCAGATAGAAGAACCAACAGGGGGAAAACCAAGACACGAGGCTGAGTTGTTGTAACGAGCTCGGTCGGTTCTAGAACATCGATGCATGCATGTGCGCAGCGTGGCAGCGAATTTTTCACACCGAGGTGGAGAGGGTGATAATCAAGCCTCATGCAGTGCGACGTATATGGGCTTTGCTCCCACTTGTGGGTTTAGGGCCCCACGCACGTGCCGACTCAGCGCCTGACACCAGGACTAGAGAGAAGTGTGGTCATAGCTTATAGTAAATTAAAGCTATCTATCACTCATTTAGGGATGGCAAAATTTCCCGAGATGCGGGGATCCCTGTGGAGACTGCCCCAAATGGGGATCCGACTGTGGAGAATTTTCTCCGTGGGGATGGGGACGGGGGACAAAATTCTCCCGAGGTAGGCGCAGGGACCCGAGCGGGGATCCCCGCCCCATCCCCGCTAATCCCCAAGTTCATAAATTTACTAAATTGTCCTTAATAATTTATTTCTCATATATGTTTTTTAGTCATTACACACACACAAACACACACACACACACAAAAAAACACAAAACTCCTAATCCTCATTTGCATAACTCTTCTTCAATTCAGAAATCCCTAACCCCTAACGTTGTCTATACTCCATCCAACCTCTCTATAGCCATCCTCTTGCCGCTCTCCCTTCTCACCACATCGTCACACCTCACCGTGCCATGATCCTCACCGCGTCGTGCTCTCTATTTGCAGCGTTCTTTTTCGTAACTTTGTCGTCGTGTCCATTCTCCTCTCTGTTGCCGCGTCTCCCACTTTGTCCACTTCTCTATCCTCTGGCTCGCCGTTGCGTTCCCCCTCTGCGTCATTTCGAAAGAAGTCACCATCTTGTTATTTAGGTTTTTTGTATAAAATCTTGTTATTTTTGCATAAAATGGATACTTACACCTCTATTCATATGGAAATTAATAATTAGTTAGAACTATCAGATAGATGGGGAATGGGGTCTCCACGGAAAATGGAGCCCTATGGAAAATGGGGATGGGGAGCAATATTCTCCCACAGCGGAAAACGGAAACGGGAACAAAAAGAAAATCTGGGGGTGAGAATGGAGAGTAGGGAGGCATCTCCCGCCCCCACCCTGCCCCATTGACATTCCTACACTCATTAACTATGGTTCGTAGTGATAATAGTAATAATAATCATTACCATGGATGTATAGATACATGGCTTACAAAAGTTTGTTTTATTTATTTATATTTCTACTTAGGAAAAAAAAAATACTTGTGTGTGTCAAACAGTAATAAGTGAAATGAGTGATATTCATATCAAAGTGTGTTAGTGATAGGTTTTTTTTCTTCTATGCACGTGCTATATTCTTAATGAATGCTTGAAATTTGTTAACTTTTTTTAACGAGAAATGTATATAAACTTGTTCAGAAATATTTTATGACTTTTCGAATTGAGGAATTATCTAAATAGAATTATAAATAATAGGTTTAAAATACAAAATAATTACCATGATTCCTGTATTTCAAGGTTTTAATATTCCAAATTTGTCATTTCTATGGTGGAGATCTATGTTTAAGGATTTCAATGTTCAAATTAGGATGAGTCTTAAAAGATATTAAGTTAATATATATATATATATATATATATATATATATATATATATATATATTTAAAATAATGTACATATCATTGAGTTATGATATTATGAGTTCATCATTGTATCTTATGTAATTATGAGGTCATCTATGGTCTTTTAAATTTAGTTAATCTAAAATAATGAATTGTTCTTTTTATGACATATTAAATTCAATTTTTTTTATGAAAATAATTGTTACAATATATCGAATTATTCAATATTAAGTTGAATGATAAAAAATTATTATTCTCTTTTATACTTCTTATATTTAACGACTTTTTACAATTCGAGATAATTCTTAATCATCAGACTAAATATTTAAAATTTTAAATATGAGTAGATATGTCATATAAACGTGTACCAGTGAGATTTTTTTTTTTTCTATGCTTAATTAAGGCTTGAAATTAATAACAAATTTTTGGTAAGAATGAATGAACTTTTTTAACGAGACGGAATTCAATTAGGACTTAAGACGGTTCTTGTTTTTTTAGCAACAAGTTAGACTGGTTTGGATTCTAGCCCAGGTTCTGGAATGAGCTTTAGATGATTAGATCCAAGAACAAAAAAGCGTTTATTAGATCCAAAGCATTCCAAAAAAGGAAGGAAAAAAAAAAGAACAGAACAGAACGTAGCAATTAGGATTTTTTTCCGTTATAAAAAAATATATTTTCCAAAAAAATCATCTCAATTTTAATTTTTGAGATAAAATTTTTGTTTTTGACATTTACATTAAAGTTTGGTTTGGTAAAACTTTTACTTTTTCGAAAATAGCTTATAAAAATTATTTTTTAAAAGACAACTTTTTAAAAGCTGCAGCACTTTACGTTTGGTAAAATAAAAATAAAAATGATTTTTAATAAATATATGCGTCACAATTATGTTTGGTGAAACAACTTTTAAAAATTAAAAAATTATAATAAACATATTTATAACGAAGAGTAATTTCTTTTTTCAAATTATTTAAAATTTGATATAATATTTTGAAATAAAATAATTTTAAAATAAAAAAATTCATAATAAACATAAACATAATAAATAAATTTTTTATTTTTTAACTTTAAAATTTTATATAAATATCATAAAAATTTATTTTATCCTAAACATCATCACTAAAAATACTAAATTACTTAAATTACTATAACCTAATTTTTTTCCACCAATCAAACTTGATGCTATATTATTTCGGACCATCTGCATAGGATAAATTAATTAACATTACTTGAAAGAAAACTAAGAGAAACAATGAACTGATAATATGATCTATGAATCAAATTTTGGAGTTCTAATTAAATCAATTAAAATTTTATTTTTATATTAACTTAAATTTTAGAGACTAATAATTTAAATATTTACATGATTTACTGTCTATACTAATATAAATAGAGTTATCATTAGTCAATAATAAAATTTGTATGGAATTCAATATTTTACCCACTTATATATATTGACTTATTTGATCACAAAAAATGGGACATATATCTCAAGTAAACCACATTTATGATTATATATCTATATTTACATATGTATATATATGTTATTATAATTTTGAATAGTGTTCATGCAGTTAACGTAGGAAAATTTTATGATTAGTTCTCATAAACCAAACCAAGTCTCCCTCTTCACGTTTCAATCAACAGAAAAAAACAAACAAACATAACAGATCTACTAAAAAAATACAAAAAATAAGGCATAAAAATAATAAAAATAGATAGAAGTTCATACTTAATATGTGATAGAGATGTATTTGTGTTGGAATTTATGAAGAATAGAGTGAAAATGAAAAATATATAAAAATTATGTTAGAATTTGTGAAGATTAAGGTGAGAAATTAGAAATATATGAGGATTCCAATGACAATATAATAGCAGAAAATATGTGCGGAAAAATAAATAAAATTTGGTGTTAATAATTAATAAAGATAATTTTGTATATTTATTATTATATAAGGTTATATTAGATTTTTTAAATTTCGATAAGTACAAGTCAACTTTAAAAAACTCTCTCTTAGGTGCTTTTAAAAGTATCCATAACTTTTTAAAAGCCACAAATATAAGCATTTGGGCTTTTTAATTTACCAAACGCAAAATAAAGTGCTTGTACTTTTTAAAAGAACAAGCACTTCTTCAAAAAATTTTACCAAATCCAATCTAAATTCACTGCTTGTACTTTTCAAAAGAACAAGCACCTTTTCAAAAAGTTTTACCAAACCCAACCTAAGTTCACCGCACCCCCGATAAATCATATTATTTTTTAGTGTGGCAAACTTGATGTAAACAACAATAACAATAATAATGAAGTCTTGTTTTACTAGGTAGAGTCGACTATGTTATTAATCTCTATCATATATCATATTTATAAAGACATCGTTTGTATGTAGATCTTATTTGATTATCTCATAGATAATCTTCTTAGATTTTTCTCTGTTTTTCTCTCTTTATCCATCTTCCATCTTATCTACTCTCTTAACTAGGTGTTCTTCTTCTCACATGTCCAAACTACTTGAGACGCAATTCTACCATATTTTTCACAACATGTGTTACTCCAACCCTCTCTCTTATATATACTTTTCTTATTCTATCCAATCGCATATGAACATTCATTCATCTCAACATTTTCATCTCTACTACACTTAACTTATGTTTGTGCTCTTTTTTAGCCGTCCAATACTCCGTACCATAAAGCATAGCTAATAGTCGTGCAAAAAAATTTAGATACTTTTTTGTTACATATAAAATCAGACGTACTTAGTCATTTTGACCAACATACTTGGATGCTATGATCTCTCCATTATATTAAAATTTTTTCTTCAGTGATCGAATTTACATCTCATATATTCCATCATGTTACGATTTATGTGCAGAGCAAAAAAATTGTATCTCAAAAATTAAAATTGAGATATTTTTTTTTAAAATAAAAATTTTTTTATTAGACTTTGTTAGGTAAATAATAACTTTTATGAATAATATGAACAATAAATTTTAAAATTGGCCAAATAAAATAAAAATATGCTACACCCCAAATTACTCACCTAAATTTTAATATTAGAATAACCATTCACACGTCTAATAAATTGAACATCCAACATATCAATCAATTGTTCACGTTCTTTAATATTTTGATTTTTACATATACTTTTCCTTTTTTATTTTATAACGAAAAAAATCCTAGCAATTGGCATAGCACAAAACTTTCTAGAAGCTTCGGAACCCAAGAGCAGACCGCAGGCATCAGCTTAGATCGCACATTCTCACAGTGACAGGCAAAAGAAGCTCGGCGAGGTTCTACAATGCCGCCCGTTGCTCCTCGATCCGGCGACTCCATATTCGCTAACCTCGAGCACATGGTAACTAATCTGTTAACTCCCAAAATATTATTCGTGTTAGTGTAACGGATTCTCAATTCGTTCTTCTTTTTTTTTCTCTTCTTCAATTTCTTGTAATGTGAAATGTTTCCTACTTTTTCTGCCTATCTTAGAATCAGGATTCGCTTTGAATTTCGTTGAATCACCGTTTTCGTTCGCCGGCGTCGTTTTCTGAATTCGCAAATTGCATTCATAATTTGCAGTTACAAGCGCTTAATTAATTGTTTACTATTTGTTTTGTGCAGAACGCGGAGCTATTTACACTGACATATGGTGCGATCGTGCGTCAATTGATTACCGATCTGGAAGAGGTTGACGAGGTTAACAAGCAGCTTGATCAAATGTGCAATTTCACATTTTCCTTTTTTCTTTTCTTCTTTTTTAATTCTTAAGTAAATGTTCATTCCATATCTGAAAGAATTTGCATTACGTTGTGGTGTCTTATTCTGTCAGGATTTATTTTATTTTTATTTATTTATGTTTGGTTGACTGGGTGTTTCAGGGGATATAACATTGGGGTGCGTTTAATTGATGAGTTCTTAGCCAAATCTAACATATCAAGATGCGTTGATTTCAAAGAGACTGCTGAAGTGATTGCTAAGGTATCCTAGTGCTTGATATCTAGAATTTTGATCCTTATTCGTCCTTAAAACTAAACCTGACATCTGTAATCTTATGTCATTTACTTGATTCGCGGTAGTTTCATATTGTCACGCTTTCCCTTCAAGAATTTGATGGTTACTGGGATCATTGTTGTGTCGTTTATATTCTCTTTGTTTATTATCTGAAGTAAGTTTATTATATGAAGTCTTGAAAGTTTTGTGAAGTGGCCAAACTTAAATGTTTATATTATAACTTTGACCATTCGAAACTAACTATTAGTAGCATTTTTATTGGAATGAATTTTGTAAGTGTGGGGTATAACACATTGGCTTACTAAAACAATATATATCAATTGATTATATATCTAGAAAAGCATATTTACTTATTTAGTGAACAAGTTAAAGTTTTATTTTTTAAGTATCCACCTTAATAATACTTTTTATACAGGTTGGTTTCAAAATGTTCCTTGGTGTTACTGCTTCTGTGATTAACTGGGATGCTGATGGAACATCTTGTAGTATTGTGTTGGAGGATAATCCCTTGGTAGACTTCGTTGAACTTCCTGATAACTGTCAAGGGCTACACTATTGCAACATCTTAAGTGGCGTTGTTAGAGGAGCTTTAGAGATGGTGAGTCTCTATTCTTAATTTTTAACCTGAGAAACCTCCATATTCTAGCCAACTTTAGCTGGCATATGCAGTTAAAATCCATCACTGAACTGCATCTAGTTAAGTTGGGAAACAAGTAACTGACAGTAAGAAAGTTCATTCTCCTGGAGGAAAATGATGCATGACATGCAATTGGTAGTTTCCTTCTTTCTTAAGATCCATTTGGCAGCTGTAGCTGGACACAAATATAGAGATAAAAAGAGGTACAATGCGCCCTTAGACACAAATTTTCTGTTTTACTATTTTCTGTCATTCTATAAGGCAGAAACAGAGGGGGGAAATCAAATTTCCTATTGAGAAAGTCTAGAAGACTAACACTTTTATTAAAATTTGGCCCGTACTTAACCAGCAAAAGAAAAATGAGTAATCGCACATTATTAAAAATACCAATGATGGCTAATTGATGGTTACAAATCTCAAAATTTGCTGACTCCCTAGCACTCATCTTTTCTATTTATCAAATGTATTTATGTCCTGTATAAATGATCAAATTTATAATTTCAGGTTTCAATGAAGACTGAGGTGACATGGGTCCGAGATATGCTCCGTGGAGATGAAGTGTATGAGTTGAATGTAAAACTTATCAAGCAAGTTCCAGAAGAGTATCCATACAAAGATGACGAGTAACATCTGAATTTTTTTTTAATACAATTTGATTCTTTTGTTATTTCAAGCTTCGGTTTTTTTTTTCTTTTGGTGTATGCATGATGAACCTTTATACACATTGTAATAAAAGTTTGAAGCATCATAAGAGTGTTCTGATTTTACCATCCACAAATTACACCAGTAAATTGCTCTGAGTATCTAAGATCACGAGATAATCTTTTGACTAGATTTACGTTATAATGTGTTTATTTCAAATACAAAAATGATTATTGAGCAACCGGGACGAACTATCTGATGCTAAAGTCTTACATAGTTGCATCCATCACCCGTTCCAACCGTCAGTAGAAGTGTTGAACCATGAATCGACAACAAATCCAGTTGGTCCATTTCAAAAACCATCTAGTTCAAGAATCGATTGACAACTGGAAAACCGGTCGAGCTCGACAACAAATTCGGTTGGTCAATATAAAAAAGCATCTAGTTCAAGAATCGGTTGATAAATGGATAACTGGTTGACAGGGGCGGAGCTAGATTAATTTTTAGGTAGAGGCCAAATAAAAATGTACAGTTAACAAAGAATAAAATAAAAAATTTTAAAGGAGGCCAACTAAAATTTATGTATAACTTGTAAGGAAAACTTGATGGTTAGGAGAGGCAATTGCACTCCTGCTGCTGGTTGAGAACATGCGAGTTTGAACAATTCGAGTTTTTAAGTTACGAAAATAAAAAATAAACAAAAGAATGACGAAAAGGAAATTCTAAATCATTAAATCATCCATTCTTTTATCCCAGCTGCAGGTTTCATGTTCCATTCCTTCTACTGCCGCAAGTCCCACTCATTGTCATCTCCTTCCCAGCATCATCATTGGGGCCGGCGCCTTCTGGTCACCATTGAGACTCTTTCTAGTCACTGTCATTGCCTTAGTTCCGGTTGGTCCTCTCTCTTGATCCCTTGTTGTGTTGCTCATTGTTGCTGTCGTATTGTTGAATTTTTCCGCTGTTGAATTTTTCACTTGTTGATCGTTACATTAATACATGAATAAAAAAGCAATGGGCTCAAGAAAATAACAAAAATACTATTGGTATACCAAAATAGTTAGCTCATTCGTCCACGACTAATAGTAGATTTTTAAATTGAACTCAAATTTATGATGGATTGGTCTTTGGCCTCTTAGACTAGGAAATACGTGAGCAACTAAAAATAAAAATCAGTCACTACAATGTATTTGTGTATAAATATATATGTAGTTTAATTTATTTTTAATATGCATTTATATTTCAATATATATTTTATACTAATAGCTAATTTTAGTAGTTGATTTTGGTATAAACTTAGCATAATTGAAAAACTAAATATGGTAAAAGCACACAATTTCTATGTTAAGAAATTATATTTTAAGTGTTGGAACTAATAATGTACTTGAGATCAAAATTGGTCACTCGCATGCATAGATTTGAGGAATTCAGACCCCCAAAGCAAGGGTAATTAATATTTTCAACAGTGTTGTATTTTATATATACAAATTAGTAATTGTAATTTTATACATATAGGATGTTTTAGTATACTTATATTCAATTTATTTTTATTTTAATGTCACTCATTTTTAAATAATTTATATTTTATTTAATTATACTTTTATATTTAATATAAATTAAAAAGATAAATAAATAAATTTTATTAATCACAATTTATTTATTTTTTTATAATTATACGATATCTATTAATATTATTTTTTCAATAAATATTTATAGTATATAATAATAGGTAAAGACTCACATACATTTATCTTCATATGAAGTTGATAATTGAAAATCGTTAAATGATAATTTAGTCAAACTTGTCAAATCATCTAACGATTCTTAAATATCAACTTCACATGAAAACAACTGTACGGGAGCAATGATCCAGTGACCTAATAGCTTGACTAGTGACCGGGTTAACCGGTTCGACCAGTAATCCAGCAGTTGAACCAATAATCTAGTAACCCAGTAGCTTGACCGGTTCGATCACCGATTCGATTTTGATAACTATGCAAATTACTATTGTTTTAAATTTGCGATGTGTAGTTTAGTTTTTTATACGCATGAATTTTTGACATATTTTTAGTCCAAAAATGCTATGTATCTATAAAAAATTAATCACTAACACTTTGTTTGGATGTTAGAAAGAAAATAGAAGAAAAAAAATGAAAGGAAAAGAAAATAGAGAGAAAATTTTTCTTTGTTTGGATAAAAAGAAAAATGAGAAAAAAAATCATAATAATATAAAATTACATTAATACCCTTATCATAAAATAAAGTATAAATATTTTTATTTATTCATATTTTATTATATTTTATAAATATTATAAAATATTATAATTTTATATATTTGATTTAAATTATTTATCTAATAAATTTAAATATACATTTTTATTATTATAATAATATATTAAAACTAAATTTATATTAATATTTATCAATAATAATATAACTAAGGGTAATATTGAAAATACAAAATTATAACACTTTTCATTTTGTTTTCTTGCTTGTGATGGAAAGAAAATTTTTTTAGTGGGACCACAAAAAAAATTTCTTTCCTTTCTATTTTCTTTGATAACCAAACAAAGGAAAATATCATTTTCTATCTATTTTTTTTTCATTTATTTTCTATCAAACCAAATATAGTGTAAATCTATTATTATGTATTTGTATCTAAATATATATATTATTTAATTAATTTTTAATATATATTTTATATAAATAACTTATTTTTATGTAAACCTTATATGACTGTATTAACTTTTATTTGAGTACAAATTTCTCATTCTATTGTTTTTAACAAGACCAATGTAAAAAATGGATAATGTAGGTGAAATAAGTTCCAGTTGTGTTAAAAAGAATAATAAAAATTACTAAAAAAATTGTAAATTTAAAAATTTAAACAATATACATCTAAAATCCATATTAATGTTATGTTTTTGGTATTTATTGATGACACAACCATTGCCGTCTAACTCTAACCTGGGTTTCCCGCCTCGGCCCACTGCCACCAGTTGGCCGCTTGAAGATGCAACAAAGCCATCACTTCAATCTGGTAGTCGTCAGTAGTCACTAGTCACCTCACTCTTCGAGATGGACCACCACTTCACTACCCACCACCAATTTCATTGCATTGTGTCTGGCAAGATTTCAAGCTCAGTTACCGCGCCAGTCATGTGCATTGCCAAATTACCTGTGATCTTTGTAATTCAATTTTTTTTATTAAATATATCATCAAATCACTTCTATTCAAAATTTACATTAATATAAAAAAGTACATAAATAATTATATCTCTAACGTATCTTTTATATAATAATATTTTTGTTTTATATAATTTTTTTATATATTTTTTTTATTTTGTATTATGCTAATATTTTTTCTTTAGTATTCAACAAGAATTAAATTATAAATCTTTTAGTTATAAAAATTTTGTTAATATATCATATTATTTATTCTAAAACTTAAGCCGATTATATTTCTAATAAAGTAGTAGTTCACTTTCATTGCATTTAGCCATACTTTTAGTTCATATACTTACGGTTTAAAAGTTTATTAAATTATAACTATGTTATTAAAATTAATTATTAGTATAGATCAATTACATTGAAATATAAAATACACATTAAAATTAAATTGAATTACATATATATTTTTATAAAATATAGGGTTAACTATCAATTTAGTATCCGAAAGATTTAGTCGTTGACAAAAATATCAGTAAAATATGTTATCGACAAAACAACTCTCGAATGATTTAAAAATATGACAAAAAGAATCAATAAACATTTTTTTTGTAAGTAACAAGCAAACTTTATATTTAGCAAACTCTTATCCATTATATCTAAATTTTTGTGGTAACATTTGAATAAATATTTAAAAGGAGCAAAAAAAATCAAGACAAAATATAAACTCTAAATTTTGTTTCAAAAAAATATAGTTATTCATAATAATTTTTTTAAAAAAATTCATTTGACAAAAAATATTAAATTTTAAGGATAAAAATATCTTATTTTTTAATAATAATTACAAAAATTTACATCAAAATTTGATTTCTAAAATAATTTTTTTAAATATATTTAATATTTAATTTTTTTATCGTATTTTTTAATTTTTTAGAGACTTATTTATCATTAACATTTTTTAAAATTCTTTTTGTCAGTTCTACAAATTTTTTAGTACCATTTTAGTATTTTAATTTAAAAATATATAATAATTAATTTTAGTTATTAATTTTAATGTATAAATAATATTTTTTATTACATTATTATACGTAACTACTTGCAGTTGCATCTCAGCATCCTCCCGAAGAATGCATGATCTCAAATTAATTAATCACCTATAACTTATTTTTGCTCGCCATTTGTTCATTTTACATTTTCATTCTTATCATAAAAAACAACAGTCACTATTATTCTTCTTCACTTTTGTTTGTTGTTTTCTAAGAATATTTGATTTATGAAAAGAAAATATCACACGATTATTCTTTTTCTTTTTGGATAAACAAAATTGAAGTTTTTGAAGCTTAAATAAATTTGTGATGGGCATAAAATTTATAAAAAAAAATACTATATACATACTAAAATTAGTTCTTAAATCAGTTATTATTATTATTTGTATATAAAAATATGTGTTATTTTATATATTTTAATATATATTTTATATTTAATAATATATATTTTATACAGATAACTAATATAAAATTATTTTTTATCCACCCAAAATTTATTTTAGTATTTAAATTTAGTTTGCTTTAAATATTGATATCTCAAATTAAAATATGATGTGATAAAGTATCACATTAATATTTAATCTGTCATATCAAATTTAATTGAATAAAAGAAAATAGACCATTTGAAAGTTTTACTTATTCAAGTTAAAAATTATTAGCGATTAAAACCAAAAAACAAATAACTTTTTATGAATAAAAAAATTATTTAAACCAAGCTTTAATTATAAAATGATTGATAAAATAAATTTAGAAATATGAAAAAATAAATTTAACTAACTTATGTTCTACGACACATTTAAAAAATATAATAATAATTTTTTTTAATATTTTTAATATATTCAAAATGTAAAAAAATTAATTTTTATAAAATATTTTTTTATAATATATTTACTTATGTCTTTAGGACATAAATTAAAAAAACAAAAAAAATGATGATGCGAAATTGTTACATCAAGATATAACAGATGATGGATTGATTGATGAATTATTAGGAAGCTGAAATACATTGCTATAATGCTATTCACTGACAGGAACTTTTTGTTGCCGACCATGTCAAAGCAAAATCATGATTCTGAGGAATGCCGCCGTCGTGGCACCATTCAAGCGAT
Organism: Arachis stenosperma; assembly: GCF_014773155.1. Taxonomy (NCBI): domain Eukaryota; kingdom Viridiplantae; phylum Streptophyta; class Magnoliopsida; order Fabales; family Fabaceae; genus Arachis; species Arachis stenosperma. The sequence goes on from NC_080384.1 coordinate 36,929,529, forward strand.
GAAATCCATGGGGGGCTCTTCCATACTCCATAGTCCATAGGGCTTTCCAAATTTGGAGGCAAAAATATGACTTTAATAACGGTTAGCTGGAACTGGAAGAAAAATATAAATTGAATTCAGTCAATAAGGTTTCCGTATGCAATATGTAAGATTTTAGAATAGAGGAGTGCTACACATACAAGTCATTTTTGTTTAGAAGTCTTACAAGTTGGGCCTAACACGCGCGTTACTAAATCATCTTCGTTTCCTTTTTTACGAAAAAGAAGAAGAAGAGACACAAAGAAAGAAGAAGAAGAAGAAGAAGAAGAAGCACAGAAAAAGAAGAAAAAAAAAAGAGGCACAAAAAAAAGTGAAAACGGCGTGACTATAAATGACTTGTATGATTTGTATGGAAAAGCGTTCTCTATTTGCTTTCGATCTCCTTCTGTTTTTTTCGATTTTCATGGTTTCTAAAATCAAGCTTTGAAATTGTTTTGAAAATGATGGAACTTCAGAAATACACCCGAACGATTACAAAAATACACCCAAACGATTACAGAAATACATCCAAATGATTACAGAAATACACCCAAACAGTTACCGAAATAAACCAAACGATTACAGAAATACACCCAAATGATTTAAGAAATACACCCAAAGGATTTAAGAAATACACCCAATATAGGGGGAGACAGTATATTTCTTCTTGAAATCTTTTAATGTTTTGCTGGTTAAGGATGAGGCACATGACAGAGATAATCTAGTAAAAAAATCTAGAAAAACAGTACATTGAATAATATTTTTTCGTTTTTTCTGGTGATTTTGATGAAGGAGAAAGATAAAACGAAAAAAAGAGAAGAAATTTCAATAAAAAAGAGGGAGGAAGAGGTGGTGTTGATGACGATGATAACAAGAGAGAAAAATTACGAAAAAGAAGAATAAGAGACACTGAGGAGGAAGAAGAAGAGGAAGAAGAGGAAGAGGAAGAGGAAGAAGAAGAGAAAGAGGAAGAGGAAGAGGAAGCATGGAGAAAGAAGAAGAAAAAGACGCAAAAAAAAACGTGAATATAAATGACTTGTATGACTTGTATTAAAAATCACTTGTATGTGGAGAATTACTCATTAGGATATTTGTATCTTTTATAATATTTTATATTTTATCTTTAATAATAATATAAGTTGTCAATGAGTTATAGCTCAAATGACATAATCTTCTATACTCAACTAAGAGGTTGCGAGTTCGAGTCTTTCTATCTTTAGTAAAAAATATATATATAAAAGACAATGCTGATTAATTATAAGTTAAGAAAAAAATAAGTGTAGTATTAATTATATTAATTAATTTTTTGGTAAAGACAATGCTGATTATACATATCTTTTTACAGTAATAAGATAAGTATATTTTTGAGAAATTTTTAGATGGTGTTTTAGACAAAATTTATGCTTTAAGATTATGATTAAATGAGAATACTACGTTATTAGTTAACGTGCATGTTACGTTACTAGTTAACGGGGTATATTATTAAGTTTAATAAAGTCACAAAATCACGAAATCGTCAAATTATAGCATTAAACACATACATTAAAAGTAGTAAATGTCTAAGCTGTTACTTCATAAAGTACAAATATAAGAAAAAAACAGAAACTTGGCAGGTATAGCTTCTTCTCAATACACTATCACCTAAAATACTACTGACTTAAGTATTAGAGTATTTTGCAGGTTGTCTTTACGGTCTGGTTCCAACATTGTCAAGATCTCTAAATCTCATTAGCTCGTCACCTCAGCAAAATGTACGAATATTTAGCATTGTCTGTGGGGATCCTACGCTGTTGGTTCCATGGCTAATCACAAAATACAACTAGTAATCAACCCAAACACTCCTTTCAAGGAACAACAAAATCAAGATGATAGACATGAAACTGATATCACCCCACTTACCAATTAGGAACTACAAGTTTTTTCAGGATCTGAAAATCGTGAGGTTCAGAACACTAGAGTTCGTCATTTCACTGGTTTTATTGGAAGGTGATTTTAAGAGACTCTTGACTTTTAAGGGTGTGAAGTTTATGGATGAAATTCATCAGATCGCCTTGGAATATATGCGAGATGAAGAAGTTTTGAAGGTGGTTTCGACTAAAAGAAAAAATCCAGCTTCATCATCTAATGAGGCCGGAAGTTCGGGACAATCCTCAACCCCAAAATCGTCAACACACACAAGTTGGAAAAGAAGACAATTGATGTGATTTTAAAGGATTCAATAGCTTACAATGTGATTGGAAAGGAAGACAATAATGACTTGTGAGTATTTATACCAATAAAATTCTGTGATGAAGTCCTGACATCTGAAGATCGTATAGCCACTATTCGAGGAGATCAGGTAGCTGCTGTTTATACTAACAAATTTATGTGATGAAATCTTGACATCTGAAGGTCGTGTAGTCACTATCCGAAGAGATCGGGTAGCTGTTGTATACCAACAAAGTTATATAATAAAGTCCTGACATCTGAAGGTCGTATAACTACTATACGAGGAGATCGGGTAGCTGTTGTTTATACCAACAAAATTATGTGATGAAGTTCTAACATCTGAAGGTCGTGTAGTCACTATTCGAGAAGATCGAGTAGATGCTTTAAAGTGCAATAAAGTAAGTTTGATCTTAAAGGATAAAGTCAAAGATTTCATTAGAGTACTTTTAGTGGACTTGGACTCCTGAGACCAAAATCCAATAAAAATTTGGAGAACCTAGTTTGATATTACTACTTAAGAATTCCAATCATTGTATGAATCTTGACCTTATTGATGAAGTAAGGTTAGCAACCAATTTAGCTGAACAAACTTTAAAACAACGGGTTATAAAGAGATATAATACTAAAGTAAGTCCCAAAAACTTTCAATTAGGAGACCTAATATTGACACAGGCTGACGTTAGTACCTCAAAAATTCAAAGAATGCTGGCCCGAATTGGAAGGGACCTTTTAGGGCGGAAAAGAAAAATCTCGAAAAGGGGACATACAAGTTAAAGAATCTTGTTGATACCGAAGTCCCAAAAATGTGAAATGTTGTTCATCTCAAAAAATACCTTAAGAAGTACCGATGAAAAAATAAAGTATATTCTTTTCTTATTAATTTAGATTTTTAACAAAGTCTTGGTTTTTCACTATGTTTTCAATTATAATTCTCGTTAAGTTGTATTTGAATTTAGCATTTGATTTCATAACAATTTTATAATGCTAATTTATTTAAATGCTTTAATGTCATTATTTCAAACGTTATTGCATAATTCAAAATGCGCTAATATCAGAAAAAAGGGTACAATAAATTAAAGCGCAATTATAACAAAGACAATAAATTCTATTAGACTTAGCCTAAATAAAAAAACAATCAAAGGCAATTAAGTTTATAAAATAAACTTGCCTCATACAGAATAAAAAAGTTCAAAACATTAAGCACAAAAAATGTTTTAAATACAAAATACTAAAAATAGAAAGTGTTTTAATCTCAAAGTATTAAGTTCAAAACACAAAAAAGTAAAAATAATTGAGTTCCATGAACTTAAAATTTTTTTTACAAAAAGTAAACTAAATCATTGAAATGATTTCTCTATTCTAAAAAGTACCAATCCTCGAAGGGTGGTATTCCCTTCTTGTAAGGATGTAAGAGAAGCATTGTGGCTCTAAATCTGAGTTGTAGAGCTCTTAAGTTCCTTCTCTTTATTCACATACTCAAATAAAAAATTTGATATTTCTTTCTTAGTATCTCTGACATAAGTAGCTGAGCAAAAGAGCATCCTTTAAATTCGGGATAGAATATGCTCAAGAAGCAACTAAGCCAACTCAACTCGATTTTCTCGGTCATTAAGTATTTATTGATGAACACGACAAGGTAAAACTCCCTCAAGAGAATACAACCAATAAAGGTTGGGATCTTGAGATGTTCCCACCAGTTGAGATCGGAACATTGGAAGACGAAGCCAACCTCCTCCCTCATACAATGACCGCTTTGAGAATAAACTCGGTTTGTCCAATGAATTTGGCTATTCTTGACTAAGTCAAAAAGTCATGAGATCTGAATTGGAGCACTATTCTGAAAAAAAAAAATTCATTAAATGCTTGTAAAGTAAAATTATTAAGTCGTCGTTAAATTAAAAACTGTTCTGAACAAGAGCAAAACTCATTAAATGTTCATTAAGTGATGTCATGAAGTCATGATCCCGTTAATATAATATGGATTTAATGGTAATCACAAAAAAGCATTATTAAACAAATAAGGGAAAAAAAACTTGATAGGTAGTTTCTTCTTAATATACTATCACCTAAAATATTACTGATTTAAGCATCGAAATATTTTGCAAATTGTTCTTCCGGCTTGGTTCTAATATTGTCAGATTAAAATCTCTAAATCTCATTAGTTCATCACCTCAACAAAAGATATGAATAGATAGATATGTAAGTCCATACGAAAATTTTATATTTAATTTATAAATTTTTTATTTAAAAAATATTAATCTCAAAAAATTTGGAATACTTGTTGTCCTACCTTATATCGAAATTACGAATTTAAAAGATTAGAACTCAGAAGGGTTAGAGATCCTAATCTAAATAAAGTTGAAATCAAATAAAAAAAACTAACTTGCAAGATACTCCAAAATTTAAGTCAATAATTTTTTTTTTAGTCTTCGAGAATGTTCTGTTCATACCTCCTAAGCTCCCTTTCCTTTTATTCTCTTTTTTTCAGGGTAACGGTTTTTTATTTATGGTTTAGTGTCTGTTTACGGTTCTTGATTTAACGGTTTCGTAGATTTACGCTTTTATTAGTCTTAATGACATATCTATTTGTTAGTAACATAATATTCTTACTTTATTATGATATGGGATGGTTGATCTTGTCCAAAACACTTGTTTTATATGTTTTTGAAAATTTGCAATATTTGGCTAGATTTATCTTAAAGAACTATATGTAAGATTCTCGTTACAAAATTTTAATTTTAATAATTTATTTAGAAATTTGTAAGTCTATTTTAAAATTTTCTTAAAAGTTTGTATGATATTTTTTCTTTAAAAAAATTATATATTTATCTCAAAAGTTCTCAGAACGTACCAGTATTAGTACTTGTTCTTTTGTCATTATGAATGTGTGTTTTTGTTTACTTGAACTGTGTGATTTTATTTTGACAATAATTTTGATCCAAAGACAGTCATTTTATACTTTAACAATGCAAGATATGCATATCTACTATCATAAATTATGAACATCGTATCCGGTTTTTAAAAGTACTGACAAAAATATTCTCTAATTTTGTATAACAATAAAAATATCTTTAGAATGTTATAAAATACAACAAAAATAATAAAAAATAATATTAATTTTGTATAAATATGGCTAACAAATTTTGTATTTGGTAAATTATTTATGTATTTAATCTAAAATTTTATAAAAATGTTTATATAACTATTTAGAAAGTATATAAAAAATTAGATAAAAATTCAATTTCTAAATCTTTTTTGCCATTAACAAAAGTAAATTGCAAAAAACAATATACTTAATATAAAATTATTAAATTTTTAAAAAAATATTTTTTAATTATACTTACAAAAAATCACATTAAAATTTTATCTCTAAAATATTTTTTAAAAATATATATTTAATATTAAAATTGTTGTCACATTTTAAAATATTTTTAGAATATTTTTTGTCGTTAATAAAAGTTAGAAATATTTTTGTTAACATGTTAAAAATTTGAAAACAATTTTAGTAGTTTATTCTATCTATCACCTTATATATTCTTCAACATTAAATTCTCGTAGAAACTATAATCTTCGCCATACCACTATGGATCCACAACTACCATAGTAGTTTCTACAACAATTGAGATTTTTTTCATCTAGAGTTTGTATTTGCAATTGCAACAAGTGACCAAAAAATCATACAATACCATTGCTTCTAAATAAATAACTGAACTGAAAAATATCGAAGTATGCAATACATTGATTATAGAAAAATATCTAAACTTATGGTTCCACATCATCTCATTAGCATTTACTATTTAAGGGGGCTAAACTTTGACCAATAATACATTATTCATATGAACCCACGGTCAGTGATTTTTCAATTATTTTAGGAATACAACAAAAATTAATTATAAAAAATAAATTATTTATATAAAGTATATATTAAAATATATAACATATAATAAAAATAAATTTAAAAATATATATAATTATATACAAATATATATAATTTAGCAATTAATTCTTATATACACTTAATATTTTTATTAATTCTTACATCATTATATTGCTAATATTTGAAATTATGTTTAAGCGGCAATTTAAAATAAGGGTTTAGTTAATATTTTAAGTTTTTTAATTGAGTTTTTAATAAACATTTTAAATTTTATTACAAATTAAAATAAAAATATTAAAATTTTATTAATAATAATCATAATATGTATGCTAGGAATAAATATTAGCTAAATAGAAAAAATTGTTTATGGCTGATTTTAGATTATAGAACACTAATATATCAATATATATACACTAACATACCTATTGATTCATTTTTAAAATCCAATTCGACTCGTATCAATTTTTACAAAAGACACTACGATATCTTATAAAAAGAGAACATAATATTTTAATTCTCAGCATTTTTTGGAAACAATTCGTATCTTCTATTAAAAAATCTGTCAATTTTCATAAAAAATCACTTTTATAGTCGCCTTCATTTGTAATATGTAGAAAGGGGTTGAAGGTTGTGGTAGGCTTAGAAAAAGAAATTGAATTTATGCCTTTTTTTTAACTACTGAAATGACTCTTTGAAATAAACTTTTAATTTTGTTTCTGTTTGAACTTAGTAGCGAAAAATTTATGAGATAATTTATTTTTGTCTCATGAATATCAGAAAATAGAACACAACAGAGAAGAGAGAAACTAACACCAGCATATATCCTGATTCGGTTGTCTTGTGCTATGCAACCTACGTCCAGTCTCCTCCACAACTATGGAGGAATTTTCACAATAGTTAAAAGTATTACATACACTAATTTCACAGGATTGACACAATTCTTTCACTCTCAAGTTCTAACCTAACTTGACATTGGCTATGTTAATACCTAACTCTTCACTCTTAGTGTTCACCCAACTAAAAAAGGGGTACCTCACTGGTACTAGATACAAGACACATACATGCCTAAAGAAATCTGAAAATAACTCTAGACTTTTCTCTCAAGTGTATCACTCAGCCTTTTTTCACTCATGGCTTTTACTTGAGCTCTCTCAATATGCATTTTTCACTCAAGAAATTACAAAAAGATAAACATAGAAAAGTACATTACAATCTGTAAAACATGAAGGAGATTGACTTTATCAATAGCCTCTTTGCTATGTGATAAACCAGATTTGCAAGCCTCTGATTTAGTTCTTCAATATTGGCCGAATGCTTCTTTGAAAGAAAATATTATCCAAGTAGAGGAACTTCTTCAGGGAGCTCTTCACAGAACAAAATCTCAATAACACTGGTTTACTCTCCTTGGCTTCTGAATGAACAACAAACCTCTTTTATCTCCTTGCATGTTGCTTAGTTTCTCTTCCTAGGTCAACTTCTTGAGCAGTGTTCTTCACCAACCCCATCCGTTCACTTTCTCCCATTTTTACTTAAGTTTGGGACTTTGTTTCTGACCTCTTTGGTTGACCGAAAGCCACAAGTCACCATGAACAAAAGTTTCCAATGGTAAAACCTTATCTCAGTCCTTAAAAACTAACTTGGTCCCCAAGATATGTTTGAGACCGTGGATTTATAGCAGAGAAGAACAGACATCATCTTTTCCATGTATCTCATAATGGATAGGCAGAACGTTAAAGATGAAGAAAAGAAGATCTGATGCATGTAAAAGGAAATGAGTTACCTTTAATCTTTTCTTAAGCTTGATTTGGTTTGAACTCGCTGATTTGACATCTGCCTTTCAAGTTTGGCCTTCTCTTTCTTTCCTCTTCTTTGATTAGCTTAGGAACTAAGCACTTTCTCTTACTTCTATGATTTGACTTGGACAGAGAAAAAGGAACGTTGCTTTGGAAGCAAGTTGGAGAGAATTGCTGAATTCATATCGGGCTTGGATCGGGTTCTGCTCAAGTTCAGCCCATTGGTTTCTTGCCTTTACTTCTTGAAGGATTGAGCTTGAGATGGATGACTTGGACTTGGATTATTTTTACTTACCATTCAGTCCATCAACAGATTTCTTTTGTTTAATATTGGGCTGCTGCAACACTTATTTTGGCCTGCATCACTTAATTAAAATAATCAAAATTAATTGGGTGATTAGTCCAATAATCAAATGTTTGTCATCATCAATTATATTAATTAATTTTTTAACTCAACAGGGGTTAAGTGCTTGTTTGGGCTATTATTTTGAGAAATTTTTTTTATTAAAAAAGAATTTTTTTTATTTTTTAGCATGTTTGACAAATTTTTAATAGTAAAAGTAAAAGTATTAGAAAAATAAAAAATATCTTTTTTGAGAAGCTGTAATTTACATTTTTTTAAAAGATTTTTTTTTAAAAAAAAGATGTTCTTCGTATAATAAATAAACAAAAAAGTACTTTTATATTATTATACCCAAATATAATTGATAAAAAAAAATTTATATGAGATATCCAAATATAAAATTACTTTTATTTTTTCATAAGATCTTTAAAAAAAAATAACTAATTTTTTTTTTAAAAAAATTCATCTAAATAAGTCCTAAATCCCCACAAACGGTTAATAAATTATTTTTTTAAAAAAATTCACTGATAATAATCTAGTAAAAAAGGACCATTTTTGAAAATGATATCACAAGAAGAAATAAAAAATTACAGTATAAAGATTTGTTAAAAAAGTAACATCGCACAAGAAATAAGAAAAGGGGGGCCTGATAATTTTGATAGTGTTGATGTTGGTCTTGATAGCGGTGTAAAAGAGATAATAATAATAATAGTAATAAAGTATAGTAGCACAATACGAATAGTGGATTTTTTATTTTAATAAATAAATTAATTATAATAATTATTAAAATAAATAATTTAAAAAATATTTATTGAAATATATTATTTTTATTTCGTTTACACGGTAAATGAGATATATGTATTTGTAAATAAATAAATATAATTTTTGAAAAAAATAAAAAGTATTAATAATTTAAATTAGACCAAATTCTTAAAAATAGAATGTTTCAAATAATAGAAAAGATAAATTGTCTATTTTAAATAATAGAAAAGATACACATTAATTCGTAATTGCCACTATTAACAACAGAGATGAGAGATGGACTAATGGGAATCATCCAACTAATCAATCCATTTTTATTGAGTTCTTTTTAGAATAATGTTATTTAAATTAAATTCCAAATTTTTATGTAATTCCATGTGCAACAAACGAAATTTTTATGTATTCCTATACAATAAATGAAATTCCAAATTTTTATATAAATTCTAATAAAAAAAGGTCAATAGATGAAAGAATCAATAGTATTACTAATGGGTAGTTAGAAAAAAGATAACAGTATTAATAATGAGCAGTTTAACGGTGCACTTACGTGTGTTTTCACTTATTTCAACGGTTAAGAAAATAAATGTGATAACGTACTTATGTTAAGTAGTCTATCTTCCCTTTTATTTAAAATAGACTATTAAGTAGTCCATCTTCTCTCTTATTTAAAATAGACTATTTATTTTTTCTTTCATTTTTTTATTATTTGAAACGTTCCATTCTTAAGAGTTTTGTCCAATTTAAATTATTAATATTTTTTTATTATTTTAAAAAATTATATTTAATTATTTATGAATATATATCTCGTGTAAAGGAGATAATATGTATCTATGAAAATTAAAAAATTATACATATCTCATTTACAATATAAACGACATACGTGTAAAATTATCTCATTTATAATATAAATGAAATAAGAGAAGAGTATTTATTTTGATAAATATTTTTTAAATTATTTATTTCAGTAATTATTATAATCAATTTATTTATTAAAATAATAATAGAAATAAAAATTATATAATAAAGATGAGAAAAATGATAATGATAATAATAGTAGTTAATTTTTTTACTAAATAAAATTTTATAAGAGTATAAAATTCCCACATATTACTCCGCCACAAAATTAAATTTTTAAATATTTAATATATTTTGTAACGAAGGATTTGCATTATTTTAAAATAATAATGTTGAGATCTCTGTGTCTCCTGTTGTTTTGTGTGAAAATAGATAAACATCAGGTTGAGTGTTTACTTTTTCTATTTATTAAATATGTATAAAAGTAATTATAGTAAAATTAGTTGAAATGGCAAGTGACTTATAACTTTAATATATATATATATTTTATATAAATAATTGATTTAGTTACTAATATTTTGTATAGATGTAATATAAATGTAGATAAGAATAAGTGATATTATATATACAAGTATTTTTATAATTAAGTCCAATTAAATTGTGTAAAATTTAGAAAAAGAATGCGTGCATATATTACTATTTCTTCTTTTTCGCGATTTTCGCAACACACAAAATTTTGTTGAAGAGCACAAAAACTTATTAATATAATACACAAATTTTCGAAGCATAACACACAAAATTTTGAACATAACACAAATTTAATTATCGATATAGTATAAAATTTTTTATTTATAGCACACATATTTTTATAAGTAGCACATAAATCTTTGTACATAGCACAAATTTTTACTCTGAATGTATTTTGTTAATTGGATGACTCAATATTTTGAGTATATAATTCTCCAAAAATATTTACACTGCACATAAAAAATTATATACCATGTAACAAGATTTTTGTGTTATTTACAAAAATTTATGTGTATGTTGTGCATATTTCATTGGTTGGGTGTGGACATGTGGTCTTTAAAAATTTTTTGTATTGTATACTAAAATTTGTGTGATGTGCATCAAAATTTATGTTTTGTACATCAAAATTTTTGTATTCTAGTTTTCTGAACATTTATAAGAGAAAAAGAAAATTAAGACGATAAGGATAATGATAATGCTAATAAACTAAGAGAGAATGAGGAGGAAAAAAGATGCCTTGTTTAGTCTAGTGCCCTGTTAGGGTTTTGTTTTGTGCTCTGTTAGGGTTTTGTTTGTGTCTCGAAGGTTTATCCATGGTTAATGCCATCTACATATTCTTCTCATTCGCACGTAATCTATACTCTTTCATCACCAATTTCTTTCTCATTCAACCTATTCATCTATAACCTAATTTTCTTACTATATTCTAATCAACCTTTCTCTGCTACTCTTTCACAATAAATCTCTCAATCTTCGCTTCTATCACTCCATCTCTTCTTCTCTTGGTGGCTGAACATGATTAATGACAAAGAGGACCACTGTGCTCCCAATCCCAACAGGGACAGCGATGAGGAGGAGGCGATTGTTCTGGAGGAAAACGATATATCTGAAGAGGTTCAGACTTGCACTAGAAGTTTGGCTGGTCGTATCTTCGCTGACAAGTTTTTTTCGATTGGCACATTAGAGAATGCCCTATTTACAATATGGTTTAAACCAGAAGGATTTAGGATGGTGGAGAAAGGCAACAACCGCTTCCAACTCTTTTTCGAAAAGGAAGCCGACGTTATGAGGATTGAAAGAGGGGTTCCTTGGCTCTTCAAAAACTATGTGCTTCATGTTCAACGATGGAACCAATTGGGAGAGGTGTGTGACAACATGATAGCCACGTTTCCAATCTGGGCTCAGTTTTGGGGGCTGCCAGAACAGTTCAAGACGCTGGAGGTGGGTAAAAAATTAGGGGGTCGTCTGGGAACCATTAGTGACATCGACTTATTTGAAGTTAGAGGCAAAGAGGCACGGATTATTAAGGTAAGGGTGGAAATCAATGGTGACAAGAGGCTCCGGGACACTCTAAAAATTGTGGGCCCAGATCGAAAAACAGTAGAAGTAGGAATCAGGTATGAACGACTAGGAACTTTCTGCACCTATTGTGCTATGCTGGGACATGATTCCAAGCACTGTCAGGACTTCAGTTGTGACTCTACTGAGAATACCCTAAAGGAGGATAAGGTTGGTGAATGGCTCAGAGCGACTCAGGTTGGTAGAAGACTCGAAAGGAAGGAAAGACCAGGTAGCTCACAACAGATCAGTGCAAATGTTGGTTCAATTCAGCCAAGGAAAAAGCATCTTCCTTCATGGTTAATTGAAGGTTTTCATGGAATCAGCATGCAAGAGGAAAACCAGAAACAATCAAAGCAACAGGCTTCCTCCAATTCAGAGGCTAAGGGGGAAGGAGAGGAGAATTTGGAGGATACTGGCCAAAACTTTTCTACCATTGCTACCCCGCTGGCTCTGGTTGATATTTCAAATGTCTTGACTCCCAATCAACAGATTATTACCACCCCCAAAAGATCTAGTATTGGTATTAAAAAAGTGAATATGAAACAGCTTGCTAGACAACATAGCTCTGGTAACAAGTCTTTTACAGGGAGTAAACGGAGGAATGGAGGAAAGAAAAACCCAGAACAGTTGAAGAAGATGTGCTTCGATGACCACACTACTATTACTCTGAAGGTGGAGGGTGCCAGCCATCAATTGGCACCCCAGAACCCATGAAGTTGATAAGTTGGAATTGTCGGGGTTTGGGGAGACCCCTGACATTCCATAATCTTAAAGGGATTTGTAGATCATACTCCCCAGAGGTTGGTTTCTTATGCGAAACTAAAAATCAACCTCGTCAAGTTGAGAGGAAGTTAAGGGCATGCGGTTTTGTGGACTGGGTTTTGGTAGATCCGGAGGGTACTGCAGGTGGGCTTGCTCTAGCATGGAAGGAGGGGGTGGAGACTGAAGTTATTCTTTCCAGTCGGTTCTTCATTGCTGCCAGAATTAAAGACCCAGTTAACAATGAAGTTTGGGGAGTGGTAGGGGTGCATTTAAGTACGTCGGACCAGTCACGGGCTTCTCAATTCGGGAAATTATCATCTTTTTTTCAGCAAATGCAGAATCGTTTTCTTGTCCTTGGAGATTTTAATGCTATCACTAGTCTCCAAGAGAAGGATGGCGGGGGAGTCAAATCTAATGCTTCCATGGCTGCTTTTTTTGGATTTATTAATGAAAATGGCTTGGTAGACTTGGGTATGGATGGGAGACCATTTACTTGGTCCAATAAAAGAAGAGGGCAAGAGTTAATCCAAGAACGTTTAGATCGCTTCATGGCTGATGATGTGTGGTTCAATTCCTATCCGGCAGCAGTAGTTACTAGATTGTCTGAGAATGGATCTGATCATGCCCCATTATTGTTAGACTCAAATCCTCCACTGGAAAAATCTAAAAGAAGGTTCAAGTTCCAGGAACGTTGGTGTGGTTTGGAAGGAGTTCAGAAGCTAATAGCAGAAATTTGGAGTGCTGAAGTTACAGGTTCATCAATGTTTAAACTGGCTGAAAAATTGAAGCTCTGTCGGCACCGATTGGTTCAATGGCAGCAGGAGAATCGTACCAACTCTGCGAAGCACATTCAAGAACTGACTGATAGTATTGAGGAGTTGCGAGGCTTAGAAGTACAAGGAGGGGACCAACTAGATGAACTTGAACGAATGTTAGAGGCTGCCCACATCCGGGAGGAAAGTTTTTAGAAGGATAAATCACGAATTAAATGGTTACACCTTGGTGATAGGAACACAAAATTCTTTCATCGAAACTTCCAAGCCCGGAACTGAAGGAACAAACTTTGGAGACTAGTTGGAAATGACGGTGCAATTGCCACATCTCATAGAGCCATAGCAGCAGTGGCAGAAAGATATTTTCAAGAGATCTTCACATCAGATAACCCTACTGATCCTAGTCACGCGTTTGAAGAGTTTGAGGCTAAAGTTACACCAGCTATGAACCGTAAACTAATCCGGCCAGTTTTAATGGAAGAAGTTAAACGAGCAACTTTTAGCGTGCACCCCCAAAGTGCTCCAGGTGAGGATGGCTTTACTGCAAAGTTCTTTCATTTCTATTAGGATATAGTTGGTGGAGATGTTTTTCGTGCGGTGAAGAGTTTCTTTATGGGTGGTCGGATACTGAGGAGTTTTAACCACACCCAAATCTGTCTCATTCCAAAAATCCCAGATGCTAGGGATATGACACAGGTGAGGCCTATCAGCTTGTCCTCAGTGTTCTATAAAATTATTTCGAAGGTATTAGTTCACAGATTGCAAGGAATTATGAACTCTCTCATTAGTCCTAACCAAAGTGCCTTCTTGAAGGGTAGGCTCATCTCTGACAACATTTTGGTTGCTCATGAATGCATGCACTATCTAAAGAATAAGAAGAGGGGTGTAGAAAATGAAATGGCAGTTAAGCTGGACATGAGCAAAGCCTATGATAGAGTTGAATGGCAATTTTTGTGGTTTATTCTGGAGAAACTTGGGTTTGATTCTCGATGGATTGGATGGATTCGAGAAGTCGTTACAACTGTTTCTTACTCGGTTATTGTGGAAGGACAACCTTTTGGTTTTTTTAAACCAAATAGGGGCATCCGACAAGGTGATCCCCTATCCCCATATCTTTTTCTTTTCTGTGCAGAACGACTTTCCTTCTTGCTACACAAGGCTGAGCAAAACAGTGTTATCCATGGAATTCAGATTAACAGAAGATCTCCTAAGGTGAACCACCTACTATTTGCAGACGACTCAATTCTCTTTAGCAAGGATACTACTGATAATTGCCAGCATATTCTTGAATTGCTAGATGATTATGAGGGGTTTAGCGGGCAGAAAGTAAATCTGACTAAATCAGCGGTGTTTTTTAGTAATAATACCTCTTCCCCATTGCGGCAAGCTTTGGCAGCCACACTTCACATTCGCAATATAGGGGCGCAGGATAAATATTTAGGACTACCTTCTGTAGTCCAAAGATCTAAAAAGGCCACCTTTGGAATGATTAAAGATAAAGTTAGAAAGAGGGTGGAAGGGTGGAAGCGAAAATTGCTCTCAGCTGGGGGTAGACACGTTCTTATCAAAGCAGTTGGGGAAGCCATCCCAATCTACAGCCTCTCCTGTTTCCTACTACCAGATAGTCTTCTAACCGAAATCCATGGAATCTTATCTCAGTTCTGGTGGGGACAGAAAGGAGGGGAGAGAAGAATGTCTTGGGTAAGTTGGGAGAGTATGACGCGACCCAAGAAGGAGGGGGGTCTGGGTTTTAAGGATTTGCGAGCCCAAAATTTGGCACTTTTGGGAAAACAGTGTTGGAGAATAGCTACCAGACCAAACTCTCTACTCACTAAAATGCTTAAAGGAAAGTACTACAGATACCAGTCTATTATGGAGGCAGGAGCAGGAGTAGTACCTTCGTGGGGTTGGAGAAACATCCTAGAGGGTCGTAAAGTTCTTGAGAAAGGCTTGCTCTGGAAGGTAGGGTCCGGGGGAAGTATTCGTGTTTATGTAGATCCATGGCTGCCATCTCCTCATCCCCATTATGCTCCTATGCAGTCTGCAACAACAAGGCAAAGTGTGACCTGGGTAAAAGAACTCCTAACTGAGAACAAGGAATGGAACAATCAATCAATACAGTGTTTGTTTCCTCCAGAAATTGCTCAAAGTATTCTTTCAGTTAATATTGAAGACCGAGAGAACCGAATATCCTGGGTTTTTCACAAGTCTGGTAATTATGAAGTAGCATCAGCATATCGAGTGGCTTACCATTTTCACCACCCACCAATTGAGTTCTGTCCACCTATAGCTCAATGTAGTGATATTTGGCAAGATTTGTGGAAAATGAGATTACCCCCGAAGATCAAATTCTTCCTCTGGCGTGCCCTCCATGGAAGACTTCCTGTCCTGTTGAACCTCCAGCGACAAATCCCATCAATATCTGCGATTTGCCCCCGGTGTCAGATAGGAGAGGAATCGACTATGCACTGTTTATTCACCTGCAATAAAGCAAAAGAAGTATGGCTCAAAAGTCCATTTGCAGGTGTGACGATAGGAGAAGAGGAAGAGGAACTCTATCAGTGTTGGAGGAAAAATAAAACTTACCTATTAGGAACTGAAAGTGATCAACAACACTTGCTCTTGGTTGGAATTGTGTGCTGGAATATTTGGAGAGCTCGGAACTGCTTGGTCTTTGAACATGAAGAAATTCCACCAGAAGTAACAGACCGAAATTCTCAAAGAATGTTGATGAAAGCGGTGACTATTTCCCCTATTCCCTTCCAGTGAAACATTAGGGATTAAAGCCCCTTTTAGATCTTATGTCCTTTTAATATTTCATTTCTAATTCTTCCTTTTATTATGTTTGCTTTATAACTCCGCACGGGAGTTGATTGGGAATTTCCTGTTCTCTTTTTTTTGTCCCACATGGACCTCCTGTATTCCTTGGATTATGAAATGAATACCACTTGACTTTGGAAAAAAAATGAGGAGGAAAAAAGAGAGAAAAAAAAAACAATAACATTAAGAAGAAGAAAATAGCGATGGTGACAGTAACGATGACGACGGCAGTAGCGACGGTAACAACGACAATTACGTTGAAGAAGGAAGAAGGAACGTAAGAAGAAGAATAATTATCGATAATTGTTAAAAAAGAGAAAAGTATTTGCATACCAGCAGTTTATTGGAATCAATGAACCGTTGCAAAATTAAATCTCCACTCTCTAATAAATAATGTTTATAGAATCGTTGAAATTTCGTTTAGCAATAGTTTAAAACCGTCACAAATTTTTAAATAAACCGTCGCAAAATACCAATTTTATTGTAGTGATTGGCATATGAATACATTTTTTTTAATAATTTAGTTAAACTTAGTTATTCAAAATACCTAGACATTTAACTTTTTTTTATAAGAGTACAGATATTTGTTTGGACAAAAGAAATGCAATTTTTATTCTGTGAACAAATTTATCTTAAATTTTTAACAATAGATTTTCTTGCGTTATATAAATAATTTAGATTTATAAGATTGAATTTTTATTCTAATTATTGACCACATTTTTTAAATATAATACTTTTTATAATAAAAACTTAAATAGTATTATCTATTAAAATTTGAATATTTAATTTGCATATAAATATTTACTGTACTATATAAATATAAAGAATATTACCGTCCTTACTTTTCTAGAGCGAGCACATTAAATATTTCACATATTATAATTGCTCATCGCATTTTTATTGATTATATTTTATTTAAAACAATAAACACACACACAAAAATAGAATTAACGATTAAAGAATTTGTAAGGAATAGAACTTGAGAAAACAAAAAATTCTGATTTTTTTCGTAAATAAGTATAGATAAAGTTTTAATAGAAAAGGCAAATGTAAAAAATATATTAATATAGTAAAATTTATTTTTCTTATTTTTATTATTTTGATCAGCACTCTTAAAATATTTATTTATTAGCTAAATTCTAAAGATAATTAAGTTGGAGAATGATAAATTTTAGGTCTTAGGATAAAGAAAAAAAAAAGTTGGATAGATGATGGAGTAAAGGACCCGTGACGGCGTGACCACCACAATCAAATCCACGATGAAAGAAGTGAAAATATGGATTTTTTTTCCTTTAAAAAAACCACACAACCAGCTCCTCCTCAACCCTAGAATAATACACAAGTACTTTAAATACAACAAAAACCACAAAATTATCCATTGTTGCTTTTTATTTTTTATTTTTTTTATGATTATATTAATAAACTCATACATTTAAAAATAGAAAAATTACTGTAAAAAAATACAATTATTAACTTTTTTTATAATTAGAATATTCATCTCCAATTAATTTAAATTGGTCCAATAATAATAGACTCGTAGTTTATTTTACTTATATTTTATGGTGTTTTGATTTTTAAAAATACACTCTAATATTATTCTCAAATAATAAACACTTACACCTTAATTCGTCTTTGCAGGTACATACTCCACCTCTATAAATACCCTACTCCATCTCTATTTATTATTCCGGTAATTCGGTCACTTTTAAAATTTAATATACAAAATTAGAACTTAAAATTTATAAAACAATAATAAAAAAATTAAGATTCAAACAATATTTTACAAAAAATCAATGTCTAGTTACTAAATAAATGATCATAATATTAAAAAAATTATAATATTATAATAAATTAAAAAATATATAAAAAAATGAATAGGAACGAATTCACATAAGATTCAATTCACATAAAATCTGAATCTGATCAGTCTTCATAAGAGAACCCATCCTAATCGAATGGGGATAAAATGAGTATCCACATATATGAATAAAAATATCATTCCTAACAAAATACTATTCCTAGTTAGCTTGTAAATCTCTTAATAAATAAGACATCTGATTTAATAATAAAAAATATTATATTAATATGAGAAAAGGAGTTGGTTAATATTTATTCAAACATAAGACAAAAATAAATAAAAAAATATTTATCACCTAATGTTTTTTTAATTTATTATTTCCAACAATACTTTAATAACAGGGAGTTCTCTTCACTTACCTATCTCAGCAATTTAATTTACACAAAATCATTTGGCATATTGCAGTGTTGCAATATTATTATTGTGTGTCCCTTCTTTCTCTGTTTCTATGGCTGGCCGCGTGTTCTCGTCTTTAGCCTTGTACTTGTTAGCTTTACTATATAGTGCCATTCCATGCTTCATGGCTTCATGCCTATAAATAATAATGGAGTAATGTATGCAAATGCAACTACATTCACATTCACAATCTAGCATATATATATACTTGATTATATTATTCTATTTCATTACTATTCAAATTTAGAATCCCTTCTCTTGATCACTTTATTCTGCATATGAAGCTGGTTAACGTACCGTAATAATCAATTATTTCAGACTCAAGCACTTACAGGTAATTTGGTCTCTTGTCATTGTTGAAGTTTTAAATATATCGAAAATGTTTGGTAACCAAAGAAAATTAGCCAAAAACAGTCGTAACTTACCTTATTTAGCATTCATTAATTGTTGCGATAATTAATTAATGTTATATATATATATATATATCATGTTTAACCAAATTGGAATGTGAATAAACAGAACACTGATAGCTATGTACTTATCCACTTAAATAAGAGTTAAGATTCAAGTTCCGCTTTAATAAGTTGAAAAATAATGAATAGAACACTGATAGCTATGTAACGCTTATAATTTATTACTAAAAATGTTGGTCTCTAACATTCTCCTCCGAATTTTTTAACTTATATCAGATATTGATTTAGCATGCATTGAGCCTAATGTCTCACAAACGAATATAAAGTTGAGGACATGTTTGGCTATTTTTAATTTAATTTAAGATTCTCATAACATCACTGAATAGATATATATGGGGGATTATTATAATATTGGCCTAAGTGGCGGTTCCAAATTATTATATAGTAGATATACACTTATTAGAAAGACAGACGAGACAGCTAGCACTAGCCGACGTTATGTCCTGTGCTTTTTTCAGGCCAACAACATACATAAAGAATATAAATATGTCGGCAATCTTACACAAATTTCTTATAAATAATAATCCCAACGGTTCATGCAAAAATCCAACTTAATTAAACAGCATTTAATCTCAATTAAATGGACAGTAATTATATTAGTAATTGTTGTGATCAACATTAAGTGCTTGTAGCACCAAGCATGCATCAAAAGTTTGTTTCTAGAACTTACTAGTATGTTGTATTGTATTTGTTGCAATTAATTAAACTAGTGATAATAACTATTTCACTCTTTTCTATATATATATATATATATATATTACTACTCCACAGAGTAATACATAACTCCAAAAAGAAAAATGGATTATGAACCTCCATTCCTAGAAACCTACAAGACCCTTTTGCAAGAAGAAGATTCAAACCGCAATAATGACTTGTTACTGGTGGAGAATTTTGATGATGAGATAGAGCTACCTTTGATTGATCTTAACCGGTTGAATGAAAATAATCTTGATGTGAGAGATGAGTGCATGGAAGAGATAAGTGATGCTGCAAGGAGATGGGGTTTCTTTCAGATTGTGAATCATGGTATTTCAAAGGATCTTCTTGGTATGATGCTGTTTGAGGAAATGAAACTGTTCTATCAACCTTTTGTGAAAAAATCTTCAGATAATTTTCTTGGTTTGCCTCCAAGAACTTATAGATGGGGAAACCCATCTGCTACTAATTTGAAGCAATTGTTATGGTCCGAAGCATTTCATTTTCCTATTTCAGATATATCAATGATGGACAACCAGCACAAAAGTCTCAGGTATATGTATTTTTTTTTGTTGAAGAATGCTATTTATCTTTTAAATTTTTTTAGTCAATATTTTCATTTAAATAATATTATTTAATTAATTTAAATACTTATTTTTATAGAAAATTATTTGTTTATGAAAAATTATTTATTTTTTAGTTTTTTTTAAGTTGAATAATAAATAATTTTTAAAAGATATTCAATTATACTAATTTTTTTATAAAAAATAAATATTGTCACTTTTATCTGGATGATGTCATTTCTTTTTATAAATGAATATAAATATATAATATAAAAAATTATGTGTGAATTGACATTATTATTTTCTTATTATGATGGTATATATAGAAATAATCTTAGATTACTCTACTCTATCTATACAGTGTTTATTTGAAATTAATTTGATTAGTAAATTGGCTCTTTCTCTTTCTCTCTATATATACATATGAAGTAATGTTATATGTACACAAAATTTAATTATTAAATTAGTTATTAGTAAAATATATATTAAAATATAAATATATTAAAATATAAATATATATTAAAAATAAAATAAATTATACATATATTTATATATAAATATATTAATAGTTAATTTTAATAACTAATTTTAGTATATAAATAATATTTTTAATATATATAAAATAGGGATTTTTTAATAAATAATAAAAATAACACTTGCTAAGATTTTCATTTTTAACATGCGTTTGATATATTTTTGTCTATTTTTTTAATATTTTATGTTCTCCAATTAAATTTTTATAAAAGATAATAAAAATAATAAATTTTTTTATTTATTGTTATTGATTTTATCTGCAGAAAATTCTAACAAGATTACAATCACATTGCATTTACATTTTTTAGAGTATATATTATTTTGATATTAGTATTTTTTAACAACTAATATTTTTTTATTTTATTTATTAAAATTAATTTATATAACTAATTAATAATAATTATATTTTAATATAAATATAAAAAATACTTGTTATATGAATAATAGTTTTAATATAAAAAATACTAAGATTAAAAACAAGTTAATCAAATATTTTATCCTTTAGGCAAATTTAAAAAAGTATTTCAATTTATAAAAATTATCACTTTTAATAATTTTACTGAAATAAGTATTGTCATTCATCCACAAAACTCATATCAAAAGTACTCTGGACCTTTTCATAACTACTAGTTAGAATTTGCACTGTCTAATTATTACTTAGTTTATTCTTATGAGTACTCATTAATTAATTAAAAAAATAAAATTAATATTTTTTATTAATATTAATTAATATTTAATATATTAAATTTAAAATTTAAAATATAATATTAAAATTTAAAATATTAATTAAATATTATTTACAAATAATAAATTTTATTACTCATATAGTATTTTGTTATTAACCAATGAAATATATGGCATCTTACCAAATTTTTCTTTGTACTTCAGTTATATAATATAGATGTTTAGACAATGCATGTATATATTAACCTAACTATTTATTGAACATTAAAGGTGAAAAGTAGTATTTTTCATAGTTGTTGGAATAGTATAATTAATGCGACAATATGATTGACCAATTATATGAATAATCAATTAATCAGTGACTCCACTATCTTATATCTTTAATAATTTCATACTTTTGACTAATTTATCACAAATATTCCTATTAAATATTCTGATTGCATACCTAGGATTGTTGAAGTCATAAATTAAAATAAAATTAAAATTGAATATACTAATTAAATTTTATTGAACATTTTTTCTTTCCTACCAGCTCAAATATTTTTTTTTCATTCTCTTCTCTTTCTATGTCTGAAATAATTAGAAAGGTTGATGAATTAATTATACATAAATTATCTCCAATTGTCTTGCTTTTTTATTTTTTATTTTTTTATTTTCAATCCCTATTTTAAATTCACTTTTTAAGCCATTATAACTATAATAAGAAGAAAAGAAAAATAAAAATTATTAGTATAAATAACTAATCTAAAAGAAGCACGAGACAACAGACCAAGGGAAAACAACTTGAGGAGTCATTTTATAGAAATTTGCTACATGTAATATTTATAATATAACGTTTTTTTTCATTAGTAGAAGTTTATTGAATTAACAATATGACAATATTAAACTACTTTTAAAATGTTGAACTATTGCATTTATATGATATGACGATTTTTTTATATAAGATTAGTATTTTTTAAATTCAAATAAAGTAAATTTTACATTAAAAAAATTGGTTCCATGTAAAGATGTTTTTCTTATAATCATTTTTTGTCACTATAATTGAGGCTTATATTCCACTCCAAATAAAACAAAATTTAACACTTATAAAAATTGTAAAACCATCTAATAAAGCAAGACATGTGTAGAAAATAAAATAAATATTAAAAAAAGCATAACTTGTGTCATTTTTCCATTTTTCATCATTTTTCTCTTTTTATAATTGAGAAATAATCTGTTTTATTATTTTTTATACACTTTGTTGATATGTATATATATTTTTTTCTTTTTAGAGATAAGGATACATTTTTTATTATATACTCATTCTATTTTTTATATTAAAATAATTAAACAAAATCTTTTATATCAAAAATAAAGAAATTCGAATTTGCGACTTCTCAAATGAGTATAGGAAAATTATGCCATTTGAGATATAACTCATTGGCTTACTATTATTATTATTATTATTATTATTATTTATTCATTCTTATCTTTTATTAATTTATACATAATTAATAAGTACATTTTTCATTAAATTTGATGTAGATGGAACATTGAAGCCTTTGCAGCAGCAGTTACCCCACTAGCCCAATGCTTGGCAGAAATTTTGGCGTGCAAAATGAACATGATTATGAAATCCAAGAATTATTTCAAAGAGAATTGCTTTCAAGAAAGTTCTATAATTAGACTGAATAGATATCCTCCATGTCCAAAACAACTATCTTCAAAGTTATATGGACTTATGCCCCACAACGACTCAAGTTTTCTTAGCATTGTTTATCAGGACCATGTAGGAGGATTGGAATTATTAAAAGATGGAAAATGGATTCATGTGAAGCCTAATCCAGGAGCTCTGGTTATCAACATTGGAGATTTATTTCAGGTGATTCATGATTTAATTAATTAATTGTTCTCAAAATATTTTCTATATATGTGCATGCCAGACCTAATTTTTTTAAGATTTTTGAAAGAGTTCAATATAAAACTCAATAAAAACGTACTCAAAATAAAAATGTATTCATAATATATTCTATAAAATACTGTATTTTTTTAATATTTATATTTTTTATCAATCTTTTCTGTTAACAACAGATTAAAAAAGAAATTCAGAAATTTTATCTGGTTTATCAGTTCAAATTTATACAGCGATTATTTTTAAAATAATTGTGATAACTGACAAAGAGGGTTATAATAATGTCCATTGGGAATACTTTGTTGTTTCATTACCAATTATTAGCACCACTTCATTGTTAGTATTTATGTTTAAAAGTTGACCTAAATTGACTCAAGGATTTGAAATATATATGATTGTAACAGTACCCTTGAACAAGGCAATAAAAATAAATACGCTAGTACATGACCTAATAATTGATAATGTTAAGTGTTTTTTTTGTTTTTCTTAAAAAAAAAATTCTAATATTCAGGCACAATGCTACTTTCTTGTTGCCCATGATTATTTACCTTTAAATTTGTAACAGTGGACTTCATCAATACAATAATCTATCTTTTCAAACTATCATCTTATAAATATTTTTTTAATTTTTAAAAATATAAACAATACTATATAACTAACAAAAATTTATTAATTTTTTGTTAATATTTAATTAACAATTTAAATACTAAGTATTAAATTTTAAATCTTAAATTCTAATAATAAAAAATAAAATATTAATTCAAAATAACCAACCTAATATTAATAATTTTTTTAAAAATATTTTTTTATATTTTTAAGATAATAATACATTTAACTCTTATTATATATTTGAAAATGAAGAGGTATAATTTAGAAATGATTAAAATTGTGTATCATTATTCTTTAATTCATAGTTTAAATTCCAAGAATTTCTTGTTCATATGACATATGGATTAAGAATTTCTTTGGCATAGAATATGTAAAAATATCTTTCTCTTTCTCTTGCAGAAATATTTTTCTTTTCTTAACTAAGCACGATACGTTTTATATACACCTTAGCTTCAATAATTCTACAAGAATATAATAATTTAATAGCTTGCTTCCATTCTCAGGCATTGAGCAATGGCATATACAAAAGTATAAAACACAGAGTGGTAGTTTCGCAAAAGGAAGAGAGGTATTCAGTAGCATTCTTCTATTGCCCTTTGTTGGAGACATTGATACAAAGTCATATCTATACCAAGCCAGCTATGTACAAAAATTTCACTTTTAGAGAATATAGAGAGCAAAATGAGAAAGCTGTCAAGCAAACCGGTGATAAGATCGGCCTCTCTAAGTTTCTTCTATAGACAAATATACCCTCAATATATCACAGCTAGACTTGTAGTATTCTATTACAATGATGACATATCTATGTATTTTTTCTTTTTAATTAGTATATATATTATTATAGATGAAATAATTAAGGTGCCTATGTACTCACATAAAAATAACTAAATTATTGACATGTAATATATTAAATAACTTAATTAAATATATTAAATTATTTAATAATTTTTAGTTATCATTTTTATATAAATACCAACCCATAATTATATTAAGATATGTATATGTATATATCATGCAGTTTTAAATAATTATCTTCAAAATTTATGTGTTATGTTTATCAATGGACAGACATAGACAGTTAATTTTGTGGTGATATTTAAATTTGTTAATGATATATTTTTTATAATGATAAGTATAACATAATTCATTTATAATATATTTGAAATATTTTAAATTAAAAAAAATATGTATGTATGTAATGTAATTATTTCTTTTTTAAAATTTATCTTCATTAATCATACAAAATTCATGTTAAAAATTTTATGAAAAAATTACATTGATAAAATTACTTAATTAATTTCGTATTAGAAATTTTAGAAAAAATTTTGCAGTTAATATAATATACAGTAAAAATTTAAATTGATTCTCAGAAAATTCTAAATCAATACTTTGTTCTCAAGCAAATTTATAGAGCACTATGTTATTGAAAATTTTCTATTTAGATATATCTGTGCCTGGTGTGATTTTGAAAGGAACTAAGTTGTTGCCCTATAATAATATATTGAGACTTAATTGTATTATAATAAAATTTATTAAAAATTTATTTGTCTGAGTATATTAAAATTTTGATTGAAAATATTAAAAAGACCAATTTGTTTGGATTAATTAATTCTCGACTACTTTTAAACAATAAAAATTTGTTTGAAGAACAAAATATTGGATCTGAAACTTGAGCGTTTAGTTTTTAATTAATATATAAAAGTTGAATAACCAAATTTTAATGAAAAAACTATCATTTGTCAAGAAATAGTAAATTATGTATAGTATGAATTTTTAAAAAATTTAATCTGATATACTTAATATCTAAAAATCATGTTGTCTCTATATAATAAATTTCAATAAAACATGTCCTTCAATATATTAAAAAGGGAAAGCACTTCAAAATATATAAAGCTTCTCTGCCTCTCTCAAAGTCCTTATCATTTGAATAATTTGTTTTTTTTTTAATAGTTTCTATCATTCTCATGTTTGTGTTAAGTGAAGCATATGTTATTGCAAAAGAAACAACATTCATTAGCTTTAAAAACTGAAAGGTAACTTGCATTCAAACTTTTTGACAAAATAAAGAAATTAAAAATTAAAATAAAATAAAATATAACATAATATATTTGATTTTAAATTGAGTACAAATTTGTTAGAGTATACACCAATGATCAAGAAAATCAAGAACTTTGAGTAAAGAAATAATTTCTGTTTTAGTTTGGTATTGTTTTTTCTAGGAGTCCCCTCATTTATTTTTGTTGCATTTGCTTATCCCTGATTTTGTGAGAATTGTAATCGAACCATTTGATTACAATAAAGGTATTAACTTTGAGGGAAAAAAAAAGAATAATTTCTGTTATAACTAACTAAGGTTACCTGTTGTAGCAAGTTAGTTCAACTCTGGTTTTATCTTTCTGTTATAACTAACTTTTGCTTTCATGTATATAAATAGACTGATATACATATTATGCAGAAGCAATGTATCTAGAGCTGAGGTTCAAGATCCATGGCTGCATTGATTCTCTTTTCTTCATCTTCTTCAAATTCTCCTTCTTTTTCTGCTCCTACTATTGATAAACTCAATGAAAACAATTTTAAAATCTGGCAGCATCTAGCTCTTTATGTCATCAATGATAACAAATTGGGAGATCACCTTCTTCAATCTAAAGTCTCACCACAATTCAAAAATGAAGTTGTACAAGTTTCTGGCACTGAATCCACTGCATCTACATAACGGAGAGTTGAAGATCATTGCCTTATGACTTAGCTCCTCAGTGCTATTGATACTTATTTCAACAATCAGGTTTTGGATTGTGAATATGCTCATCAGGTATGGTCAAGAATTCAAGATTATTTTGCTAAAGCTTTAAATATTAAAATTCAACAACTTAGGTCTGAACTCAAAAGCATCAGCAAGCAAGGAATTTCAGCATCAGATTAATTACTTGAAGAAAATAAGAAATGTGGTAGATTCTCTTGCAGCACTTGGTCATGTTCTTTCATTGGAAGATCATCTTACTGAAATTGTTGATGGCCTAACTAAGAACTGTGCTATGTACATTTCTTCTATCATGACTAAGTTTGATTCTCTCTCTTTAATTGAGATTGAGACATTGTTACTAGCACACGAAAATATGTTCAATAGATTCAGAAAAACTGAATCAGGATCCATACATGCAAACTACACTCAAGCTCCATCACAATTTGCAGGTGATAGCTCAAGACCTCCGTTTGGTGGAAGAAGAGGGTGTGGTGGTAGATTCTTTAGAGGGAGCAGAAATTCTGTAGTAGACACCAGACCTCAATGTCAAGTCTGTGCACATTTTGGCCACACTACCCTAAATTGCTTCCATAGATTTGATAATACATATCAACTCCCAATCTCAACCACCACCATCTACCTATCACAATCCAAAGGCCTATCTTGCCACTCCCTCAACATTTCTGGACAATTCTTGGCTACCTGATACAGAAGCCAGTCATCATATTACTGATGATCCTCAAAATGTGCTTTCAATCACTGAATACAATGGCCCACATCGAATAATGTTAGGTAATGGTAAAGGTGGTTGTATTTCTCATTATGGCCATTCATTCTTGGTTAATCTTAAAACCAAAAAAGCTTTTCTTCTTGATAAATTACTACATTCTCCAGATATTGTTCATAATCTTGTTAGTGTACAAAAATTTGTAGCTGATAATAATTGTTTCTTTGAGTTCTATGCTAATGCTTGTTATGTAAAATCACAGGAAACTCAACAGATTCTACTTCAAGAAAATTCTAATATAGAGCTGAAAATTGGAGAAAACATTCTACCAAAAGTTAAAAGTTTTAAGTATCTTGGGTGCATCATACAGGATAACAGAGAGATTGAACAGGATGTAAATCATAGGATCCAGGTAGGGTGGTCAAAATGGCGGAATGCATCTGGTTTTATATGCTTTATGGTACGGAGTATTGGGCGGCGGAGAGCACGAACATAAGTTTTGAGTGTGACAGAGATGAAGATGTTGAGATGGATGAGCGATGATACGTGATTGGATAAAATAAGAAACGAAGATATAAGGGAGAGAGTTGGAGTAGCACCCATTGTGGAAAAGATGGTTGAATCGCGTCTCCTGTGGTTTGGACATGTGAAAAGAAGACCGACAGAACACCCAGTCAGGAGGGTGGATGAGATGGAAGATGAACAAAGGGTGAAAGACAAATGAAGACCTAAGAATACCATCTATGAGGTAGTCAAACGAGATCTTAAGAAGACCATCCATGAGGTGGTCAAACGAGATTTACATGTAAACGGTCTCTCTATAGACATGATACATAACAGGGCACAATGACGTCGTTTAATTCATGTAGCCGACCCCACCTAGTAGGATAAGGCTTTGTTGTTGTTGTTGTTGATTTTGTTACTGTTACCAAAAATACTTCTAATTGTGATAATAGTGTTAGAGAAAGTATAGGGAGCCAATGACCTAAGCGTACAATGTGTACAATGAAGGTTTAGAAAGAATTAGAGATATGATTATTAGTATTACATTGTCCTATCAGGTTATGCTTTTGGGATGAGTGGTTTCAGGACATGGTATTAAAGTTCCAAATCCGGAAGGTCAAGAGTTCGAACCTTGGTGAACCCAAAATTAGTTTTTTATAACATGAGATGTTTATTATCCCTGGTATCCGGATGGTTATTCTGGATAGTATAGGTGATGTTCATTTTATTCATAAACCAAAGATTTAGCCCATTATACACATTGTACGTTTAGGCCATTGACTCCCTAGCACTACTCATAGTGTTAATACTTCTATCTCTCATTCTTCAAATTCTAGTCCAGGTGTACCTGGGGCCTTAGTTACAACTAAAGATTCCTACAAACTATGGCACAACAGACTTGGACATTGTGCATCCAAGACTATTTTGAATGTGATGAATAAATGCAATCTTCGTACTTCCTTTAATATTGTTCCCTCCAATCTTTGTGAAGTATGTTGTGTTGGAAATAAATAATATGATCACAATTTAATTAATTATATGTCCAATAATTTATTATTGTTATTATATTAAAGAGAAAAGCTTTGCATCTATCTATTTTTTACATGGTTGTTAATCAAGTAATTTTCTCCACATGCGTGTCCTACACTCTTCATTCGTTTGTCATACACGTGCTACATATAACGTACTGCAACCTAAAACTTTGCTCAACGTAAATCTTCTACTGCAACGTAAACCTTATTCTTCTTCTTCTTCTTCTCTACTCGCGTTCTTCCTTATTGATCTGCATTGCTGGTGCACGAAATTGCAATCACATTTTTGCAATCCGCACAACTAACCAGCAAGTGCACTGGGTCGTCCAAGTAATACCTTACGTGAGTAAGGGTCGATCCCACGGAGATTATTGGTTTGAAGCAAGCTATGTTTATTTTATTATTCTTAGTAAGGATTTCAATTAAAATTATCAGTTTGAATTATTAGAAAAATAAAAGAGCGTGAATTAATTACTTGTAATGCAGTAATGGAGAATATGTTGGAGTTTTGGAGATGCTTTGTCTTCTGAATTCCTGTAATGTAATATTCAACTCAATTCCAAAGTCTAAAGTTCCTTCTATAGCAAGCTGTATGTAGGGGGATCACCGTTGTCAATGGCTACCATCCATCCTCTCAGTGAAAACGTTCCAAATGCTCTGTCACAGCACGGCTAATCATCTGTCGGTTCTCAATCAGGTTGGAATAGAATCCAGTGATTCTTTTGCGTTTGTCACTAACGCCCAGCCTTCAGGAGTTTGAAACTCGTCACAGTCATTCAATCCTTAAATCCTACTCGGAATACCACAGACAAGGTTTAGACTTTCCGGATTCTCTTGAATGCCGCCATCAATCTAGCTTATACCACGAAGATTCTGATGAAGGAATCTAAGAGATACTCATTCAATCTAATGTAGAACGGAGGTGGTTGTCAGGCACACGTTCATGAATTGAGGAAGGTGATGAGTGTCACGGATCATCACCTCCTTTATAATTAAGCGCGAATGAACATCTTAGATAGAAACACACACGTTTGAATGGAGAGATAGAAACAATTGCATTAATTCATCGAGACACTGCAGAGCTCCTCACCCCCAACAATGGAGTTTAGAGACTCATGCCGTCAAAGTATATAAAATTCAGATCTGAAAATGTCATGAGGTACAAAATAAATCTCTAAAAGTTGTTTAAATACTAAGCTAGTAACCTAGGTTTATAGAATATGAGTAAACTAAGATAATTGGTGCAGAAATCCACTTCTAGGGCCCACTTGGTGTGTGCTGGGGCTGAGACTTAAGCCTCTCACGTGCTTGGGCTGTTTCTGGAGTTGAACACCAGGTTGTAACGTGTTTTGGGCGTTGAACTCCAACTTGTAACCTGTTTCTGGCGCTGGACGCCAGACTGCAACATAAAACTGGCGTTGAACGCCAGTTTACGTCGTCTATCTTCGCACAAAGTATGAACTATTATATATTGCTGGAAAGCCCTGGATGTCTACTTTCCAACCCAATTGAGAGCGCGTCAATTGAACTCCTGTAACTCCAAAAAATCCATTCCGAGTGCAGGGAGGTTAGGATCCAACAACATCAGCAGTCCTTTTTCAGCCTAACTCAGATTTTTGCTCAGCTCCCTCAATTTCAGCCAGAAAATACCTGAAATCACAGAAAAACACACAAACTCATAGTAAAGTCCAGAAATATGATATTTGCCTAAAAACTAATAATATTCTACTAAAAACTAATTAAAACATACTAAAATCTACATGAAATTACCCCCAAAAAGCGTATAAAATATCCGCTCATCACAACACCAAACTTAAACTGTTGCTTGTCCCCAAGCAACTAGATGAACAAAATAGGATAAAAAGAATTTAAGGAGCAATAAAATCTCCGAGTTTTAAGTGAAGCTCAGATTCTAATTTAGAAGAGCGGAGCTAGTAGCTTTTTGTTTCTAAACAGTTTTGGCATCTCACTTTATCCTTTGAAATTCAGAATGATTGGCATCCATAGAAACTCAGAATTCAGATAGTATTATTGATTCTCCTAGTGTAGTATGTTGATTCTTGAACACTGTTACTTTATGAGTCTTGGCCGTGGCCCTAAGCACTTTGTTTTCCAGTATTACCATCGGATACATAAATGCCACAGACACATAAATGGGTGAACCTTTTCAGATTGTGACTTAGCTTTGCTAAAGTCCCCAATTGGAGGTGTCCAAAGCTCTTAAGCACACTCTTTTGCCTTGGATCACGACTTTAACCACTCAGTCTCAAGTTCTTCACTTGGACCTACATGCCACAAGCACATGGTTAGGAACAGCTTGATTTAGCCGCTTAGGCCTGGATTTATTTCCTTGGGCCCTCCTATCCATTGATGCTCAAAGCCTTGGATCCTTTTTACCCCTGCCTTTTGGTTTTAAGGGCTATTGGCTTTTTCTGCTTGCTTTTTTTTTTCGCACAGGCTTTTGCTTTTTCACTGCTTTTTCTTGCTTCAAGAATCAATTTTTTTTTATTTTTTAGATCATCAATAACATTTCTCTTTTTCATCATTCTTTCAAGAGCCAACAATTTTAACATTCATAAACAACAAGATCAAAAATATGCACTGTTCAATCATTCATTCAGAAGACAAAAAGTATTGCCGCCACATATAAATAATTAGAATTTTTCTTATTAAGAACTCGAAAAAAATATTGCCTCTTTATTCTAAAAATCTACTATTTTATTTATGTTTGATGATGATGAGAAAAATAAATTATAACTTAATTGGAATTAAAATCAAAGTAGAGATACTAATTACTACTACTAATATATAACTTCTAAGGTAAATTCCTAATAAGAACAGTTATCACAGAGTTAAGGCAAAGATTAGAACTCAACGACCTTTGTTTTGGGAAGTGGATGTTCCTCTAGTCTGTGGGGTGCTTGGTCCTTCAAGAGATAATTTCTGACGTTTTAGTTCCTTCAAGTCACATCCTTGCTCTTCCTGTTCCTTTAGGTGCCATGATCTTGATGAGTTTTAGCTTAGTGATCATGGCGAATCACACCAAACTTAGAGGTTTGCTTGTCCTCAAGCAAAATAAAGGAAAGGAGAGGAATAGTAGGAGAGGCAAATTCGAAATTCAAAAGATATGATGAGTTTAAAAAGATATGAGAAGAAATTAAAAAAATCAAGAAATATGTTTAGGATTGGAAAAAGATTTATCTTTATAGATTAAGATACATTTAGTATTTTTGAAAAAGGGATTTTTGAAATTAGGGTTTTTTTAGAAATTAGGATTAAAATTTTTGGAATTGAAGGATGATATTTTGAAACATGTTTATGCAAGAAATCATGAATGGAAACATAAAAATTAGAAGATTTGTGAAGAAAAACGAATTTTACCTCCTCCCCACCATTCTGGCGTTAAACGCCCAAACGCTGCATGTTTTGGGCGTTTAACGCCCAATTACTGCTTCTCCTGGGCGTTCAGCGCCCAGCTGTTGCTTCTTTCTGGCGTTGAACGCCAGGAAGTCCTTTGTCACTAGGCGTTTTTCTGAACGCCCAGGACGCTGTCAATCTGGCGTTAAACGCCCAGAAGGTGCTTCTTTCTGGCGTTCAACGCCTAGAAGATGCTCCTTTTTGGCGTTTAACGCCCAGATGGCTACCCTTACTGGTGTTGAATGCCCAGTGGGTGCTTCTTTTGGGCGTTCAATGCCCAAAATATTTCTTATTGGCTTTTTCACGCCAGTGAGCTTCCAAATTCCCTTGTAACTTTGTGAATTCAAGCAATTTGCTATTTTACCTTGAAGATACTTGACATATACCTGTAAAAATCAATTAATAAACAAATAAACTTTGTAAATAGCTAGGTTGCCTCCCAGCAAGCGCTTCTTTATTGTCATTAGCTGGACTATTACTGAGCTTTTAATCAAGCCTCAGTTTTGAGCATTCTTGCTCAAAATTGCCTTCAAGATAATGTTTGACTCTCTGTCCATTAACAATGAACTTTTTATTAGAATCATTATCATGGAGCTCTACGTATCCATATGGTGACACACTTGTGATCACATATGGACCTCTCCACTGGGACTTCAATTTCCTGGGGAATAATCTGAGCCTAGAATTAAATAGCAGAACTTTCTGCCCTGGCTTAAAGACTCTGGATGACAATTTCTTATCATGCCATCTTTTTGCTTTCTCTTTGTATATTTTTGCATTCTTGAAAGAATTGAGTCTAAATTCCTCTAGCTCATTTAATTGGAGCAATCTTTTTTCTCCAGCTAACTTGGCATCAAGGTTCAGGAATCTGGTTGCCCAGTAGGCTTTATGTTCCAGTTCCACTGGCAAGTGACATGCATTTCCATACACAAGCTGGTATGGAGAGGTCCCTATAGGGATCTTGAATGCTGTTCTGTATGCCCACAGAGCATCATCCAAGCTTCTTGCCCAATCCCTTCTACGGTTAATTACAGTCCGTTCCAGGATTCTTTTGAGTTCTCTATTTGAGACTTCAGTCTGCCCATTTGTCTGTGGGTGATATGGAGTGGCCACCCTGTGGCTAACTCCATAACGAACCAAAGCAGAGTAGAGCTGTTTATTGCAGAAATGAGTGCCCCCATCACTGATTAGTACTCTAGGGGTGCCAAATCTGCTGAAGATGTGTTTCTGGAGGAATTTTAACACTGTTTTAGTGTCATTAGTGGGTGTAGCAATAGCTTTCACCCATTTGGATACATAATCCGCTGCCACCAGAATGTAAGTGTTTGAGTATGATGGTGGGAAAGGCCCCATGAAGTCAATACCCCATACATCAAATAACTCAATCTCCAAGATCCCTTGTTGAGGCATGGCATAACTGTGAGGCAGATTGCCAGATCTTTGGCAACTGTCACAATTAAGTACAAACACTCGGGAATCTTTATAGAGAGTAGGCCAGTAGAAGCCACATTGGAGGACTCTTGTGGCTGTTCGCTCACTTCCAAAATGTCCTCCATACTGTGATCCATGGCAGTGCCATAGGATCCTCTACGCTTCTTCTTTAGGCACACATCTATGGATTACTCCATCTGCACATCTCTTGAAGAGATATAGTTCATCCCAAAGATAGTACTTTGCATCTGTGATCAATTTCTTTGATTGCTGCCTACTGTACTCTTTGGGTATGAACCTCACTGCCTTGTAGTTTGCAATGTCTGCAAACCATGGCATTTCCTGGATGGCAAAGAGTTGCTCATCCGAAAAGGTTTCAGAGATCTCAGTAAGAGGGAGGGACGACCCTTCTACTGGTTCTATTCGGGACAGGTGATCGGCTACTTGGTTTTCTGTCCCTTTTCTGTCTCTTATTTCTATATCAAACTCTTGCAGAAGCAACACCCATCTGATAAGTCTGGGTTTTGAATCCTGCTTTGTGAGTAGATATTTAAGAGCAGCATGATCAGTATACACAATCACTTTTGATCCTACTAAATAGGATCTAAACTTGTCAATGGCGTAAACCACTGCAAGCAGCTCTTTTTCTGTGGTTGTGTAATTCTTCTATGCGTCATTTAAAACACGACTAGCATAGTAAATGACGTGCAGAAGCTTGTCATGTCTCTGTCCCAACACTGCACCAATGGCATGGTCACTGGCATCACACATTAATTCAAATGGTAATGTCCAGTCTGGTGTAGAGATGACTGGTGCTGTGACCAGCTTAGCTTTCAGAGTCTCAAACGCCTGCAGACACTCCTTATCAAAGATAAATGGTGTGTCAGCAGCTAGCAGATTACTTAGAGGTTTGGCGATTTTTGAAAAATCCTTTATAAACCTCCTATAGAATCCTGCATGCCCCAGAAAGCTTCTGATTGCCTTAACATTGGCTGGTGGTGGTAATTTTTCAATTACCTCTACCTTAGCTTGATCCACCTCTATTCCCTTGTTCGATATTTTGTGCCCAAGGACAATTCCTTCAGTCACCATAAAGTGACATTTTTCCCAGTTTAAAACCAGGTTAGTCTCTTGGCACCTCTTTAGGACAAGTGCTAGATGGTCAAAACAAGAGCTGAATGAGTCTCCAAATACTGAAAAGTCATCCATGAAGACTTCCAGAAATTTTTCCACCATATTAGAGAAAATAGAGAGCATGCACCTTTGAAAGGTTGCAGGTGCATTGCACAGACCAAATGGCATCCTTCTATATGCAAATACTCCGGATGGACATGTGAATGCTGTTTTCTCTTGATCCTGGGGATCCACTGCAATTTGATTATAACCTGAATATCCATCCAGGAAGCAGTAGTATTCATGACCTGCCAGTCTTTCTAGCATCTGGTCTATGAATGGTAAAGAAAAATGATCCTTTCTGGTGGCTGTATTGAGCCTTCTATAATCAATACACATACACCACCCTGTAACTGTTCTTGTTGGAACAAGTTCATTTTTTTCATTATGAACTACTGTCATGCAGAGAGTCAATAATATCAACACTCATGCAGTCATTTGGGGTGTCTGGATGTTGCATGGCTTTGACAACATTCAACTTGAACTCCTCCTCATTAACTCTCAGGGTTACTTCCCCTTTTTGGACGTCAATGAGGGTTCGGCCAGTTGCTAGGAAAGGTCTTCCTAGAATGAGAGTTGCACTCTTGTACTCCTCCATTTCCAGCACCACAAAGTCAGTAGGAAAGGCAAATGGCCCAACCTTGACAATCATGTCTTCAATCACGCCTGATGGGTATTTAATGGAGCCATCAGCAAGTTGAAGACATATCCAGGTTGGTTTGACTTCTTCAGTCAAACCAAGCTTTGTGATAATAGATGCAGGTATTAAGTTGATACTTGCCCCAAGATCACATAGAGCTTGCTTGGTACAAGTACCCTCTAATGTGCATGGTATCATAAAGCTTCCGGGATCCTTAAGCTTCTCAGGTAAGCTTTCCAAGATAACTGCACTGCATTCTTCAGTGAGGTAAACTTTTTCAGTTTTCCTCCAATCCTTCTTATGACTTAAGATCTCTTTCATGAACTTGGCATAAGAGGGTATTTGCTCAAGTGCTTCTGTAAACAGAATCTTTATTTCAAGAGTCCTGAGATAGTCTGCAAAGCGGGCAAATTGCTTATCCTGTTTCGCTTGGCGGAGTTTTTGAGGATAAGGTATTTTGGCTTTGTATTCCTCAACCTTAGTTGCTGCAGGTTTATTACCTGTAGAAGTGAGTTGGGAAGCCTTTTTAGAAGGGTTGTTATCAGCACTTGTATGTGTCTGATCCCCCACTGGCAATTGAATGCCAGGGGTGGAAGCCGGAGTGGCGTTAGACGCCAGCTCCTTGCATGTTTCTGGCGTCTGAACGCCAGAACTGTGCTCCCTTTGGGCGTTCAACGCCAAGTCCTTGCTTGGTTCTGGCGTTGAGCGCCAGGAATGAGCATGGTTTGGGCATTCAGCACCAGCATTATTCCTCTCTGGGCTCTGATTGTCCTCAGAGGGATTTTGAGTAGCCATTTGTTCATTTCTTGGCTTCCTGCTGCTTTGAAGTGAGGTATTTAATATTTTCCCACTTCTTAATTGAACTGCTTGGCATTCTTCTATTATTTATTTTGACAGTTGCTTTTCTGTTTGCTTTAACTGTACTTCCATATTCCTGTTAGCCATTCTTGTTTCTTGTAGTATTTCTTTGAATTCGGCTAGCTGCTGAGTTAGAAAATTCAGCTGCTGATTGAATTCATTAGCCTGATCTACAGGACTGAGTTCAGCAGTTACTGTTTTAGCTTCTTCTTTCATGGAAGATTCACTACTTAGGTACAAATGCTGATTTCTGGCAACTATATCAATAAGCTCTTGAGCTTCTTCAATTGTTTTTCTCATATGTATAGATCCACCAGCTGAGTGGTCCAGAGAAATCTGAGCTCTTTCTGTAAGCCCATAGTAGAAGATGTCTAATTGCACCCATTCTGAAAACATTTCAGAGGGGCATTTTCTTAGCATCTCTCTGTATCTCTCCCAGGCATCATAAAGGGGTTCATTATCTCCTTGTTTGAAGCCTTGGATACTTAGCCTTAGCTGTGTCATCCGTTTTGGAGGAAAATAGTGATTCAAGAATTTTTCTGACAGCTGTTTCCATGTCTTTATGCTGTTCTTAGGTTGGTTATTTAACCACCTCTTAGCTTGGTCTTTTACAGCAAATGAAAATAGTAATAATCTATAGACATCCTGATCTACTTCCTTATCATGTACTGTGTCAGCAATTTGTAAAAATTGTGCTAGAAACTTTATATGTTCTTCATGTGGAAGACCGGAATACTGGCAGCTTTGCTGTACCATGATAATGAGCTGAGGATTCAACTCAAAGCTACTAACTCCAATGGAGGGTATACAGATACTACTCCCATATGAAGCAGTAGTGGGGCTAGCATATGACCCCAGAGTCCTCCTGAACTGTTCATTTCCACTTAGTTCCATGATGGAGCAAGGGAGATAGTATGGATGTTGATATTGTTTATTTTATTTAATTTATTATATAAAAAAATTGATTTTCGAAATAATAAAATAAAATAAAAAAAACGAAATAAAAATAAAATAAATAAAGAAAGAAAATTAAAAATTAAAATTACTAGAAAGTTGAAAACTTTATGAATATTTTCGAAAATTTGAGGAGAGAGAAAGTGGTTAGGATATTTTGAAAAAGATATATATATATATATATATATATATATATATATATATATATATATATATATATATATATATATATATATATATTTTTTTTAAAACTTAAAAAGATAAGAATTGAAAAATTTTGAAATTGAAATCTGAATTTTTATATAAAAATTTCGAAAATATAGTTTAAAATTAGTTAGAAAAGATATTTTTTTTTTAATTTTGAATTTTATGATGAAAGAGAAAAACACACAAAAGACACAAGACTTAAAATTTTTAGATCTAATGCTCCTTATTTTCGAAAATTTTGGAGGGAAAACACCAAGGAACACTAAACTTAAAAATTTTAAGATCAAAACACAAGAAAGACTCAAGGACACCTTGAAGATTCACAAGAGCACCAAGAACAAAAGAAAGAACACCAAACTTAAAATTTTTAGAAAACCAAGATAAATTTTCGAAAATTAAAGAAAGATCAACAGGAAAACACCAAACTTAAAGTTTGGCACAAGATTAAATCAAGAAAAATTATTTAAAAAAAAAGATTTTAAAAAGAAGATGCCCAATTGCCAAGAACATAGACCAACGCTCTAGCCAACTGATGAGATTAGCGTGTCTCAATTAGGTTCGCTGTCGTCCTGGGTAAAGGAGGGTGGTGAGATAAACCTTAAGTTTATGCCATGCAATGCCGATGATCGGGTTTTTCATCAGGGTGAAGGTTTTGAATACTTTTATATGTATAGTGCTGTGTTTGTGGAGTTAGGGGTTAGGTTTCCATTTTCTGAGTTTGAATGTGGAGTTTTGATGCAATTGAAGTGTGCTTCATCTCAATTGCATCCAAACTCCTGGGCGTTTGTTAGGACTTTTGAGATTTTGATGGGTGTTTTGGAGATGGAACCGTCCTTAGAAGTGTTTTTTGCTCTGTTTCAATGTAAAGGTGTGAAAAGGGGGTGTTGACTAAATCTTGCTGGTGCTCCTGGGCGGGCGATTTTCAGTCTTTATTGTTCTTTGTTCAAAGGTTTTAAATCCATGTTTTTGAAAATCGGTGTGGTTGAGGGTGACTTTCCCTGGTATGTTGATCATTGCCTATTAGAAAAATTCCCCTTGTTTTGGGTTCCGAGGGCAAATTCTAGGGATGGATGTGATGGAGTATAAAAATGAAATGGTTGTTGAGTTTTTAGTGAATCATGTATCGTCTTCTTCTCTGCTCTCTGTTGTGGATATGCTTGATCTTGAGTATGATAAAGATACTTTGTCTGAGTATATAGGTAAATAATTGTTGATTTTCTTGTCTATTTTGATATGTTGTTGTTTCTTGGTCTCTTATCTGTCTTGTATTTTTGCAGTGGAAAAGGCTCCTAAGGTGACTTCTACTAGCTTGTGTGCATTCTTTCGGTCGAAGAATGTTGAGAGGCAAGGCTCGAGTAGTCAGGTTGCTGCTGAAGTGGGGGCCGAGGTGAACCAGGGTTCCCCGATGAAAAAGATTAGCTACAAGAGGAAAAAGGTAGAGAAGAAAGAGAAAGAGACTGATTGGGCCAAGGATATCCTCGGTGAAAAAAGTATTGATTTGGAATAGTTGAAACGATTTGCTGATAATCAGAGGGCTTTGCATGGTTATAGGGGAAGTGAGGACTTGACGTTTGTATGGGGGGAGCACTTCTCTTATTTTGCTGTTGCCGATGAGAATGCCTAGAATCTCTCTGATGTGAAAATTGTTCATGATGTTGGTGATGTTGGCATGGCTCAGTTTTTGCAGGTATTGTTAAGTATTGTTTTTATTTTAGTTCCTTTTTTGTTGCTTGCTTTGTTAGAGTGACATTATCTGTGTGGATTTCAGGTGGTAGGAATACGTTTGATGTGTATTGGTCGGTCCCAGGAGTTGAAACATGCTCGAGACTCCTTTGATAAGGCTTCCATGGCTTAGCTGATGCAAGAAAATGTGGAGAAGTTGAGCAAGCTTTGTGATGCTCTTGACTTGGTTAATACACTGCAAGAGAAATTGATGACTTGTGAGAAGGCTGAGAAAGAATTGAAGGAGAGGAACATGGCTCTGGAGGCGAGACTGGTGGCTCTTGGAGTGGAGAAAAAGCAGGCTGAAACTAAGAAAGAGGATCATGGCTTGGAGATGTTCTCGGCTGGATTTGAGAGGGCTGTCGAGCAGGCCAAGTTTTTTGCTCCTACTGCTGATCTTTCGAAAATGGATCCTTATAAGGTTGTGGTTGGGGATGAATTGGTTGAGGATGAGGATGGCGTTGAGGGTGAGGGGGAGAACCCTGATGTTTAAATTTGCAATAGATAGTTCTTTAAACTTGTTTGACTTAGTTTCTTTTGACTGTTTGTGGTGAACTTTTGTCATTTAGCCAAATATTGTGGTATTGAGGATTTGATGTTGTTATTTCATGTTTGCGTTGTTTGGAAAATGTTTGCATATGTATTTTTGTTTACTTGTGAGAATCGAATGATTAGGGGTTGAAGTATAGTTGTGAGAGTTTTGTTGTTTGTCTGCGGTATATACCTCGTTTGGGTTTTGACTTTGTGCGCGGAAAAATTTATGCACGGGGTATATGTTATTAGCGTTACTTCGACCTGTAGTCATTTGGACTTGTTCGTTCTGAAATGTATGTGTTTGATCGACCAAGTTTGATGATGTTAGAATTGGTTTTGCAGGGGATTTGTTTGGTCGCATTTCGTTAGATATGCTTGAATGTATCGCATAATTAGTATTGTTTGTTTTGAAGTTGTTGACGTAATTTGAATACTAGGCATAGCGAGTTGTGTTTTGTTGTAGTAAAATGAATTGTGAAAATGCGGGGTGGTATGCCTCATTAAAACCTCTCCAGCAAAATCCTCCTTAGAGATAAAATCTGGCAGTAGGAAAAAGACTGCATCACCATGTCCGACATATATATTAGCTAAAGTACATTTTCAGAGATGATACATTCCAAGTGTTTGGCAGGGTGGTTCCATTGAGCTTTTGTATCTTGTATGCTCCTTTGCCAATAACTTGTTGGATTCGGTATGGGCCTTCCCAGTTGGCACTTAGTTTACCATGCCCCTGTGGTTTTCGTACGTCTTCGACCTTTCTCAGTACGAGGTCTCCTTCTGTGAAGGTCCTCGGTTTGAGTTTCCGATTGTATTTCCGAGCTATAGCTCGCTTGGATGCTAGTTGGTGTAATGATGATTTGTTTCGTTCCTCCTCTATGAGGTCTAGCTCAGCTTTCCTGGTTTCAACGTTGTCGCTTTCATTTGTGTTTGTTGTTCTGGTATTTGGTAGAGATACTTCGATAGGTATCATGACATCGCTTCTGTAGACGAGCTTGAAGGGGGGTTTTCCTTATTGATGATTGTTCTGTTGTGTTATAGCTCCATAGCACTTCAGGAATAAGCTCGGCCCATTCTCCTTTTGAGTCGTCGAGCTTCTTTCTGAGGCCCTGTAAAATTATCTTATTGGAGGCCTCGGCTAAACTGTTAGTTTGCGGATGTTCAATAGAGAAAAATTGATGGATTATTTTAAAATTTTGTAAGAAGTTTGTGAATTTTTTATCTATAAACTGTCTACTGTTGTCGGTTATAATGAATTGAGGAATACCAAAGTGGCATAGTATATTTTTCCATATGAAAGAAATCATTTTTTCGGAAGTGATTTTTGCCAATGGTGTAGCCTCTATCCATTTTGTAAAGTAATCTATGGCGACAATTAAGAATTTAACCTGACCTGGAGTGGGTGGAAATGGGCCGAGGATATCGAGCCCCCATTTGTTAAACGGCCAACATATTTTGGATGTATGCAACTGCTCGGCCGGGTTGTATGTGATTGGTGTGTGGCGTTGACACTGGTCACGGTGTTTAACTTTACTCATGTAGTCTTGTTTTAGCGTCGGCCAGTAGTAGCCTGCTCGTAGTATTTTGGCGGCTAGGCCTTGGCCGCTGATGTGTGTTCCACAGACTCCTTCATGCACTTCATCTACTGCCAATTTGGCTTCTGCCGAGTTTAGACATCGTAGAAGGGGTCTTGTAAATCCTCTTTTGTATAGTTTGGTTCCGAGCATGGTGTAGAAACTTGCTCTTCTTTTGAATTTTCGATGATTTTGGATGCTGTTTGGGATGATACCTGTTTTCAAGTAAGTTATAAAGGGTGATCTCCAGTCGTCTTCCTGCAAGATACTCGAAATAGTTGTTAGCATAATGCTGGGCTCATCTATTGTTAGCTGGGATAATATAGGTGTTGTTGTTTGGTTTCTTGTTATTGCTAATTTTGAAAGGATGTCTGCTCTGTCGTTTTCTTCGCGAGGTATATGGGTAATATTAAATTTCTGGAAGGTAATAATGAGGTTGTTGACTGTTTTGTTGTACTTTTCTAATAGTAGGTCTTTTACCTGAAAGTTACCTATTACCTGTTGTACCACCAGGAGAGCATCGCATTTGACGTTTATTTGTGTGATACCCAAGGTGTGAGCTAGCCGCAGACCTTCTATTAAAGCTTCATACTCTGCTTGATTGTTACTTGAATGGAAAGTGAATTGTAATGATTATTAGAATTGCATTTCGTGATCTCCTTCGAGGAGTATTCCTGCTCCAGAGCCTTTGCTATTTGAGGCTCCATCAACGTACAGTGTCCACATGATATCTTCGGGAGCTTGTTCTTTTGTAGTGAGTTCTGCAATGAAGTCAGCTAGTCCTTGTGACCTGATGGCTCCTTTGGATTGGTATTGGATGTCGTATTCTGATAATTCGATTGACCATTTGATTAGTCTTCCAACTAGTTCAGGTTTCGACAATATTTGTCTTAAGGGTTGCTCTGTTCTGACCACGATGGTGTGGCTTTGGAAATAGTGTCACAGTCACCTGGCTGTCGTAACTAGAGCTAAGGCTAATTTTTCCAGCTTTGGGTAGCGAGTTTCGGCATTCTGGAGTGATTTGTTGATAAAGTATACTGGGTGCTGTTGTTTTTCCGTTTCTGTTACCAATATAGAACTGATAGCATGGTTAGTAATAAATAAGTATAGATAAAGTGGTTTACCTACTTCCGGGGTTTGGAGGATTGGGGGAGCTAAAAGTATGGCTTTCAGTTTTGTAAAAGCCGTTTCGCACTCGTCGATCCATTGGAACTCCTCTTGTTTCCTTAAGTTTTTGAAAAAGTGGTGTGCTCGGTGGGCTATACGAGGCAGGAACCTGGCCAATGCTGCTAGTCGACCAGTCAGTTATTGGATCTCTTTGACCATCCTTGGACTTCGCATGTTTAAGATCGCTTGGCACTTCTCGGGGTTTGCTTCAATACCTCGGCAAGTGAGTATGAAACCGAGGAACTTTCCACTCTGTACCCCAAAAGCGCATTTTTTTTGGGTTTAGCCTCATATTGTATTTTCGAAGTTGTTGGAATATCTCTGTTAGGTCTTTGACATGGTTTGCCGTGTGTATTGATTTTGCCACTATATTGTCGACATAGACTTCTATATTTCGTCCAATTTGATTTGTGAAAATTTTGTCCATGAGCCGTTGGTAGGTTGCACCTACATTTTTGAGTCCGAATGGCATAACCTTATAATAGAAATTACCATTGTCAGTGATAAAAGTAGTTTTGTCTTGATCAGCCTCATGCATTAAGATTTTATTATAACCGGAATAGGCATCCATAAAACTTAGGCATTGGAAACTAGAGGAATTATCAACAAGTTTATCAATGCATGGGAGGGGGTATGCGTTCTTTGGGCAGGCCTTGTTAAGGTCTGTATAGTCCACACACATCCTCCACTTACCGTTGCTTTCTCTTACCATTACCACATTGGCTACCCAGGTGGAGTATCTTAGCTCTTTGATGAATCCGGCGTGGAGTAGTTTTGTAGTTTCCTCGAGGGAGGCCATTCTTTTGTCGGCGTCGAGGTGCTTCTTTTTCCGGGCTATAAGTCGGGCTGATGGATTGATGGCCAACTTGTAGCAGATGACGTTGGGATCTATTCCTGACATATCTGCTGGTGTCCAAGTGAACAAATCAACATTTCGTCTTAATAGCTCGGCCACCTGACCTCGTTCGGCGCCTCTTAGCACGTTGCCGATGTATGTGTATTTGTCTGTGTCGCTTGTCAATTGAATTTTAGTAAGACGTCTGTTGGCATTGGTCGCTCTTGATGGTTGGTCCTCGGGTCCAACTCGGCCAGGGGTGGTAGTTGCTCCGAGTTATATACCGATTGGACATATTGTCGGTCTGGCTGTTTTGGTTGTTCGTTCTTCAAGCTGGCATTATAGCACTGCCTAGCTTCCCTTTGGTCTTCGTGGATGATGACAACCTTGTTATCCTGTGAAAGGAACTTGACACACAAATGTACAGTAGAGACAATAGCATTGAATGCATTCAAAGAGGGTCTGCCCAAAATGATATTATACGGGCTTTTACAGTCTACGACAAGGTATTGTATATCTATTATTTTACTGTTAGGATATTCTCCGAAAGTAGTTTGTAACTAGATATAACCTCGAATTGAGACGCGCTCACTTGAGAAACCTACCAGTTCTCCGGATGAGGGTTGGAGATTCTTGTCGCTTAGTTTCATCTTTTGGAACGTTGAGTAGAACAGCACGTCCGCGCTGCTTCCGGGGTCCATGAGGATTTTCTTTACCAATGGTTCTCCGACCTGCGTGGTAATGACGACGGGGTCATCTAGGTTCTGATCATTTGCCTTATAGTCTTTAGGGACGAATGAGATCTTTGGTTTGTCTCTGTTAATAGGTTGGGATGGAGTTGATTTTGTCATTGTCATCATAGCTCGGTATGATATTTTCCTTGCCGAGTTTGTGCATCCGTCGCCTGCAAAACCGCCAAAAATACAGTTTATTATTCTGCGAGGTGGGTTGATATCGTTATCTACCTTTTTTCCCTTATCTCGGGAATTGTCAGTTGTTTTGGGTTGTTGGCCGAGATCGTATGTGCTTCGCTTCCTTCCTCGGTTGTCAATGTATTTATCCAGCAGTCCTTGGTGGGCGAGCTTTTCGAGGACATCTCTGGCTATTACGCAGTCATCTGTAGTGTGGCCATACTTTTGGTGAAAAGCATAGTATTTTGACCTATCCACGTGATGCTGGTCTTGATATGTACCGGCCTTGTTTGGGGGATTGATGAGTTTTGAGTGTAATATGTCCTTTATGATGTCCTCCCTTTTTGCATTGAGGGGGGTATAGTTGTCGAATTTGGGTGTTAGTCTGAACGTTCTCTGATCCATTCTGCTGTTTGATTGTCTGTTTCACCTTTTCTCCTCTCTGCTTAGGGTAGGTTTATCTGCTCTTCGTAATGCTCGAAATTCTTCCACCTCGATCTGGGTTGTTACTTTTTCGCGAAACTCGACCAGGGTTTTTGGTTTAGCAATGACTATGGATTCT
Source organism: Arachis stenosperma (assembly GCF_014773155.1). Lineage (NCBI taxonomy): Eukaryota > Viridiplantae > Streptophyta > Magnoliopsida > Fabales > Fabaceae > Arachis > Arachis stenosperma. The sequence goes on from NC_080384.1 coordinate 36,974,459, forward strand.
TGGAATTTCCCTGGTCGGAGGCCGCTCTTTAAGGCATAGAGGTGGACTTCGGGGTTTAGGTTAGGTATCTCGTTGGTCGCTTCGGCAAACCTGGTCATGTAATCTTTTAGGCTTTCGGTCGGTCCTTGTTTGATGGTGCTTAGGTAATCAGAGTTATGGGCGTATATTTTGGATGCGGCGAAGTGGTTGATGAACTGGTCTGCTAGTTCATCGAAGTTAGAAATGGAGCCTTCAGGGAGGTTAGAAAACCAAATCAGGGCGGCTCCATCTAGGAAGGTTGGGAAAGTACGACATAAAATTGGGTCGGAATCCTTATTCATGAACATCATGGCCTGGAACTTGGTGACGTGGACATTCGGATCTCCTATTCCATTGTAGGGCTTTAGGGTTGATGGTAAGGTGAAGTTTTGGGGCATTTCAAAACTCATGACTTCTTTGGCAAAGGGGTTGGTTCTTTTTTTGGTGGTCGTTTTGGTGGCTTTAGGGATGGTGTGTTTAGTTTTCGAGGTGTGCTCATCATTGTTATCTTTGTTTTCGGCACTTTTGTGTTCTCCTTTACTTCGGTCGTGCTCCATTTGTCGCAGGTGCTCGGCCATTCTTTGGTTCTTGGCCTTAAGGGACTCGTTGATTGCCAGAATCTCGGCCTGATTGGCGCTCGAGGGAGCGTGGTTGTGCTCGTCTGCCATGCGTTGGAACCTGCAAAAAAGAGTATATTAATATGCAGAATAGGAAGTTGTGGGGTTAGAAAAATATCTCGACCCCACGGTGGGCGCCAAATGTTCCTGTGTGAAAGTGAGCTTCGAGGTATAGCTCGTTCTACCGGCACTTGAACTAGCTTTCCTTGGAGTGATCTGAACAGAACGTTGTCTTCTTATGAAGAGGCGGCGTTGGGTACCTGCAAATGGACTCCAACGCTCAAGTAAGTATAAGTGTGAGAGAGTTCAGAGTAAGACTGAAGTGGATTGCGTACCTCTTTACTAGTTACATACAGGTATATATATTTGATTGTTTGTTATGTACTTCGTTATTCGTGTCGAATTTGTTATTGGTTTGATGGAGTCCATAATGGTTGTTATCCGAGTTTATTGGGATAGTGGTAGCTTGAGTAGAGTGGTTATTTTAGAGAAGTTATCTCTGCCAACTATACTAGGTTCCAAAATTGTTGTTGTGGGCCAAAATTTAGGTAACGAATCCATACTTATTACAAATCATATGTAAACTTACGAAATATCTTATGATATTTCTTTTTCCTCTAATTATGTTCTTTCCTTTTATCTGATAAATTTCTCTTCCCTTCAATTTCCCTAATGTTCTTCTAATATTCTATCAAAATCCCTTATCCTAGCAATTTCCTTTCATGGAGCTTTCTAGTGTTGTTTCATTAACCAAATTCTAAAAGTTTAAGTCGTCCAACCACTATGCATGTAGGAGTATAAATAACTAAATAAAGAAAAGATTGAACGTCGAAAATTCAAAATAGTAAATTTAAACTCAAACCTTTTTTTTTTTCACGGTATTTCCCAACCCGGCATGTCAAGGACTAATTTACCGCAGTACTAAACTTCATTTAAGGGTTTGTCGCTGGCCAATGGATTGCTGCATGCACAAGGCGGGATTTTTTAAAGCATGCTGCAAATTTAAACTCAAACCTTACTAGGTCCTTTTCCTCGTTTTTGTTAAGGCTCGAGGCCTTTTTAGTTTGCGCCAAGTTAATGTCTTAATGATGTCCTTCATTTTTTTATGTTTGGGATTTTTTTTATCGTTGGTTAGCATTTTGGGCTTCCAAACTCTGGGTGTATCAAAACAAAAAAGAGCAAAACACTGTTCTAATCTCCTAAAGAGTTCTGACAAAAAAAATCTCTTAAAGGTGTTTTTGTTTTTACACGTGACTCCTTCATCTTTACATAAAAAATATATTATGATTCATTAGATGATTTGATATGTTTAATTAAATTTATTTGATTGAACTATTTAACAGTTCACAATATTAATTTCACATAAAAATACCGTTGTTAAAATAACCAACTTTTTTTTTACAAAATGACACTCAAACAAAATAAATAATATGATATTGAGTTTGATTGATACCATGCATATTTTTAATTGGTGGATACTTCTATGATGACATCTTCATATGAAAATAATATTGTAAACTATTAGATAAGTTCATATATTTAACTAAATATATTTGATTCATTATTTAAGAGTTCATCACGTGAGTATTCCTCTTTTTATTTTATAAGTAACAAATAACTTTTGGTCCAAACAAAAAATAACAAATAACTTGTACATTTTATTTAACCTTTTAATACATGGGAATATGTAGATAATGATTATTTAAAAAAATGTACGCAAAAAATTAAGACAAAATTAAATGTATAGTCCCCCTTTTTCAATTTTTTTAATATATAGTTATTTACTTATTACCGTAGAAAAATTGTGATAAAAAAATAGAGTTTCTCTTTCAGTCTGAAAACGTATTTTATTGAATTGAACTGAATAACTATTATAATTAGGGAGATTTTACCATACAAAAGGTTTTTCTTTTCTTTAGGTGCTGAAGACACATGACATGTAATGAGTGAAAAAGTATGAGAAAATTGAGTATATTTTGTAGCAGATTATGGGTCTCACACAACAGTATCTATTGGTTGCTTATTCATCTATTTATGATTATAACGTTGGGTTAATTTTTGCAGTAACTAAAGTGTACAGTATTTTTGTAACTACTGTTAAAATTTATTACAAAAATTGTGATGGGTTATTTTAAAAAAGAGTAACTCAGAGTCAGAGGACTAATATGTTTGGGCTTAATAAAAAAATCAGCCTTATTAAAATGTTGTTTGTATTACATAATTTAAGAGTGGATTGCAAGACAAAAAAAAAAACTGGATTAGATGGACCAAAATAAAGAAAAAGGAGTTATGCTTATCATGTTAGAAAATTTGTTGTTTTCTAGGAAGCCTTAAATAAAAATGTCAAAAAAAATCTATAAAAATGTGTAATTTAATAATTAAAGTTATGACCACATTTGTTGGTAGGATGAAAGATAGTGATAATATAATTTTTGAGTTGAAAATTAAGTATTAATTTTTTTATGAAATTAAACACCATTTTTTAAAAATTAATTGTTAATAGCAATCACCTTTATTTACTTGTAACGTAGAGAGTATGATGCTCCCAATTATTTTGTTATTTATTTTCTTATCGTTATATTTATAATTTTTTTTAAATTGTTAATAATTTCAATTAACATAAATAAGTGAATGAAAATACAAATAAAAATAAGAAACATGAATATAAGAAAAAAATGTAAAAATAAAAAGGTTATAAAAATAAATTAAAATAAAAATATAAAAACTATGAAAATAAATAATAATAAAATTAAATAATTAGTAAAGATTATTAATATACATAGTATGTATATTAATAATCTTTACTATGTATAAATTAATTTTCATATTATGTATTTTAATAATTTTTATTAATTATTTAATTTTATGATTATTTAATAGTTTTTATGACTGTGTATATTTATAAGTATAACTCGTTTTTTTTTATTTTGGTCAATCCAATCCATCCAGTCTTTTTTTTTGTCTTGCAATCTACTCTTAAATCATGTACTACAAACAGCATTTTAATAAGGCTAAGATATTTTTGGTTAAGCCCAAACATATGAGTCTTCTAACTCTGAATTACTTCTTTTTGAAATAACCCAATACAGTTTTTGCAATAAATTCTAATAGTAGTTACAAAAATACTACACACTTTAGTTACTACAAGAATTAACCCAACGTTATAATCATAAACAGATTTGTAAGTAATCGACAGATGCTGCTCTGTGGGATTCATCATCTTCTACAAAGCAGAGATTCAGTTTTCCCATACTTTCTCACTCACTATGTCTTCAGCACTTAAAAAAAAAGGAAAAGTTTTCAACATAGTAGAATCTTCCTTATAATTAACAACAATTATTATAAATAGTATACATTCTAACTACTTGATATTTTTACACTCTAACTAACACTGCATAGTAGAATTATAACGAACTCTGTCATGTTAGCACAACTAACTCATTTACAGCGAGCGTAACTAACTTAACTACTAATTAATTGATATTCACACTTTCTCATATAACACCTTTTCTCAAGCTAGAATTGGTGCTATCCATCATTCTAAACTTGCTTTGACACAATTAAAATTAATTGGGTGCCAGTACCTTTGTTAGTATGTTGGCCACTTGATTAGTGGTGAAAATAAGTAATAACTTTGTGATTTATGTTATTTATCTCTCATAATGTGATAATTTATTTTTGTATATTTGGTTCTCTCATCAAATACATCAAGATGTTTATAGATTAGTCCATTTCTAATACAATAGAAATTAAAATTATTTTTGAACTTTTTCTAAGAGGTAAGAAATATGGACTCACTAGATTTAATACTGGATTCTGCTGGTTTTTATTCGAATTGAACTGCATGGCTTAGTTAATTCAAAAGATTTGCCTGTGTTTGCTAATCAATTATTGGATTCGCCTCTGCATGTGTTTACAATCAATTGTTCAACTTTTTTTCTAAGACTCGCTAATAAAAAATGCTTACTTGAATTTTTTATTTTTGTTTAACTAACACAAATTTTATTAGTTTCTATCCTTTGAGTCTCAAAGGAAGAGAAGGAAAGAAAAAAAAAAAAGAGAAAATTGAGATGAAAAATATGATAATTGATGAATAAAAATGATAAAATTTAGCAGATTTGAGAAATAACCAGAATCAATGAAATTTTTGTTGATTAAGCTTTTTCGAAGTTCAATTTTTCATTGATCTCTTTTTTTATGCTCACCACACTATGTTAAAATGCTGAAAAGTTTATAGAGAATATTTTAAAAGAATTTCTTACAAATAGAAAGACAGAATTTCTCTCCGGCTGAAAAATAAATTTCATTAAATTGAACTAACTAACTATTATAATTAACAACAACTACTATAAAATAGTATACCTTCTAACTACTTGACACTACTAACACTGCATAATAGAATTATAACAAACTCTGCCATATCAGCACAACTAGCACAACTAACTTATTTATAAGTTATAACTAACTCCTTTACTGCATAACTGACTTGGCTACTAAATACTATTGACATCCACACTTTCTCATATAACAATCTATTTCTAATCCGATTGATAATATGTCTACTTTGTCAAACAAAATTTACTATATATCTTTTTTTTTTCCGGAAGACTACTCTGTCTAAAAGTAAATATTTTTGTTACCAAAAAATTGTGATTTACTTTAAGACAAAGGTTATTTTCGCCCTACACACTTGGGGTAAATATTAATATTTGTCCCTAACTTATTTTAGCTTATTGTTATCTCAAGCATCTCAAAAATGATTCGATGTTATTTTACCGGCAACTCAAGCAAAAATAACTAATAAAAATGGTAACATATAATAAATGTTACATGCAGCAAACTGAAAGAACAATATCCTGCAAGTTCAACCTAGTACAGTAGAGCTCCTCCAACAACGAACAAATACAGAATGTGCTTATTTTATCCTTTAATTAAAACGGACAATGGTTTTTGTTATAATCTTGATCGTAAGTTTTTAAAATACTTAAAAACTGTAACGTAATTGAAGGAATTTATTTTGTTTTTAAATTTGAGGGCATTTTTGAACACAAAGAAAATCAACTAATTAAGGCCACGTCACATAGGGGAAAAGTTTGGTGTGGCACGCATGATAAGAAAAAAACAAATATCTAAAATAGATTAGTGTAGATTAGTTTAAGTTCTGTTAGTGTTCACATCTTTATATTATTTTCTTTTGCTGAACTGATTTTGTTAAACAAATCATTGTAACCTTGCAACTTATTGTTGAGTAGTTTAATGTTAAAGAATTAGACATACATATTTATATATCAAACTAAGTTTTTCAATATGTAACAAGAATATCTCACCATCATCATCGATAGTATCCTGTGGTGATTTTCAGAGGGGACAACAAACTGTACTATGATGGACCAAATCTATGGTGTTCTCAAACTTAGGATTCAGAGAGGCATTAATCTCGCAATTCGCGATTTGCGTTCTAGTGATCCTTATGTTGTTGTCAGCATGGGTACTCAGGCTAGAATCTTATTATTGTTATTGTTAGTTCCTTGAGAGTTCTGCGAAGATATCTTCATATATGTTAACTGAAGAAATATAGGGAGCCAATGAAGTATTTATACAATGTGTACAATGGGCGATACAGTGATGTTCGATTCAGTATCAGATGTTTATTATCTCTGGTATCCGGATGGTTATTCTGAATAGTATGAGTGTATTGTATTTGAGAAATTAGTAATATTTTATTCTAGATGTTCATTTTTTAACTCGCCAAATAAATATCCCATTGTATACATTGTATAAATACTCTATTGGCTCCCTAGCGAGATTCAATTAATATAATAGTTAAGATGCAAATTGCATTAAATATATTAAATTATTCAATAATTTTAAGTTATTATTTTTTACATAAAATTATCTTTATATAAATAAACTTATATTTTGAGTTGTTTAATTTATTTTTTTGAAATATTTTTTTCTTAATTTTCTCTATCATGTTTGGTATGCGAGTTGGAGTTAAAATGTGTAGAATAATTTTGTTAAACAAGAATTATTGTTTGTAATTTTTTTTTGGAAATCCTTTTTTTCCCTTCTCATTAGAAATATGTGCTTATTATTATTAGCAAATTAAAATGATTCTTTAATTTGATATTTGATTTGGTGTGCAGAAACTGAAAACTAAGACCATACATAAAGATCTCAATCCTGAGTGGAATGAAGAATTGACCCTTATAGTTGACGATATTAAAACTCCAATACATCTGGTATGTATTAGTCAAGTAAATTGTTTAGTAGACTTATTTACTATGTCACAATAATAATTATAATTAATATATTAGATATAAAACTAATCATATACATCTGTCTAATAGTTTAAATTTTTTCTGCAGAAAGTTTTCGACAAAGACATGTTCTCAGCAGATGATGAAATGGGTGAAGCAGTTATAGATATAAGGCCATCTGTTAAGTGCTGGAACAAAGGATTGGAAAAACTCCCAGATGGTTGTGTAGTGAAAAGAATTCAGCCAAATGAAAATAACTATCTTGCAGAAGAGAGTACCTGTATTTGGCACAATGGGACTATAATCCAACGTATGCTCTTAAAATTGAGAAATGTTGAGTGTGGTGAATTACTCTGTGAACTTGAATGGGTTAGTGTACTAGGTTCTATGGGCTTATTAGAGCTACAACAATTACATGCTTAAGTATTATATAATTGCCCCTTCCTAGCTATATAGTGTGTATATACATTCAGAAATAATAGTATTATGCGTATATTTAGTGCTTGTTTAAATATTATTAAATTGATAATATTTTTTAGTGTATTTAGTAAATTTTTAATAATAAAAATAAAAATATTAAAAAATGAAAAAACATTATTTTTAAAAAATTATATTTTAAAAAAAAATATTTTTTTTACGTAATAAATAAATAAAAAATATTTTTATATTACTATATTCAAACATAATTAATAAATAAAAAAATATTTTTGTATAAAATATTGAAACATAAAATTAAAAAAATTTAAAAATTTATCCAAACAAGTGCTTAATTTTTTCGATAATTAGATTGTATATATATTAAAAACACATCCAACTCTCCATTAGCATATTGCAGAAAGTAGTCCTTTAGCACATAATAATCTTTTCTTGTTTTTTCATCATACCTTAAGTTAACTCGTATAACTTTATATATAAAGAAATCACTTGTAGCTAAATTAGCAAAAAATTTGAAATTTTGATTCTCTAAATTTTGAATTTTATTTTAGAAAATAAAGTGTGATTTTTCACCATTTATTTTATAGGTAGGACAAAAAAAACATGAGAAAAAAAATATTTAATGATAAGATATCATACTTTATCCTCTAGAATAAAAATCTAAAATTTAAAGGATCCAAATTCAAAAACTTGGATATAAGTCCACATGTGTGTTCTGATAATATAAAGCTTAATAAACTCTTGTTCCTCAATGCAAATATCCATTGAGTAGTGTCATCTCATATGCATCCTTATCACCATCACATGAAACTCCTGTCCATTGCATTATCCACAGTAGAAGAACCAAAATCATATCAAGAAGCCATTGTACATCTTTATTGGCAACAAGCCATTAATGCAGAATTAGAAGGTCTAAAGAAGAACAACACTTGGTTTCTTACTACTCTACCAAAAAGCAAACATGCAATCGGCTGTAAGTGAATTTTTAAGACAAAACTCAACATTGATTGGAGTGTGGAAAGGCACAAAACACGCCTTATTGCCAAGGAATTCACTCAAATTTCTAGGCACGATTACTTCGATACAGTCATCCCTGTTGTCAAGATGAATACACTGAAAATTCTTCTTGCTGTGGCAGCATCGAGGTCCTGGATTGTTCACCAACTTGACGTGAATACAACATTTTTTCATGAAAATCTCCTTGAAGATGTCTATACGAAGACCCCACAAAGGCCTTGAAGTCATTGATTTTAGCTTGGTATGCAAACTCACAAGATTTCTATACGGATTAAAGCAGGCTAGATGACATTGGCACACAAAACTTGCATCAACCCTTATCAATTTTGTCTATCACCAATTAAAGCATGATGATAATTGCCTCTTCACTAAAGATACCTCTGACTCCTTCACTTTTATTCTTGTTTATGTGGACGATCTTGTCCTGACAGGTAGTTACATGAAAGAGATTTAACCAATAAAGAATCATCTCCACCACCTTTTCCAAATCAAAGATATTGGTAAGCTAAAATACTTTCTAAGAATCGAATTTGCTAGAAGTAAAGAGGGTATCACCATGAATCAATGCAAGTATTGTTTTGAATTACTAGAAGACTATGGTGTGTTGGCAGCAAAAGGTAGGATCCACTATCCCAATGAATTCTTCCATACAATTGTCAAAGGATACAAAATCAAAATTGGAGAGCAACATTGAGTACTGAAGATTGATCGGAAGACTACTTTACTTGGCTAACACAAGGCCAGAAATTGGCTACGTCATAGGAAAATTAAGCAAATTCCTGGAGTGCCCTACTGATAAGCACTTTAAAACTGGATTAAGAGTCTTGAGATACTTAAAATCTGCCTCGTCAGTCGTCACGAGGATTATTCTTCTCATCCGTGTCTGATCTTGAGGTCACAGCATATTCGGATAGTGATTGGGCAGCATGCCCTGATTCCAGACAATCAGTGACTGAATACTGTCGTTTTGTGGGAATGAGTCTCATCATATGGAAGAGCAAGAAGCAGAATGTGGTGGCAAGATCCTCAGCTGAGGCTGAGTATAGAGCTCTCGCAGCAGCCACCTGTGAAGCTTAATGGATTGCATTCATCATGGTTGAACTCAAGCTGCCACTTACAAAGCCAATTGTTATATATTATGATAGCCAAGTAGCATTACACATTGCTGTCAATTTGGTGTTTCATAAGAGAACAAAGCACATCGAAGCACATTGCCATATAGTTCGTGCTAAAGCAAAGGAGAATATGACCAAGTTGTTACCCATTAAATCTGTAGAATAAGCTGCTGATATCCTGACCAAAACACTCAGTCCCAAACTGTTTGCATTTTGTCATCGCAAGTTTAGGCTCCTTGACATACATGCGCCTGACTTAAGGGAGAGTGTGACTTGATATCCATACCTTTCTCACTTTAATGCATACATGTGTTAAATAGTATAGAAGTTTGTTGGTTTGTTAGCATTAGTTGTGTTAGCATATTTATCATTTGTCAGTTAGTTACTCTTTGAAACTATGTATAAAACTATAAATAGACCAACTTATTATACCAGAGGAAGTTAGTTCAATCACATTTTTCATTTTTGCATTTTTTTCTCACACTGAGAATGGGAAAAAGCTTTCTCCAATTCATTGAAGTTCTTGAGTGTCTCCCCTAAAGCTCAAGCAACACTTTTCACACATCGATTCTTGGATTTTCAATTAACAAAACATGAGTTATCAAATGCAGGTTCAAGTAAATTAACCCATCAACAACAAAAAAACTTCACAGTCAGGGATGAGATCCCAAAATAGCAAAATGGCAAGTTTTTTTTATGGGACAAAAAATCTAAAATTTAGCTAAAATTTTAAAAACTAAATAGAGATTTGTAACATAATCTCTTTTGATGTGTTGGACCACTTTTTTTTGAATGAAATCTCTTCTTTCTTAAAAAAAAATTTAATTGGTCATCAAATCGATAAAAATAAAAATTTAAAAGTGTAACTATTTTTTTTTTAGATTTTGACCAATTTCCTATCAAATGATTTTTTATTTTGAATTAGACTAATTTAATAATTAATTTTCAATTAACTAGATCAAACCAATCAATTCAATCTAGTTCTTAAAAGTTAAAACCATAGATTTAGCTAAAAATAAAATTTTAAGAGAGTTCTATAGAATTTGCCTACTATAATTATATAATATGGAGAGAATGGATGAGATATTGAGATGCATATTTATATATGTAAAAAAAGACCACTTTATGTTTATCACCTCAATTATTTTTCATATTAATAAGATGTTATTAATTTTAGTATGGTAAGTAATATAGCTTTTTCCCAGTTACATAAGGGGAAAAAGGGGGGAATCTAGGAGCCAATTAAACTACAATGTATTGGCTCGTAAATATTAATTAAGTAGGGAGTGTTAATAAGACATAGAATATTTAAACACAATGAACAAAAAGAAAGCAAAATTAAACAAAGTTGGTCAGAAATTATAAACTTTGAATACAAAATTAAAAATAAAATAAAATTTCGCAATTTCTTTTAAATTTGATTCTCGGTACATATTCTCTTTAAGGAAGCCGTTAACAAAAATGAAAATAAAAAGCTGCAGCAAATAAAGAAAGAAACCCCGCACGCACTCAACAGTCAAAACTCTATCTCTACATTTTTTCCTTCCCTCTCTTTCTCTCTCTCTCTAGACTCCCGGCGGTGTCACCACCACCCCCACCACGGCAGATGGCGGAGCAACACAGCTGCTGCTCATGCTGCTTCAGCTTCATAATAACCATGGGCCTCACCGCCCTCTTCTTCTGGCTCTCCCTCCGTGTTGACCAACCAAAATTCTATCTCGAGTCAATTTACGTTCCTGCCCTCAACAGATCCCTTCCGTCAACAACAAAAAACGACACCGTTTTATTCAAAATAAAGTTCACGAACCCTAACAAAGACAAAGGGATCAAATACGACGCCGTTCGGGTCAACATCTCCGTCTTCCTCTCCCAAAATACCACGCGCCTACTCTCCAACTCCACCGCCGTCGCTCCTTTCTACCAAGGCCGCCAGAAGAAGGCGCATAAGCCTAGCTCTGCTTCCTTCGTCGGAAACCTCACGCCGGCGGCGGGGATGGACGGGAAGGTGTATTTCCGGGTGGATTTTGCGACCGCGGTGAAGTACAAGATCTTGTTTTGGTACACGAAGCGACACGGTATGTGGGGAGGGGCAAATGTGGAAATTAACAATGGGGGTGTGAAGGTGTATCCAAAACCGGTGAGGCTTGGCAACGAGCCACCGAGGATCGTGAACGGCGCACCGGTGTTCCGTGGAGGCTATCGTGCGCTTCTTCCGCTATTCCTAGCCGCGTGGATAATGCGCACTCGTTGACTTGACTTGACTTGACTTGACTTGACTTGACTAGTCTGTATTTTTATTGGAGGAATTATTTTAATTAATTTAATTTAGTTATTTATTTATTTTTAAAAAAGCAGTGAAACTTAAAGTTCACTGCCATTTTTTCCCCTCACGTAGACTCTATATTGTTTTATGGTGAATTCTATGGTGTAGCCAAAAAAAAATTTCTACACATGTATTAATGTGTTGTCCAAGTATATTAATGACAAGTGTCTAGAGTGAGGAAATTTAAAGACAATTTCTGAACCATTTCAGCAAGCTACAGTGTATTGTTCCCTTATGCATGTGCGCAGCTTAATTTGTAAAGTTGATTGAATTAGATTTGATTAGTGCTAATGTGACATGAGAATGGGCCTTGGTTAAAAATGATTGTTTTTGTTTTTCATAGAATTTTGTAAATTATGGGTTGGGCCAGTTAAGTTTATTTGAGCATTTAGTATTTTTTTACAAGAATAAGGCTTTGTTTATAAATATTATTGATTGGGCATTAATTTTTCGTTTTGGACTATGAGACATATAGGTAATGGATCTTGACTTTAGTCCAAGAAAGAATACAAAAAAGGACTGACATAAAAAAGAAAAGTTAAAACCAAAAAAAAAATATAAAGAAACATATTTGACGATAATTTATGAGTAGTTCTTAGTATATGGAGGAAATTATAGGGTACAGATCAAAATTTAAAGATGTGCTTATGTGGCAAAACTCAAACCACACATTCTAAAACCACATTTTTTACTTAAAACCATAATCCTTTACAAAGAAAAGCGTCACCTTATGGAAAAAAGTAAATTAGAAGATTTAAGAGAAGAAATAATTAAGTTATCAAAATTAATAGATCAAAAATTAATGATTTTAACTAATGTTAATGACACTGAATTCCTAAAATCAATACAAAATGATTTTTCTCAAAATCTTTATTTTACTATAAGTTTTATTGAAGGACTTCAAAAACCTGAAAAAACTTATTTTTCACACGGAATTTCTAAAAAATGTTACCATGGAAATGATTCTCCACATCTTTATCATACTTTTAACCCGCAATTAAATTCTATAGTAGATATGCTTGAAGAAATATTAGTATCCATAAAATTTCAAAGAAATAAGGAAAAAGAGAATCCCAAAGAAGAAAAATGTCAAAATATAATTAACATAACAGATTTAAAAGTAAAACCACCATTGAAATTATGAATATTGAAGAAAAATTAGAAGAAGTTACAATGCTTTTTAAACAATTAAAAATGGCTCAAGAAAATAATATTATGGAACATGGATTTCAAATAGAAGAAGAATTAGTAAATTCTGAAAATATAGAAAACGAAGAACACATCCTAGATTATTCAGGTGACGAAGAACCAACAATTCCAATACAAGTAAAAAATGAAGCTGAAACATCTAAGGATAATCAATCTCAATTTAAATGGGAAACAGGTTTCGATAATTATGCTTTTAAAAAAGGATTTATAAATAAAGATTCAAAATATACAAAAAATACTGTCAAAATACGTTCCTAAAATCCAGGAAATGGAAGGAGAAAGAATGCTTGACTTAGATTGTAAAAAGAATGAAAAAGAAATTTTCGAAAATTGGTTGAATTCCTTTTTATTAGAAGCCTTTACTAATCCAAAACTTAGTGAATTGTCTGGAAGAGATATTTGGAATTATATAGGGTTTCATACTAAAGGAACTATAAGAGATTATATGACATCAATAGAAAACCAAATAATAGAAGAATTAGCAACAAAAACAACAGCTTATGATAAGATATTATATATAATGATGATTCTATACAAAGAATTTTTTGGAAAAAATATTATAGATCATAGACAAGAAGTCTATGATAAAGAATATCAAGAAGCAAAAAACCATTTAGCTAATATTCAGATATATGATCTATGTAATGTGGAGTCTTATATATGTGAATATAGAATACATTATTACAAATTAAAAGAAGAAGATAAAAATCATTATCTTAGTATGTATATAACAAAACTTCCATATCCTGCTAATGAATTTATAATGGGAAGATTTATAAGAGAAATAAATAGAGGGACAATTGAAAATAATTTTGGTGGAGCAACCTCTGCAATAAGAGAGGAAATAAAAGAACGTTGTATGCAAGAAGCAACTCAAAAAAGATTTACAAATATAATTAGAATTTGCTGTCAGGATAATGAAGAGATACTCCAAAAATATGGGCTTAATAAAAATTTTCAAAGAAAAAAAATACCAATTTAGAAAAAGAAAATACTATCCAAACTGGAGAAAAAAGAGGTATTTTAGGAAAAGAGATAACAATAAAAACAAAAGACAAAAAAGTGACTATTGCCCGAATAAAAAAGAAAACTGTAAGTGTTGGTATTGCCAAGAAGAAGGACACTATGCAAATGAATGTCCGAAAAAGAAGGATAAAAAGGATCTTACTAAACAAATAGAAATTGCTAAGTCTTGTTTCATGGAACCTTTAGAAGAATATGATGATAACTTAGACTATATTTTTGAATATATCTCAGAAACAGACTCAGAGACTGAGTAATAATGCCACGTTTATTACTATAAAAATAACAGAAAAGTTTATAAATGCTTTTATAGATTCTGGAGCAACACAATGCTTTGCTAGTTCAAATATAAAACTTGATTGAAAAAAATTAAAGAAACCTTTAAGAGTTAGAATAGCTGACAAATCAATACATAAAATTGACCAAAAAGCAGAGATGGCTGAAATTTTTATTCAAAATTATAGGTTCATTGTTCCATCTATATATATGTTAGATTCTGGAATGGATTTTATCATAGGAAATAACTTTTTAAAGCTATATCATCCATTCATTCAAGAATTAACATATATAGTTTTAAAAGCTCCACACGATTCTTCAATAAATCAAAAATCAAAACGTATAAAAATACCAACTACTACTATAGATAAGATCTTAAAATTTAAAATATTTTCTATATTAGAAACATGTTATTTAAATTTATACTTTCAGATAAACATTCCAAAAAATAATCTTGAAATAAAGATAGAAGAACTTTTGGATGAAATCTGTGCTGAAAATCCTCTAGATATTAAAAATACAAATAACGAATTAGTAAGCATTAAATTAAAAGATTCTACAAAAGAGATAAATGTTCCAAATAAAATTCCTTATTCCGCAAGAGATAGAGAAGAGTTCTCATTAGAATGTAGAGATCTTTTGGAAAAATGAATTATAAGATTAAGTAAAAGTCCTCATGCGGCTCCAGCCTTTTATGTCGAAAACAATAATGAAATTAAAAGGGGAAAACGAAGAATGGTTATTAACTATAAGAAGATGAATGAAGCAACTATTGATGATTCTCATAAACTGCCAAGAAAAGATTCTATTCTAGAAAAAATCAAAGGAGCAACTTGGTTTTCATCTCTTGATGCAAAATCAGGATATTGGCAACTTCGTTTAGACGAAGAAACAAAGAAATTAACTGCTTTTACTTGCCCAACAAAAGAATCAACAAGTGTGTTGCTCTATGAATGGAATGTATTACCATTCGGATTAAAACAAGCCCCAGGTATTTATCAAAGATTTATGGAAGAAAATCTAAAAGAGTTAAATGAATTTGTTTTGGTATACATTGATGATATACTAATTTTTACAAAACAGGATAAAGAAGATCATTTTCAAAAATTATTAATAGTTTTAGAAAGATGTAAAGAAAAAGGATTAGTCCTGAGCAAAAAGAAAGCAAGAATAGCAAAACAAGAAATAGAGTTTCTTGGATTAATTCTATCCACTCAAGGAAAGCTAAAACTTCAACCAAATGTTCTAGAAAAGGTAAATTTATTTCCTAATAAAATAGAAGATAAAAAACAATTACAAGGATTTTTAGGGTGTATAAATTATATTTCTGATCAAGGATTTTTAAAGAATATAACGGAATACACTAAAAACTTATTTCCAAAAATAAGTACTAAAAAAGTATGGAAATGGGATGAAAAAGATAGTATGCAAATTCAAAGAATTAAAGAACTATGTGAAAAACTTCCAGAACTTTATATTCCAGAAGAAAATGACTACTTAATAGTAGAAACAGATGCTTCAGACATAACCTGGTCAGGATGTCTAAAAGCTAAGAAAGCTATAAAAAGTTTGGAACAAGAAAAAGAATCACTAGATTCTAAATATCCCCCAAAGGAATTACTTTGCAGGTATATTTCAGGGACTTTTACTCCAACAGAACAGATATATACTACTCATGAAAGGGAAACTCTAGCAGCAATTAAATCTCTTAAGAAATGGAAAATTGATTTACTACCCAAAGAATTTACATTAAGGACAGATTCAAATTACTTAACAGGTTTTATACGATATAACTTAAAAGTTGATTATAATCATGGACGATTGGTAAGATGGCAATTATTTTTGTTACAATATCCAATAAAAATTGAATATATTAAGGGTGACAAAAATGTTATTGCAGATACATTAACAAGAGAATGGAGTTCGTCTACAACGCATTAGATCAAGAAATTCAAAAATACGAACAAGAACTCGAAAAATGCAAGCATTGTCAGCAAATAAGGACACAGATCCAATCCCTCAAGAAGGCCATCGAAGCAATGAAATCAACACAACAACCAAAACCATCAGAGTTCAGCCAGCTAAGCGTGGTGGACAAATCAGGTGAAGAAAAAATTCCAAAAAATAAAACAATTGCTGAAATTATCAAAAAATCCACCCAAGATAAAAAATATTATGTAATTTATAATGGCCCCATGAAAGGAGTATATGATGCCTGGGAAAAAGCAGCACCATTTACACATCAATCAAGGATAATTCATAAAGGAGGATTTTTAACACTGGAAGAAGCAAAGGAATCCTTCAGGGAATATGAAGCTCTTCATCCAGAGCAAACTCTAAAAAGAGCAGATAAAGCTCTTCGGGCCGAGGGTTTTATGTCTTTCTTGTGCATGATGTTGGCATTGTGTTGTTTCGTATTATCTTTCTTATCTTTTTAGACATGCACTTGCATAAACTACATGCTTTGTTATATCTTCTCATTGCGCAACTTATGTGCAAATTTGAATTAATATGTTCCTTTTTTTGGTGTGTGTAACGTTTGCTGCGCCGTATCCTCGCCAAAGAGAGATTTTGTTCCCAGAGGAGCATTGCCAAGGAGACCGATGTGCCCTTTGGACTCTTAGACCACAACACGAGTTAGTGGACGACGTCAGTTCCTTTGATTCGCATTTCCATTGTCCTCTCTTCTTCATTATTTTTCTTGTATTTTGTTATCTTCAAACTAGGGCTTACTCTTTCATCCCCTTTAATCGTAGATCCTTAACCTATTGGTGAAAATGCTGACTGTGGAGCGCGGTGATGAGTCAGCATGGTGGCTACCCACAACATTTGCGGTAAGGCATGCTATTCCTGACAAACCTTTTCCATGCACTGTAATTACTTTCTTTATGGAGTTAATTGTATCAGGTGTATAACATTTTGGTCTAATTATTGCTTCAGCAACTGGCCCTTAACCCAACAACATACTGCAAGGACACATTGGAGTTCATTCGGACTCGTTACATGATTAAGAAAGCTGATAAAATAAAAAAGGCTAGTTGAACTGAGAACTCCATATTGTTATGTACTCTTGTATATGTATTATTCACTAACAAAGGGTCTACAATGTTCCTCCTACCATGTAGATTTACATCCCCCTCAATAAGGATAGGCATTGGTTTCTCATGATCGTTGACCTCGATTCGGGAGACCTTATCTACCTGGACTCTGCAAAGGACCCAGATGATCGGGCGCACAGAGTTCAGATGATGACATACGTTGTACGGTGCAAAATTTTTATCCCTTATGGACTATTCTATTCTTGGCGTGACGTCCAATGTCATTTATTCTCACATTGGGAAGTGGATGTAGGCTTTCTTCTTGGAGACAATGCTGACGGACAAGAGGTTTTATGAAAACCAAGCAAGTATCCCACCGCTGGTGTCGCGGTTCAATCTGAGAGAACCTCTTGTCACACAACAAAAGGACAAGTCGTAAGTTCTATTTGAAACGTAATTTAATTTCATCAACTTCGAAGAATACTTCATGGACACAAACTAATTTGTATTTCAAATTACTTTGGGTCTTCTTTTAACCAAAATGCAGAAAAGATTGCGGAGTCTTTGTAGCCCAATGGATGCAACTTTCCCATCTGTGGGGCACGTATGATATTCAGGTGAGCACTACACATTCATGGGAGAAAATAGCAACTATGACACCTTTGAAAGTCAATTTTTATACTTTGTTGTGTGATATGGTCACCAATGGTTTGCTCACTAATTTAGAGTGTCACTGACCTTACCCGGATGAGCCTAGCACTAGACATTTTCTTCTCAAAAGCCAACAAAAAGAGGGACGAAGTGGTGAAACTTGCTATTGATTATTGGGACAAGCATGATCAAAAATCCAGCACAACGAGAACGAAGTCGGCGAAGAAATCTGTCGCCGAAGTTGTTTCACTGGCCACCAGTAGCAGCCAAAGCATGACCATCTAATGTGTAGGGATTGCACGGTCATGTTCCACGCCGAATGATGCTTACGTAGGAGTACTTCTTTTTGGGACAAGTCACATGATGCATTTTGGTTAGATTGGGGGTGTATAATCATTCTAGAAATTGCTACACTTTGTGTTAGTATATATTACTATTGGAATCGGTCTTGATCAGCACAAGATCATGGATTCTGCTGTGTATCTTTTGGGAATTTGTGCGCTTCTCCTGATCATGGGCGTATGGGTCTGAGATTCTTTTGGGTATTTAATTACTAGCTATTTTTGGCACCAAACAACAAGGTTTAACCTTGTAACTTTGCTGTTTCAAATTGTTAAGATTTCACAACGTCCTGCGGATTAAGTAACTTCAACGAAGTGATTATGTTATCTGAAAGTAGCATTAGATTTTTAATTTTTTTAGATATTCAAACTTCACATATAACATGTCCAAAATTAAAAAATTGTTTTTATCATGTTGTTGACAAAACCCAAAATATAATGTGTATAACAGTTTTAATATAACTAGCATACCTTTATTGGAATAAGTAACATTATTTGATTCATTAGTTACTATGAATCTTAATTTTAAAAGGAAAAAGATTCGTGCAATGCACATTTAGAGATTTAGAATTATTTGCAGTAGTCATTAGCATGAAAAGGCAAAAAAAATTTTCTACTGATTAATTGAAATTATTGGATTATATTGTAATTCAGAGAACTTAATCCAGTACTGTAAAGACTAAATTGTATTAACAAAGGTTATTTAATTACATTTGTAGTTGTCACTTTTAGATGTTAACATAACTAAAACACCTTCATAATCAGTCGGTGGATTTGGGTTTTTGTCTTTGTTATTAAAAATAGCATTAGATCATAACTTGACCCTTGGGGGAAAAAAAATAAAAAACCAATATCTATCGGCTGGTGAATGAAAGTAAAGGCTATAATGATCTCTGCTTTCAGCAAGCAAAATTTTGCCATTGAAAGTCTGACGTAATTACAAAAAAAGCCAAATAATAAAACTCATGTACTTAGCATATTCAACTGCGCTGCACCTAAACAACATTGTTGCACAAAAAGCCAAAAAGAGTCTTTTAAACACCCACTGACTCCTGAGAAAAACAAACAAAATCACTAACTGAAGCATCACTGGGACTTCTCAATGCCATCTGAGCCTATTGTTGCATTCAGCGATTTCAGGAGATCTAGTACCTGCGAATCCCTTCAACCAATGAATAAATGGAACACGTCCCATCTAATTGATAAATATTATATGCAATCGAGGGGAGTACCTGTTGGTGATAGTCGCAACTGCCTACATCTGCAACAGATGCTAGAATCTCACTTTGTGCAGTTCCGACGATCCTCTCCCGAGTTCCCACGGGTTTTAATTCTGCCAAAACATTTTTCCCATCTCGTGAATACACCGATGCTGACCTCGGAGGCAGACTTGTTTCATGTACCCCCATAAAGTTCTGCAACATCAACCCAAATGATCATTCACCACAGTTAATTCAGATATGCTAGCTATAAAACAACTTCACACCCCAAAACATTATCTCATAATTTCATTCACTTAGCAGGCAAAAGTGATGCTAATTCTCCCAGCATAAGTAGTTGAGGGAGATATTCCCCACAATCCCATACAAAAAAGTATAATATATGTTTCATCCATACATTAAATCATGTCCCTCGAAGGTTCCTTTAACAAGAAATCAATCAAATGAAATGCTAAGGTGCACTATTGAGATTCCATATTAATAAATATACCCTAAACCTACAATTTTAAATTAGCATTCATGGGATTCTATAGAAAAAAAATACATGCCAGATTGTATATCAAATTACGTCCACATTCCCCACAACCCCATACAGAAACTGAGACATGTTCATCCAAACATTAAATTATGTCACTAGAAGGCCTAATTAAAAAATTATGCTGTAATAAGGAATTAAGAAAATGAAGGGCCAAGATGCAGTATTGAAATTCCATATTGAAAAATATATTCAAACCTGCATTTTTTCTAAAATTACATGAAATTCTGCAAAAAAAAAAAAAACCAAATTGTACTTAATAAAGCACGAACCTCATTGGCCCCTGGTATTTCGACAGATTCTTCATCCTCTTGCAGACCCCATTTGGATTGGTTTGGTACCCTATCAAGACATGTCCGCTTTGTGTGGCCGGTCCTTTTGCAGAACGTACATCTTCTCTTCTTTTCCTTTTTGCCTTTGGACCGTGGAGCACCTTTAGTTCTAACAACAACGGGATCCCGAATGTCCTCGTCCGCATTTGCTTTTCTTCCCTCATTCGGTTGACCAAGTATTGCATGGATGTCAGTACAAATTCCGCAAATTCCCTCCATTGCAGTCTTAAATACAGTTCGATTCTTTGAACCAAGGTATAACATCCACTGTGATGCCGCATGGAGTGACCTATGCCGTAATAGAAAACCTCTCTCGCTCAACATGTCGTCGGTCTTATCGCCGTACTCTTCAATTGCCTTGGCGTCCCTCCTCCACCGCTTCAAAATTAAACGATTTGGAATATCCTTTAAATGCTCGTGCTTCATGACAAAGAACATGTGTCTGCATGGAAAGCCCTCCTTCTCCCAGAATCGGCATCGACATTCCATTCTGGTCATGGTCCTATCAAATAAGGTAACAATGTTGTGGCCGGGATGACCACACTCTTCCATTGTGTATACCATTGTTGTGGAGACCCTCCTTTTACTCACAAAATTAACCGCTCCAACACCGTCAATCTCTTTCTTAACTAGTACAAAAATAGCTCTCGTGTAAACATCTGCAGCGCACCTCTCAATAGGATCCAGGCACGTTGTTAGAACAGGGGTGCTATATATTGAATTGAATTGTGCAACTAGCTCGTTGTTGCGGTATTCTCAGACTACTAACTCCAAATTTTGCACCAATTCCAAAATACTATGTCTTGAGTTCAAAAATTCCTTTATGTGAGAATTTATTCCCTCACACCTAGACGTTGTGCGATATCCAGCACAAAACTTGCCAGGAAGGTACGCATTACACCACATGTGCCTTTTTTCGTACATCTGGTTTGCCCAACATTTTTTGTGTAGACCAAATTTCTCAGAAGCTTCTTCCCATTCAAGTTCGAAGTCATCTACCTCCATGTCAGCATAAAGCCATTTACAGAATATCTCACGAAACATCTGCTCGCCTGCATTCGAGGTTACATTCTTCTGTAAGTGCCATGCACACAACCGATGAGTAGCTTCTGGAAACACTTTTTTGACTGCCACAATCATCACATCATCGCCATCAGTTACCACAACAGAAGGCTGCTTATTACACATCACCTCCAACAAATTCTCCAACATCCACGTATAACTTTTTATTGTTTCATCTAGCACCAATCCAAATCCGAATATCGTGGTTTGCTTATGATTGTTTGACCCAGAGAATATCACTAACGGGCGCTGGTACTTATTCTTCTTGTATGTCGAGTCAAAGGCGACCACATCCCCAAAATACTGATAGTCTACTCTGCAAGGTCCATCAGCCCAGAACATGTTCGCCAACATTCCATCCTTTGTAACATTATACCTAGCCTTTGACATTGGATCCGCCGCTGCCTTTCCCTCTAGATATATAATAGCGGCATTCGAGTCACCATTAATGACCTTGGCCCACCTCATGTGATCAATGTAGTTGTATGCATCCTTTTTTGTAAAGCCCAACAAAGAGTACCCTCCGGCAACCCCAGCCATGTAACCCAAAATCTTTGATGTCGAAACACCATACCCACGCATGCCATCTATGTTTGCCTTTGCAGCATCCGATATACGACGGAATTTCGGAATCATGTGCACCATCCTTCGAGGTGTCAGTTCATGATTGTGATCCAAGATTACTTTGCGAACCTTCCATGTTGAGTTTTCCCTATCCAGATAAATCAACAGCTTCGCCAAGCAATTAGTCCTTGTTTCAGGACGGTGTCCCCTTTTTCTATCCAACCTGTTCAAGTGTTTCTCATCTCTCAGTCCGGCCCTATTACAAAAAAACCTTCTTATCAAATTTCCTTCTTCATCCTTTCCATAATCACCCTTGCGCACGCCAAATCCATGACATCTGCCAAATTTACTGTAAAAATCATATGCTCTTTCCTCACTTCGAAAGACTTTTCTTATTATATCTTGTTCTGACAACCCGAATACATCAGCATAATCGGATGGATACTCATCCGATACTCCATTCATGCTGTCACCGCCGCATGCATCATCCAATTCCTCATCAGGCCTACACCCCTCATCCCTTTGGCTTCCTTCCATCGTGTCGCAACCCTTATTTCCTTTTGTGAATTTCATCTGATCAAAATCAATTGCAAGAACATAAAAACCAATTTCAAAGTCTTGGAAATCTGCTATACACTCATGCTGAAATTATTCTTAAGTGAAAACCACACAAACATGCTACTTCACAAATAGAAAAATTCAACTAACCATGCCACAACATTTATTAGCAAACCACTCATTACTCAACAGAACATTATCCATCCCCTTCAACCACACATCATTTTAATTTAATCATTCATATTTTAAAAGCTCCAGATAAAAAAGAAATCATGTTTTGATAGTCTAATTATTTTGTCTAGATTAAAAATATAAATGGTTTAATTATTTAAATATTATATATATTATGACACAACCAATTATGCAAGATACACATACAAACCTCACATACATTAACAATAAAGGAGTTTCCTAATGAATATTTAATTTAATCATTCATACTTTTCACGTTCCAAATAAAAAATCAATTAACCTTCCAAAGTCTAATCATTATGTCCAGGTTAGAAACATAAGTGCTTTAATTATTTAAATATATGACACAACCAAATAATATGTGGATACATTCAAATATATAGTGTTATTATGTGTAAATCTTCAGACATGGCAACCCATTATTTTGGAATGTATAAATAAAACAAATTTTGCAATATACACCCACAAATAACACATGCTTTAACACTAGAGGAAGAGGGGAATGACAAACCCTCTCTTTCGTCATTTTCAAAATAAATTAAAAAACAAAGACACAACTCAAATTAATAGTATGCATCCTTTAAGTTAAACCTTTTAACTTTTTCAAAACTTTATAACTTCAAAATATTTCTTCTTCCACCGATACATAATGGAAATCAATGCACACAAAGAATAAACAGAGTTCACAAGAAACACATACCTCCATTCCTTCGCCGCATACGAGATGGACAGCAGCTGAAAAAACCGGTCTCCCTCTCCCAACCCTCTGCAACGACAATGCCGAAATCCCCCAATTCCACTCCGATCTAGGCGGATGGTGAAACCACTTGCACCAACATTCAAAACCTGCAACAAAACCCTAAACCAAACCCACATAACATTTCCTTATCCCATAATGTCAAGCTGTTATTTTTTTTAACCAATGTTACCGTGTTTTACTTTTTTTTTGGGTTAGGATCCAGGACAACAAACAAGCTCAGACCACAGAAAACCAAATCCCACTATGGCAAAAATGAATCACACTGACAATTAAAAAGCCCAAACACCCCTAGCCCAATATCTTCTAAATTAATTACTCACGCTAAACTAAACTAATTAACATAATTTAGCATAGGTGATCACGTGCCAGTAGCAGAGAGAATGTTCTTTATGTCAGCTGCTTCTGCAATATTTGTCTTCAACCAACTTTTATTTAGACATTTGTCAAAATCTTAAAGTGACAGCAACAACATACATGTGTAGAAAAAAATTTTCCTTCTACACCCTAGATTTCACCTAATTATTTACTTTAGCGGTTAGTATTCATTTCACTGCCATTAGTTCTGTTCCCAGCCTGCATTCGTTGTCCACTATTACCTTATGTACTTGTATATTGCTATACATTAATGCGTGCAGTTTGACTAATCAATGACGGAGTGAAAATAGGAACTCTGGCATTAATCAATGGTGCTAAATCACAAGGAAGATTATTGGTGTAGTATTTGGTGTATGTTTTGTTGATACTTGATACTCAGTTGTAAGATGATTTGATAATGGTGACTTTGGTGTTATTCTCATCAATGTTGTTGATGGCAATGGCAATGCCAAAGTCATTCGATGAGTAAGAGGTTGGATAGTATATTGTGTTTGTAGTATGATCCCAATTTTGGTGATGCTGCTGCTGGATATTTCATTATTTTGGATGCAGTTACATTCATTATTAAATGTTGGAGTTCATCATTGACTGACATTCAAGGAATTGTAGGCCGTGATGAATAAATAGAAATAAGTTTTTAACTAAAAAATAAAATTTTAATTAGTTAATATTAATAAATTTTTTATTGTAAAATTATTTTTTGAAAAATTTGGATCTTTTAAAAGAATTAGTGTCTAAAATTAGGATTACGAATTTAAATTTTGGATATAAAGTTGATAATTTAGGATAAAAAAATTTAAAAATTTGTTGATATTATTAAGTAAAAAAATTAACTCTAATTAAATTCATTTCATTAACATGTCTCTCTTTGATAAACATTTCATGAACAATCTACTCTTACAATGCTCATTAGTCACACTTTTTCCCCCTCAAACTATCCTTACCCTCTCTCCAAAAAATTATTATTTGTTAAATACTTAGTTTTTAATCATTTTTATTTAACAAACTAGTTTTTAAATTTTTATTTCTTAGAAAATCGATATTTACTTAAATTTTTTTATACATAGATCAACTAATTTAAAAAAATAGAGATTTTTTAGGAGCATTTATATATATATATATATATATATATATATATATATATATATATATTAAAATAATAATAATAATTGATATGACCGTTATAACTCGTCCTTAATGTTATAACTCGGCAGTATACATTATAGATCAGTTATTAACAATGGGTATTAAAAGAAATATTGTAACATTGTAATATGTTATTACTCTCTATTAATGCGAATTATTGAGAGTATAATTGTCGATGCTTCATCCCAAAATATAAAAGGGAGGTAAAACGTTTATTTGACACATTGCATTCTGCAAAGCTTATCACTCACTTACTTACTTGAGCGTCGGAGTGCCTTTTACAAATACCCACCCCCTTGTTCTCTCATTGCCGACGTATACCTCATCCTGACAGAAAGCTTACAAGTATTCACCGACGGACAAGCTATATACTGGTCAACCTCTACAAGAACAATTGGCGCCATCTGTGGGGACTCAAAATAAAAACCCTTCTTTCTATAGGTCCCAAAACTCCCATACATGCTCATGACTGACCTACCTCCTCTCATACCATCCGAGCTTCTTCGAATGGTAACGGAATTACAACAGGTTAATCATTACATGGCAAAAGAAAATCAACGAATAGAAAATTAAATAGCCAAGCTAACCAATGCTCGGATTGAAAATAATGACAATGAGCGTCCAGAAGACGAAGAAGAACATTCTAATCCAATGCATATCTCGAAAACTCAACAACCAGAGGAAAACCAACAAAATGATGACGAGGACGAATTGGACAACGTTGTTGGTTCATTCATGGCCGATGTTATGAATTTCAAACTGCCTAGGAACATCACATTACCGCTCACATTGACTCTCGACGATGGCATGGGAGACCTAAAAAAACACATCAAGAAATTCCGATATATGATTATCGTAAACGGTGCTTCTGATCCTATTTTATGTTGTTGTTTTCCTACCTTTTTAGACGGCCCTGTACTTGATTGGTTTTCATCTTTACCTGCAGATTCAATTTCACGCTTTCAGGAGCTCGCCAAGCAATTCGAAGATCAGTTCACTGCATCTTCCATTTATTTACATGATTTCGACTATCTAAATACCATCAAGCAAGGGCAGCACAAAAGTTTAAAAAACTATATCACTCGCTTCACCAAAGTGGCAATGAGCATTCCAAACCTTCACCCCGAGGTGCACCTGCATGCTATAAAGAGTGGACTTTGCCCAGAAAAGTTCCAAGAAACCATCACAGCAGCCAAACCCAAAACCTTGTCCGAGTTCCGCAAAAAGGCTAAAGGTCAAATGGAACTTGAAGAGCTATGCTAAGCTCGGAAATCCAAAAAGAATCAAAACAGTAAAGACGACGACTAAGCCCAGGATAACAAGAAACCCTTCGAATCTCTAGATGGTACAATGCTACATAACTCTTGGAATATTTCTTCTTTAAAGTAATATTATAGCTAAAAGTCAGGGGCAGACTTGTACTTTTTTTCCTACTCACAAGATTTTTTTCAAAAAGGGTTTTGCTTGGAGAGATTTTAACGAGGTAAGCCTACCTGCACCTTTGTAAACAAAGGTCGTATAATAAATTATTATGACCCGAAAAAGGCCGATCTATATCTATTATCACTATTTTTTGATCTATATCTATTATCTCTATTTTTTATTTATATCTATTATCCTTGTTTCTGTTTTTTGATCTATATCTATTATTCCTATTTTCTGATCTATATCTATTATCTCTGTTTTCTTATCTATATCTATTATCTCTGTTTTCTTATCTATATCTATTATCTCTATTTTCATATCTATATTAATCATTATCAGGTTTATATCAATCAGATCTATATCAATTATTATTAGATTTATATCAGTCATTGTCAGATCTGTATCAATTATCATCAGATCTCTATCAACTATCTTTCGAAATATGACTATCAACAGTCAACAAATTCAATCAAATATCAAACAAGAACAAACACTTATTCATTCGCGATAACTGTTCAATTCAAAGTCGCATCGTTTACACATGTACAATCAAACCCAATTATCAATAAAATCACCAAACAAAGGTGAACTAACGCGATATTCTCGCCTAACCAATTCACTTCTATCAAACCCGTCTCAGCAACAGGAACCAATACATCAATGGCAATCTAAAACAAGTCATTGTCTAACTTAGTTATCAAATAAAGATGAGATATTCTCGCTCTACTATCACATCCCTAACAAACATAAAGAACCAACATACCAACGGCAACTATTGCTTAAATCAAATATCAATCTATCAATTACTCAGATATCTATCAAGTCAAATTCATACAGTCCAAACCAAATCAAATCTCACTAACACTATCCTCATCAACAAATAGTGAACCCCGAATCCTCACATTTTCACTTACCCAGTTATAAGAGCTGTGATTCTCAACTTTATATTTTTTTTCCTTACCTACAATTCTTTCATAAAAATGAAAAGAAGAAGAAGAAACAGTGGCAGTAACACAAACTAACCTCTTTTACTCATGTCTTTAAGACTCCAAAATACTTCAATAAGAAAGCAATGTTGCCTTTTTGAATCCTTTTAGGATTTCAAACATAAACCAAATGCCACATTTAATGAAACTATTTAGTTCCATGAAAAACCCTAACCGTTGCATCTATTAAATCAACAATTTAAAATTACATTGAAAAAAACCAAAGGCACAATCATTGACAAGACTACTACACTTTTGAATACACGTTAACTTCAAATCACGTCTGAAATTCAAATTATTTTATTCCTTGTTTTAATAAAGTAAGTTGACTTGGGGACTCCATACCTATAACTCATACCGCCGAGTTATAACTAAAAAATCTCAACTTGCTTTATCAAAATATAGCCAGGCTAAACTTGGGGGCTGTGATATGGCCGTTATAACTCGTCCTTATTGCTATAACTCAGCAGTATACGTTATAGATCAGTTATGTGATATGGCTGTTATAACTCGTCCTTAATGCTATAACTCAGCAGTATACGTTATAGATCAGTTATCAATAATGGGCACCAAAAGAAATATTGTAACGCCCTGATATGCTATTACTCTCCATTAATGCAAATTATTGAGAGTATAACTGCCGATACTTCATCCCGAAATATAAAAAGGAGGTAAAACATTTATTTGACACATTGCATTCTACAAAGCTTATTACTCACTTACTTAGTTGAGCGTCGGAGTGCCTTTTGCAGGTATCCACCCCCTTGTTCTCTCATTGCCGACGTATACCTTATCCTGACGGAAAGCTTACTAGTATTCACTAGTGGACGAGCTATACACCAGTCAACCTCTACAAAAACAATAATTAATTTGGAACAAATAACACAAATAAAATAATTGATTTACACGAATGCAACAATCTAAAACTGGTTACATCCGTGTCCTAGTTCTATTCTATATAAACCGCTACTGCTACCATGTTTTACCATTTGAACATAAATTGCGGCCCTCTTGCAGCAATTTACGAAGAACACCAACTGAACATAAACCGCGACCCTTGTATCGGTTTATGAATAACACAAACTGGCCATAAAACCTGGCACCCCTATAGCGGTTTATGAATAACACCAAATGCATATAAACTGCGACACCCTTTAGCGGTTTAGGAAGGAGAAGAACTCTGCATAATCTGCGAGACCCAAGAAAGATATTTACACTATTGACATATCTATAACAACCTAAGATATAGCACCAATTGCAATTCTCCGGCAACGGTGCCAAAAACATGATGAGATAATTAGTGTTGATCTAGAATTTCTCAGAATAGAATCTCTTCGTTGCAAGTATAGCCAAATCAACAATTAACTCCCAACATCAAAATTTAATTTTTCAAATACAAATATTAAACCGAGAGTAATGAAACCTCAGGTCGTTCTCCCTAGGAATGCAATTGAAGTGTCACACTTTCGGTTGTGAGGAAAAGAGATTTTGAAATTAAAGAACAAAATATTAAAAGAACAAAGAAATAAAAGAACCAAGAGATGATCAAAATTGATATGAATGTAAGTAAAAAGGGAAATAAGATCAAAACTAGTGAAAATGCTAGATATGCATAAAGAGCCTTGACTTGGGAATGAGATTCCAAGGAATTCTATCATTGCCATAACCACAACTATGGTAATTATAATGTGTCAATCTTGCTTAGTTAACTTCTAACATCGAGGAGTAGGTCAAGCAAGTATAATTGAACTTGATCCATAAGTCTTAGCTAACTTACCAAATTAATTAGTAAAAAGCTAGCTTCAATGGACACAAGAGTCAACTAACTACCCAATAATTACCATTAAATGTCGGACATCATGACTCTAGTATCCTAGGAACTCAAATCCCAAGCCAAGGTGTGAAAATCTACTCAAAATCTAAAGTTGGCTTTTTTACAAACACCTTGTGGGTATAAAAGCAAAACATGAAAAATTGCAGAGGAAAATGGAAAACTATAACCAACTATTCACAAAATCAACAATAGAAACTCAATCAAGAATATATAAACCATAAAAGACAAAATTCATCAATCAAAACTTCGAGAACTCAAAATTGAAAATATTAACAAAGTACTTGAACCAAAAGAAAATGAAAGTAAAGATAATTAAAGAGAAATTTAAGAAGTACTTATAAAAGATGAGCAAAATCCAAAATCAAAGCTTGCTATAAAATGCTACAATGGAGATGGAAATAAAACCATAAGAGAGAATTCTCTACTCTACACTACTCCAACTCCTAAAACTATGAAAAATTGTAAAAATAAAGTTCTAAGTCCTAATGAAAGCTAATTCCTTCATATGTGTTGATATCCCCTTCATATAGCACTTCAATTTGGCTTTAGCACACTCAAAATTGGACCAAGAGAGCCCCAAAATCGTGAGCCACGTGCTTCATTAATGAATCCACATGCAGGAACCTGTGTGTACGCACAGATGTGTGCGTACTGCGTACGCACACTTCGTAGAAAATTCACTTGTGCGTACGCACAGATGGTTGTGCGCACGCACACTAGCCGATTTCCTTCTTGTGCGCACGCACACTTGACTGTGTGCTTCCTCTTTGTTTTCTTCATGTGTTCTCCTTTTTGTACATGCTTCCTTCCACTTTTGCCTAGCCATTCATGCCTAATTGACCTGAAATCACTCACAAAACACATCACGGCATCGAATGGCATAAAAGTGGAATTAAAATGATTAATTTAAGCATAAAAACGCATGTTTTCACATTTAGGTTCACTTTAGGGATCAAACACAAAAGTATGTTATTTTGGTGATTAAGTGTGAGTTTATATGATGAAATATATCCAAATCAAACCAAAATATCTCAGTAAATATGGACTCATTAACGCTCTAGGAGGTTGACAGCCACTGTCGTCGGCTCTCAGTGCAGCCTTGATTGCCTGTGATCTGTCAGAAATAATCAACAGGCCGTCTGATGGGTTACATGTCGTTTCAAATTGGTAAGGAAGAAAGACTAGGACTAAATACTCTCAGATTCAACAATTACAAAAGTAACAGGAAGAATGTTGCTGTTACTGTCTTGTGTTACTGTAATAAGCAAAACACTACCATATTTGCCATACAGGTGGTTGCCATCGACAGAGACGAATGACTTACAATGCTTGAATGCCTCCACACAGGTAGGAAATGCCCACATAGTACGGTACGGCCTTGAACTCACATATTGTTCGGGGATAACAACTCTGCAATGCTTGTAGCAACCTAGGCACCTTATTATATAACTCCTCCCAATCGCTATATATTTGCGCAATTGCCTTTTGCTTCACCATCTAGACATTTCTATACGAGGGTTTGAAGTGATAGCTTTGCCTAACTGCACCTTGTAATACAGGGATGCTGACGGATAGGTTAGACTGTATCAATGGCATGATGACACGACAGATGAGACTGCTGTCCAACTGTCGATGGTTCTGAGACATGGTTGGTGCTAAACACGTGTGCACTATTCCAATCACACATTCACCACCACTAAACATTTTGGCTTATTTTTCGGAAGAAAAACGGAAGAGAGGAAGAAGTGAGATATTCGTGAAGAATATAAATGGTTACGCATTCTTTTATAGCTAATAAAAATTTGTCGTAATGTATCTCTTTACACTGTAAGTGTCATAATTATTCACGTATCCCGTTTACAGTATAAACCAAATAAAAATGCACGTATCTCGTTTATACTGTAAACGAGATAAGGCACGAAACACTAGACATGTTTATAGTATCTCATTTCGTGTCTTATCTCGTTTACAGTATAAATGAGATACGTACATTCTTATTTCATATACATTGTAAATTAAATAAGAGATACGGTGCATTTTGATAAAAATGCTATAAATTGTATATTTTGAAAAATAAAATATTTATTTATTTATTTAATCTAATTTTTGTTTTTTTTAAGCGAAATATGATATAAAATTAATTTATCTAACAAAATAAAAATTTAAAAACTAATTTAATAATTAAATTTTGTTGCAACTAAAGTATTCAACAATAAATTTTTTGGAAATTGCATTGGAGCATTACTATTGGATATTGATAAATAATAAATTAGAGAAATTGATAGAAATTTCCAAAAATTCTATTACTGCTTGATTTTGTTTTCATATCAGTGGTGTGCTGCAAAATAGTCGCGTTCTCTTCACTGCGGCAAGAAGCACAATTTCCATTTGCCCGTGTTCTTCAAAAGTGCCGTGAAAAAATGCGCCATTCATATTTCTCCTACGTTAGAAATCTAAGCCGATTCCGTTCACGTTCACGTTCTGCTGCATACTCTTCCTTCTTTTCGGAATTCGATGGAGATTCTACACTCGCAAGCCTCAAGCTTAAACAATCCCCTGCTTCAGGTAATTTTGCACTCTCTTGTTTTTAGGGGTGTTGTGTTTTCTGAAGCTGAATGAGCTAAATTTAGAGTTTTGTTGCGGAATTCGTTGATGGGTAGTGTTTTTTCAGTCTAAAAATTTATTTGTTGTGTTTTTGAATATTTTGGTGCAGATGATTCTTCTAATGTGGCGTTTAAGAAAATTTCTTCTATTTACTACGGTAAGTGTTTGATGAAATTCCTGTGAGAAACTGAGAATGTATGTTATCGGTCAATTGGTGTATTGTTCAAGTGCTGAGCTTGTCTTCTCTTTTTACCTTTCCTAAAAGGTTATTTGTTGTATTGTTTTGTACTGTCAGGTGATAGTATCTCGGTCAAGAAACCCATGTCTAAGAGAAATGATAATGCAGAAGAGTCCCAAAGTCAGCCAGGAATATCATGGCTTTCAAACATATATAACAATAATTTATTATTACAACGGAAAGTACATTCTCGCAAAAAGAAACAGAAACACTTGTTTGAATTTTCCCAAGAGAACCGTTTTAATAGGTTGGTTAGAATTTGTGCAAAGGTACTTGGACCGGAGGCTACCATTGCATTGTTTGGTAAAGTTGGACGAGATCCAGGTATCAAAGGGTACAATGCACTGATAGAAATGTGCATAGAAAAGGCTAGGGAAAGTAGTGACGAAGACATAGTGATAGAAGAGTTGGGGAAGGTTTTCCATCTTTTTAAATTGATGGGTGAACGAGGATTTCGGCTAGAAGAGCAATCATATCGTCCACTTCTTTTGTATACTATTGACATGTGTATGGTTGAAGAGTTTCATTTTTTCTGTGATGCTATCAAAGACCAGAATGCCAGTTTAATTACCAGACTCGGTTACTACGAAATGATGTTGTGGTTAAGAGTTAATAATGAAGAAAAGATTCAAGAAATCTGTAATCTCATTGCAGAGAATGATGGTGAAGAAATTTCTGATTTACGAGGTGGGTGGATATGCTTTTCTCCCTCATATGCATTGGTTTGTCATAATTTGTTTCATAGAAGCTGTGTTCAAACATCTAGCTTTGGATTATTTGTAGCAGATGTTGACATTTGCAGTTTCATTTAATGAGACTGTGAATTTTAAGTGACATGGTCAGTGGTCAATTACTTCAGAAATGAATGTTAAGTGACAAGGTGTCGCTGCTGGTTCTGCACATCGTTGTTAAATAATGATAGAAAATTCTGTTTTGTGTAGCACCTTAAAATGGAAACTTACTTTATTCAACTTATGTTGCAGAAAATTATTTCTTGGCTCTTTGTGAGAGTGAGCGGAAGAAGGAGATATTGGAGCTATTGGAAATCATAGACATAAAAAAGCTTTCATCTGTAGAATCTGTAGAAAAGATATTTCAGGCATTAGGAAGGCATCAACTGGAACCTGTTGCGGAGAACTTCCTTTTGGACTTCAAAACAAGTGGTATGATTACAATATTTATCTTCTCATCACCTATTTGGATTTTGCTAGACATCAAACTATGTTTCTGCTTGCAAAAAAGGAAAACAAATTGCATATGATATAGCTGTTGTATCTCTTGAATTATGTTACTTAAGTCTTTCGAATTTGGCTCCTCTAAAGCATAGGGGTCAAAACTGCAGAACTATAGCTTCTGATGAAAAACTCAGTGGTCTGAGATTTCATAATCAGCAAGCACATGCAAAACTGATCATACATTCTGCATTTTACCCTTTATATTACACAAGGTACTCTAGAGGAACAAAATCCCAAGCATTATATGTATAAATGGACATATATTAAGATTGCAGGTTTCTTTTTTCTTTGTCAATTATTAATGTACTGAATATTGGTTTTTTTAATATAACACCAATGAGCTAAGTCATATTGTGATTCTGCTGAAGAATTGAGGATTGAATTCCTCTATAAATCTTAATTGGTGTATATCTTGTACTGAGATTCTTATGCATTGCAGATTATGAAACAAATAATATTACAAACTTCATTGCAAGTTATGCTGTTAGCATCCCAGATTTATCGGTAAGAAAATTCTTGCATATGTCATTGATAATTTCCTCAAGTCCATGATACCATCAAGCGCTTTCCTTCATCCATTTTTCTTCCTCTAAACATATATCGCCAGTTTTACATTTTCATGATACTTCAGATTACAATGATGATAGAACTTTTATGAAACCCATTTAAATTTCTTTTAGCATACCTAAATTATGATTTTTTTTTGTTAACTTATTTTTAATTGTCAATAAAAATGGAACTCCTCACAGAGGCATTTACAGGCTTGTAGCCTATTATACACAGCATATCGAGATGAATTCCCTGCTATAACTGGAATTTGTATGTTTTTGAACTAACAAAGATAATGATTGAGAGTTGATACTCACACCTCAGCTATGGTTAGAAGCCAATACGGTATTTACAATAAATCAGTAATTGTAGCTCTTCATTTACTTTGCTGGACATGGTTCTTTATCTTTTTTCGTTCATTCTTGTTAATCTTTTTATTTCATTCTAGGTTGTGCAAATTTGGTGTATGGAATAAACTTCTTCAAAGTGGCTTTTACTGTAGATTTATTTTGGAGACATTCAACGCTGCATTTTATTTAATAATTTCCCCTTGTTCTATTTAGCAATTCATTCGTAACTGTTGTGTGATTTTACTTCATTGTGTTTGTATATTAAACACTCCATAATTGCATGTGCATTTTTTAACACAATGATAAAATGGTACTAGTGCTTTTTTGTGAATATTTGGCATAATAATTGTACATTGTAGTTATTGTTGTGGACTTTTATGTGTGTTTGTGTGCATTCTCATATTTATTGTTGGTATTGTGAAGGTTGAGAATGTCATTACAAAATTCAAGGATTTGCACCAAACACTTGAAGTGTCACCTTCATCCTCATCATATGAGAAGCTAATTTTACATTGCTGTACGTTGCGCGAGGTATGACCATATGATTTTTGCACTTTCTGTAAGAGGAAATTAGAAAGTCCAAAAACACAAGCAATTGAAAGTGAACCCACCCCATATCTTTACCATTTAGTGGTTGACAAACATGGTGTGGCCATGTTATTTATCTTAAAATATGTATTTTTATTTAATGGAAAGAAACATAAATTCACAGAAACAAGTAAATTAAGCACTTTTTTCTATTATTGTGATCACAATGACATTGCTGGTACTTTCCTCTTCTGTGATTGCATAATTCCTCTTTTCATTATCTTATCCAATATGCAAATTCACAATAAAAGTCCATGATGTGTCAATTTCTCTCAAGTGAATTTTTGAGATTAGTGATTTTTGTTTCTAATGCAGGTGCGTGTAGCTCTTGATATTGTTGGTGAAATGTGTGAAGGGGGCTTGACTTTATCAAATGAGATGTTACAGTCCATATTACAAACTTGTGAGGAAACATCTGAATATAATTTGGTATGACCCATCATCCATGTAATCACTCTCTTCTTTCTTCATTCTCTCATAATTTGTGTTTTCACATGTTCCATCGATTTTCTCCGATGTACGTAAACTTTTGACCTTTAAGCTTATTGTTTCGTTGTGTTATGTCTATATCTTTGACTTAGAAAGTTTTGATGTTACTGTAAAGTGAAGATCCAGTAAAGATCATAATAATAAATAATTACTCTATCTTCTTCCGGTCCTGCACTGTATGTTCTTATTCAAGCTTGAAGGGAAGGTGAAATATAGCTTCTTCAGTCTTCACCATTTTGTCTTAAAATTTATATTGGCATTAATTGGATTCTTTTCCTCTTGGCCATGAAGTTCTAATATCATGTCAAGGAATCAGTAGACTTAAAAGCTTAGTATATTACGCGAAGATCCAAGAATAGTTTTGTCTCTATGCTCTATATCACAAATTTTGTCTTTCTTGCAATTGTCTAGTGCAGAGAGGTTGCTTAGAATTGCCAGCTCATCTTTTGGATGACATAGCTTGCTCTACCCGCCTTTACCTTTTGGAAAAAACAGTGACGTAATTTTTCTTTTGTTCTTTTGCCATTAAGTAAGGATGCTTCAATTTGAAATTATTTTGCACCTCTATTCTTTTTGCATTCATCTCTTCCATTAATTTTTTTCTCTTTTTTAATAAAAACGAAAGGTAAGTGATAGAAACAGGTTTGTTTGTCCCTTTTAAGCTAGTTTAGCAGGTTTAGGAGCAGTTGTGCTTGGCCTAGCTGCTGCCTATAAAATACTAGGGGTTAGTTAATTTTTAGTCAATTAGAAAATTCTGTTCAGTTTGTTAGTTCAGGAGAAGAAAATTCTCTCCAGAGTTGGTTAGACCCAACAGTGTATTTCAATAAGGAGTTGTGATTTACAATCCCTAGTTCATCAATAAAATCCCCTATTTTCTGCTAGATCTCAGTTCCTGTCAGTACGCAATATATGTAGAGCTGGAATCAATTATTCTATAACATCTTGGATAGTTTACTGTTCTCACATGTAATTTGTTTTATTCTTTGGTGTATTCTCAAATAAAGGTTCATCGGATCTTCTCTACAATACGCCAGTACAATCTGGAGACAAATGATAAGACATTCAGATGTATGATAGACTTGTTCTTGAAGATGAAAGACGTAAGTTGTACCCATTCATTTTCATTCTTGTGCTTTATTGTTCACCAGTCTTTTACTGATTTTATCTTCATCTTGCTAAGTATCCACTGTAGCTGTATTTTAGTGAGTTGCAGTGAAATTTAGAACGTCGTTGATGTTATTTTATTTCATGATGCAGCTTGAAGGTGCATATAGAATGCTCGATGAAATGGGGGAACTGAATTTGAAACCATCAGCTAGCATGTACAATACCATAATGGCAGAATGTTTTAGAGAGGTGATGTTTCTTTAATGCCTCTGTTCTATACTTAATATGCTTTTTGTGGTTTTGCAATCAGATTAGAATGCTTTCATTGAACCTAAAAAAATGGTTTCATTGAACCTTTGTTGTTATTTTTTCGTTTTGTTATTTTAAATAGTTAAAGGTTATGGACATGAGTATATGGCACAAATCTTTGAGCAGGGTCATTCCTACTCTTGGGCTTTGGGCAAAGAGAAATTTTACCAAACTTCACTCTGGGCAATCCTTTGCATACAAATGATTTGTCATGAGTTGAAATATGGCTGCTGATAATGGATATAGTTTTGACAAGTTTGAAATGCTGAGAAGTCCTTCCAAAATGTATTTGAATCAACATCTATCCTACTTCAGCATTAATGCATTCCTTTTCTCACCATTTTGCTGAAGTTTTTCAGAAAAACACGAGTGATGGGGTCAGGGTCCTTGAGCACATGCAAAATGCTGATGTAATGCCTGATTCAGAGACTTTTAGCTACCTGATTAGCAACTCTGAAACTGAAGAGGATGTAGTCATGGTAAGTTGGGATTTATAACCTCGTAATAAACCATTTCAGTCATTTTTTTATCTTCGATTCTGTGTGTGTTCAGAAGTTTCTAATATTTCTTATGTTCTTTCTTCTAATAATAACTCAGACTATAAGATTGCATGCTTCAATATTTTTATCTAAGAAATTTACTATCCCGATAGAGACACATGAATGCTCTTTATATCTAATATGTTTTCTAATGCATGCATCTCTTTTGGGTTTGATGCGTGAACATTGCACATTGCATAGGCTTATCTTGCATTTCGCATGTTTAACTTTTGTCTACATGATTTTACTAATAAGTGCTTGTTATATAAAAAATTTATCTTAGTTCTTATAATTTTTTTTATTTTGGATTCGATAAAATATAAAAATTATCTATTTTTTATTAGCTTACTTTTTGAGTATTATTGTGACAGTAAGTTATATTTTTATGCTTCATATCATAAAAAATACTATAAAATAATATAAATAAGTTATTCTAATAACTTTGTTATATGCATTTAAAACATATTCATGAATAAAATATATAAAATATAATTGTTTTAATGAATTTACTTAATATGTTATTAATATAATATCATGAGAAAAATAAATAAATTTTAAAATAATTTACTTTCATGTATGTATTATAATATATAAAGATTTTTTTAGTTATTATAAATATTAAAGTATTTTTATATGATAATAGGTGTAAAAATGAAGAGAAAAAATATTTAAAAAGAGAAAAAAAGTTTAAATGTTTAAAGATTTGGAAATTTATTTAATCGAAAAGTGATTGGCAATAATATTTTTCTCAATTTATGGATTGTTACTTGTTTTTTAGTTTAATAATTTAATTATTTATTTAAGATAATTACTTACTCTATTTTTCAAATAAAATTATATAATATATAATAACTTTATTTAATTAAAATTGTTAACTTTGTTCAAAAAAGTTTGGTTTCCCCCCCACCCCCCACCCCCACCGGGATCCGTCCCTGATACTGTCTTCAACCATCTCCACCAACAGCTTAAGCTCTTGTGTTGAGGCACGAGTGGTTTTTATATTTTTAATGGGGTTTAGTTTGATTTCTATGTTATTAGAAAATAATTGCACCACAGAAAATAATCTGTTTGGATATGCCTACATTATCGGAGCTACATAAAATTAGTTTTAACTTAGGTATGCCATTTTGATAAGCTGTCTATGGATGAATGCTTACAAATGTATGTTCAACTTTATGCTTGTAGTATTATAAAGAACTGAAGGAATCTGGAATCAAACCTACAAAGCAAATTTTCATGGCCCTTATAAATGCTTATGCTGCTTGTGGACAGTTGGAGAAAGCAAAACAGGTAAGGGTGCAAGCAGCGTATGCTGCTGCTTGAGCTATCTATCATTTTCTTGAAAGACAAGTAACCTTTATTGTGACTAACTAATCCTCCATTGTAGGTAGTGTTAGATCCATTGATACCACAGAAGAACTTGAACCAAATCAAGTGTGTGCTTGTTTCAGTTCTTGCAGCACATGGGCAACTGTCTGAAGCTATTCATTATTACGAGGAAATCAAGAAAGCTGGACATAATTTGGAGCCAAAAGATATTATGAGTCTCATTGTAAGGTTTTGAACATATTTTCGGCTTTATAAAATTTTTAACTTAATATGATTCATAATCAAGGAATTCAACATCCATAGGAGAAGGCTCGGTCCAATGTAGAGTTGGACAGGTTGCTTCTTCTACTTGAGGAATTAAATGATACAGATTATTGGAATGGAGCTTGCTGCAGAATCATCTTGTATTGTATTTGGAACAAGGATATAAGGTTCCATCTTTCTATTCCCACTTTTTTGAAGTTTTTTTCACCAGAAATGCATTCTATAGTTTACTTATGCTCACTATATTTTGTGTCAGTTCTGCTGTCAACTTGTGTAAGCTCCTCAAGAATAAGTACCAAAGCAACGAACTGGTTACAGAAGCTCTCTGCGATAAGCACCACAGCGATGAATTGGTTATGAAAGTTCTCTTTGATAAGGTTCGCCTTTGCTTCCTTCCCTAAAAATATTCCTAATCATACTCCTATTACTATAAAAGAAAGTATTAAAAACAGTAGAATTTTTTTGTCTCGGAATCTCAAAAAACAACCAATGCTTCCCTTAGTAAAGTAAATCATTTATCTTTTCTATTGTGTGTCATTATTGTATTCACAACAATTGTGTCTGTATTTGTATAGGTGTTCTCTCTCATCGACGGGTCAGAGTCGAGCCATTTGCAAGCGTGCCTCGAACTGCTTTCTGAAATCAAGGATAAGCTAGGCCTTGTGCCTCCAAAGGAATATCATGATTCTCTGCTAAGTGCTCATGCCAAAACCTCTGAATTACATAATGCTAACTGAACGAAACATTGAGCTAGACTAAGAAGGGTGAGTAGGTGAAGTACTCTTCAGTCTTCACTTGAGTTCCTATTAATAGGGGCATTATATCCAAATGTGTACAAATAACTCACAAATTTTGGGGTTGAGGTGATAGATAGGTAGGTCTTTTCTAAAAGGGCTGTTCCAGAATTCAAGCATCTGATATAGCAGCTAAAGTAGGCATGAAGTTGCGGTGTACTAACATTTTTCTCTCTTTTCTTTGTTAATATAATATCAGAAAAATATTAATCATACTATGTTTATTTTTTATGATGTACTTATGAGTAATTTTGAAACTTGCACTGAATATGCAAGTTGATAGGGGGCATCTATAACAATAGTCGGATAAAGTGGAAACTGGAAAGTGCGCTGCATTTTGAAGAAAAGAATTGCAGTTAAAATCTTAAAAGAAAATCATTGTTTATTGTTGTGATCATTTGTTACTGCAACAATGCTCAGGCGCGGTAGATTTTTATAAAAACCAAAATTTGCACAACAAATTTGGCCATCAAAATTGTTACACTCAGCTATAACAATTTTCACAATTTTTTAATCCATAGCTAAGCATGTTGTTATATTTTCCAGTTGAAAGTACATGTATCTTCTTCTAGGAACTAGTTTTGTTAACAGAATTTTTTTCCATCCATATTATTCAAAACCGAGACTTTTGCTCAAGGGGAATTAAGTTTGTATTACTTGAATCAGATAACTAAATATATGCTAAAAAAAGAAAAAGAAAAACATTTTAAGAGTGTGAAAACTATGTGTATACCTAAAGAACGATGAAATCGTAATACAGTTATGCACAAGTTTACGTTAGGATCTTAGCAATATTTTGCTTCTTTTAAGTGCTAATATCCAGTAATCTATAGAAGTTGCACCAATATATATCAGAAAATTATATTAGATGTTTTCAATGATCATCTAAAATTTAATTTGGTCCAGATTTTAAAAAAGTTTTAATTTTATCAGTTACATTTCTAAAGCATTTCAAATTTCTAAAACAAGAATATCAAATGAGTACTTCAAAAAAAAAAGTCAGTCAAGAATTTATCTACATCAATTTCATGTAAACCTTAATTACACCAACAAAGTTACATTCCCATCATGAAAGAATCTGAATCTGATTCAAAATGAGTAAGCAACAAGAATGGCTTGCCTGCACCTAGCCTTAGCCTGTTTGAGCCTCTCATCCAATGTCTCTTCCTTCACAGAAGCCTTCACCATTGCCAAATCCATTTCCATCAGCTTCAACACTCTGAACAACTCAGTCACCATTCTCTCTTCCACTTTCCCTTCATCCATCAGTATCTCT
Source organism: Arachis stenosperma (assembly GCF_014773155.1). NCBI lineage: Eukaryota > Viridiplantae > Streptophyta > Magnoliopsida > Fabales > Fabaceae > Arachis > Arachis stenosperma. The sequence continues at coordinate 37,015,442 of NC_080384.1, forward strand.
GCCTCCTCCCTCGCCCTCTCGGCCACAATCTCCCCGGCCTTCGCTAGCAACTCGGTCGACCCGAATTCCTTCCCCATTAGCTCCTCTAGCTTCTCCAAGAAATCAGCTATGACATAACCTATTGGCAGCTCTAAATTAATCTCTTTTGTCCTCTTCCAACCAACCTCAAAATTCGGTGGCTCGGCCTGTGATATTTCAGTTTTAGGCCTTCTTTGCCTCACTATTTCGGATCTTCTCCTCTTCTCTATGGGAAATGTCTCTGGACTGTTGACTGTGCTAGAATTAGGATCTTGGGTTGGAAATTCTTCATTAGAATCATCATTGGAATAATCACTAGCTGCATAATTGGTGCTTAATGCATTATTGTTATTATTATTATTGGTGCAGTTGATAGAGAAGTGCTTTCTTGGTTGGATTTGAATATTGGAATTCTCTATAAATGGTCTATGTGAATAGAGATGGTTTTGGTTTTGGTTTGGATGATGAGAATGAGAAGTAGGATATGATGAGAGAAACTGGAGGATCGTGGAAGCCATTGCTACTAGTTTTTGAATGAAGCAAAGTGAAATAAAGATTAAAGATAAGGCTCTTTTGGCTTTTATATCTGGTTGGTTTGGTTTCTATGATGATTTTGTTGTAGCTTTTCATTTGTGTCAGATAATACAGTTAAATTTTGTAGTCCAATAAGCATAGAGTACTATGCTAAATATCACATGAGGAAGGAACATTTCACTTTTTATATAAAGATTAATAAATTTTCCATTAGTTGCTTTTTTATTCCTAATTGCTTTTTATATTTTGAGTAATATCCAAATCAATTTAAAGGATAACAAATTTTAATTATTAAATTAGTCTCTAATATTTTATTTTGTTAGATAAATTAATCTTTATATTAAATTTTGGTTAAAAATATCGACAAATGAATCATTATCATTGTAATAAAAATATAATAGTCTCTAAAATTTTTTAAAATTTTCATATCATTCTTTTTATAATAATTTGATGTGAATATCAATTTTTTCAATAAAATAAAAAATTAAAATATTTGCCTAAAATTTTTTTAGAGACTAATTCTAAAAATTATTATGTTTTTTACTTTTTACATTCTCTTTATCTGACTTTTATATATTTCTAACACATATATAATCATTTAATATATTTATATTTATATAATTTATGATATAATAAATAATGTAATCTAAATCTACTATTTTATGCATATAGCGTTACTAAATTAAAGTCCAAATCTACTATTTCATGCATATAACGTTACTAAATTTGATATTTGTGTAGTAAATATAGTTGGAAAATGCATGAACTAATACTTTTAGTGTAAAAAAGAGAAGAGTTTATTGATTTAAGTAAAGCAAAAATAAAAAAATATTAATCACCTAAAAACCTCTTAAAAAATAACTTACAAGGTATATAAAACAAATTTATAAAATAGTTTCTAAATACTAAAGAAAATATAATATCTCTAAGATATGATAAGATTATAGTAAGTGGCAAAACTGAATAAAAAAAAAGTCTTATACAAAAAATTGTTAAAAGTTAAAACTAATTAAAAAAAGGAAGTATTGTCTCGAATTTAATTTTAATATACTGATAATATAAAATATTTTATTAATACGTGTTTTTTAGATAGCCAATCACATTATTAATAAAAAATAATTATTTTTATTAATATAATATTATTTAATTAAATATACATTAAACTTAATTTAAATTGTGCATCAAAATTAAATTTTTAGAACAAAGGGAAGAAATTATGAAACAAAAGTAAAAGCTGTTATTTTTTACAGTGACGGGGAGAGTGGGAAAGAAACAAAAGAAGCGAATTTTGGTGTTTGAAGAGAAGAAGAAAAAATGGCGAAGGTTTTTGGTTTGGGGAGTGAGCCAGTGGTGGGTTCACTAACTCCATCGAAGAAGAGAGATTACAGAGTCACCAACCGCCTCCAAGAGGGTAAACGCCCTCTATACGCCGTCGTTTTCAACTTCATCGATTCCCGCTACCTCAACGTTTTTGCCACTGTTGGCGGCAATAGGGTTTTCTTCTCTCACTCTCTATCTTCTACTCTTTTTTTCGTTTAATTGTTATTTTCTAAAAGAAAAAATTTGAATCAGCGGTTTAAGATTAAGACTAGGTCTTTTAACTTTTATTCTTGTCATTGCTGTTAGATTCTGTAAAATTTTGTAACTTTTCACTTTTGTTATCCTAAATTCCTAATTATGGTTGAAACCATAGCATGAGCTTATTATCTTAATCTTCATTTGGTTTATTCATTTATTTATTTATTTTGGGCAGATTACGGTTTATCAGTGTCTTGAAGGAGGAGTTATCGCTGTTTTGCAATCTTATGTTGATGAGGATGTAAGTCCAACACTGTTTTTTTCCCTGACATTTTATTATTTGTTTTGAAGAATTTAATTGTGTTTCAGCTTTGAGGTGTGTTTTTTAAAAATTAAATTTTAAGGAAGTTTGAAATTGTTATTGGAAAAATGCTTCAAATTTCATCTGTTATGTTGACCAGAAGGATGAATCCTTTTACACAGTGAGCTGGGCAAGCAATGTTGATGGTGCCCCATTTCTGGTGGCTGGAGGAATCAATGGCGTAATCCGAGTCATAGATACTGGTTCTGAGAGGATATACAAGGTATACCACACCTTTCGAGGGTTGGTTTATTCTTTTTTACATACAATAGACCACAATAATGATGGTTGTTTGATTTTATATTTAGTGTTAGTTGTTAGTTCACAGTTATGTAGGAAGCATTGGGATGCTGAATGTCTTGAAAATGATTTCTTTTATTCATATGATTCTTGACGCAGTGCTGTTTTTTCATTAGAGCTTTGTTGGGCATGGAGACTCCATAAACGAAATCAGGACCCAAGCATTGAAGTCATCGCTTGTGATCTCTGCAAGCAAAGTGAGTAGCTTTCTTTTGTATAAAATTTTGATGGTAAGAGTAATGGTTTCCTTTCAACCATTAACATGTAAATTTGATTAGGATGAATCTGTCCGGTTATGGAATGTTCATACTGGAATATGCATTCTGATATTTGCCGGGGCTGGAGGGCATCGTAATGAAGTTTTGAGCGTTGTAAGTGCATTCATATGTATGCAATGTATTTCTCTATACTTTCTTGCTTAATTAGTAGTTCTTTATCTTAGTTCTTTATTGTAGTTCTTTATCTTTTTGCTTTTTATAGGACTTTCATCCATCAGATATATACAAAATTGCTAGCTGTGGCATGGATAACACTGTAAAGATATGGTCGATGAAGGGTAAGAGTATATTTCCATGCCATTATTTTATTAAACCTGGATATATACGATCTGTGTAAAGCAATCTCTCATCTATGCTTGTCAGCAAAACAGAATGGTGTGTACCAATTGTAATTAAATATTATTGTCTTTCTCATTTAAGTGATCCCGGCTTTTATTCTGGTGCAGAGTTCTGGACCTATGTGGAAAAGTCATTCACATGGACAGATCTTCCATCTAAGTTTCCCACAAAATATGTGCAGTTTCCTGTAAGTAAATTTTTTTTTGTAGAAGTACATACATATATGGGATCTTTTCTAATAGTAATTCTTTTCAGGTATTCAATGCTTCAGTTCATTCAAATTATGTCGACTGTAATAGGTGGCTGGGTGATTTTATCCTCTCAAAGGTGAGTAATCACATTTTCCAGAGTTATTCTACTTCCCTGTGGCAACCAAAGATTGCATTTTTGGCTTCCTTCACATGTTATAAAATGATCTTTGTGAAACCAAATACTAGTAAAAGAAAATGTTCAACGGTATTTCTGAAACTCCTTACCAAATCCTATAAAACTTGGTTTTCAACTGAACCACAATGCTCAAGAGTTTTATAATATTCTTCGAACTCAACTACATTTCATATTTACTAATATTATTCCCTTTATATTACATAAATTTATCTACCGATTCTGAAATTAATGGATTATATTGCATTTCCAGAGTGTTGATAATGAAATTGTCTTGTGGGAGCCTAAAGTGAAGGAACAAACTCCAGGAGAGGTTTGTTAGAATTATTATCTTGTTTTATTTCATTTTAATTTAGACTTTTCTTTTTTTAATTTCAGTAATTATTTGCAGATACAGTTTCAATTTTTTAAGTTGAAAGCATTTGTTTTTGTTGTTTAGGGTGTAGTTGACATTCTCCAGAAATACCCTGTTCCTGAGTGTGATATCTGGTTCATCAAGTTTTCTTGTGATTTCCATTACAATCAAGCTGCAATAGGTAATAACTAACTGCAATTTCTTCTTAAGTCATTTTGTTTTCTTCTTGTAACTGTGTATTAGATACATCATTTGCTACATTTATTTACAATTCTCATTTCCTTTTGGCTTTGCCAGGTAACAGGGAAGGGAAGATTTTTGTTTGGGAATTGCAGTCAAGTCCGCCAGTTCTTATCGCAAGGTTTGTTTATCATGTTATAATGATGAGACATGTTTTTATCTTAGAAAGTTTTTTTATGCTCAATTCATCACCTTTTCCAGGTTGTCGCATCCTCAATCGAAATCTCCAATCCGGCAAACTGCTGTGTCTTTTGATGGAAGGTAAATGCCATATTCTTATGTTGTTGCTCTTTTGGTGGAAGGTATTATCTTCTCCCCTATGTTTCTTTTCTCAAGCAGTTCCTTCTGTTATGTTGCAGTATTATTTTGAGTTGCTGTGAGGATGGCACGATATGGCGCTGGGACGATGTTACAAACGTGCCACCAGCTTAGCTTAGCCTCCATGACTGGTTTGGCCAGTCGTCGGAAAATAATTATTTTAGGAACATTGTTATTATTTGTTGTTGAGTTTGGAAACTTATATGATGATCAAACATTATTAAAATATAAATTAGGAAATTATTAAAATTATCATTAAGTGTTTTATTTAATAATTTTCAATAGGTTAGTTTGATGATTTTTGTTCAAGTGTGTAGGAAGTAAATTAGTTTTCTATATTGGGTTAAAATGCAAACAAACCCAATTTGATTATTGAATGACCAGTCTTACACAAAAATTATTTCATAAATAGTGGCTGAATATTAAAAGAAAAAGAGATCCAAAGAGGCCCAAGTAGTGAGAGCCTAGTTTGGTTATTAAACATGTTTAGCCCAAAATTAATTGTTCACTTCAAGTGCTTAAAAGGCAAAGAAATTTAAAGTGGTCCAAGGATTTTAAAAGCATGTTTCGTTGTTTCATGCCTTGTTATTTTCAACTCAATTAATTTTATTCCTTGGTAACTAAAAGTTTGACATGTGACTTTATGCATGGTTATTTTTAACTCAATTAACTTTATTTCTTGGTAACTAAAAATCTTGGTAACTAAAAGTCTGATACCAAAAATCAATTCAATTCAATTTATTTGCATTGGAAGTTTCACGGTTACGTAGTCCCTTCGTGGAATGGAATTTAATATTCAATTAGATTAATTACTTGCATTGATAACAAGAAAGAGAAAATTCAAATTAATTTGATTGCTTTTAAAGTTCCACACATTACTATGCATAGGAGAATGAAAGTGACATTTAATTTGGTTTAATTGTATTCATTGCTTCCAGAGTTTTCTTTTTTTCTTCTCTTTTTTGTTTTCAGATTGTCACTTCCATCAGAGATGAAGATGGAAGAAGCCATCAGAGATAATCACAGAGAAGCTATGAACAAGTAAGCGGCCAAGGTGATGATGACTCTTGCAAAAAGAATATCTACATTATGGTGTGGTTAGTATTTTTTTTTTCACTAAAGGTAAGAAGTGGAGAAGAAGCTTCAAGATCACCATACTTAAAAAGGAAGCAATCCGATTCGGTCAGAGAAAAAGGTCTCTGAGGTGAGGCTCGTTTCTACTTTTTGTTCATCCATCACAGAAGATAGTTACTGTAGCTACGTGAGGGAAGAAGCAAAAATGGAACAGATGTAGCTGTCAAGGATCAAGGGTTCATCAAGGGTCAGAAATCCTTTTTGGAGACCAAGTCACGATGGAAGACTCAGATTGATGAAGCTTGATGAAAAGGGATGAGAGAGAGGTACATGCATGTTGGTTTTGCTTTCGGTTTACCTCTCTCCTCTCTCTGTCCGAACCGATTTTAGTGTTGAAGAAGAAGAAGTTGGCTTGGTTGAACCATTTTAACCTTGGAAGCTTCTCCTTCTATAATAAGGGTGAACGGCCAAGAGTTGAAGTAAGGAGTGAGAGCACACGTTCGAGTTCCCATAGCTCTTTGAGCTGTTTATTCTTCTCCTTCATGGTTTTCATTGAATATTTCTTTTTCTCAATGAGTCTGTCTGTATTTCATTGGTAAAAGGCAAAATGTGAAGTTTTGTAAGAAAAAACCAATGAGTGAAAAATACAAAGTTAAAGAAAAAGTCATTATTATCTCAAAAATTCTTTGTATGTATTTCTATTTTGTTGTCATGATCCTGAGGAGATCCCCTGCAAGTTGGGTTAGCACATAACATGAATTGGAGAATAGATTCTGGACTTGTTTCGGATAAGAAATGTAGTACCTAAGGAAGAATTGGTGTTTGTAATAAGTTGATTAAAGTATTCTATCATGAATTGTCCTTTAATAACTCCTCTTATTATTCTTCTTTGCTGTGCACTACACACCTGGTTGTTGTAAGTTTGTAACTGGTATGTATCAATTAGCATTGAATATCGTTAAAAAATTGTGTATATATAACGTTCAAATCTGGAATTTTCTCCTGCCTCATTAAACTGCCAAGGCCTTTGAGAACTACCTTTTTTACGTTGAATTTTTTGCTACATTTTTAAGGGAACAAAATTTTTATACCAAGAGACAAAACTTTGTTATACCAACGAGACGAAGCTTAATTTCTGCCTCACTGATACAACACCCAACAAGAGTTTGCAATTTTGTATACTATATACACAAGAATCATATCCTATGTAAATTAAATCTCGTAACTTAAAATTGTACATCAACAAAAGGTACAGGGCCTTTAAAGTTGATTCCTCAACTGCATCAATAGGCCCTGCATGGTCTCAATCTTTTGACTTAGTTTGACAATGGTACGGTGCTGAGTGGAAGAAGAGTCCGAAGTACCAACATGAGTGATTAGTTCACTGAGTTTAGCCTGTGACTCTACCACCACTTCCTCAAGCTGAGTTAATGTCTCTTCCATGGTTTTGTGTGGTCCTTCATTAACCCCGCTTGGTAAGGGAGAATGTCCTCTATTACCAACAACACTACCATCTTTGGTAACCTTTTCAGAAGAGAAAATCTTGTCAATGCCCTCGCTTCCTGCAAGTCACCGTACCATGTTTAGAATATTAGAAAACTACTACAAATAACTATACCATTGTTGGTACCATTACTAGAAACAGTAGAAACTACCTGCAAATCATCATAACATTATTGGTTATAATTTGTCCGAGTATACAGTTATTTAGTTAGAAACAAAGGGAGTAGGAAAAGTAAGCACAAATGTATAGCCAGAGGATCAATAAGCTATACAATCAACCAAAGCTAGAAGGCCTAGAGAGTGATAACGTTGTATCATAGTTTTCCATTGATTTGCCGAGCATTCTAAGTATCATACATGACATGATCACTAGTTGTCATCAATGAACCAACCACTTGGATTCATGAAACCTTGCTTCAAATCACTATCCATTACCTATATATTTAGTTTACTGAAGACTATAACATAACAATAATAAATAGGAATTAAAAGAACAAGATATGTCCGATGAAAATTAATTCAGAAACATTAGAAACTGGAAAGCATACCTAGGTTACCAAGTTGATCTATTACAGCCTGACCAACAGAACCTTCCAGCTTAAGCAGCCGCAAAACTCCAGCAGTGATTCGGCCAATTGAATCAATTTCAGATTTGCACAGCAAAGTGAGGTGCTGAAGCTCATCCTTGGTTACTGCTGCTTCAATCTGCAAGGTACAATCATCATCAAACGCAACATTCATGAGACAATGACCTATATCTAACTATGAAATTCCCATTACCGGTTGTTTAACAGCGAACTTTATATCTTCCACTTCCCAATTCACTATTTCATCAGTGTTGTCCTCACATAATATCAAGCGAACTTCAAGACCAACTCCCTCAGTTGTGTTACTATTTTCTTTATCCCCGTTTGCAATTAACATTGATGGAGGATTGCCCTTTTGGATATGAGGCTTTAATATTCGTAGCCCTTCAATTCCTACCTGTAAGTGCAAGCTCAATAAGGTAAGGTGTATGAAAAGGGTAAGACATATCTGGATGATAGACAAGAAACAGAAAAGAGATACACGTAGAAAACCAATCAGTAAGGATATTGAATTTTATCATTCTCAAAGGAGAAGGAAAATTCTTAATTCTGCAGTAATTTGGAGAAAAATTTACACAAACAGATTGCATTAAATCTTTGAAACTCAGAAGGAAGCTTTTTCTACCGTAACAAGCTCTATTGGATTTTGTTTTATCCGCCGCAATTGTGCTTTGCCATCCAGAACCTTCTTTGGGCTACTTTTTGCATTTACTCGTAAACCACGGAAAGTTGTGTGCCAACACCTCTCTTCTCTGTCGACAACCTCAAGACTGGAGAACCACCACTGTTCAGCCATCTGATCTGCACCTTCAAGAGCAAATAACCAGTCTCTCAATTCTATAGTTACATCCACGTCATCTGGCTTCTTCAGGTGTGGAAAACTGATTTCCTCCCCTTGTCTCATACTTTCAGCTAGCAAAAAGTTCAGCAAGTCAGAAATGTATACTTAGCAAAATTAGTTTATGCAACACAGAACAAATCTATTTTATGTAATACGCAAATATAGCAACTAGAAAAAATCAGGTGAAATTGCTTCATACCATCTTCTGAATTATCAACCATGAGAGGTGTTGTCTTAAAAAGTTTTGATAAGGGTCCTTTTTGTAAGTTTTCCAACCCTTTTGAAAGGCCTGTCCCAGGGCCTCCATCAGGTCCAAGTATTCCAAATCTATGCAGGAGGGCTTCAGCATAGTTCATTCCTCCACCAAGTCGAACACCAGAAACAGAAGCTGACACATTTAAACTATGAGACTCCATATCTTGCTCGTTTAGCGGAATGACATGAACCATACTGATGTCTAGAAAAGGGATTGAATGAGCATTTCCATTCATTGGATGTTTCTTATTCTTATCTACCCAAAAAACAGCTCTTAGATGAGGATATCCATTATCACTTGGTGAGGGAACATTTTCGCTAGGACTCAAGAATGATCCATTTTCACATGGTAAGTGCCCCTCAGCATCCACACAATCTATCTGGACACTCTCCCACCGTAAAGTAGATGAAACAACAATAGCCCCTCCAAGGGTTTTATGGGCGGCATTAATGAATAGATCATCTCCGATAAACTGTACTAAAGGCATTCCCTCAACATTCACCGAAGACTCTAGAAATCTAAGTTGGAGGTCCTTTACTGTTAAACTCACAGCAGTGTCACTGGGAACCTTGTCCATCAGCTTTCCACTAAAAGACTTGTCTCTAATGTCCTCTAATTGTTTCCTTTTCCCAACCATAGCTATTTTCTCACTAACTCGCCCAAAATAACCATAGACGTCCAGGACAAAAAATAATTGTTCAACAGAAGTGTTGGATAGATACTGGCCACAAGCAACTCCAACCCTGACAATACCCCCTGAAGGAGGAATATGTAACAGTGGACTGCCATCAGCAGTTGCCATAGCTACTTCAATGCAAGCATCTTTGAGATCAACACATCTCAACAGTCCTCCAGTTTGTCCAAGGTAATTTTGAAGTTTGATTTTGTCATTACATGCCTCCAGGGACAAAGTAAGCTGCGATGCTCTGGCAGTCCACTTCTTCTGGCTAGCATCGATCGGTTGACCTTCCCAAAGACTAAAACAAGCAGGATCCTTTTCAAGGTTCAGCATTCTTAGTTTCAATGAGGGTGAATCAGAAAAGAAAAGGTTTTCAATATGGAGTCTTGCTCCAGTGAAGGAGGTCTGAACTGTATTATTATCCATGTAGATTTTAGAAATATCAGTTTCAATGTTGTCTAGTGGAACTGTAAGGTCAAGCCCCTTGAGACTGAAAATAAAAGATTTTATTGAGAAGTCCGGTAGAATGTCACCAGGACTGACAACAATACCATCAGCTAAGAATGAGGATATCCTTAGGCATGTTTCCTCCTGAAGATGAACCTGAACAAATATACAAAGATCATCAAACATATAATTGACCAAAAAAAAAAAGACAAAAAAGATGCACTATACATCTGTAACAAGTTTATTGAAAGATGATGCACATACCATAAGAGGCTGACAATCAATAACTGTCTGAGAAGCAAAGGATGGTGGAAGTGGCGAAGGCATGACTTGAAGTGCATGGAGGCATATTAGAGGGATTCCCTCAATCACTTGCCACTGCTGTTCTCCTAGAGGGTATATTGGAGGGCAAAAGCTTCTAGCTGCCAAAAGAAAGGATTTAAAAACCAGTTGTTAAGCATTGGTAAAGTGGTATATTATTTTCAAGAAACGTGTTCATAACTTAATACCAAATTCAGGCACATGGAAAGCATCTTTTGTGACAGCTTGCATCGATGGTTGCACTAGTGTACACTGCGGAGATGAATAGATGTCCCTGCATTCCAATGATAACAAGCAACCTAGTTACATTGTTACGTTATAGTGATTAGTACAGTCAACTTAGGAAGGAAAACAGATTATTGTGCCATTAAAACTATCAAAAGCCACCAAAATGATTGATCAACTAGAACATATGAGAAACCCTTATTTTCTTTCCTCTCTTCTTGTCAATTTGCATTAACTGCTCAGGATTTAATGCAGGATCTAACCATGAAAGTGGTTTTATGGACAGAGCACAAAGGCACAAACCTTAAAATTATTCCACCAATTGTAATCTTGGTCAAGTTATTGTCATTCTCTCCTTCAGAAAGACTGGCCTGCAAAAGTACGTGAAACAGTACAACTCACTGATAGCCTGATAACATTGCACAATAAGGGGAAATAACATGGCAATATGACATCTTAAAAGCATGTGACATCTTAACCTTTGCAGCATACATACACCCATAGCATGAATCATCCAGAGAATATAAGGAGCTTTCTTTTCTTACCTTTCTCTAAGAATGATTAGCTGTAGTTGTAGTTATAAGAAATAAACTTACCACACTAAAATCACATTGGCAAAACAAATATAGCAGCTACAATTTTGAATTCCTTTTGTTTACTTGTTTGTTTCTGCATAGTGCATACCTTGTTACTAATGGAGCCTCCAAAGACCCCCTCGCCCCCCCCCCCCCCCCCCCCCAAAACACATAAAAAAAACACGCAAAGAAAAAAGGAAAAAAAAGCACAGATATAAATTAAAAAAAAATAATCGAAGGGAAATATTCTGTCCTATGTTTTTATATTTGCTTTTGATATAACCAATTCTATCCTTCCCTCTAGACAAGGCTAAGGTGTTGTCAGTTTATCACCAACACTCATAATTGAGGAGTAATATGGGACAAGTACCCAAGAAAGAATAATGGGGGAAAGAATAGTAAGATTATGTAAAGAAAAATAAAATGAATATGAAAATAAAGCATTACCCGAGAGAAAAAGAGGGACTGCAGCAAAAGCTCAAGCTGGAATTCTGCAAGTTATTGTCATTGGTTGGATCATTTATTAACTCTATGAATTTGACTATATAATTGAAAGAGGTTTAAATTTATCTAAAAAGAAAGCTATGTGGCTAGCAACAAACCAGTATCTTTAATGCAAAGAAATATATGATCTACAACAATCGAGACCAGAGAACGCCCAGCAGCTTCAGTTGATCGCTGCTATGATTCAATTACAGAAACACTCAAAGGATGTCAAAATGAAACAATATTTTTATCGAAAGGAAACTACTGAGGATGGGTATTCTGAAACACTAAAAAGTTAAAAAACAGTGTGAAACCTGCTGAGTCTTTAAATCAACATCGCCCCTGTTTAGACAGACATATAATCCTGTCATAAAGCGGAGAAGTGCGCGTAGCCCTGCTCGTACATGTTGTAGTAACTCATGTCAGTGATGTCACAATGATGCCATGTGTATCAATTCAATGTGGATACAAGAAACATTACATGTGCCCTTTTACTTACCAGGTTCACTTAGTGCAGGGCAAACAGCTTCATTGATGTGCAACTGAACCTCAAGCCCAAGTGGACTGTTCAAGTCAGTTCTCTGAACTGTTATCTGGCAGTTATAAATTCCAGCTATATTTCATGACTCAAAACATTCAAACATAAAACAGATGTTTATAAAATTAGTTGTAGGAACTATATTTACATATGCTTCTCCTGATATTCCTTCAATAAAACGCTCTCCTCCAAAGAATACTCGCTTTGCACCATCATCATCTCTCAGGTTTGATCCCTCTTCAGAGATGCCTAATGCAGCATCCGCGAACATGTCAGGATGAGGCAAAAGATCAATAGACAAAGATTCCCATTCTAGTTTCTGAGAAAGAAAAAAGAAAAACATGTATGAATTATTAGATGGTAATGCCAATAAAAGCAACATAACATCCACAACCTTGAGAGTATAGCTAAAAATATAATTGCTTTTTATGAACCATTCTTTTTATTTTTCAATAAAACTTATCGGAACTATGTATTCTAATCATATAACTAAATGACAACTGTAAAATAAGCAAAATGAAAGAAATAAAAGCAAATCAATACAGATTACACATATAAGCATATTAAAACTAGAGAAGGAGGTAATTACTTTGAAGACATATATATATTTCTTGTTACTGGAGAATTCCCGTGCTTCCTTAAGATTTACAACCTGTAAAGGCAAATCTTTCAATAAAATGCCATATGCAAGGGTGTCAGATTTTTAAGCCTGGGTTTCAACAAATACCTGCCAGCTTTCATTTGTGGTATACAGCGAAAGGTTATGTATTGTGATAGATGCCATTGGTGGTGCCCTATAAATAGATTTCAGGGAAAACTTAAAAACATAGTACTTGAGCCAAACATAAAGTGAAATTCTTTAGGTTTATACTTAAAAAATACTTGATAGACCCGTCAGAGACTAAGATGTCCACGTCAGTTTCAATTTCAATTTCAATTCATTCCAAATCATAACAGTTGATAGGGTTGGTAGAGCACAAATAAACCAAATTATGAGCATCAAGAAACAAGAATTTACCATGTTGCTCCCACTTTTCGACGCGTGCCCCCACCACCACGAGTTTCAAGTAACAGATTAACTGTGTGAATTTGTATAGTCATGCCATCAGAAATCTGAAACCGTCAGTAACTCTATCAATGAGTAACATTTTCAAATGAAAAATGTCTTTGCATGACAAGTAATTGGTCATCGCTATGAAACTACCAAATCTATGGAAAGGAATGCTATAAGCTGAATCACAATTCAATCAACCTTACACTAAATCCTTATCATATTCATCTCTCATTGTAAAACAACCAGTCCCCATTGGCAATAACAGCAACGGAAACAAATATAGTAAAAAATAAACTGAAAGAGAGTAAAGTGACAAGTGTCACAAACCTTATCAGCAAAACCATAACCACTACCCTTCGAGGTGGCAGCCGATGAAGTGGCACTGCACATAAACCAAGCTTAGTGAATAAGCATTGAAAAACAGCATAAGCATCCATCAACGCACAAAAATAAAATCAAGTAACAAGTTTAATTCACCTGTTGCTACTACTAACAGATGCATCAAAATCAGAATTCTCCTCCAGAACTAGATCAAGCCGATCAATTTGCACAATGATCGGCTCTACTTGCACATTACTCACGGAAGGAAGCTGAAAAAGAAAAGAAGAGAATTGGTTAATAATATTAACAAATTTAGAGTTAAAAAATGAATAAATCGCAGCGGAGAGAAAGAGGATTGAAGAAGGTTAACCATGATGTCCAATTTGGCAACTTTAGCGGTGGAAACGTTAAGCGCAGGTGGCAAGGCCAAGCTGGAATGCAAGGCATCACCATCGATATCTAAATTGGAGAGACTTAAAGTGCGGCCTTGAAGCTTGAACTGGTCTCTGGAGAAGGATTTGAGCCAATACTTGAGTGTGTACTCTAGTGCACGAGCTAGTATTGACTCCATTGTAAGACAAGCTACTTCTCAGTTCAGAATTTCAGATCAAGATCATGGAAGGAACTTGGGGACTCTGAATAACAATCGTTTGATTCCTTGACACCTTCTTTGTTTGTTAGGGGTGGTGATTTGAGAGAGAGAGCACGTGCGCGGCACGTGAGAAGATAACAGCAGAGGACCTGTGTCGGTCTGAATTCTGAAATTGCAACTGCGCACCTCTTCTTCTTCTGTCCTTTTCTTTTCGTTTCTTTTCTTTTCTATGCTCTTCTGTTCTCTTTCTATGTGCTGTGAACAATGGTTCCTCACGTCCTCTCCTAATTGGGAAAATACGCAAAATATGTTTTAACTGAGTTTAATTATGCTTAAATATATAATTTCTATGTAAACTTTTTTATCTTAATTTAATGATAAATAAAAAAATTAATTTTGATACCCTATTCAGTTTTATAGGTACATATAATTATGTAATATCTTACATTGATGATGACATGATGTGAGATAAAAAAAAGATATAATTAAATAATTAGAAAATATTTTATATTATTTACGTATTAAAATTAAATTTATTAAAATATTATTTTTATAATTATATTAGAGGTATGATAAAATTAGTTTTTGGGAATTAGCTTTTTAGATTCTTGTCATAAATGTTAAAGGATTTTAATAAAATGAATATTAGTTAAAATAATTTTTAAATAGATAATTACTAAAAAAATAATATTAGATTATAATATTATCTTTTTAAGTATATTTAATTTTTTTATATTTTTTTAGTATATTTTTTGTATAATATTTTTTTAGTATTCTATTTTAATATGCTATAATTTTTTATTATTATAATAAAATTAATATTTATTTATTAAATTAAAAATAACATAAAAATTGATAACTTTTTAAGTATTTTTTTATAATAAAAATTAATATTTATTTATTAAATTAAAAATAACAAATTATAGTATTTTTTAAGTATTCTTAATAATTTTATTTTTATTATTGTTTTGGATTCTAACTTTTATCAGTTATATTTTTATTATAACGTATGATTAACTTTTTATTTAATTTATCATTTGTAATAGAAACAATAATACATATTATAAAAAATTAGAATACTATTGAAATTAATAAAAACAGAAGATAAGTTAGGTGAACGTAAAAGTTGTAACTTCTTGTTTCAGGTGAAAGCGTCTTTAAAATAGAGAATCACATTTGCGTGTTGAATAGAAGAAGTTACCAAACACAAAAAAAAATAGAGAAACTCAAACATATTTTTATCTTTTTTAATGTATTTGCCAAATACATTTAAATTTGATTGAAAAAAAAAAACACAAGAAATTAAATTAATATACAAGTGTGTGTTATATTCTGATTTTAATAATAAGTTTTGATGATGACAAAATTCAAATCCATTGAATAAGAGAAATATAATGACCAATAATTTCTTAAATAGAATTAGATTAACTAATTTTTTTTAAGTGAAAAAATATAAAATATAGTTTGCAACACAATTCATTGGCGCCGCTACTATATCAACCCAATTAGTGTCTACCATAGTTGATGTGCTCCAATTCCCGGGTGCTAAATTAGAAGTGGCCATTTAGCCGTGGTTAGTCTTGCATTGGGAAGTCAGACTTCATTTTCTATGTGCAGTCTATTCTTTTTCTACGTTAACTTTTATTTTGCTGTCTTCATTCTTAAATTGAGGTTTTTCCATTTCGCATGAGTTGCAATTTGCAAATGAGATGATCATACGTATTTTCATCTCAATTTTATTTCTGGTGTATTTTGGAAATTAATTATTTTTGTTTATTTATTTAAATAAAATAACCTATTATCAAAATAAAAAGTATTATTATTTCTTATTAATTATTCGTTGATTAATTTATTGAGATTTATAAATAACAAACATGAAATTAGTTAGAATAATAAATATCTTTAATTTTTTGTATCCTACTTTTCGTTTCCCCAAGATTTCCGTCAAGTCAGATAAGATTATCTTTAATTCTTTATTGATTAGTTGCAATCTTGTAATTAGTGGTGTATTTTGACTATTTTCTCATATTTTTATTAGGGCAATTTACCAATTTAAAATGATTGGTTGAATCCTTTACCAGATTACAACATTTGGAAATTACATACCAATTTGTCTTGTTTAATTTTATATAGAAACCGTGGGAGGCAACCACGGTTTCAAAATCAACATAAACCGTGGCTGGTAGCCAGGTTTTACGAGGAAATCAATTTGAGTGTAAACCGTGGTAGGCAGCCACGGTTTACGTGAAGAAAGAGACAAGCATAAACCGTGGTAGGCAGCCACGGTTTATGAAGAAATGGTTTCGTACATAAAACCCTAGAGGCAGCCACGGTTTATACATGAGCGACGATGTGAAGTAGGGTGGCTGATAGAGAATTCGAAGAGCTTTGTGGTTTATAGAGTCAGCAAATTTATTTACGTTTTAATACGATTTGAATTGTATTAGTATATTTTTATTTTTTAATTAATTTAATTTTATATAAATAATTAAAATTTTAAATTATAAAATTTGTATTAGTTTGTAATTTAAAATTTAAATAGACATAATTTAAATTAATAATTTATAAAATTGTATGTATTCGTATTATTGTACTCATATGATTTATTTTTACTATTGTATTCATATGAATATTTGTAACTAACTATAACTAACTATAAGTTTACAAATATGATACTATAAATTTACAAATATGATACTATATAAATCAATGATATGTGTAAACTTATAGTTAGTTATTGTAATTGTGTAAAGTAAAGTACTTTATAAGGATATTTATTGAAACTAATATGTTAATTATTTATATACTTAATCTGGACACTATAATTTTGCATTAAGATAAAAAAAAAAACTATTAAAATTATCATGGTTTATTATAATCAACTACTATTAATATTATTGCACATCATTCAACCATTATATTTATAATTCAATGATTATAATGTAATTTGAAGTATTCCAAAGTCAAAATACATGATACAAGACATCCAACATAATTACATTGTGAACTTTACATATATATGTACTAATATCTCAAAAACTCAGTCAAAGATCAATAGGCACGATTGTCACTGAAGTTATTAAATACAATTCAAAAATTAAATTATACCACTCAATGGTATTATCATATGATAATTTAAAATGTTGAGGATAAATAAAAATAAAAGATGAAATTAGATGATAATTAAATACATTCATATTATTTTCAAATTAAAAGAATATACTTATTTAAAATAATATGATTACGTTTATTTAAATTTAAAAAATTTTAATAAGAATATGTTTATTTAAAATATTAAAATTTTAAATTTTAAATAAACCTGCTTATATTAATTTTAAATTTTATTTAAAATAATACAAATATATTTATTTAAATTAAAAATTTAAAATAATAAGAGTACATTTATTTAAAAAATTTTAATTTAAAAATAATATAAGTGTATTTATTTATTAGTTAAAAATTAGCAACTGTTATTTTTTTAAATAGAATAAATATAATTAATCATATGAATACAATAGTAAAATAAATCATATGAGTACAATAATACGAATACATATAATTTTATAAATTATTAATTTAAATTATGTCTATTTAAATTTTAAATTAGAAACTAATACAAATTTTATAATTTAAAATTCTAATTATTTATAAACCGTGGGTTTTACGCATGAATTACATCCTTCATAAACCGTGGCTGCCTACCACGGTTTATGTATAGCTCTCTCCTCACGTAAACCGTGGCTGCCTACCACGGTTTACATTCAAAGCCATATCATCATAAAACTTGGCTACCAGTCACGGTTTATGTTGATTCTAAAACCGTGGTTAGCTCCCACGGTTTCTATATAAAATGAAACAAGACATAAAGGTATGCAACTTCCAATTGTTGTAATCTGGTAAAAGATTCTCCAAATTCTTTTAAATTGGTAAATTGCCCCTTTTATTACTTTATAGTTTATACAATAATTCTTATTATTACTTAACACCCATTGGTCACCTTGCTTCTTTTTTCTATCATACATTTCAAACACTTGTAAGGCATGGAATATAGTCAGTAATATATTCTCTGTAACTGATTTAAATATTATAAGTTTCATACCTCTGTTTTCAATAAACAAATAAAGTGCAAAGTGATAAATATACCTTGAATATTTACGCTTCAGAAAAATTAATTTCTAAAAAATATATCAAAAAAATCTTTACAATAACAAATGTAAATAAATTATATTCAATTTAAAATCTTTTATTTTAATCATAGAAAATAATCTAAAAATAATATATCTATATCTATAATATACAAAATTTTATTAATATTTTTTTTAAGAATTAATTTATTTAAAATATAAATTTTTAGATATTTATTTGTCATTTTATTCGTAAATAAAAAAAACAACGAGCAAATTGCAGATGAAACAAAATAGTCATATTGTAACCTGGCAAGTTGCAAATTGCATGATTAAGTCCCATAAAACAATAAGAGCCCGTTTGGAAAACTAGAAGTAATTTTTTTTTTTTTTTTGACTTATAAAAAATAGTAATATTAATGTCTGATGTAATTTTTAAAATTAAATTGTAATTTTTTAAAAAATTGACTTCTCTCATAATACTTCTACTTTTCATCATATTTCTATAAAATAAATATTTTTAAAGTTTAAAATCTAAATACAAAATAACTTATTTATAAGTTACTTTTAACAAAATTATTTATTATTTAAGTTATTTTATCAAAAAAAACTTAATTAAGTTGGTTATCCAAACTGACCTAAGTATCACACTCATTATTTTGTGAGGCAAATTGTAGTATTCTATAGTATGTAACATGCTTTTTCTCCTTGATTATTAGAGTATAATAATAGTAGTAACATAACATGCTCAAAAAAGATAAAGTAGCCTTACAAGTTACAATTATCAGGTTCAGTTTAATATATGTATTCCCGATTTGACATTATAAGCTGTCATTATCTTTTATTTTTATCACTTATAATTTTGAATTTAATTTTAATATATTATAAAATAATTTTATACAAATACTAATTATATCAGTAAAAGTAACTAATTTTTAAATTCTCAACTAAACACAGAATGTTTATCAAGATTAAACTCTTATTATTTTTTTCTCTTAGTAAAAAAAATAAAATATAAACTGTCATTATATTTTTTTAAAAAAATATGAAATACAATTTTTTTTGGTCCACAGTATCTCTCAATCCGACAGATCAAAAATTAATCTGACGCGGATCTGAGCTTCATTTAAGGATCTGCTGCTGGTTAATGGGTTACTGCATGAGCTGCCCA
Source organism: Arachis stenosperma (assembly GCF_014773155.1). Taxonomy (NCBI): domain Eukaryota; kingdom Viridiplantae; phylum Streptophyta; class Magnoliopsida; order Fabales; family Fabaceae; genus Arachis; species Arachis stenosperma. Next base: position 37,034,881 of record NC_080384.1, read on the forward strand.
CTCGACTAACCCAAATTAATTATGAAATACAATTTAATTTGTGTATAGTGAACCCGCAGCCCATACGTTATCGTACATGGCCCATTCATTTCAATCACAAAACATTTTTTGTAAGCTTAACTTTTTTTTACTTGACCAAAAAAAGGTTTTACCAGAAAAACAGAACTTGTTAATTAAATTAATTAATTTTCGATTACATATTAGAGTTAAATCCAAAGTGGTCATCAAAATTGACAACGTATATTAAAATAGTCCTACAAATTTTACTTTCCGAAATTAACGTTATGATTTTAGTCGCTTTGAAGTGATTTCATATACAGTAGAGACATGACAAAAATAAATAAATATACAGTAGAGAAGAAAGTGGATTTTGCTAACATAATTAGGATTTGGTTAAACAGTTAATCATTTCAAGGTCATTTATGGCCCACAATATTTCTTTTCTTTTTCTTTTCTCTCTTTTTCTTAAAGAATTCCTTTTAACCTGGTTCCAGAATCTAGACACGTTTGGTGCTTTATTCCTTTTCCAAATGGTAAACCAGCTAAATGGGATGAAAGTGAGAAGTGAAAATTGATGTTTGATAGAGTAGAGAGACAAAATAATAATTTTAACTCAGATATATTGGCTTTATGATCAATTTCTGATTTTTTTTTGTGACAGATTAATTTTTTATTTATTATGCCAAAATAGGCTATTTTTCTTATATTATAAATAAACGTGTGATATGCGTTGATATTTTTGTAATTTTGTGTTTTACCCTGTAATAGATATGATCCATTTTTTTTAAAAAATACAAAATATGAATAAATGACTATTTGTACCTATGAAAGATGAAAACGCTGACATTTGTATCTATGATAGCCTGAAACTAAAGTTATATCCATGATAGATGCCCTCCGTGTGACAAAAGTGCCCTATTTAGATCTGAACTTGGTTCGTGGGAATCCGATCCTACATGGCACTCCCTCCGTTATTTTCAACCCCTCTCTCTCTTACTCTCACACACTCTCTCTCTCTCTCTAAACCCCACTCTGGCCCTTCTTCCTCAACACTCGCTCCCTCACCATCCACTCCGCCCTTCACGCCGACAAAGCCATCCTCTTCTCCCTCTCCACCACCTCTGACCCCATCAAGGACACCCTCCTCACTCTCATGATTTCCAACCACTCTTCCTTCATCCTCACATTCTCTACCTCCCCTTCCTCTTCCGCACTCCAGATCCGGAATGGCACTTCTCAACCATCTCTTCATACTGGTCAACCAAGCCAGCCAAGTAACCGTGCATGTAGTAAGAATTCTCAAGGAAAACAACATCATCATTATCCCCCTCGTCTTCATCTATCTCTTCCCCAGACTCATTCTCCTCTTCATCATTTATGGAAAAAAAAAATTCAAACTTTGAAAAAAATCAGGCACTCCACAAATCAGTAACACAAAAAATCAAAGTGAAGGAAAAAAGGACCCGCGATTGAGGAACGCAGATATGAACGTATTGGTAATATTTATTTCTCAAATAAACATTCTAATTTTTAATAGCATCTCTCTCTTTCTCTGAATACAATTATTCAATTAAGCTAAGCAAACAAAGCACCCATCTTTATACAGAAGAGAGAGAACAAAAATAACATAGAGACAGAAGACATGTCTGCTTTTGATACCTACAGCGTCGACTCCGATCACCACCAAAACTACGCCGACGAAGACAACTTCTCCGGATACGGCGGCTACTCCAACTTCTCCGGCGACAATGTCCCCGTCGTTGACCACACTTCTCCGTCTGCTTCACCAGACATCTTCGGGTTCAGCGATTTGGATCCAAGCTACTCCCAGTCTCCCTTTGAAACGGTGCATGTAGCAGAAAATGGTAACGACAACGGCTACCACGATGTCAGTGTTTTTGTCTCAGACGAATCAGTGCTTCCAGCGCCTACAGAGATGGAATCAGAGGAAGGTTACGCCTTTCCCGAGTGGCGCCAGTGAGAAGTGAGAAATGATGAAAAATTTTGGGAATTTGAAAGATTCATAAATCCTTAATAAGGATGAGGTTGTTGATGTTGACGATGAATAACAATTTTTAATTAAAAATAACAAAACGGCATCAGTATTTGTAGTAGAAGAATATTTTTAATTTTTTTATATATAAAATGGCAACGACGTTTAGCTAATTTTTTTGTATATTGAAAAAATGTTGGTGTAATACTCAATCATTGGATTTTATGATTTTTTTTAAAATTGTGGGAGCAGGACAATACGCCCCAAATAAAAATATACAATACAAGGGGGCGTATTGTCCTACTCCCACAATTTAAAAAAAATCATAAAATCCAATGATTGAGTATTACATCAACATTTTTTTAATATACAAAAAATTAAAGTTGCGACATTTTGTATATTTTTTTATTTTTTAATTGATAAAAAGAAAAACATAAGTGACATTTTGCTTAAAGAAACACTTTTAAATTATTAACCAGTCAAAACGTTGCTGACGTATTACAGAAAAAGTGAAAACATCAATGATATTTTGTGTTGGTAGGAATAAAAAAATATAAAATTAACTATAAAAGAAGTATTGAGTTGTGCTAAAACGTAAAAATGAAATGAGAATTTTGTTCTACATAGAAATGGAGTAGTTAGAGCTTTGTTTTGCATAGTGTTCTCAATTTGAAAGAGTGAAAAAAATTTGTGAGTGAGTGTGATAAGTGTACATATAAAATAGAGGGTTATGTTAGTTCAAAATATATTACAATAGTCAGATTTTGTCTCATACATACGAGAGTGGAAATTTTTTATGCGAGAATCCATGTATTATTGTTGTTCCTCTTTCAATAACATATGAATGATTTAAGAGTATACTTTTTCAAAGTGTAAATCATCAAATACAAAAGAGAGTCATAAATATTTTGTACAAATATGTTTTTGTTTAATTTCAAGTAATACATGTGGCTGATGAAATTAGTATGCAAGAAATATTTTTGGCATATCATCAAACTAGAGCACAGGTCTCACTTATCGAGTTATATGTTAAGTTCGAAAAAATTAATGATGTTCGTTTTCTGAAACCCAACATAGACTGGATGTGTTATAATACCGAAAGCGATGAAGAGTTTGAATGTAATTATGAAATTATTGGTCCACTTGAAGATGTGGAAGAAGATGAGATGATAGGTGGTGGAGATATAGTTGATATTGCAAATACACTAACAGGCCAACATCCATTTGGAGAGTCATCTTTTATGCCTACTTTGAATCTTGTTACCATGCATGTACCAGAATTATTATATAGCTCTTGAGATGGATACTGGCCTGCTAGTATATTTGCAACGTCAGTCACATCTCCACCACTTATCATTTCATCTTCTTCCGCATCTTCATGTGACCAACAATTTCATAATTGCCTTTAAACTCTTTGTTCTTTCAATATTATAACCCATTCAGTCTATGTTGGGTTCTGAAAATCAACATCATCAATTTTTTCGAACTCAACATACAACTCAATAAGTGATGCATGTACTCTAGTTAGATGATATGCCAAAAATATTTTTTGCATACTAGTTTTATTAGCCATATGCATTATTTGAAATTGAATGAAACCACCAAATATAAGTACAGGCTGTCTGTATAAAATATTTGTGACTCTCTTTTGCATTTGATAATCTACATTTTGAGAAAGTATACTCTTAAAATCCTTCATATATTATTGAAAGAGAAACAACAATAACATATGGATTCTCGCATAAAAAGTTCACACCCTCATGTGTATAAGACAAAATCTGACAATTGTAGTATATTTTTAAACTAATATAACCCTCCATTTTATACACTTATCACACTTACTCACAAATTTTTTTCTCTCTCTCAAATTGAGAACACTCTGCAAAACAAAACTCTCATTACTTTATTTCTATGTAGAACAAACTACTCATATTTCATTTTTGCGTTTTAGCATAATCCAGTATTCCTTTTATAATTGATTTTATATTTTTTTATTTCTACTAACACAAAATGTCATCGACGTTTTTACTTTTTCTGTAATACATCAGCAACGTTTTGGCAGATTAATAATTTAAAAATGTTTCTTTAAGTAAAATGTTATTGTCATTTTTCTATTTGTCAATTAAAAAAAATAAAGAATATACAAAACGTAGTTGCCGTTTTATATATAAAAAATAAAAAATATTCTTCTAATACAAAACTTCAAAGCCGTTTTGTTATTATTTAATTAAAAATTGTTATTTATCGACAAAACGTCATTCATATTTTGTGCTTTTTTAAAAAAATGAATCAGACTTATTACAGGGTAAAACACAAGGTTACAAAAATATCAACGTATATCACATACTTATTATTTATAATATAAAAAAAATGAGTCCAAATTTTAAAATAAATAATTTTATAACATAATGATCCGTCACCTTATAATTCAGTTTTTATTATGCATTATGAGTTATAACTCGGTGTTAACTATCATTTATTCTTTTGTTTGTAACTGACACCTTCATTACCGACTTAATGACCATCATTTCTATCTTAATGACTAAACGGTTATAACATTAATTTTATGCTTATAAAAAGAACCTTCTATATCTAATCTCAATAATACATTTTATATTCAATTATTCATAGAATTATTATAAACACAACATAACACATGATAACTTTCATTTCATGTCTTACATTCTATATTCATAGAATTATTATATACCTCTTACACTTACTGACTTGAGCGTCGGAGTGTCTTTTGCAGGTACCCACCCCCTTGTTCTCTCCTTGCCGACGTATAACTCATCCCGACGAGAAGCTTGAAGACATTCATCGACGGACGAGCTATACACCGGCCAAACTCAGCAAGAACAAATTGGCGCCGTCTGTGGGGACGAGTAAAATAATTCCCACTCCCCTTAGGTTCATAAAACTTTATTTACATTCAAATTTTTGAACCAATATCAATAATCTTGTTTAAGATTTTTAATACCTCTTATCAAATTTTAATCTATCGTAACTTTTTATAAAGTATTTACTTTATAAATTCAAATTGCTTCATTTTTACGTATCATAATATTTCACATCTCATAATCGATTAATGAACCAATCCGAGAATAAACTCGGCTTTCAATCAACCCGAAACGAACTCGGTTTTCAATCAATCCGAGCACAAATTCACTTATCAAATTTGCTTATTTTTTTTCAAAGTTCTCTATTTACACAAGTAAAATTATATATTTTATTCAACATACTTTTACATTTATATTTTGAGTAACTAATACTTACTGATTTATTAGTTATATTCAAAACTCAATATATGTTCTATACAATAATGACATATAACAACCATGTCAATTGCATTTTTATTTCTTATGTATTATATTCTTACTGCTTAATGATTTCATTTATACAATTAAATGACAATAATTATGAGTTTAAATATTAAAATTGGATTCCATCAAAAATTAATTATATATCAATTGTATATAACTGTTACACTATTTATTTTATACTATTAAATTTTATGTTACTATTTGTTTAATGTAAAAAATTAAACAGGCAATTTACTATTATTACACGAGGAATATCCCTCGTCATACTGTAATTGCTAGAAACATTATACTAAATGTATAATTCATCAATAACTGTTATCTTACTGCTTTATTATCAAATTAAAACATGTCCTACAAAACAAAATTCAGATATTCACATTTGGCATGTATGACATTCATATATGTCATCTTCTTTTCTATAATTATCAACTTTAAGGTATATTTTTTCTTACTTTGAACTATTTTACTTTTACAATATATATTACTCAATATATGTTACGACTTTATACCTATTCATTTTCTCAATTTATGTTATTCATGTCAGACCTTCACTGTAAATTGTAAATATTCAATAAATAATTGCTTTGAGAGAGAAATTTATCAATAAGTTGTTGTGGGTCGGAAAAATTCCCAAGACAATTAATCATTATATCTTCGGATCATACAATCGATTCTGTCAATGGATATCTATCTCTGAACTTTTCAGTTCATATACAATCAAATGCTAAAATTGTTCTTAAGCGGAAAAGTATCATCCACACAACTATCTTGATTGAATGACTCTTATCACTCAATTATTTTTTGAATAAGTGTCGACATAATAACCCGACTAAGCTTGGGGGCTCACCATATCATCATTCACTCATCTTTTAATCGAGTTATAACTCATTTTATTTTCTAAGTTTAGCCTGGATCATATGATCGGCGGACAAAGCTTGGGGCTGTGATCCGTCACCTTATAACTCAGTCTTTATTATGCATTATGAGTTATAACTCGGTGTTAACTATCATTCATTCTTTTGTTTGTAACTGACACCTTCATTACCGACTTAATGACCATCATTTCTATCTTAATGACCAAACGGTTATAACATCAATTTTATGCTTATAAAAAGAACCTTCTATATCTAATCTCAATAATACATTTTATATTCAATTATTCATAGAATTATTATAAACACAACATAACACATGATAACTTTCATTTCATGTCTTACATTCTATATTCATAGAATTATTATATACCTCTTAAACACTTACTGACTTGAGCGTCGGAGTGTCTTTTGCAGGTACCCACCCTCTTGTTCTCTCCTTGCCGACGTATAACTCATCCCGACGAGAAGCTTGAAGACATTCATCGACGGACAAGCTATACACCGGCCAAACTCAGCAAGAACACATAAGATAAAATTTTTTATGATAAAAAAATATCTAAAATTCAATTTTATTAGTCTAAAAAAAAGACATGTGGTAAATAAAAAAATCCAAATTTAAGTTTTAAAATTTAAAAGAGACTATTGTATATAAAAAATATATTAGATATATAATATATAATTATATATTTTTACTTATAACTTAAATCTCTCGAGTAAATTATTTTATTTTATTTTATTTTATTGAAGATAGAGAAATTTGAATCCACAACTTCTTAGATGAGTATGTAGAGACTATACCATTTAAATTATAATTTGTTGGCAATAAGTTATTTTACTTAATTGACTAAAATTCTTCAAATTTAATTAATCAAATTCCTAACAATTCAATCAATAAATTTTGAAAAAACTAAACTTATAAAAATATAGTATTATCGATGTGAATGAATGAACAACCGGAATGTTTTCAACCATAAGTAGTCATTTTCCGTATGTCATATCAATGTCAATATTAATAATCTCCTTAAATCATAGCGAATACAACTAATATTTATCTCATGCATAAAAAAAATGGTTCACATTTATATGCCATGAGTGCTTGACCCCACATGAATTTATCTACCGCGTTTGATACATAATCAAAGGAAAAGGCTCTCTGCATCGCGAGGATCCACAGAGGAGGAACTTCTCATCATCAGCTTCCTCATCGCCACCAGAGAGATGGTGATGGGTGTGTGTATGTTTTACAAGATATATTTAAGAAATTGAAAGTTAGATATTATTTTTTAACAATCTCTTTTATTTGGTTCTATGGAACATGACCCCATTTATATGCTCAATCAATTTGAATATAATAAACTCCAAATATAGATACCATTAGTTTAGAAGAAACCAATGAACAATAAACAAATAATAATAATATACACATCTCGTGTTGTGTTTGTATTATTAAATTAAAAAGTGAACATGTGCTATCAATGTCTTTACCTTGACACAAGATCATGGGCTCATGGCATTGCTAGTGTATGTGAATAAGAAAATGAAAAAGAGAAAGGATTATTTAGGAGACAAATAAATAACCTTTGATTCGATGAGTAACATTTATCGTTTTGCCACCATTACGAGACAGCTGGGCTGCTGACCAAATAAACTGTGGAAATGGCAATTTATAAAATAAGTGATATTTACCTACGGATGCGCATCCACAAAGACGCATAAAATTTTTTTTATAAAGACACTTACGTGTCGCATTATTATTAGACGTATTAATGAATCGATTATTTTTAAATTTCTTAACAAATTAAAATAAAATCGATTTTTTTATAATAATAACAATAAACCCAATTTATTTTAGGGATCTAATTATATTTTTAAATTTTTAGGGATTCAAATCTCTACAAAACAAAAATTTAGAAATATATTTGTCTTTGGGATAAGTATTGTTTTGGTCCCTCACGTTGAGGGTCGGAATCGAACCCGTCCCCGATCTAATTTTCGATTTAGAATCATCCTTAATGTTTTTTTTTCGTATTAAAATCATCCTTTTTAATTTTTATTCCTAAACTACCCTTCCTTTTTAATAAAATTTAAAAAATTATAAAAAAAAATAAAATACGGTTGGGGTGGGGGGGAGACAGGGGGGGGGGAGACAGGGAGGGGGAGACCGGGGTGGGGGTGGGGAGACCGGGGAGTGGGGTGGGAGTGGCGGGAATGGGAGACAGGGAGGGGGAGACCGGGGGTGGGGGGGGGTGGATGGTGGTGGGAAGGAGAGACCGGAGGGTGGGGGGGGGGAAGGAGAGACCGGGGGTGGGGGTGGCGGGAAGGGGAGACCGGGAGGGGGAGACCAGGGGTGAGGGTGGGGTGGGGGAGACCGGGGAGTGGGGTGGGGTGGGGGAGGGGGGAAGGAGAGACCGGGGAGTGGGGTGGGGGTGGCGGGAATGGGAGACAGGGAGGGGGAGACCAGGGGTGAGGTGGGGTGGGGGTGGATGGTGGTGGGAAGGGGAGACGGGAAGGGGGAGAGGGGAAGGGGAGGAGGAGGGCGAGGGGAGACTGGGGAGGGGAGGGGAGGGGAGGGGACTGTGTTTTTTTTTTTTAATTTTTATTAAAAAGGAAGGGTAATTTAGGAATAAAAATTTAAAAGGACGATTTTAATACGAAAAAAAAACGTTAAGGATGATTCTAAAACGAAAATTAGATCGGGGACGGGTTCGATTCCGACCCTCAACGTGAGGGACCAAAACAATACTTATCCCTTTGTCTTTTTATCAAAAAATTTAAAGATATTTGATTTAGATTGTGTAATTCGATCAGATTAAACCGGATCTAATAATTATAATGCAGATAATTGGATTTATTATTGTTGTTATAATAAACCGATTTCGTTATAGTTTATCAAAGAATAAATTATTAACCGATTAATAAAAATGTCCAATAATAACATAATACATATAAATATCTTTAAAAAAAAATATTTTTACTATCTTTATTAAAGTGATCTCCTAACATACCACATGCACATTTTTTCTAGTATTAACAGATAATAAATGTATGGCATTTAAATACTACAAAGTTAGCTATTCCTATAACAAAATAGTTTTATGTAACACCACTACCATAAAAACAGTTTAGTCATGAAAAAAATAGTTGTTAAAGTCTACAAAAATTGTAGCCACAATGCTTTTGTCAAGAATAAGAATCTGCGATAAAAAAATACATTTTTAATCAGCCATAATTTTTAGTTAATTAGTCACGATTTTAATAACCGTAAATATTTTTAATAGTCACAGTTTTGACATCATTATTCATGCTCCAAAACGTGATAAAAAAAATAATTAAGACGAAGAGTATAATTCTACTACATTGTATCTGTGGTTAATTTGGATATGTCAGACTTTTTAGTCACACTTTTTTTCAAAGTTAGTATTGGTAGATTATTTAGCCACTACAAAAAAATTGCTGAGTACCTTCAGATTTACCGATAGAAAAATGAATAAAATCTGACGGTAATTTAAATACCGTCGAAAACAATTAGACGGTATAAACCTCACGGATAAATGTTTACCATCGGATTTTTTCCTCCAACAGTAAGTTGCGACGGATCATCGACTTGAAAACCAATTGGTTACCAGCGGATTCTTCCGACGGTGTTGTTGGCGCCAAAAAATATTGTTTTGCACACTATTCCCGTTGGATTATTCCTATGATAGTTCCGATGGTAATCTCAATTTTTTCTTTTTTTAATTTGAAATACATGGCCAATTTTAATTTTAAATTCTTTTTTTTCACTCAATTAGTTGTCCATTAATAAATAATAAAAAACTGTTATTTAATTAAAATAAATAATACACTGTTCAAATATATTAAAAGTCATCTACATAAAAAATGTACAATGAAACAATAAAACAAAAAACAAATAATTACATATCTAGGTAGTCGTCGTCGATGTCGGTCCCGTGGTCCTGAGTCGACAACGCAGAAGGCGATGATGTCCGTATGCCATTAGTAGGACCGCTGCCATCAGCAGCAGTGTTGCCACCAGTAAGGTCGATGCTAGCAGCGTGCATCTGAGTCTGATATACCTCCATCTGAGCCTCCATACGCTGCATTCGCTCCACCGACTCCTGAAACTCCAGCCTGAACTCATCAGTAGACATCACGCAGTTGAGGATCTCCTGATACCTCTCCCGATAATCGTTAAGCTCCTGAGCTTGCTGCTGAAGGCTGCGTTGGAGCTTCTGCACTTGCAGCATTAAATTCACGCCTTCCTCAGGCTTGACAACTCGACTGGTGGCGGAGCCTGACGACGGCCTCAACGTGGAGTGCGGAGGCTACTGACAAAGAATGACCCGATCCTATATACGTGGTTCTTGTACGGCACCGAGGCGGTCTCGCGCCAAACCGCATCAGGATCGACGATTGCAACTGCAGATCCATCTATGTGTAGGACTCCTGTGTAATTAACACAAGTTATTGTGATTAGTACGACAGATATATAGTTAATCTCTAATAATATTATAGCAGAAGATAATTAAATGTATGTTTACTCACATAATGGTCCTAAGACCACTGATCAGCAAATATCTCTTTGTTCTCCTTCAGCATGTGGGTGTACTTGAACATCTCCGCCAATGTCACCTCATTATCCAACGACTTCGACTACACATGCTGCATTGAAACAATATGATTAGGATGCCTAGTATTGATATGCAGAAGAATATAACTAAGTTGTTAACAAAATTAAAGTCACTTTACATATAGCCTGCCCTTCGTCTTCATGAAGGTTGTTGAGCTGCTAGTATACTTAGATGTCAAGGCCCTGTTAGCTCTGTTGGTGAGATGCTGATGCCAGAACCCCTTATCGGTCTCCCAATGAACAAACAAAGCCTTTTTTATGTCTGGTCAAAGCCACTGTGTCCGATGGTACCTCCCTTGACGTACATCATCTAGCATCTGTTGGAGCCGCCAACCTATTCTATAGTCGAATATCTTTCTGATAGTCAGATCGCGTTTAGAGGCCCATATAAAATGCAACTACAACAAAGAAACTTTGAAATTAGTTAAGCAAGATAGAAGATATAAACTAGCTAAAAAGGTTTGAAACTTAAAAAAAAAAGTAATTACTGCCTATTTCTGAAACCATCGCTCCCTGGTCTCAGCGGGGATCTTCGTTTAGCTGGGCCAAGAACGGTCATATATCAGCTTAATGACATTGGTCATCTCCTGAGTACAAACGTTGTTGTTCAGCACAAACCTAACAACAACTCACAAACAAGAATCAACCTAAATCCACTAAATAGGAATCATAATAATTGAAACTTAAAATAATAACCAAATCGACCTAAATCCACTAAACATAAATCATAATCATTGAAACTTAAAACAATAACCAAATCAACCTAAATCCTCTAAACAAGAATCATGATCATTGAAACTTAAAATAATAACCAAATCAACCTTAACCCACTAAACAGAAATCATGATCGTTGGAACTTAAAACCATAACTAGGCAACCATAAACAGGAAATACATAAGACTGAATGCAATACTTATCACGTGCCGCCAACAGGCCAAATGGTCAACCGTACGATGGGAGGTGGTGGAGGGGCATCAGCTACTGCCTCACTTCCGTGGCTAGACTCTGGGGTTGCGACATCCGTCATTGGAGGCGATGTCGCCATGGAGGCGGGCTGTTGACTAGTAGGAAGCGGTGTTATCGCCGTAAATGGAGGCACGTAGTTTAGGTTAGGGACCATGATGAACGGTTAATCCATTAAACCCGCAACCTACGGCATCACCGGCGTGATCGGTGTAGACAGAGGGGATCTAGAAGTCCCTGGGGTACTGGAAGAAATCCTCCTTCTACCCCGACCACGGCTATGATCACAATCAGCAGCCTGATCTGCAGCACCTCTGTCAGTTGACATGTTTGCAAATATCAAATTATCAAACAATCAGCAACATTTTTCTCAGCAAAATAGTCATCCACGCAGCAATTAACACAATTATATGATTCCAAATACTTCAACAATTCAAAACCTAATGTATTGAATCTAACCTAACTTAATCAACCTAAATCCACTAATTTTAAAAAACTGAACTAAACTAAACTAACTTCGAAACTGATTGAAAATTAAAATTCTAATTAAACCTAAAGTAAATTCAACTAAAATTAAACAAATCAAATTTCATAGGGTAATGTGTATCAAACTTGCAATATTAGGTAAGAAACCTCAAATATTCAAAATTCAAAAACGTCGGTCAATGAAAAACAAATCAAATTCTATTAATGCAAATAGTCAAAACAAGAGGAGAACAAGCAATAATTTCAAGGGATTGACCAAAAGTTTCAATAAAAAGCTTTTTGAGGCATATTTACAAATATTTGGCATCCAAAGTCATAAACAACATAACTTAGCATTAACAAGTAATCTGTGCAATATCAATTCACAAAATTCAACATTAATGACACTAAAAAAATAGCAAGTCAGCAACATTAATCATAAATTCATTAGACAGTAGTCTAATTAATTCAAAGTAGCAAAATAACAAAACAGCAATTAACACAAGGAATAAGCACAATCAAATAAATAACCAAATAAACTCAGCAGTAATTTCTTCATTAATTCAATCAGCAAACTCATAGTAGTTCTTGACACTTTCAGGGAGTTTTTGCACGAGTAGGGGTGGCAAATGGGGAAGTTCGCCCCTTCTCATTCCGCCTAGTGAGGCAATCTTGAATTCTTCCCCGTCCTGCCTAACGGCGGGCTGGCAGGTAGGCAGCCAAGTCTGCCAAAAACAAAATAATAAAACCAATATTATCCAAAGCAAAATAAATATTGTCCAAAACATATAATTAAATATCTTCAAGTTTATAATCAATCAAACATAAAACATAATCCAAAATATAATTTAGAACATTTTCAATTATCATCTTCATCCTCTTGTAGATCAATACTATCATTGAAATTTGTAAAAAAAAAAATACCCCGACCAAAATAACGCCTAGCCCGACGGGGAAGCCTGCCCCACCCCGCTGAAGCCTGCTAAAGCCCATGGGTTAGGCAGTGCTGGTTAGGCAAGCTTTATAAGTTTAGCGGTCTCAAATTTTTAACCCAACCAGCCTTTTTGACAGGTTACGTGGGTCGGCCTGGCGGGTTTCGCTCCGCTTGCTACCCCTATGCCCTATGCGCGAGTGACGCGATCGCACCCCCCGTGGAGCTACTATTGCTGTGTCGCGGCGCCATGGTCGCCACTGCAAGCTGTTGGAGAGAGCAACGTAAAACTAAAATAAATATTCAAAATACAAACAAAAGAAACATCCAGGACCTAGAGTGTAACTAAAAGAAACATCCACTAATTCAGAAAAAAACATCCACGAATTTAGAAAAGAACCATTCACTATTTCAACATAAAAATTTCCACTAATTCAGAAAAGAAACATCCACTAATTCAAGAAGAAAACATCCACTAATTCAAACAAGAAATATCCGAAGATGAGGATACGTCATTTTCATATTCTGTGCAAAAAAAGGACAAAAAATAGAGCAAGAAGAATCTGCCACATACAGTGCTACCTAGTGAAATTGGTGACGATGAAAGCGGTTACCTAGTGGAATCGGCAGTGACGAGCGTTTCGTGCTAAGCGGACAATACAACACTCGAGGGGTTGTAGTTGGCAAACGGCTGGTCCAGGTCGGCGTTGGCCACATGGGACAGTGTTGATACCTTTGAACTCCGTTCATGGAATTATCCTCGTCATCTTTAGTGTGGTCGGCAGCATTCCTTGATGCGACGAAGACCACCGGTGGGTTTCAGACAGCAATGCGACAGCGTGAGGCAGGAGTCTCACGCAACATAACTTGTTAGGAAGGATGGAGAATGGCGCGGCTGGGAGAGAGGGGAGATGTTTCTGTGATGATTTTTTAAAAGTATAAGAATAAACATTGAAAGTGAAATTGTTTTTGGAGGTTTTTTTGTTTTATTGAATTTTTTGTTATAATCCATTAAAATTAATAGAATTGACTAGCATCCTAATTAGTTATCATACAAAATTATAAAATAAACACTTTGAAAGATTTGTCTGAAAACTACGGACCAAATTCATATTTATAGAGAATATAATTAAAGGGGTATTACTAACATGTATTTTAAGGTATATTTTGAAAATACCATATAAGAATTTACCCAAAAATTAAAATATCATATAAAAAAACATTTTCCTAAAAATTATTAAAAGATCAACTTTTTAAATTTGATTGCTTTAATTTAGACACATAAGAAATTTTAAACAAATTTATTATTATATTTTTAAAATATGTTCTTGAAGTATATATAAGATCGTTAAACCCTAATTAAATTAGTTTATAATATAATCAAACAGATTTACAATTATAATGGAACTTCAAAACTATATATAATTAAAATAGATTCACATTTATAATCAAGTAAATTACAATTATGTGAAAAAATATGTATTGTGTATGTGTAATAATATATATTTTTGTATTAATTTACGTATAACTTTGCTTATGGAAAATGAGGGAAGAATGGCACCGATTCGTAACATTCAAGTATCTATGCTAATATGCTATACATATTTCCGTCCGCTTATTTAGGTCTGAGATACACATTTTCTATACGTAAGATTTATTTTGTTTTATGTTCGTTTGAACATCATGACGTAAATAAAATTCGCATCACCAATGTTCTAAAATTAAATCCAGAGTCCTCCCTTCTTGTACTCAAAGCAAGGTCAACATGTACACGTAAAAATACTATATTGGATTATTGGTAATGTAAACAATATACAGTTATACACATTATATTAGATAAAATTAAGTGTCCAAGTTATTTATTCTTATATTAAATTAAAATTCTTATAAACTGTCAATTTTTATTTTACATTACTACTAATACGAATTAAAATTAAACTCTGTTGTAATATTAAATATTGAACGTATTTAAAAGCTTCACGCCTTATTTTGCAAGCAAGTAATTCCTTGCTCCTCAATAATAAACTTGGTATGTCGTAGACACTTCTTCTCCCTTCCACTTTTGTTGATTCACCTCATATTGTGTGCTACTATGAGTTGTCCTTGTATATGTATGTATATCTTTTTTTTTTTAAATAATCGACGGGGTAATTAAACACCCAAAAAAACAAAGGAAACTAGGAAGCAAGTCGAAGGAAGTGAGGGATTTCAATCTTAGGTAGTGTAAAGAGACGGAAAAATTCCCAGAAAATCATAATCTCCTCAATTTTCCTTGTATTGGGATCATGATCTCTTCTTAGCATTGGTAGATCAAAAGAGAAGATGAACAAAAAAATTTTAATTTGTTTTCTGAAATTTGTTTTTTTTTTAAATTATTAGGATAAAATTTGATTTTAATTTTTTTTATTTTAAAAAGATATTTCAGACACAATAATAAAAAATAGTTATTTAGTTTTGTTGGGCCAAAATAATTTAACGTAAGTCACCAAAAAAAATATTTTAACGTGGCAATAAATATACCAAAAATATTTGTTTGGAGTCTGTCGAAATAGATTTTGGAGTTGATTGAAGAGTAGGAATGAAAAAAGCGGGATGATCGAAATGTGTGTAAGAGACAAGATTTCTTGATCGAAGCAACGGACGAGTTAGTGATCGAGAAAGTTAAAGATGGTTTTCACATCATTTAAGTGATGGGAACATTTATATTTTGTTTCTTTACATGTGAAGCACCTGAATAAAACTTTGATTGGTTTGAAGGGTTATAAATAGATAGAATTTAAAAGAAATAAGAGTTGGAATTTCTTTTCAGAAAAAAGACTCTTTTCACATCTTCAAAGACTTTCTGATCTTATTTCGAGTTTTTTTTTCTATATAATTCCTTTCATATCTATTTTAAATTCATTTTAGATTCCTTGTAATCTTTCCTGCAAATTTACTTTCTTTTGCAAAGTTTTTCTTGTTCTTTCTTTAATATTTCTGCATTGTATTTGAATTCAAAGTCTTTCGATCTTGTTGAAGGCTTTTTATTATTTTTTTTTAATTTGAAACTATTTACTTCGTTTTCAGCAATTTTAATTTCAAGTCATTTATATTCTTTTACATTTCAAGTTTTTCTTTATCTTTTTTTATCAAAAAATAAAATTTTCGATACACAACTCAAAACTGATACTCACAAAGAAGAGTAAATTTTGTTTCCAAATCACCAAATATTAAACCAATCCAGATTTTACTAAAAATCTGCATAACAAGATTTTAACAAAATTAATTATAAAAATATATTTATATATTTATGATTATTTATGAGAATATTTTGATATATATATATATATATATAATATTTTAAAAAAATAAAAAATAAATGATGACTAAAAAATATAATCTGTGACAATTTTTTATTCGTTTATTTTCTTTAACACCTTTTGAATATGTCGACTTTCCATTCTTGCCGCTCATCGGAACACTTGCACCTATTAAAGTCTTCAAGTGTTTCTTTGGCGATACTTCAACATTATTCCCATCGACTTCGTATAGTGTTTGCCAATTTTGACTCGATCCATTTTATAAATCATTGAATATATAGTAAATATTTAAATTGATTCTTAAAAAAATTTGGATTAAATACTTTGGTCTTCAATAAATTTTTATTCTCTAAAAGTCCTCAAAATTTTATTGATGTTTATTTTCTTGAATATATATGTAGAAATAATATAACTTGAAAATATTTTTTGGCTCACAACATGTCATGTAACAGTAATAACAAACAAGGTTGATTTAACACAGTATACTCTTGAATATGTACACTATATTTTTCTTGTATTATTACAATAATTTGTGTTTCATTGACTTGAAGATAGAAGAAGTGAGTTAGGGTTTGGGATTTCTTTTATGTTTAGGTTAGCGTTAGCGGGCCTTGTAAAACAACTCACTAATTCCAATAATTCCTTGGTACGCTTACTGTTTGATTTAAAGCACTATATATTCCTTTTAAGTTTAATTTACCTACCTCTCTAAAACTTCTATTATTACATTTACTACCTTTATGAATTATGAACGTAAAATTTTCTTCTTTTGCTAAAAGATATGGCATGCAAGTAATGATATTTAATAAAGTCACTACAACAAAAGCGATGTATGAAACTGTTTACAGTTACATGGAGACAAATAATAATAAGTTCTTAAAGTAATTTCATAAATACTTATTCTTTTAATAACAAGGTTCTGAAAATAATCATTGAACTAGTAGAATTAGAAATTCAAAAGTTTAACAATTTAATTAATATTTAATCAGAATTGAGTCGGATATAATAAAATAATATATTTATATATAAAATATATTTTTTTAAGAAATTATTAATTTCTTATATTTTATTATTTTAAACTGGTTAATTGCTAAAAAATCAAACCAATTTAGCTAGTACTTTGATGGATTTTTTTGATATGTTGATCAATTTATTATTGAAAAAACTACCAAAAGTACTCATGAAATTTACGAACGCTGACAAAAGTACCCATAAACTAAGGAAATTAACGCTGTACCCATGAAAGATGGATTTCGTATGACAAAAGTATCCAAATCTTAAATTTTTGTTGATTTTTTAATAAAATTTCTAAACTACCCTACACTCAACCTCAGCTCACTTTTTCAACCTTTCATAACCCAATCTGCTCCAACCCTTGCTATGGAGTCCAAAACTACTCCTACAACAAACTAGACCGAAATCAATGGTAGTGATGGTGGTGGTGGAGGATCGGACCTCAACCGATTCACTCATAAGTTACAATCCATACCCAAACCAAATCAATCAAACACCAAAAAATACTCAACATATAAAAATTTTCAAATTCATTCATCTCATTTCAATTCACTTTAACAATACTAGAAGTAGAAACAGCCATCAACCATAAAAAACTAACAAATTTATTCATCAAATTTGAAATTTATTTCAGCAAAAATCAGAAGTAGAAGTAGCCATAAACCTTATTTTCTGTAAATCAATCTCAGTCTTCATACAAAATAGAAGCAGATTTAAAAAAAATAGAACAATATCATTTTAGTAGTAGCTAAATCAATTTCTGAAAAGAAGAAAAATGAAATAAAAATGTTTTAAAAAAAAAAGAAATACCTTTTCTTCGCCGGCTGTAACATCATCAATGGCAGAACCTCTATCCACAACGCCACCTCCCTTTCTTCTTTGATTTCTCTTTACCGAACCCTCTTCCTGCATGCAAGAGCACCACGACCCCTCTCTCTTCTCAGGCATGCGACGATGGTATTCTCCTCTGCTGGGTCAGGCGCGCCACGATGAAGTTCTCCTCGGCTGCAACAGGTGCGCCACGGCGATATTCTCCTCAGGTTGGGTCATAGGCACGCGATGAAGGTGTTGTATTCACCTTAAGAGTGGAAGGGAGAAGACTCTGTGAGGGTTTTTGAGAGAGGGGATAAGTGAGGAGAGAGGAAGAAGTGAGAAGAAAGGGAGTGACGGTAGGATGAGATAAGGGTAGGGTAGTTTGGAAATTTTATTAAAAAATCAATAAAAAATTAGGATTTTGATACTTTTGTCATACGGAATTCATCTTTTATGGGCACAACGTTAATTTCCTTAGTTTATGGGTACTTTTGTCAGCGTTTGTAAACTTCATGGGTATTTTTGGTAATTTTTTCTTTATTATTAATCAGTTTTTATCTAAATCGATCTAATTTGGTGATCGATTCTTAATTAATCCAGATGAATTGATCGGTTCAATTCCATTATCATAATATACTTTTTAAATAAGACGATTCTATTATCATAACATACTTTTTAAATAAGACCTCAAATTTTGATATAAATAAGTAAGAAAAGAAAACGACGAAAGAAATTAATTGTCATTAAAAAAAATTTTTATCCTAAGATTTTTGTTTAACCTTTATTTTTCTGGAAGGATTTAAGATTTACGGATAGAATTTAAAATTTTGAATTTAAAATTTAAAAATTAAGATTTAAAATAAACAAAATTTTAAAAATTGACTAATATATTTTAGTTGAAAAAATTTAACTCCCTAGTTAAATTCTTAAAAAAAATGAATTTATTATATATTCCAACAATTGAATTATAATTTCTTAGTATCATATTATATTTCTCCTATTTCAACAATTTTTTTTTTAAGTAGATGAAGCGTCATTTAACTCTTTAAGTAATTCTTCCACTAGTTTATTGGTGGATTTGAAACTGCCTTAAAATGAAATGTACCGGGGGACGGTTTACGGTTACATGCATGTTTTACATTTATTTATTTATGGCTATTAGCTTGGTAAAGGATGAAAAGTTGTACCAATTGACTAAATTATTAAAAATATCTAACTAACATGTGCCCATGATAAAGTGATTAATTAAAAAGTTTTTATAAAAAATAATATAAAATTTAAATTTTTAATATATTTATTGTGTTTTGTTCCTAGCAACTTTAACTTGTATTTTTAAGGTGTATGTTAGTTAAATTCTATTAAAATAATATTTAAAAGTTCACATCGCTAATAAAAGAATTCTATAAGATGTTAATGACAACTAAGTTTTTGAAAAATTAAAAAATAAGATAAAAATAATTAGATATTAAATATATATTTTAAAAAAAAGATTTTAGAGATTAAATTTTAATGCAGTTTTTTATAAGTATTATTAGAAAAAATAAGATATTTTTATTTTTAAAATTAAGTAACTTTATGTCAAGTGATTTTTTAAAAAAAATTGTTATTGTGAATGACCAATTTTTTTTAAATAAAAAAAAATTAGAAATCAAATTTTGTCCCGATTTTTTGTGCACTTTTTAAATATTGTCACAAAAATCTAGATCAAATGGATAAACTATTTGCTAAATACAAATTTTTTTTATCATTTATAAAAAATATAATATTTATTAGTTATTTTTGTTGTATTTTTAAATTATTCAAAAGCTATTTTATCGATAACATATTTTAGGGACTTTTTATGAAAATTTAAATTTTTTGGATACCATTGGTAATTAACTCTTAAAAATTTAAAACATTAGAAATGGAAATTTTTGTTGAGTTCTTTTTTTTTTTAATTTCAATAGAATAATAATCAATGTTCATATTTCATATTAGAAAGATTATAAAAAAATACATTAGAAATCTAATAAACTTTATTTAAACTAATGAAAAAATTAAGAACATTTAACAGTCAGTATTTTACTTATCAAATTTTCTAATCTAAAATTTAAAAAAAAAAAACTTATCCTATTGTGTAATTTCGAATTTCAAACATTTTGATTACTTGTAACTTGGCATCATGAACCGCAAGAGTTTGATACTTATAGAATATCCAATCATTGATAAGTGTCCTTAATTGGGTGGCCTAAAATTTTTGGTCCCCCCTTACCTTTCTTTTCTTGTGGAGGAGGAAATGAATAAAGCTTTTGATAATTAATTATTACTTCGTAGCAAAACATGACATTCATATTATTATTATTCAGAAAGAACCTTCAAATAATCAACATGGAACTATGGAAGAAACACATTCATCACAAAGTACGTAGTGTAGCGTATATGCCATGTGTTTAATATGAGAGTTTTTTTTATTTTATTTCTTAAATTATTTGTTCCAATGAGTATACTCTATAGAATATGAGAGATTGAGTTTAAATTTTGTGTTATTGTTTTGGATATCAAAAACCCCTAACGCTTTTGTTCTTCAATAAATAAAAGGAAGAAATGATCGCAAAGGGGAACTAAGGTAGTTGAAAAAGGTGAAATTTTCAATCCCTAGTTGATGAAAGATAATTAACTTGCGGATATTAAATATTTTTTGTGTCTTATATTTATTCTTTAAAAAATTTTTATTATATTAATTTAAAAAATTAAAACAAACAAATTCAAATAAATTTAATATTTTTAATTTAAAATACAAATTAAAAAAACAGTTCAAGTAAAATTAAAATTCAACAATTCAATTTTAAATCTGTTAAATCCTAACACATCCCAAAATAATTCTTAAATATCTAAAAACGCAGGTTTCAATTCATTAAATGTTTTATGTCCGTGAAACGTAGATTTGCAGCGCTTCACGTTTCTCCTCCATTGTCGTACTCCTCTCCCGCCCCTTTCTTCTCCCTCGCATTGCACTTCTCACTTGTTCCCTTCTCTGTCATGTCGAGCTCTTTTCTTGTCTCGTGTTTCTTTCATTTTCGTCGTGCTCTTCTGTCAGCTTTATCAAAATGGTCTTCTTCTTTATGGCGCTTCTCTGCCAAAATTTGGATGTGTAATGCGCTTTTTATCTTTCTCGCCTCCTCTAGTAAAAAATTCTATCTTTTAAATCTATGTTTTTATTTGTATTTGAGGAAGAAAGCTTTGTTCTTGTAAAAATAATTTTGAAGCTACTATAACTAAATAATAAACATAATAACTACTATTTTCATATTTATTTTTTTATAATTTTTGATAATTTTGGATGTGTATGTTTACAAAATATTTAGTTTGTTGCTAGTTATTTTAGATGTATTTAATTATTTAATTTTACTAAAAAATTTATATTAGATGTATTTTTGATGTATTTTAAAAATATTTTATTTATTTATTATTTTGGATATGTCTTGAATATAATTAAAAAGTTATACCATTGTTGGTACAAAAAAAATGGACTTTTTCAACTATTAGTAACTTCGACTATTGATGCAACGGCAGGAACGGAATAAGGCAAGTTGGAGTCGATGGAAGAAGGTACAAAATAGTCAAAATCAAAGGATAATTAATGACTTCCTTCGAAGTATCAAAAGGTTAATCCGACCTTCAAGCTGAAAATGGGAATATGGGAGCGAAAATTGAGGAACAAGCTAGTACTTAGAGACCAAAAAAATGTGGTTTGTCACATGGAGATAAAAATTCTTCGTGGTTAAGGTAAGGTCATGACTGAGAAAAAAGAGGAAGTGGGATTATGGACGACATGTTTCGAAATCAGTCAAATTCATGATCTGTAAATAATAGAAATTCAGAATAAGTTCGGGACTTCACTCAAGAACACTAGATCATTACTTAAACTCATAAGATTTTCAGTCTCCGCGACACAACGGAAGAACATGGAGTGCAAATGCATGTGAATGTTAAATCGATTTTTTACTTGTTTTCTTTTGTTTATTTGGTTCACTTTTATTTAGTTTCTTTGAATTTCATTATTGCTTTGTTTAAATTAATATTTTGTGCTTTCATAATCTTTTTCTATTTAATTATTTATTTTTTTGTGGTTTATCATAAAGTTTATCACTAGAAATATCGACATAGATTATCTTGACACTAATTGAGTAATTCCCAAGTCGAACTCACCCTTTTTCAGATGAGTCGTATCTGCTCTCCAATACTTGACATCTTACTACAATCTCGTTTCAACACCACTTGTCGAAGTCGACTAAAAAACGAGTGAAACAACCATAAATCAAATCACTTTTTTTAAAAGACACCTACTAAAAAACTACAAATAACACACTTTTCATCTTTCACGCCTCTTTTAGTAAAATATTTTATCTTTTAATCTATATTTTTGTTTGTATTTGAGGTAGAAAACTTTATTTTTGTAAGAATGATTTTGAAACTATCATAGCTAAATAAACATAGTAATTATTATTTTTACGCTTGATAATATTCATCTTTTTATGATTTTTGATCATTTTAAATATATTCATAAAATATTTAGTTTATTATTTGTTATTTTAGATATGTTTACTTAATTTTATCAAATAATTATATTATATATATTTTTCGAATGTATTTTAAAAATATTTTATTTATTATTATTTATTATAAAAGAATAATTATAATTAAAAAATGTTAACTTTTCTTACCTGAAGTAATGTTAAGTTTCGAGGAAAGAGCTTGGTTTTACGATGCTTACACTTTGTTTGGATGTTTGATGAAAAATAAAAAGAAAGAAAATGAGAAGAAAGAAAATAAGAGAAAAGAAAATGAAAAGAAAAATAGATTTTTTTGCATGTTGTTTGAATGTAGAAAAAATAAATAAATTTTTTTTATTTGAATAAAAAAAATAAGAAAAAAAAATTATAATAGAATAAAATTACCTTATTACCTTACATATATTATATATAAATTATAATTTATTAATATATATAAATTATTTTTTCAGGGATAAATACGAAATTTTAACATTATATGACCATCTCTTTTCAGTTTTCATCGTAACATTGAGGAGAAAATATTTATATAGGTCCCACACCTACTTTTTTATTTTTAACTCATTTTTTTCTCTAATCCAAACAATAAAAAATGAACTTTTTCATTATTTTTTTTCTCTTTTATTTTGCTTCCTTCCAAAATCTACTATTCTAAATATTGTGTTAGTGATGGTGATAACGATATTGCGTACGGGAGAGAGAAAAAAAAATAAAAGATGAAGTAAATGTAACTGTTTTATTTGATTGAAAAAAATTAGAAAAATCGTAATTGATAAAGTTTAAATTAAACCTAATTATTAATGTGTATTTAAAAAATAATTAAATAAGATTAAAAATTAAATTTTAAAAAACAAATAATATTTTTATTTAATTCGTGCCTGCCTCGACTCTAGTCACGTGTTTCATAAATAAATTCATAAAAGATTAACATAAGAAGGGAAAAAAGGCCATTAAATAAAAAATTTAGAATAAAAAATATTAAAATACTTATATTATTTTTTATAAAAATAACTATTTTAAATATTATTTCTCAATTTTATCTTCAATTTATTTTATTTTTCTTTGGGTGAAGGAAGGAAGAAGGTTAAAAAAACAGAGCCTAGCTCCTAAGAGGCACATGCTTAGGAGGATCAGCAATTAACTAATGCTGAATGAGAGTTTGGTAATTGGGTACAGAAAAATTGGTATTATAGGATCCTATTATATTCCTATAGGAATATCTCAAGTTCTCAACTAGGGGTGTAACTGTGTAACTAGACTAGGTTTAATTTGGGAATAAAAAATAACCAATCGAATTAAATATAACTGGATTGGGTTGAAGAAATTGTTTGAGTGGATTCGAAATGATTCATTGATTTTGATAATTGAATATTAGTTAAAAATATCAAAATATAGAAAAAGTCATAAATTTTTGTTTAGATGAATTTGCAAAAGCATTTTACAAAAAAATGTTTCGCTTTTTTTATTTATAAAATATTGATATATATTTGATATTAGGTTTTGATTTTGTAAACCTATAGTTGACTATCTAAATTAAAATCGGATTATATAATATCTTAGTTTTGATTTTCCAATATAATTGGAGTAGGGTTAATGAGTATTTGAATATTTATGATCATTGTTTACCTAATACTCTCCTTTATTGTATTATTGAATTATGAAAATATAAGTTGCAGGGAAACTAATGTGTGCATTCACAGGTTTCAACTGATATTTTATTTTCCATTGTATAATATCTTTTTTTTTTTCAGGGATAAGTATTATTTTGGTTCTTAATGTTTTTCTTTAAACAAAGGAGTTCAACACACGAAGTGGAGCGAAAATTAAAAAGAACTAGTTAACATAAAGCGAAACCACCTAACACTTATCAAGCAAAAACATATCTCATTATCATCTCCGACATAGCCATCAACAACAAAAGAAATTATCACGCCTCCACTCTTGATAACTAAGGCTAGACAAATTAATGATCTCATCTATCCCTTTTTATTTATTCTGAAATATCCTTCTATTCCTTTCAATTCAGACGTTCCAAACTATCACAAAGAAACATATGAACCATTTCTTGTGCACCTCCTTGCTACAAATTACTCCTGTCTAGCTTTGAAAATGTTCCTTCAAAGTACCGGGAATGAACCACTGTCTGTCAAGATGAGCTAACCATGCACACCACACCTGCCAAGTAAATTCACATCTAAGAAACAGGTGATGAACATATTCCACATTCTTATTACATAGTACACACATATTATCCACATGGTTCATTATCCCAAACCAACACAATCTTTCTTTTGTATTCACCCTGCCTACCAAGACGAACCAAACAAACAGCTCCACTTTTGGAGGAACTAAGCCTTTCCAAATAGTCTTGGTGAAACTGTAACTTGTTACGTCTTCCGAAAGCGTTTTCTCCTGCAATACCTGCACAAATGAGTTAGTAGAAAATACACCTTGTCTGTCAGCTGCTAGATTAACCAACCTCAAAGTGTCATGTAATTAATTCACAAGTTTCAACTCCCATTAGAATAACTCACGCCTCCATTAGAAGTTCCAAATCCACTCTAGCCAATCCCAAAATCCGCAGTCCCCAATGACAGATCTTTTCTGTATTAAAACTGAGAAAAGTCTTGGAAACCTATCCTTCAGAGGACCACAATATAGCTAGACATCCTCCCAGAATCGAGTTCTTCTACCATCACCAACTTTCATAGTCAATACGGTTATCATATTGTCTCTTACATGCTGCTCCTTAATCTGTAGTTGACAGATATCCTTCCATGAACCCCTCTAGTGGGTAATTTTTTAGTAGAAAGTAGCTCGTTAGGATTGAGGTTATTACAAGAGCATACCACCTTTTTTCACAATGGGCATTCTTCATTTGAAAACCTCCACCACTACTTAAACAACAGTGCTGTATTACGGACCATCGCATCTCCTACTCCTAAAGCACCCAGCTTTTCGGAGCTTGAACCACTTCCCATTTAACCAAAGCTATACCATTCCTACCATCCTTCTTACTCCACAAGAATTTTCTATATAATGAAATTAATTTCTCAACAACAGCATTCCACATCTTATATAAGCTTAAGTAATATACCAGCAGACTATTTAAAACAACTTTAATAAGAACCAATTTTCCCGCTTTTTTGAGCACCTTCAATTTTCATAAGCTG
Source organism: Arachis stenosperma (assembly GCF_014773155.1). NCBI lineage: Eukaryota > Viridiplantae > Streptophyta > Magnoliopsida > Fabales > Fabaceae > Arachis > Arachis stenosperma. The sequence continues at coordinate 37,060,910 of NC_080384.1, forward strand.
AGATTCTCCTCCACTTTGTCTATTATTGGCTTCCAAGTCTTGACCAGCCTCGCGTTGGCTCCTAGAGGGATTCCAAGGTATTTGATTGGAAGAGTAGATTCCTTACACCCCAGCAAGTTGCACATAGTTCACACCCACTGTTGGTCACAGTTGATTGGGATCAAGCTGGATTTGTCAAAATTGATGCTTAACCCCGACATCAACTCAAAATAATGCAGAAGCCTCTTGTAGTTCTTAACAGTCTCCTCCTCTGGCAGGCAAAACAAGATCGTGTCATCTACAAATTGAAGGTGCGACAATTCTATGTTGTCTCCTCCAACCAATAAAGGGGATATGCGTTCGTTCCTAACTGCCTCTCCAACCATTCTATATAGGACATCAACAACAAGTACAAACAAAAAGGGTAATAGTGGATCACCTTGTCTCAACCCTCCTTCCATCTTAAACGGCTTCGTTGGCGAACCATTTATCAAAGTCGACATAGAAGTTGTACCGACACACTCTATTACCCATTCCCTCCACCTTCCCCCAAACCCCATCTTTTGTAAGACTATGTCCACAAATCTCCACTTGACTCTATCATATGCCTTTTGAAAGTCTAGCTTGATTATTGCCACTTCTTTCTTCCTTGTTTTAAGCCAATGCACAGTTTAACACGCAATAAGTGCCCCATCATGTATTTTACGACACTTGACAAACGCACTCCGAGTCTCTCCAACTAGTCCTAACATCGCTAGTCTTATCCTCCTGACTAACACCTTTGAGATCACCTTATATACACATCAACCATATTGATCGGGTGAAGGTCTTTGATTTCTTTGGCCCTAATGAACTTGGGAGATAACACCACCCATGTGATGTTGGAGTCTTTAGGTAACCTGACTGTTTGAAAGAAACCCGTCACAGTTGCTGTAAACTCAGTCCCAATCTCATCTCAGCACTTCTTGATAAAGTTCAAATTGTACCCATCACTTCCTGGTGCTTTAGACGATTCACAGTCTCATACTGCCTCTCTAATATTTTCAACTAACGGTAATACTTCTAGAGCCACAGAATCCTCTTCTGATATCATATTCACCAGTCCATCCCTAAAACCCACCACAGGAAATTCCTCTTAATGATACAACCACTTATAAAATTCTCTAATAGCAATTTTTATTCTAGCTGAGTTTCTAACCAATCTTTCATTAATCACCGGAGAATCAATTTTGTTATTCCTCCTCCTTGAAGAAGCTATGTGGTGAAAGTATCCGGTGTTTTTGTTCATATCCTTCGCATGCTGAAATCGTGACATTTGTTTCCAGTGCAGCTCTTTTCTACCATACCTTCTCTCACAGCAAGTCACCAAAGCCTTCCTTCTTGAATCCACTGTTCCATCATATGCTCCACTAATTACCATGTCATCTAACTTCTTAATCTCTTCCTCAAACTTCATGATTTTCTTATCCATGTCACCAAAGTTGTCCTTGTGCCATCTTCCTCGGAGAACTATCAAGGCCTTCATTTTTTCTGTGAATTCTGTCTCCCCTAATCCCCTCTATTCCTCCTTACCCATTCTTAGAAATCCTTCATGTGTAAACCATGAGTCTAGACTTCTGAATGATCTTGGGCCGCCTCTCATCTTTGTATCCTCCACTATCATTAGACAGTGATCTAATAAGCCCATTGGTCCTCCTCTTAGACGAATCTCTGGGAATTTCTCAATCCATTTCAGACTAACTATCACTCTATCGATGCAACTACATGAACAACCTCTAAACCATGTATACTTACGGTCATTAAGTGGTAAGTCCACCAAGTGCATATCTTGTATCTAATTCTTGAATTCTTCAGCAGATATTTTTAACCTTCTAGAACATTTTCTTTCCTCCACCTAGACAATCTCATTAAAATCTCTCATGAAGTAACAAGGGACCTGGCACAATCCAGCAATATAGCTCAACTCCTCCCACACAACAAGTTTCTCATCTCTAGTATGAGTGCCATAAACTAATAAGAAGGCGCAATTAAAATTATTATTTAATAAGACCCCTTCAATACATAACCATCTCTCTCCTTTATAGTAATTATTCAATTTAAAACTAAGTTCATCCCATAATAACAACAACCACCCGAAGCACCATCAGACGCAACATATTCCCATCCCACACTACTACACCCCCAGAGATGCGCCACATCAAATCTCGTCACTACATGCCTTTTAGTCTTAATCAATCCTAACATATTCAGTCTATATTTCAACTTTAAGTCCTTTATCATTCTCAACTTTCCATCCTCCCTTAACCCCCTAACATTCCAAGAGTTAAAAATCATTTCAAAAAATTATTACACACCTTTTTTTGCTTCCTAGGCCTGCATCGTCTTGCTTTCACCTTTTGTTTTGCTAATTTTCTCTTTTATGCATTTTTTTTCATTTTGAGCTTGTAGAATTGCCATAATATCATCTTCTTCATTGTATAACATAGCACCGGATTCAACTACTAGTTCCCATGTCCTCTTGTTTTCTATCATTTGCTCCTCTACTTTCGAACTCTGATTGTCGCTCGTACTGCCATCAATTCCATCACCTTCTCCTTCCCTTAGAGTCTCTCCTTTATCATCCCCACCGGGCACCAAACTCACTCTACCTACTGTCAACTCTCATCGTTTATTAACACCATGAAGTTCATGATCCACATGTTCATTAGCCCACGTCCTATTTTCAGCTTCATTATCAGCCTTATTCTCACCCTCAGTACCCGTGTACCCTGTAACGACCCACGATTTTATAAATATAAATATAAATAAGTTATAATTCATTTCATAAATTAGAGTTTTTTATTTTAAAAATTATTTTATTATAAGTAATTAAATTAATTTTATAACTATTTGAGTTTAATTAAATTCATATTTTTATATATATATTTTTAAATTTAAGTCATTGATATTTTTAATTTAAAAATACAGTTTAGTTAATAATATTATTATCGAGTTTAATATCTGCCGATATGAGTAAATATCGGTACTTCTCGATGAACGTAGCTTTGCTAATGTTTCACCGTATATCTTTTATTGTTAATGTTGCTAATGTCATTTATATTAGTAACTCATATATATTATTACTTGTGTTTTAATATATCCAGCTTTTATAGTTATCCGTTTAAGATATTTATAACTTGAATCGCTGACTTGGCAGCTCCAAACCGTGACACATGCCCCCTCCCTTGTCACCACATTATCACCACTTCATTCTTTTATTTCATTCATGCGAACCAAGAGGGAAAAGAGAGGAGGAGACCGTGAGTGAGAGAAGAGAGATTCCATGGAAGCCACAAACCTTCGGTGTCCGATTTCTTGAGATCCGTAATTCCAAAAAAAATTTAATTCGATAAAAGTGTTTGTATCCTTCTCCTCTACACATTGGCATCACTTTTGTTTGGTAGAAGTTGACGGTGACGTAGCTCCCCTTCCTCTTGAGTTCGACCAATTGGAGTTCTAGGAGGCATAGACGATTTCTGACGTTTTTTTCTTCAGCAGCTCGGTCAGAAAGCTTCTCCAGAGTTTCTGTTATTGTGATTTCTGTACGGAGGTAGGATTTTGATAATTCCTCACTGGTTAAATTAGAATTGGATAAGTGAATTGATGTTGTGATTGATTGCTGATTGAATTTATGTTGAATTTTTGTGATATATTGATATTTGTGATTAGTTTGGGGTTCGGTCAGTTTAAGTGCAGCCAAGAACTGAATTATTTTGATGAATTCGGGACTAAAATGTTGTTAGTGATAAAGTGGAATTGGTAAGATTTGATTATGACATTGAGATTTAATAAGAAATGAATTGATGAATTGATGACATAATTTGAGATATGAAAATGGTTTGATTTTGGAAGCGTTTTGATTTTTAATTAGTTTGATTTTATAAATGTTTTGATATCAAAAATATTTTTGATTTATTGAAAATGATTTGAAAGAGTTTGAGAAATGATTTGGATGAAGGGTGGCAAAGTTTGAGTTTTAAAGGAGATGCTGCCGAAATTTCTATAAAATTTGAGGCTTTGTTTGAAATGTTATTTAGAAAAAGATTAAATTTGAAAAATTGTATTTTTTATTTTTGATTTATTAAGAAAATAGTTATGTTTCGAGTTTGATTCATTTAAGAAAAGTATATGTTTTGAGTTCGATTTATTTAGAAAATAATTATTTTATGATTTTTAATTATTTAAGAAAAGTATTATATTTTAAGGTTGATTTAAATATAAAAAGGGTTTATGTTTTGAATTTGACTTAAGAATTTCATTCGGAGGAGTTTTAGTGAACTTTAAAAGTAATTGAATTTTGATTGAATGATTTCGTTTTGCGACGTCTTGGAAAAAGGTAAAGAATTAGTTTTAAAGATGAAAATGAGTTTGGTTGTCGCTCCCCTAAAGTCCAGAGGCCTTGTTGAGGCGTTTAACTAATAAATGGTTTTTCTATCTTTTGAAAGAAGAATTGGTTTAAGTGAAATTGTTTCAAAGGTTTTGGAGAATGTCTCAAAGAGGTGGTTTTGGTTTTAAAAGAAAAAGAGAAGATAAATCGGCACGTGTGATTATGAGAATAATTGAAAGGTCACGAGTGGGTGACGAAAAGTAAATAGTTATGGTGCTGATGTGAAAATGTTAAGACGTGGGCTTTGTATGTGAATGATTGTGCAGGAACACTCGTAAATATGGAATGGCTTCTAGTAGAAAGAGTCTCATGCTTCAACTGGAGAATCAGCGCCTGCAAGTAGTTGCAGAAGTCATGTTCGACATACTTCAACTGGAGAATCAACGACTATAAGAAGTTGGAACCTTGCAGAGGTTATACCGCTAGAATGCCTTATCTGACTTGTGAGTCGGATTGTGTCAGGTGCGGGTCAAAACTGACAAATGAGCTCATTACCTGCACTAGGGATAGATATGCATCATACTTGTTTGTGTATATTTGTTTGTGAGTGTGTTTTCTATGATTGTGGGTGTGCTACATGACTGTTTGAATTCTGTGTTCTATAATTATTGAATTGGATGGTACCTTGTTGACTGTTATTGCTGACCAAGTATAAATAAAATGAACTTAACTCCTAACCCAGATCCTACTAAGAACTCCCCAGTTCTTACCCCATATTTCCACCATTTTCAGCTACAGGTGCGAAGATTTAGTGCGAAGCTACAGGAGCGTAGAAGATTACGTTTATGAGTTGAGTTGTTAGATTTTATTTTTTCCTCGTCGTTTATTCTTTTTGTTTTTAGAGGGGATATGACATGTATTTGAGACTCTTGAAATAAGTCTATGTATATAAAGCTATGTGAATATATATATACTGTTATGATTAAGTGATTTAAAATAAAGTCTCCTTTCGTTTTTGTAATTAAAGTTTCGGTTCGTATTTGTGAAGGCTCAATATTAAATAAAGATAGTATAAAATAATAGGTTAGAGGTAAGTAACGCCTGAGTTTTTGGTACGATCATGAGGTGCTAAAAGTAAGGGGTGTTACATACCCATCGTCATCACCTTCATCGCTTGCCTCCCCGTTACCTCCAACTGAATCAATGACACCTTCACCTTCATCATCTCCCATGCCTCCCGTTGCCGAGGCCGCTGCGTTAGCAACCCTCGCTTCCGCTATGTTTATCACCAACCATGTCATCGCACCTTCCGCTTTTCCCCTTTCTGCTTCTTCACGGGTTTCCTCATCCCCATTCACGTTGGCCTCATCTGCGCAAATCACCATCCTTGAGTTTAGCGGACAGGCTTCAACACCTGTTGCCATGGCCTTGGTTCCATGGTTCCCAGGTCATCCATCTTCATCTTGGCGTGACATTGCGTGACCGAAAAACGCTGAGCCTCCATTGTCGTAGCCTTTATCTTCGTCTCGGTGTGATCGTGCTGCACGAGGAGCTGCATCTTGGTGTGATGTTGCGCAACCGAGCGACATCGAGCCTCCATTGCAGTAGCCTTCATCTCCGTCTCGATGTGATTGTGCTGCACTAGGAGCTGCCGCTGCGCTGGGGTTAGCACACGATCGAATTGCTGCGCCAGGAAGAGTTTTTCCTTCGACCCGACCCATAGCAGCCTAGGTCAGCCCACACGCTGATCCTGTCCCAGCGTCTCCCATGGTTTGGCCTGTTGAAGGTCTTAAGCCCATTTGCAAGTATAATGCCTTGTTTGAGAAATTGGTGTAGTTGGCCCAATTTCTAATTAAGTCAAACTTTGGTTTTTTTATTTTCCTTGTAGCTCCCCCTTCCAGCCCACATAACCTGCTACCAAAGACCTCCGATATAGTTCTTTCAGAATCTTTTTTATCACTCATACTATCTCTTTCCACAAAATCAGCCCTTTCTTTAATGTCACATTGATTTGAATCGAACATTACCATTTTCATGTGATTATCTTTTAAATTGTCATTATTCCACTCATTCAAAATTTCTTCTGAAATTACCAACCTACCCTTGTCTTCTTCACCCTCCCTCATCACTGTCATTACCGGCTCTGTCGCCTGGTCCCTGTAATCCGGCAAGTCAATCATATCTACACAGTCCCTTATTGCACCCCTAGTTCGTTGTTTGCTACTTGTGTCACCAGCAACCATGTGTTCCAAACAACTGAAACCATATGTCTCACTTTCCACCTCTTGTACCAACACATCAAAACCACTGAGGCCTATTGTAATATGTATCCATTCGTTGTTCGCGTCCATAACACATGTATCAATTTGCACACGTCTAACACTGAAAGAATTACATGATTCTGTCAATTTATTGCAACCAACTACTTCACCCCATTGACCTCCGATCATCTAGAAAGTGTCCGCTGACCAGACATGTAATGGAACTCCAAAGCATTCTAACCACAGTCTTCTAGTTTCACTTTGCTCCGCCTCTTCCCATCTCCATACACTATGGAAAAGTTGTAGAAGACTATTCATTTTAAAGGTGTAGGTTTCTTCAACGCTCAACACACAATCAAAGGTCAGAAGAGCTTTGTACGCACCCAGTTCTCGTACTTGAATTACTTGAGGAAAGTTTCTCTCAATCTTGCCTTTCAAGTAATTAAAATCAATAGCCTTCGTTGTCCCTCCCACTATACTTCTCTACAACCAGTCTAAATTTTTCTTTGCTACGGGCCTACGGCTACCTCTATTTTTTTTGTCCACCCGTTTCCATGTGTATGTTGTTCTTTCTTCTCCTTATTGAACTTTGTTGTATTCAGGGGTGCGTCCATATAAGCCTCTTCGCGCTGTGGCTGCTGAGTTGTAGTTAATTGATTATTTTTTCCTCTTGGTGGCCTCTTCCTCTCCGGCACGTTCGACGACCTCCTGTACTTCGCTTCTCCCACAAAAACAACCTTTCCTCTCAACTTCATTCGATTCATTTCCCTTATTGCCTTCAAAGCCCCTCCCTTTGTAGTGTATCGTATGAATGCAAAAATGTATATATTGTCATTTTTTTGTTTTCGTGATAAATATATGTCATTTATGCGTCCCGTCCAATTGAACTGTTGAAATAGCTCTCTCTTCGAGATGTCCTTTGGAAGATTATCCACAAAAATGGAGAATGATTCATGCTCTAGGCGTCGATACTCTTCTCGGTTCCAAACTCTCGGATCTCTGTCATGTTTCCTAACTCTACCTCTCTCTCTCTCTCTCGCTCTCTCTCATTCTCTCATTCTATCAATGATTAAGTGTTAGTTTGAATTAGTTTATTTGAGTGAAAAAAATAATTTTTATAAAAAATAAAATATTTTTATTAAGTTTTAGATATGTTTGGATATATCTTTTAAGAAAAGTACTTTTATTAAAAAACATAAATTATTTGCTTTTTCTAAAAGTCTACAATGAACTTGATTGGATGAACTTTTAAGAAAATATATTTTTTCAACTTATTTTTTTTAAAAGATATTATAGAAAAGTAAAAATAATTTTATGTTTGGATATCTTATGCAAAAAGATATTTTTATTTATCAATTGTGTTTGGATATAATAATATAAAAGTTTTTTTTTTGGTTTATGTATTATGTAAAAAATATTTTTTTAAGAAAAAATCCTTTTAAAAAAGATGTAAATTATAATTTTTTAAAAAAGATATATTCTTTTTTATTTTTCTAGTACTTTTATTTTTACTATTAAAAATTTATCAAATACACTAAAAATTTTAAAAAAGATAATTTTTATTAATTTTTTATCAACTTAATAGTACCCAAACAAACACAATATCTTACTTAAAAAAAAAATTAAAGACGTTTTTAATATTAAATTTTTTTTTTAAAAATCTATTAAAATATAAAATGTCTTTTGTTTTTTATAAAAAATAAAAAAGATAATACGTTTTTAAAAAACTATTAACCCTAACTTTTCACTTTATCACTTTACTAATTTTCGCGTTTTAGAAAATTCTAATCTTCAATAATTACACCTTATGTTACAAAATTAAGCCATGGGTTAGAAAGGGTTATTGAAAAATTTTATTCAATAAGCAATATTATATTAGCTTTAACTTGTACTGGTGTATTAATGTTATTAATTACCTTTTTATAAATTAAAAATATATATTACCAATAAATATGAGATTAGTCGAAATAAGAATAAGAAGTATTTTACGTTTAAATAAAGAATAAGAGATTATGCATTCAAATTTTATAGAAACAATAAAATCTAATTTTTTATAAATTATATATAATAAATAATATTTTTTTAAAAAATTATACACCAAATTTTACTCATTTTCCGTTATATATGGTAAATAATAATGTTACGGATCCGACCCACGGATCCCGGACCCATGTCCGAACTCGAACCCGGCTTACCGGGTCAACCCATTCTCATCTCTCTAGAAAGCCCCACGCCGGCTCTCTAGAGCTCCTAACCAACATTTGAATTTAAACGCCCCTCTTATCTTAGCCAGATAAGATAAAGATAAGATATTCACCATCACCTATAAATAAGAGGACCCAGGTCCCTCCAGGTATTCATTCATTCCACACACCTTATACCTCTTAGATCTATTCTGACTTGAGCGTCTGAGTGTCTTTGCAGGTACCTCCCCTCTGCTCCATCGGGGCCGTCCAACATCCGATCCGACCCGCAGGTTCCCGATCCTCCTCTCAACCCGTATCAAAAGCATTCTGTACATTGGCGCCGTCTGTGGGGACCTGCAACAATCAGACCGGATGGAGGGCATCCTGGAGGATAACCCATCAAGCCAGGACGACTCCCAACCGCGTCGTCCGATCTCAGAACACCATGAAGCCACAAACCAAGCAAAAATAGCAAGCACCATCCACCACGCAAACGAACACGTCACGACGGACCCACAACATCCCGAGAAAACTAGGGACAAAGCGGCACAAATCATCCAGGATCTCTGTCTCCGGGTCCAAGAACTTGAAGGCAAGCTAAACAACCGAGAAAAACACAATAACGAGCATGGAAGCCAGGCAACTTCCAGGTCAAGATCCCACCACGGAAGGTCGCCAATCCGGCAGCACAATAGGAGAGATGATCGCAGCACCTCACGCAACCGCCGACGCGAGAAGTCGCCTGAACGACGATACGACAAAAAACACCATCGCAGCGATTCTCGGGATCTAAACCGTCAGCATGATTCAGACGAAGACCGGAGATACCGAAGCACCAAACGCACGAGAAACGACCATACCATAATGGGAGCTACACCCTTCACGGAAGAAATCTTAAGAGCAAAACTCCCCAGAGGTTTTGACAAACCCACTGACATGAAGTACGACGGAACCAAAGACCCTCAAGAGCACCTAACGGCCTTCGAGGCCAGAATGAATTTAGAAGGAGCATCCGACGCAGTCCGATGCAGAGCCTTCCCAGTAACCCTTGCCGGCCCAGCGATCAAATGGTTCAACGCCCTCCCGAACGGATCCATAACTAGCTTCCACGACATCACAAGAAAATTCATGGCCCAATTCACAACCCGAATCACCAAGGCCAAACACCCCATCAGCCTGTTAGGGGTCACACAAAGGCAAGAAGAATCCACGAGAAAATACCTCGACCGCTTCAACGACGAATGCCTGACAGTCGACGGACTCACGGACTCCGTCGCCAGCCTCTGCCTAACTAACGGACTCATGAATGAAGACTTTCGCAAACATCTCACCACCAAACCAGTGTGGACCATGCACGAAATCCAGAACGTCGCCAAAGATTACATCAACGACGAGGAAGTCAGCCAGGTCGTCGCTGCCAACAAACAGCAGCACGTCGCCACCCAACACGGCAACCCGACTCCCCGTCATAACGCACCACCCAAAGAGAACCAACGAGACCACCTTAAACCGACCCACCGACCACCAAGAATAGGAAAATTCTCCAACTACACTCCCCTAACAGCACCAATTACTGAGGTATACCACCAAATAGCAGACCGAGGCATCATCCCCAGAGCCCGACCACTCAAGGAAAGGACTGGAGGAAACAAAACCCTCTACTGCGACTATCACCGCGGATACGGCCACAAAACACAAGATTGTTACGATCTTAAAGACGCTCTTGAGCAGGCCATACGAGACGGCAAACTCCCCGAGTTCGTCAAAATCATCAGAGAACCAAGGCGCGCCGACAGAGACAAATCACCAGAAAGAGAAGGGCGCAACCCGAGAACCCAAAAACCACCCAGGGAAAACGCCGAAGAAGATCCGACCATCATAGTGAACGTCATCACGGGCAAGGACGTGCCAAATAAGTCAAAACTAACAATGAAAAAAGACCTCAAGATAATGGCCGTCAAAAACCACGACCCAGTCACCTTTGCCGACAGCACGATAACCTTCCTACCCGAGGACTGCCAGAACGGCACCTCGGCCGGAGATGCCCCCTTCGTCATATCAGCCCGAATCGGAACAGGACTAGTAAGAAGAATACTCGTGGACACGGGTGCCGACTCCAACATCCTCTTCCGAGGAGCCTTCGACAAACTCGGGCTCCGCAACGACAACCTCCAAACGCATCGCCACGGCGTCACGGGCCTCGGAGATAACTTCCTCAAGCCAGACGGCTCGGTTACTCTCCCCATCACCATAGGAACGAGCAACCAGAGAAAGACGATCCTATCCGAATTCGTCGTCCTAAAAGACTCCACAGCCTATAACGTCATTCTCGGAAGAAAAACAATCAACGACTTCTCGGCAGTCATCTTCACCAAATACCTTCTCATGAAATTCAAAGCCGAAGACGGCACCATTGGAACTATCCACGGAGACCGAGAAATTGCAGCCGAATGCGACAACAATAGCTTAGCCCTAAGGAAAAATCCCAAGACGCGGCCGGAATATTCCTTGCCGACCTAGACGCACGGCTTGACGGCCAACCTAGACCGGAACCAGAAGGAGACATGGAAAAACTACAAATAGGGCCAATCAAAGATGAATACACATTCATCAACAGAAACCTCCCACACGACCTCAAAGAAGAACTCTCGCAACTTCTGAAACAAAACAGAGACCTATTCGCATTCACACCAGCCGATATGCCCGGAATAAGTCCCGACCTGATGTCTCACCACCTGGCAGTAGACCCCCTAGCCAAACCCGTGGCGCAAAGAAGACGGAAGATGTCACCAGACCGAGCCGCCGAGGTCCAGAAACAAGTAAAAGCCCTACTCGAAGCCAACTTCATCCGAGAACTCCCTTACACGACCTGGCTAGCCAACGTCGTACTAGTTAAAAAGTCTAACGGGAAGTGGCGAATGTGCGTTGACTACACAGACCTCAACAAAGCATGCCCAAAAGACGCCTTCCCCCTACCAAACATCGACGGACTAGTAGATGCAGCATCCGGACACCGGTACCTCAACTTCATGGACGCATATTCCGGCTACAACCAGATCCCGATGCACCGACCAGATGAGGAAAAGACAGCATTTATCACCCCAGACGGAACCTACTGCTATAAAGTAATGCCCTTCGGCTTGAAAAACGCCGGAGCCACCTACCAGCGACTTGTTAACAAGATATTTCGCAACTTAACCGGAAACAAAATAGAAGTCTACATCGATGATATGCTCGCCAAAACGGAATCCGGTGAGCAACTAATCGACGATCTAAAGGTCATAATGAACACCTTGCGAAAGCACCAAATGCGACTCAACCCAACAAAGTGCGCTTTCGGAATGGAAGCAGGAAAATTCCTCGGATTCATGATCACACAACGCGGAGTTGAGGCAAACCCGGAAAAATGTCGCGCCGTCCTCGAGATGACAAGTCCCAAGAACCTCAAAGATATCCAAAAGCTCACCGGCCGACTAACAGCACTATCCCGGTTCCTCGGAGCCTCGGCACAAAAGGCAACCCCTTTTTTCAAACTTATGAAAAAAGGGATTCCGTTCAAATGGGAGAAAGAATGCGAAGAAGCTTTCCAACACTTCAAAAAGGTCCTAACAGAACCTCCAATCCTCGCAAAACCTCAAACAGGGGAAACACTATACTTGTACCTCTCCATAACGGAAGAAACAATCGCAGCAGCACTCGTCCGGAAAAACGAGAAAAAGGAACAAAAGCCCATATACTTCATAAGCAAGGTGCTACAAGACACGGAAGCCCGTTTTTCACGACTAGAAAAACTGGCTTTCGCACTCCTCTCGGCATCCCGACGACTACGACAATACTTCCAGGCCCACCCCATAACAGTCCGAACCGACCAAACGGTCAAACAAGTATTACAAAAACCCGACCTAGCAGGAAGAATGCTAGCATGGTCCATCGAGTTATCCCAATTCCAGATCAGGTTCGAGCCCCGAAACGCCATCAAAGCACAAGCCTTGACCGACTTCATCGCCGAAATGACTCCGACCAAGCTGACACCCGAACCATGGAAACTGCACGTCGATGGCTCATCAAACTCCACTCACGGAGGCGCCGGAATTATACTCGAAAACCAAAATGGGATCACAATTGAACAATCAATAAGATACGACTTTCCAGTATCAAATAACCAAGCAGAATACGAGGCCCTTTTGGCAGGCCTAAACCTAGCTCGGGAAGTCGGCGCCAAGGTAGTCGAAGTTAACACCGATTCCCAGGTGGTATGCTCCCAAATCAACGGGAGCTACCAAACCCGGGACCCCCTGCTCCAACAATACCTCAAAAAAGTAAGTGAAACAAAAGAAGGATTCGAAAACATCTCCATACATCACGTCCCCAGGGAGCGAAACGCCAGGGCGGATCTACTTTCCAAGCTAGCCAGTACTAAGTCTGGATACGGCAACAAATCGCTAATCCAGGAGGTCGTTAAGTCGCCTTCCGTATCAACGGAAATCAACGCACACCTAACATCCTCAAATCGGGAATCTTGGACATACCCGATCTTGCAATATCTCCGCGACGGAATCCTACCACCAGATCCGAAAGAAGAGAGGAAAATAAAAAGAGAAGCCGCTAACTACACCATCATAGCAGAACAACTATACAAACGCGGATTCTCGCAGCCCCTACTTAAATGTGTAGAACCCAAGGACACGGAATACATACTCCGCGAGATCCACGAAGGCTGCTGCGGTCACCACATCGGAGGAAAAACGCTAGCCCAAAAAATCATCAGGGCCGGCTATTTCTGGCCCACAATCATTCGAGATTCCATACAACTCACAAAAAGCTGCGACAAATGCCAAAAGCATGCCAATATCCACCAAGCCGCCCCACACCAACTCAGCGTTATATCGGCTGAACGGCCATTCGGCAGTTGGGGAATCGACCTCGTCGGGCCCTTCCCCACGGCACCCGGCCAACTTAGATATCTCATCGTCGCCATAGATTACTACACCAAATGGATTGAAGCCGAACCCCTGGCCTCCATCACGGCAACCCAATGCCGGAAATTCGTCTGGCGACAGATCATTACTCGGTTCGGAATTCCCGAAGTCATCATCTCCGACAACGGAACCCAATTCACAGACAAAAAATTCAGAAAACTCTTAGAAGGATTGCACGTATCCCATCGCTTCAGCTCGGTAGAACATCCCCAAACAAACGGACAGGTGGAATCCGCCAACAAAGTTATCGTCAAAGGACTTAAGAAACGACTTGACGAAGCCAAGGGATTATGGGCAGACGAATTGGGATCAGTCCTATGGTCATACCGAACAACACCCCAAACGAGCACGGGAGAAACACCCTTCCGACTAACATACGGCGTAGAAGCTGTCATCCCAGTAGAAATCGGGGACCCCAGCCCCAGGAAAACGGTTGGAGGTAACGACGAAGAAGCAGAACGAGATCTCATAGACGAAGCAAGAAGCATAGCCCACGTCAAAGAATTAGCACTCAAACAAAGGATCAGCCTAAGGTATAATCACGGCGTTATCCGACGAGAATTCGCGGACAACGACCTCGTCCTACGACGAAACGATATCGGCCTCCCGACCCCAGGAGAAGGAAAGCTCGCACCCAACTGGGAAGGACCATACAGAGTCAAGGCCGTAATAGGAAAAGGAGCGTATAAACTCGAACGACTAGACGGCAGCGAAATACCAAGAACTTGGAACGCAGCCAACCTACGAAGATACTATACTTAAAAGAGTCCCCCATCACCTTTTAAGACACCATTTGTTTTTTTTATTTATTTCCTTTATTTTATCTTTTAGAAACTCGGGTACTCTTTCCCTCACGAAGGGTTTTAACGAGGCCCAAACTATTCAAATAAAATCTTACAAGTTATTTTCACTTCATCCCATTACAAATCACTACCGTTCCTCAAAACACGGAACGAAGACACGGCCATCACTGGAGGACTGATCACCCTTCAGGCCGAACGTACGGATATCCAAAAAAACCGACCAAACGAACGGTTACGTTGAAACAAACAAGTAATGCGGAAAGGCCCGAACGGCAAAATAAACACCACAAACGGATCATGCAAAGGCCCAGACGGCCGAAAACACTATTAAACGATCCCCAAAAGTCACGGCCCTTGGCCATACCAAAATATTCAGCAAACTAACAAGTTCAAAAATAAAATACAAGAGGAAACTACTCAAATATCTACAATCCGCCCATCACGGACGGTCTTGAAGGCGCCCGTCACAGACACATCCACACCAGGGGCCAACACCAAAAACTGCGCCTTCATCGTCTCCTCGGTAGCAGCAATGGCATCCCCAGCATCAGCCAACAAAGCCGCTTTCTCCTTCTTCAGGGCTTCGACCTGAGCCTTCAGAGTTTCCGACTCGGCGAGGAGCAAGGCAGCTTGAGAACTTGCATCAGAGGAACGTTTCCGCTCTTCAGCCAGTTGAGAAAGAAGCGAAGTCTCAACACCGGCAAGTCGGAGAATCTCCGCCCCGGCATCCTCTGAAGACTTCGCCGCTTTCTCCTTCGCAGTAATAGCAACCTTGAGCTCCTCCTTCAATTTGGTCACATCAGCCTGAGCTTGCCGAAGCTTCTTCTCCAACAAACCCGCTTGGGCCATAACGGGCTCAGCTTTTCGAACAACCACAGCTGAGCGAAGAAGGGCACGGTAAACCGACTCAGCCTGGAACGAGACGTCACAGCCATCAAAAAACGACTCCGTTCCAGGCATCAAATGCTGATCAATGAAACCCGTGGCGTCGAAGCGTCGGTCCATCACACTAGGGACCAAGCCCTCCCCTTCAAAAGTATCGCTACCCGGCTCCTCGGCCCTACCCCTCTTCCGAGAAGCCTCAGTACCCGTCAGCACGACCACCTCAGGCGAACCGGGAGGAACTTGAGCCTCATTAGGCACCTCCGAGGAAACCACCCCCTGAGGAGCAGCTTGAGAATCCACAGCCGGATTCGAAACAGGAGTGGTAGGGGACGACAATCCCTCCTCCCGAACTAACGCGGCCTTCAACCTCGCCAAGGTCGTCAACCCGCCAGCCATCTCAACTGAAAGAAAAACAGAAGAGTTTAGAAGAGTTACCAAAAAAAAAAAAAAAAAAAGGGGGAAAGGAACACACCAATATATGTCCGACAGGCCTCGGGATCCCCCATAACGTCCCGAGGATTCAACGGACGCTCGCCAAACAAATGCCACAAAACACTGGCAATATCCTTATCCTCCCGGGACAAATCGTCATAGGAAATCTTAGTCAAAATCGACGGCCCGGCGCCAAAATTCCAGTACGTCGGAAACCGGCGCTCGCCTTCCAGAGTAAGCCAAAACGGGCGATGCCCCTCAACGGGACGCACCTTAAAATACTCCCATTTAAACCCATGAAACGAATCTTCAAACAACCCGAAGATCCGGCGATGGGGCTGAGCACGAAAAGACATATATCCTTTCTTGTGCTTCCCCTCCTTAGTCGGAAGAGTGCACAAGAAAAGGAAGAGGAAAACGGGAACCGAAGCCGGGAGTTCGAGGTACTGGCACACCAACTCAAAACACCGAACAGCCGCCCAGCTGTTCGGATGAAGCTGAGACGGTGCCACGGAACACCGGCTGAGCAAACCCTGAACAAAAGGCGAGAACGGGAACCGCACACCGAGCCGAGTAAACATGGACTCATAAACCCACATCCAGTCCGGCACGGTGGGTGAACGGAGGTTCAAGTAGCAAACGCGCTCGTCGGCATCAGGAAGGACGAGCTCGTATCGCCCCTCCTCCTCACCACCACCACAAATCGCCCCCTGATCGCGGAGCCGTTGGAGATCATCTTCCGTCATCCGCGACGGAACGCCCCATACATCACTGGTTACCCAACCGTAGCGATTGGGGACGCCCCTGGAAGGGGCCACCGGGGCACCCACACCCTCATTTCGCCGACGCTGCATACCTAAAACAAGGGAGGAGCACCACCATCAGCCTACCAACTCCACACAATATCAAAAAACAAAAACCTAAACACCACTACAGTCAAAGTAGGAAACGGCGGTGCTCAGCCCCTTCCCCAAACTCGACAGAAATACCAAAACACAGCAAAACAAAAAGGAAGCAGATAAAACAAAGCATGGCAAGAACAGAAAAAAGCACACACAGACAAACGTACGAAAGAAAAAGCAAAAACAGAATATACCAACCTGGTAAATTCAGAAGAAAAACTCGAAGGAAAATAGGAAAATGAGGCAAAGCAGAGCAGCACCAGGGACCAAAAATCACCAAGAAGTTTTTTAGAAAATGAAGAGTTCCCTTTTTGAAAAGAAACGGACGAGGGAATAAAAACCAAAACGGTTTCAAAAAGCAAAAAGACACAAATAGCCCTGGGCACAATGAATAAACTCACGGGGGCAAAAAAGGGAAAACCCCCCACCATAAATGCCCCCTCGGAAAAGTAAACTAATCAATTACGCCTCGAAGAACGCAACAGGCGCAACAGGCATGGTAAGGTCACGTCAAAGACCAAAGATACGGTCAGAACGAAATCCTTTACCTAAGCAAAATCGAGGAGCCGGCCTCATCACTAAACGAGCACCCGACCAGCGCCAAAGGCGTAGAGGAACGCCTCGAACTCTTAGCGACACACCGAAGTCATTCGCTCCGTCGCTACGGGGGCAACTGTTACGGATCCGACCCACGGATCCCGGACCCATGTCCGAACCCGAACCCGGCTTACCGGGTCAACCCATTCTCATCTCTCTAGAAAGCCCCACGCCGGCTCTCTAGAGCTCCTAACCAACTTTTGAATTTAAACGCCCCTCTTATCTTAGCCAGATAAGATAAAGATAAGATATTCACCATCACCTATAAATAAGAGGACCCAGGTCCCTCCAGGTATTCATTCATTCCACACACCTTATACCTCTTAGATCTATTCTGACTTGAGCGTCGGAGTGTCTTTGCAGGTACCTCCCCTCTGCTCCATCGGGGCCGTCCAACATCCGATCCGACCCGCAGGTTCCCGATCCTCCTCTCAACCCGTATCAGAAGCATTCTGTACAAATAATAATAATTTTATGGAGAATTGTTCCATAAGGTGGTGGCTAGTGAAAACTTATAATTTTTTGACCAATTATTCATGAATTAAAATATTTGAAAGTCGGAAAAAGATCAATTATCATACACGATGTTACATATTTGGCATTTGGGTAGTTGCTTAGTGAATAAAAAAAGAATACTCAGTATAAACCATTTTTAGTTTTACTTGTATTTTTAATTTTTTATATTTAAAAATTTTTAGAATTTTATAAGAGGGTGAATAATTTATTTTAATTTTTTAATTTTAAAATAAAATATTAAAAAAAAGCAAAGGATGAAAATACAAAATAAACATTTAAAAGTAGGCAAACAAATTTGAATTTAATTTTAATAAGTAAAAAATAATTTTATAAATACATTTAATTATGTATTATCACATTAATAAAAATAATTATTTAAAAAATAAATATAATTAAATACTTGTATAAAATATTTTATATGATTTATTAGAAAATAAATTTCTAATAAATAAAATTGTTAATGATTCCACAAATACCAGATAAATAGAATTTGTTGGGGTTCTCTGTAAATTTTAAAAAAATGTTTTTTCATTATTTTCTAAAAATACAATACTTCAAATGAAACGAATTCCAAAAATTATATTTTAATAAATAATAATATTATCCTATTCTTTGAAAATTACCAAATTCAGAGTCATTAAACGCTGCCTAAAACTAGTGTTTGAAAAAACTCTTTGACAGTGGTTTTTATATGACATTGCAACAAAGACTGAGACGCGTAGTCAGAGAAAGATTTAGAGAGAGAAACACAAGTGAAAATGAAACCACCTTAATTAATTAACTGGGAAAAGAAAAAACTATAGAGAGTAAAAAAAAAAAAGGAAAAATATTTAAAAAAAAATCAAATAAACACAATAACTTCAAAAGCCAAGCACCATTACCAACAACATAACTTCAAACCAAACCTAACTAAAAAAATTTTCAACTTAAAAAAAAAGAACGAAAGTTGAAGAAAAAAAAAATCTTGCCCTTTACACAACACACAGAACACAAGAGACGTGAACCAAGACGCTTTTTTTTTTTTCTTTTTTCCATTTTCAATTTCCTCAAATTATTTTTTTCTTCATTCCTTCTTCGTTATCCAATTCCTCTAATTCCGAAATCAATCTCTCTCTTTCTCTCTCTAACCTTTTCTTTTCTCTCTCTTCTCTGATCGGTTCTTCGGCGATTGTTCGGCAGTTTCTGTTTCCTCTTCAGCCTAAAAGGACAAAAACCCTTTTTCAGTATTATTCATTTCTTATCATCGTACATAATCCAATAACATGTATATGTGTATATTTTAGGGGGAAAATCATTTTAGACCAAAAAAGTTATTTTTTTCATCGATTTTTTTGGTAATTGTTTTTTAAATTTCAATTATATTGTTCATTTGTGATTAGTAGCAAAATCGTTGTGAATATTGGAGTAATTTAATTTGATTGTAGCTTGAAGGAAAAGGCCGAATCATTGTTTTTCCTTTTCCCACCGGT
This sequence comes from Arachis stenosperma, assembly GCF_014773155.1. Lineage (NCBI taxonomy): Eukaryota > Viridiplantae > Streptophyta > Magnoliopsida > Fabales > Fabaceae > Arachis > Arachis stenosperma. The sequence goes on from NC_080384.1 coordinate 37,080,285, forward strand.
TCCTTCCTTGTCTTCTGTTGTTTTTTTTATTTGTTTTTCGTGTGTTGATACGGAAACCAGAAAAAGACAAAAGAGGAAAATTTTGGAGGATTGAAATCGTGTTTTGATTTGGGTTTGTTGTGAATTTGGTGGGTTCAATTGAAAATTTGGAAGCTTTTAGAAAAATTGGAGATGGAGGCACTTGTGTGAATTTTCTTTTCCCCTTTTTTTGTGCTGTCCATGGTGGAAGAGGGTGAAGATGTGTTGATGGATTAAAGGGGAGGGTGCACACTTTGGGAGGGTTGTGAATGTTTGAAGGTGAATTTGAAGAATCTGTGATTGTTGTGTTTTTGGTGAGTGGCTATATTTCTCTCTCTGGTTATGGGGATGAGGAGTGATTCACAGAAACAACAAGTTCTTCATCAGGGTGTTGGTGGTGGTGGTGGTGCTGCTGTTGGTAGAACCAATGGCTTTATTCCCAGCTCCTTTCGTGCTATCTCTAGCTACCTAAGGATTGTTTCCTCTGGAGCTTCAACTGTCGCCCGCTCGGCTGCATCGGTTGCTTCATCAATTGTTGATAGGGATGATGATGCTGACCATGATCAGGTATGTGTTGGAAGAGTTCTCTAGATTTTGAGGATAGTTGCTAGACTGGTCATGGTAATTAATTTATGATGAGTCTAGATTTTGATGATGTTAATTGGTTTGCATTTATTGGTTTCCCTTTATGGTATCACCGAATTGATATATCCAAGAATTAATGCATTTGTATGTAACTTGTGTCTGAATATATTGATTTTTAATTGTACCAATTTTGTCAATCTGGCACAACAGTGGGTGGAGGGAGCATTTAAGTGTTATAAATTGTTAAGTGATTGTGTCAAAAGCTGATTACAGATTGCAGTGAAGAGTTCAATTTCATCAGGTTTAAAAGGATGGATATTTGGTTAGAACTTAGAAACCCAATTGCATATTTGAATGTAGTTGCTTTACTCTGTTGGCACTTCAGTTCCTTTTAATTAGTAATTTAGCTTTTTAGTACTGTTTTGTGCTTGAATAAGGAGCTATGGCATATTTTTAAAGAGAGTTTGTAGTATGTTGTGTGCAACTGCAACTCTTCATTTTGGGCCTGTCCAGGGTGAAGATTTTATTCTGTGGAAATTAGGCTCACTAGTGCACTTGCTGATGAAGTTTTGCTGTTGCTATTTTATGAAGTTGTGGGTGAACACGTGCCTTGTTTATTCGTTGTGTTTAGTCTGCAATGATACTTTGTAGGATAGAATTTTGAACATCTTGATGCAGGGACTATTTAAGAGAATAGTGCAACGGGTTTTTGCAATTTGGATAGTCAGTTATCTTAATTTTAAGGCATCCTTTGTGGTTGTTCAGCTTGCCTGTTTTTGTTGAACTTTGACCTTGCATGATCACACTAGAACTAAAGATCTTTCGAGATTTGAAATTTTTTGTAGCTCACCAATTTTTTGTACCTCATTCGGAATATCCATATTAATCTTCTTAAACGAACTTAATGTGTCATGATAATGGATTCTGAATTTTACTGATTTACCTAACTCCTTTTCTTTATATTGGGTTGGTTTAGTTAAACTGAATGTAATATGTCGTTGATGTCTTGCATACATATGGTACAATAAAATTACATTCAGATGTTTTTAATTATAAAGTAAGTTTTGCAATTGCCAATCAAGTTAACTTAGCTATTGGAATAGTCAAGCTGTTTGATGAATTTCGTTTGGACTAGTGGATTAGTTGTTGGAAAGGGAATGTAAATTTTAATGGTTTGATCCATCAAGATTCAAGTGAGTGTCTAGAGAACTGCTATCCTTAATTACATCAAAATAATGTTCTTGATGTAACACTTTCTCAGCACAGCTGGATCTGATTTCTTGATGTGACATCAATAATGTTTATTCCTTTCTTATTAGTGGACAATAATTGATTATTCTATCCTTTCACATTTCCAATCTATTACTAGCAGTGATGTCTGATTTCAATTCTAAATTCGCATAGGTAATCTGGGCGGGATTTGACAAGTTGGAGAGCAAGGGTGGAATCTTGCAGCAGGTACTTCTTCTAGGCTATCGTTCTGGCTTCCAGGTTTGGCATGTTGATGAATCAAACAATGTACGTGACGTGGTTTCCAGACATGATGGTCCTGTTTCTTTTATGCAAATGGTTCCAAATCCAATTGCATCAAAGAGATCAGAAGACAAGTTTGCAAATAGCCGCCCACTGCTGGTAGTTTGTACCGATGGATTCTTTGCCAGTGGTACCAATGTTCAGGATGGGTCAAATGCCCCTTACAATGGGGGCACTTCGAACTCACATGACCAAATGAATGGCAACTATCTGCCAACCACTGTTCAGTTTTATTCTATGAAATCCCATGCTTATGTCCATGTACTGAAATTTAGATCAGTTGTCTATTCGGTGAGGTGCAGTTCTCGAGTAATTGCTGTAGCTCAATCCACTCAGGTATACTTTCTCTTTTATTTTTGTTTATCAATCGCCTTCAATACCTGCTTTCTTGAAATAACTAATGGAGTCATTGTTTCACAGATACACTGTTTTGATGCTACATCTTTAGAAAGGGAATATACGTTACTTACCAATCCTATAGTCATGAGCTGTCCCGGTTCTGGTAGCATAGGCTACGGACCACTTGCAGTGGGTCCAAGATGGCTAGCATATAGTGGAAGCCCGGTTGTAGTCTCTGCCTCTGGGCATGTCAGCCCACAACAGCTGACACATTCTTCAAGCCTTCCTGGTTATTCTTCAAACGGGAGCTTAATTGCGCACTATGCCAGAGAGTCCAGCAAGCAGCTTGCTTCAGGAATTGTGACCCTTGGAGATATTGGGTACAAGAAACTTTCCAGATACTACTCTGATAACAATGGTTCATTACAATCTGTAAATTCTGGCCCAAAGGGCAATGGAATCATTAATGGCCATTCAACAGATGCCGATAACATTGGAATGGTGAATATCATTGTTCTTGATCTTGTCTTTACTCGTATATCATCATGTTCCATGTATTGGTCTGTGCTTTGCTAGCCTATGACTGTACCTTAAAGTATATTGTTATTGAAACCGTATCTGGTGTCTTCAGAAGTCTATTGCAACTTTGCTAGTGCTTTTGAGGCTTACATGTTACTTTACCTAGGGTGGAAGCATCATTAATTTTTGTCTTTGCAGCTCCATTGCTATATACTAAGGATACCTTTGTTATTTTTTCCTTTCAGGTCATTGTTAGAGATATTGTTACAAAAAACGTCATCACCCAATTCCGGGCCCACAAGAGTCCCATTTCTGCTCTATGTTTTGATCCTAGTGGCACCATATTAGTGACTGCTTCAGTCCAGGGGCATAATATCAATGTTTTTAAGATAGTTCCCAGACATGAAAATTCATCAGTATCTGACGCTGGTCTTTCCTATGTTCATCTATACAGGCTACAACGTGGCTTCACAAATGCGGTTAGTGCATTTTTGTTCCCACTTGCCCTTGGGTTTAAATCATAATCACTCTTCTTTTCATAATCACTCTCTTTGTGGTGGCTTTTTCAGGTTATACAAGACATCAGTTTTAGCAATGATAGCAAGTGGATTATGATTAGTTCCTCAAGGGGCACTAGCCATCTATTTGCCATAAATCCTCAAGGAGGATATGTAGATATTCAATCTTATGATGATAATCCTATGCCAAAAAATAATGGAATGGGAGTTATGACTAATCAAGCAATGCGCAGGTCGCATAGTTCAGTAGTGCCTCAGCAGCAGAGCCTTATCGCCTCTGGGCCTCCAATCACACTTTCTGTAGTAAGCAGAATTAGGAATGGAGCTAATGGCTGGAGAGGAGCGGTAAGTGGTGCTGCCGCAGCTGCAGCTGGGAGGAAGAGTTTGCTCTCTGGTGCTATTGCTTCATCTTTCCGTAATGCCTTATATGTTGACGGGAACCATTCCAAGGCAAAGAATCATCTTTTGGTCTTTTCACCTACTGGGTCCATGATACAATATGCTTTGCGGACAATAAATGGTCAAGATTCGACCATTGTTTCGGGAATAACCCCGGCTTATGAATCCATTCCGCAAACTGAGGCAAGATTAGTAGTGGAAGCTATCCACAAGTGGAATATATGTCAGAGACATAGTCGGAGAGAAGATAATGTTGACATATATGGCGAGAGTGGAATTTCTGATAGCAACAAAATATATCCTGAGGAAGTGAAGGCGGACAACCTCGTCAGCCCTAAAGTCAAGAATGGGGTCAAGAAAATGAATCTCTCTCTTGAGGAACAGCATCATTTGTATATTTCAGAAGCTGAATTGCAAATGCATCCTGCTCAGAGACCATTGTGGGCAAACCCAGAGGTATATCATCTTAATTTGGACTGATTTTAAGGTTTGATTTTGCCTTTTGCTTTAACATTTAAAATTTTAAATGCATAATCCTGTTTGTCAACCAGATATATTTTCATTCAATATCAAAAGAATCTGCCATAATGAATGAAGCAGCATCTTCAGGAGGCGAATTTGAGATCGAAAAGCTTCCAAGTCGCATGATTGAATCTAGGTCGAAAGACTTGATTCCAATTTTTGACTATATACAGACCCCGAGAGTGCAACAAACAAGGTTTGATGACAAATTAATTTAATAATTAGTTTAGATAGGTCAAAAGCTTTAGGTATTAAATGTCGGTGTGCTGCTTATTGTTATACTTAACTGGCATATCGTTACCCGAATTTGTACGAAAATTAATGCTTTCTGTTAAGTAGTCTAGTTTGATGAAGGAATTTCACTGGCTTGATTCTTGATGGATAACTAAAATTATGGCCGTCTTGTAGGACTACTGCTACAGATAACAAGACTAATGAACAACTGTCACGTCAAACTTCATCACTGTCTAATAATGGCAGGATTTCACCCGGTGCTGTTTTGGGATCTCCTGAATATGTTACCGATTCTGTTGGCGATGTTGCTGAATTTAAAAGCGAGTCTGAAGGAACCGAGTGGGATGCTCATTTTGCGCTGCCTGAAATGGGGGGCTTTGTAAATAGCAATGACACTGTCAAACCAAATACTCAGCATGAGATTGTAAATAATATAAAGGAGCATCTAAACATGGAGGCCCAGCTCATGTATGTAAATAGTAACACAAGGCCTCTGAATGAAGAATCATTTTAAAGGAAGACAGAGATGAATTTGATTCAAGGTAACATTTTCATTTCTGATGTAGAATCTTCCAACATGAAAATAATATGTTGAACTTGTTGCTATATTTGCTGATGATGTGTTTTGTTGGCTTCCCTTGCAATTCATTCAGGCTTGAAAATATTCTTTGATTTGGCACTGGAGGCTTAATTAACAATGTTGATATATAATATGCTTGAAGAGGTAGAGAAGTTTGAGGAGTAGGGGATTGACTGGGATGCAAAAATTGTGGATACTATGTTGTTGCCTTTTCCTTTTCCTTTTCCTTTTTCTCTTCACATTGTAAATAACAGACAGATGTATATCAATAATTAGTTGTAATGTGTAAATAATAGAATCACCTTGTAACTTGCCTTTCTATTTTCATTCTTCTATTCAAGTTACATTGGTTTCCCCTATCACTACACTGTGGCTTTCAATTGTAATTCTTAAGCAACATATAAAGTTGTATATTAATAATAATAGAGATAACTTATATGCTAAGTGCTCGTAATTTACACTGATGAATAACTTGTATCACATGAGAAGTATAGAAATCCTCATGATGAGAGTTTATAAGGCCTTAACTCTCCAATTATAATAGCTAGTATAAAACATGTCTGTTAACATTGTTTTATGCATCTGTTTCTAGTTCTAAACACATTTTTTTGTATATTTACTAATGTGTTTGTGTTGTCTTAGGTGTTAAATATTGTTCTAAAGTAATAATTACTCACATTTTAAATGTGTACTACAACTTGCACTCGCTAAGTGGCATATATGATGTGATTATACTTTTATCACGTTTGATTTTCTAATTACAAATTTACTTGCTTGGAGAAAACCTCCTTTCTTGTTCAAACCTTAATTTTGGGTTCCATATAATGAAAATTCAAACTCACACTCCATAAGTGATGATATACAAATGCAAAACATTGATATTTGTATTGCAAATGCTGTCATTTTCAAGAATCACAATTCTTATCACTGTAGATGCTAATTACAATCCTTACTTGGTCAAAAACCTTAACTAGGAATCTACATATTGGTCATGTTCCATATAACCTTGTTACACAATAGACAGCTCAATCAGCCAAGGATGAAGGATCTTGACACTTGGTTTTTCCTCAAATGCAAGTCATTCCCATTCAAGCTTTCCTTGCATGCCAAATTGGCCCTTCTACCTAGTCTTAGGAATATTTTCACTTCACCTCCTAATTGTATTGTTGAAAAAGGATTTAATTATCAGAATTTCCAAACTTGATCACAAGGTAGCTACTTAAAATCTTAATTAGATATTCTTAAATTTTAACATTTTAATCAGTTTCTAATTTCTACTCTCTCTTTTTTCTCTATAAAGGCAAGCCAACAAACTTATTAACATTAGCATATGAGGCCTAATTTCTCTAATCATTACACCCAAAAAAAAATGTTGTGATTGTAATGATTAGACCCACAAAAATGTTAATGAGATCATAATATTACTTAGTTTAGGTAACCAACAATACTATAGGGTCCAAAAGGCTATTGCAATTAAAAAACAAAGATATCTTTTAAAAAAAACAAAAAAAATGTAAAATGTTCCTTGACCTACACAGTTATACATGAAGTGGTTGAGCTTTTTTTTTTTTTTTTGGTTTAGCACTAATGAGTTAGTAGACGTGCAAATAAAGTATTTGGAATCACAACAAACATGCTGAGCTTCTAGACAGTTTTGTGATTCACATGGTCAACCAAGTTCTAAGAACAGAAACTAATCTATTTTGGACATATTACCTTCTGTAACATACTATGTTATGGAGTGCGAAATCAGCACAATTTTTGTCAGTCTTTGATTCTGCTGCAGGTGTCAAACATGAGTGTCTTCAAAGGTTTGAGTCCTTAGCTTGCCTATTCAATCTTACAATACAAGGCCATTACCATTATTATTTTTTAATTTGAGTATTCAAATTATATATAGAACATAAAATCTTATAAGGAAATAATATTTAATTATGCTTTATCTATTCATAATATGCAAATATGAATTTAATTTATATGTACTGTTGGTATAAATTTTATACAATAATAAGATATTAAATTAGTAAATGATTTTAATATGTCTAAAAAGTGAAACATATACCACTATTTAGTTGAATAATAGTATAAAATCATTTAATGACATCTAAAGATACTAAGTCTTTTTTTTTTTTTTCACGGTATTTCCTAGTCTGATAGGCTTTGATTAATCCGTCGCAATACTGAGTTTCATTTAAAGATTTGCAGTTGGCCAATAGATTGCTGCATACACAAGACGAGATTGGAACCCCCGACATTTGTTTAAGCGGACTAGTGAATTAACCACTAGACCAACTCAATTTAGTTATCCAAAGATATTAAGTTAGTAATTCACAATTAAAGAATAATAATGATCCTAAATGTTGTGTACATGGGAATTTTCATTTTCCGGATTTAATTTTTGTCATTATTAATAGTGGCAATCCATCTTATCAATTATAATCACATATTAGTTAGTACATCACCATTGAAGTTGAAATAATGTCAAGAAGCTTTTAAGTTTTATGTATCAACATAAGTATTCACATAACATCTATATGAATTGAAAGGGTACTTGAATCCGTTTATAGAGCTTCTGTTACGTATCTGCCATGTCCAATGCCCTTTTCTTTTCACCTAAGCACTGATATTTTCTAATTCAAATTTCAATTCATAACTTTAATTTTAGGTTCCATAAAGATATGTTTCTGCTCTTTTTGTTTACATCTTGTATGCTTCAATTTCCATGTATAGTAGTTTATCCACTTTTATGGATATGTATATTAGAACTATATAGTCTCAAGATATTGATATGTACGAACATGGAGTAATCAGCAAGTGTTATTTTTGGATAAAAATCAACATTACATTACCAGCAAATATTATTATTTTTAGTCACCAATAATTTATACTTATATTTACAAAAAATTTATTAAAAAAAATATATAATTTGTACCTATATTTATTAAAATTTATGCAAATAAATTAATAAAATTTATTTATTAAAAATAATTTAATATTTATATTGATCAAATAATAACAAAAAATACTAAAAATTATTGGTCACTAAGAGTTTCTCATAAATTACATATAAAAAAGTATTTCAACTTTGTATATAACTAATTAATTAGTGAATTTGTTTAGTGTCAATAGAATAATAAAGATACAAATATAGATGCACATGATACATATAATTTGATTGATTGTTAAAATACTAATAAAGAAACATAAATACATTTGTTATTAAAATCAATTTTATTTCTATTATTGTTGGTGAATTGGTGATGAATGTAACCAAGGTAGAAAGTAGAATTTAAAAACAAAAAAAAAATTATATTTTATATCTAACATTTTAGCAAAATACTAAGTACATAAATTTTGCGTGTCATGTGTCAAAATATCCTTTTAAAATTTGTGTCTCATTAAATTAACAATAAATATATATTATTTATGAACATAGACAGAAATCAAACATAGCTTTTTCCTCCGGCAATGATATTCTTGTGACCTTATAATACAATAAATATTGGATAAACCAAAATTAATTATTGAACATTTTGTTCTAATTTTATTTCTTGACACTATTAACTAATAGAAATTAATTCTATTAAATCTCTCTTATAATGGTTTTAAACGGACTTTCTAAGTAATCTTGAGATCAATTGTAGTATTATAAATTGTGTTCAGAATTTGTGCACGCACGTTTCCTTTTCATTTTATGTATACCCGTTACTTTAATTTAGATTTAGTTTGAAAAGTCTAAAACTAAAAATGTGAACAATAAACTAAGAAACAATGATAAACTTTCTGTCTTAAAAAAAGAAAATCAGTTATTGTAATATTCTTGCATTAATGGTATCAGTCTAAGTTCCAACAACCACCCACAAAAAGGGAAAAAGAAAAAAACTTAGCTTATTATCATCAACAAAGCATATATATAAGTAATTATCAGATTTTAGAGCTTAACATAGGGACATAGGTACAGAAATGGTTGGTCGAACGATAAACAAACTCTCTTTTGATAATTTCGAATTTGAATTATATAAATTGAATAATTTTGTGTAAATATAATAATAGAGACATGTAAACTCGCAGAAACTTGAATTTTTACAAAGCTAAATAATAATAATAATAATAAAAATAAACACATAATTTGAATAAATATGAATACTAATAATCCGAAGACTTTTATCCATGATAATAATTAAAAAAACAGTTCCATTAGAAAACCAACTAAGAATGAAGCCAATTCTAACTAATTAATTAAAAAATAAGTTTTTCATAAAAAAATTATTATGTTAATTTTTAAAATTTTAAAATTAAAAATAAAAAAATTTGACTTAATTAACTTATATTATAGTTAAATCTGCTAAACTTTTTCTTAAACAAACTATTATTTATAGTTATATTAAATTAGTTACTATTTAATTATTTGTATATAAATAGATATATTTTTATTTATTATTAATATATATTATATATGAATAACTTATTTAAGAATTATTTTTTAGGATATATATATCATCAGTATATCAGATTTTGATAATCAGACGGCAATTCAAACTATATATAGAGCGAATTTTTTTATAGTTAACAAAATAAAAAAAATAAAAAAAATAGAGAGAGATAGGTAGGTTCAGGTGCCACCAGTGTAGTTGATGATGACGATTTTAGACAATCATAGCAAACTATTATGACACTGATGAGTTTTGAAAGTATGCCCCATGCATCCTGCATCACCAATTCTGATGCACAACAACAGTTTTCTTTTCCCTTTTCTTTTCTTTTCTTTTTATTTATGTTTCTTTTCCAACTACGTCTTTCTTAATGTAGTGTTATTTCTCCTAAGTTTTCGTCCATAACTGGAAATTACTTAAAATATGAAAATAGGGCGGAGTTAGGTAAAATTTTAAGAAGGGGATAAAAATTAATTTTATAATAAAAAGAAAGTAAAATAAAATTTTTAAACGGAATTAAACTAAAATTTATATATAATTTATAAAAAAATTTAAAAATAATACATATTGATGATTTAATTACCTATGACAACGAGGTAGATAGTGGCAAATTTTCGTATTATTTCATTTATTCGATTTTGTCTTCTATCTTATTTTTTACATATAGATCTTATTTCGCTATTATATTCTGCATTGAATAGAAATTTGTCTTGTTTGTTTTATACTGAAATGAAAATTACCTGCTTTGATTGACTAGAGTCGAATTGATTATCCGCAGCAAATACCAATTATACTGTGATTTCTAAATTTAATAAAAGTAAAAATATAGCAATTATTTTTCTTTATTTTATTAAGATCCTTCGTACAATGAGAAATTATTTGCCTTAGATTAATATATTGGATTGTGGATGGATAATGACAATGCACTTTTTCACTTTATAAATTAAAGGATGGATCCAAACTTTTTTTTAAATAAAAAATATTATCGTCATTTTTTTTTCATTGTATGTATGATAGCATAAACCAAAAAAAAAAAACTTCAAACGTCTGATAATCTAAGGAAAAAAAATTATATATAGGAATTAAAATAAATATAAAAGGTAAACATAGGAACTAACATTTAATCATAAGGAACAAAAATAAAATTTCTAACGCTATAACAAGAATTATAATATAGGGAAAATTGTAAGAAATAGAACTAAAGTTAATTGTAAAATCCAAAAGTATTATTTGAACCAAAATAAATAAAACATATCCCAAACCACTTTCTTGATTTAGAAATGGGCTAAAATTGTTATATATGGATAATTTTAATATAAATTACGAACATATTTGATTATTTTAATATTTTATACTATTATGAGGATGATAATATAAAATGCTATTGACATTTTATAAAAAAAAAATATTATTTTAATTATCAAAAGATAAAACATTACTATACAGTTTGTAAAAATACACAATAATATATAATACATAATTTAGGTAATTTCTTAAAAATTTACTAATCATAATTATATATATATATATATATATATATATATATATATATATATATATATATATATATATATATATAATATAAAGGTACTCAGAAATGAGGGGCTTTAGGCTTTTCGTACTTTCTTGACCTTAGAATAAGCATCAAGAGTTTCCTATATTTCACTTCAAAGAAATTGTTATGGCTTAATATAACAGCTACCCAATTCTGGCCTATCTATCTTTGTCTATCTACCATAAGAAATCAATGTCCATGACCACCAATGACGTCGATACATTTTTTTTCCCCATCATTTTTTTATTCAACACTAATTAAAAGAGGTCAACATTTTGGCTAAAAAATTTAAATATAAAAGTAGTATGAGTAATATAACTTAACATAATAATTTTTGTATTTTTTAAAATTGTGGAAAGTATATAAATTAGACCGTAGTTTAAATTGTATTTAAAAAATTAAAAAAATTTGGGGTACTATACCTCAAATTTTTTAATATTTTTAACATAAATTGGACGGTCCGATTTGTGTACCTCTCACAAATCGAACGGTCCAATTTCTGTACTTATACAAATCGAACGGTTCGATTTCTATACTTCTAACAAAACAGACGGTCCAATTTCTACTTCTCTAATTAAACGGTTCCACATTTAAGAATAACACTCCAACAATTCACATTTTAAAAAAAAACACCATTATCATTCTAATATTAAAAACAAGAGTAAAGTATCGTTTTTGTCCCCAACGTTTGGGTAAGTCCAAAGTTGTCCCTAGCGTTTCAATCATCCTATTTAAGTCCCTAACGAGTTAATACTCATTTTGGCCCCTGAAATTGTCGAGCGGCCTCAATTTGGACCCCGAAATTTATAGTTACCCAATTGAAACCCTGAAATATTGAATCGTGACCCACGTTTGCCCTCGTCGCTATCTCCGTTAACGAAACGCTGATGTGGCACGTTAAATTGACACGTAGGAAAGCATAAAACGACGCCGTTTTATGTTCCCTCCCAGTTTTAACTCAATGTGACGTCGTTTAAGGGCTTTATTGGGTTAAAAAAGTTGGGCCAACGTGTAGATGAAGACACAGACGTAGATTGACCCTTCTTCTTCCTTCTCTTTGTCTTCTATTCTTCTTCTCCACGTTGTTGTTCTTCTCCATTGCTTGACTGTGATGAAGGAGAATCAGAGTAACATTGTTGGTGCATTGGACTGCTGGGTGAGGTTGCTGAGAAACTAACATGGGCGCAGAAAGAAACGAAGAAGATCAGGTTAGGAAGTGGAGTTTTATTTTTTTTTTTTCACAAATTTCTTAATACTCTATTTTTGGCTTTTGTTTAGGTTTTTGTATTGCATTGTTATTGTCGAAGCAAGGTGCTGGTTATATTTAGGGCATTGAAAATTGTTGCATGTGAATGATGCTAGGGTTTTTTTTCCTTGATGAAGAAGAGAATGTTGATTTTATTTTTTGCTGTCTGTGAAAAAATGTTATCATGTGTGTGTTATTGCTTGTATTTAAAAAAATTGTTGTTTTAAAATGAAGGATGACCTATTGTCCTGTTTGGATTTTACTGTCAGTTAAGTCAGTATGCTTTGTTTTTTAAAATTATTGTTGAGATTTTTGTTATTTTGCAATGTAGATGGATGATGATATAACAATTGTCATCCACCATGGAGGAAGTTTTGAGACAAAAGAAGATGGAGAAGTTGTGTATATTGGAGACCAAATTGAACAGTTATTTGGACTAGAGGAAGATACATTGGACGTGTTCTCAATAAGAAATTATTACAAGGTTCTAGGATATGACAACTTGAAGGAGTGTTTGTTACTTAGATTATTTTTTTTATTTGTATTTTTTTATATAATGGGAGTACATAACCCTTATATACTATGTACTACTATGTACTCTTTATGTACTCCCATTATATAAAAAAATACAAATAAAAAAAAATAATCTAAGTAACAGTGTTGGTGGCTAGCTCCTGGAAGGCCCTTGAAGACTGGATTGAGAGCACTGTCACATGACAAGGAGCTCTTAGAGATGTGCTTTCACGCAAAGAATAATGAAGATGTAGTGCATGTATACATTGAGCATGGAAATTCTGAACATGAAGGTGATGAGGTTCCACAGCTGGTCCCTATGACCCCCAATACAAAAATCATGGTATCTGACACCACCTCAAATCCATCCTCATGTATTCCAAATACAGCCCTTGAACAAAATACAATTACATTCTCTGAAGCAAACTCTGTACCCCAGGCCAATTGCAAAAAACAAAGTGAAGCTGCAACACCACATTGGCAGGTTACCTCCTATTCAGAGGAGCAGACTAGAGAAGATAAGGAAGGAGTCACAAATGTTGCCACTTCTTCAACAACTGGTGTTGCCACTTCTGCAGCAACTAATGTTGCTACTTCTGCTGCCCCAACAAATGTGTGTGTGTCCAAATACTTGGCTATTTTGTTAAAGAATTTCTGGATGTATTTTGTTAATGACTTTCTGGATATTTGTTTAGTTGTTGGCAAGGAATGCTTTTGGATATTCACTAAATGTAGACACCTTATTTCAGGTTTATGAATGGTACCAATATCTTTAATATTTAGCTTTCCTTTCTTACTATTGCAATATGACATATGTACCAGAGGAGCTAAAACCATGTTTCTTTTTTATGAAAATCTGAATACAATACTTTCATTCACCCTCAGAGTACACACCTTCAGGTCCACACTTTTAATCAAAATTTAATCATACTTACACCATACATAACAATCAGAAACACAACTAAACAAATAACCAAACTTAAAATACTAATCCATATTTTCAAACACCTAATTTCAACTTCCATTGAAGTAATTCTCCATGCTAAATTCATCTTCCAACTATCATCACTGCTTGTATCTTGTGTTTTGCCCACTAAACTCTGTTCTTCTTCACCGTCTGCCCACATAAAGAAACCACACCACATTCTCCCAGAACTCTGCCAATTTTGAAACAACCAGCAAAAAGAAAAAATCTTAAGATTACTCATCAACCACAAATAGCAGTAGCAACACATTGAGGAAGAAGAAGACGACATTGAGAACTTACATTATAATTTGGACACCCATAAAAGGGTCTATCAGGATTAGCATTTGTTCCAGACCAGCGAAGCACTGGACGCGTTCCACAACCACACCAGTCAGGAATCTTCCCCAACCTCCCACCATTACGGTTCCTCAGGGAAGCCCCATTAGAACGTGATCGTGCAGAACTCACTGCAGGTTGGCTTCCTGAATTCATCATTTCTCCAGCACAGTCTTCACCGTATTCGGAAAGGAGGGCTGCAAATTAGGGTTTTATCATCTATGGAAGGGTTAAATTGAGTTGATTCAAATTTGGCCACATCATTCACTCATGAAGAATCCACCCTGGCAAGCTACATGATACTTGGATACACACGCTGGCGACTTAACGTGCCACGTCAGCGTTCCGTTAACGGAACTATCGACAAGGGCAAACGTGGGGCACGATTCAATATTTGAGGGTTTTAATTGGATAACTATAAATTTCGGGGTCCAAATTGAGACACCTCGAAAATTTCAAGGGCCAAAATGGGATTCAACTCAGTCCCTAACGCTTCAAAATTGGATCAATGTTGTCCTGCCGTTAGGGATCCGTTAATAGAATTGACGGCGGGACAAAATTGAGACGATTTTGAAACATTAGGGACAAAAACGATACATAGAAATAAATTTTAATTTTATCTTTCAATAATATCAATTTTTTACTGTATATAATATTCAATTATTTTTCAATCACATCTAAGTAAATTACACTTAATCACACTACTTTCATTTCAAATAATTTTTTTATATTTTTATATTAACTTATAACTTTAAGTGTAAAATTATAAAAAAAATAAATTTATTTAAAATAAAAGTAATGTGATTAAGTGTAATTTACTTAGATGTGATTAAAAAATAATTGAATACTATGTACAATAAAAAAATTAATATTATTGAAGGATAAAACTAAAATTTATTTCTATGTATCGTTTTTATCCCAACGTTTTCGTCCTATTTAAGTCCCTAACGTTCTAAAATCGTCTCAATTTTATCCCGTCGTTAATTCTGTTAATGGATCCCTAACAATAGAACAACATTGAGTCAATTTTAAAACGTTAAAGATTTAAATAGGACAATAAAAATGTTAGGAATAACTTTAGTACTTACCACAAACGTTGGGAACAAAAATGATCATTTACTCTAAAAAAAAAGTGCTACATTCTCATCTAATAAAATTGCAAAAAATTAAAAGTATAAACTTAGGTGAATAGTTATTAGGAAAATGATAATATCATTTCTATTTTTGATAATGCCACTCTTTATATATATATATATTTTTTATCATATCTTGTATAAATTTATAGAAAAAAAAGTGTGCCGTTATCATTTTTCTATTATACTAGTGTTCATACCCTGGCCCAATGATAAGGGCCCAGGTCCAATTAAAAGGCCTAATCCAATAGATTAAGCCTTACTAAACGCCGGTCTTCACACAAGAAGTCGGTGTTCGTCCCGACCTGCGCTAAAGAAGTCGGAAATGAGATTAGCTGGCAGATAAACACTCATTCAAATGAGTAACCGCCCCTAAAATCTCTCTAACCGCTTCCTAAAGCCATATCTTAACCTCCCCAAGATAATGGGACGGTTGATATCCTAAAGATACGGCACTACACCAGCGGTGGTTATTGGCTCACCACTATAAGTACACTGACGCCTATCAGGTATTCCTAAGCCCAATACTCTCTAGACCTGCTCACACTCTTGCTAACTTAAGCATCGGAGTGTCTTTGCAGGTACCACCCCCCATTCATTCACGTGAACAAGTCGGACGGAGCCTCCCGAGCTGCAGATCCACCCGGAGTCCTCCTCCTTCATACGTTTGGGCCACCAAACGCCATCCATCTCATTTATCTCCGGTTACCCACCGTAACATTGGCGCCGTTGCCGGGGACCCGAGAGATCATCCATCGATGGCGGATAGATCCCACGAGGAAGTACATGCGGAAACGGATTCCGAAGAAGAGAATCTGAACGCAGGTAACGACAATGTGGATGTAACCCTCCACCAGGAAGTTAATGATCAGAATAGAGAGGGCACCTCCGGGGTAAAAAACCCGAAGGCTAACCCCTCAGACGAGCGAGAATCGGGAAAAGATGGACCATCCCACATAACTGAATTAATGGGGTTAGTCCACAATCGCTTAGAACAATTGGAGCAAGAGCGGGAGAAGCAGAAAGAAACTGAAAGGTACCTCAAAGAGGAGATGGAACAGCGAAAAGAGTTAGAAAGAAAACTCTTACAGCTAGAATCCTCCCTCAAGGGTCACAACTCCCGCGACGACCAAGAAGATCAATTCCCGGGTGGAGAGGATCCTTTCAGCGAGGACATAATGAGGGCAAAAGTTCCAAGAAACTTTAAAAGCCCTGATATGGACCTCTATGATGGGACCACAGACCCAAAGCATCATCTAAGCAACTTCAAAAGTCGGATGTATCTAGCTGATGCCTCCGACGCTACGAGATGCAAAGCTTTCCCGACCACTTTATCGAAAGCGGCAATGAAGTGGTTCGATAGCCTCCCACCAAGATCAATCACCAGCTTTGAAGACCTCTCAAGGAAGTTTTTGATGAGGTTTTCAATTCAGAAAGATAAGGTAAAACATGCACCGAGCCTCCTGGGAATAAAACAGGAGGTCGGAGAGTCTTTGCGAGCCTATATGGAAAGGTTCAATAAGGCATGTTTGGAGATCCAAGACCTGCCCACAGAGGCAGTCATAATGGGGCTAGTCAACGGACTTAGAGAAGGTCCCTTCTCACAGTCCATATCTAAAAGGCACCCCGTTTCTCTAAGTGATGTACAAGAAAGGGCGGAAAAGTACATCAATATGGAAGAGAATGCAAAGTTAAGAGACCTGAGTTGGCGACCTGGACCCCCTCCCTCATCTAAAGAGAGGGAAAGGGAAGCTAAGAAAAAGGAAGAGCTCGGTCTCGAGAGGCCCAGAAAATATCACTCTTATACTCCCCTCAAAACTTCTATAGTGGACGTATACAGAGAGATTTGCCACACTGAAAGGCTGCCACCCCCTAGACCTATTAAAAACAAAAAAGGGGGAAGCCGCAGCGACTACTGCGAGTACCATAAAATATATGGTCACTCCACCAACGACTGTTACGACCTCAAAAATGTGATAGAAAAGCTGGCCAGAGAAGGTCGGCTTGATAGATATCTCATGGAAAGGTCGGACACCCATGGAAAAAGAAAGCGAGATGATATGGATAGAAGAGACCCACCACCACAGACTCCAGAGAGACATATTCATATGATCTCGGGAGGATTTGCGGGAGGGGGCCTCACTAAATCCTCTCGCAAAAGACATCTCAAGAGAGTTTATCAAGTCGGGGAAGAGACACCCGACCTCCCCACTATCTCGTTCACAAAAGAAGATGGGCAAGGGATAATCCCCGGGCATGATGATCCCGTGGTGATAACCATGATCCTAGCCAACGCCCATCTCCACAGAACCCTAGTAGACCAGGGAAGCTCGGCGGACATCCTTTTCAAGCCCGCCTTCGACAAGCTAGGGTTAGATGAAAAAGAGTTGAGAGCCTACCCCGATACCTTATATGGATTAGGGGATACGCCGATAAAACCACTAGGATTTTTACCCCTTCACACCACTTTTGGAAGAGGGAAAAAATCAAGGACTCTGAGCATAGACTTCATAGTCATCGATGAAGGGTCAGCCTACAATGCCTTAATCGGCAGGACTACCCTTAATCGCCTTGGAGCAGTGGTATCTACTCCCCACCTTTGCATGAAATTCCCAACCCCAGGGGGAATAGCAACGGTGAGGGGAGATCAAAAATTGGCAAGAAAGTGCTACAACGAAAGCCTAAATCTGAGAGGAAAGGGCAAAGAAGTCCACACCATTGAGTTAGGCGGCACAAGGACCAGAGAGGAGCTGCGACCCCAACCGGGAGGAAAGACCGAGGAGATACAAGTCGGAGAGGAGGAAGGAAAAAACACTTACATAGGAGCCAACCTAGGGGAAACCCTAAAACAAAGGTTGGGTGAACTCCTGAGGGTTAATTCTGACCTCTTCGCATGGAAGGCTTCCGACATGCCCGGGATTGATCCCGAGCTCATGTCCCACAAACTCTCGGTTTACCCAGGGTCCCGACCTGTGCAACAAAGAAGACGCAAGCTCGGCCCGGAACGAGCCCTAATAGTAGAAGAGCAAGTACAGGCGCTCCTGGAAGCCAGCTTCATTAGAGAGGTCAAATACCCAACATGGCTAGCCAATGTAGTGCTAGTCAAAAAACAGAATGGTAAATGGAGAATGTGCGTCGACTATACCGACTTGAATAAGGCATGTCCTAAAGACCCTTATCCCCTACCAAGTATTGATGCCCTGGTGGACTCCAGCTCGGGGTATCAATACTTATCATTCATGGACGCCTACTCGGGATATAACCAAATCCCGATGTACGAGCCCGACCAAGAGAAAACATCTTTCATCACACCAAGGGCAAATTATTGCTACGTGGTCATGCCATTCGGACTAAAAAATGCAGGAGCCACGTATCAAAGATTGATGAATAAAGTGTTTTCTCCCCACCTAGGGAGATTGATGGAAGTATATGTCGACGACATGCTAGTAAAAACCAAGGAAGAAGTCGACCTCCTAACCGACCTCTCACAAGTCTTTGACACCATAAGGTCGCATGGGATGAGGCTAAATCCTGCAAAATGCGCCTTCGCGGTCGAGGCAGGGAAATTTCTAGGGTTCATGCTAACACAAAGGGGAATTGAGGCAAATCCCGATAAATGCAGAGCCGTCCTAGAAATGAAAAGCCCGACTTGTTTGAGAGAGGTTCAACAGCTCAATGGCCGACTTGCAGCCCTCTCCAGATTTTTGGCAGGCTCGGCGCTAAAATCCCTTCCACTATTTTCCTTATTAAGGAAGGGATGCCAATTCAAATGGACTCCGGAATGTGAGGAGGCGTTCCAAGAGTTCAAAAAATTCTTAAGCCAACCTCCCATCTTGACCCGACCAATACCGGGAAAAGACCTCGTCCTATACCTATCCGTAGCAAACAGGGCTGTCTCGTCAGCCCTGATAAGAGAAGACGAGGTCGGACAACATCCGGTCTACTTCATCAGTAAGGTCCTACAAGGCCCTGAACTAAGGTACCACAAACTAGAGAAGTTTGCGTACTCCTTAGTGATAGCCTCACGAAGATTACGACCTTACTTTCAGGCTCATACAATAAGAGTCCGCACAAACCAGCCTATGAAGCAAATCCTCCAAAAGACGGATGTTGCAGGAAGAATGGTTCAGTGGGCGATAGAGCTCTCCGAGTTTGATTTGAGGTACGAAACTCGGACAGCAATTAAAGCCCAGTGCCTCGCCGACTTCGTTGCAGAATATGCAGGAGAACAAGAGGAAAAGCCGACTACATGGGAACTCTATGTAGACGGATCCTCCAACAAAACAGGGAGCGGCGCAGGCATAATATTGGTAGATGAAAAAGGAACCCAGATAGAGGTCTCCTTAAAATTTGAATTTTCAGCTTCAAACAATCAGGCAGAATATGAAGCCTTGATTGCCGGATTAAAGTTAGCAGAGGAAGTCGGCGCTACAAAGGTGACGATCTACAGCGACTCACAGGTGGTGACCTCCCAAATAAGCGGAGAATATCAGGCAAAAGACCCTAATATGAAGAGGTACTTGGAAAAAACCCTAGAGCATCTTGGACACTTTGCAGAAACCGAGGTCAAACACATAACTCGGGATCTAAATAGCAGAGCGGATGCCCTATCCAAGTTGGCAAGTACCAAACCAGGGGGAAACAACAGAAGCCTGATTCAAGAAACCCTTCAAGAACCCTCGGTAGCAAAAACAGAAGATAAACAAGAGACACTCGATGTAGTCGGTTTAAACCTCGGATGGATGAATCCCTTAGTCGAATACCTGAAATTCGACATCCTCCCTAAAGAGGAAAAAGAAGCTAAAAAGATCCGAAGGGAAGCACAACATTATACTTTGGTGAGAAATGTCCTTTACAGAAGAGGGATATCAACACCATTACTAAAGTGCGTACCGACCTCAAGAACTACCGAGGTGTTGGAAGAGGTACATAGTGGGATCTGCGGAAACCATCTAGGAGCAAGGTCACTCGCCAGGAAAGTAATCCGAGCAGGATTCTACTGGCCGACCTTGCAGAAAGATGCCACAGACTTTGTGAAAAAGTGCCAATCATGTCAGATGCATGCAAATTTCCACGTAGCTCCACCAGAAGAGCTCATCAGTATCACCTCTCCCTGGCCTTTTGCAAAATGGGGAATGGATTTGTTAGGTCCTTTTCCCCAAGCACCAGGACAAGTCAAATACTTGATCGTGGGAATAGACTACTTCACAAAGTGGATAGAAGCAGAACCGTTAGCCACTATCACCGCTCAAAGGAGTCGCAGATTCCTCTACAAAAACATCATCACAAGGTATGGGATACCTTATTCCATCACTACAGACAATGGAACTCAATTTACCGATGCCACCTTCAGAAGTCTAGTAGCCAGTCTGAAAATCAAGCACCAATTCACCTCGGTGGAGCACCCACAAGCCAATGGGCAAGCCGAGGCAGCTAACAAGGTCATACTGGCAGGACTCAAGAAGAGACTACAGGAAGCAAAGGGAGCTTGGGCTGAAGAGCTCCCTCAGGTGCTATGGGCCTATAGGACAACTCCCCAATCCGCCACAGGAGAAACACCCTTCAGATTAGTCTATGGCGTAGAAGCCATAATTCCAATAGAAATCAATGAGCAAAGCCCAAGGGTAATTCTCCATGACGAGGTCGGAAATATACAGGGACACAAAGAGGAGCTCGACTTGCTCCCCGAAGTCCGAGAAAGTGCCCAGATAAGAGAAGCTGCGCTAAAGAAAAGAATGACTACAAGGTACAACAAGAAAGTCATTCGAAGAACATTTGCTACAGATGACTTGGTCCTAATCAGAAATGACATTGGAGTCAACAAATCAGGAGAAGGAAAGCTCGCCGCAAATTGGAAGGGACCATACAAAATCAAAGAGGTATTAGGGAAAGGTTATTATAAAGTAACCGACCTAAGCGGAACTGAGCTACCAAGATCGTGGCATGCTTGTAATATGAAAAGGTACTACAGTTAAAAGCGAACTCTACTCCCTGATATACTCTTTTCCCAACTTCATGATTTTTTCCCAAAAAAGGGTTTTTTCTGGAGAAGGGTTTTTAACGAGGCATCATAGTAGAGACTAAGGGAAAAATAAGCTATCAAGACCCTTAGTAGCAAAAGAAGGTACCTCCCCAATTAATAAAGATCTTTTTCATTCATAATATCTCTTATAAATATCCTGCTTTATTTTTCTAAGTCTTTCTACGAAACGCGCCGACTTAAGCTCGACAAAACGTGAAAATCCCATGAATCGACCTAGATGGTCGTCAGGATAAAACGACGAGGTACAAGTCGGTGTAAAGAGGTTATATAAGTCGATCATAAAAACTCGGGAACTAACCCGACTCATAAGTCGGAACGAGGCCCCGAGTAGGAAAACTTGGAAACACTTCGATCCATAGATCGGAGTATAAACCCGAGTAAAAGAAAAACGCATCGCAAAAATAACCTAAGTCATAAGAACTCACTAAAACAAAAAACTGAGTATGAGGAATAATAAAAGAGATATGAAAACCTAAGAAGAAGTTTAAAGGGCATCCCAAAAAAGTCCTTAAACGAGAAAATCCAAACAAATAAAAAGGTTTTTCAGAAAGAGATCAAAAGGATTTTCAAGATATCAAAAAAGCATACGCGCACAAGGTAACTCAAAACACACAAGATGAC
This sequence comes from Arachis stenosperma, assembly GCF_014773155.1. Lineage (NCBI taxonomy): Eukaryota > Viridiplantae > Streptophyta > Magnoliopsida > Fabales > Fabaceae > Arachis > Arachis stenosperma. The sequence continues at coordinate 37,102,379 of NC_080384.1, forward strand.
TCAAAACCCTTATCCAAAAAAGGGGCATTCACTTTTGTTTAAAAACCCTTATCCAAAAAAGGGCACAGATCAGAATATTTTGTTTACGGCCTTAAAAGGCCAAAAGGAAATTGTTCACACAACCAACAACAATGAATAAGTTTAAAAAAGGGGGGACTCACAGGCCGAGCCCCCATATAGCCATAAAAATAAAGTTATCTTTTCAGCGGAGTAGAGGGATCACCACCACCAGGACCAGGAGGAGGAGCTGAAGAGGAAGGCGGAGGAACGGAGGACGAACTCGGAGGATCTCGGGGAGGAGACTCAATAATCCTCTGCCCCCGAGTCTTCAAATCTGACTCGGAAACAACCTCGGGGGCAGGAGGATAAACGATGGCGACATCAATAACCACCTTGTCAGGATGTAGAGGAGAAAGATCCAAGTCGGGAGCAATAACTCTGACTTGTTCCAGGAAAATTCTCCAAGACTCCTCGGTACCATCGGCAATAGAGTCCTCCAACTCGGCGTATGCGTTCCGAGAATTCAGCAAGTCCTTCCTCACGGCCACAATATCCTGAAATAAACTGTGGTAGCTGTCTTGTGCCGTTTTCCTCAAATTCGCCTCCAAAGTACATTGAGCCCGCAGCTTACCCTCCTCCTCCTTAAGGTGATCCCTCTCCTTCCTCAACTTATCTCTCTCCTCCTTCAACTCCTTCTCATGTTTTTCAAAAAGAAGAAGCCTCCCCTCCAACTCCTCAACCTTCGAGGATGCCCCCAAAGAGCTGAGGGGAGTCTTCTCAAAGATGTCCAAAAGTTTGCCACAAAAACCCGCTGTCCTAAAACTCTCCTCGGCCATGGTGGTGAGGTGGTTTCGAACAGAAGCATCATCCATACTTATAAATGGATAGATGTTCTTTCGGACGAATGCCAGAGCATCCGCCTTAACCCCACCATCAAAAGAAGAAGAGCCAGACTCTGCAGTCTTGCGCTTCTTCTTCTCTGGCTCGGAGAGTAGTTGGGCAGAAAGGGGTGGTCGAGACAAACTTGAGGAAGAAATGACAAGGGGTTGAGAGGGAGTGCCCACATTCCTAGGAGGAGGAGGAGGAGGAGGAGGAGGAGAGACGACTGCTTTGGCACCCCCCGACCTAGCCCGGGACTTCGCTTTAGCCTCCTGGACCCTTTGGTAAGCCTCTTGAGCATTCTTCTTTGCCATATCTACAAGAAAAACAACCAACAGTTATAAGTCGGCAACATTCAAGTCGGTAGAAACAACTCGGAAATCAGAAATGCATGCACTACCTAATTGAGACTGAACAAAAGTCGGCGTTCCCTGGAGGATTTTTCTGGTATCCAAGTATGGGGCCCTTCCCCACGCTTCCTTGAAAAATCCCACAATAGCCGCCTCCACCTCGTCAAGGTCATCTAGACCATACTTTTCACAAGGGGAGGCCGCCAACCAATAAAGGGGAAAGCGAGGGGAAGAGTGCTCATCAAGGAAAAAGGGGTGGTGACCCTCTACGGCTTGAACCTTGAAAAAGTAGTTTTTGAAGTCATGAAAGGATTCGTCGAAAAGGGTGAAAATCCTCCGACCTTGTATGGCTCGGAAGGATACCCACTGTTGTTTGTTGTTTAGCCCACTAAAAGGCTTGGTCATATGAAAAAGAAAGAAGAAAATCCTCAAAGAGGTCGGGAAATCCAGGGCATGGCTAATAAACTGATAGATCTTCAAAAAACCCCAAGAATTGGGGTGAAGTTGAGTGGGGGCAACTCTACAGTGGTGCAAAACAGATATTTCGAAATCCGAGAAAGGAAGAAAAACACCCAAACGGGTGATCATACATTCATACATGAAGAAAAAATGAGGGGCCGCCTCATTAACTCTCCCAAAACAGACCCGGTCTTCAGGACCCGGGATTATTAGTTCATATTTTGGCTCGTCCTCCTCTGAAGTACAAAGCCGGTGATGAGTACGAAGATGAGTAATAAACTCAGCGTCGACCAGGGGTTCCTCCCCAAGGACAGTGTCATCAACCCACAAAGAAAGGACATCTACGGAAGCCATTTTTTATATAAAGAAAAGTGGCAGAAACCTACAAAAAGAAAAAGAAAAAGAAAAATCAAAAAACACGGCCCCTAAAGAGGAGAGATACGAAGCTAGAATCTACAGGCCAGCCTATCCACTCACAAAACAAAACATGCAAACATAAGGCATGACATGGAAAAAATAAAACTAACCTTTATCCGAGAAATGAAGGTTGGAGAGAGTGGAAATCTTCACGCACAAGAATACAGCACAAACAGGGAAAGGATAAATTTGAAAGATTGCAGAAACGGAAAAACGAAAGAGAGGAAAAGTATTTATAAATAGGCTAAGGGGCATAATGGTAAAAACGAGGCAGTCATTAATGAGATTGCACCGTTACCAAAGTCCTCAATCCCTAAACGCTCCCTCAACAGACACGACGCTTGAATTGACGTAACTGTCAGAAACAAAAGGTCGCGAAAATCACGTCGGTTCCAAAACCCGTGAAAGTCGGCTACGAACCCGAGTTGAATACTTGAACCCAAGCCTTAAAAGGATCTTGGGCTCAAGTAGGGGCACTGTTCATACCCTGACCCAATGATAAGGGCCCAGGTCCAATTAAAAGGCCTAATCCAATAGATTAAGCCTTACTAAACGCCGGTCTTCACACAAGAAGTCGGTGTTCGTCCCGACCTGCGCTAAAGAAGTCGGACATGAGATTAGCTGGCAGATAAACACTCATTCAAATGAGTAACCGCCCCTAAAATCTCTCTAACCGCTTCCTAAAGCCATATCTTAACCTCCCCAAGATAATGGGACGGTTGATATCCTAAAGATACGGCACTACACCAGCGGTGGTTATTGGCTCACCACTATAAGTACACTGACGCCTATCAGGTATTCCTAAGCCCAATACTCTCTAGACCTGCTCACACTCTTGCTAACTTAAGCATCGGAGTGTCTTTGCAGGTACCACCCCCCATTCATTCACGTGAACAAGTCGGACGGAGCCTCCCGAGCTGCAGATCCACCCGGAGTCCTCCTCCTTCATACGTTTGGGCCACCAAACACCATCCATCTCATTTATCTCCGGTTACCCACCGTAACAACTAGATAATTATTTCTGTTTTTAATTTATCAATTTCATTTAATAATTTTATTAATGTATGTATCCGTACAATGCATAAAAAATATATTTTTTTTATATTTATATCTTAAATATGCTTTTAATAAAATAAGTCATTCAAAAATATATTTACCTTATATAAAATAACTTCATATATATTTTTTGTTATTTTTATATTAATACCAAACAATCTATAAAAAAAGAAATTTATAAAGTACTTATATTATATTTAATAAAAAAAATATTTTGTGCAAGAAACAAATAACTCAATGTCTAAAAGAAATGAACTAAAATATTTAAAGTGAATTTTATATGTTTTCACTAAATATTGTCAAATTAACAACAACAACACCACCACCAATAATAATAATAATAATAATAATAATAATAATAATAATAATAATAATAATAAAAAATATTGATTTGAGTAGTAGAAAATAATAATATATTATTAAAAATATTAACAAATAATTCTTTAGCTATTTTAATATACAAAAGAGTAAAGTATCGTTTTGTCCCTAACGTTCGGGGTAAATTCCAAAGTTGTCCCTCACGTTTCAATCGTCCTATTTAAGTCCCTAACGTTTCAAAACTGACTCAATGTTGTCATATCGTTAGGGATCCATTAATAGAATTGACGGCGGGACAAAATTGAGATGATTTTGAAACGTTAGGTAGCATTTGGTAGAGAGACAAAGACTGAAAGACTGAGACTGAGAGACAAAGACTAAGAGATAGAGATCGAAATAAATTTCAGTATTCTGTTTGGTGCAAAGTGAGAGACAGAAATTGAAATAAAAATAAAACTCTATTTAATTTGCACAAAGGATAAAATTGGAATTAATTAATTGAAATGAGGGTATTTTAGGTATAAAATGTTATTAAAATTTTAGTCCCCCGTGTCCCTACTTTTTGGAGGTATTGGAATATTGAAATTTTAGGAACAGGGACAGAAATTTTAGTACCATCTGAGCCAACAAACATGATACTGTGTCTCAGTCTTCCAGTCTCTGTCCCAGTACCTCAAAACAAACGCTACTTTAGGGACTTAAATAGGATGAAAATGTTGGGGACAAAAATGATACATAGAAATAAATTTTAATTTTATCCTTCATAGTATTCAATTATTTTTTAATCACATCTAAGTAAATTACACTTAATCATATTACTTTCATTTTAAATAAATTATTTTTTTTTATAATTTTACTCTTAAAGATTTTTAGTTATCATGAAATGCTTATAGAATGACTAGTATATAAATTTACAGAAAATAAAAAATAATATATATACAATAAAATATAAATTATACCTTTTGTCTCTGATGTATCAAAATTCTTTAAAATTATAAAAATTATATTTATTTAAAATAAAAGTAATGTGATTAAGTGTAATTTATTTAGATGTAATTAAAAAATAATTAAATACTATGTATAGTAAAAAATTAATATTATTGAAAGATAAAATAAAATTAAAATTTATTTTATGTATCGTTTTTGTCGTTAACATTTTCGTCATATTTAAGTTCTTAACGTTTCAAAATCGTCTCAATTTTGTCCCACCGTCAATTCTGTTAACAGATCTCTAACGGCAGGACAACATTGAGTCAATTTTGAAACGTTAAGAACTTAAATAAGACGATTGAAACGTTAAGGACAATTTTGGGACTTACCCAAATATTGGAAACAAAAATAATACTTTACTCTATATAAAAATAAAAAATATACTATATTCAAAACATTGTATAAAAAAGAATCAAGAATTATCTAAAATATATATATATAATATTCATAGAGATATAAATAAAAACCAAGGTAATTATTAAAATAATATGATATAAAATATTATAATTATTGATAAATCTTATTATAGTTAATCATTAAATGTTAACAAATTTAATTATTTAATACGTAATATTTTTTTAAAAGTAGCATCAACATGTAGATGGACACTAAAACGCGTCATGTCAGCATATTTGGCTCTAAAATTTACACTCATAAATAATAAAATAAAACACTATATATAATATTCATAAAAATATAAAAAATAATCATAATAATTTTTAAAATAATATAAAATAAAATATTAGAATTATTGATTAACTGAAATATAAGAAAGAACAATGTAATTACTAAAAAGATATAAAATAAAATATTAAAATTATTAACAAATTTCAACATAATTAATGATTAAATATTAATTTACGAATGATTAATTATATAATACTTTTCTGAAAATAAGTTAAAAAGAAAGATATATCACTTCAGCATACTTGGCGTTAGAAATTTAATATATAAGCTGTTGTAGAATTAGAATTATTAACTATTGATGATTGACTCATGAAATATAAAAAAAAATCATAATAATTACTAAAAAATATAAAATAAAATATTAAAAAAATTAACACATTTTAACATAAATAATAATTAAATATTATTTTATATATGATTAATTATATAATATTTTTCTTATATTATATAGCACTAAAATACGTCACGTCAGCATATTTAACACCAAAATGCAATCTAATATAGAATAATATAACACCTAAGAATATAATTTATATTAATGGTAAGTTTTAGCTATCAGAAATTTGTTCAAGACCAAAAAATGATAAAAAAAAAAAATTATACCTAGCATATACATAAACCCTGCTTTTTAACCTTGAACATTATGCGTACATTGTTATTATTAAGCATACATTGATACATATGAATAAAAAGAAATATTAGGAGGTGTTTCTGTTTTCTTGGGAGGGGGTGTTTCTACAAATCCTTTTTAAATATTATTGTTCTTTTGATAGCAGAACAAAACAAAGTTTATGCTTTCTTAATGAAAAACATTATTGTTTGTAATTGTAATAGAATTAGTAACATTTTATTCATGCTCTATTAAATTGAAATGATATATATTTTGGACAATAGTCATAGCATATTTTCCTTTGAATTGGTGAAAATGAATCTTGATAATGATAAGACAGAATTTCGTTCCACCAAATAATGCACATTAAAAGAGACAAACCAAGAACCATATTATGAATCTATTAGTCAAAGCTACTTTTGCTAATTGTCAATTAACCCTTCAAATATAATAATTTCCCCTAAAGTTCCCTTACCTTGATATAGAAACGCCACACAAGTCTCTAACTACTTTAAATCTCAATATGATTCTAAAGGAAACTAAAAAGAAAATTAAAAACGTTTACTGAATTCTCACTCCACCAACCATTCCATCAACCGCAACATACTAAGACAGAGAAAGAGGGCTAGTCATTTTCCATATAAATAGTACTTTAAAAACTCTTATGTGCTAAAAAGCTTCATGTGATGGCAAACCCAAGCATACAACACCAAACAATAATAAAACAAAATGCTACATATTTATTTTACTCATTTATTATTAATACTCTCTCCAAATTTATCATACTTTTTACTCTAAAATTTTTCACATTAGTTGAAAAATATCAAAATAAAAAAGTTATTATTACAAAATACTATCACTTAATAACCAACTTTATAATATAAATATCACATTTTTTAATCTACTTAACACTATCCAAAGATAAAAATTAATTTAATTAATATATTAAGATATTATGAACCCAACACAATGTATAGTAAATTTAATTTTGATAAATTGTCAATAAAATCAGTTTTACACATACATCCAATTACATGGCGTTATATCAGCAAAAATAATTATTTTTACATTGATTATGCAAAATGGTCATTCGAAAAAACAGATGTGATTGAATAACTATATAAAATATTTTATACTGTTAGTACATCAAAATTAAACTCATAATATGAAATATATATATATATATATATATATATATATATATATATATATATATATATGCTGGGGTTTTGTTCTGCCTCAACTTCCCTCCTTCAAAACCAAGCCAATACATAAAACTTGAACCAAACAGCACCCATTTTTTGTTCCTTCCTCTTAGTCCAATGTCTCTTTCTCCTTAACAACCCCAAGTTCACCTCAAAATTATATAAATATTTATAAAAGAGGCCTCAAACAGCACCATTGACATGCCTGGCCCAAGTGCTAAGCAAGGTTAGGTGCAAGACAGCAACCTTAAACACCATCAAATCCTTTCCTTTTTTACAACCATAACCTGACATGGGGTCCTTTGTTCTCCTCCTGAATCATTCATTCATCAAAAGTTGAAGAAGGAGGAGGAAGAACTCATCATATAATAGTTCTTCTTTTTCTGCATTTTTTGTTGGCACTTTTGGACAACAATGCAGCTTCACATATCACCAAGTTTAAGACATGTAACTGTGCTACCAGGAAAAGGGTTGAAGGAATTCATCAAAGTGAAGGTTGCGTCGCGGCGAGTCTCTTATAGGATGCTCTTCTATTCACTCCTGTTCTTCACATTCCTTCTCAGGTTTGTGTTTGTTTTGACATCAGTGGATGGCATTGATGGAGGAGAAACCAAGTGCTCTACCATAGGTACTACTACATTATCACCTTACTCTCTGTTTCTCACGCGCGCGCACGCACACATATAGATACACACAAAGTATCAAGCATGAACACATGCAGATGCAGTCATGGACAGAGTGAATGTGAAGTTGGATAAGCTTTCAATACTAAATTTATCAAAGCATATTTTTGCTATTATTTTACAAAGCTTTGAATCTTTTGATATTTTTAAATAGCTTATCTATTTGGCTGCATTCCCCTCCTTGAACAAATCATAACCGACTTCTGATTTAAAAAAGTTATATTTATATTATAATAGCATTTCTTCTCACATGGAACCTGTATATATTATATAGTATGTCATTTTTTCAAATTTGGATGATGTACTTGGACACTAAATTTTTCCATTTGATCAGTGATTTTATTAATTCACACCTTACCATGTGAGAACTGCAAATGTGTAGTGATATGAGATGCATCACTCATAAAATTCATTTGAGAATTTAAGATATATCTCATAATAAACTCTTATATGCACATAAAACCACTTGATAGAAGTTATGTTCTTATTAGAAGTACAAAGATTAAAAGTGAACTCTATAATTAGTAAAGTTTAAATTTTGAACTTTTCAGGTTTATTGTGAAAAACATGATTATATGCAATCATTGACCTTCTCAAGCAAGTAGAATACCCTTTTTATGCATTACACATGGAAATTATAGTTCTAATAAAGTTGTTTCATTTTGGATTGTATGACATTTTGATTTATTCCAAATCATATTTTGTAGGTTGCTTGGGAAAAAAACTGGGGCCAAAACTTATGGGGAAAAAGACTGAATCAAATGTAAACTCCTAAACTCTTCAAATTATATATATCACAATCTGAATCATAAGAAATTATTTGACCTGAATATTCGTTGAGATTGAAAATTATATTTGTTTCTGATAGGTGCCAGAAGTAATATACCAAACATTAGATGCACCCCTTGACAAAGATGAGCTAAGGGGAAGATCTGATATTCCACAGTCTTTAGAAGAGTTCATGACAGAAGTTAAGAAAGGTGGATTTGATGCCAAGACATTTGCTGTTAAACTCAGAGAAATGGTTCCAATCTCTTACTCTTTCAAATGTTTTTCCAATGTGTTTGGTTTATATAATTTGCAAAATATAACTTTTGTTCAAATCAGTATTTGAAACTAGAAAAGCATGTTAAATGTAACCAAAGGTGATTTACTTAGGTGACCCTTATGGAACAAAGGACCCGAAATGCAAAAATCCAAGAATATCTATATCGCCATGTAGCATCGAGCAGCATACCAAAACAACTTCACTGCCTTGACTTGAGGCTGGCCAGCGAGCACACCAACAACGCGGCAGCACGGCTTCAGCTACCCTCTGCAGAATTAGTCCCTGCCCTGGTTGACAATTCCTACTTCCACTTTGTCCTTGCCTCAGACAATGTTCTGGCTGCTTCGGTTGTTGCAGCATCGCTTGTTCGCAACTGTTTGCGGCCCCAGAAAGTTGTTCTGCACATAATTACAGATAAAAAGACTTATTATCCCATGCAGGCATGGTTTTCCTTGCACCCTTTATCACCTGCTATAATTGAGGTCAAAGCATTGCATCATTTCGATTGGTTTACAAAGGGTAAGGTGCCTGTGCTGGAAGCAATGGAGAAAGACCAGAAGGTGCGGTCACAGTTTAGAGGAGGATCATCAGCTATAGTAGCAAATACCACTGAGAAGCCACAAGTTATTGCAGCAAAGCTACAAACACTTAGTCCCAAGTATAATTCAGTGATGAACCATATCCGAATACATCTTCCAGAGGTAAGAAGGATAGAATAGGAAGTAAATCTTTCTCTATTCTTTTTTCCTTTTTCGAATTTTCCCCTCCGGGAAGCTTATTAAGCCTAATCTGTATTCAACCCTGTGATGCTTATTATTGGCGCAACACATTTTTTGTGACAGTTGTTTCCAAGCCTTAACAAGGTGATCTTCCTCGACGATGACATAGTAATACAAACTGATCTTACGCCTCTGTGGGACATTGACATGAATGGAAAAGTCAATGGAGCAGTAGAAACATGTACTGGAGAAGATAAGTTTGTGATGTCAAAGAGGTTGAAAAGCTATTTGAACTTCTCTCACCCTCTCATATTGAAAAACTTCAATCCGAACGAGTGTGCCTGGGCTTATGGAATGAACATTTTTGACTTGGAGGCTTGGAGGAAAACCAATATAAGCTTTACATACCACCATTGGGTTGAGCAGGTATATATTTGCAATCTTCCAGTCCACCATAGTAATACTATAGAGAAAATTAAAAGAAACTAGTCAAACTACTTTTGATTCAAATTTGTCATTTAAATTTGAGATTTCAGTTCTTTTTCACTTTATGCAGAATATAAAATCAGACCTGAGCCTGTGGCAGCTAGGCACATTACCTCCTGGGTTGATTGCATTTCATGGCCATGTTCACATTATTGATCCTTTCTGGCATATGCTGGGATTGGGATATCAAGAAGACACAAGTTTTGCTGATGCCGAGAGTGCCGGCGTCATCCATTTCAATGGCAGGGCAAAGCCATGGCTAGACATAGCTTTTCCACAACTGAGGCCATTGTGGACTAAATATGTTAACTTTTCAGATAAATTCATCAAGGGCTGTCACATTAAGGCATCATAGCTTATATCTTTGACAAAAAACATGACATTGTTGATGAGTTGAAGAAATGGCATATGCATACAGAGGGAAAAAGAGAAAAATGTGAGAATTCTTCCAAACACAAGGCCTTCTTCCCAGACTAAAGACAACTCAACAATAATACGACACAACGCTTCTTCTTTCACTTTTTCAAGATTTTCTTTTTAACTCACTTTCTTCAGTTGAAAATTCTCAGATTCTTTTCACTTAAATCCATATTGTACGTATGAGTATATCTATAGAAAATATACATATGCATGTATAAAGAGTAAAGACCACAGCTTTTTGTTTTTGGAGGAAACAAACATGTGAGTTCATCATGGTTGGTTAACTTCTGTAAGATAAAGAAATAAATGATCAAAAGTGAACAAGAGAGACCAATGGCAATTAAATCTGATTCTGTTTCTATCAATATACAATGATATATTATATCAAGCTAACAACAGATCTTCTCATCATGTATTTCATATTCAGGAAGTCCTATCTCACTAGCTTGCATTACATGACATAATACCTCATAGGAACATGGATAATTAACTATAATGCAAGCAGAATATCAAGAATTTAAGGAATAACCCTAGTAAGTAATCTGAATTCTCATTCAAAATTGTTGAGTAACTATTACATGCTCACTTCATAACCAAATGAAAATCACAGCAGTGTACCTATATTCACTGAGACAAATTCACAAACATGTTCTACTCGTTGTTCACCATATCTCAAACAAACTATCCCAAATTTGAAGACCAATCCTTAATCCTTCCTTCCTCACTATTTTCTTCCTGTCACATTGGATACCAACCCCTTAATGAACTTCGCCGACTTGGTTATGGGCGAATTCATCGCCATCACATTGTACAACACATTCTCAACTTCAACAATGGTTGGCCTGGCCTTGAGTGTTGAAACCAGCTTCATTTCTTCCCCTTCTTCCACAAACACATTCCATTTCTCACCACTCACAACCCCATCTCTCACACACCTAAAAACCACACCTTTTCTCTTGCTCAACAAACCCCTCACCTCTAACCCCATGAAACAATAAACCACTTCAAAGGAATTCACAAACCCAGATAAATCATCATCAAAGTTACCCTCTTCCTCAAATGCCCATTTTGGATTGAACATAACCACAGGCCTAGGGTTAAATGCATCACTCACTGTTCTAACCAGGTCCAACTGTGAAACCTCTGGCACAAAGAACACTGCCACATCAGCAGAATTCAAGATTCTGGGGTCACTGTTCTGAAGTGAGGGAATGTCAAAGTGTTCAACTTTGGTATTTGATTGGGACTTAAAAGCAGCATTTGCAGCTTCTCTCAATCTAGGGTTAGGCCACAGAACCAAAACCTTAATGGGAGAACCTTTTCTCTTGATGGGTATGTCCCCAAAAACATCAAGGGCGAGTTGGGAAATGGAATCTGGCGAGCCATCAATGAGTGGGATCTCAACCCTGAATTTGGGTTGCTTGAGTTTCTTGAACTTGCCAATTAGTTTTGAGGAGTTGTTGAGGGGCTTCTCCAAGGTTGTTGAAATGGAAGTTTTTGCTTGTTGTATGGCCTCATCCTTTGAGTTGGGAGGGTTTGGGGAAGAGAGTGAGGAGTGGATGCATGTTAATGATGATGACGATGGCTTGGAGATTTGGATAGAATGGAAATAATTAGAATTAAGAAAGGATAAAGATGCCATTGCATTGGAAGAGGTTGTCTGAACTCTGAAATCTCAACTGAAGTAAGGTGTATCCAGATAAGATGTTCTCTTCAAAACTTTAAATCACAACCTCAGAATGGTTCCAAATTTCGAATAGTCTATAGACTATAGAGTACAGACTGCGGTGCCGATCAACACTACTTCAACGATTCAAACCGAATAGAATGGTTCCGAATAGGAATTCGACACTATAAAATAACAAGGATTGTTCAAATTGATTTAAATTTTAAATTAAATTATTTATCCATCTAATTTAAATTTAATTAGATTTTTTTTATAAACTGCTATATCGAATTTTAAATTTATTTTTTTATAACTGATTTAATCTAATTTAAACTGTATAATGTGCTATAATATTATTTTTTTGTTATTATATTTATAATTATATTTATAACATTTAATTTATACATTTTATATTATTTATGTATTATTATTGTTTAATAAATATTTTATATTTAAAATGTGATTTATTTATTTATTTTAACTAATTTATAATTTTATTTTTATTATTATGTTATTGTTGGTTTTTTAAAATATTGTTTAGACTTCTTATGTGATTGGTGGTTATTTAAAATTTGATATTGAGATTTGTTATATATATTTAATTTTTTTAATTTACAAAACCGAAAATCCAATCCACTTGAAATTAGATTGGATCGGATAGGATTTTTTTGAAAAAAAAAATCATTCAATCCAAACAGCACCGCACGTAAAATTATGGTTCGGATCGGATGAGCTTTTTACTCAAAATTGATCCAAATCGCACCACAAACACTCCTAATAATGATCCCTAAGATTCACGTAATTATTTAATTTGGTCTTTGAAATTCTAATTTTTCTATAATGATCCCTCAGATACAACTTCGAATACTTTAGTAGTCTTTGTTCTTGTTTTCAATACTGAGTCAGTTTTTGGAGTGTTGATATGACCATCTGTTATCACGTTGAACGCTCCCAACGAACTAGGTGATGTGATTTAACTCCAATTTAATCCCTCACTTAATATATAACTCTAATCCCTAATGTGCAGAATACTTATTGTTGTGTGTTTCATATTCAGAAACCATAATAGGAGGTGGTAGCACTAATGTGGAGAGCTCCGTCCAATCACATTTCAATGACTACTCTGCGATGATGCAGAACCGAGGGAGGGCAGCGTAAGTGCTTGAATGATGGTTGTTATTTACCAATATACATATTAATGAGTGTATTTGTATTTTTATACTGTTATTACATATTCAGATACATAGGATAAAAAAATAATTAAATATAAAGTTCGATTACGGTATGCATGAAATGTGTTGCAAGTTAAAAAAAAAAAAATCGCGGATGCACACGAGATATATTACATCAGTGTAGATATATATATACCGGAATAAATTCAAAAAGAAATTTAGTCGAGTGTACCTGAGATATTGGCATATGAGTTTATTTTATCTTTTATTTCATTTATTTTTTTAAAATAATTTAAAACTTTAAAATTACAAATTTTTTAATTTAAAATTTTGATAAATATAATTTACGGAAAAGCTCTGAGATACAAGCCATTAGGGCTTGTATGCTTTACAAGTTCATTAAACAAATACGCGCTGCTCCACGTACGTTGATTACACGCGCTATATAACATCTCGCGTATATCTAACTACCAAATTTAAAATATTTGTTTCCTTCTTCGTTTTCGATATTTTGAGATTTAGTTGTTCTTCTTCTCGCGCGTCTTCCCTCCTTCTTCTCCATCATTCTTTTCCTGTCCTTTTCTCACTGGTATGTTCTTCGTTTACGTTACCTTTTTCTCTCTCTGCAACTCGACCTTCGTTTTCTATTTTGATTTGTTGTTTTCTGAAATCAAAGTTTGAACTCGTTTTGAAGATAATGGATCATTCAACCTCTGATTGTCAGCTGAATCCAGGCGAAGTGGATTATGAATTTGAATTTAACGAATTTCCTGAGGTTTGATTTACATAAGATTAGTATGATTTTTCTTTCAGTAATTTGTATAGCATTGTGTAGTTGAAAAATTGCTGAACATTGACTGTGAAAGTAACACGTTAACATGAATCTGTCCATTCAATGTATTAGTTGTGATTAATTACCTGGAATTTATAGCAGACGCTCGGGTGTAGATCAATTCTTCTTTGGGTGTATTTTAGCTAGAAGTGTGGGTGTATCTACACTTTACTGGTTTTTTGTTATTTTAATTGAGTTGTTGTTGTTCAGGTGTATTATATCAGACATGATTGGGTGTGTTTTTAGTTTTTGACATGGTGTATTCTGTAGCCTGAGTATTTACAGTTTATGGCTTTAAAGGTCATTCTGTAGTTGAGTTGTTGCGGTTCGGGTGTATCATATTAGACATGATTGGGTGTATTTGAATGATATCTATGGGTGTATTCACAGTTCTGACACGGTGTATTTTGCAGCCTCTCTCGGTTGTTGATGATGAGCTTGTTCCAAAGGTCGGAATGACCTTTACCACCCTTGAAGATGCTGGAAAATTTTACAGGAACTACGCCAAGGCTGCAGGTTTCTCTACAAGAGTTCGGTGCACAAATAGGAAGGGAAACGAGATTAAGAATCAACTGATTACATGTAGCAGAGAGGGAAAATGGAGATCTAAAATATCTCCGACCGAGAAGACCAATCCGACAGCCGGTTTAAACTGTCCTGCAAGAATTTATATACACACATTGAAGGATGTCGGTGCTTGGATCATTTCAAAGGTTGTGCTGGATCATTCACACCCCTGCTGTCCAAGCAAAGCAGAGATACTCAAACAGCACAGGGAACTAAGCATGTCCATTCGTCGTACGATAGAGAATAACGAGGAGGTCGGTATCAGACCAAGCAAAACCTACCAATCATTTGTTGCCGCTGCCGGGGGTCACCGCGAGTTAAATTTTATCGAAAATGACGTGAGGAATTACATTACCAGGGAAGTGCGGAATGTTTCCGAACAAGAAGATGCAAAGGAATTCGGGAAATTTTTCTTAAGAATGAAAGAGAAGAATCCGAATTTCTTTTTTGAGCTCGAACTCGAGGAGGATCAATCGATTAAGCTGGCTTTTTGGGCCGATGCAAGAAGCAGAGCCGCCTTTGAGTATTTCGGAGACGTAATTTCATTCGACACCACCTACAATACAAACAGGTAACAAACTGTCCCTGTTTATGATGCTAAATTAATTTATTTTTACGAATCCGCAGCAGAGGTGTATATTGGCTATCTCATTGGGTGTATTCGAAGCATTTGTTGGGGTGTACCTAATGATTTTGCATTTTGGACCATAGTAATTTGTTTCAGGTATAATTTGGTCTGTGGTTCTTTTGTCGGGGTGAATCACCACGGTCAGTCAACTCTTCTCGGATGCTCTTTGATGAAGAACGAAGAAATTGAATCATTCAAATGGTTATTTCAATGCTGGCTTCATTGCATGGGAGGAAACGCTCCGAAAGGGTTTCTCACCGATCAGTGCGCATCAATGAAAAAGGCTTTAGAGGCCTGTATGCCAACAACAGTTCACCGCTGGTGTATTTGGCACATCATGAAGAAGATTCCAAGCAAATTAAATGGGTACAAGGGACATGCCGATATCGAACAAGAAATGAGCCATGTTGTTTGGAACTCTCATAGCAAAGACTCATTCGATAGGAATTGGAACGATTTTCTGCTGAATTTTGGTCTTGCGGACAACAAGTAGCTTTCAGGTAATGTGTTTTTAAAATCTGCAGCAGAGGTGTAAATTGTATGTTCTCTCGGGTGTATTTTACAGTCTGTGTTTGGGTGTATTATGCAGATCTGTACGAAAACCATCACATATGGGTTCCTATCTATCTGGATCACTTCTGGGCAGGGATGAGAAGCACACAAAGGAGCGAGAGCATGCATTCATTTTTTAACAAGTACATCACCCGGAACAGCTCGCTTATTCAGTTCGTCAAGCAATACGATAATTGCCTCGGAAGCAGGGAGCAAGCTGAGAGAGAATCAGATGCTGCAGATTTTCATACGGTCATACCGTGTGCAATCAAATCCTCCATTGAAGCTCAGTTTCAAGATGCATACACTCATGCAAAGTTTAGGGAAGTCCAAGCGCAATTCAGAGGAAAGGCGAATTGCATCACAGATTAAAGAATTCTGCTCTAGGCTATTCAATATACGAAGTCGGAGAACAAGTTTCCAGCTCAATATTCAACAAGTTCGTAGTTACCTACGACTCAGTTGCAGCCGAGGTAAAATGCCAATGCTTATTATTCGAGTCGAGAGGGATACTGTGCCGTCACGCACTAAGCGTGTTAAGCTTCGAACAAGTAAGCCAAGTGTCTCCTAGATATATACTGGAACGATGGAGCAAGAAGGTAAAGAGGCGACACACACACATCAAGAGCAGCCACGACGAGCCACTAATGGAGCCAAGAAGCAAGAGGTTCGACCAATTGGTTTTTCGTTCACAAAATATTTGCGAATTTGCCTCCGAATCGAAGGAGCTGACTGCAATTCTACACCGTGCGTACGATAACGTCATGGCCGAGATGGAAGCATTAAAAGCCAAAAGGAAGGGGAGATCTTCTTTATCCCACGAAGACGCCAACTTGGAATCCGTTAACGAGCTTCAAAGCCCGCCAAGGATTCGAACAAGAGGACGTCCAAAAAACAGGCTAGGTTCAAAGCTGGAGAAACAGATTGCAAATGCCACAAAGAAGAAGAAGACAAAAG
This sequence comes from Arachis stenosperma, assembly GCF_014773155.1. Lineage (NCBI taxonomy): Eukaryota > Viridiplantae > Streptophyta > Magnoliopsida > Fabales > Fabaceae > Arachis > Arachis stenosperma. The sequence goes on from NC_080384.1 coordinate 37,119,080, forward strand.
TTTTAAGCGAGGTACAAGGAAATGTTCTTTAAATTTGTGGCGATTGAGTTTATTTTTCTCGTTAATAGTTTAGCTAATGTGTGAGTGTTATATTCAGATAAACGTGTTTGATGCTGCATCAGCGGCGCATTCAAATTCCAACCAATATCAAGGGCACATTATGAATTATCAGCTCAGGGTACCAGCAGCAGGGGATAACTCGTTGGGTGTATAGTTTTATAGAATATGGGTGTAAAAGCACTTTTTCTTTTGGGTGTATTTTTGTTAATTCACAATTTACATATAGACACATATATAGATACATATAGAACAAAAGCTGTAAAAATTCGCAGGTTATGGGTGTATATTTCATTTGATATTTTTCTTCATATTTTAGTACATGTAATTCATACATTTTGAATACAGCGCAGACAGTTGGGTGTATATTTTATGCAATCTTGGGTGTATTATTAGACTTGCGTTGGGTGTAACAGTTTATAATTTGCGTTTATAATTTGCGTTTACCACCTGTAATACAGTTTTTGAATACATCACAGACAGTTTACCAGCACAGATAGTTTAACTATGGGAAAAAAATATACATGGAATAGAAGTTGTTGATAATTGGCAAATATTTACATCATTTGTTTAATTTACAAACTACCCAGCAGTTGGATTACCCAGTTTCTATATCAGCAGAATTAATCTAACAAAACGGACTCAATAATACAGAGGATGGCTTCGACAGCCTTATAGCACTACTCTCTCTAATTGCCCGATCTCTCTGTTTATTCATCTAACTGAATAGTATCCGGGAAGCATACTCCACTCTATAGTGGTCCACCTCCTCCTACAATTAAAAAGTATATTCTGTTTAAACATCAATATTAATTCAGTAAAGTAATACAGAGTTATATAGTTCTAAAGACAGTTACCTGTGGCCAATTATCCCATTCATACTTCCCCTTTTTGATGTTTTCCGGCTCAATTAACTCAAGCCACTTCATAACGTAGATAGCGCAGTCATAGCTGAAAACGAAGAAAATAAATTACAAATCTCATTTAGGAAAGTTTAATGTTCAGAGTCACAAATTTATACCTTGTTTTTTGGCCTGATATTTTAACATATGATGCTTTAATTTCATTCTCCTTCTCGCCTTTCTCCAGAGGTTTCCCGTCGGCATATGTTATCAATCTTGAAAATACATATCCCTTAAATACCAAAACAAATCAGTAATACACCCGAATGAATGCACAGGATACACCCAACTGAATATGGAATATACACCCAACACAACCTTCGAAATAGACCTATCTATTAAAGTAAAGAAGACAGAGGCAACTTACAGTGAATTTATTAATGTCCTTTCTCTCATCGCTTGGAGCTTTTTTGTGTAGCGGGTCAAGTATTTGACATTTTCGCTTTGTTGTATTTATCAGTCATAACCACTAATGTCCCGAGTGGCAAACAGGAACAAAAATCTGAAGGATTGCCACATTTCAACAGTGTGTTATTTTATTTGGCATATAAGTAAATAAGCGTACTAACAAATTTAGCAAACGAAAACTTACATATGGATGCGAACTTAATTTTTTTCTATCTATAAAGTGAATGAAACTCGGGTAGGCTTCCACCCTGAATTCCTTTTTCGTTTTCGGGGATATGAATTCCCCCTTTGGGTGATCCGAAAGTGCCATGCTCTGCAAGAATTGCGAAACAAGAAATGAAATACTGAAAATACACAACTTACACCCAATCGAACCTAAAAAATACACCCAAATCAATGCAGAAAATACACCCAAAGTTCGTAGAAGTAACACTTACCACAATATCGGAGGGGAGATAGTATATTTGTTCCTGAAACCTCTTTTCATTTTTCTGGTTTAGGATGAGGCAGATGGCAGATACAATCTAGAAATATATGCCGAAATCAATTTTACATTAATAAACATTGCAGTTGACTTTGGTGTAAAAACATTAATGTTAGTCTAATATTACCTGAGATTCTATATCACTTTTTGCCTGGAGGGATGCAAGGTGCATTCTGATCAAAATGTATTCTCCTTGGCCAATCAGAGTGCACATCTCCTCATACTCGTTAGTATTGCCATCTGCGTCTTCCTTCAGTCTCGTCCCCCAGATGTAGCACTTTTGTTTCATATCATCTGGAATTTGATTTATTCCCCCTGGAGTTTCAAACTTTGCAGAACTTTCTCCCCCAGTCTCCCTCTGAATTTGTGGACTTTCGTTTTTTCCCTTCGCCGCATTGCTTGCTAATTTTTGGACCAAATTGTCTAATTGTTCTAGCATACTTGCAGTTTCTGGAGATTTTTTCCTTTCTGTTTTCTGCGTTGACGCCCCCTCCTGGCTTGAATCAGTCAATCCAAGGCTGAATGATGGCATCCCTGAATCTGTTTTAGGAACATAGGTTGCTGTCTGTGCCATCATCAACAGGGCAGCAGCGTCTTCTGCGGCTGGATGACTGCGTCATGATGTATAAGAATAAGAGTAAGAATAATAATATACGGATGATAAGCAAAGATTGATTTTAGTCTGATGAACTTACATTTTAGTTGGAGCTGGGGGAAGCGTGGGTGTGGTTTTTTGAAGTTGTTTGGGGGATTCAGGAGTGCTGCACAGTTACACAAAATTAATCATGGCGTAAAAAAAATTGATCAGGAACAATATACACCCAACTGTTAGCAAATATACACCCAAACCCTAAACAAATATACACCCAATACTATTTCTTACGTTTCTCTAGTCCCTTCAATCCGTAGCATAGGGGTTGGTTCGAAATCTGTGTCAGTGGTTGTTTGGGATGCCGGCACAAAAACCTGGATCGGGACTCTAAAGAAGAAGAAAAATGAAAGGTTAACAACGTATTTGAAAATAATAAGGTTATAAAGTTGAAATATTCTTGGGAAAACTCACATTGCAAGCGCTTCGGACGGTGTTTGTTCCCTCACAACCATCAAATTCGAATCAGTCGGACTCAACCTAAAATACACCCAAAGAAGGTCAAAAAATACACCCGAACAATTCAAAAAGAAGCCAGGCTTTGTTTTTGAGAACTTACATACTTGCAGTTTTTGCTTTTTTTTGCTGCCTTTTTTTTCTTGAATAAAATAATAAAGGGCTTTTTTTTTCTAAAAAAAATATATACAGAATTAGAAGTAGAAGGTATTAGAAGAACAAAAGTAACGGTTATTTGAAAGAGAAATTACATGCTCTGTGACGGCTGGTTTACACTACTCTGTTCTGTGTGTCCTTGAGATGAAGGATCATCACTTCCCAAGTTCACAGCCGGTAGTCTAAACAGATTTCATGTTATTCAGACAAAATAAGATACAGGTTTAAAATACACCCAAATTTATGCACAAGATACAACTAACCGAATGGACAATATAGACCCAACTTAGTAAACAACATACACCCAACTTGATCCACAAAATACACCCAAATTGTTTCACAAAATACATCCAAATCATGATAACAAGATTTTATTAAATAATAAAGCTTCTTACGTTTCAGAGGACACATAGCGACCTTCTGTCGATCGCAGGTCAGCTTGGTTCTCCCTGCGAAACAAGACACAATTATTAGCAAACAAAAGACACCAAAATCTCAAATACACAGCCCAGCAAGACATACCCCTCTGCAGCAGATTTATCAACGTTTTCCCTTAGCCATTCATCGAGTTCGTCACTTGATATTTCATATCTCTCACTACATTCATAAAATAAGATGTTAACAAAAATAATTACGATGATAGACCATAGTATAGCATACGAGGTACTGTACCCGTCAAAGTATTGATCTTCTTCAGGAGGTGAATCCTCCACAACAACTTTTTTCTTTTTTTGTTGTGTTCTGGGTGAAAAAAAAAACAGTACCAGTCAGAAATAAAAAATTAATTTTATCACAGAATTTTATCCAAAGAATTGCTTACTTTTTTGGAGTTGTTTTTGTTTTTTCTTTTTCTTCTCCTTCTCCGCATGTGATGATTCTTCGCTCCTATAAGTTAATAATAGACACTTCAGTTAATACACGAAATCTTTATAATGAAGCCAAAAGAAAGGAGTAATAATTTCAGGACATTACTCATCACTTGGTTCAGATTCAGATTCTGAATCAGAATCTGACTCCTCTTGCCTCTGCTTTCTTTTTCTGGAGTCCATTCTGGAAGGCAAACAAACATCATTCAGAACATACTAATAATACACCCAAATGAATTCACGAGATACACCTAATTGAATATACAATATACACCCAACGCAGCAACGAAACACACCCTGCTTAATAAACTACATACACCCAACATGATCAAACAAAATACACCCAACTCAAAAAAGAAATTACACCCAAGTATGGTACTTACTTTTTCCCCTTTTTGCCGGGGTGTTTTCTTCCCGAATCCTCCGAGTCTTCTTGAGCCTCAGACTCAGAGGTAAAAGTGTCACTGTCAGTAGTTTCTGTCTCCGAAGACGATGTTGGACTCGCCTTCCTTTTTTTTGTTTTTTTGATTTCTTATTTTTTTTTCTTTTTTTTTCATTTTTTCTCTTGTCTCTGCCATCTTCATAATCCCCTGAAACATGAGATATTTTAGTTAGCAGCATTCAGGTAAATAAAATACACCAACTTATTATGATTACTCACCAAAATTTCCTCTCTTTCTGCAGTCATTCTTTCCACCAACTGCTCCTTAGTCCAGTTGGCAATCTAGGGCTTTGGTGGTCTTTCAGCCCTGTTCTTGCCTTTGTTTTTTGAAAGATGAAAGTAGATTATCATCAGGGCAAAGAGGCAGCCATTAATTGCCTTCTTCTTCTTCTCCTGGTAGTCTGTGATGCCCTTTACCATGAAGGTCAAAACATGCCCCCCCCGTTTCTTTCCGATATGCCGTCCATCTTAAAAATTGGGTCCAGGTGCACGGGCGATATTTTGTTTATCGTCGTTGGCAAAAGGAACGCCATCTGTATGTAGAGGATGAATATCCTCTTGAACATCAGGCGTTCCTCTTCGTTGCCAACGCCGATTTCCATCATTTCATCGGTAAGACTTTTGAGGGTCTTACCCTGGAATCTTCTATAAATTATTTTGTCATCATCAGAAAGTTTCTTATACTCAACTTTCTCAGGAAATAGATCTCCTACAAAAAGGAAGACAACAAAGTATCCAAGTCGGTTCAGATACACCCAAGCATCAACTTAAATTCACCCAAGCAACAACTTAATATACACCTATAATTTTAAGCTAGTTACCTGTTGCATTGATGCCAAGCGCATGACCTATTTTTTTGGGGTTATTTGGAAAGAACCATATCCTATCTTCAGTTTGTTCTCCCCAAGTTTGAAGTTGTTTGCCAGCTCCCTTAAGAGTTGGTGATCCACCCTTAGTGGTGGGATGTGCATCAAGCCACCAAATCCGAGATCCCTTACAATCGCCTTCTTCTCCTCAGTCATGTTTCTAAACTTATCACTCAGGAGATGTGTGGCACACTTAAGGTCTTTTGTTTGGTTTCTTGCTGCCATTTTCTCTAAAACGAACAATACACCTAAAGATATCAGTAATATACACCCATATATATGAGTCAGATACACCCATTAATAACAATAAGATACACCCATTGATAACAGTAAGATACACCCATATATATGAGTCAGATACACCCAAAGATATCAGCAAGATACACCCATTGATAACAGTGAGATACACCCATAGATATTATTCAGATACACCCAAAGATATCAGCAAGATACACCCATTGATAACAGTGAGATACACCCATAGATATTATTCAGATACATGCGTATAGATATTAGTCAGATATCACTCAACCATGCTTCAATATCAAGCCACATTACAAGGTTAAGCAGTATACACCCCCCAATCTACGGAATAAACCCCCAAAAATCAACAACAATAGCAGGAGAACTTAGAACAACAACGTAGAACGACGTAGAACTTAGAAGAACGACGTAGAACTTAGAACATTGTAACAAAGAAGCAAGAATAATAGTAAACCATAGAAGAACGACTTAGAAGAAAAGTAAAATATACAGGAATCTTAATGGACTTACGTTGAGTATTGTTGCTTTGTTTTCTCTTCAGATTCTTCACGGAAAGTTTGATGGTGTTTTGATGGAGGTTTCGAACAACGATTTGTATATTTTGAACTTTGATTTTCGCTCGAAAATGGGAGGGTTTCCTTGTTTTCAAAGCGCCTTGAGAAGTGGAAGAAGTGGAAGAAGTGGAAGAGTCTGCCATACGTAACCGTTTGAGTGTTGAGCGCATGATTTTGACGCGCCATGTTATCTCTCTTCATGCGCGTGAGTTCTCTTTGGGCTGGGCCAACTTGTATGCTTGTAGACTTGTATGTGTAGCAGGCCCGTATAATTTAAAGAGTAATACTACATGTATAAATTTTTTTGGTAACCAAACTCAATTAAATTGGTCTATTACCAATAAAAGATACTCTCAAAAAAACACACATACACATGTGCTTCACTAGATTACGTTTGTTTATCATATCAAAGAGATACACAAAAATGCAGACACAAAGACATAGACACATACATAAACACACAATAAAAATCAATTGTGTTTGACAATTATAATAGATAGAATAAAAATATTTTTCTTTGTCTATTTTACCCTCAATTAAAAAATATTATCAACTTCATTATTTCATATTCTTCCTTCCACCAATGTCAAGAACATTTTTTTTAGAAAAGATTATAGAACCAAGAATCAAAATAATTGTATCTACAATATCCTATAACAAGTTTAAACAAGATTTAATATGGGGTTAAAAACATAAAATTAAAACAGAAAACAAAAACAAGGATCATTGACGATATATTGGGATCTTTGTTCTTCGCACAGCAGTAAGCAACGTGCAACCTTCTTCATGCCTACGATTATGGCGACATCAAATCTACGATGACAAACATTAGAAACGAAGACAAAGATGAATGAGGCGTAGGTGATAAATGCGACATCGTTGGAGACGGTAGTTCCGAAAATGAGAGAATGAGAAAAACAAATTCAGAGAAAGAGTCATCAATCTTGGGAGTAAACACGAAGTGCTTTGCATCAGTAGCAACTAAATGAATCAAGAATAGTAAAGGATAACATGCAACAGATTTAGGAAAGGAGGAGTTGAGACAGAGAAGCAACAGAGGGGTGAAGAGAAGAAATATGATGATGAGGTTTTATGGTTGTTTTGAGATTTCAAAAAATTAATAGGATAAAATTGTTCAAAAATATATTTTAATTTGTGTTTCAAATAAAATATCCGTTCTCAGTTTTTTTAAGAGATACAAAATACATATTTTTTGTGGGTGTCTATGGGTGAACGTGTCTCTTTTAATTTATGTCTCATAAAATAAACAATGTATATATGTTGGTGTGTCCATGTCTTTGATAGATACGGACATCAATCAAACGATGCCCTAGCGCACAATTAGAGCGTGCGTTGCATTTTTTGCACTTCCTGCAACACATAAATTTTTGTTAGAGGACACACAAATTTCAAAGTATAGCATACAAATTTTTGAAGTATAGCACACTAAATTTTGCACATAACACAAACTTATTGATATAGCATACAAATTTTTGTATATCGCATACAAATTTTCAAAGTTTAGCACACAAAATTTTGCAAAAACTTATCGATATAGTTAGGATTGTTTCAGTTAGGATTGCACAAACTTAAAAACGGTTTTAAACAAGTTTATAATATAGTGTACTAATTTAAAGCAATTTATAAAATAAAACTAATTTAAACTAGTTTATATCCTAAAACTAGTCTTATGAACATTTATAAGAGAAGAAGATGATGAAGACGATGAATACGACGATAATAATAATAAGAGAGGATGAGGGAAAAATAGAGAAGAAATTAAATAACAATAACAACATCAACAATAATATCATCATCAAGAAGAAGAAAAGCGGTAGCTGTAGCGACGACGACGGTGATACAGTAACGACGACATTGAAAAAAGAAGAAGGAATGTAAGAAGAAGAAGAGAAGGAGGAGGAGGGAGAGAGACAGAGTGGTGCATGAGTGGTTTTTAAATTTTAACAACTTGATTAAATTTGGTTACTCAAAAGACTTGGACACCTAGAATTTTTATAATTTTAATTGATAATTTCGTTTAATTCAATATAAATAAACATACTTGTATGATTAATTATGTTTTGTATATTCGATTTTGAAAAAAAAGTTAACGATTTAAAGTTTTTAAATTGCAAAAATTAATACTTTAAAATTTTAAATGCATTTAAAATATGTGTAAAACTAACTCAAGATTTGATACGTCGATATAATATTCTAGATAGTATTGTGTTGGTTTGGTTTTTATTTTTTATTTTATCCAATTTTTTTCAAATATTTTAAAATTTTAAAATTAAAAACATTTTAGTTTAAAATTTTGATGAATATAATTTAAATTAACAATTTAGCTTAATTCAATACAAATAACTGTACTTATATTATTATACTCGTATGGTAAATTATGTTTATATATTCGATTTTGGAAAAAAAATTAAAAATATTAAATTAAAAATTTAACAAATTTATATTTTAAATTCATCTAAAATATATACAAAATTAACTCAGAATTTTTTTTCCAAAATATGAAATTTTATTAATGAAAAATTACAATAAAGCAATATTGGTCCATTTTAGAACTCTAGCAAGGATAAGGTGCGAATTAACTCAAAGAAAAAAAATAATAGAATAACCTAAAAAGAAATAAACAAAAAAAGAAACTAGCAATGAGTTGTCTTAAGGTGATATTTTTGTTTATGTTCTATGCTTCTTCCCAAATAGCATTCGGTTCAATTCTTTTGCTATCAAAAAATCATTTGTTCCTAGATATCCAAATCCTCCATAAGACCATCGTAGAAAGACTTCGATGCTTTTTATTAGAACCTTCTTGTTTTATCTTTAGCTACATCTCACTCCACCAATTGCAAAAACTATAATCTCCAACAATTCTATTTGAACTGCTGAACAAGAGCCCCATGTGATTCCACACTTGCCGCGAGTGATTGCAGGTAAGCAAGCAATAGGTCAAAGTTTCATCCCCTATTTCACATCAGCTTGAATGCTGGCGTGCAGTCAGTTTCACCAGGAAGCCATTGTGGAGAGCTTTTCATGTAAAGACCTTAACTTTGGTCGGACAGTCAAGATCTCAAATCGAGTTTCATAGATTTTTTTCTCTGAAAACTGGTGGAAGACTTTCTAGTGGTGGGTGAAAAAAATTGAAGCATACCTCATATCCTGACCGTACAGAGTAAGAACCTCCTTTTTTTTCTTGTACCAAATCAATTTATCTTTTTCTTTAATGCTTATTTGAAGCATTTTTTTATGTAATTTCTATTGTGAAGTTGCTGGCTATTAGAGGTGCATTCCAATTAACTTTTTCAGTGATGAGTTGAGAGACCCAAATTAAGCTTGAATTAAGTTCCTGATTCTATTTCAGGGTCAATGGTCCTTGTCTTCTAACCTAACAATCTTTTCAGATTTTCACTATTGATCTCCTCCCAATTTGCTAGAAAATTCCCTTTTTCCAAAACCTTTCGCCCTTCTAATAGACTCCTCCAAGTCTATGACGGATTGTAGCCAACATCAACTTTTAGAAATGATGCCTGGGCATTTTGGTTAGTTTTACAAGCCATTTTAGTTAGTTTAAAACTTAGTTTTATGAATTTCTTAGGTAATAAGTAAGCATTTACATTAAATATCTTTGCATGCATTCATGCCTCATAAGTGTAGTGAATTCATGAGAATATGAGAGTATATAATGCATGAAGTAGTAAAGTTGATCAAATGAACTTCATGACATTAAAGAAGGTTTTTTGCATGAGACTATGAACGTCAAACTTTGATGCACCTTCTTTAGTTTGTGACAGGGGAAGCTGACGCAGAGATATGGAGCCCTGGAGGAGCAAGATTCCAACTCCACGCTCACCACTCAAGCTCACTCAAGAGCATCCAGCACACATAAACTGGCGCTCTCCACTGGCGCACTGGAGAGCGCCAGCCTCAACAGCCTCAACACACCCTCCCTAGCACTCTTCACTGGCACTCTCCAGCAAGCTTAATGGAGAGCGCCAGCCTCAACCACCTTGCCACACCTTGTCACGCTCTCTCTCAAGCTCTCCCAAGAGCGCCACTTTCACCACACCTCTCAACAATCTTGTCAAGTCTCACCACACTCAATCAACCATACCTTGTCACAACCATATTTCAACCTTGACACCATTGGCACCACGCTCTCAACCCACGCTCTCCAGCAATCTTGCTGGAGAGCACCACTTTTCCTCACCACACTCAACCTTGTCACGCTCTCTTCCAAGCTCTCTCAAGAATGCCACTTTCACTAACCCTCACTAATCCTCACTAACCCTCAAGCCTCAGAGCTCATGAAGGCCACGCTTGCCACTGGCGCTCGCCAGCAAGCTTGCTGGAGAGTGCCAATCATCAGCACTTCAACACTCTCTATGTAGCGCTCTTGAGCAAGCATAGTGCTCTCCTAGGAGTGTCACGCTCGCACTCAAGTTCTCTAGAGAGCGTCTTCGATGAACACTCCAAAGAAGAAGAGAACGTGTCACGCTCTCTCGAGGAACTCTCTAGCAGGCTTGCTGGAGAGCGCCAGCTCCCAGAACCCCAACGCTCTCCAGAAGGCGCTCTTGGGCAAGCATAGCGCTCTCCTGGAGGTGTCACGCTCACTCCCAACGCTCACCATCAAGTTCACAAGCGAGCATCTTTGATAAATACTTCAAGGATAGGGACTTGTGCGTATGCGTACACACAATGGTAAATTTTGCAAAGGTGCACACGCACAACCCCTGGTGCATACGCATAATGACTGGCGCTCACTTTTCAAGTTCAGCACCAAGCGCCAGGTCCAAGCGCCAGAATGCAAAGTCCAAAGGCCCAAAAAAAGTACATCAAGTGAAGACTTGGAGTAGCATTATAAATAGATGGAGTTTTGAACTTGGAAAAGGGTTTGGATACACAGAAGAGCACTTTCTATACTTTACATTTTCTTTGCTTGTACTTAGCTTAATTTTACTTTTATGCGCTTTCATCTTATTTTGAGTTTTCTTGAGCTATGATTAACTAAACCCCACTTCATTGTGAAAAGGAGCTCTATTGTAATTTGATGCATCAATAGTAATTCTTGTCTTCTTCTTCTCTTCATCTCTCTTTTGATTTGCTTGAAAGATTTTCATTCTTCATTCTAGTATTCAATTATCTTGGGAAAGCGATTGAATATACATGGATTCTATTTGAACCTTGGAAGAGGAATTATGGAATTATGCTAAAAAATCTTTCTCATACTTGACTAGTTTCGCGGTGCGGTTTGGTTCAGTTTTTTAGAGAAAAGTCATCCGATCCAATTGTTTAATTAATATGCGGTTCGGTTTGGTTTGATTTTTTTATTAAGACCATCCGAACCAAACCAAACCAATTAAATTCGGTTTGGTTTGGTTCGGTTTGTTCGGTTTTTCAATCAATTAAAAAAAACTACCATGAGGAACTGGCACAGCACCAATCCATCATCATAACACAAAATCTCTTTCATGACCATTTATATGCTATTTTTTGTTTTTGTATCCTGTAAATTTCTGCAGATTTTTAAACAATAAGAAAGGAATTTTCCTAAACAAATACATTGAACAATCAGAAACAATTTTCCTAAACAAATACATTGAACAGTGAACCACAGAACCAATTTTCCTAAACAAATACATTGAACAATCAGAAGCAATTTCCCTAACCAAATATACACATTCATAAGCTAAAACCCCCAAATACAACAATTAGAACCTAGAACCTTAACACTAAAAAACACACCTTCTTTAACAATCAGAACCTAGAACCCTAACAATTAGAAATAATACACATTCATAAGCTAAAACCCCCAAATACAACAAACTGCATAAACAAATACAACAATCAACAACAATTAACAATTTCAAGATATACTGAACATAGAACATAAATTAGTCAAACAGAAGCAGAAATTCAAACAAATTCAGTCAGTTGCAACATTCATGATTATCTGAGATACCATGAGAGTTGGCCAGAGCTGCAGATAAACCAGGAGATATACCTGGAGTTCGAGGATATATGCATTAAAAATCAAAATTGGAAACAAAGAATCATATAAAAGTTTAACAGAAGCAGCAGAACAACAAAATAAAATAGGTTCAACAAATAATCAATAACATTTCCAAAAAATCAACAATAAATACTCAATACTTACAAGGATAACTTGCAAAAACATATGTAACTTACTTTGATATTAATTATTTCTAATAATATTTTAATTCATATATACATAATTAGAACTGAACATATATTTTCGATCAATCTAAAATACTCTATCATTCATGTGTGATAATCATTCTGTTTTTATATTCCATATATATAGTTAGACACTAAACATTAAATAAATTCTGAAATAGACACTTGCAATATCAACAAGGAATATTTTATAAGTAAGTGGGCTCGTGTATTCTTTATGATATTGATGGTAATGAAAGCTTATAAATTGTGAGATAGACACCTGCAAAACCATTCCAGCTTGGCCTGCATTTCAATCTGCAAACCATAATATAACATCAGCTTAGCTTCGCTTGTTGGACGACATTCCACTGTTTGATCGATCTTCTTAACTTGACAATTCTGTCTAAAATATTACCGTAAGAGAGTAAGACCACATCTTTTTCTTGGGGACCTTTAAGGCAAAGATGATGACCATGTTATTGTTTCATCTTTCATCAAATTGCTTCTGTCGGCAAACGCTTCACCTGTAATACAGAAGTACCTCGACCCATAGTTAGAAGTCAATAGGGAATAATAATCAGTAAAAAATAAATCAACAATAAAAGAGTTTTAACACCAAGTCCCATAACTGCATAATTATAACAGATTTTGAAAATACAATAAAAAATCAGAACCCTAAACACAGAATTTGAATCATAGAATCATCAAAATAGAAATAAAAATTCAGAATCATAAACACAAGATGAAACCCAAAATTATTAGAATTAAAAAAATCCTACTAAAGAAGACGGAGATGCTGGATTGTGAGACAAGGTGGGTCGGCGACTGCTACGGAGGGGATGAGACTAGACTGAGAAGGACGACGACACTCCTGGACTGGACTGAGACGTATGGCAGAGTAGTGGAGGACGATTACGACGCTGCAATCAGCAACCTGGGTCTGGGCTCGCTCTCTAACTGAGGGTTAGTGTTCGACGACGAGAAGGAAGCGCGACGAGGAAGGGAGGCAGAGAAAGGACCGCGCCGAGAAGAGGGAGTGCGATGCGGAAGGGCCGCCTTGACGGTGCTGCCCGGTGAGTCAGATGCAGAGAGGAGGGTGGGAGGAGGAGTTCTGGCGCTGTGGAGTGGTCGAGTGGAGAGAGGGCGGCTAGCTAGGTTATCTGCTTGAGGGAGGGGGCTTTATATATTAGGGTTTTTAAGTGAACCGGTTCGGTTCGGTTCGGTTAAAGTTTTTACTGAACGAACCGAAAACCGAACCGAACCGCAAAAAAACTGCAAAATGTCATTTTTTCGGTTTTTTCGGTTTTTGGTTTATTCGGTTTTCGGTTTTTTCGGTTCAGTTGGTCGGTTTTGTTCGGTTTGGATCGGTTTTGAACACCCCTAGTTTTGGGGTTGGTCGGATATAGTGACATATAATTCTCCCAATACTTGGATCCAGAAGAGTGTGTGGTATAATCAGTGACCAAGCTTCATCTCTTCTCATGAACAATTAGATCAAGAAATTGGCAATTGTTCAAGTTTAGAGTGATTGAAATTCAATCACTCATGATTGCCAAGAGATCAACGAGTTGCATGATTGAGGAAGAGATGAGAATGTATTGATCCAAAGAATACAATATCTCCTGAACCCAATGATCTTTTCTATTCTTATCTACCCATTCTTTTACTTTGATTGATTATTGTTCATCACCCCCATTCCCTTTAATTTTCAATTATTTAGTTTTCTTTACTTTATGCAATTTACATTCCCACCAATTTACCTTTTCGCTCTTTAATTCAATCATTTACTTTCAAGTTCATTTACAATTCTGTCATTTATCTTTCTACACTCAATACCCATTAATGAATTGTTTAACTAGAATATTCAGTTGACTAAAGTTGCTCAAGCTATCAATCTCTGTGGGATTCGATCTCACTTTTTGTGAGTTTTTACTTGACGACAATTCGGTATACTTGTCGAAGAAAGATTGTAGTGATACAAATTTCCATGATCAAGAAATCAAAGAATGTCTAAAATACATGCTTCTGAATACTTTAGTCACTAGGAAATTTGGTCTAGTCACCAATCTCTATCCCTGTTTTTCTAGCATAGCATGATTAAAGCTTTTAGGTCCTTAAACTCCAAGCCTCCTTGATTTTTTGGTCTACATAGTGTATCCCACTTAATCCAGTGAAGTCTCTTTTCTTCTTGTTTTTGCCCCACCAAAATTGCATAAGTAGTCTTTGAGTTTCATCTATGACAATTTCAGGCAGTTTAAAGCACCTCAAAATGTATATCAAGATAGCCGTACTTACAGATTAATTAGACCTTCACGATCACTAACCGATAGTAACGATCTTTTTCAGTGCTGTAATTTTTTTGCAATTTTATCTTTGACATAAGCGAATGTTGCTTTTTTTTATTTCTGAATTGTTGTTCATAAACCTAGATATTTGTCTTGAGCGCCAACATTCAGGACTTGAAGAATGGTTGCAAAGATTTTTCTCTCTATTTGCGATGATATTTCGACTGAAAAACACAGTAGATTTATTCAAGTTCACCTCCTGTCCACTTATACTATTGTAGTCATTCAAAACCTGTATTATATTTTGGCATTCCTATGAATTTGCTTTGCAGAAAATTATAAAGTCATCTGCAAAAAATAAATACGTGACAGTAGACAACTGCTGTTTAATCTGAACCCGACAATATCATTATTTTGTTCTCTTTTGTGTAGCAAATGGGAGAGTCTTTCTGCGCAAAGAATGAAAGATAGGGTGAAAGAGGATCCCATTATCGGAGACCTCTTGTAGGTTTAAAGAAACCTTTAGGTTGACCATCTACAATAACAGAATAGGAAACAGTAGTTACACACTCCTTCATCCATCCTATCCGTCAATCACAAAACTCCAATTGACTTGTAACCTTCCATAGGAAGCATCATTCCACCTTGTCATATGTTTTGTTCATGTTAAGCTTTAGAGCCAAATTCATGTCACCAAATTTTTATTTTTCAGAAAATACATGTACTCATGTGCTATTAGGACATTGTCACTAATCAACTGCCCTTTTATGAATGCACTCTGGTTATCACCGATCACCCGATTCATTATAAATTACGTATGATGTATCAAGACCTTCGAAATAATTTTATAGAAGACTAAGCTTAAACTGATAGGTTGTATCGGTGACATGATAGCAACTTTAGGTATTTTAGGAATAAGACAAATGAGTTTATGATTGAAAGACCTTAGCATTCTTTCGTCTAAGAAAAAAATTAGTAACTACTTTTATAATATCTTCTTTAATAGTATTCCAAAAGAATTGATGGAATTTTGCCGTAAAATTATCGTGTCTCCCGGGATTGAGAAGGAATTGATTGAAAAGACTATCTTCTTAATCTCCTGTTTATTAATTGGTCTTGTAAGAGACCAATTGTTCTGTAATTAACTCAGGATTTGATATATCGATATAATATTTTAGATATTATTGTGTGTTGTTTGATTTTTATTTTTTTATTTTCTTTAATTTTATTCAAATAGTTTAATTTTTTAATTTTTTAATTCAATCTAATATAAATAAACATACTCGTATTATTATATTATTTAAAGATTACAAAAAATTAATTAGGCATTATTCCTAGTTAACTATACAAGTACAATATAAGTACATTTATTTGTATTAAATTAAATTAAATTATATTTTAGTTATATTCATCTAAATTTTAAATTTTAAAATTTTAAATTATTTAAATAATATTATATAAAACAAAAAAAATCAAATCAAATCAAATTGTAATATATCTTATATACATTAGACTTTTTTTTTTTTTGCTTTGTCCTAAATACACAACATCCTAAATATGTATACATCTACGCAAATGTAACATTTTTTTTAACTTGTAAATTGTAACATACTTCGAATACAGGATATTTGAACTCCATATTTAATTATTTTATCCAGTGTATTCAAGATGTAATATAAATATAAAATCATAAATTTTCTAATTATTACACATTTTAATAAATAAAATATTAAAATAATTTAAATAAAAAATTCTTTTACCAACAGAGCTTATTTTTCATGTCATAGATACAAGAATAATTTTATTTTTTAGTAGATTTATTAATATTTTAAATATTTGTAGATAAAATATGTTAAAATTATAAATATAAAAAGAATATAAAATTAGTTCCAAATTAAAATTTAAAAAAATTATAAAATTATAAAATAAAAAATTCATTAACTTAATTTTAAATAAAATATTTTTTATTTTATATTCTCTCATTCGATTTCTTTTCAAAATATCTCTGGTCTTCAAAAATTCCCTCCAAAAAAAATATGAAATTAGTTGTGCATCAAAAATAATAGCTTACATTTTTCTTTTTTCTCTCTATAAAATGATACTAAGAGGATTTATCTATCCCGACTCAACAAATTAGGATACATATTATTTGATGATTATTTTATTCTCACTAAGTAAGTAAGTATGCATGCCTTTTTCTTTCTAATTTAATTCTTTTATATTTAAAATTTTAAATTTGATACGACAGTTACAAATTCGATATCATAATTTGACATTATATACCATAATTCGACACTTTATATTATAACTCAGTATTATATATTACAATCAGACTCAACGAATTACATCCTAAAATAAAAACGTCTGACCAAACATTATCGCTTATTAAAATTTAATAATTGCTCTTCGATTTAGATGATCAACAATAACGTAACCGATCTTTTGTACTCTACTTATAAAGATATAATATCTTATCTTTAACATATACATAAATTTACAGTACTAACTTAAATATTGAAGTATTTTTTGCAGGTACACTTTTTCTTTTCTTCATATTCTTTGTGACGTAATATTTTTTTGGACAAAAAATTCAAATTTTTTTAATTTATAGATCGACGTTGAAGGTATCAGAGTCGACTTTCAAAAACCGCGTTACATTCATCTTACTCACAAAAGAACAAAACTACTCAAAATCAGTTAAAACTTAAAAAAGAGAGAGAGGGAGAGAGGTGTCGTTCTAGCTAATAATGAGTCATTGATTCATATTTAAACATCAATTCATATCTAAAATAATGAAATGAAAGCATGTTACTATACTATTTTCCACGTGGCCATATCTAGTATGGTTGTGAGACAATATCTTGGTTGGGATTTTATAATGATCTGATATATATCGGAAAGGGAAATGCAACAAGTTGATTATTGAGTGGTACGGTCATGTTTCAAATATGAAAGCCTTCAATTATGATAGAAAGATCAACCACTGGATTTTTGAACCACTTTTCATTCCCATGTTTCGCACATGGAGCAAATTAAATAAATTTATTAACTCAATTTTTGTACTGGTTATTATTCGGAAGATTTTTTAAATCAATTATTATTACCTAGGTGTGTGACTATGGTTTAAACTTTAAACATGAAATAATTGACTTGGTCTATGAAGATCCAACCAGTTGGCATGGTTGGAGTGATTAGTTTAGAAACAATATTATTTGAGGAGAAAAGAATATGCTAATTGCTACTTGCTACCTAAAGCTTTAGAATTTTTTCCCAAGCCAATTTATTAAAATATATAAGATACTATTATTTTTTTAGTTTAATTTTGACGTAGTTATAGTATAAAATATTTTATACAATTATTTAATTATATTTATTTTTTAATAATTATTTACATAGTTAATAAAATAGATAATTATTTTTATTAATATAACAATAGATAATTAAATACATATATAAAATTGTGTTATACTGATATTGTATTAAAATTAAATTTTATTTTTATTATAATCTAATAATTTAGCATTCTGTATTTCGTTTAGGGTTGACTTTGTTAAATTGACCGTAAAAAATAATTTTATGCACAATAATCATTTAATATACAATAATATTAAAGAGATAATAATTTAAAATTATTTTATTTAACTTAATATGTATATAATTTACGGATGTAATATCTATAATTATATACTTATTAATTATATTTCATATTATTTATTTTTTCAGCAGTAATTAAAATATATAAAATAAAATAATTTTTTACTAATCTAAGTTTATTTATAATTGATTTCTAAACATTTTTGTTAATTTATAACTCTTTATCTACCTCTCTCTAGCATTGCGTTTGATGAGAAAATCTCCATTAGAAAGAAATTTAACAATACAAGAGAATAACCATTTGTACAAAGTAACAGTATATGACATGGCCAAATGGCCACACCCGCTAGGAAATGGTTCCAAATTACACAATAATAGGGGGAAATTATATATATATATATATATATTATGGTTCAAAATTCAAAATAAATGGCATTATTTATGGGAAGGAGCTGAATGAATAAAATGATCCACCCTTGTCTTAATCTCATCAGGATTTGCACCTACAATTTTATCAACTGCAGTTCCTCCATTCAGCAGCACAAATGTGGGCATGGCCTTGATTTCAAACTTGGACGCAATTTCCTGCTTAGAGAGCCACACATATAGTTATTAATAATGCACACCGCATTCAAAATTAAAAAGAAGAAAAAAAAAATATTAAAGGGGATTTAATTTAATGGGTAGACTTTAAATTAAGTTCACTCAGAAAAAAATCATGTATAGCATTATTTTCCTTATAAGCCATGTACGGAAAAAAAGATTACATTAGTAGTAATTACTTACTATACTAATTAATTACAAACTCAATTATAAAAAGTGGAGTTTTGTGAGGGAAAATTAAACAAAATAACCTTAAACTCATCCACATCCAAATTGAGAAACATGGCATCTTGATAAGTGGAGGCAAGTTCTTCAAACAAAGGATTCATGAGTGTAGAGGTTATGCACCAAAAAGCAGAGAAGTGAACTACAACCTGATAAGACAACATAGTTTATATATGTTTAGTTTAGAACAAAGCTATCTATCTGGTTCCTTATTACCCAATTTCATTTTTTTTTAATAATTAAGCAAGCTAAGCTTGATTATTAAATAATGAAATATAAGAAGGCAAATTGAGGAACACTACTTACAGGGTAACCTTTGTTGTTAGCATGAGAGATGTGGTGCTGCCATGATTCTTGAGATTCTATCTTGACAACCTTGGACTTTTTGAGCTTCTTTTGTCCCTCCATTTCTTCCTGCTTGCTATTGCTTCCTTCAAAAGGGTCTATATATAAAGTGAAACAAAATAAAAAATTAAATCCTTTTGGCGAAAGAAATTAAATGTTTGTTTTTATTTTTATAAATTATTGATTGTTGATTGGGCTTATATATTCAGATTAAGAAATAAGTAATTGGATTGGATACATAGGGATAGACAATCCTAATCTGCTTGGAAAGAGTTTTCATCCATAATAATTAATAATTAATAAGTTTGAACTGAATTAGTTGAAGTCCAATGAATAAAAAATAAAAAAGGAAAATAATCTAGCTGGAATTGATGAGTTAGAAAATCTAATGGCCATGTGGTACATGCCTTTAATAAAGATATTATTATATGGCTGCCCTTTTTATCTAAATTATGTCTGGTTTTGGATGAAAAAGTTATCTGCATCTATCATTCATTCATTCTCACATTTATTTTATTTGACTTTTATAGAAATTTAAGCTTAATAAATTATGTTTTAGATTATTTAATTAAAAAATTTCAACTAAATAATTTCAATTATTCAAAGTAGTTGAGTTTATACTTTGTAGTTTAATGATTGAATTTTGGATAAAATATTAAATTAGTCCTTACATTTGGGCGTAATTCTCTTTTGGTCTTTAAGGTTTAAATTGCCCTATTTAAATCTAAAAATGTTTCATTTAACTTCAATGTAGTTCTACTGTAAGATCAAAGTTAAATAATTAACGGAACGTCCTACATGACAGCAGTATAAGAACAAAGTCAACAATCTGTATAACAAGTACAAGCTCTAAAGGCATAAAATTAACAGTGGATATATTAATACATTTATTTATCATTCTCCTTAGTTCTATAGAAAATATTTTATTTAAATCGTAAGAAAATACCTTATGATCTTGTTCTTGTATTGCTGTAATGTAGGACATTTTATTAATTATTTAATTTTGACCTCATGATAAAACTATATTAAAACTAAATTAAACTTTTTTAGATTCAAATTGAACACTTTAATTTTTAAGAATCAAAACAGGATTAGACTCAAATATAAATTACCAATTTAGTACAGAAAACGGGATTCACAATTCATTTCCAGTTGTCATCTTCGCTCACTGATATGAAATTAAGAATGTGAAAAGAAACACACCCCACTAAAAAATACCCCACTTTAATCCCTGAAGCCCGTCAATAAATGGAACAAGTGGCTTGTTCAGTTAAAAAATGTGTCTAAATATTTTATTGGGTTTCGTTTTTTGACGGGCGTAGGCCAATTTGCTATAAATTTATTTTTTCTTCCTTCAAAAATAAAAAATATTTTTATTGTGTTAATTAAAATAAAAAATAAAATTTATAATTTCATAATTAAATTCACAATAAAAAATAATAGATAAAATTTATAATTCCATAAAAAATTTGACTTAAAAATATAAGAAATACTTGAATTTTTTGTTTTTATATATAAAAAAATACCTCACTTTAATGAAATTAAGAACGTGAAAAGAAAAAAACCCCACTTTAATCCCTGTAGAAAATGGGGCTGCTCCGGCCCATTAAAGCCTGTCAATAAACGTTGTCTAAATCAATTTGGGTTGTAGGAGAAGCCTAGCATAGATGGCATATTTATTTGTACGCACGCTTCTTTAATGTTATATCCGGGTTCAAATCTCAGTCCTACTTAAAGCATAGGGTGTGAATGGCCAATATGTTGGCCTCACAGAAGCCAAATCTCAAGTTCGAAACCCAGTTATAGTTGGATAGTGATAAAATCTTTAGTGTATGTGAGTGGATATGTTGTGTAATTTAAGATTGGGAGTTGTCCAATTCATCAACTCAAAAAAAAAAAAAGCATAGAATGTGTAAGTAGTGTATAATGACCAATATTATTTATTTGATAGTTTTAATTTTCAAACCCAATTTACTTTTTTAAGAGTTAAACAAAAGTAATTTTTTTTGTAGGGTCATTGTATAGTGTATATTTAGATAAATCTAAAATTATATTCTAATTTTATGATTAATATCTTATATCATGGTCGAATGAACAATTCGTTTCTTGTAACTTGTAAGTTTTATTCGTTTTTATATCGTTAAATAAATTTATATGGATTAAAATTTTATCAATTTAACTATTGAGTTGTTATGTTATATTCATTGATAATCAAGTTAAGTTTATCGTATTTAAAAAATTTAACCATCAATAGATATATAATTTAATGTTTAATAATTGCATAATTTTTAAAGTTATATTATACATCAAAATAAAATAATATGATAAAATATTAAAAATTTTCAACATTTCAAAATTTTTATATGATTAATAGACTAATAGTTGCTCTGACAGGTTTTAATATATTATTGTCATTTTAACCATTGCAAACACATTTATGTCATTTTACAATTTAACTATTGAAAACACATTTATATCATTTTCAATGTTATACATACTTAAATGCCACCCTTCTTTTTTTTATTTCCCTTCTGGCCCAAAAGAATTAGGCTCAGCCCATACATACAGAAAGGAAACAAAACAAAAGTGAAAACCATAGATTACCAAAAACAATATAAAACATGCAAGACCAAAAAAAATGAAAAACACAAGGACTAAAATTACCAAAACATCCTTAATAAACGATATCCTTTTCCGGTGGTCATGGAATGGATAACACTTTAACCATATGGATATGAGTGACACAATGAACTACTACTCTTCTCAACTCTCTCTCATTTGAATTCCTTCATCAATCATCAATATGGCTCCAATCACAAACTTGCATGGACTCTCAAAAACTTTGGCTCCCATTGTTACATGCCTTCCAAATGCACATAGGAACCTTCATCTCAATAAGAGAGTGCAAATAGTTGGAAGCAATAATAATACGGCACATGAATCAGAATCTTCATCACAAGAATCTGTTGTTGACACTACTACAAGAAGAGCAGCAATAGGCCTTGTTGCCTCCATAGTTCTCACTGCCCAATTCCATGACAAGATTTCACTTGCTCAAGAACATACCCATAATGGCTGGTGGTATGATGATTTACCTTTGCCTCTTCCAACTGTCACTAACAGTAAGCACTTTATTATAATTGCCACTTACACATTTTTAGAGTTTTAGAATATCTATTTATTGCCTTAAAACAGCGGTTGAATTGTCTTTGTGTGATCTCAAAGTCATGAGTTTAAATTGTCAACCATTAACATAATTATCACGTTATGCTTATATTAAAGTCTTTAGATGTTCTATTGATGCGAGATGTTTATGCACAAAACTATAATTTTTTCTTTATATATATCTATAAAAATATTTTTTACTCATTCTTGAACAGTGGTACTCTATATATATAGTAAATGATGGAGTTAATCATTAATAATGATATCATAATTAATTTTACACAATATATTTTGTCAGTTTATATCATTTCTATATACATACCCAATTTCCTTTTGATGGACAAATAAATTGAAAGAAGAAATATAAATATGTAAATAAATTCTTGTATGTGGAGTTTAATTAATTGAAATAAGATGACAATGTAAAGAAGTTTGATATATGCATGGGAAATAAGATGAAATGAGTTTGTTTTCCATTGCTCTTATAATTGATTAAAGTTGATTTCACTTGTGATTTATGTTTATATACTTTAATGTGAGTATTGAATAGTTGTATTTGTTTTGATTAGACCTTGCAAATGAGAAAACGGGTACCCGTTCATTTATTAAGAAGGGAATATACATGGCAGACATTGGAGTTAAAGGGAGTGTTTATAGGATTAAGAAATATGCATTTGATCTTCTGGCTATGGCGGATTTGATTGCAGCAGACACACTCAATTATGTGAGGAGATACCTCAGAATCAAGTCTACTTTCATGTACTATGATTTTGACAAAGTTATATCAGCTATGCCAGTGGATAATAAGCAGCAATTAACTGACATCGCTAACAAATTATTTGATAATTTTGAAAAGGTACGTTATGATATTTAGTGTTTTATACTACCATGTTTATATGTAAAGTTTGATTAAGAAATTGAAATTTTGTGATGCATTGACAGCTCGAAGAAGCTTCAAGGAGGAAAAGTTTACCTGATACACAATCAATCTACCAAGAAACTGAAGTCATGCTACATGATGTCATGGATCGGATGGATGTAATGTATAAAACAATTTGATATTATTTTAATCCAAACTTTTGTTTATACTAAAACATTTTCACCCCCCTTACAAATGAAATTATGAAAACATGGTGCAAGAAAAACTTGGTTAACAAGTTTGCAAAAATTGTCCCCAATTTCACGGTCTTCTCCGTTTTGGTAATGCTTCTTCATGGCTAAATTTTGGTAACCAGTGCATCTCTTTCAAACACCATATGCACATGTCTATTATTATTATCATTTCCACTTCCACCATTAGGGTTCTAAAGAGGCTGAAATCCAACAAGCTATCTGCTTAACCAGTTAAAAAAATGGGTTGAGCTAGAAAATTGAATCTACCTTAAAAAAAAATTGATTAATCTATCTTGTTTTACTGTGAGCATTGATAGGGTGGAATGAGTAAACCTTCTAAACGCCTACTTAATTTATTTTTTTATATCAAAGTGTCCAAGTCAATTCTTATTTATAAAAATAGTTACGAACTTCATTTATAATAATGATGTTTATTTGATTGGATTATAAATTTTTTAATGTTAATTAAATTAAATTAATTTTTTTTTTTTTGAAAAAAATAATAAAAAATTATGGCGGGCCTAATGCGCCAATAGGCGTGGCAGAAGGGGCTTGTCCGATTGGGACCCCTATCCACCCTTCAATATTAGCCCTTAGATCAGCAAAAGATAAAAACTAGGTACGATCTTGATGCATTGGAACACTAATGTCCAATTTTTAAGCGCGTCCATCAAAATGGTCATGTTGAACGAAACAAATTTATTTCCCACCAACAATAAAAACGAATTTTCGCCTACAGAATTCAATCCATCCTAACATGAAAAGCATATCTTTCATTTATTTAATTTTTATTTTAAGGTCATGGTAACGCCTCTGAACCCATATTATATGGATATGGAGCCTACCGTTAGGCCAACTTTATCGTCCAGATCTAAACCATTTTCTGTGACCTGTGATTATTTTATTTATTAATCTCGTAATAAAACGAAAAGTTCCTTCTATTCAAGGTGGTTCGTTCACAGATTTTAATGTCTTGACCTCTACTTATTTGGAGAAAAAAATAAAATAAAATTATACTTAGAAATCATTTAGTTGTAGATTGGCTATCTTCTTTTCGGGTTTATGGTAATTATTGCAAACTGGATAAATTGTGCTGATAAACTAACATTTGGCATGACTAGTTTATAATAAACTAGAGCCTATATAATATCTGAAATATATAGAATGTTAGTTTAATAGGATTACATAAATCCAAATTCATACTATGTAATTTAAGATTTGTCCTCAAACTAATATTTAGCATGACTAAAATTTTAACAAGAGTTCTATTAAACCGCCCTTAGAAGATAAAGAGTAAAGAGTAGAGACTAATGGAATTAGATAAAAAAAATCTAGCATAGAAGGACTTGTGGAGGAATAGAACTAATGTCGACGCCCAAATCTGAAAAGATAAAAATGAAGTGAGTTTTACATAACAGGAAGAGAACGTGGCAGTTACTGTACTGTACACATACATACCTTGTTCGGGTTTGATGCTCACAAGAACTTGATGAAGAAGTTGAAGCTACAGGAGGAGGAGCAGGATCATTTGGCAGCTGAACATTCTCATAAGTATCTAGAATTTCTTCATTCATAAATATTGGCACTACATACTGCACAACTCCATTATACCTAATCTTTCCAAAACCATTCTTTCCCCATTTCGTACCAAAACTATTCTGAAACTGCCAAATTCCTTTCCCATCATCGTACCCAACCAAACACACGTTATGGAAACCGTTACTTGGACTGCTTCTATCACGTTCATACGGCATCGCAACGGAGTCCGAATAAAAATCTAGGTTGATACGAATCGTCGCTAAGACCGGGCCTTTCTCGCGGATGTAGCTCTTCACTTCCTCCATTTTGGTTCTTGGGATTCTTCTGATGCCTTTGATTTTGAACCGGCCGGTCCACTCGGACCCGGGTATTTCATCTCCGGTTGGGGATAAAGGTCGGGACCTGACTCCCACTGTGCCCATGTACTGGAGGGCCCAGAAGACGTCGTCGAAATCTTTTACCGATTTGACCAGATCGTGGACGTCGAGTTGAATCAGGTTCCATTGATCTTCTGGTTTATGGAACAGCTCTGCCATGCGGAGGCGGTTCGCACACGCGCCTATAAAAGCATAGCACATGCTTGCTGTTTCAAGGGGAAAACGAAAACAAGTGTATATTATAACAACGCTATATAGAAAGGAGAGAAGGAATTAAATAGTGTTCAAAATGAAAAGACTTACGATTCTGGCCGCAAATGCAGGAATAACTCGTACGATCCATGGGGAAGGAGGGAATGTGTTGGAGAGAGTGAGGAGAGCTGTGTATTAGAAAAAGATTTGAATTCTCTCAATTTTAAATTTTACCTTAGAAAAATATTGGATGGAACTTGGGAAGTTGGGAGAGTAGTGTATTATGAGAGTGGAGGCTGGAGGGTAGAGAAGGAGAATGGTGTGATATTGAGAGACGGATGGCATGTGTATCTTAGTCTAAGACTCCTTCCCATGAAGACTCAGCTTAAAAATAATTTTTGAGGAGACCAAAAATTTTCATATAAAAAATACATAATAGCATTTATGTAGAAACAAAATTTATAAATATCATTATCTTTAAAGTTTGATAAAAAAAATAAATAATTTTATAAATAAATTTTATGAAATACTTTAGAGTGGTAACTTTCGAATTTTGAATACTTAAAATTTTTAATAATTAAATTAGAACAAAATTTAAACCATTTTTACTATTTTTATTGTCTAATTCTAAAAAATTTAGATAAACTCATTAGATGTAATTTTTTAAATATAAAAACTGTAACGTATGTAAAAAAAACAATTACAATTATAAAAATTACTATAATACTTATTGAATAATTTTTTTAAAAAATCAATTAAGAAGTCAATAAAATAGTATTAAATTAGTATTTTTATTTCTAATAATATTAGGAAAATATAAATATTTTAAATTTACGTTGATTCTGTTTGGATAAATTATAAATTATGACAAAAAGATTTATAAAATCAAACTATTTTTACAAAAAAGTTGTAAGGGACAAAATGTCCGTCATGTCACAGTAAATTTGAGAATGTTAGATTTAACGGTGCTTGTATAGTTTTCTGGAGTATTTGAAAATGCTCTAGATGATTTCAGAATGTTCTAAAATGTTCTAGAAGACCTCAGAATATCATAGAAGATTCTAGAAGACTCTGAAAAGTCATAGAGTATTCTAGAAGAGTATGGATGTATATAGTAGTTTGAAGAGTAGTATGAAATAATCTAAAAGTATTTAGAAAAATATGGTATGATAGATATTTGTAGTGAAAATTTTGGATGATCAATTTAGACCGTTGATTAGATTTAATCCTAACCATCCATTGAGAAGGTGGGGGGCGAGAGTTAGAGTTTGAGTGTGTAAGTCATTTGTAACAAACACTTGAGTAATAAAGCATTCTTTTCACCAAAGCTTCCTTTCTCTTGTGTTCTTAACTTTCTTGCTAAATACTGAGGGTTAGACTTACTTGGTCTTAGCTCGAGATGTTGAGTAAGTCCGAGTGCTAGTACAGAAGTATTGGAGTGTGTCCAAGGCTTTGACAATTTGGCATCAGACCAAGGTTCGAGAGGGAGCACAAGTGGTTTGTGGGTATGGCTTCTACTGTAACCATGGAACATTTGAGTCTCAAAGGAAAAAGAATGCTATTCCTTCTCAATGGAGAGGTAAAAAGGTCCATTCTTCAAGAGAGCTTAGAGGTAAGGACTCTAACTTCTTAGAAGAGAGATTTTCTATATTGGAAAATGTTCTATCCTCTATGGATGAGCGCTTCCAAAGGATAGAACATGACAAGGAGATCCTTGAAGCTCATGTTTTAGGAAAACTAGATGCTTTCAAATAAAGCATGCTCCAAATCAAAGAGAAGTTTGAGAATTCCTTGAAACTATTTGAGAAAGTTCGAGTTTGGTTCGACAAGGCAAAATCTCGACTATCCATTATAAAGGAGACGACAAAGATTGATTTTCCTAAGGCAAAGGAGTTTAAGGGCATGAGAGACGCTCGAGAGGTAGAGAACTTCCTATGACAAATGAAGAGGTACTTTAAAGACCAAAGGATAGTCTAAGAAGCAATAAAGGTACATCAAAGGCACCTTATGGCGCACCAATCTTGTTCCAAAAGAAACACGATGGTTCATTGAGACTATGCATCGACTATCGAGCACTTAACAAAGTAACCATTGAAAACAAATACCTTATTACTTTGATAGCCGATTTGTTTGATCAACTTGGTAGAGCTAAGTGGTTCTCAAGGCTGGATTTGAGGTCAATATATCACCAAGTGAGGATTGCCGATGGTGATGAGCCTAAGACCACATGTGTCATGAGGTATGGATCGTATGAGTGGTTGGTGATACCTTTTGGCTTGACCAATACTCCTGTGACCTTCTGTACCTTGATGAACAAGATCTTTCGACCTTATCTTGATTGGTTTGTAGTGGTCTATTTGGATGACATTGTTGTCTATAACAATACCTTGGAAGAACATGTAGAACACTTACGAACCGTATTCAATATCTTCCGAGAGAATAACCTATATGTGAAGAAAGAAAAGTGTTCCTTTGCAAGGGACGAAGTTCACTTCTTGGAACACATCATTAAAGATAGAACTCTCTGCATAGATCAAGAAAAGGTGAAGGTTATCAAAGAGTGGGAGTCACCAAACAAGGTATTTGAATTGAGGTTATTCCATGGATTGGCTAATTATTAGCGGAGGTTTATCAAGGGATACTCTGCCAAGGCTGCATCATTAACTGATCTTCTACAAAATAATCACTCTTAGGAATGGTCAAAGGAGTGTCAAAAGGCCTTTGATGAGTTGAAGGCTGCTATCACAGAAGGATCAGTACTAGCACTGCTCGACTACTCAAAGGTGTTAGTGGGTGGCACTATCAGTTCTTTTCTTTGAAAAATTGAATTGGGCCCATTGGACAGGGATGACACTGTGACTATGGGAAATGTACTAGCACACACCCAGACATATCTGAAATGACAAGATCAACTAGCCAACCACTAATCATCTTGTCCACCCAAGCAAATTGCAGAATTAATTAGAAAGGAGAAGCTGGGCTTACCTTCTCTTTTTCAAAGCCGTCGCATTGAAGTTGCTCAGATTTAGCCATTTCTTCTTCAGGGCTTCAGCGTCGTGCTCGTCTAAGCGTGCTAGTGCCGCCGTGCTCGTCCAGCATCGAGGTCGCCTTTTTATGCTCCCCATGATTTCAAGGAATTTCAATTCAAACACAATGGAGGGAAAATAAATTTAATTGGGGTTAGAATAGGTATGCAGGTTCGTTGTTTCTGGGCCTGGGTTTGGTTTTGACCCCATCCAAAAAATAATAGTAATTAATAATTAAATCGGCACATATTATTTTCACAGGAGGTAATAAAAAACAATTATCAGTCTTAAAGAACTAAGTATTAACGGGTGTGGATTACAAAACTTATATATTAATAATGTCATTTCTCACCTGATTGCAATATCCAACACCAAAACCCAAAAATATTCGATCGATAATAAGCATTCCAAAGTTAATTGCGAAGCCATTCAACGGCTCCAATAAGAAAAAACAAGCCACCCAAAAATATGGATGGCTTGCATCAGAACCATCTTGAGGTTGTGGCAGCACGCAAAGAAAGAAGCCATTAATGCCGTAAGATATAGAGAGGAGGTGAACAACGTGAGTAGTTAGTTGTCAAATTTACAGTATTGATTAGTAGCGGAATCATCCATCATTTGTTTATACACATCCGGAAAGAATTGAACCGAGAATGGTTCCATAGACATGACTCCTCCCGTGATACCAAGATCGTATCCAAAGAGAAGGCCTCCCATGGCAGCAATGACACATTGTAATTAACACGAACGCGGTCACCTCTCCCTAATGTTGTCGTCCACCAGTTTGAACATAGGCACCTCCTGCCATCTTTCAAACTCAGGCACCAGAGATGTTCTACTTAGTGATGATGATAATGGTACGATAACATGTTTAATTTATAGGATATTACACTGGCAGCAACCTACTTTGGATTTTCAAAAATGTTGACAACTAACACTAAAATGGCTTCCAATTACTGTCACTGATTTCTCTCTTTTGGCGATACGCATCGACACCTAAAAAGGTGAATCGCTGGTGCCTTTTAAATCCTACCAAATTTTTCGAAAAGTGGTTAGTGGGTGCCAATATCAGTTCTTTTGTTTGAAAAATTGAATTGGGCCCATTTGATAGGGATGACACTGTGACTATGGGGAATGTGCTAACACACACTCAGACATCTCTGAAATGACAAGATCAACTAGCCAACCACTAGTCATCTTGTCCACCCAAGCAAATTGCAGAATTAATCAGAAAGGAGAAGTCGGGCTTACCTTCTCTTCTTCAAAGCCGTCGCATTGAAGTTGCTCAGACTTAGCCATTTCTTCTTCAGGGCTTTAGCGTCGTGCTCGTCTAAGCGTGCTAGTGCCGCCGTGCTCGTCCAGCATCGAGGTTGCCTTTTTATGCTCCCCATGGTTTCAAGGAATTTCAATTCAGACACAGTGGAGGGAAAATAAATTCAATTGGGGGTTAGAGTAGGTATGCGGGTTCGTTGTTTCTTGGCCTGGGTTTGGTTCTGACCCTTCCAAAAAATAATAGTAATTAATTAATTAAATCGGCAGAGACTATTTTCACAAGAGATAATAAAAAATAATTATCAGTCTTAAAGAACTAAATATTAACGGGTGTGGATTAGAAAACTTATATATTAATAATGTCATTTATCACCTGATTGCAATATCCAACACCAAAACCTAGAAATATTCGACTGATGATAAGCATTCCAAGGTTAATTCTGAAACCATTCAACAGTGCTCTAATAAGGAAAAACAAGCCACCCAAAAACATGGATGGCTTGCGTCCGAACCATCTTGAGGTTGTGGCAGCAAAGAAAGAAGCCATTAATGCCGCAAGATATAGAAAGAAGGTGAACAACATCATTACCTGACCATACCTTCTCTGGCACTTCAAATTGCAAGGGAACACATGGTGTCCAGTTCAAGACATGAACAATAGTGCTCAAAGCTTCACCCCAAAAGGATTTTGCCAATCCAGATTGTGACAACAAGCACCTAACTCTTTCAACCAATATTCTGTTCATCCTTTCAGCCAAGCCATTCAACTGAGGAGTCTTTGGAGGAGTCTTCTGATGTCTTATACCATGCTCTTTACAATAAGCATCAAATGGACCTGAGTACTCACCACCATTGTCAGTATGAATGCATTTCAATTTTCTCCCAATTTCTCTTTCAACAGAAGCTTGAAATTGCTTGAACACATTCAAAACTTGATCTTTGGTCTTTAAAGTGTAAACCCATAATTTCCTAGAATGATCATCAATAAAGGTTACAAAATAGATAGACCCTCCAAGTGTTCTTGTCTTCATCAACCCACATACATCAAAATGCACCAAGTCAAGTATCTCCGACTTCCTTGAAGGCGGATGGCTTTTGAAAGAAACCCTGTTTTGTTTCCCAGCAAAGCAATGGTTGCACTTTTGCAAAGCAACCTTACAACTAGATAAAAGATTCCTCTTGGATAACATATTCATGCCCTTCTCACTCATACGACATAATCTCTTATGCCATAAATCAGTTTCATCAACAAACTCAGCAGCATTAACAACATCTTTCACAATCTTTGCTTGAGTTAAATAAAGGGTAGAGTGTCGAGTACCTCTAGCAACAACCATGGAACCCCTGGTGACCTTTCAACTATCACGAGAGAATGAGCTATCTAAGTCTTCATCACACAACTTACCAACAGAAAGTAAGTTCAATCGAATATCTGGAACATGCTTCACACGCTTCAAAGTCAACTTGGTGCCATTGAAGATTTCTAAGCAAACCCGTCCAATACTAGCACATTTTGCAACACCTTGATGAGTCATTTTCACATCACCAAAATCACCAGGAGTATAGGACGTAAACAAATCCCTCCTAGATGTAACATGAATAGAAGCACCACTATCAATCACCCAACTAGTGCTATTATCAACAAGGTTAACAGATTCAAACTCCTTAACAACAAGAAAATCATCATGAGTTACATTAACCTTGTCTTCATTGCTACCTTCATCTTTATTTGTGCTCTTGTCTTTACTTGCCTTGGCTTTCTCCTTCTTTAGATGCCAACAAAATCTCTTCACATGTCCCTTTTGACCACAATGATGACACTCAATATTCTTATACTTTTCTCGAGACTTGCTTCTGCTTTGATCTCTACCTTTAGGACCTCGACTTTTGCTTCTCCCCCTAGACTCAGAAACAAGAACATCTGAATGTGTAGCTGATGTACCTTGTGAATTTCTTCTCATCTCTTCATTCAAAACACTGCTCTTGGCAAGATCCATAGAGATTACACTATCAGGAGCAGAATTAGACAGTGACATTCTGAGAATTTCCCACGAGTTTGGTAAGGAGCCAAGAAGTAACAATCCTTGAACCTCTTCATCAAACTTGATGCCCATGGAAGATAACTGATTCATAATTTCTTTGAAATTATTCAAGTGATCTGTCATTGATGTCCCATCTGTATATTTCAAAGCCAACAACTGCTTGATCAAAAACATCTTGTTATTCCCAATTTTTCGAGCATACAACTGTTCAAGCTTAATCCAAAGGGTTCGAGCATGTGTCTCTCCAATAATATGGTTCAACACATTATCATCAACCCACTGCCTAATATATCCACAGACTTGTCTATGCAACAAAGTCCAATCATCATCAGATTTATCATTAGGCTTCTCTGTACCAAAAACTAGTTGATGAAAACTTTTGACATAAAGAAAATTTTCCATCTTTGACTCCCACAAATCATAATTAGGACCATTAAGAGTGATCATCCTACTAGTATTAGTATTAGCTTTCATTGTTCACAGAATCACAAGCCCGGAAAAATACCAACAAGCTCTGATACCACTTTGTTGGGCCGAACGTGGAGAGCTCTCGACAACCGGGAAGACTTCAGGGAGGAATCAAGTGAGAGAATATAAGATGAGAAGACACCTCATCCAACTCAAAACCTTAGATGAGAAGACACCACATCCAACTCAAAACCTTAAGATTTTGAGTTAGATGTGGTGTCTTCTCATCTTATGTTCTCTCGCTTGATTCCTCCCTGAAGTCTCCCCGGTTGTCGAGAACTCTCCACGGGTGGCCCAACAAGTGGTATCAGAGCCGATGTTTAATCGGTCTGGTGGTTTTAAGGGGTATTCAAGGTGAAGCATCGAAAGTCTTCCCGGCAAAGGTGGTCCGGGCGGCGTGTCTCGCGGTGTTTTGCGACGGTGTGATGGACGAATACTCGTGGTGGTGGTGGAGCTAGAAGGGAGTTGATGCTTGATGTGGAGGCTCACACTTGAGGGGAAGATTGTTAGTGTTGCAAGTATGAGGAGTATTGAAGTTAGTCCCACATCAAAGAAAACAAGGAAGAGTGAGGAATTTATAAGATGAGAGATCCATTTACTTGACACCTTAAAGTTTTGAGTTGGATGTGGTGTCTTCTCATCTTATGTTCTCTCACTTAATTTTTCCCCGAAGTCTTTCCGGTTGTCAAGAGCTCTCCACGTTCGGCCCAACATAAAAATGATAAATATATCTTATCTTTTTGTTAAAAATTTTGAATTTAAATTTTATAAATAAAAAATATATTTTTATCCATAAACACATGATAAAATTTATTTTAGAAATAAAAAAACATCAATATTAGAAAATAGAGGATATGAAAAATTGTTAAAAATAATGGCTGTCTTAGAGAGCATGAAAAATACAAATTAATGCCCAAGACACTTCCATTGTCATTTGTCAATTGCACAACATCCTACCTCTTTTTGGCAAAGGTTTCGGAATATATTTTAGACACCGAAGACCGCACTCGCACCTTCCAAAAAACTGTCAAACCTCTAAACATTTTATTAATGAAGCGGGATGCTATGACCTTCATCTTTTGACTGTAAATTGTTTTCAACACCATTCAATACATTAATAATTCATGTCATATGATTATTGTAATTTTTTTATAAAAAAAAATTAATTTAAATTAATTTAAGATTTAGTTTATCAATTTTTTAGTTAGATTAAATTTATTTGATATAATTTTAATACAAATAATACAATTTAATTAATTATATATATTAAATTTTAATTATTAAAAAATATCTTTTTTATTTAAATATCTTTATCTGAGTAGTTCCTTTTTAGTTATAATACATTTCACGCAAATATTGTTTCCAACACACTTATTACAGGTAATGCCAACTAGATAAAGAACATTGCGAATCATTGGAGTTTAATTTTAGTTTGACATATTATTATCGGACAAAAATATACATAGAAAACAGTTGGTCAATTACTATTTTAGAGTAAATTGACACATATATTGAAAACTTCTCTTTCACAAACTCTCCTTTGCAATCAGGGACGGATCTAGAAAGTTAAGTATGGAGGGGTCAAATTTTAGATAATTTTTTTTATTTTATAAAAAAAATTAACATATAGTTATTAAAGTTAGTTTTTCAAAAAATTTATCAAATATATATATATATATAATTATAAATTTTTTTCACAATTTTATTTTTAATATAATAGTTACATAAAAAATATAACAATATCAATAGTACATTATAAAATTATAAAGTACCAATAATTTATAGCGTGCTTAGTTAAAAATGATCACATATCTTATTAATTAAAATTAATTATTTTAAATATTTAAAAAATTTAAAAATAAATGATAAATTATTAATTATTTGAAAGACACAATACTTTTATAGAATACAAGATATAAGATATTTTTATAAAAAATTTTCTTTCAACAATGTAAATTTAAAAGAAAAATAAATATTTTTTATAAGAAAAAAATATCTAAAGTACATAATATGATTACCAACATATAACTATGTAGGTTATTATTAATATAATAATATAAATTTTAAAGATGTTAATATAAAATAAACAAATAATTTTTTTAAATAAAGACTTGAGGGTATAATATTAAATTAGTTAAGTTAAAATTATTAGTAAATTAAACAATTAAGATACAAATCTATCATATAATAAAAAATAATACATATAAAAATACTAAATTATATAATATTTTTTATTTTTTTTAAATACATATATTATATATAAATATAGTTTCTAAGTCCGTCCCTGTCTGCAATGTCATTATTGGACACTTTAGATATACAGCTACATGCAATATAAATATGTTTGCTTATATAATATGTTATTTGTTAAATACATTATAAAAAATATATAAATCAGTTTATTAAACAAATAAAAATAATAAAAATAATTTCTTTTCATTTTTTTATTTCGTTTTGTGTATGGATAATTTTATATGGAATCTCCCAAATAGGAAAAAAATCGATCCCATCAGCACTTGATTCGTCTTAGAGTACGATATACAAAGAGGAGCAGAACATTTTTTCAGGCATGAGTGCATGACACACAAACTTTGACACGCATCTCTTTAACTTCTTTAATTTGAGAGTTGGCCAACATCCAAGACCTAATCTAGTAGGCTTGTAAAGTGATTGTCTTCCTGTCATTCCTTCATTAAGTAAGGTACATTTGTAATTTTTTTATTTTTGAGTAAAGTGACAATTAAATTTTTGAATATTTTAATTTTGGATTAATTAAAAAAATATAATTTAATTTTTTTAAGATAATAAACAGTAAACACATAATATTTTTTTATTAATGCATTAACCGAAATTAGATGTTTATATATACTGTTAATTATTCGAATGAGTCTATATGTGAAAGATAGTCATGTAGATGTAGATAATAATTTTGGAGTGAAACTTCACTTATTTTGATAAGATTTATGATAAATAGAGAGCAGTCGATAAATGGTATATGACAACAAAAAAAATAATAAATAATTTACTGTCTAAAACTAAATCGTTTTTATGCTCATGTGACAGTAACGAAATATGCACTATTGTAAATAACGAAATACATAGACAATTCTATAGGAATCTAGGTATCAAAAGATTTCCTGCGATTCTTTCTAGTATGGAATGAGTTAATCATCCACTTTGGTATCTTATTGAAAAAAGATAGTGATATTGTTCTTCCATTGATCAAGAATTTCGATTTCTGGGGAGTATCACGGCCATCCAATAAAAAGGATTTCAATATTTTCAAATGAACGATTTGAAATTTTGTTTTGCACTATTTATTAACAAAAGGATATATATATATATTGTTTACTATTTTAAAAAACTTAATTAATTTTTTTTAAAACTAATTAATTTAAAATTAATATTTTTTAAAATCTAATTATCATTTTACTCTATTTTTATTTTTATTTTTTTGGTTAACACTATTTAAATGATTCACATGTGATAGAAGTGTACATGTCCCGATCCAGCCTGATAAATTTTTTCGTGTCTTGTTCTGGACCGTATGATCGAAAAAAATGGGAACTGATCCGGGACATGGCTCGGATTCCCCGGCCCGGTGAGGATGTTTATCCTTCAAATTTTGAAATATATTTAGGGGCAGAGGCTCAGGGCACGGTAGTTGGACCACTGACGGCTGCAATGCATTGAGAACACCAAATGGATTGTGCTTCTTTGCTCAGAGCCTCTTATTTTTTTTGTTTTTCATCTTTCACTCTTGACCCATTATGTTATGTTTTGGACAACACTAACAAGACCCACACATCCAAGACCAAAAAAAAAAAAAACAAGACCCACACATTAGACATTACTCATGAGTCATCACTAATGACACACCCAAATTCATGTTTCCCCATCAAAAACTGCATATGCTAGTATTTCGTACATCAGGTATATATTGACAAAAATAATTAAGGTGCTGAGGAGGATTTTTGTATGTTTTTAGTTATATTTGTACGGATAAGGTTTATGATTATGTTTTACATTTAAATATCGGTGAAAATTCACCAGATTAAATGATTTAGTAAATTTATTTAAATTATTATTTAATTATTTAATAATTATTAATTATTAACTTCTTGTAAAAAGAATTGTATCGAAATTTTTAATATTCTCACTTGTTTTTTGGCAGTCTTTTATTTGGTAGGTAAGTAATAATTTTTCATTTTTTCCCTTTAAAGAATTAGTCCATTTTAAGTCTTAACTTTCTTTTCCTTCTTATTTTAAATTTATTCAACCTTATCTTTGGGAAAATAAATCTTTTTAATTTTTTTAATAATTAAAAAAGTAAAATATGATCTCTCACCATTAATTTTATAAGTGGGACAAAAAATAAATATGAAAAAGAAAATAATAAAGAGTAAAATATCACACTTTATACTCTCAATTTTTGTAACAATTGAGAGGATCCATTCCCCACTGTTCAGCATATTTATCTTTATTTTTGATTTCTTGTAAATTTTAAGTTTGTTCACTTTATTTTTCGATGTGTAAGTTTGGATTTGTCTAAAATCAGCTTAAGTGTTTTGAGTTTATTTGATACACCACAAAATTTGAAGCATTAGATTAGATTGATAAATAATCTAATGGTTAGAATTTAATTTATAAATAACTTATTAAAAATTACACTAAAAGATAACAAGTCTTTTGATATTTTAAAATTACCTCATTTAAAATTTGAGAACTAAACCCTGGTTTCAGCTGCTTGCTGTCGAAAGACCTTCGCTAGTGCTTCTTCCTTTACACTCTTCCGCACCAGATACCTTCCAGTTTCAACCCAATTCTCAATTTCATCCAAATTCTCCTGATACTCGATGCTTTTTTCTTTTGATTCTACCGAATTTCTTTGAATTCGTTTCAGACGCAGTGCCTCTTCAGTTCTTCTAAGATCCTCCTCTGCACCATGGCTCTCTTTGCTCATCTACTCTCCACTAGTTTAGATCAAATTTTCAGATTTTAATGAGGTAAACTTATTTAAATAGTGTATGCATTCATGTGGTTGTTTAATATTTTTGTTATTAGTTTATAATAATTTTGTTTTTTAGATTGTGGCTCCAGTCTGGCTGATGAAGAGATTGACCCTGAACAAGGTGAAAGTCAGTCGGATCGCATGTCATCATGTTCTATGCAGAACCCTGACATCCTAAGTGTTAATCAACTTTTAGAATCGGTAAAAGTTTATACACTTTTATATTTAGGTCTAGCTGATTGGCTATTTGATTATTTTTTCTACTGTTAAAGATATGCTAAGAGATTTATGGTATGCAGGTTTTGAAAACTGTACGGCAAGTGGCAAGTCTTGCCATTTCTTCAGCTCCAGTACCTTATAACCAAATAAAGAACCAATGTGAGGCACTTGTTACAGAGAAACAACAGCAGATGTCAGTTCTTTGAAGTTTCAAATACCAGCAAAAGACTAGAGCACTTGTTCTTTCAAGTGATTATGAAATAAAAGTTCTCCCCCTGGCAATTAAGGATAGGATGTTTTTACTATAATACAATGCGAAAGAACAAAGTTTTTTTTAGAATCTGTTGCTGAATGTTCTCATTAGTGTTTTAGTAGCTTTAGACTATGTGCTTCATTATCAGGATTCACACCCAATGAAATTTTTTTTATCTATTTAGATGATGCTTTTAACTTAATATTATTTAAAGTTTCAACTGATCCAGTTAATAGAGATGATTTATACAAAGTTAATTGAGGTATATTTAAAATCATAAATATTCTATAGACATGATTCACAACAGGATAATATGGTGTCATGTGATGGTTTTAGCCGTATCTACTTAATGGGAAGGTTTTGGCTTTATTGTTATACAGGTGCAGTAGCCAGTAGGCAAGGCATGTAGTTAATTTATTTATCTATCGCTCTTATGTGTTGTGTTTCTAATATTAAAATAATTGTGTGTATATATTTAATTTGTAGGGCAACAATCAAACCATTGATCTTTCGTTTTTAGTATTCTTTTCATTATATATGTAATTTTTCGGATCAAATATTAAAATTTGAAAAATTATTATGCAGAATGAGTAGATTTACCATAGATAAATTTCTGTTGTATACTTAATCTATTAAAACCAATTTTTAAACAACAATACCTGTTTTGGGGAAGCATTTCTAAAAAGAGCTACTATTCTATGTTTTCAACTTACCAGTATGACTCCATCAAAGTGTATTATGAGAATTCTTCAATGTTTAACTGACAGAATTGTTCAAACTCAAAGTATGATTTCCTATTATTAATTCTGGTACTACAAATCATATAATTTCAAATCTTTTAAATTTTGCTTCTTATACAAAAATTAAACCTATTATTGTTCATATAACTGATTTTGGTACTTGGATAATTGATTCTGGTACTACAGATCATATAACTTCAAATCTTTCAAATTTTGTTTCTTATACAAAAATTAAATTTATTATTGTTCATGTGCCAAATAGTTCACAAGTCATTGTACAATATAAAAGTGTTATTAAATTTTTAAAATCTTTATTTTTGAATGATGTCTTGTATTTGTCAATGTTTCACTTCAATTTAATTTCTATTTCAAAAATTACTTCTATGCTTCATTGTGATCTTACTTTATCTTAATATTCTTGTCTTTTATAGGAATGGAACATATTGAGAACGATTGGTTTGAGTAAATTAAGAGAAGAATTGTACATCCTTAAAAAAGTCTTTGGCACTACTAATAATACCACCATACCATTACATTCAATAAATTTCACGCACCATTAACACACAACATCTTCTAAGTTATGGCATCTCCGTTTATGACATCTGTTTGGACAAAGACTCAATTCCTTACATAGACAATATCCTTTTATTTCATCTCATCAAAATGAAATTTGCGATGTATGTCACCTTTCTAAGCAAAAAAAAATTTCTTTTTCACTAAGTTTGAGTCATGCGGTTTATTTAATAAATCGAGTTTCATCATCCGTTTTAAAATTTAAAACCCCTTTTGAAGTTTTATATAATAAATCACCTAATTACAATTATTTAAAGGTTTTTGGATGCTTATATTTTACTTCTACTCTTACCAACATTCGTTCAACATTTGATCCGCAAACATACAAAGCAATTTTTATTAGTTACCCAAATGGATTAAAAGGATATATTGTCTATTATTTACATGATAAAAAGATTTTGGTATCCAAAAATATTCTTTTTCATTTTTTTGGTTTACCCAAACGGTATCCCCTAACACGACAGGTTAAGGACTAATCCGTCGCAGATTTGAGCTCAATTTAAGAGTCTGCCACTGGCCAATAGGTTGCTGCATGCACAAGGCAGGGTTCGAAGTTCGAACTCCCGACACTTGCTTAAGCGGACAAGTGAGCTGACCACTCGATCAACCCAAGTTGGTTATCCAAAAATGTTCTTTTTCATAAATTAACTTTTCCTTTAGTCACAGATGAAGATCACAGCGCTGAAATTTCAGTGTGAAGGAGGAAGAGAATCAAACTGAGGCGTTGAGGGTCGGTTCAATCCAGGTCGGGCGCGGGTATGGATTGGGGTGTGGGTCGTTTAGCTTCTGGTCCCTTGGATCGGGTCTTTGGCCTGGTCCAAGGCCACGTCCAAAAAAAAAAAAAACTTTTCCTTTAGTCACCAAAAGCCCAAAACCTCTTCAACCTACTAAACCTCTTCAACCTACTACACCTATTCTTAACCCAATACTCTCTCTCCTTACCTACTGGACAACACACACCAA
This sequence comes from Arachis stenosperma, assembly GCF_014773155.1. Classification (NCBI taxonomy): domain Eukaryota; kingdom Viridiplantae; phylum Streptophyta; class Magnoliopsida; order Fabales; family Fabaceae; genus Arachis; species Arachis stenosperma. Next base: position 37,159,375 of record NC_080384.1, read on the forward strand.
CCTATTCCCATTGATCCCCCGACCCAATTAATATAGTTATATTTTAATTTTAATCTTAATTTTAATAATTTAAATACAATTAGTGAATGTCATATTATACATTTTGATTGTCGAATTTGTAATTACTTATTATCTTATTGATAATTATATACAAGTGAAATGGAGTGGATGAAGAAATAAGAGAGATAAAAAAAAAGTAAGAGGAGAAGAGAATTATTTAATTTTAAAGGAAAAAATTTGATTTTAATTGTTGTGAAAAAATGACATGTAGTACGTTTTGATTATAAAATTAGTAATATATAATAAATAATAGATATAATAGATTAAATTAGATAAAAAATTATCTGAATTTTTAAAGATAATATAAGAAAATATAATTATATAAAAATTAATTTAAAAAATTTAATTATAAAAGTTGTAACTTACAAATTTTTTATCAGTCTATACAAATACAATAAAACTAATATTTATTGAATATTTTAATATTTTTATCTAAAAAAATAAAATAAAAAATTAATAAAATGTAAAATAGTATTTAAATAGATATAATAGATTAAATTAGATAAAATATTATCTGAATTTTAAAGATAGTATAAGAAAATATAATTGTATGAAACTTAGTTTAAAAGATTTAAATTATAAAAGTTTTAACTTACAAATTTTTTGATACAATAAAACTAATATATTGGATATTTTAATATTTTTATCTTAAACAAATAAAATTAAAAAATTAATAAAACATAAAATAATATTTAAAAACAAATCAATTATTCTAATGATTATGATGATGACAAGTCTTGTTATATTCTACTAAATTATCATTATTTTCAAAAATCCATTAGTGTATAATTTTCAAAAGCCCATTAATACAATAGTAAATTCTATTCGATTTTCTCTAAAATAACATATAATTTATTTTATATGATGTGCTAATTTTTAATTAAATATTATCTTAATTTGATAATTAACTATATTTATAATTTGAGTTAGTTCAATTTAATTATAATTAATATTTTAATCATAATAAAACTATTTTATAACTAAATCCTATTTTTTTTTAAAATCATTCTTCCCCAAACATGAAAGAAAAACCTAAAAAATATCTTTTTTCAAATCAGATATCCTAACTTTTCCTGTGTAATGATTTTTACTCCTCTCTATTATTTCTTAATATTTATTGTTGCATATTATAAATCCCCACTCTCTCAAGACCATTGAACTCAGTTAAAAAAAAAGGAAAACAAATACATGTTATTATGAAAGATTAATTAACATTTTATCAAGGTTCTGAGAACCGGACTGGTCATTGAACCATTTTAATCACTGATTTATTAATTTATTGGTCTAACCGATCCAACTGTGATTCAACCGAAAAAACTGTTTTAGAATAAAATAATAAATAAATTATAAATTTACATCCTAAAATATAATTATAGCTTTTGGCGAAGATTTTCCTACTAATCTAGTACAGTCAACAAGCACTAAACTAATAAGATGTAAAACTGATTTCACTCCAAAATAGCTTCTTCTTCTAAACTAACATCAAGTACCAAACTAACATCAAGTGAAATGGCTTCTGCTTTGCGTTTGTCTAATCCAAAATTCCAAATATATTTTTCAATTGATTTAGTGCAGCAATCTGAAATAAGTTGTAAACATATTAATGAGTGTTTACACAGATCAAGTTTCCATCTCAAACCAATAACAACTTTTAGAGTAATCAATATCATGCTTTTTAGCACAAAGTTATGTGGTTTTGCTTGACTAAATGCTAATTCATGAAAACAAGAGACTAAACAGAGCCAAGAATCAAGAACAATCAGCATCCAGCAACAAATATTATAAATCAAACATAAAGTAACCACACTAAACCTGAAATCAATAAAGATAAACAAAAAATAAAAAAAATTCAATAATGATTTTATTTCTAATTTTTGCAACAGCAAGAATATTTTAACAAAAATTTTAGAAACTGAAAAAACAGCAGTAGCACAAAATCAATGAGCAGAAGCACAAAATCAGTAAAACACTATCAGAGCCATCGAGCAATTATAAACAGCCACAGCACAATGAAAAATAAAAAAAAAAAGAACCAGTAAAAATAGCCTAAGCCACAGAAATTATAAACAGCCACAGCACAATGAAAAATAAAAAAATATGAACCAGTAAAAACAGCCTAAGCCACAGAAATCAATGAAAAATAAAAAAATATGAACCAGTAAAAATAGCCTAAGCCACAGAAATTAAAAACAGCCACAACCACAGACCATGAGCAAATATGAACAAAAAAATTAGGAGCCATCAGCAACTGGTGAACCAGTAAAACACTATCAGAGTCATCGAGCAATTAGAAAACACTAAAACAGAGTAAAAGAGTAAGTATTAGGTATTCTGGTTGATACAAATGATATAACAGAGTAAGTTTATTTTAATACACATGAATTAACAGAGTAACAAAGCAATCAGAAGTTCAAAACCATACGATACAAATTTTCAAATTTGTAAAATTTCAACCATCAGCAACCAGCAAATTCAAGACTATAAGACAGATCCATCAACAACGGTAAATTACAATTTACAAAACATTCAGAACCAAAATTCAAACCAAGATCGAAGAAGAAGAATTGAAGAAAAATGGAACAAAAATTGAAGAAGAATACCGAAGAAGAAGACCGAAGAACAACAATTTCGGAACTTCAAACCAAGCAGACCGAGCGCTCAGTGAAGATGAAGACGAGAAGCCACTAACCTGGGTTCCATGCCGAGAAGCCAGCGAAGATGAAGAGGACGTGCCGAGCAACTGGGTTCTCGACACGGGAAAGAGGAAGAAGCGGCGGCGCTGACGACCTGGGGACGGCGGCGGCGAAGAAGGGCTAGGGTTCCCTTTGCTTCAGAGTTCAGGGTATGAGCGAGTGACGAATGAATTGGAGGGATAAGGGGGGTTGGTTCACACTTCACGGATCCGTTTCTTTTTTTTTTTTAACAAATAAAAAATGGTGTCGTTTTATTCGAACCGGCCAGTATCGGTTCGGTCCAACCGATCGGTTCTTTGCCGATTCGACAATTTTTGAACCGATTTTTTTCAGCAGTTTTAAATAATGGACCGAATTGTTTGTAGTGTCAATTTTCGGTTAAACTGATTCGATCGATCGGTCCGATTCAATTTCCAGACCCTTGCATTTTACAGAAAGCTATTTCCATTTCCATTTTACACGTAGATAAATTTTACAAAGAAATTCTCTAAAATTTATTTATTTTATAATAACAATTAGTCAATTATTATCTATTATTTTCTATTTATAAAACCAGAATAAATTTAATAATCATAAACTATTTATTAAATTCATATATATTTTTATAACACTAAATTTATATATCACCGAAACCTCTAATATTATTATACACACACACACACACATATATATATATATATATATAACACCAAATTTAATAATAATCATAAATAATTTATTAAATTCATATTTTAAATTTAGTGTTACTAACCTAGTTCATTACTTAAATTACACTAAACTCAATTATTATTATTATTATTATTATTATTATTATTATTATTATTATTATTATTATTATTATTATTATTATTCGGTTTTGGTTTCATGCAGCTATAATAATAATAATATACCATAAGTCCATCAGTCCATAATTACTACTAACTAAAAATGATTAATTATTATATTAAAAAAAATTTAAAATTTTTATGTCAGTACAACACAATAAAAAAATACATTAATTAAATATCTAACTAATAACACATAACAACAAGTTTAATTCTTAATTAAATATCTAAACACTACATTTATAATAGCAATTAGTTCAATAATTATTCAAAAAACTTTTAAATTTATTTTATTATACTGACTATTTCTAACAATAAGTAATAATATTATAGATACATATCTAACATAATAATATTTCTACTAAAATCTAATATTATCACTACTATTTTTATTAAATCAAAATATTTGATAATAAAAATTGACATAATCTAAAATGATCAAGATAATTAACAATGTAAAATTCTAGTTGATTAATTTTTTTTTTATCTTCTAAGCATTGTTTTTGATTTTTTGAATTTGTTGATGGTGTTCGTTACTGGTCCAGCAAACCAAATTGAAGAGAGTAATGAAGTTAGGGATATGGGGTTCTGGAGAGTGAGCAAAGGTGAGTGAAAGTGATGAGTGGGAGAGAGAGTCACGAAGGAGGTTAAAGAGTGCCAAGGCTGAGGACTGCTGCATGCATGCAAGTCATGTGTCACCTGATATGTAAATCTAACGGTCTAATTTGTGTACTATTTAATTTGTGTGATCAGGGTTTCTGATTATTTTCCTTTCCATCGGACCATCCCATTTCTTCAACACGTGGATCACAGCGTGAATTACCCTACATCCCAATAACCATGCTATATACTATATTTTACCCCATATCAAAATTAAAAAGTTCAACTTGATACCATTCAATTAATAGCAATAGTGCAATACGGAAGAGAAGAGAAATGACAAAATTAAAAAAAAAAAAGCTAGGATAATATAAACAATCAGGATAAGACATAGAGAAGCACACAGTATCATGGGTCGTCGGAAGTTAAAATCTTTTACACACAAATTTTGCACAAAGAAATGCTGAAACATAAAAGTAATGTGTGCTTGATACATGTTCTACATTCCAACTTTGGTGAATAGAACAGATAGAGACCTCTCACTCCCAGCTGTGTTCTACAACTTTGACCTGATCAATTGAATAGCAGCTTTAATAATTCATATACTATATATATACGTATATGATACGTTTATATATTATCATTATTATGTAAGTACGTATATATAACGGGCTATTTGTAAACCTAAATCGATGTTTAATTAAAAAATAATCAATTGAACTAAAAGGGTTGTTGGTACAAAAAAGAAAATGGATTTTTTTTACTACAGTAACTTCAACCATCAAAGCAGTGTTTCAACCGAAGGAACGGAATTAGGCAAAATAGAGTCGATGAAAAGAGGTACAAACATATTGAAATCCGAAGGAGATTGGTGACCTCTGTCGAAGTATCAAAAGTTTAAAGCAACCTTTCAACTAAAAATGAAAATATTGAAGCGAAAATTGAAGAACAAGCTAGTACCTAAGGACGAAGAGATACATAGTTGTTAGAACTTAAAGATAAAGGCTTTTCATGATTAAGACAAGATCGTGACTCAGAAATAAGAGAAAGTGGAATCATGAAAGACATACTCCAAAATCAGTTAAATTCACAGTTTATAAATAATAGAAATTCAGAAGAAATTCGAGAATTAACTCAAAAATATTAGATTATCACACATAAGTTTTCGTCAAAATTTTCAGTCTCCGTGACGTAATGGAAGAACCATTGTATGTAAGTGTCAGAAGTCAAGTTTTAATTTATTTGTTTTTGTTTATTGCATTCATTGTTATTTACTTTATTTTCGTTTTATTATCATTTTATTTTAATCAAATTTTTATGCTTTGATTTATTTACTCCTTTAATATTGTCATAAGTTTATCCCTAACAATTTTGATATAATTTTTTTATACTAATTAAATAATTTTTGAATCGAGCTCACTTTTTATTTTAGAAGAGTCGTATTTGCTCTCCGATACTTGAATTCTTATACAAATTCGTTTTGATATCACCTGTCAAATTCAACTAAAAAATGAGTGAAAGAAGTGTAAAAAAAGATGTATATAAAAAAGTAAATAAAAGTTCACAATTCAATTTATGTTTGTAGTTTAGTATAAAATTGGGAAATATCTACTTGAATTATAAATACCTTTCCTTTTTTTAATCTTATATTTTTACATTAAAAGCCTACGCAATTACAATCTCAGGTTAGAATTTTTTTGTGCTCTGATAGAGTTTGATAGAATAATCTTGGTTTTTTAAATTATCTTCTGTGATCATTCGATCCGTTCAAGTCAACCACAATATTACAGAACATGAAAGCACTGGCTGTTATACTTGCTGAAAGTCAAAGAATGAAGTCTGTTGAAAAAAAACATTAATCAATTTTGATAAAACATACATTTAGGTGGGGCTGGAGAGATGTTTTCAGAGCTTAGTGGGCAGATAAATTGTTGGCGGATAGACATTTTTCTGGTTGCACAATTAAATCAGTGATGCATTCAATATGGAGGCAACATTCAAAGTGGTGAATCATGAAGGTAATATATTTCTATTCTTCTTTTTTGATGAAAAATATGTTATGAGAATTGAGAGTGGTATTCTATGGTTTTCCAAAAATTACATTCTCAATGTAAGAAGATGGAAGAAAGATAACGCCATCGCTTAAACAGATTTTGCTCAATTTTCAATCTAAATTCGAATATAAGGACTTCCGTAACAATTCAAGATTAATTGGGCTCTAAAATAGGTTAGTTCTTCGGAGAGGTGTTAGATGTTAATATCTTTAAATCAATTTAGATTAGTCAAGTAGTAACTTATTTAGTTACTCATCCACTTAAGTATAAGAAAGTTTGAATTTTGTCTTGTATATTAAAAAAAATAAAAGAGCAACGGATTCTGTGTTACAGTTGTTGGATACAGGATAGAGAATTGGTTGGGCTCTAGTTGACTCTGCTAAGCTACATGCAACTCCTACAATTTTTCAAGATCCGAATAGGTATCCAGATTCTGGTGCCACACATCATATGATTGCAGATGCTTCAAAACTCTACAGAAAAATCAGAATACAATGGTGCCGAGAAGGTGACCATTGGTAATGGTTCAGGTTTGCTAATTAGCTATATTGAAAATTCAACTCTTACTTCTATCTCTAATAGAAAACAGTTCTTGCTTAATAAACTTTTTCTTATTCCTCAAATCTCAAAGAATCTATTGAGTGTCTATCAATTTGTTCAAGACAATAAAGTCTTCTTCAAGTTTCATGATGATTGCTGTCTTATTAAATGCAAGATTTCCAAGGAGGTCATACTTCAAGGAACAGTGGATAAAGGCCTGTACAAATTTCTAGTAGTGTGGCACACTCGCCCTGGGCACCCTGCCATTAGTGTTGTCAAAAGAGTTTTAAGTTTCTGCAATTTGTCTTTAGATTAAGTAAACTTTGTATGTCCTTCATGTTGGGTAGGAAAAGCTCATCAAGTTCCCTTTAATAATTACTTTCGCATATTCGAAACCTTTAGAGTTAGTGTACACGAATGTTTGGGGTCCAGATCCAATTCAATCAATGAATAATTCTAGATATTATGTCCATTTTATTGATGTTTTCTCTCGCTTTACTTGGATCTATCTGATCTCCTCTAAATCCCAAGTTAGAACTATTTTTCAACATTTCCAAAATATGGTTGACTTGCGTGCAACTTAGAACCAAAATCAAAACTATGCAGAGTGACAATGATAAAAAGTATGTAAGCTTGGCTAAGTGTGTGTAGGAAACAGGTGTTGTGCGGCGATTTTCTTGCCCGTATGTCCATCAACAACGGCACTGCGGAAAGGAAATATCGACATGTTGAAACTGACCTCACATTATTGGCAAATGCCTGTATGCCAAAGAAATTTGGGGGGCAAGCCTTCCTTACTACAGTCAAGCTCATCAACATGTTCCCAAGTCCCACCATTATGAATGTTAGTCCTTATGAGAAACTCTTCAACAAAAAACCTGATTACTTGTCTCTCAAGATGTCTGGGTGTCTTTATTTCCCTTACACAAGAGCTTATAATGTGCACAAGATCGATGACAGATCTCAGCCATGTGTGTTTATTGGCTATGCAAATCAACAAAAGGAATACAATTGTCTTACTGCTTCAAGAAAGGTGATTACTACACGGCATGTTTATTTCGATGAAGCCTCCTTCCCTTATAAGTCTAGTGTCCCTAATCCGTCAACTACTCCCTCTCCCTCAAATCACCAATTCAGACCTTCACTCTCTATTTTCGGAAACTTATTAGTCAGTCATAAATCCTTAAACGAAACTCAAATCTATAAATAAAGTGGGAAAAAATGTTAATATCTTCCTAGTCAGGGCAAGGAGAATGGCATCGTCAAAATTGAGGTGATGTATACCTCATTGAACTTGTTAGTTAGGAGTACTCTAAAGCTTGCTATAACTTGCATGCCAGAATGAATACCTAAACCTCTTTTGGGAAGAATAAAAAATCAAATAAAATTATAATTAGAAATTGTTTAGTTGTATTGTTTTTGTTCTATGATGGTAGATTGGCTATCCTCTTTTCCGGTTTACGGTGATCGTTGCTAAGTGGATAAATTGTGCTCATAAACTAACATTTAGCACGACGACTAGTTTATAATAAACTAAAGTCTATATTATCTTAAAATATATAGCATGTCTAGTTTAATAGGTTTACATAAATCCAAAATTTTAATATGTAATTAACAGCAATCGTCAAACTAACATGTAGCACGACTAAAATTTAACAACAGGCAGGAGTTCTATTAAACACATATTGCCCTTGAATGATAAAGTTTGATTAATGAAATCAGATAAAAGCTACCGTAGAACTTGTGGAATAGACTAGTGTTGACGTCCAAATCTGAAAATATAAGAACAAAGTGAGTTTTACACTCAACACTACACAATGCATGTATCCATAGTAAAAATAAATGCCATGCTATGGGTGAATACTCAAATTTTGGTGAAGAGCGAAACTATTTTTTTTTAGTTAAAAAAATTCAACAAAAAGTTTAATATATGCAAAATACATGTTCTTCATAAATTTAGTAAAAATCTGTACTCTTGGTTCATTCTACTAGTTACCAAAAAGGTTTCTATCAAATAAACATATATACAAAAATATTCACATAGTAAATTAACAAACCAAGTATCAGTATTTTGAATTTTACATATGAACAATAATAAGCATATATTGTTGTAATTTTGAACGTTTTCTAAAACGTGCTATTTTTTTTTCTTTTGTAAATACAATACATTAATTTTTAATCACCATGTTAATTATAAATCTGCCATTATTCACAGATTCAATGTATATAATAGCAAAAAAAATTCTTTATTATAGAAATACATGAGAATGATATTTTTTTTTTTAAAAAATTGTACATCAAATTTCGTCCAAAAGATTTTGTTTTATTTTCTGTTTCTTATTTGTATATTTTGTGTGGCTAATGAAATGCAGCAAAAGAAAAAGTATATATACCAAAAAATATTTAATTTTTTATTTTATTTTTTGGATATCCTTTTATATTCCAAAAACCCAGAAGTTTTACTTTCAGTCAACAAAAGAGAGTAAGATAGCTGATTTTGTTTCATGGAATCATAATCATTTTATAGATAAATGTCTTACTTGGACCCCAAAAAAAGGACAAAAGATGCAAGTCAAATACTGAATTACATTTATTAAATTCTTAAACAGCAGGGAATATATGTATCTTCCTTTAATCATGCTGGTATATAAAAGAAATTTATTACTAAATCAGTCATATTTTTGTTGAAAATGGGAGTATTTGGTGTAATTACAGATAGGTGGATTTTTTGGGTGGAAAGCCAATACGTGGGGGGCGTGTTGCAACACGTGGGGGGCGTGGTGGACACGTGGCAGCATTCTGGCCAACACGTGGGGGGCGTGTTGGACACGTGGCAGCTTCTTAGCCAACACGTGGGGGGCGTGTTGCAACACGTGGGGGCGTGTTGAATGATTTCCATACTACCGTAATACACTTCAAATATCAATATTCAACCAAAACACCATCTCTCTTTCCATATTAAAAATAATTTCTGCATATAATACATGTTAAAACATAAAATATACCATAAAAATAAATTAAATAATATTTTATAACTAATTTTTAATATGCAAGTAGATTTTTTATCTCCCTTATATTATTAGTTTATTACCGTATAAGGTTCTACAATACCTTGTTGACGCTGTGTTTTATAACTTTTATTAAATCAACCTCCTTCATTTGTTTTGCTTGTTTGTTTTAACAGAGAAAAGTATTCAAATGGATAACAAAAATTGTTGAGTCAGTTTTACTAGACTATAATGCAATTTGAGAAGCGAAACAGAAAAAATGCAATCAATGAAATATCGGCAGTATAACGTGGCAGTTACTGTACACATACCTTCTTCGGGTTTGTTGCTCTTGAGCATCACAAGAACTTGACGAAGTTGAAGCCACAGGAGGAGGAGCTGGATCATTGGGAAGCTGAACATTCTCATAGCTAGGTAGAATCTCTTCATCCATGAATATTGGCACTACATACTGCACAACATGATTATACCTAATCTTTCCAAAACCATTCTTTCCCCAATCTGCACCAAAACTATTCAGAAATGACCAAATTCCTTTGTTATCATCATACCCAGTCAAACACACGTTATGGAAGCCGTTATCTGCAGTGCTTCTGTCACGTTCATACGGCATCGCAACGGAATGTGAATAGAAATCTTGGTTGATACGAAACGTAGCTAAGACGCCGCATTTCTCGCGGATGTAGCTCTTCACTTGGTCCAATTTAGTTGTTGGGATTCTTCTGATGCCTTTGATTTTGAACCGGCCGGTCCACTCAGACCCGGGTATTTCAGTTGCGGTTGGGGATAAAGGTCGAGATCTTACTCCAACTGTGCCCATGTACTGGAGGGCCCAGAATACGTCGTCGAAATCTTTGACCGAGTTGACCAGATCGTCGACGTCGAGTTCGATCAGGTTACGTTGATGTTCTGGTTTATGGAGCATCTCTTCCAGGCGTGTGCGGCACTCACACGCGGCTATGAAAGCATAGCACATGCTTGCTGTTTCAAGGGGAAAACAAAAACAAGTGTATATATAACAACGCTATATAGAAAGGATCGGAGAAAAAAAAAAGAAGAAGGAATTAAATAGTGTTAGCAGTGTTAAAAAATGAAAAGACTTACGATTCTGTCCGCAAATGCACCGATGACTCGTACGATCCATGGTGAAGGAGGGAATGTGTTGATGGTAACGAGGACGAAGAAAAAGAAGAATGAGAGAGAGAAAGAGAGCGAGAGAGAGAGAGAGAGAGGGGTGTGTGGTGTGACTGTGAAAAGTACTAAAATGGATGTGACTCGAAGTGGAGAATGGCGTGATTTGGCATGCGGTCATGCTGGCATGCCAATGAAAATCATTAGAAATTTAGAATTGAGTAAATGCCTAAACAAAAAAAAAAAAATTGTTTATTCTGCAACTACTCTTGATATCTATGTAAAAATATCATTATTATTTAATTGTGTATTTCAATTATTTTTTAAATAATAAAAAAATGTGTTCAATTATTTAAAGAATACTGGTGTAATGGTGTTAAAATAATGTTTATTATAAAAAATATAGATATTGCAATATTATATCCAAATTATTTTTTAATAAATTTTAGATCAAATACTTTAATTTTTAATATATATATTTTTATTATTTTAAAAAATTTTAAAAATTACATTTATCAGATAAATTAGTCTCACTAATCTACTATTACTTTAAAACAAATTTTAATATATGTATTATACAAATAAATCTCTTAACAAATTTATTATAGGACAATTTGATTTTCGACAAATATATTTATAAAGATAAATTAGTTTTCTTTAAAAAAAAAGACTAATTCATCTAGAGAACTTTTGATATAATAAAAATTTATTAAAAATTAAAGTGTCTTATTTAAAATTTTTTAAATACCAATTTAGATTATTACTCATTCAAATTACAGAGGCAAAGAAGGTTTAATCAGTCGAATATTAGTTAATTTTTTAATTTTTAGTTTTAAAGAATTTAAATTTTATAATTTAGAATTTGATTAGGATTTAGATTTTTAAATATAGAATTTAGGATAAGATTTAGGATTAGGATTTAGAATCTAAAGTGGTGGAAAATGATAAAGTGGCTAATCAACAGCAGGGTGATTTGTGACGATAAAGAGTGTATAAAATTATAATATTAAAAAAATAATGAATATAAGAATAAAAATATCATTTTAAAAATTTTACTAATATTAATTAAAAAATAGTTAATTTTTTAATTGAGAAATTAATCATTTTTTATTGGCAAAGTATGTATAACTAGAGTGTAATCATTTTATTTTATATAAAGGTTTCAATAGTTAAAATCTTAATATGTAGCTATGTTATGAACAAAAATATTATTTAATTATTATTATTAGTGTTTTAAATGAATAAATATTCAATTTATTTTTTTTAATTTTAATATACTTGCAAATTTGTAATATCTTCTATAGTTTTAATTTCAATTAATTTTTTTGACACTATTAATTATCATTAAAAAAATTTCAAACATAAAAAAATAACAATAATATTTATAGACAAAATTTTTGAATTATAATATTTAAATTATTCAAAACACAAATTACATTTTTTCAAAAAGCAACCTATGATATAAATTTAAAAAAAATCCAAGCATTTTTGCAAGCGGCAAAAAAATAATAAAAGACCTGCAGAACATTTACCTGCATTTTGATGGTATCAAAATAAAATATAAAAGTAAATCATAACCTGCATTTTGCAGGTAAAAAAAATATATTTTACAAAAATTATAACTTGCATTTTGCTTTAATATTAGGGGTGGCAATGGGTAGGATAGGGTAGGGTTTGAACCCAACCCTAACCCTACCCGCGGATTGAATTTTTAACTAACACTCAACCCTACCCTATCCGCGGGTTGAGAAATACTCAACCCTAACCCTACCCGCGCTCAACCCGCGGGTATCCGACCCTACCCGCGGGTTGACAAAAAAAAATATTATAATGACACAAATATTTCAAATATTACACAAGTATTCTTAGTTCAGTGGCTAGGAACCTTTTGCACATGCTTAAGGTTCTTGGTTCAACTCCCATATGTAACATTTTTAAACATATATAACACATATTATGGGGGGTGCGGGTAGGGTTGAGGCTCAACCCGCACCCTACCCGCTCCGCAGGCCAACCCGCTCCGTGTCCAACTCTACCCGCAGCGGATCGGGTTGGCAACCCTACCCGACCGGGTTGGATCGGGTTGGGTACCCGCGGATAAGATCCATGCTGCCCGGCCTATTTAATATCATATGAGTGCAACAAATAGCACTATTTGGGGGTGATGCAACAACAACCTTCTATAATCAAACATCAATTGTGATTTTATTCACCGCCCAAACGAGAACAATAATACTTTCATTAGTCGAGATAAAAATTTACTTAAATATATTAATTTTTCAATAAATCTAAATAATAAAACTTAAAAGAGACAATAATTTTATTATATTTCAATTCTTTTCCCCTTTTTTGGACAGGATACTTGTTCCCTTTTATAACATCCCCTGAACTTGAACCATCCAATTAATAGCAACATGGAAGAGAAGAGAAAAGACAAAATTAAAAGAAGAGAAATTAGGATAATATTAGGAAGGATAAGAAATAGAGAAATGCAGAGTATCAAAGGGGTGGAAAGTTAAAATCTTGTACACAAAGAAATGCTGAAACATAAAAGTAAGGTGTGCTTGGTACATGTTCTACATTCCAACTTTGGTGAATAAAACCAATAGAGACCTCTCACTCCCAGCTGTGTCCTGCAACTTTGACCTGCTTTGCCAGCTTTAACAGATCATATACTATATATATACGTGGATGATACGTATATATATTGTCATTATTATGTAAGTACGTATGTAGGGATATCTGTAAACATAAATCGATGTTTAATAATTAAAAAAACTCAATTGAAATATAAGTGTAGAGAAGATGAGTATATAAGAGTAAATAAAAGTTCACAATAATTCACTTTATTTTTGTGTTTAGTATAAAAATGTGAAACTTCTATTTAGGTTACAAATAGGAGTGCACATGAATAGGATAATATCCGCATATTTGCGGTAATTATCCATATTCGATCTGAATTTTGTGGATATTATTCGATCATCGGATCGCAGATTTAGCAGTGATATCCGCGGATTCGATCCGCAAATCCGCATATCCGCACATCACATATAAATAGCATAGTTTAAAAAAATAAATCCCAATGTGATATGAATTTTAGTGTGTTGTCTTTTGAATTTTATGATATCTTTTTTTTTATTTTTTATGTTGTACTTCGACTTAGAATAATTAAACTTAAATATTGTGTTATTGTTTTTATTTATTCAAGAGAACTTTTATTAATAATATTTTAGAATTAAAAATGGTTAAACGGGTGAAAAATGAATTTTTTTTTTTTGTAAAAACAACCAAATGGAATTTGAAAACATTTTTTTTAATTATGCGGATATACCTGATATCCGATCCGGCCTGAAAAATTGCGGATATCGTATCCGATCCGATCCGATCCGTGTGCAGCCCTAGTTACAAATACTTTTTTTTTATAAATTTTATATTTATTTGGAGTAAAATAAGATAAAAAAAATCTACCAACCATTTCTAGATTTCGTTAGTCGATGATAAAAATGAAGAGATAAAATTATAAACATCCCGACAATTATTTTAAAAGACAACGAAGTCTTTAATAAAAAAATATTACTTTTGGTTCTTGATATTTATTTTTATGAGATTGATTAACTCATTTGTTAATATTTTTTCTATATTAACAGAATAAGCCTATATATCATGTTAAATTATTGATTTGGAAGTGTTCGTTGTCTTTTTAAAAATAATTGTCAAGGTCATTTAGTTTTTGTTTTTATTTTTTACTACATTTTCAAATATATTAACTAAACTAGCTAAATTTATTGTGTAAAACTAAAAAATATTAGTGATTTTTAAATTATTTTTATTTATAAAAGTTAAATAAAAAATATATTAGTGATTAATATGTTATATAAGTATGTTTTAAAAAGAGATAATTGACAAAAAAAAAAACTAACTAATCTTACCAAATTAAATATCAAAGATTAAAAAAAAATTTTAAAAAAACTTTGTAATCCTTCAAAAAAATTATCAAGACCGGATTGGATATTGAAGTTCCTAATCGGCTAATCCTGAATACATGTTGCATTGTTCCGTCGTTCACGGATTTAATTTTTTTTTGTTACCTGCTTCATGTATATCTCAATGAACTTGCTAGTTAGGCGTACTCTAAAGCTTGCTATTGCCATGATGAATACCTAATGTCTTAACCTCTTTTGGAAAGAGAAAAAAATCAAATAAAATTATAATTAGAAATTTTTTTAGTTGTATTGCTTTTGTTCTATGATGGTAAATTGGCTATCCGCTTTTCGGTTTAATAATTGCAAAGCGGATAAATTGTCCTGATAAACTAACATTTAGCACGACTAGTTTATAATAAACTACTAAAGTCTATATTATCTTAAAATATATAGCATGTCTAGTTTAATAGGTTTACATAAATCCAAATTCTTAATATGTAATTAACAGCAGTCGTCAAACTAACATGTAGCACGACTAAAATTTAACAACAGGAGTTCTATTAAACACATATTGCCCTTGAATGATAAAGTTTGATTAATGAAATCAGATAAAAACTACCAAGAACTTGTGGAATAGAACTAGTGTCGACGTCCAAATCTGAAAATATAAGAACATCAAAGTGAGTTTTACGCTCAGCACTACACAATGCATGTATCCATAAGATCATAACACACAATAGGACAAATAAAATAACATAACATAGTTAAACAAAACCCAATAATGGGTGCATAATAAAAAATAAATGCCAATCTAATATATATATATATACACACACACACAAAAACATACACATAGTAAATTATCAAACCAAGTATCAATATTTTAATTTTCACATACCAGCGATAGTAACTTAGTAAGCATGTATTGTTGTAATGGGATATACAAAATTAACACCAAAATCATATGTAAGACACATATTTTATAATAAATTTAATTCTGATTTTTAATTTTTAGTTAATGTTTCTCTTTCCCAAATAAATTCTCTCTCATTTATTATTACCATATCACCTACCTTAATGGACATATCTAATGTCAATGATTTATTGAAAAATAGACAAACTTTTTTTAAATTAAAGGTCCTAGAATGCCTTGTTGCTGCTTTGTTTGATAAAATAAAAATATTATTTATACACTAAAACTATCTTTTAAAATATTAATATAAAATATATATTAAAATTAAGTTAACCAATATTATATAATAGTTTATTTTAATAGACTTGACATGATTGTTTATTAAATCATTCTCATTCGTTAGTTAGTTTGTATTTATTTTATTTTTTAACCAAAAAAATTATTTAAGTGGATAACAAAAATTGGTTAGTTTTAATTTGAGAAGCGAAAGTAGAAAATGCAATCAATAAAATCATTTATCCATATTACATGCATTTATGATAACGATTAAATTGTTAATTAGCAAAAGTTAGATGATAACGTGGCAGTTACAGTAGACATACCTTCTTCGGGTTTGGTGCTGTTCAGCATCACAAGAGCTTGATGAAGTTGAAGCAACAGGAGGCGGAGCAGGATCATTAGGAAGCTGAACATTATCATAGCTAGGCAGAATCTCTTCATCCATGAATATTGGCACTACATACTGCACAACACGATCATACCTAATCTTTCCATAACCCTCATCTCCCCAATTAGCACCAAAACTATTCTGAAACATCCAAGTTCTTTTCCTATCCTCAAACCCAACCAAACACACATTATGGAACCCTAGATCTGCTGTGCTTCTATCACGTTCATAAGGCATCGCAACGGAACGTGAATAAAAATCTTGGTTGATAGGAAACGTAACTAACACGCCGCAATGCTCCTTGATGTAGCTCTTCACTTCGTCGATTTTAGTAGTTGGGATTCTTCTGATGCCTTTGATTTTGAACCGGCCGGTCCACTCGGAGCCGGGTATTTCATCTCCGGTTGGGGATAAAGGTCGGGATCTGACTCCCACTGTGCCCATGTACTGGAGGGCCCAGAATACGTCGTCGAAATCTTTGACCGATTTGACCAGATCGTCGACGTCGAGTTCGACCAAGTTCCGTTGGTTTTCTGGTTTATGGATGATCTCTTCGACGCGTAGGCGGCTCTCGCAGGCGGCTATGAAAGCGTAGCACATGCTTGCTGTTTAATTTCAAGGAGAAACAAGTGGGTAATGTAGGTATATAGAGAGAATTGGAATTAAATAGTGTCGTTACTTGTTAGTAGTGTGAATAAATGAAATGACTTACGATTCCGTCCGCAACTGCACGGATAGCTCGTACGATCCATGGGGAATGTGGGAATGTGTTGATGGGAACCAAGACGAAGAAGAAGAAGAGAGAGAGAGTGGTATTCGATGGGAGTTGGAGTGGAGAATGGCGTGATATTAAGAGACGGTAGTTGGCATGTGCATTATCTTAGTCTAAGAGTCAAGACTCGTTCGCTTAGGCGGCCATGCCAATATTATGTACGGAAAGGAAGTTTAATTAGGAACATTAATCATTTTTATTTTATGAAAAATATGAGGGATTAACAATTTTTAATCAGTTAAAAAATGTTACGTATACATTCTAAATAATTATCAAAATCAGTAACACTATATTTGTGTCTAAATATATATATATTATTTATTTTTTTAATATTTATTTTATATATTTTTTATATTATTGATTGATTTTTTTGGTGACTTATTATTGATTGATTTAAATGTACCCTTAATATTACTGTATTAGTTAATATTTTATTTTTAGAAAATTATTAGAAGATTAATATAATTTATTATTTTTTATCAATAATTTTAATCATTAATTCAATTATTTTAGTCTAACAATTAATTAAATAAAAAAATTAAAAAACAACACATACTAAACAGTACCAACAACAAATTAAAAAAGAATATAAAATTAATTTTAAAAATAAAATTTTTAATTAATTAAATATTATCATATTTTAAAAATTTAAAATTTAAAATTAGCATGTCTAAATACGGTTCCTACCATCCCACTGTAATATCATTTTTGACGTGATGCAGCCTCCACAATGCCCCGCCGATCCATATCTACGTTTCGCGTCATCGTCGGAGACAATTTTGACGCGAGATGCTTGTGCATTCGAAGGTGTCACTGTCCCGCCATATCCGTGCAGCGGCAACCATTGCTGTTTCATGATTCCACTCCCGTACTCTTATTATTCAAGAATTAGATTATAATTTGAAATTTAAGATGGTCGTCCAAGATAAAGTGAACTTAGTTTTTCTAAAATAAAAAATTTTTATAAATAAAAATATTATTTACATATTAAAATCAGTTATTAAAATTAATTATTATATATTTATATATAAATATATTTTTTTAATATATATTTTAATTTTAATATTTTTATTTTAATAGTTAACTTTAGTGATTATATTAATATTAATATACACCCCGTATTTAATAAAATAATAATATAAAGATTTATTAATCACTCCTTACCAAAATAATAAAACATACGTATGATAAAAATATAAATTAAATGATAATTAATCTCTTCACATCCTTGATCCCAGAACTTAGACATCATCCAATTAAATACATGGAAGAGAAGAGAAAAGACAAAATTAGAAGAAGACGATAAACTAGAACAATGTAACGAAGGATAAGAAATAAGATATTGAGCCGTACACAGTATCACACGGTGAGAAGTTGAAATCTTTTACACACAGATTTTACACAAAAAAATGCTGAAACATAAAAGTAACTTGTGGTTGGTACATGTCCTACACTCCAACTTTGGTGAATAAAACCAATAGAGACCTCTCACTCCCAGCTGTGTCCTGCAACTTTGACCTGCTTTGCCAGCTTTAACGAATGGTATACTATATATACGAATGCGATACGTCTATATATTATCATTGTTATGTAACTACGTATAAAAGGCGAAGATATATTAAATCTGTCAAATACTATTTTGGTCTATAAAATTTTGGTCAAATTTTAATTTAATTTTTAATATTTTTTATTTTATTTTTATTTTAAAAATTTTAAATACTTTAATATATTATTCTACTATTAAATTGATATGAATAATTAACAGAGTAAATATCATGAATTATTAGTTAAGTCATAAATTTATATTTTTTATTTTTATATGTTAAAAAAATATAGATAAAATATTATTATAACATTTATTTTTATTTTTTTATAAAATCCAAAATTCTAGCAATTAATAATCAACTTTCAAAAATCAAAAGAAAAGTTTTTTGCATTAGTAATTGTTAGTAAGTCAATTTTATTTATATACTAAAATAAAAAATTATTAATTTTATAATATACTAATTGTTGATATCAAATTTAATAATAGAATAACATTAAACTCGTTTAAAACTTTTTGACACTAAAATAAGATATTAAAATATTAAAGATTCCATTAGAATTTGTCCAAAAGTTTGGAACTAAAATAATCCTCCACTCTATATTGATATTTGTAAACCTAAATCGGTGTTTGATTAAGTAAAACTAGTGTAAATATAACGGTAGGAAATATGAGGAGTATCAAATAAAAAAAAAATCCACATATCATCAATTTATTATTATTGTAAATAGAGATGAATGTACGTGTATTATTGTGAAGATAAGCACTTTATTACAATTTAAAATTTTTTTTGAGTAATATATGATAATAATATTTATTTGTCTTTATTAAATTATTGAATTTGACTTTATAATATTTTTTTATTCAATTTTTAATACTTAATAGTCAATTTAAAAATTTTATATTAGAGATCTATTAAAATGATTAATTTTTGATTTAAATGAAATTATATTTTTTCTTAGGAATTGACTTAAAAGATTATTATTTATCCTTTTTTTATATTAGCTTTAATTTTTTCCGTAACAACCACATTAATTAAAAAAATTTTCTCAACTATGAATATCAAAAAGAGTTGACTTCTAATTGTATGAGAAATAAATTTTTAAATAATTATTTATTAATATATATATAAGAGAGAGATATTTTAATTGTATTATTAAGAAAAAGATTACTCAATTTTTTTAAAATATGAAACCTAAATAATAAATTCTAAATTATATATTATAATTTAAATTACTATTTTAGTGTATTAATTTGTAAATTAAACATTTTAAAGACTAATTATATTTACAATAACAAAATATAATTATAACAATAATCATGTTATATGTACATAAAAAATAATGATCAATATAAAATACATATTAAAATATAAAATATACATTAAAAATAAATTAAATAATATATGTATTTATATATAAATATATAATAATTAATAAATAATTTGATAACTGCTTTTTACGTGCACATAATATTTTTATTAACAAAATTATCATTATATTAAAGTAAATTATATGGTAAAGATGTAAGTTTACAGATTTTTTCTTTAATAGAATAAAAGAGAGATTAATAAAAGTAGAACCCATATTTTGAATAATAATAAAATAATAAAAATAACTATAAAAAAATTATATTCTCTCTATACCATTTCAATTTGTACACTAGAGTACCCCATTATATTAATATATTTTGTTTTCACAGTCAAACTTTTTTGAATTCGTCACTAATTATAAATTTAGTAATCAGTATAAAAATGTTGCGAAACATCTATTTAAGTGTTCAAATACATTCTTTCTATAAATTTTATTTGTTCGGAGTAAACTCGTAAATAATCACAATAACGAGTATAATTACAATGAAATTTATTCATGACAACCAAGCATGAACAACTATCTTTTATTTTTAGAGGAACTCTTTGTGTCAATAATTTTAAATATTTTTGGTCATCATTTGACTAATATAAATATTAAATTATTTTTAATAAATAAATTTTATTAATTTATGTATATAATTTTTAAAAAATATAAATACAAATGATATTAATTTTTTATGTAAACTTTAATAAATATAGATATAAATTATATACTCGGAAAAGCTCTGCATACAAGCCTATGCTTTACAAGTTTATTAAACAATAAATTTAAAATACGCGCTCCTCCACGTACGTTGATTACACGCGCTATATAATATGCCGCGTATATCTAACTTCCAAATTTAAAATATTTGTTTCCTTCTTCGTTTTCGTTATTTTGAGATTTGGTTGTTCTTCTTCTCGCGCGTCTTCCCTCATTCTTCTCCATCGATCTTTTCCTCTTCTTTTCTCACTGGTATGTTCTTCGTTTACGTTATCTTTTTCTCTCTCTGCAACTCGAGCTTCATTTTCTCTTTTGATTTGTTGTTTTCTGAAATCAAAGTTCGAACTCGTTTTGAAGATAATGGATCCTTCAAGCTCAGATTTTGTGCTGAATCCAGGCGATGTGGATTATGAATTTGAATCTAACGAAGTTCCTGAGGTTTGATTTACAGTAATTTGTATAGCATTGTGTAGTTTAAAAATTGCTGAACATTGTTTAATTACCTGGAATTTATAGCAGACGCTCGGGTGTAGATCAATTCTTCTTTGGGTGTATTTTAGCTATAAGTGTGGGTGTATATACACTTTACTGGTTTTTTGTTATTTTTAATTGAGTTGTTGTTGTTCAGGTGTATTATATCAGACATGATTGGGTGTGTTTTTAGTTTTTGATATGGTGTATTCTGCAGCCTGTGTATTGACAGTTTATGGCTTTAAAGGTCATTCTGTAGTTGAGTTGTTTCGGTTCGGGTGTATCATATTAGACATGATTGGGTGTATTTGTATCATATCTATGGGTGTATTCACAGTTCTGACACGGTGTATTGTGTAGCCTCTCTCGGTTGTTGATGACGAGCTTGTTCCGAAGGTCGGAATGACCTTTACGACCCTTGAAGATGCCGGAAAATTTTACAGGAACTACGCCAAGGCTGCAGGTTTCTCTACAAGAGTTCGGTGCACAAATAGGAAGGGAAACGAGATTAAGAATCAACTGATTACATGTAGCAGAGAGGGAAAATGGAAATCTAAAATATCTCCAACCGAGAAGACCAATCCGACAGCCGGTTTAAACTGTCCTGCAAGAATTTATATACACACATTGAAGGATGTCGGTGCTTGGATTATTTCAAAGGTTGTGCTGGATCATTCACACCCCTGCTGTCCAAGCAAAGCAGAGATGCTCAAACAGCACAGGGAACTAAGCATGTCCATTCGTCGTACAATAGAGAATAACGACGAGGCCGGTATCAGACCAAGCAAAACCTACCAATCATTTGTTGCGGCTGCCGGGGGTCACCGCGAGTTAAATTTTATCGAAAAGGACGTGAGGAATTACATTACCAGGGAAGTGCGGAATGTTTCCGAACAAGAAGATGCAAAGGAATTCGGGAAATATTTCTTAAGAATGAAAGAGAAGAATCCGAATTTCTTTTTTGAGCTCGAACTCGAGGAGGATCAATCGATTAAGCTGGCTTTTTGGGCCAACGCAAGAAGCAGAGCCGCCTTGGAGTATTTCGGAGACGTCATTTCATTCGACACCACCTACAATACAAACAGGTAATTTATTTTTACGAATCCGCAGCAGAGGTGTATATTGGCCGTTTCATTGGGTGTATTCGAAGCATTTGTTGGGGTGTACCTAATGATTTTGCATTCTGGACCATGGTAATTCGTTTCAGGTATAATTTGGTCTGTGGTTCTTTTGTCGGGGTGAATCACCACGGTCAGTGAACACTTCTCGGATGCTCTTTGATGAAGAACGAAGAAATTGATTCATTCAAATGGTTATTTCAATGCTGGCTTCGTTGCATGGGAGGAAACGCTCCGAAAGGTTTTCTCACCGATCAGTGCGCATCAATGAAAAGGGCTCTAGAGGCCTGTATGCCAACAACAGTTCACCGCTGGTGTATTTGGCACATCATGAAGAAGATTCCAAGCAAATTAAATGGGTACAAGAGACATGCCGATATCGAACAACAAATGAGCCATGTTGTTTGGAACTCTCACAGCAAAGACTCATTCGATAGGAATTGGAACGATTTTCTGGTGAATTTTGGTCTTGCGGACAACAAGTGGCTTTCAGGTAATGTGTTTTTAAAATCTGCAGCAGAGGTGTAAATTGTACGATCTCTCGGGTGTATTTTACTGTGTGTGTTTGGGTGTATTATGCAGATCTGTACGAAGACCGTCACATATGGGTTCCTATCTATCTGGACCACCACTTCTGGGCAGGGATGAGAAGCACACAAAGGAGCGAGAGCATGCATTCATTTTTTAACAAGTACATCACCCGGAACAGCTCGCTCGTTCAGTTCGTCAAACAGTACGATAATTGCCTCGGAAGCAGGGAGCAAGCAGAGAGAGAATCAGATGCTGCAGATTTTCATACGGTCATACCGTGTGCAACCAAATCTTCCATCGAAGCTCAGTTTCAAGATGCGTACACTCACGCAAAGTTTAGGAAAGTCCAAGCCCAATTCAGAGGAAAGGCGAATTGCATCACCAGATTAAAGAATTCCGCTCTAGGCTATTCAGTATACGAAGTCGCAGAACAAGTTTTCAGCTCAATATTCGACAAGTTCGCGGTTACCTACGACTCAGTTGCAGCCGAGGTAAAATGCCAATGCTTATTATTCGAGTCGAGAGGGATACTGTGCCGTCACGCACTAAGCGTGTTAAGCTTCGAACAAGTAAGCCAAGTGTCCCCTAGATACATACTGGAACGATGGAGCAAGAAGGTAAAGAGGCAACACACACACATCAAGAGCAGCCACGACGAGCCACTAATGGAGCCAAGAAGTAAGAGGTTCGACCAATTGGTTTTTCGTTCGCAAAATATTTGCGAATTTGCCTCCGAATCGGAGGAGCTGACTGCAATTCTACACCGTGCGTACGATAACGTCATGGCCGAGATGGAAGCACTAAAAGGCAAAAGGAAGGGGACATCTTCTTTATCCCACGAAGACGCCAACTTGGAATCCGTTAACGAGCTTCAAAGCCCGCCAAGGATTCGAACAAGAGGACGTCCAAAAAACAGGCTAGGTTCAAAGCTGGAGAAACAGATTGCAAATGCCACAAAGAAGAAGAAGACGAAAGTTTTAAGCGAGGTAAATGTAATGTTCTTTAAATTTGTGGCGATTGAGTTTATTTTTCTAGTTAATAGTTTAGCTAATGCGTGAGTGTTATATTCAGATAAACCTGTTTGATGCTGCATCAGTGGCGCATTCAAGTTGCAGCCAATATCAGGGACAAGTTATAAATTATCAGTTCAGGGTACCAGCAGCAGGGGATAACTCTTTGGGTGTATAGTTATAAAGAGTATGGGTGTAAAATCACTGTTACTTTTGGGTGTATTTTTGTTAATTGACAATTTACATATAGACACATATATAGATACATATAGAACAAAAGATGTAAAAATTCACAGGTTATGGGCGTATATTTCAGTTGATGTTTTTTTTTTTCATATTTTAGTACATGTAATTCATTCATTTTGAATACAGCACAGACAATTGGGTGTATATTTTATTCAACCTCGGGTGTATTATTAGACTTGCGTTGGATGTAACATTTTATAATATGCGTATGCCTTGATTTTTTGCTTTATGTTTTACCACCTGTAATACAGTTTTTGAATACATCACAGACAGTTTACCAGCACAGATAGTTTAACTATGGGAAAAAATATACATGGAATAGAAGTTGTTGATAAATGGCAAATATTTACATCATTTGTTCAATTTACAAACTACCCAGTTTCTATATCAGCAGAATTAATCTGACAAAACGGACTCAATAATACAGAGGATGGCTTCGACAGCCTTATAGCACTACTCTCTCTAATTGCCCGATCTCTCTGTGTATTCATCTCACTGAATAGTATCCGGGAAGCATACTCCACTCTATAGTGGTCCACCTCCTCCTACAATTAAAAAGTATGTTATGTTTAAACAGAAATATTAATTCAGTAAAGTAATACAGAGTTATATAGTTCTAAAGACAGTTACTTGTGTCCAATTATCCCATTCATACTTCCCCTTTTTAATGTTTTCCGGCTCTATTAACTCAAGCCACTTCATTACGTAGATAGCGCAGTCATAGCTGAAAACGAAGAAAATAAATTACAAATCTCATTTAGGAAAGTTTAATGTTCAGAGTCACAAATTTATACCTTATTTTTTGGCCTGAAATTTTAACATATGAGGCTTTAATTTCCTTCTCCTTCTCGCCTTTCTCGAGAGGTTTCCCGCCGGCATATGTTATCAATCTTGAAAATACATATCCCTTAAATACCAAAACAAATCAGTAATACACCTGAATGAATGCACAAGATACACCCAACTGAATATGAAATATACACCCAACTCAACCTTCAAAATAGACCTATCTATTAAAGTAAAGAAGACAGAGGCAACTTACAGTGAATTTATTAATGTCCTTTCTCTCATCGCTTGGAGCTTTTTTGTGTAGCGGGTCAAGTATTTGACATTTCCGCTTTGTTGTATTTATCAGCCATAACCACCAATGTCCCGAGTGGCAAACAGGAGCAAAAATCTGAAGGATTGCCACATTTCAACAGTCTGTTATTTTATTTGGCATATAAGTGAATAAGCGTACTAACAAATTTACGAAACGAAAACTTACATATGGATGCGAACTTAATTTTTTTCTATCTATGAATTCAATGAAACTCGGGTAGGCTTCCACCCTGAATTCTTTGTTCGTTTTCGGGGATATGAATTCCCCCCTTGGGTGATCCGAAAGTGCCATGCTATGCAAGAATTGCGATACAAGAAATGAAAAACCGAAAATACACAACATACACCCAAATCAAAGCACAAAATACACCCAAATCAAAGCATAAAATACACCCAAAGTTCGTAGAAGTAACACTTACCACAATATCAGGGGGAGACAGTATATTTGTTCCTGAAACCTCTTTTCATTTTTCTGGTTTAGGATGAGGCAGATGGCAGATACAATCTAGAAATATATGCCGAAATCAATTTTACATTAATAAACGTCGCAGTTGACTTTGGTGTAAAAACATTAATGTTAGTCTAAAATTACCTGAGATTCTATATCACTTTTTGCCTGGAAGGATGCAAGGTGCATTCTGATCAAAATGTATTCTCCTTGGCCAATCAGAGTGCACATCTCCTCATACTCGTTAGTATTGCCATCTGCGTCTTCCTTCAGTCTCGTCCCCCAGATGTAGCACTTTTGTTTCATATCATCCGGAATTTGATTTATTCCCCCAGGAGTTTCAAACTTTGCAGAACTTTCTCCCCCAGTCTCCCTCTGAATTTGTGGACTTTCGTCTTTTCCCTTTGACGCACTGCTTGCTAACTTTTGGACCAAACTGTCCAATTGTTCTAGCATAGTTGCAGTTTCTAGAGATTTTTCCCTTTCTGTCTCCTGCGTCGACGCCCCCTCCTGGCTTGAATCTGTCAATCCGAGGCTGAATGATGGCATCCCCGGATCTGTTTTAGGAACATAGGTTGCTGTCCGTGCCATCATCAACAGGGCAGTAGCGCCCTCTGCGTCTGGATGACTGCATCATTATGTATAAGAATAAGAGTAAGAATAAGAATATACGGATGATAAGCAAAGATTGATTCTAGTCTAATGAACTTACATTTTTGTTGGAGCTGGGGGAAGCTTGGGTGTTGTTTCTTGAAGTTGTTTGGGGGGTTTCAGGAGTGCTGCACAGTTACACAAAATTAATCAGGAAGAATATACACCCAAACTGTTATCAAATATACACCCAAACTCTAAATAAATATACACCCAATATTATTTTCTTACGTTTCTCTAGCCCCTTCAATCTGTAGCATAGGGGTTGGTTCGGAATCTGCGTCAGTGGTTGTTTGCTGGGATGCCGGCACAAAAAACTGGATCGGGACTCTAAACAAGAATAAAAATGAAAGGTTAACAACGTATTTGAAAATAATAAGGTTATAAGGTTGATATATTCTTGGAAAACTCACATTGCAAGCGCTTCCGACGGCGTTTGTTCCCTAACAACCATCATATTGGAATCATTCGGAGTCAACCTAAAATACACCCAAAGAATGTCAAAAAATACACCCGAACAATTCAAAAAGAAGACGGGCTTTGTTTTTTGAGAACTTACATAATTGCAGTTTTTGCTTTTTTTTGCTGCTTTTTTTTTCTTGAATAAAATAATAAAGGGCTTTTTTTTCTAAAAAAAAATATATACAGAATTAGAAGTAGAAGTTATTAGAAGAACAAAAGTAACGGTTATTTGAAAGAGAAATTACATGCTCTGAGACGGCTGGTTTACACTACTCTGTTCTGTGCGTGCTTGAGAGGAAGGATCATCACTTCCCAAGTTCACAGCCGGTAGTCTAAACAGATTTCATGTTATTCAAACGAAATATACATCCAACTTAGTAAACAAGATACACCCAACTTGATCCACAAAATACACCCAAATTGTTTCACAGAATACATCCAAATCATGATAACAAGATTTTATTAAATAATAAAGCTTCTTACGTTTCAGAGGACACATAGCGACCTTCTGTCGATCGCAGGTCAGCTTGGTTGTCCCTGCGAAACAAGATACAGTTATTAGCAAACAAAAGACACCAAAATCTCAAATACACAGCCCAGCAAGACATACCCCTCGGCAGCAGATTTATGAACGTTTTCCCCTAGCCATTCATCAAGTTCGTCACTCGATATTTCATATCTCTCACTACATTCATAAAATAAGACGTTAACAAAAATAATTACGATGATAGACCGTAGTATAGCTTACGAGGTACTGTACCCGTCAAAGTATTGATCTTCTTCAGGAGGTGAATCCTCCACAACAACTTTTTTCTTTTTTTGTGGTGTTCTGGGTGGAAAAAAAAACAGTACCAATCAGAAATAAAAAATTAATTTTATCACAGAATTTTATCCAAAGAATTGCTTACTTTTTTGGAGTTGTTTTTGTTTTTTTCTTTTTCTTCTCCTTCTTCCCAGGTGATGATTCTTCGCTCCTATAAGTCAATAAAAGACACTTCAGTTAATACACAAAATCTTTATAAAGAAGCCAAAAGAAAGGAGTAATAATTTCAGGACATTACTCATCACTTGGTTCAGATTCAGATTCTGAGTCAGAATCTGACTCCTCTTGCCTCTGCTTTCTTTTTCTTGAGTCCATTCTGGAAGGCAAACAATTGTCATTTAGAACATACTAAAAATACACCCAAATGAATTCACGAGATACACCCAACTAAATATACAATATACACCCAACGCAGCAAACGAAACACACCCTGCTTAATAAGCTACATACACCCAACGTGGACAAACAAAATACACCCAAACCGAAAAAGAAATTACACCCAAGTATGGTACTTACTTTTTCTCCTTTTTGCCGGGGTGTTTTCTTCTCGAATCCTCTTAGTCTTCTTGAGCCTCAGACTCAGAGGTAGAAGTGTCACTGTCAGTAGTTTCTGTGTCCGAAGACGATGTTGGGCTCGCCTTCCTTTTTTTTTGTTTTTTTTATTTCTTGTTTTTTTTCTTTTTTTTTCTTTTTTTCTCATTTTTTCTCTTGTCTCTGCCAACTTCACAATCCCCTGAAACATGAGATATTTTAGTTAGCACCATTCGGGTAAATAAAATACACCAACTTATTATGATTACTCACCAAAATTTCCTCTCTCTCTGCATTCATTCTTTCCACCAACTGCTCCTTAGTCCAGTTGGCAATCCATGGCTTTGGTGGTCTTTCAATCCTGTTCTTGCCTTTGTTTTTTGAAAGATGAAAGTAGATTATCATCAGGGCGAAGAGGCAGCCATTGATTGCCTTCTTCTTCTTCTCTTGATAGTCTGTCATGCCCTTGATCATGAAGGTCAAAACATGCCCCCCCCCCCGTTTCTCTCCTCTATGCCGTCCATCTTAAAAATTGGGACCAGGTGCACGGGCGATATTTTGTTTATCGTCGTTGGCAAAAGGAACGCCATCTGTATGTAGAGGATGAATATCCTCTTGAACATCAGGCGTTCCTCTTCGTTGCCAACGCCGATTTCCATCATTTCATCGGTAAGACTTTTGAGGGTCTTACCCTGGAATCTTCTATAAATTATTTTGTCATCATCAGAAAGTTTCTTATAGTCAACTTTCTCAGGAAATAGATCTCCTACAAAAAGGAAGACAACAAAGCATCCAAGTCGGTTCAAATACACCCAAGCATCAGGTTAATATACACCCAAGCAACAACTTAATATTCATCTATAATTTTGAGCTAATTACCTGTTGCATTGATGCCAAGCGCATCACCTATTTTTTTTGGGGTTATTTGGAAAGAACCATATCCTGTCTTCAGTTTGTTCTCCCCAAGTTTGAAGTTGTTTGCCAGCTCCCTTAAGAGTTGGTGATCCACCCTCAGTGGTGGGATGTGCATCAACCCACCGAATCCAAGATCCCTAACAATCGCCTTCTTCTCCTCAGTCATGTTTCTGAACTTATCATTCAGGAGATGTGTGGCACATTTAAGGTCTTTAGTTTGGTTTCTTACTGCCATTTTCTCTGAAACTAAAAATACACCCAAAGATATCAGTAATATACACCCATATATATATGACTCAGATACACCCATTGATAACAAAAAGATACATCCATTGATAACAGTAAGATACACGCATATATATGAGTCAGATACACCCAAAGATATTCGCAAGATACACCCATTGATAACAGTGAGATAAACCCATAGATATTATTCAAATACACCCAAAGATGTCAAACAAGATACACCCATTGATTACAGTGAGATACACCCATAGATATTATTCAGATACATCCATATAGATATCAGTCAGATATCACTCAACCATGCTTCAATATCAAGCCACATTACAAGGTTAAGCAGTTTACACCCCCGAATCTACGGAATAAACCCCCAAAAATCAACAAAAATAGCAGGAGAACTTAGAATAACAATGTAGAACGACGTAGAACTTAGAAGAACGACGTATAACTTAGAACAGTGTAACAAAGAAGCAAGAGTAATAATAAACCCTAGAAGAACGACGTAGAAGAAAAGTAAAATATACAGTATTTTAATGGACTTACGTTGAGTATTCTTGGTTTGTTTTTTCTTCAGATTCTTCACAGAGAGGTTGATGGTGTTTTGATGCAGTTTTCGAACTACGATTTCTATATTTTGAAACTTGATTTTCGCTCGAAAATGAGAGGGTTTCGTTGTTTTGAAAGCGCCTTGAGAAATGGAAGAAGTGGAAGAAGTGGAAGAGTCTGCCATACGTAACCGTTCGAATGTTGAGCGCGTGATTTTGACGCGCCATCTTATCTCTCTTCATGCGCGTGATTTCTGTTTGGGCTGGGCGAACTTGTTTGCTTGTAGGCTTGTATGTGTAGCAGGCCCGTTATATACTTTTAAATTTTAATAGGTAGGATTGCTATTATTTTTAACCATATAAGAAAACGTGATCAGCCGTTAATTTAGATATAGGTGACATAAGAAGTAGGTCGCATTATGCGTATTTGATAACTTGAACGTACACATTCAGAAAAATGTAAAATAAAATGATGCATCATGAAAAACTTTCCCACAAGAGGGAATTGTTTTAATGCTTTACCTGGAAAAAATTTTTTTTCTCTGTTTTTTGGGAGATGAATAAATACTTGAAAATGGTTGATCCGTTAATTTTTTTTGGTAATGAAACAGGGCGGAAGCCCAAACTACAGATCAAGCATATTCCGGGAAAACCGACTTCTCTGTGTGTTGCTTGGGCGGGTTGAACCGAACCCGAGTCTGTGTGTTTGGGCCACGACCAAAAACAAAAAACCTGAAAGCTAAGTAAATTTGATTTTTATACAAACTATATATATATGGAGATGTTAGAATCAAAGTTATTTTGGTTTATTATTGGTATTACATAGATTTAGCAATTTGATGGGTAGAAAGAAGTTATATAGGTTATGGTATTGGGATTAATCCTAAGTATATAAGACGATTAGCAATAGGTCAAGCGTGAGTCAAAGGTTCTTCCATTGATGTGTCGGCGAGGTGTACCAATTTCACAAGCGTTGACTCTTGAAGCAAACCGTAGTGAACATAGCGACTCCCCCGTTGAACTCTGGTCTGGTGATATGTTCACAAACATCAATGTCTTTGAGTCTCCACCTAGACATGGCTGTCACAATCATTGTATTCAAATATGTTATTCATGAATTTGGTATTCACCATCGAACACAAGATAGAACTAGAAAAGTACCTGAAGTAGATATGTAAGCTTTGAGTTCCTGAATGGAATATGGTCATCCTTCTTGGCCAAGGCAAATATAACATCACTTAATGATGATAGACTCTTATTGATTGCCTAATTACAATTGAAACAGAAAAATTACAATTACAATCATTCGAAACAAATAGATAAATAAAGGTGAAAACTCAGGTGAAAGTCGACTTCACGTGAAGTTGATACTTGAGAGTCGTTAGATGATTTGACTAATTTGACTAAATTTTTATCTAACAACTCTGAGGTATTAACTTCACGTGAAATCGACTTCACCTGAGTTTTCACCATAAATAAAAGCTGAAGATGGTAGGGGAAAAAAGGCTTTAGATACTTGAGTTTCTTTCAACCGGTCGCCGGTCGATCCACTCTTTGAAAGACGCTCGCTCCCGGCAAGATCAATAAGATTCAGGATTCCTTGTACTTGTTGGTCAGTGCTCTATCACAATCAGGTGAATGTTAGTGTTTAAGACTGGAATATGGATCAAGGTTCAGATTACTATAAGAGAAGCATCATACCTCATTAACACCGTATATTCGAAGCGTGAACACAAAATGACTCCTTGAAGATTGTTCATTCATCTGTGTTTTCCCCACAGATCTAAAAGGAAACAAAAGAAATATAGAAATAGTTATGAATTCTGTTTTGTCAATGTTATAAGGAGTGGTTAAGTAAATGGAATGAAGATCATTGTAAAACATGGCTATGAAATGGGAGAAGGAACCTTATGAACTAATTACCTGCTATTTGCAGCTTGGTTCAAAAGAAAAGCAACCTCTTTTACACTTTGAACATCCACCACTGTAAGATCAGAGACATGTGTGTTTTTGTTTGCATCATGTTTGATTGCATATTGCTTTCCACTTCCAGGAGTACCATTTTCTACTCGAGCTGCATCCGATGACTTGTTTGTAGATAACAGATCGCGAATCGTTTCATTGTATATTTCCAACATTGATACCTATAAAAGAGTTTCGAAATAAAAACTTAGACATCAAGCATAAGTGAAGAAACTGAAAAGAAAATACTGAATTAGTATATTTCGTATATAACCTGAAGTTCATATTTCCAGCCTTGGGCTTGCAGAGCCTGTCTTGTTTGGAAAATTTGTTCTAGCGAGCGAGGTATCAAGCCCTTTTCCTCAGGCTGTCCAGGCCTGCCCATCATTGTATAGGTTTTTCCCGACCCGGTTTGACCATAGGCAAAAATGCAAACCTGGAAAAGTATATGTTCATTGATCATACTCCAAAGAATCAACAGTTCTAATTGCTAAAGTTGTATGCATCCAAGCAAGAACAGAGCAATTACCTTATAACCATCAAGAGCACTTTGCACCAGCTGTGAAATTTCAATAAAAACTTCCTCTTGTGATGCATCAGGTGCGAAAACTTTATCGAATGTAAAAGAATGCTTTTGGCCTAATTAAGAAAAGAAGCAACATATAAAACACAACTAAATGATAACTAAAATAACTAAACAAAGCATGCAAGAATAAGAAGAGAAACAACTTCGATGACAGCACCACGAGCCATACCACTTTGAGTAAGTTCAATGCCTCGACCGGCAGCTTCCATGGATGTGGGATAAGATATAATCTTTCCTTCTGTGCTACAACCTTCATCCGGTAACAAAGGACGAACTCTACAGAAGACGCGGATATTCCCTTTAAGTTCCTGTTAAAATGAAGTGGAGGGATTAAAATTTAATTAGGTAAAGTCTGGACTTTAGACTTTCTTATTATTGTTTTGGCCAAGTAAATTACCAAAATAGTATTGTGTAACGATTTCCGCAGCTTCTCCCCTTCTATAACTTTATATTCTGCATCGGCCAAGCGTCTTTGTAACTCATTTACAAGTTTTTGTTGGCCTTCAAATTCTATTCTTGTCTCAATTGCAGATATATCAGAAACCTGATAAGGAGAAGAAAAAGAACATCATATCATAAGTCTGAAACTTTTACCATGTTCATTGAAAACTATGCCTCATTACCTGCAGTTTCTTCTCTGCAGTTTCTAGCTGCTCTTGTAATGCCTTTATCTTGCTATCTTGCAAGGTACATTTCACCTGCACAGGAAAATCAAACACCTCATGGCTATATAGCAGCTCCGAGTTGTGATATTTATGAAAACAAAAATAGGATATAAAACCGACCTCCAGTTCGCTTGTTTTTATAGTCAAGTTCCCCAGTTCAGAGCCTGACTTCTCTGAAGAATCTTTGAATTTTGCTAATTCAGTAGTCAAAGTTTGCACTTGAGATAACTGGCGGTCACGATCGTCTCTTACCTGTTGCAATTCTCCTCGAAGAGTTGTAACTTCAATAGTCAAAGCATCCTTCTGTTTTGTAGTCTCTTCTTGAGAAGACTAAAAAGAAAAAATGGAACTGTATAAGGTACAGATTGCATGTTAAGTGAAACAATTATCAAGAATTTCATGAAAGATACTAATAACGAATCTAGAATCCACATTACTTATGGTTAAGATTTAGAAAAACAGCACAAACTTGCACAAAATAATTATGACATAACTTCTCTTTAGAGACAAAAAAAACTCCCACATTTGATCATATGTTGCTAAGTTATGCATGTAGTAATGGTTGGGAATGTGCAACAAAAATGCAGGACCAACAATGAGCATATGGTCCGGTCAATCAAAAACATAAAAGATATTTCAAAATCTAACATAGCCAAGCTATTATAGAAGTATCATGTGCATGTAAACTACAATGGATACATCTTAAGGTTCTTCCTTAGAATCTGTTTCATCAATAAAAGTTGCAATTTGCACATTTCTGTGCTTACGAAAAGAGTTGTTGCCATGTTGGTATTGGTTAAGAATCCATGGATTTCTGTTTTACCTACTTGAGTTCTGCATTGAAATAGTTCACACACCAAAAGAAAACTCACCATAGACAAAGTAAGTTGGCCCTTTAACATTGTGAGGCTCTCCACTACAGTAGCCTTCTCTTTCTCTACACGCTTAAGTTCTTCTTCAGCTGTAGAAAGCTCTGAGTGAAGCTTTCCATTGTACTGCTGTAAGCTTGTTATGTAATCTTGTAACCGCTTATACATCTCATTGAGTGATGATATCTGCAGAACTCCATTGATGAAGACATTTAGTTACACAAATAATTCTTGACATCTCTAGGAATAATTCATAAGAATTGAAGTTCTTATTTGATTGTGATTGTAATTTTACTTTACCTTCTGATTTGAGCTTTCGAGCTCTCGCTGAGCTCTGCTGAGGTCTTCTGTTAGTGCAGTCTGAGACCTCTCAAGGTTAATCCGAGCCTCTTTCTCTTGAACAAGAGATTCCGTTGCCACCTTGGGTTCACAAAGAGAATAAAAAGTATAAGTTTGAGATTGAAAAATGTCCCTTGCAATTTTGCATAATAAAATTCACTCTTGAAATTCCACTGAGATGAAAAATCTAACTTACTGATCTTTCTGTTTCTTCCTTTATTAACTTCTCTTGCAAAGAAGTGCAATTCCTTCTCATTTCCACAATAATTGAATTCAGTTCTTCTTCCTTGATTTTGAGCAGCAACTCTGTAGTTAAATGAATCTAACTACTTAAGTACACAACTTAGTGAGGATTTTTCAAAAGAAGGAAAAATAGAAGAAAATTGAAACAGAATCTTTACCTATCTCCATGCATTTTTGCTGGGCTAATTCCAATGAGCTCTTCAATTTTTCTTGCTCTAATGAGTAGCTTATCTCAAGGTCTTGGAACCATCTTATGCAAACCTTAAGCCTCTTTATATAATCTGCCATATTTTCACATCTTTCCTAAAAATTTCCCAAATTTAGTGTTAATACACGATGATGGTTACCAAAACAACTAAGAATCTTGGTTCCATCTTTGGTCTCAAACTCAAATAATTAACCAAAACAAGCATTGAGGTTAAAACAACATGATCTTAACTAACCTTATAATTGAATCTGTCTTTCCTTTTGGACTTTTCATTTAGCAAGGCTTCAACATCCTCTCTAGTGAACTCTATAACACCATAATCTGACCCAGCATTGCTAGGTGGATCACTACTAGGGCCATGTTGTTGATCATTTCCACCATTTACAACTGCAAAAGCTGGCCTTGCTCTTCCATTAATAGGAGTCCCCACCATTTTCTTGAACCCTTTTCAGCTCTACTAGCTTCTCTTGGCCTTTGTCTACGAGGATTTCATCACCCACAAACTAAACAAAACCACAACAAACAAAAAAGATCACACTTTTAACAACCTTGCTCTGTTTCAAAGTTTCAACTTAAAGTGAGGAAATGAGAACTATCCATGAATGAAACTAAGCTGAAAATGGAAAATAAAACATGGGAAATGAAGAAAGATTGTACCTTTGGTAAGAGCTTTGAAAGGGGTAGGAGTTTCTAGTACATGGTGACCCTTTTGAAGGTCCCTAACCACTGAACTTCTTCATATGCACAATGAAAGAGAGAGAGAAAGAGTGTGAGAGAGACACTACTAAAACTAGTACTGTGGGGTCATGGATTGTGTTGGAAGCTAACAAAATATATCAAAGCCGTTGCTTTTAGCAAGAAGAGATTGATAGATGATAGATGATGTTCCAAGAAGAAGAAGAAGAAGAAGAAGAAAAAAGGAGGAGAGAGAGAGAGAGAGGGGGAACAGTACTTGCTTAAGATGAAGGGAAAGAGGTGAAAAAAATGGAAAAAGGTGAAGAGTTTTTTCTTCTAATTTCCTTTTAAAATTTATTTTAATGAGTTCAAAATCTTGGTCCCTGAGCTTCCAATAGATTATACAGATCTGTGTTGTGTTGTGGTTTGTGTTTTGGTACTGTGTGTCAGTTGGGATCTTAGTTTAAGATAAATAGATAGATTTTGATTGGATTTTACTGCCCTTCAAAAAATTTTGAACTTGTGTGGTGGTATACTGGTATTCACGTGTATGATTCGGTCTCCCATGCATTTCATTTATTTCATAATAATGTTTTTGTATTTATAATCATAATGTTCAATATTCATTTTCAATTTTCATATTCATATTTATATATGTGTGTTGAGTGGATCAATACAAGGTGGCACAGATGAATAAAAATATTCATAAAATTTATTTATATTCTTACCTTATTTTTGTAATAACCAAAACATACATTAAAAATTATATATAAATAAAAAAAATATAGTAGTTATAAATGTTTATAAAATATACATATTAAACATATATTTTACAAACAACCACAAACACAAACAAATTAACTCGTTTTTTCTATTGGATTAGATATGACATGGTTTAATATTTTTAAATATATGCAAATTGTTATATTGAAAAAAAGGTGAGCATTGAATGATGTAAATAGTGAATTTAGTTTATAATGTATATTTTTGTAGTTAGTCATAAATAAAGGTTACTCAAAAGCGAGCTCTAGCCCTCTAGGTGCGTTTACAACCAAGCCTAAGGAGGGATAAATTGAGCTAAGCCATGTAACCTATTTATTGATTAAGTTTTCAAGGAATTGACTATGTAATATAGACATGGGGCGACGGAAATAATGTGAAAATGATGGTTTGGTGGATTATATTGACTATTGTTATTATATGCTTCGATAATAAGAAATGAACCTTTAATTTATATCTGTGGAAATGGAATGAATATATATCACCGAAGACCAAGGTGCTTCCCTACATTGACTTTTTATCTTTTACATGGTTTGATGTAATAATTATTTAGTATCTATTCTAATGAAGATTTAATAATTGTCATTATGTAAAAATATATCATTTTGATTATTAGATGATAGATTGTAAGACTTAATTTTATTTGAAGTAAAAATGTTAACTTTATTTAAAGTGTTATAAAATAAATAAGTTACACTTTTTAAATAAAGATCATCATGAGAAGATGTTTTTGGCATTTTCATGAAAGTAGTTGCCTAATTATTTATCAAACAATTTTATACCACCAATAAAATTTATTTTTTTATTATTATTTGACCAATAATAATATTTTATATTAAATTTTAAATCATAAATTTTAAATTTTAATAATATAAAAATAAGATATTAACTCAAAATATTAACTAATATTAATAAAAAAAATTCATCATCTAATATTTTTTTATTTACTTATTTTACAGAAATAGCTAAGTTATGTTCTAGAATTATTTTAATATTTATTTGGAATGTAATTTTTGGTTTTTTATAGTATTTTTTGGTCTGATAAATCAATAACTAATTTATCACAGATTTAAATTTTATTTAAGAATTTATTGTTAACTAATGAATTATTGTACACATAAAATAGAATTTGAATCTCCAACATTTATTTAAACGAACTAATAAATTAACTATTAGACTAACTCAGATTAGTTATTTGGAGTGTAATTTTATCTAGAAAGATAGTAATGATACATAATATAAAGTGCTATATATATTAATATAATACAAAGTTCATACCGAAAAAGAAAAGAAAAAAAAAAACAAAAAGTTGTATATCAATAAACAAGTAAAAGTTATTGAAAATGAACAGTTGTTAATTAGTGCAATATGATTATTGCTATTATTTGAGAATAAATAAGACATTAAATATGTTGAAAACATGGCCTTATTATTATATCTAGTCACATATCTTTGTACCCATTAAAGGGGGGCTAGGAGCCATTTTCTTAGGTAAAATGACACATACAGTAGTTCTATCCAAAAATTAATTGTATCCCCCAAATCTGCAGGAACAACACAACATTTCCCATTGCTATGCTGACATACATTGTACAGAATAAATAAAACAAGCCCACTTTAATGTTCTTTAACTATAAGCATAGCAATAAATAATTATAAAAAATAAGTTCCTACCACTGTTGAAGTACCACGATCCAACACAATTTGCCCTAATTCCAGAACATTTGTTTTTCTTCCTTTTTCTAATTATGGGTATTTTTTTATTGATGTTCTAATAATGTTCAAATATCAAATATTTTACAAAGATTATGAATATGTACAAAGAATCAATTTTTTGTTAGTTAATATTAATCAATCTTTTATATAAAATTATTTTTCATTTTTTATTCTTTTATAGAATTTAAAATTTAGGATTTAAGGTATAAAATTAAAAATTAAAAATTTTAAAAATTAGCTGATATTGAAAAAAAAATATATTTACATGCTAATTTAACTAAACAATTTTCTCAGTTATTGTAACTCATTTAAATTTAATACCATTTTTTTCTCACTCAAAACTGAAGTTCAAGATTATTATTTAAAAAAAAAGAATTGTTATACTTCAGTTCTCATCATGTGTTTCCGATTCCAAAACTTTGCCAAACTGCATGGAAATCTAAAAACAATTACTTAGTAATTAAAATATTCTGTTGCGTCAGATGTGAGTTAAGAATATAATTTTCTCTTTCATCATGTTCCCCCAGAAATTTTTTTTAACAAACCCAACTTTTCTATATGCCAATTGCCAACTTTAGCACAATAATGGAAAATCAAAAAGTGAAATAAAGCATGCACATAATAATAGCATTAGCAATTAGCCAATTTAGCATGGCATCATGATCAATAAGGTAGTAGTTGGTGGTGGTTCCATTCAGTTCTTGTTGGTACTCAGCTTCATTCCTTGTCCTTTTCCTATGACCCTTACCCTTTCTTTTTCTTTCTTTCTCTCTCACCCTTATTCTTCAAATAATGCTCCATGCCTTCATGGAATTGACTTGTAGTCCTCCATATGGCGCAGATTAAAATAAATAAAAAAATTTTTGTCCTGTGCGTGCTGAATTAAAATTACTTACATTAAAAATAATCAAACTGTTCGGTTCTTCAGATTCTGGATGGGTCGGAGATGTCTCCTGAGTATGAAGGTGAAAATCAGTCTTAGTCTGGGTCCGTAGAGCGAGGTGCGGGTGTTGTCGACTTTCCGAACTCTTCGTTGAGGGGGTGCCACCTGCAACGACATTATGACGCTCAAGTCAGAAAATATACAAGCGGTTAGAGAGCAAGAAATATGATGACATATTTTGGGGGAGGGGTAGGATCCTCCCCATTTATATCTAGGACAAATCCCACGGATCAGGTCTCTTTCGAAAAAGTTTCCCCTCACAGCTGTCAGATAAGTAGCTGTTTGAAGAACAGGTGTCCGGGTCGTGGTCCGGGAGTGCGACGCCCAACAGTCCGAGCGATCGGATAGGGTAGTCCTGCACACCAAATCAGATTAAACAGGAAGCTAGTTGAGTTGGACCGTAATACAAACAAATTAAGTATATATATAATAAAATTTAAGTATTAAATTAATCGTTTGTATAAAGAACTAAATATTAAATATATATTTAAAAAACAACTTTAAAAATTAAATTTTGATAAAAAAAATTTCAACCTTAAAATTTAATACTTTTTGCCAAGTAAATTTTAAAAAAAAAAAGAATATTGTGAATCACCATATTTTTTAAAAAATTAAAAAATCTATAGATTGAATTTTGTCCCGAATTTTTTGTGTGCATTTTTTAAATATTTATATGTACATAGCATTTTCGAATAACAATAATATTGTAGTGCACATCATTTTCCATGTACATGTTAAGAAGAATAAAGATCAAAGGTTCTCTTTTTTGTGTCACAATCTTCCTCTATCTGGATGTTCGGATCTTGCCCTTTGGTCTATCTAGCTAGTGTCGGCAAAAGTTTTAATGGGATAAAATATTTAAGATTATAAATCATATTCCATTAGCTAGCTCTGTGAATTGCACAATCAAAGTACGTATATATGTGTTACATTTTATTTATTGCGTGGCAACTATTGTTCAACAAATTCTTTTATGTACAGAAAATAAGACACTGATGATATTGATTACACGCCATATTAGTTTCGCAATAGTTAGGAAGATACAATTCTACGAAATTTAATGAGTAATTCAAGCAAGGCTTATAAGGAAAGTTATCAGGTGTACCTAGGAATATCGGTGTTCCAGTTGTTTTAACCGTTGATTTTAATTAATATATATTATATATATTTTTTATAATTTAGATCAACGGTTAAAACAACTGGAACATCGATGTTCCCGGTACACCTGATAACCTTCCTATAGTATAACTATAATTTGTATTTTATCCTTGTAACATTTTGTTATGCACGTTTTAGCTCTTATCTTTCGAAATAGGCCAAATCAATCTTCTAGAGAATGATTCGAGTTTTAACAAAAATATTAAGAAGCTAATTAATACTTTTTTTCTTATATTTATTTTGCTTTTGAGTCGACACTAATTTACTTCTTTTTTCTTCCACTAATTAACAAATTTTTTTCCTTATTTCTTATCCGTTACTTTTAATAATAAAAACGAAAGATGTATATATATAGGATCCGCTAAGGAGACAATGGACTATTTGTACAATGTGTAATTGATTTTGGAGTTTTTCAAGGATCACTCTTGATCTTTCAGATCTAGCACTCTAATACCATGTCATGATACCACTTATCCCAAAAGTTTCGGAAAAAGGTAACACTAATGATTATATCTCTAATACTCCATAAATTTTCATTATACACATTGTATAAATATTTCATTGGCTCCTTATACTTTTTCATATATATATATATATATATATATATATAGTGCATATAATATTACTAGCAAGAAAGTATTGTAGTGTATCTATTTTTAATGAAAAATAATGTAGTAATAAGCTAGTAGCAACATGAGTAATTTGCTTTGATAGATTGTTAATTAAGCAATGCTGATTTGTTCTTGTTGCTTAAGTTTATGAAATATATAGAGGTTTAATTTAATTCTCAAAACAATACTACCAAATTACCAATATCTTTAGTTAGGTGTAATGAATAATAACTGCAAGGCTATGGTTTGGTAAGTATATTGAGTATACCTTTGCCCATCCACCTAATAAAACTTTCCATATTGACATTGTAATTTATCATTTGGATCCATAATATACAATGCCCTTAGGCTAAAAATTTCCCATATATAGCATTAATTATTTTCTTCATTTCTTGTTTGTGACTTGTTGACTTTATTATATAAAAAAAAGTTGGTTTAGCCTAACTACTTATTTAAACCTACCCAATGTAGAGTGAGATAAAAGTGAGTTAGGCTAATTAAATATGGTAACAAAGTACATAAATTTGGTTGCACTATTGCAGGCCTGGGAACAGGTGTAGCAGATTAGTGGATGCTCCAAATGTCATGTATGAGAATTAGTCTGTGGTTTAGTGTCTGGTTTTTTGTGCGCTTCTTTTTGGCCAAAACTTTGGGGGGAAAAGTTTAAGTAAAATTAGATTGATATAAAAACGTATAGGAAGCAATAATCAAAGTGGGGATGTAGCTCAGATGGTAGAGCGCTCGCTTAGCATGCGAGAGGTACGGGGATCGATACCCCGCATCTCCATTTCTGTTTTCTAATGGTGTTATTGTTTTTTCACCTTTAGACAGTTGAGTAGTCTCAGTCATGAGTGACAAGTCCACAATTCTACAAATGGAGATCACAAATTTAATGTGCCAAACGAAACAAACATTTAATTAATGCCACTCACTTCTTGCTTCATGAATCCTATAATTAATCTGTTTATTCGGTTCTTATCATATATAATATTAATAAGGCTGTTGAATGTTCATTTTCCTTTTGACTCTGGTGGATGTGGCTATGCTACTATGCAAGTCCATTATTTATGCCACACCCTCTTCCTTTTTTTAACCATTAGACACATGAAATTAATGTCTTATTATATACAAGTATTATTATTTTGATGATAATCTTTCATACATGCACTCTGCTTCTTGTAACATTTTTAAATCAATTTACTCGAATATAATGTAATAATATAAAAATTACAGTTTAGTAAGCAAATGTCATGAGTCTCACACCTAACAATAAATATTTTCAACAACCTCTTGATTCAGATATGAATGTATTTTGAATATAAATTTGCTTCTTGTTCTTCTGAAAATTGGAGATTGGTCATGGCTTCACATACAAATATATTATTATCTTCTAAATTATTTTATTGAGATTACTCTCCCATCAGAACAAAGTAATATAAACAGCAGCAACATTTTCAGAAGATATAAAGTAGTGCCTCTTATATACACTACAATTTTATCTTTATTCCCTTCCTTCTGTGTATATTTTTATATTTTACATCTTAGAATAAGCTTGCTGATATAGTAACATTAGATTGAAGTATGAGAGTTATAATAACAAGTTTGTTAAATGTCAAAATGTAAGTATCAATTTTGCATAAAAAGTTGTTACTACTAGGGTTGTAAACAAACTCTAGTAGCATTGAAACTTTGGTTTTAGGCCACATCAGCAATGGTACCCCTTTTGGTCTTTGGGATTTGTATCTCTAAGAAAACGTCATTGTATAAGTGAGCTTCAATGTTCTTGAAATCAGCATCATCTGGAATCTCAAGCCTTCTTACAAATCCATGATCCCACCAATGGCCACACCTCCAGTCATGTGATGATGATGATGATGATGACTTTGATGATGATTCTCTTTGCTTCCATGGTCCACTAATCTCCACAACTTTTCCATTATCAACATGCACTTGAATGTTGTTACTTTTCCCTGCTCCTGTTTTTCAGAAATCACTTGTGTCACAGAAATTCTTAATAAAGTAGTAATAACTATACTAGGCCTTATCATTCATAAACCATTGTTCTTGTTCTTGTAAATTATTAATCTCCCCTGATATTAGACAATATTGTAACACATCTCTATTTGTAAAAATATATGCTAATCTCCTCTAAGATTAAGTGATATGATGAAATTTAACTTAATCTGATTTTACATAATAATATGTTGAAACTCTATTCACCCTCTAAGTTCAATTCATTTACATGATGAAACTGTTTCATAAGGTTTTAGGTTCTGTTTCATACTATGTTCCACACATGTTCAATTTGGGAAGTTATCAAATTCTTGAGCTGACTCGTAAATTGACTAAAATTTACAAATTTAGATCGTCATTGTTATGAATCCGCTCATTCCAAAAGCTTAAGCCAAGCAAGAGTTTCTTTCAGATTTGTTTGATTTTTACATAGACCTTTTTTCTTTTTTTTTTTTTAATTTACCTTATGCTATTTTTGCATTTTTAAGGATCATTAAGGATCTAACTCTATATATTTCGGATATAGAATTCTGATCTCATGTCATGAAACTACTCATTCTAAAAGTTTAAACTGATAGGAAGAGGCAACATGAATGGCTATATCTCTAACAATCATCAACCGAGTTTACGACTTATGATTTTTAAATTTTAAGTAAACTCAAAGAGGGCATGATTCTTTTGTGTTACCTGGTATTTCAGCCTTTACTATGTATCCATCATCTGTCTCAGACCAATCAACAGAGGTTTGATTGTTGCTCCTAAGATGAGACAACAACACATCTGACTCAAACTCCCAAAGAGGAAATGCATCAGAAGGATCAAAGAATTTTCCAAACAACATAGGACTGAATAATGATCCATCACCAAAAACCTTATGCACTGTTGGATTAGCCTGGCTGAAGAATCTTTTGAAAACCTCTTCTCCCAATGATTTGCACCATTTATGTGCTGTTTGATCTTCTGTTTGAACCTCAATTTGCCTCTTGGAACTAGCCATTGAAAAGAAAAAGAAAAAGAAAAAAAGAATAATGAGCTATGAGGAAGCCTCTTTGATGAAGAGAGAGGTTTTTGTGGCATTTTCTTCTCTTATAGTGTCAATCAAGCTATCTAAATAAAAATATAAAGATAATAATAATAGTAATAATTTAAAGAAAAAGGAACAAATTCCTTTGGCATATTTGGAGGGCTGTAAAGCTAAAAAAGAGAATATTTTTCTTTTTCTTCTTTTTTTTTTCTAGATCTTTCTTCCTTTCTAAAGAGAAATTGCAATTTGGTTGTATAGCACCATTGAAGATATGGAAAAAATGGAAAAGGATGCTAATCAAGTCAATATCTTTTGACAAAAGATGGATTCTGTAGCAGAATTGGAGAATCCTTAGTTATGAAAAAGTTATGGCTTGATTATTATGCATATTATAGTTAGTTATTTAGTTACTACTACTACAATTATAGTCAATTTTTTTTTATAGTAGTTATTTATGTACTTACTTGCTGACCAATCAGAACTTAGAATGTGCTTGAATTTGGCGTTGCATTTGCCAAAATCTCATGATGAAATTGAAAGCAGAATTAGGGTTTTAGGGTCAAAATAGACATTAGTTGGGATTGATTAGGAAAACAACCAAACAAAAAGTTGCAACGTTTGAAAAAGTGGATTGCAATTTTGAATGAGATGAAAAAGCTCAACTAAATTCTAAACACATTTAATTTTTAGTAAAATGTTAAGGATCACTATTGTTGGAGAAAAACATAGAAAGTTATGCAGTGTTCAAAA
Source organism: Arachis stenosperma (assembly GCF_014773155.1). Classification (NCBI taxonomy): domain Eukaryota; kingdom Viridiplantae; phylum Streptophyta; class Magnoliopsida; order Fabales; family Fabaceae; genus Arachis; species Arachis stenosperma. The sequence continues at coordinate 37,203,815 of NC_080384.1, forward strand.
TATAAAGCAAATGCAAGGAAAAGTAAATATTGAATCTTAACATTTGTGTAATTTGAGAAATTCTTGAAAGTCAAGATTCCATAATCAACATTATTGTAGCCAACATTTATCACTTAAAATTGAACATTAAAAAAAATTTAAAATTTAAGTAAAAAAAATTTGAAATTCTAACAAAGTAAAATTAGTGTAAGATATATAATTTAGGATTTAGAGTAAAATAATAATAATTTCAAAAACATTTTGAATGAATGAATTTTTTTAGTATATTAGCTAAAATTGGCTGATTCGTTGTTGTTTCTCTAACAATATTACTATTATTTTTAGTTTAAATATATCAATATTTTTAAAAGCGATTTCGCTAGGTAATTAATAAAAGTCTAGTCAATAATAAGTCAACAAATATTTTAAATTTTATTCTATACTAATTAATTATTAATTATTATTAATTAGTAATTATTTAAATTTTATTTTTTAAAAATATAAAATTAATAATTATTAATTATAATTACTTAAAGTTGACTGATTAAGAATGATTTATCTATATTTTTCTTTCCAAAAAATTATTAGAAATTGAATCTTCGTTATAAAGTTTTAACTATAAAGGTCTAGTTGATAATGAATACCTAAAACAATGACAAATTTAAATTTTTAATATATATTATACATATACTACAAATTTTAAAAACTTTTACTAATAATAACTTTAAATCATATTTTAGCAAGAGTTTTTGTCAATCAATGGATTAATTAAGATGGGCAGGCTTTGATATAATAAGTCCAAGAAATATTTAAGTTTATTTGCTATTGAGGAGAAATTCTAGTTGAAGATTACTCTTTGCACATATTATTGAGCACCGACAACACAAGTTACTTTTTATTTTTTTAAGTTTAATTATTCGGTTAATTTTTATAATTTTATTAAATTTATAATTAAATTTTTTATTTTTCTAATTAAATTTTTAAATTATTTTTAGTTTTATATTCAAATATTTTTTATATTAAAAACGTTAAAATTAATTGAATATTTTTTTTTAAAAATTTAATTAAAAAATATAAAATTTAATTATAAATTTAATAAAATTATAAGACTAATAGAATAATTAATTTTTTTAATTTGACATTATATATTTTCAGCTGATTTATATTTCATTGTTTAATTTGTCACATGTCAGCAGGACGTGAAAAATCAATAGTTTCCTTTTCAATATTTCAATTCCACAACGTGAAACTATTGAAATATAGTGATTCATTTTTTCACTCTTCTCTTGAGAAATTTGACGTTTATTTGAACCATCCTTTGAAACAAAATAAAGTAGTTGTGTAATTGTCATTATTCTTTTCATTGACCCTAAAATCCATTAACTTGATGAAGATTCTTGATGATCTGCCTCACCATAATAGAAAAAGCTGGTGTGAAAGGAATCATGGCAAGCCTAGCCAGTGATAATGGATGTCCATTATCTTTGATGCATATTATTGTCAATCTAAAAGAGCATATTTCTAATATATATAATATAACTTTATTTGGTAAGAATGAATGAAAGGGCATTGAGCTATTTGAGTGCTAGAGAAAGGAGATAGCTGATGAAGCCTTAGGGCATTATTGTTTATTATTTATAACATTTTAGCATTAGGAAGCATCTCATATTTTATGGGAAAGGGAATAAGGGATGTTCGGTATCTACTTCATGGACGTTTGAATTCCAAGCCAATGGAATTGGAGTAGCAAAGTCACTTTGGAGTGCGTTTGATATGTATTTTATGGTAGGAAGTTTATTGTCAATGTATTGAAATTAAAAATAACATATACAAGTTTTGTTTTTTTTTTTTTTTTTATTCTACTAACTTTTATTTTTTGAGTGGACGAAACCAAGAAAGTTTCTGCAGTGAAATACATTGTTTTGTATTTATGTTTAACTCCAAGACTTTCTATACAGGGAGAAAAGGAGACGGATGTCATTGGTGTGATACAACGTTTTTTATGGTAAAGTGTTTTTTTTTTAGGAGGGGGTAATGAAAAAGTAAAATAGTCACAAAAAAATGAAAAAGTAATTAGTATATTGATGCTGGGATGATTGCATGGACCGTTGTAAGTTTGCTATAAAGAAAATATTCCAACATCGTAAACAAATGATTTGGGCCTGTAACTAATAAATTATTGGCTGTTCACTTTATCTCAAAGCACATCGCCCCAAGAGACAGAGAGTCTATCTCACATTCCACATTTCAGGCCCTAGAATATCGAATTTTAAGCCCAAATATATTAACAAAGAAAAAACTAATCCTTCTGATATTATTATTATTATTATTATTATTATTATTATTATTATTATTATTATTATTATTATTATTATTACTATTATTATTAGTGTATCAATAAACACTAATTTATTTATTAATTTATTTTTATTATTAAATTTGTATAAAAGTAAAATTAATTAATATGAAAAGTTATTTATAATTTAATTGAGAAGTTTAGAGTTTAAGTCTTGAAAATAGTATAGCAAAAAATTTTTTTTTATAAATTATTTATGAAGAAAGTATTTTATAAAAGAAAATTGTATACCAATTCTTTCTATATTATTCCCATTATAATATTAGGATCTTACTCACAATTCCATAATAGCTCTTCTTAAGAGAACACTATAAAAAATTATTAACATTATATTATTTTATATTTTTAATGCATTAAATATATAAATATTAAATTTTTATTATTTTATTAATAAGTGTGTTTATGACACTTATTATTATTATTATTATTATTATATGTCTGCTGAAAAGAAAAAATAACAGCGAATCTCTGATTTTATACAATGACATGGCTCATAAAGATTCATGTATGCTCCACAAAATTAGAAAGATGTAAATTTAAACGGAAAAAAAATCCCAGAAAGAATAATGGAAAAAGAGCAAGAGAAAAAGAAAATAAAAATAAAAAAAGAAAGAAAAGTAGAATACAAAAAGAGGAGAGAGAAAAACAACCTTAAAGAGAAAATCAGTGTTCCAAACGTAGGCGCCAATGTCCTAACTCCTAATCCAGAATCATTGATGGGACGATGGCCCTTTGCGCATAAAGGTTCTGGCGCCAAGAAATTTCCCATCATCATCAACTTTGTTAATATTACACTCAACAAAAATATTATTATTATTATTATTATTATTGTTTCTTTGGATGCATGTCCAAGATTGCTTGATCATCAACAACGTTCAAGAACATTAGGCAATGTTTGCATTGATCCAAAATCACGTGGTTTTTTAGGTGATTTCCTTGGATCTTTGTCACGTGCTAAATATATAGAAGACCCTTATTGAATCTTTGGTTCCCGGAAGATTTTAGATGCATTTGGAGCTATCTGTAATTGATTTCTGGTGGGTTTTCCATTTTAATTTTTAAAAATTATTGAATTTCATTAAATTCAATAGTAAGGGGCTTTTTTGTTTTTGTATTTTTTTTTTCCGGTTCATCAAATTCAGCCATATTTTATCCCAAAATTCTGATTATTTCAAGCTACATCATTGGAGGTTATATTGTGAAATTTGGGGTTATGCAAAGGAATAGAAGAATTGGGTTTGGCTATGGATGGTGAAAAATGGAACCATGTTTTTGTCATTTGGGATTTTGATGAAGGCAATGTAGAAGTATGTGCTTGTTGTGCATGTTTTAGGGTTTGATGAGATAATTAAGAAGCATAACAAGCACAGGTTGGAATGAAAATCCAACAATATTATTATATGGGTGTCATAAAGGCTAGCTTTTGCATTGTTTTGGTTCTTTATCTTGTGGGAGCAATTATTAGTCTTGAAGAAAAGAGGAAGGAAGCACAAGAAGAACTCCTTATCCAACTATTTGATCCTAAATCTGAAATTTTTGATAAAGATACGGTGAGACTCACTTCACTAATTATTTGATTTTCCTTAGCTTCAAGTCCATTCAATATTTTAACCTCCAAAAAAATTAGCATAATACAAGAACATCAGAAATAAATTCAAAAAGAGTATACTTATTAATAATTATTACTTGTTTTTTTCTTAACAATTAGATGGGCTCTAAAACTGGTTATAGTGTTCATGAATGCAGGCAGAGTTATTATGGACTACTTGCTGGGAGGATTTGATTAAAATTGAAGATCTTGATTCATGCCCCATACAATCACCAAGTAACACGAATGAAATCAGTTTAGAAAGAGGAATAATAGTTCAAAGAAACATTGAAAATGTGATTAACAATTGCCAACCGCAATTGAGGGAAGGTTTCCTTGATTGCTTGAGAAGACACAATCCCCTAATCCATGTCTCAAAGAACAGTTTGCATGCAAGTTATGTGAGATTACTGTCTTCCAGAAGAAACTTGGGTCATGTTTTGCTCCAAGATGTGTCAAGAGCAGAAGGTGTTGGAGATGAATCGGTGCAAACTAAAACTAAAACGGAAAACACTGCTCCAAAAGAGAGCGGAAGCGAACAAAATGTGTTTGTTATCGTAGGTATAACTGCAGTGTCATCATTTGGAATTGCAGCATTTGTTTTCATATTTTGTTGTAGATGTAGCAGAGCAACTGTTGATCAAACTGATGAGAAACCTCTTCTCAGCTTGTGTAGGACTGACTACTCCAATGGTATCTACTTCTTCAAATTTATCATATTTATAAAAATATAATAGAATTTTCTAATCTCTCTCTCTCTAATGCAGGGTCCTTTAACAGTAGAAATCCTCCGCAGGAGTCAATGAAAAAAGAAGACAGCATTGAGACTCTTATGTCAAGTAAAATTTTATTTGATGACAATAAAAATAAAAACTTAGCGCATGAAATATATTCAATGCGATTAGCAGGACCGTATGAAATAAGTTCAGTAGGATTAGGAGGAGCTGATGCTTCTGCTGCCGCTTCGGCAAGACCATCAATGGACTTGAAACCTCCTCCCGGCAGGGTTGGACCACCGTTACCTTTGAAACCTCCTCCTGGAAGGCCAAATCCTCCCTCCGACACACCAATTCCTCCTCCTTCCACTGATGAAAATAATCCTCCTCTTCCGCCTCCTCCTGGTGCTGATGCTCCTCCTCCTCCTCCACTGCCAAAGCCGAGTAATGCTCCACCTCCTCCTGCACCGCCACCGAGTAGAGGTGGTGGTGGGCCTCCACCTCCTCCACCACCAGGTGTAAAAGGCCCTCCACCTCCCCCTCCACCAGGTGGAAAAGGCCCAGGCCCAGGCCCTCCTCCACCACCAGCAATTAAGGGAGGAGGTGGTCCACGACCTCCTGGACCACCTCCTCTGAAAGGTGCCATTGGTGGGAAGGCTAGGCCTCCAGGACGAGGACCTGAAGGTCCTGGAGGTGTTCCTAAGCCAAAACTTAAGCCTTTCTTCTGGGATAAGGTTCAAGCAAACTCAGATCAGGCTATGGTTTGGAATCAGCTTAAAGCGGGATCCTTCCAGTAAGTTTCGAGTTTCTTTTAGTTTTGCTTCCTGCTTTCTTGTTATGACTACATTTGATGAGTTGAGCTGAATGGTATGTACTTGACAGGTTCAATGAAGAAATGATGGAGTCGCTTTTTGGATATAATGCTGCTCAAGAAAAATCTAAACCCGGAATGAAGAAAGAATCTCGTGAACAAACTCCTCAGTATATTCAGATCATTGAACCAAAGAAAGCACAGAATTTGTCAATTCTGTTGAAAGCATTGAATGTAACACTAGAAGAAGTTCGTGATGCACTCCTTGAAGGTGGTTTTTTCTTCCTCATTCAATTGTATATTTTACTTGTATGAATTCTTATAATTTTGTGTTGGTGATAGGAAATGAAATTCCCCCAGAATTCCTAAACACTTTGTTGAAGATGGCACCAAGTCAAGAGGAAGAACTGAAGCTCAGACTCTTCACAGGGGACCTACACATGCTTGGACCTGCTGACCGATTCTTGAAAGCCATTGTCGACATTCCATTTGCCTTCAAACGAATCGAAACGCTACATTACATGTGCACTCTCTCTGATGAACTCATTACTACTAGAGATTCTTTTGGAGTTTTGGAGGTAATATATATTATTTTTATATTTAAAAAATATCAATTACAATATTTGATATTTATAATGATATGATACCACACTAGGTTGCATGTAACGAACTAAAAAGCAGCAGGCTATTCCTGAAGCTTCTAGAAGCGGTGTTGAAAACAGGAAACAGGATGAACGATGGAACATTCCGAGGCGGCGCGCAAGCTTTCAAACTTGACACGCTGCTGAAGCTCTCTGATGTGAAAGGTGTAGACGGGAAAACCACGCTTCTTCACTTTGTGGTGCAAGAAATCATTAGAACAGAGGGAATAAGAGCAATGAGAATGTCAAAAGAGAGCCTAAGCTTTTCGAGCATAAAAACTGACGACCTTCTAGAAGATGTCAACTTAGAGAACGAAGACCAGTACCGGGACCTCGGCCTTAACGTGGTGTCCCGTCTGAGTAGTGAGCTTGAGAATGTCAAGAAAGCAGCGGCTCTGGATGTGGACGGTTTGATATCTACGACGGCCAGACTCGGCCACGGTCTTATAAAGGCCAGAGAATTTGTAAACACGGAACTTAAGACCCTGGAGGATGACCAGGGCTACTACGAAGTCACCAAGAGCTTCGTGGAGAGTGCGGAAGAGGGCGTCGCCAACTTGCTCCGAGAAGAGAAGAAGATCATGGCGTTGATAAAGAGCACAGGTGACTACTTTCATGGCAATTCTGGCAAGGATGAAGGCTTGAGGTTGTTTCCGATAGTGCGTGATTTCTTGCTAATGTTGGATAAGGTTTGCAAAGAAATAAAGACTATACCAAAGAAACCACCACCGGCAGCAGCCGCACCGGCTCAGGCACAAGCACAAGCACAAGCACAGGCAGCACCACCGGCGCCACCGGCATCAAATAATAATAATGAAAAACAGGAGAGTGGTAGTTCGAAAACTTCATCAGAGACACGCGCTGCTCCTCCGCCTCCTCCAATTTTTCGCAACCGACTTCCGGTAGTTGCAGAAAGGACGGGTGACTTTAGTTCGGACGATGACAGTCCATAGATTCAAGTTGAATACAGAAGTGGTATTTTTTGTTTTAGCTATATCATCCTTTGTTGACCCTATTGGGATTAGTTCATAGTTAACCAAAGAAAAAAGCCACGTCTCATTTAATTAGTAGTGATGTAGGGTCTTTCTTGTTTGTATAATTGTATATTTTTCCCCCCGGTTTCTTTATTCTGCCTAATATAATTTTTTTCATCAAAGAGGCAAGATAGCATTGTTCAATTGGGGCTACCGCAAATTTGATGCCTTTTATTACTGTGATGAGAATCATATATATCTGTCCGCTTTGATCCATGTATTAAGGCATGGAAACCTACTTATTTGAGTACCACAAAGAATCCTATTTGTTGACACTTTTTTAACCAAAGATAAAATTGAAGCTCAAACTCGCGATCGGATCTTTAAACCAATATAAAGAGATTATGTCCTTTGATATTAAACAATTTTAGCTTCGGGTCACATAAGTAACAAATTGTATTATGTTTATGATAAATAGATTATATATGATGAAAGATAATTTAATATATTAAACATAAGTTAACATTGGTTACAATTTAAACTAACATTTTAGCGATTAAATGATAAATTTGTGAATTTTATTTTAGTTGAGGCCATTTATTTAATTCTGTTTCTTAAAAACAAGTAATATAGTATGTTATTTTATCCATCACTTTTTTTTTCCGCTTTTGGACTTATTTTGTTTATTTTTTATCCAAAACAAGTAATATATTATTTTGAATTCCCTATTAAAGTATATTTTTTTAAAAAGAAAAAATGGCGCGAAAGTTGTTAGTTACGTTCCGTTGTAAAGTGATCAGTTAATCAGTTATGAAACTCCTCAAATGACAAAAATACCCTCATTTTTCATTTATAAAACTGAAACAAAAAAGCTTTGTTGTTAGAAGCTTGTATCTGCATCTTCAAGAACCCGTTCTGTTCTTCATTCACATTTTCTCCTCTTTCTTCTCTTCACAATCATGTCAATCACCGGCGGCGCCATGAACCAATCAAAACCATTTCAGTATCCACTCTACGAACATTTCTCAAAAGCAGCAGAAACCCTAAGCGATGAACTAAAGCTCTTCGGAAACTCTGCTTCCTCAACCATAGACGAAGAAGAAGAAGAAAAAGAAAAAGAAAAAGAAAAAGCAAACAATAATGGAGCTGAAGATCAAAGAGAGATTTTCTTCTTGCGTTCCATGCTGGAGTTCTTCTACACAAACAAGGTCTATCCTTACACCTCACTGTCCAATAAAGTTGATTTCTGCATCAAATATATGAAAACCATGACTGTGGACGAGTTCAACGCTCTTCATGACAAGTACCAAAACAAGTATATGAAGAGAGTCATCAAGCTTTGCAGGAAGCTTGAGGTCTTGGATCAGCCTCATGATCAAGATGCCTTCGATCTCGGCAACAGGATTTGGGGTACCAGAAGCTTCGAGATGGGCTTCGAAGTCGAAGAACCAGAAGAATCAGACCATGATTTTAACGATATCAGTGATAATGAAAGTAGTCAAGATCAAGATGAAGCCATGGGACCGACTGAAGAAGAACAAGTCAAAGAAAAAGAAAAAGATAAACATCAAGAGGATAATGATCTTTTGTATAGGTACATTTAATAAGATTTTTAATTTGGGAATTTGATTCTTTTGGTTCCGTATAATAATACGTATTTGTGAGAGCGTATGTATGTAGGTGTCCGTTCTTGATAGGGACGTTCAGGTTCGGGAGCGGAGTAGGGAGGATACCGGTGGTGTCGGAGAGTGCAGTGGAGAGTGCGGTGGGGCGCCTTGGGGAGAGTGCGGTGCAGAGGTGGGATGATAAGTGGAAGAAACTGCAGATTGAGGAGATGCAGAACTACTTGGCTCAGCTGAATTTCATCAGGCACCAGACGTTGGTTTTGTTGGATGAGCTTCAAAATAACAACAATCCTGCTGAATCAGCATTAGCAAACCAAGTTAGTTTCACTTCGTTTCTACAATTCTTATATCATTCTTCATGCACCATACCATATTTGTTCACTATGATTTGATTGATTTCTTATTTCTTATATTTTATTAGTACTATTAAGCAAAACTGTAAAAGCAATTTTCGGCTTTGGACCATAACTTCCAAAGCTATAGGTTTTGTTTTTTGTTCATGGAACTTCCAAAGCATTAAGCATTGCTGACCAAACATGGGCTTATTTTACTTCCACACTTTGCAATTTGGGTTCGAATTTTAATAAGACTGGCCCAAAATCATAAGGGATATTAAATTTCTGAGTCATGGAAAAATACGGGGTTTTTAAACCAAAAAAAAATGAATCATCTAAATTTTGAATTTTATTTTAAAAAATAAAATGTGATTTCTTATCATTTATTTTATAAATGGAATAAAAAAAATATAAAAGAGAAACTATTTAAAAATGAGAGATCACACTTTACTTTCTAAAGTAAAAATTTAAAATTTAGAAAATCTAAATTAAAAAAAATACAAAAATAAGTTTTTGTTTATTTTATTTTATTTTTATATAAAATTGAGAGAATTTTGATGCACAATCTTTTTTTCAAACATAGCCTTCATTATATATATATACTCTTTGTAATAATAATAATGGTGTACCTTGCTCTGCTTGTAAATTATGTGTGTTTATTTCCATTTATAAATTATGAATGCTTGTTTTTACACGGTAAAATATATTTATTAGAAAAGTAGATATAACACCCAAAAATAAAATTCTGGTACAACCCTATTGGAATTTGTAAACAAGAGGATTGAATTTGATTGCATTAATTCAATGAAATGAATTGAATTGAATAAAGGTAAAGGTATGGCAGTGGCAGGTAACACCCGTCAAAATCACAAGCTGACACATTGTAAGAGTTGCATAGATATCGAATTGAATTCATATCTTTCCACTTGTTTAATCATGGCCTAAAAATCTAAACTGAAATCTTTGTCTTCTTTTATTTGCACTCTCTCATAGATTTTCTTTCTTTCTTTCTTGCTAAATAGTAGTTCCTTTGACATGTTTTGTCTCCAATGCAATACACAGGGCAGCACAAGGACAAAGAGAAAAAGTTATCAACCCCACCACTAATTACCCCTCCCTCAAGCAATGACTCACATAGACATATAGTCACATTACACATACACCAAAGTCAATACACTTTTGTGATTTTGGTTATTTTATTATTTGATTGAATATTAGTAGTCATTTTATTAGTTACATACTGTATAATTCTTCTCTCCCTCTCTGTTTTTTCTTTGGGAGTTGCAACTTGATGCTATTAGTGATACTTTTGATAAATAGAAAGCTAAGGACATTCTTTTAGGATACAAAAGTGAAAAATAAAATTTGCAAATTATATACATAATAGTAAATATACAAAAGAAAAGAAAAGTACATACTATATGAATGATTGGTTTCTAGAGCAAAAAGATCCTTTTTCCCCCTCAAAAAAGCACTTCTTTAATAATTTTAAAGTGTTTGAATTGGATTTTATTAAAAAGGACATTTACATTAAAATAATAAATTTAGCTCTCATTTTTTAAGGTAATGATAAAGAGCTTAAAGAAACATAAAACATTTTTTTAATAATTAAAAATATTATTTCTTAGATAATTATCTATCTAAATGTTAAATATATATTTTTTTAAGTAAAAAAAACCTTCATTAAAAGACAATCGAAATGCACCCTAAAACTTATTGTTGTCTTAAATTTTATATGCTTAATGATATTCATTAACCAACACTAATATAGTATAGAGTAATTTGATGATCATTAAAGTTGTTGAAAAAGCTGGAAGAACGATACTCCAATAATAATAATAAATGCATACATTTGTCTCTAATAAAAATTCAATATATTTAAATTAATTACTGATTAAAAATCTTTTAAAATTAATCAATATTTTAATGTTTTTAAGCGGCGGTAGTGACTCTCCTAATAAAAGTTGGATTCTTGGGATGAAGTGCATGAACTGATGAATTTATAGGACCCTCTAGTCACATACTTCTCTATCATCATTGTAATGCAATCATGAGTTCTCATTATTTCCTTTTTCCTAGACAACACTACTTTGTTCATGTTGAATTCTAGGTCCATAATTACCGTCATTCCAAAAATTTAATCCCCAAATTTTGGGCGTGGAAGATAAAGTTAACTTGATATGCACATGCAATAAGAGACCAAAAAATGGTGGGGGGTTAAAACTATGATACATATATATACGGTTTGTAATTTCCAATTTTAGATGAAACAACAAACTAAGGTCTAGTCAATTTCTCACCCAACATAGTGCATGAAGCAATTAGGTACCATCACATTTCGATTTTCTTTTTAAGTGAAAGAAATTTAAAACAAAAATATTTTTTTTTTTTTTTAGTTAAAGACGACTTTTAGGCTTAGCTATAATTTTTTTATTTATGCACTTTCCTATCATGTGGGCTCCCTAAAAACGTGACACACGATATATTTGCATTAAGCAAATGTAATAAAATAATTTACATAATATATGAAAAAAATAAGACCCTTTGTTATGCTTTATGATGGGATGGACTAGTTTGAGAACAAGCTAATTGATTAATTAAAAAATTAAAGAATTTTGTTAAAACTAATATAATCTTTAGTTAAGGCTGCTTTTGGAATTCCATACATTACTCCTTCTTATACGTGAAACTGCTTCAAGTGTTTTGAGATCTGAAAGCACCTTATTTTGATGTAGAAATTGCAGACATGGAAGAGGAGAAAATCCAGGGTTATGGAGAATATTTAAATGAGTTCCCTCAGAGACATGTATATATGTACATACATTGTCACGGATCAAATAAATCATGTGTCTGCTTGTCGAACATTATGGGTCCATACGGTTATTTTATTTTCAAAATTACTATTTTTTTTTATTCAAAGTAATTATTATTCGCGAGCCACATAGTAGGCGACAAATTTTTTCTCTTATCTAATTTTAACATAATTTAATGTAAAAAATTTAAACTCAAATTTATTTTAATTAAGCTAGCACAATCCTTTTTAGCCGAGGATGAAATTGCTTGGGGTCCACATATTTATTGGAGATTAATAACAAATTATTGGAACAATTATCCTACAGAAAATCTTAGGACCAACAAATATATAAAAACCTAATCATCATTATTCAGCCAGCAAGTATTTTTATAGCATTATAATACGAAATTTTTCACGCATTTGAAAAGATACGATACACTAATACAAACGGATCTCTCTCAGACTTTAAAAAATTAGGCGGATATCTCAACTTTTAGACTTTTCGACAATGATTAGCATGGCTCTGTACTCGCAGTTCTATTGGCAAAGATTATGAAGTTTTACTTCTCTAAGATCGCGGCTTCTCTACTTGACTTGTTCGATTTTTAAATTATCGGTGTCATTGTGTTATGCACTCTTTTAAGATAAGAATGAAGGTCTCGATTGATGGAGGATGTGATGCTCTTACCAGTTGATGATTTTCTTACTCTTGCATAAAAAATTTTTTTTCTATCACTCACTCCTTCTCAGCTGTAGAACAATTCAAAATTTCACTCTTTCGCTCCATGTCAATAGTGGAATCAATGTTAGAAGAACAAAATATTGAAATAAGCAGTTTCTTTCTCTTCTAATTTTATGATTTTCATATTGCATCAATGAATACAATGATGATTATGATTATAAATTTTTGAGCTCGCAAAGCATGCTGTTTATATTTTTCATAATAGAGTTTAAATTTAATGTACATAATAAATTTATATTTTTATTATAGAGTGCTTAAACATATTTATGAATAGACAAAAAATATTGAGTCATATTTTTTGGTACCATTATAAATGAGTTTTTTCTTGCATATTATGAATGGATACAAAATGATGGACAGTAAAAAGCAAAGAGTTGCAGAAAATGATAAATGAACAAAAATCAAAACTAATTAACCTTCACATTAAAATTTTTCAATAATACAAATTTTAATCTTATAGAAATATAATGTATCAGAAAAAACGAAGAAAAATGTATAGAGAGTTGAGAGATGCTGTCACAGAGAATAATGCCACTGCTATTGAAGACTTTACTAACAATGAACAGTGAGTTCAAGAAGGTTAATTCGTGTTGAGAGTGGTCATCAGAATTGAGAGAAAAAAAAAAGGCGCGCTACAAGAAGCCAAGAATGTAGAAAAAGAGTGGGATTTTTAAGAAGAAAAAGAGCGTGTGATAAAAAGCATGCTCTCTAATCTCTATATATATTTAGGCTTTTTCTTTTATTTAGTGTAAAAAAATACTAATACTCTATGAAGTACGGACATTTCGGTGAGTTATTGTGTTCGCGTGTCGGACACATTTCAAATAAGACACTCACCGACACTCGTCCGCCACGTGTGTCTGCTATGTCCAACCGTGTCTTAATAAAAAATAAAAAAAAAATTTCTGGACACACACTTGGACACACCTAAATACCATCACGTGTCAGTGTATCCAGTCTTATTCTTAACGTATATTCTTAAAATAAATTTAGATATAATATATATTATTATTTATTAAAATAAAAAATATTTTAAATACTTGATATAATTAAAATAAGATATTAAAAATAATTATAAATTTTAATTTATATTTTAATATTAATAAAATATTAAAATATTATTATAATTTATCTAAAAAATATTTTATATTTTATATGTATACGTGTCTTTCTATCATGTAAGATTTTAGAATTTACGTATCGATGTGTCTTGTATCGTGTCGTATTCTGTATTCATACCAATTTCTATACATTATAACTAATACTAGTTATTTGCTAGTCCAAAAATAAAAAGATTTAATTTGCTGGCCTAACCGTGTTCATTATACTAAATTACAATCAAGATAATCCTCTTAGACAAATAAGTGGAACTCCGGTTTTTGTTAGTGCAGGTCAATAATTTGTCTTCGGCTATGATTGGCACATGCTTGGAAATTGATCAGAGCGTTTTCTTCCCTTTTTTTTTTTGGTGTGTGGTAAATAATTAATAAATAGAGGATTTTACTACTTATCATTCATCAAAGTTCACATGCTAATAGTGATAAAGAAATAAAGGACAAGATGGGGAAAAAATGAATTATGCTTTCATGTAATGATTCTTCAAAAGAAAAGTAGATATTGGCATGGCAATAATAAAAATATTAACCAATGTGAATAATGAATATGTTGGATGTTCAATTTAATAAGTATATAAATGATTATTTTTATTATTTTTAATTGGATAATTATTTTTTTATTTGATTTATTTATGCACAGTTAATAATGACTGGATATTCAATTCACTAGATATACAGATGATTATCCTAATGTTAAGATTTATGAAATAATTTAGAGTGGAATATTTTTTTTATTTTATTAGATCAATTCTAAAATCTATTATTTATATTTTATATAAAAATTATTGTCTATCAAACAAAACCATTTTTCGTAATATTGAATACATATAGCTTTTAAACTTCAAAGCCATAGTTTCCATAAGATAAAAAGAAAGAAAGAAATATAAAAGTAAAAAAACTTATATATAAGACAATAATATCTATATATATCCATGTTTTAACTTTAATAAAACTAAACCAAACATGACTTTTGGGATTCTTGAAAAGAAGTTTCTATTTTACTAACACAGCTTAGTAATGGAAGATGCTGACCAATTTTTATTTAATTTTCTATCTAAAGCTTTATATAAGCTAATTGTTGGACCAATTTAAATTAATTCTTACTATATATTTTTTATTATACTATTTTGAATATAATAAAATGTTGTAAATATACTTTATATTAAAATTATAGATAAGATTACAATAATATTCATTCCTAACATGACCTTTAATTATTTATTAGATGATGATGAAAACAACTCCAACATTCTATGTTTCTCCAAGAAAGAAAATAGAAACTCTGCCTACCGATGTCGGTATGTCTAAACATAATTACATATATAGGCCTTACTCTGAGCCTTGAGATAGATTCATATAATGTCATGTACCGCATAATAACATGCATAATCAAATTGTGTCACTTAATCATCTACTGTATCTACAATCACGATGAAAGGAAAAATAATTAAGAAACAATATTAGGTGATCAACTTTTTTAATTGATATCAGTTAATCTTTTCTAAAAATATTTTATTTATTTTAAATTCTAAATAAATCCTAAATCATAAACATTTAACTTTAGATTTTAAATTATAAATTTAAACACTAAAAATTGACTAATATTAATTAATAAAAATTAATTCCCTCTATTTTTTTCATAATTAAGTGCTGATGAATTTTAACGAGGGATTGGTTTATTTTGATTATTGAGGTTTGGGCCTCATAAATGGAAGTATGAAACCAAGATAAATTAATTATTTACTATATTATTTGAGATAATCAAAATGCCTTGGCCAACTTGGCAAGAAAGCGTTAGTTTAATCCACATATGAATATTTATTTAAAAAAGAAAAAGGCCGTAACAAATATTATTAAACAATGAAAACATGAAAATGTGTATCTTTGACAATAAGGATATGATTGGTTAATGAATGTGTATATAATTTAATTAGTTTCATAGACACAACACATGTAGATTGAAAGTGAAAGGCTCATCACATAATCAACCATTATTCAACCTTCATGCCTATAGCAAACAAAGAACTACAATGGTTATAACTTTCATATATATTGACAAAGATATAAATATTTATATAATTTTTATTTAAATTTTTAGATAAATAATTTGATAATATGTTAGAATTTTTATGAGTAACAAATTTTGAATTATTTTTTTTACTATAACACAAATAAAGAGACAATAGAATTTGATTTTTGTTTACTAAAATATAAAAAGGGAAAAAATTTATATACAACTATTGATTAAGGAGATAGAATTGAATATAGAAATTTAAAAAATACTTAATTAATCAATAATAAAAATTATTAAAATTTTAAGATCTTGTTATCTTATATTCTAAGAATACATATTAAAAATATTATAAATTTTTTTATAAAAAATTAATAAAAATACTTTTTTAACACATTAAATACATCAAAAATTTTATTATTATATTCTTAAAATGTATAGTTACAAACAAGCTAGCTAAATCCAAACTTTTTTTTATAAAGAAAATCAAGTGTCATAAAATGGTCCTCTGACCTTGTATCTTAATGACATGATACAAGTTTGAAAACTTAAAAAATATGCAGATTTTACAGTTTGAATGAAAGGATTTAAATAATGAATACTTATTAATTATTATAAGGCTTGTAATGTTGTTGTAGTTAATGGCGCCACTGAACATGGTTTTGTCCAAGTTAGTTGTCATGTTGTTCCAAGTCATTAGCAATTAAGAACCCTAAGATTCCA
Source organism: Arachis stenosperma (assembly GCF_014773155.1). Classification (NCBI taxonomy): domain Eukaryota; kingdom Viridiplantae; phylum Streptophyta; class Magnoliopsida; order Fabales; family Fabaceae; genus Arachis; species Arachis stenosperma. Next base: position 37,220,225 of record NC_080384.1, read on the forward strand.
AACACAATACTTTTATTAAATAAATTTCCTCACATCCATGTTCTATGGATTTGAGTACCTCTCTCTCTCTCTCTCTCTCTCTCTTCTGACACCACTCTATACAAATTGCCAAAACCTCTTCTGTGTGCTGATGCAGCAGCTGGCACAGGAAAGTGCCTTTCACAATAGAGAAAGAGAAAATTAAACACCTCATCTATCTCATCATGCACATTTTGTACTTGATGAATTGCCACAACCACCTTTTTGAGTTTTTCTTCTTTCTTCTGAAAATAACACTGCTTTTTCCTCTTATTAGCACTTTGATCTCACTCAGAACATGAAGAAAAGGGTTGTTACTTGCTAAAAGGCTTAAAGCAGAAAAGTAACAGGTGGTGTTAATGTAATGATGGAATGAAATCTTTTCTCTCTGTAGTAGGATAAAAGGGTGTAGAAAGGTGCTTTGTGGAGCCTTTGGGAATGAGCATTCCAAAAGGGTATTAAAAGTTGAAGACTTTAGAAAAAGTTTTGAACTTGTGGGTGAGAAAACAAAGGTTCCAAGTTCTAAAAGGTAGAAGAAGATTTGAAGCAGCAGCATAGAATAGAAATAGCAAATAGGGATTTAATAATGCCAACAGTGTGGTTCTCACTGAAGAGGTCACTACACTGCAAATCAGATGCATCAGAAGTTCATGATCCTAAATCAAGGAAGCAGCAATTGAGCACAATCTTAACCACAAAGAGGGCATCAGGTAGGTCAGGATGCTCAAGGTCCATTGCAAATCTCAAAGATGTCATCCATGGAAGCAAGAGGCACATTGAGAAGCCACCAACTTGCAGCCCAAGATCCATAGGTAGCAGTGAGTTCCTCAACCCAATAACACATGAAGTCATCTTGAGCAATTCAAGGTGTGAACTCAAAATCACTGGCTATGGTGGAGGCTTCCATGAAGGGCTTGGAACTGTTGGTAACAATGGTAATAACAACAATGGTGGTGCTCTTGGTAGTGAAAATTCAACCTTTGTTGGAACTTTAAGGCCTGGTACCCCTGGACCTGGAGGGCACCCTACAATGCACTACTTTAACCCTTCTTTTAGGCCTTCAACCACCCCACCAAGGAAATCTCCTTTCCTTTTAGGAGATAGTAATAAAGAAGGGTCTGGCTTCCATGGTGGTGGTGGTGGTGGTGGTGGTGCTGGATTTCATCATTCAAGCAATAGATTGTCTCTTGAGACAGATTCCAATGGGGCTTGCACTGTTACTTGTCACAAATGTGGAGAGCAATTCACCAAATGGGATGCTGCTGAAGCTCATCATCTCTCCAAGCATGCTGGTAGGGTAACCATTTATTTTTCCCTTGATAGATATCTTTTGTAAATTTTCAATCTTATCCTGTATTCATTGTTTCAATCTTCAAATGGATAATGTCGACAAAATTATAGCCTCATACTAGGTGTTTTGGCCACATCAATACAAGATATGCTAATAAGCTAATGTCCCTAGTGAGGAACAGTTTTAAGTAGCTTAACTTCTTCAGATTTGTCCAGACACATTTATTTTTCAATATACCATTTTATTGAAATTGACAGATATTTTGAATAGGAAATGGAGAGAGTAACTTTTGTTTGAAAACTCTCGGGATTCTCCACTTAGTTCTATTGCAACTTCCCCATTTTCCCTGATTTGTTAGACATGAAAGTAATCACAGAATTCAATGAGTTCTTAGTATCTTGAAGTATGTTGCTACTTCTGCATTGCTTTAACATCCTTTGAAGTTTCATCTATGTGACCAAAATTTTGTGGTTTAATTTTGACAGTAACTGAACTTGTGGAAGGTGATTCTTCAAGAAAAATAGTGGAGATAATATGCAGGACAAGCTGGTTGAAATCAGAGAACCAATGTGGTAGAATTGAGAGAGTGTTGAAAGTGCACAACATGCAGAAGACATTGGCAAGGTTTGAAGAATACAGAGAGATGGTGAAGATCAAAGCAAGCAAGCTCCAAAAGAAGCATCCAAGGTGCCTTGCTGATGGGAATGAACTCTTAAGGTTCTATGGAACCACAGTTGCATGTTCCTTAGGCCTCAATGGCTCTTCAAGCCTTTGTTTATCTGAGAGATGCTGTGTTTGTAGGATCATAAGAAATGGTTTTTCAGCCAAGAAGGAACTCAAGGGTGGAATTGGTGTTTTCACCACCTCAACAAGTGGAAGAGCCTTTGAATCCATTGAGGTAATTGATCAAGACCCTTCACTGAGAAAAGTGTTGATAGTGTGTAGAGTTATTGCTGGTAGGGTCCATAGGCCTCTAGAGAACATTCAAGAGATTGCAGGCCAAACAGGATTTGATTCTCTGGCTGGGAAAGTTGGTCTTTATTCAAATATTGAGGAGCTTTATTTGCTCAATCCTAGAGCTCTTCTTCCTTGCTTTGTGGTGATTTGCAAACCCTGAAGCAGGAGAATCAAAGTTCTTAGCAAAAAAGAATGGCAATATTAAATTGTTGAGTGATTTTGTGGATCTATGGAATGGAGGGTCCTTTTATTCATCTTTTGAATCCACTTCCAAGTCAACTTGCTTTTTCTTTTTTTGTTAATTGTATGAACTTTCTATCCACACATTTGTAGTTTTTAGCTAACACTGAAAATTTTCTTCTGCACAATGAAGTGCAAAGAGGTAAATATTGTAATTGGTAATGAAGTCAAACTAAATGATCATTGCAATTGCTTGGATATAGTTGCTTATTTAGATATTTTGTTAAGATATATTCAGTTTTCCAATGTACTATTTTGTTCAAATAAATAGTTATTTTAAAACAGAGTAAATATGATATTTGGTCTCTTATGTAAGATGAAGAAGCAACTAGTGTGATTAAATATTACCAATACCATGATGATAGAAGAATCTTAGTTGTGTGTGCATAAAATTAAATGATACAAGTACAAGTTAGGAGGCTAGGACCAGGTATGAAAATTTATCTTATTTGTATAGTTTAATGCAGATCCATTATTTGATTCCATTTTAAATGACCATTTAATAACTTCAACTGAATGACCTCCATTTATGATGAGCGGTGGGTAATACTATAATTAGTTACATCTTAATCACTATATCTACCATATAATGTGAAATCAGGCCATGTCTTTGACCTAAGATTAATAGACATATTGTAAAAATAATTCCCACCATTATTTATTATTTTTGTTATTATTTTGTTTTTCTACTATATTTTCAGCTTAACATTACAAAGACTAATTCATCGAAAATCTAATAAACTTTATTTAAGTATTTGTTATCGGCCAATAAACTACTGCAGATATAAGACAAAATTCAAACACTTGATGCTTACTCAAACCGATGAGTGAGTCGACTAACCGACCAATACAACTTTGATTATTCATTTTATTTTATTTGATGAACAAGGAAGAAAAGAAACAAATAAGTAATAAATAGAGGCATGTGATGTGGTCCTAGTTGAGTAAGTATGGATCAAGTTCAAACATAGGTTATTCCAAAGATGAGGACAAACATAAGGAAGGATACTAAGAGAGTTAGAGGTATATGTTCACAGTTGAGGCATATATTCCTTGTCTCTTCTCTTATTGTCACTGTGCTGCCAATGCTTTGATAATATTTAATTGGCCGCCTTTCTTTCTCATTGGATCTTATGGATCATCCTTTGATAAGATCACCAACGGCTTAAGATAAGATCTAAGATGAACAGGGTTAACACACAAGATAAAATTTGAAACAAAGAACAACAAAATTGTCTCTGGATATTTTTGTTAGTGTTTATTAAGCTTAAAAGTATGTATAAATTTTGATAAGTTTGACCCTGTAGAACTTATTTAAATCTTTTCCACATAAAAGAGAGAGAAAAAAAAAAAAAGTCAGCATTCATCTCCTTGCATATGTTATGAAAAAAAGAAATTAAAACAAAGGGGAAAAAAAAGACAATTTACCAATTTAAAATGTTTGAGTCTCAATTTTACTAAAATATAATTTTTGGTTTTTGGATACGAAAATCTAATTTTTCACAACTCTATGTAATTTGTGGAAGGGGTTTGACGAATTCTGGATGAACGTAAATCGTGGTAGGGGTTCCACGGTTTTTGCAATATCTAAATGCTTCAATGCATGGAGGGAATGTCCAGAAAATACGATGAAAGTACTTCGTAGACTCATCAACTTGATCACCAACACGGACTGGAGAAGTCTTCAACATTGCCACGGTTTCGTCCATCGTGGCCTGTACCCCTAGAATCCAACGTGGTAACTCGGCATAGGACTCCTCCCAATTCCCATATATCTGTGCAACTGCCTTTTGTTTTGCCATTCACACATTCATATAACTAGGCCTGAAACCATATGTTGCCTCCGTAGCTTCTTGCAGCACCTTTGTCGTAACCGCTGCATCCGCCCTCGCCAAAGGAAATATCCTGGCATAAATGACATGGTGATCAAGTTGTCGATGGTCACTAGAAATCGACGTCACCAAGTAAGTGTGAGGTCCGTTGTACCTTCTAACCTCCCAAGTACCCTTGCACTGTCGATGTGTGATGTGAATCAACCACGTGCATCAATTCCCAAACTCCTTGCATCTCCCATGAAATTTCAGATGATTTGACTCAATCACCCAATACTGAACCCTATGACAGATGCTATAATCCTTAACACTCAATACATCTTCCTCCTTAGTCTGAAAAGATTGGCCAATCTGAAAGTCTACAGAAGAATTTTTCTTGTGTAACCCCTGCCTCCCGGAGGTGGGATCTATGTCCAGGTGTTAGCCGATTGCTTCCACGTTCAACGTAGAGAAATGTGGCGGTTGTTGGGCTGAACTAGAACTGAATGGCCCACGATGTGCGGGTGACGTACTCGAAGTATCCTCCTCACTGTCTCCCAATATGTTATCTGTCTCATCATCTAGATCATCATCTCACATCGCATTCTCAATATGATCCGGCTCACCCTCACCAAACAGTCCAGGAATCAATCCAGGTGACCTAGCTGCCGCTGGTGGAGGGGGTGGAGGTCCAGCCAAGAGATAACCAGTTGCAACGACAGGCATCGAGATCGACGCACCACCCACCGTCATCGACTGAGGATTCGGCGCCGATGCACCATAACTATCAAAACTATCTTCCAACTTGACAAAAAGTTCGTGTATTCTCACATTCGAAAAACTGCGCAGACAATGAAACAAAACCAACATGTCTTCGTCCGCCCCTATCACAAATGTTTCATACTGCACCCCAGATGAAACAACCGCAATCGGAATCTTGTAAAACAACTTTTTCACCCACTTGGACACACACAACCCTGCCTTCTACAAAATGCTCGTCTTTAGTTCTGACAGAGTCATCGTGGATCGCACAAAAACACTGACCGGTTCTTTGTCAGTGAATTTAACTCCATGCCTCTTACTTTTTTTAATTTATCCAGAACAGCAGACTAAGACCAAAAAACTCTCCTCACTCATTTTTGAACAAGTGAAAATGACTCTTTACATCACAATACTTCTCCTGGGTGGGTATTTATAGGCGAAATAGGTCCAGACATAAACCGCTGGACCCCTTCCACGGTTTATGCTCATTTTACATTCAAGCAAAAACTGTAAAATCCCTACCACAGTTTCCATGCATTTCCATTTCAACGTATCAATGTTTCAAAAGTTGTATTCTATAATTTTGAAGCTCAAATAATTTATTTTGATAAATTACCCGAAAAAAATGTTATGTTTATTTTAGATGATTCATCTTTAAATATTTTTTATTAATTAAAAACGTTGTATTCTTTGTTAATTAAACAAATTTTAATTCTCCATTTATTATATTTTACATTAATAGTTAAAGGATTAGAGTTAGATTTTAAAATTTAGAATTTAAGCTATTTTATTTTTGTCTTTAATAATAAGTTAATTTTATAAAGCAGTACAATCTTTACTTTTTTGAAGACGCATAAAATAAAACGAATAGTGAGTTTAATTTTCTAAGTTGTATTCGGTAAGTTTTTAAGATAGAGATATAGCCAGAAGAGAAAAAATTTATATAAAAGACAAAATATCACTTATATTTTATAAAAAAAATATTATTTTAATTGTAAAGAAACAAAACGTTTCTGATATTTTGTAATAAGATATAACACATAGTTTAAGTCATTTTTAAAGAATTCGCCACTTATAATTTAATATATATATATATATTTCCATTTTTTACTTGTTTATGTATTTGTTTTACTTTTAAAAATGTTTGAATTAAACAAAGGCTAAGTTTAGAGATAGATGCATTATAGAAGTATGGATATGAATATGGCAAAGTTTATGGGGCACTTTAGGTGGTATTAAGAGCCCTAATGGCAAGAAAGTTTAGTGTGGTTTGGTACATGGTAATGACATTTCATTACTGTTAACATGTGGCACATGCAGCCTCATAAATGTGTGCACCATTCCCTTGTTTGGGAACTGGTATCATTCAATGAGTGAATCTCCATTGGATATTTCAAATTTTGGAGCCAAGTATTTGGAACTACAAAGATGGTGGTGCAGTTGGCATGAAACTCATAAATATAGAGAGAGACCCTTTTACATCAATGTTCTGTTCTGAGTTATTTTTCATTTATTAAGCATTTTTGGATCTTCCTTCTATTAAATGGTTTGATGCAGACTTAGCCAGATGCTGATAGCAATGCAGTACTTAAGGCAAGGGAATAGGATGTAGAGAAATGGGGGTAATACTGTCAAAGACTTCTCTCCAATGGTTAAACCTCTGCAAGAAATGGATTACTCCTTTTATACTTCGTCTTTTCTATGGTGTTTATATTTGACTTTGTAAATTTACATATATAGAGGTGGATTCTATATACTTTGCTAAACTTTATCTTAAAATAAATTTTTTAACCACATTGGTAGAATTGAATTCAATGATTAAACCGGTTAAATTATTAATTTATTAGTTTATTAATTTAATCATTGGATTATTGGTTGAAGTGATATAATTAATTTTATATAAAAATAATAAAATAATCAAAATTTAAAATATATATTCACTAATATTTTAATAATAATCAAGTCTCAACAAATTATAATCAACAAGTTATAATTCGATTATTATTAAATAATTATATAAAATTTTAGTTTTTTTATAATAAAGATTTTTTAATTTATTTTTATATTAAAATAATTATTTTTAATTTAATAACTAACTAATTAGTTTATATTTATTATATTTTTATATACTAAGACAAATTACTTAATTAAACTGTCTGAAGATCAAAATTACCAAAATACAACTTTTGAATATTGCATATACAAATGCAACATTTACATAACTATAGAAATTGCGAGAGGCTATAGTGGTTTAGGGATTGAACATAAACTGCTACAATGTGTAGCGGTTTATATGGAAATTGGTGTTAGCCAAAAATCGCTACAGGATGTAGCGGTTTTTGAAGAAATCTGAATGTGAAGAAATCGCGAGAGGCTCTAGCGGTTTTTTGATAAATGCGTCGTTGCACAAACTCTAGGTGGGTGTCGCAGTTTACATGTGGTAACCTATAAAACCACTTTAGGCAGTAGCAGATTCTTCATTTGAAATGCAAACTAAAAATTAGAGAGATAATTTTGTTTAGAGAGAGAGAGAGAGTTGTGGATTGAGAGAAGGAGGAGGAGGCTTGGAGAGGATTTGGCCATTTGAAATTTTTAGAGGGGCCATTTTCAAGTGGGATCATGGCGAACGAAGGCAACTTGTACCGACTTAACGGTGTTGCTCACGTTGCCGGCGGTATTAGTGAAGAGGTAAGTTTGTTTTCTTTTAAATATTAAAGTTTATAACATAAAATGTAGTATTTAGGTATAGGAATTAGAATACAGAATTTAAGGTTTGTAATTTAGTATTTGAAATTTAAGATTTAAAATCTAAAATTAAGGATTTAAAATTTTAAATGTAGAAGGTTTGTAGTTTACTATTTGAGATTTAAGATTCAAATTTTAAATATAGAATTTAAAGTTTGTATGTTAGTATTTGAAAATTAAGATTTAAAATTTAAAATTTAAAATTTAGAAGGTTTGTAGTTTAGTATTTGAAATTTAAGATTTAAATTTTAATAAAATTTAAAATTTAGAATTTATAAATTTAAAAGTATGAGATTTTTTACTTGTTCTAAAGTACATTAATATTCGTTTTATATTTTTATGTAAAAAGTCCTATGTATTTCTCTATTTTAATAAAATTAGACTTATAAATATTAAATAATGCTAAGAGAACTATTTTTAAAATTTTAGTTAAAACATGGGATAGATAAGACATTTCATTCTGTTTGTCCAATCACACATCGCCGAATTTTCAGTCATCATAATATTAAATCAATAGTCAAACTCTACCTCAATCTTTGCATAAATAGCATTCACAAGTAGCAGTCTCGCATCCTGATCCTTGAAACTGAGGGAAAAATTAGCTGCAACGTGACGAATGCAAAATTCTCGATATATATGAGGAGGTAGCCAATCACTATCAGGTGCCTCCAGCGTAGCCTTGATGCTATTGTGTCTGTCAGAGATCACCAGAATATCCTCTTGCAGAGTCACATGTTGTACTCGTAGGTTGGTCAGGAAAAAAAGACTAGAACTCTACATTTTTTCCTTCTACAAGTGTAAAAGCAATGGACAAAATATTCGAGTTTCCATCTTGCGCGATAGTTAGAAGTAAAGTACCACCATACTTGCCATACAAATGAGTACCATCGATATTGACCAGTGGCTTGCAATGTTAAAATGCTTCAACACAATGAGGAAATGTTTAGAAAAGGCGATGAAAGTACATGGTAGATTAATCAACCTAATCACAAACTCTAACTGGAAAAGTCTTCAATAGTGCAACAGTTCCCTCTATGGTGGACTGCACACCCAAGATCCAATGGGGTAACTCGGCATAGGACTCTTTCCAATCCCTGTAGATATGTGCTACTGTCTTTTGTTTCGCCATCAAGACCTTACTGTAACTAGGTCTGAATCCATAGGTTGCTTCAGTAGCTTCTTGCAACACCTTTATCGTAACCACTGCATTGGCCCTAACTAAGGGAAAGATCCTTGCACAAATGACATGATAATCAAACTGTCGGTGATCGCTTGAAATCGAGGTAGCTAAGAAAGTGTGAGGTCCTTTCTACCTTCTAACCTCCTAGGTACTCTTTCGTTGTTGAAGTGTGATGCGAATCAACCACGTGCAACTTTTACCTAACTCTTTGCATCTTCTATGGTGCTTAGATGATCTGACTCTATCATCCTATACTAAACTCCACGATAGATGCTATAATCTTTTATACTCAACACAGCTTTCTCCTTACTTTGGAAAGATTGACCAATCTAAAATTTTGTAGCAGCATTTCTCTCATGCAATCCTTGACCTCCTAAAAGTAGGATTTATGTTTAGTTGTTGGCCGATGGCTTCCAAATTCAGGGTTGAGAAATGTGGAGGATATTGCTGTGTGTCGGAACTTGACGACTTCTGATGTGTTGGTGGGTTAGTCCGGGTATCCTCATCACTGTCTCCAACAATGTCAGCAGGCTCTTTGTCCGAATCATCATCTCGCATCGCATTTTCAACTCGATCAGGTTCACCCTCACCTGCAATATCCAGAGTCAGATGAGGTGACCTAGCTATCCTAACTGTAACAGATGGAGGATCAACCAACAGACAAGCAGGCGCAATGATAGGTATCGAGGTAAAAGCACCCCCCACCGTAGTCGACTGAGGATTTAGCCTTGATACCACAGAACTGTCGACACCATCTTTTAACTTGGCATACAGTTCATGTATTCTCACTTCTAGAAAACTTCGCCAACAATGAAACAAAATCTGCATATCTTCGTCGGATCCTATCACAAATGTTTCATACTTCACACTAGTTAACACAACTGCAATAGGAATCTTGTAGAACAGCTTCTTCATCCACTTTGTCCCACACACCCCACCTTTTATAATATACTGATTTTTAGCTTTGACAACGTATTTGATGACCGGATAAAAATACTCACTGGTTCTCTATTAGTAAATTTAATACCATACTTTTTACTTTTTTGAATTTTTTCATAGTAATGTATTAGAGCTAAAAAAACTCTCCTTACTCTCCGTATGTGAAAATGCCATTATACTACTTCACCATTGTCTTATATTGGGTATTTATAGACATTTCCTATATTGTCACACGGTTTCCAAAATAATACAATCAGAAGAAACCGCTAGAATCTCTCGTGGTTTCTTCACGTTTAGATACCTTTAGAAACCGTTACACCCTATAGTAATTTTTGGCCAACACAAATTTCCACGTAAATCGCTACATGCGGTAGCAATTTACATTCAATTCCTAAACCACTATAGCCTCCCGCAATTTTTATAGTTATGTAAATATTGCATTTACGTCTTCATTATTTAAAAGTTGTATTCTGGTAATTATGGTTTTCAAATAATTTAAATGAGTAATTTACTCTATTTGTATTTATTGAAAAGATAATATTAATAAATGTCATATAATTATAAAAAAAATAATTATATTATAATTAATAAAAAATATTTGATATTTTTTATTTATATATGTTTAATAATATTTATATTTATATTTATAATTATGAATAATAAAAATATAATTAATTTAAATATAAGTAAATATAAAATTAAAATAATATCTAACAAAATTATTATATATTTTTATTATATAATTAATAATTAACATTTATAATAATAAAAAATAACATAATTTAATAATAAAAGGAGCATATAGTAATAAAAAGAACTTGTGTCTAAATCACATTTTTATTAATTTTAGAATTTTTATTCGAATGGTTCAGTTGTACCGATTAAAAACTCAGTTCACCAATTTTTAATTGAACTGGTCCATCTGATTGATTTGATAACTATATTTTTAGTACAATAATAAATTCTTTCTTTTGTAATATTATAACGTCGTTTGAATTATATAGCATATTTTTATTTTTATTTTATGGTTTGTATGATATTTTAAATGCATCTGTAATATTGTTCACACGTTTAGCCTAATTTATACAAAAATATGAGTAAAATAATATTACAAAAACCTCTAATTAATTTAATGGAATTGTTAAAGATGGAATGGGGAAAAAAACCTATATTGAAGTTGATCTAACCAAAACATGTATTGAGTTACTTTTTTATTGAAGTCCCTTCAGCAATATGGTTTAGTGAGAAAAATTTTAAAACAAAAATGCTAGTGGTAATCCTATTTACTAAGGTTTAGATATTGTTGTTACTCCGATTTATAGGATTTCAATTATATAGACATGTTTTTTAATGATGGTAGACTTCACATTTAGTTATAATGCTTTTTAAACCAAAGTACCACTATGAAAGGTAATGTGTCAACTACAGCAATAATAATAATAATAATGAAGTCTTGTCCTATTAAATTATATCGGCTACTTAGATCAAATAATGTCATTAAATTTTATCATATATCATGTCTATAAAAAAATCATTTACATATAGATCTCATTTGACTATCTCATAAATAATCTTTTTAAATTTTTCTCTACCTTTTATTCATTATCCATTTTCTATCTCATCCACCCTCTTAATTGAATACTTTGTCGGTCTTCTTCTCACATGTCTAAACCATTTGAGAGACGATTCTACCATCTTTTCCACAATAGGTGCTACTCCAACTCTTTCTCTCTTATATCATCGTTCCATATTCTATCCAATTGCGTATGACCACTCATTCATATCAACATCTTCATTTCTGTCACACTTAACTTATGTTTGTGCTCTCTTTTGGCCGTCCAACACTCTGTACCATAAAACATAGCCAGTCTGATAGTAGTGCGATAGAATTTACCTTTAAATTTTAAAGGTACTTTTTTGCCATATATAAAATCAGACGCACTCTGCCATTTTGACCAACCTGCTTGAATCCTATGATTTATATCATGTTCAATCTTTCCATTATCTTGTATGATGCACCCAATATACTTAAAACTTTTAACTTTTCGTAGGATATTTTCTCCAATCTTCACCTATGTATTAGGGTTTTTCATTTGGTGGCGAAACTTACGTTCTATATATTCCGTCTTGTTACGACTTATGGCTAGACCATACACTTCTAGAGCTTCTCTCCATAAATCCAACTTCTTATTTAGGTCTTCCTTTACTCTCCCATAAGAACGATATCATCGGCAAAAAGCATGTACCATGGCATAAGCTCTTAGATATGCTTTGTGAATACTTCCAAGATTAATGTGAAAAAATATGGACTTAAAGATGATCCCTGGCGTAATCCTATACCAATAGAAAATTTCTCAGTCACACCATCTTGAGTCTTCACACTAGTTGTAGCCCCATCATACATGTCTTTAATTGCACGAATATATGTGATCCTTACTTTCTTTCTTTCCAAAACATTCCATAAGACCTCCCTTGACACCCTATCATACGCTTTTTTCAAATCAATAAATATCATATATATAGATCTCTTTTATTACTACGATACCTATTCATCATTCTTCTTAATAGGTATGTAGTTTCAGTAGTGGATTTGCCTGACATAAAACCAAATTAGTTTTACCCTCTATTCTATCACTATTTCCCATAACTTCATGGTATGGCTCATGATTTTTATCCCTCTATAATTTTTGCAACTCTGTATATTTCCTTTATTCTTGTAAAGGTACCAATATGCTCTTTTTTCACTCATCTGACATCTTCTTTGACCTTAAAATCTCATTAAAAAGCTTAGTTAACTAACTGATGTCTTTCTCTCCAAGACCCTTCCAAACTTCAATTGAGATATTATCGGGTCCTACTGTCCTGCCATTTTTCATCCACTTTATAACCTCTTTTATCTCAAAGTCTCGAATCCTTTGATAGTAGTCAAAATTTTGATCTTCTTCCCTCGTGCGTAACCGACCAAGATTCGCAAGAGTCTTCTATCCTTCATTATATAACTCGTAGAAGTAGCTCTTCCACCTCTCATTGATTTTCTCATCTTAGCCAAAACATCTCCGTCTTTATCTTTTATGCACTTAACCTGATTCAAGTCACTCGTTCTTCTTTAACGGCTCTTTGTGATTCTATATATACCTTTTTCTCCTTACTTCGTGTCTAAATACTGGTAGAGACCCTCATAAGCTCTTGTTTTTACTTCACTTATAGCCACTTTTGTCTTTTTCTTAGCCGCCTTATATTTTTTTCAATTATCTGCACTGCGACACAAAGACCACTCTTTAAAGCTCTCGTTTTTTGTATTTATTTTTTCTTGTACACTCACATTCCACCACCAAGACTCCTCATCTCTTGGTCTTATCCCTCTAAATTCACCAAAATTTTCTTTTACTATTTTTCTAATAACTTCTACCATCTCCCTCCATATCTCCTCCGCGCTTCCATTCCCTTCCCACTTTGCCTCTTTTCCTATCCATCTTAGTAAGCTTCTTTGTTCTTCACCTTTCATCCGCCACCACCTCGTCCTTGGGTTCTTCATATAATGTCTTTTGCTCAACGTGAAAATCCATGACGAGCATCCTATGATGTATTGTTAAACTCTCTCCCGGAATAATTTTACAATTAATGCAAAATTTTCGGTCAACTCTCTTCAATAAAAAGAAGTCGATTTGAGAACTTGTCATGTCACTCCTATAGGTTATAAGATGTTCGTCTCTCTTTCTAAAATATATATTTGCGATGAGAATGTCAAAGGTTGAGAAAAAGTCCAGAATAATTTTATCATCGGTATTGACCATCCCAAAACCATGACATCTGTGAATACTTTCATACTTAGTCACTTTTTTTTAACATTGCTATTTAAATATTCTTCTAAGAAAATCTTATCTCTCGAAGGTATGTCTTGGACCAAACTCTCTAGATCATCCCAAAACATTATCTTGTATGTATTGCTCATCCGAACCCACTTGCGGTGCATAGGCGCTAATTACATGAAAAGTATCTCCTTCTACCACAAATTTAATAGAGAAGATCTGATCACCCACCATCTTGACATCCATTACATCCTTTTTCCACTGCTTATCAACGATAATACATACCTAATTCCTATTTTTCATATTTTTTGTATACCAAAATTTGAATCCGAAGATATTCAACTCCTTAATCTTTAGACCAGCCCATTTTATTTCTTATAGGCACATGATGTTTCAACAATCAAATTGAATATTTAACGAGTTACATTTCCAATTCAAGTCAAATGATTTTGTTGGTCAAATGATCAAATTAAATGAGTAATTGAACTTTGCGTCCAATTTTATAACTTTTGCTGTATAGTCTGAATTAAGTTCTTAATTTTTCATTCTCATTACTCACATTGATTTCCATCAACAAAATCAGCTTGTTGAACAATTATTATGACTCAACAACACTTTGTTATGTGTATCTTTCAAAGTGACTTTTAAGCTTAATTACATTAAATTGTTTCATCAAATTGTCTTCAAAGTTTAATTAATCTCAGGTAACATAGTCTTTGGTTCACATTGTAGACTCAAATTAATTTATCAGAATCAAGATGCAAGAGGTTCTTCACCTTTACATTTATTCTTACTATACAAACTCAACATGGACCAACCAGCATTTAAAAGTTTGTTGAATCAGATAAGATGCAATTATAGATTCCTCTCTGTTCTTGAACTCATCAATGCCCTCCGGTCGATGCAATTGCGCCGTGGATAACGCGCTGAAAATTTCCGGGACCATATGGCCACCATAATTGACATTAATTATTCAAACTTAGAGGGTTTTAAGTACACAGTAAGTTATAATTTGTGGACAAAACTCCAGGATTTCCTTACAATAAAATCATGTACAATAGTATTAAGAGACTGTATTAGCTAATAGGAGGTAAATAACCATAATCTAAACAACACATGATTGTTTGATTGATTATATCTTCAAGGCCATGCTTGTAGCTAAATCCAAGATCATTTAACTTGTTTGAGGAAATCTCACAAGGAACTTTGTCATAATTATTCTCAGCAACCCTGCATATATAAGAACAACACATAAGCACCTAATAAAAGCAAAGAAAGATTACTATGGAAAATGAGTGTAACATTTACCTTTTGATGTTTGGGTGAGAATAGTGTTGGTGAAGAAGATTAGCCAACTTTGACAATGGACAACTTAGGCTGCTGCATATGTATCTACCTTGTGCTTTTTCATTCTCCATTAGAAATATGTGTGCATTGCATATGTCTTCAATGTGAACCAAACCTATTGACCCCATTCTTGAATTCACAGCATTTAATATCTTGTAAAATTGAGGTTCACCTATATATATATATATATGGTCAAACATTGTCACATGATAAATAACCTAAGTAAATTCCTACCCTATTGTACAATTTCATTTATATGTTTCATGTTATGATGCACACAACTTAGCATATGTATTCAATGTTTTCTGGGAGAAGTAGTTGGTGTGAAACAGAAATATCATAACCATGGCTTTCTTTCACTTATAGACAGACAAAAGGGGTCAATAGAATGCTGAGTAACATGGAAATAGGTGGTTGAATTTTCTGGTGAATTAGTTGCTTGAAATGCATGTAAAATAGATGGGAAAGTAAACCTGTAATTGGTGAGAGAAGAACTTTAAGACTGGAAGGTACATTGGCCGTGAAAAATGGGCCTGCAACAGTGGTTGTTATAACTGACACAAGATCAATTTCGTTCTCTTTTGCAAATTTAAATGCTGCTTCTTCACTTTGAAGCTTTGAAAGTGCATAAACCTGACACTTGCACCAAAACACACAACCACTTTAGTCAATTTCGTTACAATGTAACAAAAGTTAACCCAACCATTACTACCTCTTAATTTAAAACAACTCTCAAATTTGAAACAAAAAAATACTCTATAAATACAAAAATCAACCAATATATCTTTGTATATATTTATATACATTGATTTACATATTTTTCTAATTATATATTGATAATTAAACTAAAGTGAAAATTTAGGTACAGTCAACTTCAAGTTAAGTTATAACTGAGAGCTGTTCGCAACCAAAAAATCAAACATTATTAACTGAGACATTATATATTGATAATTAAACTAAGCTGAAAATTTAGATGCAGTCAACTTCACGTGAAGTTGTAACTGAGAGCGGTTCGATAAAAATTTAGTCAAATCAATCAAATCATTTAACTGTTCTCAACTATCAACTTTCTATAAAATTGACTACACATGAGTTTTCATCTTAAACTAAACTTATCAATAACCTATAACTAAGTAACTCCGTGGATAAAGAAAAGATGTTACAATTATTGGCAACACATATTTGAAGTGTCATAATTATAAGCAAGTATGCAGGGTTAATGTTCAAATTCGTCATTGAAAGATCACGCGATCTTCATTTTCGTCCTCGAATGATTTTTTAATCAAATTAGTTTCTGAAAGATAAATTGTTAGTCAAATTAGTCCTTCCGTCAATTGGATGATGATAGGTCACGTTAACTGTCACGTGGCATAATGACGTGACACGCCACATGGCAAGTTAGTGACACGTGGCACGCCACGTGACAGGTCAGTGACACGTGGCATGCCACGTGTCACTTGACATATAAAAAATTTTCTATTAGTCAAAATAGTCCTTGAAAATCCAGACGTAAGTTATTTTCATCTCTCAAATTTTAAAAATTAGTCAAACTAGTCCTTATATAATTTTTTTATTTTTTCTTAATAAAATTATCTCTCTCTTTTAATTCTTCTCAAAATCTCTCTTATTCTTTTCTATTTTAAAACATTTTTTGTTACATTACTACATTTTGCTGGAATATATATATATACTCAAAATTAAAATGTATGTATTTATTAACCTAAACAAAGTTATATGCTCAAAATAAAAATTTATGTATGTTAACCTAAACAAAGTTATATCACTATTTTTTTTTCTACTACATCTTTTTTTTTCCATTACAGTATTATTTATATATAAGAGATAATGATAGTGATACTTAGAGTCAAAATTCAAGAAGATCCACAAATTTTGCTTCAATTCCAAACTTTACAAAATATTAAAAATTTATTGGTTAATTATTATTATTATAAATGAATTGCTTCTTAAGCGTAATACGTGCAAACATCATAATAAATTTTTGTGTTTCATATGTTTGAGATAGATTATATAATTTTTATTTTAATTTCACAAATCAATGAGATAAAATGAAATAGGAAACATTATACCTATGCATAACACAGGCTACTCCGCACTAGTACATTATATAAATAGATATGCTTCGTATAAAAATAAAATTCCTTTTGTTTTAAATGAAATATTTAAAAAATTATATTAGAATATTAAGATTCAAAAAATGATTCCATAAACCAGTTTTTCAATTATTGAGTTTTACTATATAAATTAAATAATAATAAAAATTATAATTTTAAAAAATTTAAAATTTAAAATAATTATTATATTATTTAGTAAAATTTAAAATATTAAATTTTTAAATATATAATCAACAATAATTTGATAAACTCATTTAAATAAAAAAATTCACATAAAAAATTACAATTTGAAAATGTAAAATTTTAAAATACAAATGACAAAATAACTTTATAAAAAATTAATTATTTTTATTATTTTATATAAAGAGAATTTTGTTTATTAAGGTTTAAAAAATAATATTAAAATTAGTAGTATAAAAAATATTATAAATTTAATATTATAAAAAAATTATATAAGGACTAGTTTGACTAATTTTTAAAATTTGAGAGATGAAAATGACTTACGTCTGTACTTTTAAGGACTATTTTGACTAATAGAAAACTTTTTTATATGTCAAGTGCGTGTCACTGACCTGTCACGTGGCGTGCCACGTATTACTGACCTGTCATGTGGCGTGTCACATCATCATGCCACGTGGCACTTAACGTGACACGTCATCATCCAATTGACGGAATGACTAATTTGACTAACAGTTTATCTTTAAGGGACTAATTTGATTAAAAAAAATCATTTGGGAACGAAAATGAAGATCGCGTGATCTTTCAGGGACGAATTTTAACATTAACCCTAAGGATGTATATTGTTATTCTGGAAGTGAAGTTCAAAAATTAATAGGAAGTTAAATTGAGATTCTTGAGTAGTTAGTGCTTACCCATCCACTTGCTTGAGTGTTCCATACATGATGAGGTTGTAGTTGGCAAGATTCATCAACTGTTTGTTTCCATTTTCCATCATTGTCCTTGGCAGTTATGGTACTTATGGAAGATGTGAACACAACCCTTTTTACTGAATTCTTGTACTTCAAGCATGAATTCAGAAGGTTTAAGGTTCCTTTGATTGCAGGGTCTATTATGTTTTCTTGAACATAGGATTCTGCAGTGCAAGTTCATTCTCATTATTGTCTTATCATCAAGTTTCAAGGTTAAAAGCATTGGTCATGATATTAATTACCAATGTTTTGTTTGTCATCAACGTTGAATTCCATAGAAGCTGCAACATGAAAAACACCATCGCAGCCTTTTAGAGCCTCATCGAAGCTTCCTTCTTCATTCAAATCTGCTTTGAACAATCTCAATCGGTCACCTCCACCCCACACTGACATTAGGTGTAGTGATTTTTCTGTTGCATTAGAACCCGGAAAAATTATTCATTAATTAATTTAATCTTATATGGGACAAAAAATTCAACAAAGACTAAAGTATTAACATTTTTTTTCCTATAGAGAAGTGTAATAACTAATGATTATATTATTTGCAATAGGATAATTGTCACAATTATCATAGGCCTAAACCATATATTTTATAGCTGTTGAAAAAAAATATTAAATAAATAGTAAAAAAATTGTAAAAGTGGATTTATAGGTTCAAAGAATGAAATATGTCTAACACACTGTTTTTTTTTTTTTCTGAGGAGCTATAATTATTCATCACAAAATTTTAGTAATAAGACTTTATTGATTGCTTTATTGTCTTTAAGAACCTACGAATTCATCGCAAAATTTTTGAATTCTTTAAAATTTTATGAGAAAATTCTACTCCCTTTCCATGCGAGATGTTAAAATGATATTTTTTTCCCCTCTATTTATAAAATGTATATTTTCTTCTCTTATAAATTTTAAAAAATTTTCTCTTTAATCTATTTTAAATTTTTTTTGTTAACTAATGTTAATTTTATCTATTTTTTTAAAAAAAATAAAGTTTTTACAAAAATACCTTTTAACAAAAAATTTATTTATTTTTATCACTAAATATTACTTACCAAAATACCATTTAAGAAATTATTTTTATAGATTAAATTATATTTTTATCAAAATATTTTATAAGAAATTTAATAATTAAATTATTTTTTTCTAAAATACCTTTCAATAATTTTTTAATTATTAAATTATGGTTTTACCAAAATTTTTGTTAATAATTTTTTTATATTTTATTATTAATTTTTTGATATTAATGTATATTATTTTAATATTAAATAAAAAATCTTACCATTATTAATATGTATAACAATTAATATATATATTGATATTGAAAAATAATCTTACTAAGATTTTTTTAATATTAAAATAATATATATTGATATAAAAAAATTAATAGTAAAATATAAAAAAATGTTAACAAAAATTTTGGTAAAATCATAATTTAATAATTAAAAAATTATTGAAAAATATTTTAGAAAAAATTAATTTAATTATTAATTTTTTTTAAAAATACAATTTAATCAATAAAAAAATAATTTATTAAAGAGTATTTTGGTAAGCAAAATTTAATAACAAAAAAATAAAATTTTTGTTAAAGGGTATTTTTGTAAAAAATTATTTATTTTTCTTGAAAAATGGATAAAGTTAACATTACTTAACACAAAAAAAATTTAAAATGGATTAAAGAGGAGGTTTTTTAAAAGTTATAAGAGAGAGAAATGTACATTTTATAAATAGAGAAAAAGGGGGTGTCATTTTAGCATCTGGCAGGGGAGGGGAGTAAAATTTTCTCAAACTTTATTTATGGCTTAAATAAGTTCTTGATTTTTATAAAAGACTAAATTTATTTTTTGGTTAATAGTTAAATTAGTCAATAAAAAATAGATTATTTTTAAATTTGTCCTTAAAAAATTTTATCAATTAAATTAATTTTTTAAATATTATAAATTAATTATTTTTGTTTTCTATTGTTCTATTAACATTATCTGTCAATGATTAATAATATAAAATATTAATTGATAATTTACATGAAGTATGTCTAATTAGATGCTGACTAAATATGTATATAAAAATCTATCAATGCTAACCAATATAATAATGTAGCAACAATAAATAATTCTAGGTTTTCATAAGCATATTTATCAGCTTCCAATTAAATATGTTAAATGTCACGTATACTGTCATTTAATATTTTATTTTATTCATTAATCATTGATAAAAAAATATTAATAGAATGATAAAAAACAAAAAAAAATTAATTTATAACTTTTAAAAGACCAATTTAATTAATAAAATTTTTAACAAATTTAAAGAACGAATTATTTTTTAAAAAATAATTTGACTATTAATTTTTTTTATTTTGATCTCTATAATTTATTTTTTGGTCCCATAAAATTTGGAAGGTCTCTATTTTAGTCATTGTGATTAGCTTTCCACGTTAAAAGTTGATATGACAAGTTAATTATTAACGTGATAAAATGTTCGTCATCATCATTACTTAGGGACAAACTAACAAATAGAACCAAAATATAGACTTTTTAATTTTTATTAGAATAAAATCAAAAAATATTTTTAATTGGATAAAAAAATTTAGAATGAAATATTATTTTAATTCTTAATGTTTAAGTTAGATTGTAATTTCATCGTTAACGTTTAAAAAAAACATACTTTTGTCAATATTAAAAAAAAATTTCAAATAAAATAATTTTTTTATTATTATTATTTTTCTTTCTCTCATAGTCTCATTCTTCTCTCGCTTTATTCTCAATTACTACAATCGCCACTACAATTGTTACAATTACGATTATTGTTGTTTACCTACAAGAAAATGATCATGGAAAAAAATTGTACTTTTGAAAGAGAAAATTTAATATAAGATGAAATAAGATGCCTAGAATTAAAATAAGACATACACTTTAAATATTATAGACAAAATTAAAATTTAATTCAAATATTAGAGATTAAAACAATATTTTATCCAAAATTTTATTTAAGTCTATTTTTATTATTAATCTACAAAAAATTATCAAGAAATTTCCTACTGAAATCAACTTATTATATATAACAAATCAAATCAAATAATCTCTATATGACTTCAAGGAAGAACCAGCTTGCCACAAATTAATACATATTAAACATCATCACAAAACTAATTTTTCACTTTCCTAATTACTCTAAGGTCTTCATTCAAGTTACTTTTTTTCCAAGTAAAAAAATTAAAGTTAAGAAATGACTAACCAGGATCTCTGAGAGTGGCATGAACTTTGTAGCCTCTTTGAAGAAGAATCTCTACAAGGTATGAACCAATATACCCAGTGGCTCCAGTAACACAGTATGTTGTTGAAGAAGGATCAACTTTCATCACCATCTTATTAAGTGCTTCCTCCATTATTTCTACTCACTCCAACTATGGATACCAATATTGAAAGTTGATACCCCTTTAACCCTCTCTATGAAAGGACCTATCAGTATTAGCCAAACTTTTTTCATTTTTATATGCAATGCAATGGATTCTTATTCTTTTTGGTAAACTGCAATAATAATATTATATTAGAGTAAACTATTAAAATGGTATCCGAAATTTCATAACATTGATAAAAATAATCTCAAAAAGTGTTAACGATAAATAAATTTTCGAAAGATTTAAAAATGTGACAAAAAGAAATAGATATTAAATATATATTCTAAAACAGACTTCAGAAATTATATTTTAATGCAATTTTTTGTAAATATTATTAAAAAAAGAAATTTTAATTTTCAAATATATCAGGTAATTTTTTAATTTTTTTATTGCGAATGACTTTTTTTTTTTGAAAAATAAAAAATATAGAGATTAAATTTTGTTTTGAATTCTTTTATGCATCTTCTAAATATTTATTCAAATGTTGGCATAAAAATTCAGATTAAATATATAAAATCATTTGTTAAATACGAAATTTTTTTGTCACTTATAAAAAATATAATAAAATTTTAATTTTGATACACCTGCATCTAATCATATAACGTCACATTAGAAAAAATAATATTATTTTTATTGACTACGTGAATGATTATCTAAAAAGACAAATGTGATTGTATGACTGTAAAAAATAGCCTACACTATTAATATATCAAAACTAAACTCATAATATTTATTAATTTTTTTTGTCACATAAAACTGTTTTATCAATAACATCTTTTAAAATTTTTTTGGTTAGCGCCTGAATATTTTAAGTATTAAATTAGCAGCTAATTCTATTATATTAATTAATGCTACATCGATGCAAGCACGTAGCCAAGTGCTATATATTTTTTTACTAATACATAGCCCCACATTCAAATTAAATTAAATTAAATGTTACCATGCCTATAAATTCATTGATTTCAACAATAAATTTGAGGTTTGTTGTATGCTTGGGCTTTTGTGGTAAATTTTGTAGTGACATGAACTCAAAGTGTGCAAAAAAAGAATGTTAATCTTGTTGCCATGCAAGGTGTTTGCCTCAAACTAAGCCACACCAGGTTCAAATCCTAGCAATGGTGGCTAGGTTAGTGTGTGTTTCTAACTTTATTGAAAAATAAAAAAAATTCCTGTTGCCATGCATAGATGCCAAGTGTTTGTGAAATGGCCGCAACACATGTCCATATCCATATTCACGGGATTGCATATGGTTTGCTGAATTCAGCTTCACAAAATGTTAATTCTGGTTATGATTTTATTAGAAAGAAAATTGTTTCATATACATACTTACATGGAAAATGATATTGACATTGTTATTCCTATTTTGATGACATTTTTATATGATTGTTGAATATATTTATGTAAAAATAAATGAAACAAAATAGAATCTACATTAATAATAGTAATAATTAGTAGATGGTATATTGTACAAGTCAACACATGCCAACTTCCAAGTTGGATTTGGAAACGCATGAAAATGAATAATATAACATATAATACTAGGGTCTAGAGATTTGTTGAGCATGCTCAAAGATTTTTCAGTGTTGAATTGAACCATTCATTGTCACAAAGTGAAAGAGTATCACATGGGAATAATCAGAATATTATCCTCAATTAGTCTTCTATACTCATCCTTTTCATGCCACAACTAGAATTTGAGAGAAAATCCAAAATCCATTTCACAATACCCAATGATATGAATAGATGTAAATCCAAAAGAAAATGTTCTCTTCTTGAACGTGATGCACATAATGGATCTGGGTGGGAGACATGAAAGAATTCTTCTCTTAACCAAAGTCAAACCAACAATATAGAGCAAAATTAATTACTCAGGTTTTATGTAAAAATATACATCAAATGATGAAAAGGGAAAAGTGAGAAAGAAAAAAGGTACACCTATTGTTACATCCATGGTGAGGGCTTGAAGAATTCAACCAACAAAACTAGGTGGTTGCAACCTCTTCAGTTTTCTTGTCTTCCTCTTTCAGTTTCTTCCAATTGTCTGCACTATCAATTATCTCTCCAGTTTTTACAAGGTACCTGACTCTTTTACCATTGTCAAGGACTTTATGACCGACGCGGCTCGCAACATTCTGGTCTTTGGAGTACAGCATCACATTTGAGCTGTGGATAGGCCCTTCAATCTGTAATTGGAGGAAAGAAAACAATCTCGCATGTATTAGGAGATGAAGAGATATGCCAAAAATCGCATGCACATTTTGATAGTTAATATGCAAAATCACAATTAAAGCATTAAGCAAAGTACTAGATCGATGCGTCTATTCTTTGGTTGTGTTTGCAAGTTGGAGTTTTCGAAGGGAAATGGAAGAGAAGGATCTGAAGTAAAAAAGGACTTCATTTCCTTTCACTTTTCCCTCCAAAATCAAAATTCACAAACATCCTATTAGGGAACACCATAATGAAGTTTATCAAAAATAAAATTGCATATGCATAATAACCAATAATGAGATGTTCGTAGAGGTTAGAGGATATATCCATCCTTTTCCAAATGAAAACACAAGTGAAGAACATTCAGAAGGATCAAAGAATTTATAATCTTGTGTTTTTCTGGTAGAGAAATGAAAATAACCTTAATAATTTGCCCTGGTTCCCCTTCCTCTCTACTCTTCATGTGCTTCGTTTTCAAATTTATGTCTTTCACTATGACAGTGCTGTTATGCTTGAAGAGCCTGACAATCTCCCCTACTTTTCCCTTTTCATGTCCAGATATGATCTTCACTGTATCTCCGACTTTAACATGCATCTTGTGCAAGATGGGAAGACTGTTTGGTTTACATTTCTTTCGCTCCCATCGCTTAAGCTGCCAAAGGAGAAGCAGTAAAAAAAAACCTAAATTATGCAAGTGAGAAGAGAAGTACTAAGGCTACCTAGACAATCCATGCCGAATCATGACCTTGTCGTTTTTTTTTTTTTCACGTTTTTTCATAATTTGTTAGAGAAGCTTTAAGATTTGTTCTGTTTCATTTTCTTTAGAGCATCAAAAGTTCTATGATTATGGTAATTCAAACACAGAGAAAGTTTAAACATGTCTTCAGTGCTAGTGTTAAGTTGAAAAAATATCCGGCATCAATGAATGAGGAAGTTCCACATCACTAAAGTAGAAAGGGTATTACACTATGTCAAAAGAATAACTCATGAATTTAGTAACATTCTTTTGCATGAACCTCAAGATTTTATGAAAATGAAATATATGTTTTTCTTCTTGCATTGGTTGCACCACGCTATATTTTCGTATGACTTGCTAGGAAATGTTTTTAATCAAATTGGATCACATTCTAAAGAATCTAATAAATGATCAACTGAAGTACATCGTCTGCTTAACTACACTATCCTTAACCTTTAGGTCCATTTTGATTTGAATTTATGAATTTCGCAAAAGAATAATCAAATCAGGCACGCATGGAATATATGGATGAGGCAAGAGTCAAATGCTCACCTTCATTACAATAAGACATGGATTCTCTGCCGACTTACTCTGCATGTCGCAACATAAAACAATATCAAATTAGACAACTAAACCTTTCAGTACAACCATCTATGGTAAACTTAGTTACAATCTTGATGGCATAAAGATGTTTTAAGACTAGCATGGATGCCACAATGAAATTGGAAACAATCTGGAAACTTTCAGGAAGATCAAAGGTTTTTCCAAATGTTAAAATTGTTAAAAAAAAAAAAAAACATTGCATCTCTTGAAGACATGAAGATAATAAAAGGATAAGGGAAATAAACTATAGTTACGGCATGAATAAATGATGATATTATATTAACAATAACTAGATTTTCCATAACCAGCATTACCACAAATCATTTTGCAACATATATGAGCATCCATCAACATATGTTGTAGCCTTCCCAACTTCACACAATTTAAACCACAAACATATATTTTAATAATCAAAATTCAGATTTTTCAAAATGGCATAGTTCTCATTCTTTTTCAAAAACAACAAATTCAAGCCAAATTACAAAACGATTCATCTTAACCCCTAAAACCAGTGAATTTGCATCCTCTAACGGGAAAAAATTGGTAAAGTGATAAAATGAGTGTCTAATCACAGTTGAATTTGTAACTTCTTATCATATGTGAGTCCCACTATCTTAATTCAAGGGTGATTAAATACTTACTTTCTCACTTTACAAACTCCTCACTTTTAGATACTTACTTTCTCACTTTAACAATCTCCTTGATCCAAAACCAATATATGCATATGAAATTCAAGTCATGAATGAACCTTATATATTAAGCCAAGAGAGTTAGCCATATCAAGTTGCAGAGAAACCCGAGTATGAATTCAAAAGCAAAAATTGCACTACCTTACATGAATTTGGAATGCAATAGGAAACAAGGAAATATGGAAATGAACGAATTCACAATGAGTAAAAAGGAAGCACGTGGAGTGTTCAAAATTGAAGCTTTGGATTTAAAATAAAAGGAAATGGGGAAAGAGAAGACGAATTGGGGTACCAGAAGGGGCGAAGGAGGAGAGAGACGCTGTCCGAGGAAGGAGTTGGAGGACAGTGAGAGTGACGTCATGGAGCTCTGAAGAGCAGCCATAGCTGCTGATGCTGCCATTGTTACTGTTACCCTCTTCTTCTTCTTCTTCTGATAACGTTAATGGATAATGCAGTGTGAGAGTGAAATAGAAGAGAAGAAAAGAAGAGGGAATGCATGAAACGACATCGTATCAGTTGCTCTGAATTCTAAATTGGGCCGTGTTGAAGCCCAATTTCTCTCTTTGCTTAACAGGAAAAGAAAAAGTTTTGTTAGGAAAAAAAAGGAAGAAAGATTAACAATCAATATTTTTAGGCAGTTAGTTTTTTTTTCTCTCTTTTGGATTTGTTTCTCCTTCTTTTTTCTACAATAAGTCAATAACAATCCAAAACCCTTAGGTTTTACTGATTCTTTATTTTTTAAGATTATTGGTAAAATAAAAAAAAAGTTTAGTCTCTAAAATAACCGTAATAAAAAATATTATTTTAAAATAATAATAATAAAACAACATAAATAGTAAAATACAAAATACAGTTTGGTAAAAGTTTTTTCACTTTTTGAGATGTTTTAAAAATATATACATTTTACTTTGTATTTAATAAATAAAAAATATATATTTTTGTTCTTAATTTAAAAGGTTGTGTTGCTTTTGAAAACACTTATGAAAATACTTTTAAACGTTAACTTATACTTTTTAAAATTTAAAATCCCAATATAAATTTATATATTAATAAATATTCAATTATTCTTAATTTTTATTACGGAAAAGCTCTGCATACAAGCCATTAGGGCTTGTATGCTTTACAAGTTTATTAAACAATAAAGTTAAAATACGCGCCCCTCCACGTACGTTGATTACATGCGCTATATAATATCCCGCGTATATCTAACTTCCAAATTTAAAATATTTGTTTCCTTCTTCGTTTTCGTTATTTTGAGATTTGCTTGTTCTTCTTCTCGCGCGTCTTCCCTCATTCTTCTCCATCGATCTTTTCCTCTCCTTTTCTCACTGGTATGTTCTTCGTTTACGTTATCTTTTTCTCTCTCTGCAACTCGAGCTTCGTTTTATCTTTTGATTTGTTGTTTTCTGAAATCAAAGTTTGAACTCGTTTTGAAGATAATGGATCCTTCAAGCTCAGATTGTGTGCTGAATCCAGGCGAAGTGGATTA
Organism: Arachis stenosperma; assembly: GCF_014773155.1. Taxonomy (NCBI): domain Eukaryota; kingdom Viridiplantae; phylum Streptophyta; class Magnoliopsida; order Fabales; family Fabaceae; genus Arachis; species Arachis stenosperma. Next base: position 37,247,498 of record NC_080384.1, read on the forward strand.
TGGATCTAACGAAGTTCCTGAGGTTTGATTTACAGTAATTTGTATAGCATTGTGTAGTTTAAAAATTGCTCAACATTGTTTAATTACCTGGAATTTATAGCAGACGCTCGGGTGTAGATCAATTCTTCTTTGGGTGTATTTTAGCTAGAAGTGTGGGTGTATATACACTTTACTGGTTTTTTGTTATTTTTAATTGAGTTGTTGTTGTTCAGGTATATTATATCAGACATGATTGGGTGTGTTTTTAGTTTTTGACATGGTGTATTCTGCAGCCTGTGTATTGACAGTTTATGGCTTTAAAGGTCATTCTGTAGTTGAGTTGTTTCGGTTTGGGTGTATCATATTAGACATGATTGGGTGTATTTGTATCATATCTATGGGTGTATTCACAGTTCTGACACAGTGTATTGTGCAGCATCTCTCGATTGTTGATGACGAGCTTGTTCCGAAGGTCGGAATGACCTTTACCACCCTTGAAGATGCCGGAAAATTTTACAGGAACTACGCCAAGGCTGCAGGTTTCTCTACAAGAGTTCGGTGCACAAATAGGAAGGGAAACGAGATTAAGAATCAACTGATTACATGTAGCAGAGAAGAAAAATGGAGATCTAAAATATCTCCAACCGAGAAGACCAATCCGACAGCCGGTTTAAACTGTCCTGCAAGAATTTATATACACACATTGAAGGATGTCGGTGCTTGGATCATTTCAAAGGTTGTGCTGGATCATTCACACCCCTGCTGTCCAAGCAAAGCAGAGATGCTCAAACAGCACAGGGAACTAAGCATGTCCATTCGTCGTACGATAGAGAATAACGACGAGGCCGGTATCAGACCAAGCAAAACCTACCAATCATTTGTTGCGGCTGCCGGGGGTCACCGCGAGTTAAATTTTATCGAAAATGACGTGAGGAATTACATTACCAGGGAAGTGCGGAATGTTTCCGAACAAGAAGATGCAAAGGAATTCGGGAAATATTTCTTAAGAATGAAAGAGAAGAATCCGAATTTCTTTTTTGAGCTCGAACTCGAGGAGGATCAATCGATTAAGCTGGCTTTTTGGGCCGACGCAAGAAGCAGAGCCGCCTTTGAGTATTTCGGAGACGTCATTTCATTCGACACCACCTACAATACAAACAGGTAACAAAATGTCCCTGTTTATGATGCTAAATTAATTTATTTTTACGAATCCGCAGCAGAGGTGTATATTGGCCGTTTCATTGGGTGTATTCGAAGCATTTGTTGGGGTGTACCTAATGATTTTGCATTCTGGACCATGGTAATTCGTTTCAGGTATAATTTGGTCTGTGGTTCTTTTGTCGGGGTGAATCACCACGGTCAGTCAACACTTCTCGGATGCTCTTTGATGAAGAACGAAGAAATTGATTCATTCAAATGGTTATTTCAATGCTGGCTTCGTTGCATGGGAGGAAACGCTCCGAAAGGTTTTCTCACCGATCAGTGCGCATCAATGAAAAGGGCTCTAGAGGCCTGTATGCCAACAACAGTTCACCACTGGTGTATTTGGCACATCATGAAGAAGATTCCAAGCAAATTAAACGGGTACAAGGGACATGCCGATATCGAACAACAAATGAGCCATGTTGTTTGGAACTCTCACAGCAAAGACTCATTCGATAGGAATTGGAACGATTTTCTGGTGAATTTTGGTCTTGCGGACAACAAGTGGCTTTCAGGTAATGTGTTTTTAAAATCTGCAGAAGATGTGTAAATTGTACGATCTCTCGGGTGTATTTTAATGTGTGTGTTTGGGTGTATTATGCAGATCTGTACGAAGACCGTCACATATGGGTTCCTATCTATCTGGACCACCACTTCTGGGCAGGGATGAGAAGCACACAAAGGAGCGAGAGCATGCATTCATTTTTTAACAAGTACATCACCCGGAACAGCTCGCTCATTCAGTTCGTCAAACAGTACGATAATTGCCTCGGAAGCAGGGAGCAAGCAGAGAGAGAATCAGATGCTGCAGATTTTCATACGGTCATACCGTGTGCAACCAAATCCTCCATCGAAGCTCAGTTTCAAGATGCGTACACTCACGCAAAGTTTAGGGAAGTCCAAGCCCAATTCAGAGGAAAGGCGAATTGCATCACCAGATTAAAGAATTCCGCTCTAGGCTATTCAGTATACGAAGTCGCAAAACAAGTTTCCAGCTCAATATTCGACAAGTTCGCGGTTACCTACGACTCAGTTGCAGCCGAGGTAAAATGCCAATGCTTATTATTCGAGTCGAGAGGGATACTGTGCCGTCACGCACTAAGCGTGTTAAGCTTCGAACAAGTAAGCCAAGTGTCCCCTAGATACATACTGGAACGATGGAGCAAGAAGGTAAAGAGGCAACACACACACATCAAGAGCAGCCACGACGAGCCACTAATGGAGCCAAGAAGCAAGAGGTTCGACCAATTGGTTTTTCGTTCGCAAAATATTTGCGAATTTGCCTCCGAATCGGAGGAGCTGACTGCAATTCTGCACTGTGCGTACGATAACGTCATGGCCGAGATGGAAGCACTAAAAGGCAAAAGGAAGGGGACATCTTCTTTATCCCACGAAGACGCCAACTTGGAATCCGTTAACGAGCTTCAAAGCCCGCCAAGGATTCGAACAAGAGGACGTCCAAAAAACAGGCTAGGATCAAAGCTGGAGAAACAGATTGCAAATGCCACAAAGAAGAAGAAGACGAAAGTTTTAAGCGAGGTAAATGTAATGTTCTTTAAATTTGTGGCGATTGAGTTTATTTTTCTAGTTAATAGTTTAGCTAATGCGTGAGTGTTATATTCAGATAAACCTGTTTGATGCTGCATCAGTGGCGCATTCAAGTTGCAGCCAATATCAGGGACAAGTTATAAATTATCAGTTCAGGGTACCAGCAGCAGGGGATAACTCTTTGGGTGTATAGTTATAAAGAGTATGGGTGTAAAATCACTGTTACTTTTGGGTGTATTTTTGTTAATTGACAATTTACATATAGACACATATATAGATACATATAGAACAAAAGCTGTAAAAATTCACAGGTTTATGGGCGTATATTTCAGTTGATGTTTTTTTTTCATATTTTAGTACATGTAATTCATTCATTTTGAATACAGCACAGACAATTGGGTGTATATTTTATTCAACCTCGGGTGTATTATTAGACTTGCGTTGGGTGTAACAGTTTATAATATGCGTATGCCTTGATTTTTTGCTTTATGTTTTAACACCTGTAATACAGTTTTTGAATACATCACAGACAGTTTACCAGCACAGATAGTTTAACTATGGGAAAAAATATACATGGAATAGAAGTTGTTGATAAATGGCAAATATTTACATCATTTGTTCAATTTACAAACTACCCAGTTTCTATATCAGCAGAATTAATCTGACAAAACGGACTCAATAATACAGAGGATGGCTTCGACAGCCTTATAGCACTACTCTCTCTAATTGCCCGATCTCTCTGTGTATTCATCTCACTGAATAGTATCCGGGAAGCATACTCCACTCTATAGTGGTCCACCTCCTCCTACAATTAAAAAGTATGTTATGTTTAAACAGAAATATTAATTCAGTAAAGTAATACAGAGTTATATAGTTCTAAAGACAGTTACCTGTGTCCAATTATCCCATTCATACTTCCCCTTTTTAATGTTTTCCGGGTCTATTAACTCAAGCCACTTCATTACGTAGATAGCGCAGTCATAGCTGAAAACGAAGAAAATAAATTACAAATCTCATTTAGGAAAGTTTAATGTTCAGAGTCACAAATTTATACCTTGTTTTTTGGCCTGAAATTTTAACATATGAGGCTTTAATTTCCTTCTCCTTCTCGCCTTTCTCGAGAGGTTTTCCGCCGGCATATGTTATCAATCTTGAAAATACATATCCCTTAAATACCAAAACAAATCAGTAATACACCCGAATGAATGGACAAGATACACCCAACTGAATATGGAATATACACCCAACTCAACCTTCAAAATAGACCTATCTATTAAAGTAAAGAAGACAGAGGCAACTTACAGTGAATTTATTAATGTCCTTTCTCTCATCGCTTGGAGCTTTTTTGTGTAGCGGGTCAAGTATTTGACATTTCCGCTTTGTTGTATTTATCAGCCATAACCACCAATGTCCCGAGTGGCAAACAGGAGCAAAAATCTGAAGGATTGCCACATTTCAACAGTCTGTTATTTTATTTGGCATATAAGTGAATAAGCGTACTAACAAATTTACGAAACGAAAACTTACATATGGATGCGAACTTAATTTTTTTCTATCTATGAATTCAATGAAACTCGGGTAGGCTTCCACCCTGAATTCTTTGTTCATTTTCGGGGATATGAATTCCCCCTTGGGTGATCCGAAAGTGCCATGCTCTGCAAGAATTGCGATACAAGAAATGAAAAACCGAAAATACACAACATACACCCAAATCAAAGCACAAAATACACCCAAATCAAAGCATAAAATACACCCAAAGTTCGTAGAAGTAACACTTACCACAATATCAGGGGAAGACAGTATATTTGTTCCTGAAACCTCTTTTCATTTTTCTGGTTTAGGATGAGGCAGATGGAAGATACAATCTAGAAATATATGCCGAAATCAATTTTACATTAATAAACGTCGCAGTTGATTTTGGTGTAAAAACATTAATGTTAGTCTAAAATTACCTGAGATTCTATATCACTTTTTGCCTGGAGGGATGCAAGGTGCATTCTGATCAAAATGTATTCTCCTTGGCCAATTAGAGTGCACATCTCCTCATACTCGTTAGTATTGCCATCTGCGTCTTCCTTCAGTCTCGTCCCCCAGATGTAGCACTTTTGTTTCATATCATCCGGAATTTGATTTATTCCCCCAGGAGTTTCAAACTTTGCAGAACTTTCTCCCCCAGTCTCCCTCTGAATTTGTGGACTTTCGTCTTTTCCCTTTGACGCACTGCTTGCTAACTTTTGGACCAAACTGTCCAATTGTTCTAGCATAGTTGCAGTTTCTGGAGATTTTTCCCTTTCTGTCTCCTGCGTCGACGCCCCCTCCTGGCTTGAATCTGTCAATCCGAGGCTGAATGATGGCATCCCCGGATCTGTTTTAGGAACATAGGTTGCTGTCCGTGCCATCATCAACAGGGCAGCAGCGTCCTCTGCGTCTGGATGACTGCATCATTATGTATAAGAATAAGAGTAAGAATAAGAATATACAGATGATAAGCAAAGATTGATTCTAGTCTAATGAACTTACATTTTTGTTGGAGCTGGGGGAAGCTTGGGTGTTGTTTCTTGAAGTTGTTTGGGGGTTTCAGGAGTGCTGCACAGTTACACAAAATTAATCAGGAAGAATATACACCCAAACTGTTATCAAATATACACCCAAACTCTAAATAAATATACACCCAATATTATTTTCTTACGTTTCTCTAGCCCCTTCAATCTATAGCATAGGGGTTGGTTCGGAATCTGCGTCAGTGGTTGTTTGCTGGGATGCCGGCACAAAAAACTGGATCGGGACTCTAAACAAGAATAAAAATGAAAGGTTAACAACGTATTTGAAAATAATAAGATTATAAGGTTGAAATATTCTTGGAAAACTCACATTGCAAGCGCTTCCGACGGCGTTTGTTCCCTAACAACCATTATATTGGAATCATTCGGAGTCAACCTAAAATACACCCAAAGAAGGTCAAAAAATACACCCGAATAATTCAAAAAGAAGACGGGCTTTTTTTTTTGAGAACTTACATAATTGCAGTTTTTGCTTTTTTTTGCTGCCTTTTTTTTCTTGAATAAAATAATAAAGGGCTTTTTTTTCTAAAAAAATATATACAGAATTAGAAGTAGAAGTTATTAGAAGAACAAAAGTAACGGTTATTTGAAAGAGAAATTACATGCTCTGAGACGGCTGGTTTACATTACTCTGTTCTGTGCGTGCTTGAGAGGAAGGATCATCACTTCTCAAGTTCACAGCCGGTAGTCTAAACAGATTTCATGTTATTCAAACGAAATATACATCCAACTTAGTAAACAAGATACACCCAACTTGATCCACAAAATACACCCAAATTGTTTCACAGAATACATCCAAATCATGATAACAAGATTTTATTAAATAATAAAGCTTCTTACGTTTCAGAGGACACATAGCGACCTTCTGTCGATCGCAGGTCAGCTTGGTTGTCCCTGCGAAACAAGATACAGTTATTAGCAAACAAAAGACACCAAAATCTCAAATACACAGCCCATCAAGACATACCCTTCTGCAGCAGATTTATGAACGTTTTCCCCTAGCCATTCATCAAGTTCGTCACTCGATATTTCATATCTCTCACTACATTCATAAAATAAGACGTTAACAAAAATAATTACGATGATAGACCGTAGTATAGCTTACGAGGTACTGTACCCGTCAAAGTATTGATCTTCTTCAGGAAGTGAATCCTCCACAACAACTTTTTTCTTTTTTTGTGGTGTTCTGGGTGGAAAAAAAAAACAGTACCAATCAGAAATAAAAAATTAATTTTATCACAGAATTTTATCCAAAGAATTGCTTACTTTTTTGGAGTTGTTTTTGTTTTTTTCTTTTTCTTCTCCTTCTTCCCAGGTGATGATTCTTCGCTCCTATAAGTCAATAAAAGACACTTCAGTTAATACACAAAATCTTTATAAAGAAGCCAAAAGAAAGGAGTAATAATTTCAGGACATTACTCATCACTTGGTTCAGATTCAGATTCTGAGTCAGAATCTGACTCCTCTTGCCTCTGCTTTCTTTTTCTTGAGTCCATTCTGGAAGGCAAACAATTGTCATTTAGAACATACTAAAAATACACCCAAATGAGTTCACGAGATACACCCAACTAAATATACAATATACACCCAACGCAGCAAACGAAACACACCCTGCTTAATAAGCTACATACACCCAACGTGGACAAATAAAATACACCCAAACCGAAAAAAAAATTACACCCAATTATGGTACTTACTTTTTCTCCTTTTTGCCGGGGTGTTTTCTTCCCGAATCCTCTGAGTCTTCTTGAGTCTCAGACTCAGAGGTAGAAGTGTCACTGTCAGTAGTTTCTGTGTCCGAAGACAATGTTGGGCTCGCCTTCCTTTTTTTTGTTTTTTTTATTTCTTGTTTTTTTCTTTTTTTTTCTTTTTTTCTCATTTTTTCTCTTGTCTCTGCCAACTTCACAATCCCCTGAAACATGAGATATTTTAGTTAGCACCATTCGGGTAAATAAAATACACCAACTTATTATGATTACTCACCAAAATTTCCTCTCTCTCTGCATTCATTCTTTCCACCAACTGCTCCTTAGTCCAGTTGGCAATCCATGGCTTTGGTGGTCTTTCAACCCTGTTCTTGCCTTTGTTTTTTGAAAGATGAAAGTAGATTATCATCAGGGCGAAGAGGCAGCCATTGATTGCCTTCTTCTTCTTCTCTTGATAGTCTGTTATGCCCTTGATCATGAAGGTCAAAACATGCCCCCCCCCAGTTTCTCTCCTCTATGCCGTCCATCTTAAAAATTGGGACCAGGTGCACGGGCGATATTTTGTTTATCGTCGTTGGCAAAAGGAATGCCATCTGTATGTAGAGGATGAATATCCTCTTGAACATCAGGCGTTCCTCTTCGTTGCCAACGCCGATTTCCATCATTTCATCGGTAAGACTTTTGAGGGTCTTACCCTGGAATCTTCTATAAATTATTTTGTCATCATCAGAAAGTTTCTTATAATCAACTTTCTCAGGAAATAGATCTCCTACAAAAAGGAAGACAACAAAGCATCCAAGTCGGTTCAAATACACCCAAGCATCAGGTTAATATACACCCAAGCAAAAACTTAATATTCATCTATAATTTTGAGCTAATTACCTGCTGCATTGATGCCAAGCGCATCACCTATTTTTTTTGGGGTTATTTGGAAAGAACCATATCCTGTCTTCAGTTTGTTCTCCCCAAGTTTGAAGTTGTTTGCCAGCTCCCTTAAGAGTTGGTGATCCACCCTCAGTGGTGGGATGTGCATCAACCCACCGAATCCAAGATCCCTCACAATCGCCTTCTTCTCCTCAGTCATGTTTCTGAACTTATTATTCAGGAGATGTGTGGCACATTTAAGGTCTTTAGTTTGGTTTCTTGCTGCCATTTTCTCTGAAACTAAAAATACACCCAAAGATATCAGTAATATACGCCCATATATATATGACTCAGATACACCCATTGATAACAAAAAGATACATCCATTGATAACAGTAAGATACACCCATATATATGAGTCAGATACACCCAAAGATATTCGCAAGATACACCCATTGATAACAGTGAGATAAACCCATAGATATTATTCAGATACACCCAAAGATGTCAAACAAGATACACCCATTGATTACAGTGAGATACACCCATAGATATTATTCAGATACATCCATATAGATATCAGTCAGATATCACTCAACCATGCTTCAATATCGAGCCACATTACAAGGTTAAGCAGTTTACACCCCCGAATCTACGGAATAAACCCCCAAAAATCAACAAAAATAGCAGGAGAACTTAGAATAACAATGTAGAACGACGTAGAACTTAGAAGAACGACGTATAACTTAGAACAGTGTAACAAAGAAGCAAGAGTAATAGTAAACCCTAGAAGAACGACGTAGAAGAAAAGTAAAATATACAGTATTTTAATGGACTTACGTTGAGTATTCTTGGTTTGTTTTTTCTTCAGATTCTTCACAGAGAGGTTGATGGTGTTTTGATGCAGTTTTCGAACTACGATTTCTATATTTTGAAACTTGATTTTCGCTCGAAAATGAGAGGGTTTCGTTGTTTTGAAAGCGCCTTGAGAAATGGAAGAAGTGGAAGAAGTGGAAGAGTCTGCCATACGTAACCGTTCGAATGTTGAGCGCGTGATTTTGACGCGCCATCTTATCTCTCTTCATGCGCGTGATTTCTGTTTGGGCTGGACCAACTTGTTTGCTTGTAGGCTTGTATGTGTAGCAGGCCCGTTTTTATTATATGTATGTCAATTGGAATCATTTTATATATTAAAAATAATTTGTATTCATTGAATGTTACTTATATTTTGATTTATCGAACATAGCATCAACATTTCGAAAGTCAAAATTTTACTAGAACAGACCTTTGTTAGACGCTTAGGAACACAAATCTGCTTTGAAATTGATCAAACTTTTAGGGCAATAAAAACTGATAAAAGAGATATCAAACTATTTTATTTCACCTTAACTGATCAAAATCTCAATTGAGTTTATTCAATCTGAATAATGAAACTGGTACACTAGCATAGCTTAACAAGTACAACTACAATAATTAAGAAATATTAATTTAATCATCATATAGAACATAAAATCTCAAGCAGAAGTCGACATTACCTTCCTTTGTCAGTGATAATAGGATCATTTGTGAATCATTTGACCTGAGTTATACCAAAATTACATATAGATTGTTAATTCAGTCGGGATGGAACCTAACTTGTTTCCCCATGACTTCAATTGCATTATAAATATACAAATTTTGGATTGTCATTTCAGCAAGACAACAGAAAATAGGTGAGACAAGGAACCAAAAAATGAAAGAAAAATGATACACAAAATTACAAAAGATGATGCCAAGCATCAATAATTAAATCACTCAGGACTAAAATGTCTAGTTAAGACCATGATTATATATCCAAAGCCAAACATCAAAACTGAAAATATAACACAAAAATAAATGCAAAAAAAAAAAAACAATATTCTACACATCATACATGTCAGCTGCACTATCTATAGACTCTTCTCTCCTGTGTTGAGAAACAGCAGTAACCTTGGTGTCTTGATTATCAACATCAATGGAAACTTCATCTGCTGTTGTTGCTGACAAGGACTTTTTGTGGTGGTGATGATTCCTGCGGTGCCGAGACTTCGCAATCCTCGTCAGCACCTGCACGATGTCCCTCATGGACGGCCGCTTCCTCGGAGCACAGTTGATGCACTTGTAGGCAAGGGCCGCGACTTCATTGAGCTCTTGAAAGTCACACTTACCCTCTAGCCTAGAATCAACAATCTCCTCCCAACTAACTTTTCCATCCGTGTTCATTGCTGCCTAATCATCAACAAATAGTATTCATTAGGATAATAAAGGAATGAATTATGCAAGAACTTTAACCGCAACAGTTTAGCTTTGGGACCACTATTGGAATGTAGAAATGTCATCCATTTGTCTAAAGCCAATTTGTTTTGCTATTTTGGATTTTATTCATATACATAAGGAACGCATAATTTCATTTCAACATAAGCAAACTAACACTAAGATGAGAGGACAAGTGAGATACAACAAAAGAGAAAAGAGAGAAGACAGCAACCAATTATATTTTAATTATACTAAATTCAATATAAGATCATGTTATTAGCAAATATAAACTTCATAAATAAAAAAGAAAATACTAATAACGGACCAAATATCCCCCAGAGGCCCAAACAGTATCTACTTTCTTAAATACCTGTCATGCATACTTTCATTTTCTTTCCTGGGTTGATATATTATGCAGCTGTTTCAGAGCACCATAGTTTTTGCTAACTGATGTGGTTATTGTTCATCTAATTATCACATATTTGGAAGTCGCTAACCATATTCAGAATCATACAAGATTAGAAGGATTTTAGTTTGAGAAGCTGCTGATTAGTCCAAACCTTATTAGCAAGGGAACCATGAACTGGTGGAGCGGCAAGTTATACCGCCCTGCTTGCAGTGGTTGCAATGCCAGCAACCAATTCCACCACTTTCATGACCAATCACCATTGGCTCTTCAACTACAAAGTGTGCACATCTCAGTGTTTGCAAGCACATAAAACAATCAAAACTGAAACTTTCAATGAAATATTTTCCAACCTCTATTGAAACAAGCCAAGTAGCCATGTTGCTGCTTCACTTCAAACTCTCTCTCTCTCCAAACTGAAATATTTATTATTTTTTTATTATAAAATGATTATTTCGTTAAACTATAGTTGAAACCGATTAAATTATTAAACCAGTAAATTAGTAGTTAAAGGGTTCAGTTTTACCCTGATTTTTTTTAATTAGTTATTAATTCCGTACGATGCCGCAACAAAGCCAATTCCATGAGCAAGTGCACAGTTTTCCATTGAGAGCCAGCCCAGACAGCGAACCAGTGGAGCCACCAACCGTGTGTTTTCTTGCTCAACTGAATTGTAGAAGAGAAAACATAGAGAGGGTCACTCTACAAATTGCCCGAGGAACTGGATATGTTGTGGCATCCCCAAGTTAATAACTAATTAAAAAAACAAGTGTAAAACCAAACTGCTTTAATTACTTATTTACTGATTTAATAATTTAACAAAATAATCGTTTTATAATAAATAAAATATAAATAAATATACTAAAATATAATTATAATCTAATATGTTTATCATGTAATAAGGGCTATCACTTTTTTATATCGTAATATTCTTAAGAAAAAAAAGGAGCTTATTATGTTAACATTTGTAACAAAATTTCATCATGGCCATGTTTATATATGTGTATTTCCTTTTTAGTAGTGTGACTTTGATGATATTGTTATTTTCGTTCTATTTTTTCTGGATAAACAGTTCTGTTTATCATTTGTGGTAATTTTTCTAAAAGCTAAAACTGAATTACACAAAAAAAAAAGCCTTTTTTATCTGTTTATATATATGTACAAATTCGCAATCATATTTCATAAGATAGTTCTCTTGCTATTAATCATCTGTTGTAAAATATAATTGGGAATTGGTACATATATATTTTAGTTATAAATAATAAACAAGAGCACATAGTTATATATATTATTTTTAGGGGTTAACCACCAATTATACCCCCGGATTTTGCAAACGCTGACAATAATGCCCTTTACTTTTATTATCGACAAAAATATCGTTGGATAATTTAAAAACATGCACGAAATGCCCGTCCGGCAAGTGATGCTTTTTATCCGTTGACGGAAGTGTGTGATGTGGCAAACGGACAAGCTTGTGTGGCAAACGGAAAGCTTAGCTCCCAAATTTTCTTATTCAATAACCCTAATTTCTAATTAATAACCTAATTTCAACTAATTTATTAAGAAGTTAAAAGAGTTTAACACTGTGAAAGAGGGTGAGAAAGAGTAAAAGAGTTAACACTGGAGTCATAGTAGACTCTCCATATTCTCCTCTTCAAGTCACCATCCAAGACGATCGTCAGTCTATCGTCGCTGCAACGCTGGTTTGGAGGGACATTGTTGCATGTTGGTGGTTGTTCATCTAACAAGGTACGCATAATATCTTTGCCTCTTTGCCATTAGCAACTTTGTCTTCGTTCATGTTGTTGTGGCTATATGGTCTTTGATGGGAAAAAAATGACAAGTAAGTTTGTAACAATTTGAATTTCCGGGCTTTAAAATTTTGTCACTTGATGCATGCGTTGTTTGCTGTATTACATTGGTTTAGGGTTTAGTCAGGTTTTTTTTTCTGTTTTGGATGAAAAATTTTAGTAATTGATTGGTGCTGTACTAGTATTAAAATGTGTATTTTTTCTGTTTGAAATTTCAGATGTCAGTACTCATAACATTTGTGATGCACCACATGGGTAGGTTAGAAAGTAATGAAAATGGTGGAATGCAATATTCTAGGGGTACTGTTAGCAACATTGACAGGGTATGTGTGGATACTTGTAATTTATTTCTGGTAGAGGGGTTGTTTCTCGATTTAGGTTACACAGGGTTTAAGGACGTTCATTGATTGGAGCCTGGTTTTGACTTATCAAATGGTTTAAGGCCGCTTAAGAGGGATGCTGATGTTGTTAGTATGTGTGATGCTGCTATGAAAAATGGTAAGAGGGTTCACTTGTATTTTGAGCATCCTGTTCTAGAAAATCCTGAGTATGTAGATGAAGTCGAGGTATCTGATGATGAGGTAGAAGTTGTAGAGGTAGACGATGAGGATGTGTATCGTGATGAAGAAAGGCAGGGAGAAGATGAGGTGATGGAAGATCAGTATAATGGTAATGGAGAAGTGGGTCAAGACAAGGGTAATGTTGATTCTAAGGTGCATGATGAAAACAACAGTAGTGTTAAGACCACTGCTGCACATGAAACCAATGAGGAGCAAAATTGGGAGAGCCAAGAGTCAGCAGTTGGTGACTCAACCACCGAGGATGTCGGTAGATATGGTAGAAAGAGAATTAGAAAGAAACATGCAAGGCCACCATCATCGAGAACCACCAAAGTAGTAGGGGAACCACCACTTAAAGAAGCTAGAGAAGAAGCAGAATCTGCGCAGAATGTATCAAATGAACATGTGAATCCACATGTTGAACCTGCAGTAGAAGGTAATTTCATTTAGAAAATTATGATACTAACCTGCAGTAGAAAATTATGCAATTTAGGTTTCATAAAAATACTAAACTGTGATTTTATTAACAATGAATTATTTTATTTTATGTTATTGTAGAAGAGAATCATAATGAGGAGGGAGACGGTAATTTAAGACAATCAGGGAGAAGGAAGAGACACTCAAGGCCACAACCATCAGGTCAGAGAATTATTCCTCCCAGGGACAATGAGGCCCCAACAGTGATTGTGCCTGTACATGAAGGTAATACTGATGGAGTTGATAAGGGTGGGGAAAATGAGTTTCAGTATGAGTCTGAGGATCTTCACAGTTTACCTGAATCAGATGATGAAAACGGGGTTCCGGTATTTCCACAACACAATCCTGAAGCACGCTTTGGCCAAGTTAGACTCGAGTTGGGCATGGAATTTGCAACGATGCAAGAATTCAAGGATGCTGTTAAGAAGTTTAACATCCAAATAGGGAGGGAAGTGTTCTTTTTAAAGATGGAGCCTTTAAGATGCAGAGTTATTTGTTATAATCAAGACTGTCCGTGGGAGGTGTACTGTTCAAGGAGAAATTTTTCACCAAGTTTTCAAATCAAGACGCTAGTTGATGAGCACACATGTCCAAGGAGTAACAAATCTAGATCAGTAACCTGTAAATGGGTGGCTGGAGAATTAGTTAACAAGCTTAGAATTACTCCTAATTTGATACAAAGGGAGGCAGAAGAGTGGTTCAAGGTAGAATATGACATAAGTGTAGGTGAGCGAATGATGTATAGGGCAATGGAGATGGCAAAGGACATCATTGAGGGGACGGAGAAGGAACAGTATGGGAAGCTACGCAATTATTTATCAGAGCTGTTTAAGGCTAATCCTGGTTCTACATGTACTATGAGCACACATCCACAGCCAGAGGGTTTGCCTAAGTTCAGAAGTTTATATATATGCTTAGAGGCATGTAAGAGAGGATTTAAACATGGTTGTAGGCCTTTCATTTGCCTTGATGGAACCTTTCTTAAGGGGTACTTTGGGGGTCAACTACTCACAGCTGTAGGACAAGACGCGAATAATCATCTATTTCCTATAGCATATGCTGTGGTTGATGCTGAAACAAAGGAAAATTGGAAATGGTTCTTGCATTTACTACATGAAGATATCGAGGATTACAAGGAATTTGGGTGGAACTTCATGAGTGACAAGCAAAAGGTAATTTATAAATCTTGTCCAACTTACTTATTTGTATTTATGCACCTATGTTGTACTGTTGAATATTGTACTATTGAATGTTGTCTTTTCGCCATGTGGTTCAGGGACTGGTTCCATCACTCCAAGAAGTCATGCTAAGAGTTTCACATAGATTTTGTGTGATGCACATGTGGCAGAACTTGAACAAGAGATGGAAGGACAAAGAGTTAAAAGGAGCTCTATGGCAGTGTGCTCGGGCAATGACAGACTTGGAATTCAAGAATGCAATGGCATATGTCAAGCGGATCAATGTAGGAGCTTGGGAGTACCTCTCAAGTTATGAACAATCATCATGGTTGAAATCAGGATTTTTTGAATGGCCTAAAGTGGATAATGTTACTAACAACAATGCTGAATCATTTAATGCAACAATAGTGGGCATGAGGGGAAAAAGTATCCTAATAATGCTAGAAGAGATGAGGTTCTACATCATGAGGGTTATGGCATAGCACAAAGATGCTTTAGCATCATACACAGGAAAGCTGGCACCTATTCAGATGAGTAGGCTGGAAAAGGAGAAAAAAGAGGGTAATTACTGGGAAGCCCAGTGGGTTGGGGACGATGAGCATAACATATTTGAGGTGAGGAGACATGGACACAGGGTTACTGTTAACACTCTAGAAAGAACATGTACCTGCAGAAAGTGGCAACTGACTGGATTGCCCTGTTGTCATGGAGTGGCTGCCATCCAAAGGAAGAATCACCGACCTGAAGACTATGTTCATCACTGGTTGTGTATGGAGCATTACAACAGGGCATATCAGTTCCACATTAACTCTGTACCCAGTGAAGAGTATTGGGTTGACTATGAAGGTTATCCTTGTCTACCTCCTCCATACAAAAGACCAATCGAAAGACCTACAAAAAAGAGAGCACGACATGAATCTGAGCGTCAGGGTAATAGCCAATACAAAATGCCACGAAAGTATGGTCAAACAACTTGTAATTGGTGCAAAAAGGTAAACACCTCACTTGATATTAACCCATTGGTTTTGTAATCTAAATTATTGTATACATGTTACATTTGTATTCTAAATGTGAACTAACCTTTTGTATATGCTACAGCAAGGACACAATGCAAGGACATGTGAAGAGAAGAAAAAAAGTCTTAGGGGACAAACTAGTCAAGCAGCCGAAACTGCATCAGGAGCAGCAAATGAACAAGAAGATGCTGCTGATCTATCAGACAGAGAGCAAGAAATGTACTATGAAGAGACTCTTGAGGCAGCAGATGAACAACAAGTTACACAAGGACACCCCCAATCTCAAACTGATAGTGAGGTTAGCTTCATAGTTACACATTTGTACTTGGTTTTTCTGCAACATACACAGACTTCTGAAATTTGTGTTTTGATTTTGTAGCAAGCCCAAGGGTTGGAATCAAACCCTGCAGCAGCATCTGATTCAACCACTGCTATCAACAAGTCAGCTCCACCAAAGGCTGCTGGTGCTGTAGCTGCTGCTCTAAGACTCGAGAAGAGGGGTGCATCTAGTGCTAGGGCAAAGATCCCCATCATGAGGCCATCATGCACTACTACGCAAGCACATGATCCAATTAGGCCATCACAGGTCAGGCCTAGTGTGGCTGCTGCTCCAACTCCAAGGGCTACCTTAGTGAGGCCCAATGTACCTTGTAGACCACCACAAGTCAGGCCCAATGTGGCTGGAAGGCCCAATATTCCTGTGAAGTCCAATACTTCAGCCCAAGTGCCTGTGCCAAATTCTAGCTCCAGTGCTCCCTCATTGGTTTCTCACCAAACAATGAATGCAGCAAGCAAGGGTACCACAAAGAGATTCATGGAGTTTATGCCCACATCTGCACCTTCAAAGCCTTCTCAAAAACCAAAGAAGAAGCCATGATGAATGTCTTGTTATGTGGTCTGTTGACATTGTAGAACTGATTTAGGAAACCTTTGTTTTGAGTGTTAATGAGCTTTTTGGCTGACTTGTTTAAGTTGTTTTCAGAGTTATTGAACTAAGCTTGTGTTTGACTCTGTTTAGTACCTTTTGTTCTCAGAGTTATTGAACTCTGTTGTCTTGTTTAAGTTGTTTTCAGTGTGATTGTCACTTGATCATAGGTTATGCTTGAATTACAAGAAATGTTTATTTACTTTTTGGGGATTGCTATAAATGTTATGTAACCTGTTATGGTCAATGTGATCAGATTTAGTAGTACATATAAATGTTAATTACCAAGTTTGTGCTGCAAGTACTCTATTTGGTTTTACTGCACTTTGCAGAACACAACACATACAGGTTCTCATCAAATTTATAGTCCAATAATTTGGTACACTCTTAATACAAATCAGGTTCCATGAAAACACAATACAAGAGTTGTTATTCCCTATTTCAACCAAATTTGGCACATTCACAGTTATCAAAATACACACTAATTATTCACATTTACTCTTCATCCACTATTTAACATTAGTCCAACTCAGTTCTTAAACAGAGCAAAGAAATCGATGAAGACACCAATTGCAACCCCAATGCACATCATGGTTAGAAGAATTTCAATCCTCCTCAATTTCTCCTTCAATTCTTTTGTAAGAACAGGTAGCACCATGGGGTCAATGTCCTCATACTGCACTGATTCGGAAAGCTTCCTAGTGCTCTTCTGTTTGAGTTTTTCACCTGAAGATAGCCTGGGTTTGTTGTTCCAAGAACATTCCTCCTCTTCAACCATGTCTTGCTCTTCCAATTTATCAATCCATTGAAAATATTTGCAATCCTGGTTTTTATTCTGTCAAGAACAAAAATTGAAAACCCATGAAGAATAGATCAATCATAACGTGCGAAACACATATTAAAACAGGAATAATAACAAAGACCCATTACAGGGCAAAACCCAGTCATGCTTACCTTCCATAGTGGGCACCGAAAGAACCACCTCCCTGGGTTAGCATTCGTCTTCGATCTCAGAGCAACAACAGCAAGAGAACAGCGACACATACCGTCGTACTTCTTCATACCAGACTCTTCGCACCTATCGTTGCCACCTTCTACCATTGACGCAGACCTTCGCTTCATACCTGCTGCATCCATGATTACACGGCTCTTCAGATGCATCACGTTCTCATTTTGCAATTGGGGATTAGGGTTATTGAATTAGGAAATTTGGGAAAGGATCCAGCTAAGCTTTCCGTTTGCCACACAAGTTTATCCGTTTGCCACATCACACACTTCCGTCAACAGAGAAAGCATCACTTGCCGGACGGGCATTTCGTGCACGTTTTTAAATTATCCAACGATATTTTTGTCGATAATAAAAGTGAAGGGCATTATTGTCCGCGTTTGCAAAATCCGGGAGTATAATTGGTGGTTAACCCTATTTTTAGGATAAATAAAATTTATATAACTAAAAAAATATCTATAAAATCTATATACATTTAAATCCATACCTTATGAAGTATTAGAAAAATGCATAAAATAATAATATAAAATAACTTAGAAGCCATTTTCTTTTTTTTTTTATGTCAAAGTTTTGTATTGAAATTATCAATCAAATGAATATATATAGGTCCTACCTCATTGAGTGCTCCCATTGAGCCTCCGAAAAATAGTCGAATTATAGACCCACAAACCCGGCATGAATTAGTTCTCGAAAATAGGAGCCCACAAATCCCAAGTGAATAAGAGTTGCACTTTATAATTTGATCAAATTTTTTAAATTTTTTTGAGATTTATAACTCAAAGAACACCTCATATAACTCACCATTCTTCTTCTGTACGGAATCACCGTAATTACATGGAGGTCTACTCCTCATCTCCTCTATGTCTCGCTGCTATTGCTGCTGCCTTCAAGGTCCACCGCAATGCAGCCGATTTCATAGCACTAATACACGCGGATATTTTAGTTAAAAAGGACCGCAAATATTCTACATTAACTAACATCTAAACATAAAATAATAATATCTTAATAAATTGATTTAATGTATATCTATCAACTTAATTATACTATGGTGTAAGTCTATGACACCTATGTAGAAATAATAGGTATATATAATGTCTTTATTGTAATAATATATTTTTCCCCACATTTGAAGATATTTTATTTATGTGAAAAAATTTTATGTTATTAAACATTAATATAATGATAAAAGTTATTGTATTATAAAATTTAATCTATTAGAATTAAAATATCAAATATATTCACATATAAAAAAACAAATAATAATAATAATCTAATTAACTAGTTATATATATAGTAGTTTAGTAGTTTAATCTATTAGTATTTAGTAGTTTTTTTTTTTTAAATTAATTGACATAATTAATATATATCATTTATTTATGCTTGTTGTTTTATTTAATTAATTTCGTTTTTATCTTACAATTAATAATTATCAACTCTTTAATTAAATAGCAAAAAATATTTTAATAGTGACTTAATTAACAGAAAGACATTGTCTACACTCGTATATAAAGAAAATTGTGCTCGTTTGATTTTTGAACTTTTGCCTTTTACATTTTTTTTTGTCTTTCTCACAATTATAGCGAAAAATAAAAAATAGTCCATTTGAGTTATATCCTTATAGTTTTTTAAATATTAAGATATAATTTTTGTTGTATTATAAAAATATATAAAAAGTGACTTGATGGATACAAAATGCTTAACAAGATAGTAGTATTAATAATAAATATATTATGCAATATATTAGAAAATTGACTAATATATTTTAAATTTTAATTATATAAATATATTAATTTTTCATTTTTTTATTATTTTCATACATTATTTTGTTCCATTACTAAAATTTGTTGAGTCTGTTACTGTCCAGGATAATTATTTTCAATTTGGTCCCAAAAGATTTTTATTTACATCAAATATACTCGTAACGGTTAATTTTTCAAAAAATTTAAGATTAATTTAACAACAATTTCATAAAAACAACTTTCAACACAAGCAAATCAAGCATAATTTTCATGCATTATTGTTAAATTAGTCTTAAATTTTTGAATAATTAGCCAAATTGATCATCAAACCGCTCTAAACACTGATTTTCTGGTCCAACCGTAGTTCGACCGAAAAAATCATTTTAAAATAAAATAATAAATAATTTATAAATAAGCATCCTAAGATATAATTATAATCTAATATAAATCTTAAAACATCTTCTAAATTTAAAACACTACATGAAATATCATCATGATATTATTAGTTAAATAGTAAAAAAAAAATCTAAATATTAAAATTGAACCTTATGCTTATAATCCAAAATTGTTTTACCCATTCATGTAATAATTTAATCTTTACATTGAAGCATTTAAGACGGTTTTGTTACGAAATCTTGGTGCTTAGCATATAATGCAGATGAAGGCCAATCATACTTGACATGCCACCCTGAAAGAACAAAATCAGCGAATGACAAAAAAAGTTGTTCATAAAATCAAAAAGTGATGCTATGGTGCTGAAACAAGATTTTTTCAGCACCTACTAAAATGAGATGGTGACAAAGAGAATGGACACGTGTTGGTATTATTATTGCAGGAGCGACACAAACTGTGAAGTAGCAGTGGTGGCAGGAATTATGTTAGAAATATTATGTAGTTGTTAATAATTTAATGAAGATAATTTTTTTTTTGTTGTAATTGGACCTAGACATGCTGACTTTATTTTGTAGTTGGACCAAATTATTTTAGGCCATAATAATAATAATAATAATAATAATAATAATAATAATAATAATAATAATAATAATATTTGGATATGACATGATGTTTGGAGCATGTAGTAGTTATTTATAGTTTTGTACATAAAAATCAAATAGGACCACGATAATGCTATCATAGTAATAATGAATTAAAATTATAAATCTCACTATAATAATAATAATAATAATAATAATAATAATAATAATAATAAAATCTTAAATTCTTCTATTATTTTATCTTTTTTACAAATTCATTAAATCTTAAAATATAATTTTTTAATTAAGAAATTATCTTTATTATAAAAAAATAAATCACATAATTTAAATATATATATATATAAATATAAAATAAAATAAAAAAAGTTAATAAAAAATAATAAATAAATTAAAAAAAAGGTGTTTGAAAAATTATAAACCAAGCTACTAAATTCTAAATCCCTAAATTCTTGACAACAAACTCTAAACCTTAACCTGCAATAAAAAATTTCTAAATCCTAACTCAAATCTTATACCCTAAATTCTAAACTGCAAACCTAAATAAAAAACACTAAATAAATAAATTTTACTCATAAATACTAACTCATAGATCCTAAATCATAAATCACATTTTCTATTCTATCAACAATAAACACTAATTTTTTAATCCTAAACCCTAAATAATATCATATATAGTAAAATATTAATAAAGATATTTTGTATCACCTTTTTAATTAAAAATACCAAAACTTTAATATTTATTGTATACAATCCTTTAAATAAAATTTTTTTCACTAAAACCTAATATTTCAAAATGTCAAATCTAATATTGTAATGAGTAAACGTGTTTCTAATTTTTATGTGAGGATAATTTTGTTTCAAAAGGGTTTATTAAATAATATTAAAGTTAATCCAAAATCTTCTTCTATCCTTTAGTAGTCATAAAATCATTTGTAGATGTACATTTATAATTTTTATAAGTTGCATTCTTTTTTTATTTTGGCCATGCAAATTAAATTATGCGAATAGACTAACACACATTAACATAGAATAGACATATAACCAATTTTTATTTAGGATATATGCATAATTTTAGCTTTCAATCAATTTATTAATATAAATTATTATTGTTTTTAAATCTTTTATATATATATATATAATTTCTAGAAATTTTTTAATTTAAAAGATTGTATACAATAAATATTAAAGTTTTAGTATTTTTAATTAAAAAAGTGATACAAAATATCTTTATTAATATTTTACTAAATATGATATTATTTAGGATTTGGAATTAAGAAATTAGTGTTTATTATTGATAGAATAGAAAGTGTGATTTATGATTTAAAATTTATGAATTAGTAATTTATGGTTAAAGGTTATTTATTTAGTGTTTTTTATTTAGGTTTGTAGTTTAGAATTTATGGTATAAGAGTTGAGTTAGGATTTAGAGATTTTGGATTGGAGGTTAAGGTTTAGAGTTTGTTGTTGAGAATTTAGGGTTTAGAATTTAGCAGGTAGAATTTATGATTTGTTGAACATATTTTTCTCAATTTATACATTATTTTTTATTAATTATATTTATTTTATTTTACACTTTCTTACATATACTTAAATTATGTGATTTATTTTTTACAATGAAGATAATTTTTTAATTAAGAAGTTGTGTTTTAAAATTTAATGAATTGGTAAAAAAGATAAAACAATAGAAGAATTTATTATTATTATTATTATTATTATTTATTTTACTGGAATTTATAATTTTAAATCATTATTACTATGATAGCATTATCGTAGTTCTATTGATTTTTATGTACAAAACTACAAATAACTATTACATGCTCCAAATATAATGCCATATCCAAATATTATTATTATTATTATTATTATTATGACCCAAAATAATTTTTTAGCAACGGTTCACTTTCTGAATAACTAGGCCCAACTATAAAAAAAACAGCATGTCATTGTCCATATTCAATGACAACAAAAACCTACAAAAAAAATTATTTCATTAAACTATTAATAATAACTGCTTAATACTTTTAACACAACTCTTGCCAGTCTGCCACCACTGCGCTACTCCACAGTTTGTATCTGTTCCTGCAACAACAACGTCAACACGTGTCAAACATTTTTTGTTACCACCTCATTTCATTAGGTGCTGAAAAATTTTTTTTTCAGCACCGTAACACTCGTCAAACCGAAAAGGTAACAAAAAAAATAAAGATTGAACATATTTGATCTATCCAAAAAAATGAGCACACAATCAAATTAATCACAGATGTTCATGTCATTTATAGTTTGTTGTCAAAACAAAATGATGCCAAAAAAACTGAAATTAGGAAAATTATAAGGTACAGATATCAGCATACATATATTCTATTTTAATCAAGCGACACGTAATTTTTTTCTAATGCAATGAGAAATAGCTTCACAAAGTATTTAAATGACTTAAAGCTTCACAGGAGCCCATTATCATTGTTAGTTTGTAGACTTCCACACATAGTAATAATCATTTTTTTTTCTCTTTCTTTCTGTTGGAAGGATAGGATCATAATAGTTAAATAACATTAAATCATACTTGAGAGTCAACAAAAAATATTAAATTTGTTGTACCAAAAATCAAATGTATATTAATAATTTAACATTGGTTTGTTCACAATTGCCATACTATTTGTTATATTAAAATTTTTTGCTTTGATATAACTTAAATAATTGTTTTAAAGATAATTTGAAGATTATTTTTGAGGAAAAAAAACATTTGTTTTATCTCAGGATTTAACAAATTTTAGTTTTTTATCTTTATAGGATAAATAAATTTAAATATTTAATTTTAATTTGAACATCTTAAATAACTTTAATTTTCTTATTTAAATATGCATAGCACATTTTTATCATACATTTAACAAATATTAAATTTATGTTATGGTAAGAAAAAAAATTACAAAAAAGTATGAGTTTTTATGCAAATAATGATAGTAAAAAAATTAATTAAAAATGATAATCTATATCTGCAGACAAAAACACAAAAATCAATGTTTTAATTTTTAAGTGGTATTTGAATGTATAATTTTATTTGACAAAAAAATATTAATTAAATATTTATTATGAAAATAATAATTTTTTTGGAATAATTTGGCTTCATTTTATAATGATCAATTATGTTTATATTTTTTAATAGTTGAATTGCTCCTTTAGTAGGTAGTAAATATTTTTTGGTTTATAAAATAGTGTTACAAAATGTTATTTTTTCAAGTATTCTCAAACTAAATAATTATTCAAATTACTAAAAGATTTAAGAATATTAGATATTATTATTCCGTCAAGTTTTCTCAAACTAAACTTGATCATTAAGGCTACGTTTGTTTACAGAAACAGGATATTGAGATAGGGATACAGAAACTATAAATTTCGTTAAATCAGTAAATAATTAGTCAATAAATTAAATTTTAGTAAAGAAAGTTAGAAATGTGAATACTATATTAAATTAGGATAGAACTCATCAAAACGAGAATTTTAACACTAATTTCAAAGAATTCGACCCAATATTAGACTGAACGGACTGAATCGGTTAAACCGAACCCGTAAACCCAACTGGGCCAACACTTAAATGAGCAGAAGCCCATCTTCTTCCTCCCCATTCAGCATAACGCTTAAATAGCCAGGGAAGGGGAGAAGAAGAACTCAACCCTAACACCACACCCAAACCCACGTAACTTCTCCATCCGAGTTCCGATCCTCGCACTATTTGCGGCCACGTGACCACCGCGTTGCGCTCTACGATTCTACCGGAACAATTCATATGTAAGCCACAAACTCACCTCAGTTTCTCTACTCCTTAAATTTCAAAAATTGATGAGAATTCACATTGAGATTTTGTTGATTTTGGTATTCTAGGTTCGTTTTAGCTCGCGGAACTCGTTGAGTTTGGTTTATTCGGTCCTAGGATGCAGCAAGTATCATTAACAAACTAGACTTATCGGGTTGGCTTGATAACCGACAAATGAGACTCATCAGCTATAGGACAGGCATGCATCATGTACATATTGTCTGATTTGCTTATTTATGAACTATGTGGGA
This sequence comes from Arachis stenosperma, assembly GCF_014773155.1. Classification (NCBI taxonomy): domain Eukaryota; kingdom Viridiplantae; phylum Streptophyta; class Magnoliopsida; order Fabales; family Fabaceae; genus Arachis; species Arachis stenosperma. The sequence goes on from NC_080384.1 coordinate 37,271,805, forward strand.
TTGCCTATGTGACTATAGCCTGCTATCTGTATAACTGTTATCTGTACTACTTGTGAATTACTTGCGTTTGCCTTGTTTTGCTTGTTTGTCTGTGCAAATCATGGGAGACGGAGGTATGAAAGAAAGGTGGGGAAAGTTCAGTATATAGTTAAGTTTAGTTAGGTTGAGAACCTTTAGATGACCAACTTATGGCTTCTGTTTTTAGTTCCTTAAACTTTACATCTGAGTGTCGGCGTTCTAGGATTGCCTCTGCCATTCCCAAAACCTTATATATGTGTGGCACATTTATCATGTTGAGAACCTTTGGTTCTCATCCCATACTATGTTGTTGTTTCACCTGATTTTTTTAAGGCTCCTAGTTTATTATACTCTTTCTGCTACTATATGTATACATTTTATTTTAGAGGTCGAAATACCACACCACCTCTATTTTACGACTTAAGCGTAAAGCTCTATGTGGTAGGGTGTTACAGAGACAATCTTGTTTGACAAAGAAAATATGGACAGAAATAATATGTCCAAAGACACTGAATTAGTGCATTTTGTGTCTATTCTGACAGAAAAGACACGAAAATACTTACAATGAACACAACTTATTTTTCATTTTTCTTTCATTATTCTTGTCAATTTTTTATAATTATATTTTTTATTATTATTTTTTTGTCTCAATTTTTTTTAATGAAAAAAAGTGAGAATAAATTGAATTTTCATAATTTGTTATAACTTATCACCAAATAAAATATAAGAACACAAAATTTTGTGTTTCTATCCTTATGTCAAACGCAGACTAATAGACTAGGTATAAAAGTTCAATCATTTTATCTATGAACTATCCATAAAAAAATCTAAAATTTAACTTCAAGACATTATCAAATGTAAGAATTTTTAAAAATTGTGTTTAGTAATCAAAAGAATTCAAAAGAATCATAAAATGCGTTGTTAAAAAAATATTCTAATTAAATATTTATCATTTTAGTTCTAATATTTTATTCTTTATTTTGTAAAATCTCTTCTAATTTCATAAGAGAATTTTCTTAGTTATTTTAAAAATATTTTGATTTGTGATTCTTTTGTTTAGTGTTTTAAAATTTCAATTCAAATTTTTAATTTATAATTCAATAAAAAATTATGATATTTTTGTCTTTTTAAATTAAAGTTTAATTTTAATACACTGATAGTGTAAAATATTTTATATAATCATTCAATTACATTCTTTTTTTTTTAATCACCATTCATACTATTAATATAAAACGTAGTTATTTTTCTAACATATCGTTATATAATTGATACATATGTAAAACTATTTTACCGTGACAGTATTAAAATAAAATTATTTAAATTCATGCTAAATGATGTTTTAATCTCCTAGAACAAACTCTATCTTTATTTTAGTATTCTTAAAAGTTAAATTTTATAATTTGTAATACAATTAAATAACCTTAGTTTTAAAAGGTTAATTTTAATGTTTGTAAGATTAATCTTAAAATATTATTTTAATTCTTTTAAAATTAAACAAAAAGTTATTTTATTATTTTTAATATTAAATTTGAATTCATAATTGCTAATACAATAATAAATCAACCTCATTTAATTATATAAGGATTTTAGTATTTTTTAAATTAATGCTTAAAAGGATATCTTAATCCTTTAAGAATAAACTAAAAGGTATTTTAGTTTTTTTTAAAATCAATCTTCAAAAATTGTTTTGTTCTTTTAAAAATTAATTATAAAAATATTTTAAAATTAATTATAAACTTAATCTTTTTATAGGTATATTTTTTAAGTGTGTTTGATGTATGTAGCATTTTCATATTGCCTATTTCTTGTATTAATTTTTCAACTAATCCTTTTCTATTTTTATTTAAATCTTATATAAGAGAAAACAAAATTTTTACAACTTTAACTTGTATTTGCAATTAAATATATTCTAAAAAGTGAAGAAAATTAATTATTTTCAACATATTCTTTTCTCTTTTTTTTTCTAGTTCAATAAACTTGCTTTGCATGATTATTGTTTTCTGCTTCTAACCCAATTATATAATTTTTTTTCTTATTTTTTTAATAAAATCCAAAATTCATAACCCAAATCCAAGGGCCACTTGCTATATGCCTATATTCGAGGCAATCTAAATAGATGCTAACTCAAAGAGCTAGATAAAGAATAGCCAAGCTAGCCAAAGAACATTCAATACATGTGCAACAAAATACGATTAAAAAATAGAATATCTGTAAATCTTGATCTGTACCGTAGTGTAACCCAATTTTCTAATAACCCTTTTTTCTAATATTAAGATCTGTTAACAAGCACAAATCATCAAAATAAGCTAGTTACCCGAATCTTAAAGGCATAACTCCTTCATTTTCATATCATTTTCATTAAACAAAGAATTGACTCAGAAAACAATCTTTTAACTTGGCATCATCATTTGAGATAAGAGGATTGGCAGGTAAACAAATGCATTATTATCAACAATTATTTTTTGATTAATACTATAATTCATAACTGAAATTAATAAATCATTCACAAAGTTAAAAACAGCAACAAACAGAACCAGAAATCAAGAACACCATTACCAATAAATCCAATAAAAACACCGTTACCAACAACCCAATCAAAAGCACCATTACCTGGGTTGAAGGAGGAAGTCGCGGAGGCGCCGACAATCACGGACGACGGCGGCGGAACCGTTGAAGGAGCTAGGGTTTTGGTTTGGGTTGTGATTTGTGAACTGTGAAGAAGCTATGGCTGAGCTCAGTGACACACTCTGTGTTTTTTTTACAGGGACCCGGGTCAAAAACCTAGCCCAGACCCAAAAAACAGAAGCTCCAAGACCCAACCCGACCCGGATTTCAAACCTAAGTTTCCCTCTCCACCTACGCGTGAGACCTGATCGAAAGCATCCCGGCGAGGCGAAGCTCTGATCGACGGCAGTGTCTTCAAAGCTTCTAGCCCCTAAATCTCTTGAATACTCAGATGGTGACTCTGATGGAGATTCAAGCTTGTGAGAGAGGAGCAGGCGCAGCATTCCGATGAAGACGCAGATATCGAATTCGGCGACGGCGACGCAACCCCATGACCGAGAATCCCTCTCCTCCGAATACAGCAACAGAGAGACGGCGGCTTTTCCGGAGAAGGAAATCACACGGCAGCGCTGAGACAAGGGTGGGTTCCATGACCACTCACGAAGGGGCTTAAATGGGGGGAAAGGGGGTCATGCGCGGGGTGTGTTTTTTTTTTTAAATGGGGGAAGGTGGGTCACGCGTGGGGTGGGGTTTTTTTTTTTTTCAATGGGGGTATGGTGTCACGCGTGGAGCCATCCCCATCTGCAAGAATAAGTTCAGTTCTGCATCAACAATTGTATGCTTGTATAAAAATTAGAACAGTTAATTACATACATAAAACAGATCAAACATAGCATAAACATAGATCGACGGGGAGAGAAGGAGAGAGCAATGGCCGTGTGTTTGAGATAGATGGTTAAACTGATGTGAGTCCTATAATCCGTTCGCAATCTTTGGGTGAGCCTAATAATCCTTTTCCACCTAATACCTTCTCCCCTATATATTCTACATTATTTTATGCAATTAAATAAAACTGAAAAAAAAAACACACACACAGAATAACTTTTATGTATGCTTTCTCTTGGAAGTGAACGGGGAGAACTCTGCTTCTGTTTTATTAGTTGGCTCTGTTGCGGCAGTCCAGACCATAATTAATTAAAGAACTAGTGTGTAGCGCGGGTTCACTATTTGGGTGAAAAATATTTCAATGATGATCACAGATCACAATCAGTGTCCTCTTTTTTATTATCTTTTGGCAAAATAAATCTCTTACAAACGCAATTTTTATGGATTTTTCTACTATTGTATTGTTTTTTGCTCTAAAGAGTTTTCCTTCTTTAATCAGCTGCAAGGGACGAGTGAGGTATATCTTATCTTAGTTATTATATTAATAATAATGTTGTATCAGTCATTAGAATCTTAATCATACATCTGTTGATCACGTTCTCATTTGTGTAACAACATATAAAATTTGATGTTAACATTTAATATTGATTATTGGGAGATCAACCCTTTTTTATATTGCACTTTAATTTGTGATTAAATTGATCAAACTTTTATGGCAATAAAAACTTAAAAAGAGATATCAAACTACTTGATTTCCCCTTAACTGATCCAAATCTTAATTGAGTTTATTCAATTTGAATAATGAAACTGGTACACAAGTACAACTATAACAAATATTAATTTGATCATCATATAGAATATAAAATCTCAAGCAGAAACAAGGTGAGACAAGGAACCAAAATTACATATAGATTGTTAATTCAGTGGGGATGGAACCTAAGTTGTTCCCCTATGACTTAAATTGCATTATAAATATACAAATTTTGGATTGTCATTTCAGCAAGATAACAGAAACTAGGTGAGACAAGGAACCAAAAAATGAAAGAAAAATGATACACAAAATTACAAAAGATGATGCCAAGCATCAATAATTAAATCACTCAGGACTAAAATGTCTAGTTAAGACCATGATCATATATCCAAAGCCAAACACCAAAACTGAAAATATAACAATAAAATAAATGTAAAAAAAAAGAAAACAATATTCTACACATCATACATGTCAGCTGCACTATCTATAGACTCTTCTCTCCTGTGTTGAGAAACAGCAGTAACCTTGGTCTCTTGATTATCAACATCAATGGAAACTTCATCTGCTGTTGTTGCTGACAAGGACTTTTTGTGGTGGTGATGATTCCTGTGGTGCCGAGACTTCGCAATCCTCGTCAGCACCTGCACGATGTCCCTCATGGACGGCCGCTTCCTCGGAGCACGGTTGATGCACTTGTAGGCAAGGGCCGCGACTTCATTGAGCTCTTGAAAGTCACACTTACCCTCTAGCCTAGAATCAACAATCTCCTCCCAACCAACTTTTCCATCCGTGTTCATTGCCGCCTAATCATCAACAAATAGTATTCATTAGGATAATAAAGGAATGAATAATGCATAACTTGTCTAGAATCTACAACAATGATCTTGAATTTGACATTGTTCACTTCAAGAGAGGTCTTACAAGTTCAACATATTCCATTAGACCCTGCTGTGGATTTCTTCCAGCTATAAGTTCAAAGAGCAACACACCGAAACTATAAACATCACTCTTCTTAGTGAATGTTCCCGAAGATATATACTCAGGATCAAGGTATCCAAAGGTTCCGCGAATTGCTGCCTGTTTATCAACCACCTCTTCTCTTGAAAGCCCAAAATCAGCAACCTGTTTGATTCAGAATTACATAGTAAGAAACTAAGAATCATCCTAAGTAACAACAAATGACTAAATTAACTACATATTTTTCATGATCATTCTATCTGCGCGACCTTAACTCGTCTAAGATTTTGTTAGTTACTATATTAATTCGTTTTTATTGAGAAAGTACTTTCTGTGTGATGAAGGTGATGATTAACAAGAACATACCCTGGCTCGCATTGACTGGTCCAAGAGAATATTGTTAGACTTGATATCTCTATGGATTACAGGAGGAACTGCCTGAAGTGACAAAAAACAACAAGAACAAGAACAATCATGACCAAAATACACAAAGCTGAATGATCTTAGTGCTTATGAGTTATGACATGGATGATACTTACTCCATCATGAAGATATTCCAAGCCTCTTGCTACATCTAAAGCTATGTGCACCCTCAAATCCCAACCCAGCGTCCCATTCTCTTCGCCTGAGAAAGAGAAATAAAGAAAGTATCTATTCATTTGCTATTGAATATGCAATACAACAGTAAAGCTTGAGAAGTAAGTGCTATATATTAATATATGTCAGATTAAATAAGAGAAATTCGGGGATTATGAGTAGAATCACTTGATTCTAACAATGCCAGAAACTAAACAAACTTGATGAAATTCAGGACTTACAATTTCTCAGACCAAAGAGAATAAAGATAGACAAAGACAAAAACAACTTACTGTACAAGTGGGAAGCCAAGCTGCCTTTACTCATGTAAACATATACAAGCATATGTTGCCCCTTTTCTGCACAATATCCAACCAAATTGACCAGGTTTCTATGATGCAACCTTCCCAACAACATAACCTAACCAATATTAACAGAACAAAAACAAATTACTCAATTGCAGAAAATAAAACAATATAATTTAGTACTTACATATAGTAATAAACATGGTTCCAATATTTTAACTCTTCAAAATGATGGTTATACATTCATATATTTATCGAGCTAGAATATTTAGCATAAATTTCATCAATCACAGAGTTTTGTTATGAAACATGGACTAATTCTGTTAGTGGAATTGGGTTACTCCATGGCTATAGTTGAGAAACTGTTATCAGTAACCATCTTTACCTCGGTGTGAAATTCTTTTTCCCCTTGCTTGGAATTTGTTGCAAGAACTTTAACTGCAACAGTCTCCCCAGTACACATCTGAGCTTTATAAACAGGACCAAAGGCACCTTGTCCTATGAGTGTTGTAAAATTATAGGTTGCTTTCTGCAAATCCCTGAAATGCAAATAAAAGCATTAAACAGAATGAAAGAAGAAAAGGATAATGGCATGGAAACCTCACTTACAGAATCCATTAGTGGGCACCAAAGTTTTGAAACAGATTATGTAATTTATGATTAGATATGATCAGTCAAATGCCTATAGCAATCAAAGCTTCTATCTTAACAGCTATAATGGTAGGATTGGATCAAGCGCTTGCAAAAAGAGCACAACTTAAAACCAGAACTATTGCAGTGATTTAACACAATCCTACATGGACCATTTCACATTCCTCATACAAGTGGAAGAAAATAGATCAGAGGGCTGGTTTTTACACATAATCCCAAAGGACATTTTGATGAGGTGAGTTTTGCCACAACATTGATATGTCTCTGGCAAGTGTACTAGTTCGTACTAGTAATATAGCGAAAGCTCAGGATATCTCATTCGACAGGGATTGGATACCAATTACCAATTCTCAGTTTAAATTGCTATCTAGAATTCTAGACTACTGAATGAAAGGATCATCAGGCTTGCATTTGAATCCTGTATGTGAGAAGAGATACTGAGATTTTGGACACAACTCATTTTTCTCTCAGACAGAACCCAAATGCAACCTAAGATTACTGCCTTGTGACTGGAGTTCAGTATCACAGGTACAAATCAAAGGCTCTGCTAAGTGGGAGCCTTGCAATATAATCCGGCCTACCATGTTGTCAACTCTTATGGCATGAAAATGTAGCAGAATTCACACTAAATTCTCAAAACCAAAAAGACTAGGACATGAGGAAGCAAATTCACTACAGGAAGAAACATACTTGTAAGAATATTCTGGTATACCAGATGCTGAAACCATGCTACTCTTCTTAAATCCATCAAGCCAGAAGGACATGCCCCCGTTTCGCGACGCGGCCTTCACAGGTGATTCTGGACCTAAGGTTGAGTCAGAGAGAATAGTACACGAATCGGCACCATTTGCGCGAATTGGTATGGTGGCTGCCCTCCTGGAACTGCTGTTCCCAATCTGTGAACGCTTCCTATGGTATCTAAAGCAGAAAAGTGCAGAAATTGCAAGAACAACTCCAATAACTACACCTATGGAGATCCCAATGATTAGTCCTGTTGATTCCTCTTTCATTTTCTCTATTCTTCTGCTAATCCCTATTGCTATTGATCATCCAATCCATTGACACACCTGCAAAATCCACCAAAAAGTTGCATTAGTCACATTCACACAACAAAATATATCAAATCAAAATGCCACTAGTAACTAAATGATGCGTGGTGCTTGGTTCATCATATTTGAATTGGTCAATCCTAGGCTAATTAATAGGACTCTCAATTTTCAAGTTTCAAAGTCATTCACATAAAAACATAGTCTAGAAACATGAAAAATCAAAGCTTGACCTTTGCATTACTTGGTTGAATTGAACAACCAAGCACATAATAATAGGATAAGAATAATTTACCTATACAATCCATCACACATCATGCACCCCCAATAGTCAAATCAATAAAAAAATCTACAAAAATGAATAAAAAAAATCACTTTCACACAGCAAAAGAAAATCCAAAACTGATGCAAATGCAGTTCAATCCTTTATATCAAACACTTGATCTGCTTTTCCCATTCATCCAAGATCAGAAAAGGCACAAACCCCATTAATGAAAATCCCAGCTTGGATTAACACAGGCATTTGACCAAACACAAAGAACACTTTTTTAACAAAAAATTGGCAACCCTTTTCTTTCTTCCCACTCAGCTTATTTTCTCAGCAACCAAACATGTCTATAGTACCAAAAGCAAGTACCTATATCTCTATGTACTTCTTAAGCAGCCACAAAAAGACACAAAACAAAGCACGTTCCTTGAACAGTGTCAGAGACAGATCGAATTTGAAAACACTGACAGCAAAGAAGGTTCAAGTTTGACCCCAAAAAACGTGTTTCTAAGAAAACCATATAACCTTGAGAAATGAGAACACAAGCTCACCTGTTAAAATTTGAAAATAAATAAATAGCTGAATAAATAATAAGAAAGTAATGATGATGAAAAGCTGAACTGAAAGGAGTTGCGGGTTTTGTGGAACCGTTGCTAAAAGAGAAGTTAAGTGTAGTAACTAGTGAATGAGATTCCAATAACAAAGATGAGAGAAAGGAATCTAAAGAAGAAGGAGGAGCGAGTTTTTTAGTTGCAGAATTTTGAGTTTGAGAAGACAAAAGACAAAAACAACGAGTAAAACTTGCATACATAAGCAGGATACTACAAAATTATAGCAAAAAATAAAATAAAATAAAATAAAATAATGTATATGCTATAGAATTAATTAAAATAATAAATCCTGATTAAAAAATTTGAGGATAAATTAGTCCTTCATCATCTAAATTTTAAAAATCTACAAATAGTCACTTCTTAATTAAATAATAAATAAAGCATATCAATCTTTTCGTATAAATTCATATAAATATACATAAGTATGCTACCAAAAAGTTTGTATAAATTCCCTAACAAAGCTCAAAAATATCATTTATAAATAGTAAAATCTTTAAAAATAATAATTTTTATGTACTTCTATGTAAATTACCTTCACATTTTCATTGAATAGAAACATAGAATATAAAACGATATAATAAAAATTATTATTATTATTATTATGAGTAATTATTTAAAATGATTTTAAAAAAAATAAAATTCTTATTTGTTGACCTTGTAGCATTATTAATACACATAAATTAAATTAATTAGAAACTGATATAAGTAGTTTATTTAGCGTGAAAGATTAGAGTAGCATAAATCTAATTCGATACTTTATCCTCATCACTATTAAATTTTGTAGACATAGACACCATGATTATTAACTTTTTTTATTTATTAAATATGTATAAAAATATAAAAATAAATAAAATAATAAATAATTTATAATTTAACTAAAAGATTTAAGATTTAAAATTTGAAAATAATAAAAATAAAATATTTTTCGATGAATTATATATTAAAAATATTTGGAAAAAAATTATACATCAACTCTTTTATATCTTCATTATATATGATATATCATATTGAGTAAAAATGTAGATATATAAAAAGTAAATAAAATAATATACATATTTGGTGGCTTATAAATTATCGTATACTGTAAATTTTTAAATTTTGAAAAACTTTTTTTTTTTATGGAAGGCAGAAACCACAGATGTCATTTATAATCCCAATAGAGTTTGTTTGTATTAAAGAGTCTAAGGAGGAAGATGGTGGAGATAATTTTGGCTTTTCATTTCTTTTTTTTTATTATTATTTTGTGCATAAATTATTTTCTTTATAAATTTTCCCCCTACTTTTTGTAGATGTGGGGTTTGTAGCAATTATTCTCATTGAAGATGATGTTTTGAAGGAACATGGAACCATGGTTAGAGTTAGAGGTATCAAATTTTGAGAGTATATAGGGGCCCCACTATACGCGAGACACGTCGTTTCTTTCATCGACCGTATATTAAATTCTTTATTATTACATAAAGGACCACTTACTTTCATTAATTATATTAGATTGCTTTTCTTTTCTTCAACTATCTACTATCTTATTCAAACTTCAAAGCAATAAATGGCACCACCTCTCTACAACGTGCACAAATTTATGGGTCATGGATCTATCTATATTTTGGACAAGTTGTGGAAAAATTAGAAGAATCTATTTTTCAATATATACTTATTAAATTAGGAATTACTATTTTAATTTAATTTATATTAAAAATTTCTAATTATTCATTTAATCCATAACATATCATGATCATTAGTGATAATATTAATGTATAGGTCTTTATATTAGTTGAGTGCAAAAACATTTTTGCAAAAGCTTTATCTGAAAATGGGTCAACTGCAGTTTAATGAAATTATTTAGAATTTAATGAATTTAAAATAATGGTTATTTAGATAAAACTAAAGTAAATGAATAAATGAATGCAACAAGTAAAAATAAAAATTGCTTTCCTTCTTTTTATGCTCTTTTTCAAGATAATATTCGATCATTTTCATGAAGCTTAACGTTGAGGATTAGTGAGTGTCAACAAGATTTTTCATTTTCAAAACATCTACATACCAATAAAATTATGGGAGAAAACAGAAAACTAAAAGGAATATTATTAATTAAATTCTAATTAAAATAAAATTTTAAAAAAGAACAACTCTTGGGGCCGGTAAATTTTAATATTTTTAATCATTATTTGACCAGCACAAATACTAAAATATTATTAATAAATAAATTTATTAATTTATGTGTACAAAATTTAAAAAATATAAATATAAACTATATTAATTCATGTATATAAATTTTGATAAATATAAATATAAATTATATATTTTTTGTGTATAAAATTTTTATAAATATAAATATAAATTATTATAAATTAAATACTAACAAAAAATAATAATATTTATTAGACACGTAGTATTGTTTTTTTAAAAAAATTTAGTTTACTTTTTGGTGTTAATAGGTATGGAAAAGAGTGAGAAATGGAAGTGATCAGTGAACCTAACACACCTATATGACCTAATGTGAGATTGAGATGAGATAAGAGGGGGTAAGTGATTAATCCAAGCAACATTGCAATTTTTAATCGAAAACAAAGTGTAACCCACTCCCTTACCCTTCACACCCTTCACGAAAGTGACTTCATATATATATAAACAATTGATCAACACCATGTTCAAGTTCGTGTCCTTGTACGGAGAAGAACAAAATAATGCTTCTAAATTAAAGTACAACTAGTTACTCTTAGGGATAAGTATGATTTTGGTCCCTAACGTTGAGGGTTAGAATCGAAATCGTCTCTCTTCTAATTTTCGATTTAGAATTGTCCTTAAGGTTTTTTTCGTATTAAAATCGTCATTTTTTTTGACAAAAATACCCTCTCCACTACCAACATTATTACCTCTTTACCACCACCACCACCAACTGCCACTCCACCACCATTATCAGCATCATCATCACCATCATCATCATCATCAACACCCACTGCCACTCCACCACCACCAACACCACCACCAATGCCACCGCCGTCCCCCTCCCCCCACCCCACGTCCCCTCCCCTCCCCCTCATTGCCTCCCCCTTCCCCCACCTAGCGTCCCCACCCGTCCCCTTCCCCCTCACTGCCTCCCCCTTCCCCCCACCCAGCGTCCCCACCCGTCCCCTCCCCCTCCCCGTCTCCCCTTCCCCCACCCCCATCCCCACCCCGCGCGTCTTCCCTTCTCCCCACCCCGCGTCTCCTCCCCCTCCCCGTCTCCCCTTCCCCCCACCCCCAAACAGAAACAAAAATAGAGAATAGAAATTCAAGTAACAAATTAACAAATTCAAGTACAAACCCAAATTAACAGAGAAATACAAAGCCAAATCAGAAATTTAAAGCACAAAGAAGAGATCTGGTTCGAAGAAATTCAAATCAACAAAGGAGCATGCATGAACAACGGCGGTGAGTTCCGGTTCGAGGAGATCCGAGACAGGAAAGAAGAGAAGGACGGGAGAGGGTCGCGGTTGATTTGGACAGAAGAGAGGCAGCGGCTGCAGCGGCGGGACGGCGAGACTGCTGCAGTGGGACGGCGGCTTCCCTTCCCCCTTCATCGTCATCATCATCAGAGTTTTGGAGGAGGCGGCGACGACGACGAGGTCACAGCGACGACGACAGAGGCTCCCCAGCACCGTCCCCCTGCCCCCTTCCCCCTCCCCCTCTTCCCTTCCCCTCCCCCCCTCCCCCTTCGTATACCCTTTTCTTTCCCCACCTCCAAACGCGTTTTTACGCGTTTTTTTTTTATTTTATAATTTTTATTATTAAAATAGGAATAGGGATAGTTTAGGAATAAAATAAAAAAATTATTCAAAAGGACGATTTTAATACGAAAAAAAATGTTAAGGACGATTTTAAGTCGAAAATTAGATGAGAGACGGTTTCGATTCTGACCTTTAACGTTAGGACCAAAACAATACTTATCCCTTACTCTTAATTCATTAAGCTTTGTTGATTTTTCACTAATTTCAGTATGTATCTAATATAAAATCTATACTCTACAAATTTCTGAGTGAAAAAAAATTATAACTTATTTAACTTGCTTATTAGTAATTATGTTGTGTTGAGTGAAACTATTAGTATTAGTTCAAATGTCCACCTCTTTTATCTTATGTTCTAGCACTTTTATTATTATCATGTTCTAATACGCTCTTATTTATATTATTATATCTTAATTCTTATCTCTCAGCAAACATAAAATATCTTTTGTGTAGCTTTCTTCTCGGGGTCAGATAGTACTCTGTGATTCAAAAAAATAATGGTTGTTCTTCTAAGATATAGGCATTGACAAATTGAATTTTTCCAAATGCTTCACTGTCGTTATCTTCCCCTTAAATTAAGGTCAATTCAACTTGAACCAAATTATTAATTTTATATAAAAATTTGATTGTCCATTGCACTGTCATGAAAGAGCATTTCAAACAAATATATACGACATTGGTAAAAGAAATAAAAACATATATATTATTTATTAAACCATCCTTCTATCGAAAATAAAATAGTATAAATATAAAAGTTGAACTAATTGTTCCATTATGTACAATTATAATTTCAGTAGCATAAAAATTTAATTATTAATTATTAACATAGATCCAAACACATCTTAATACTTAAACATTATATAAATTTAGAGCTCAAGACATAGAAAAAGTGAACGCTAAAGTTTCGATCGGTATTGACTTCCATCACTTCCTGTTGTTTTTGTAATCGTCGGAAGGTAAGACCACATTAAATTTCTTTTGTAGTTTGGTTACAATAACTTTGTTGTGGTTGACGATGTCATGGCAATTCTTTGTAATGCGGCCATTGGACGGCAGAGACTTCAACAGCTTCTTCTTATTAGTAGTTAGATGTGAACAGTAACACGATTTTAATTTGGTGAAGAATTTCGTCATCTTTAAATATGAAATTGAATTGTCTAAGCCAAGTGATGGTCTTCAGAGAAAGAGATGCTCTGCTTGAGAGAGAGAGCAAGCGATATTTAAAAGAGCGTGTAGAGTATATAAGATTGATCTTCATAAAAAAATTCATATTACAATTTTAGTTTTTATTATCTTATTTTTATTTATTCTTATCTTATTTTTATTTGTTTTTATCTTTTATATCCCAATGTTCTGTATATATTTATTTTTATCTTCATAATTTATAATTCAATCAATCAACAATTTATTAAGTAACACAAAGTATAATATTTTTCTTTTTTTTTCATAATTTTATCATTAATAATTACATTTTTATTCAATCAATGATATCTAAATTTTGTTATCTAAATATAGATTTTAAAATTTAAAGTTTAAAATTTTAAGTAATAAAACCCATTAAAGAGTAGAAATTTTTCCTACAATATAATATATAATATATCTTTTGCTTGTTAGAATAATGAATTTTGGCCTCGAAATAGTTCAGAGGGAAAATATCATTAATACCTAGCTAGTGCACCCAAGACTCAGCCACATTTATATTAACTATTAAGTCGCTATATATAGTTTTTGGTGGTGCACACGTCGTCATTACGTTGGACAATTTATTATTGGTACCAAAAATTTAATAAGTACATCATTTGGATTGTTCGGAATAATAAACATTAGTCAAATTTCTGGAATAAAATATAATTTTTGTCTAATAAATTTAAAGTTGTCTTTAATATTTAAAATTGTCTTAATGTTATTTTGTGATTAATAATCTGTTAACAAAGTTGATAGTAAATTAATAGAATAAAATTGATATAATTTTAAAATATTAAATATACTTAAATAAGACAAAAATATTAGAGACAAAAATAATATATAAAAAAATGGTATTTGAACATATATGTAAAGAGAATTTATTAGAATTGACCAAATTAATATAGTCTCACGTTTATAAAAATTATTATCATGGTTACATAACAAGACGCTAAGATATGGGCAAGTTACTTAAAATAAATAGAATAGAGAAAACGTTTACCCAAATGTGTAAAACTGATTCTTATTACCTACATGTACAAAAAGTCATTTTTATGTAATCCGTGGCAACTCACCACGGTTTTAAAACGTGCATAAACCGTGGCAGGTCCTAACGGATTATGGCCAAAAGATATAGAGTGTAAACCGTGGTAGGTTTACTAAGGAGAGATGGCGTGCATAAACCGTGGAGAGTCACCACGGTTTATGAAGAAACTTATTTGCACATAAAACCTTGTGGGTCACCACGGTTTATGTGTGGTAAATAATGGTCAGAAAACCTTGTTAATTTTATGTCCAATAGAAAATGAATTTATTAGCACAATAAATTTATTAGCAGAATCTTAAATTATGTCTTATCAACAACAGCTTTTTATAATAGAAAGAGTACAATAAAAAAAATCAGATAATACTAAGAAAATGGTTTTTATAGTGCTTAAAAAATTGATGTCTATTTACTAAAAAATAAAAAATTAATATTTAATTTAAAATGATGAAATTTAATAAATTTAAAATATTTAAATTTTGTTATGTAAAATAAATTAGAAAAAAATTAGACTCCAATAATAAACACCATGAAATTTTTGGATTTTTTTCTATTATAAAATAAAAAAATATTTTTAAAAATAAATTACACTAACATTAATGTTTGGAATCTGTGTTTTTATTTTTTATTTTGAGTTTTTATGAAGTTTTCAAAATCTTAGGCGAACTTATAAAAACTACTCAAAAGTTCGTTTAAGCTTAAGGTGACCTCTTTCATTATATTCATCTTTATTTTTTCATTTATAAAATAAAGATTTATTACACTATAACATATTAATGAGTACAATAAAATAATTACTTGTTAATATTGGTATATTAATATTCATTAACATGCTTATTGATTAAATTTTTTATATAGATTTAATAAATTCACATATAAGGGTATATTGATACATTAGTATTTGTTAAATTTAAAATAAAAAATATTTATTATATTATAAGAATATTAATGAGTACTCTAAAAAATATTAATAAGTAATTATTTTATTATGTTCATTAATATTTTTTATAGTATAATAAATATTTAAATATAGTGTAAAATGAAAAATAGGGATAAACATAATGAAAAACTAATTGATAATACATGTAAAAATTTTATAGTATATATTAGTCAATAATACATAAAGAGAACGAAAAAATTTTATTATAAATATTCAATAGAAATAGATGATTTTTTTTCTTTATAAAATGTACTATATAGTGTGTATTTATTAGGCTGCCTTTGTTTTCAACAACAAAATAGGATAAGACACTGAAAATAGGACAGGACAAGGCACTGATGGATAGAGACACAAAATTTTGTGTTCTTGTAATTCTGCTTGGTGATAAACTAGAACAAATTATGAAAATCTAATTTATTCTCATTTTTTTCATTAAAAAAATTTGAGATGAAAAATATAATAATAAAAAATATAATTATAAAAAATTAACAAGAATAATAAAAAAAAATAAAAAATAAGTTGTGTCTCTTGGACATAAAATTAACAAGGTTTTCTGGCCATTATTTACCACACATAAACCGTGATGACCCACAAGGTTTTATGTGCAAACAAGTTTCTTCATAAACCGTGGTGACTCTCCACGGTTTATGAACGCCCTCTCTCCTTAGTAAGCCGTGGTGACCTACCACGGTTTACACTCTATATCTTTTGGCCATAATCCGCTAAGGTTTATGCACGTTTTAAAACCGTGGTAGGTTGCCACGGATTACATAGAAATGGCTTTTTGCATATACAGGTAACAAGAATCAGTTTTGCACATTTAGGTAAACGTTTTCTCTATTCTATTTATTTAAGTAAATTGCCCCTAAGATATCATCAAGGTAGATATGACTTGGATAAAACCTATAAAGAAAAAGCTTGTTTTGGCCACTAACTGTGCAAACATCATCATAAACAATTAAATTACTGAGGAGTAGCTACATAGAAACAAGGTTGATGAAATTTGTGGACTAAACCAGCGGCTGATGCAAATGTTTGGTATAGTGTTTCTATTTTGAAATAATAACAAGAGAAAAAAATTTATGGTCAGCAATTTTAATTTATGTTGGATAATATTTTTAACCAATAGTCTACTATTTTTAATTCAGTATTATATTTTAATTTAATATTTTTAAATATTGTTGATTAACTATTGATAAAAAATAATAAATTACATTAATTGTATAATATTGCTCTAAGAAAAAAAAACATTCAATAAGTTCAACAATATATGCTTTTTCACTTTACCTACTCTTCCATTCATGTATAATAGTGAACCAAGAAACATGAAAAGAAGGGTTCAATTATATATATAATTATTATTATTGCTAGATAGGTGGTCAATTGAGCCGACACATAAAGCACTTGAGATTAGAGATGAACCCTTTTTCTTTTTCTTGTATTAACCGGCAGTGATTTGTCCTCATCTCACAATTCAAATAGCAAAATCCTTTAAGATTATTTTATAGAATCCCTAAAGAAAAGGGGTGATGTTTTTATTATTTTCATTATTATTATTAAAGTTCTTCTAGTATGTCTAAAATCTTTTCATTCTTTTGGTGGATTAGATTTGTTATTGTTATAACATATGATTTTGGTGTTATTAAATTTTTACTGTAATAAAAGAAATTCTCTATATACAAAATAAAATGAAAAAAAATAGACTTTAACAGGCTTTTTCAACTAACTTTAATAGCGTTTCATAATATAAGAAGATTTTTTTCGACAATATCAAAGTGGTTGTGTGTACACTAGTTCGCTTAAATAAGTGTTGGGAGTTCGAATCCCACCTTATGCATGCAGTAACTCATCGACCAGCGACAGACTCTTAAATAAAGCTCAGTACCACGGCGAATTAGTCATTGTGGAAAAAAAAAAAGTGGTTGTGTATATAAGTGTATATTGTAAGTGAATTTATGATATTATAATATATAAAATTAGAAATTGTTCAATTTATCTGAAAAAAATTATTATACCTATTTATTTAGTAGATTTTTTTTTTACTGTAATAAAAATTAAATAAAACCAAAATCTAATATAATTAACTCATCTAAATATCCCCGTCACATATTCCAAAGACAAAACTAATCCACAAAAAATATTTTAGAATATTAAATTATATATTAATATAGCCAATAGCCATCTTAAAGTTCTTCTTCTTCTTTTTAATTATTATTATTGATGAAATCCTGTATTATGTTCTCACATGATGGATACTGATATCCGGATAAGAGCTTTTTGGTCACATTATTAATTATTATATATAGAGTAACCTAGTTACTTGTCAGAAATGTTGCACCAACCATGATGAAGCATACAATCATCCCATATATTTCTCCAATTTAAAAGTGTTTTATTTTTAGAGAGAAAGAGAGAAATGATGGCCAATTGGGCAATTGAGTTCATTTTGAGTGCATGTATTGTATTGTATTTTGTGTATAACTTGTAGGAAAAGATTCTAATAGTGCAAATTATGGTTGCATGAGATTGAAGGAAAGCCTGAAATGCTGAACCCCTTTTTTTTTCTCTTTAATTATTATTTAATTAAATAATAAATACATTGCATAAATATTTCTGTAGGATCTATCTTTGGGGCATGTGATTCTCACATGTGGTAGCATGTGCTTTTGTTCTCGATTTAGCTCCTCAAATCATGGTCCCATTCTATAATCCATATACCATCACAAAAATCATAGGTTTCATTAGTTGAAACATAAATTAGGCTTCTTTCATATCATTCAGGTGATTTATTAGGTTTTTAACTTTGTATACTAAAAAACAAAATCAACCATCTTTTTTCACAAATAATTACATACACAATGACACCAACACATAAAATCGTAAACTTTTTTTTTGGACATGTAAATCGTAAACTTTTTTCTTTCGGCCTTGAAATCGTAAACTTCAAACCTTTTAAGGAAAATTGTTGGGCTTATACTGGTTACAATATCCTTTCGTCCATGCCACCACTAAACTCTATTGGGCTTTTCGTTTGGATGGGGAACTCTATTGGGCTTCAAATGCGAAGAATTCCTTTCCTGCCTTGGGCTTACCAAAACCAAAAATGTTTATGAACCTTAATTACTCATTTCCTATATTTTGATCCAAACATAGAACAAACTGTCAAATTCTCAACAACTTTCAAAAAGACCGACAAATGTTGTTTTCGCATCCTATAAAATGTGATAGTAATAATATTCTAATACGGATTAATTCTTAACCTATCGAATTAAAAAAAATTATAAAATAAATAATACACTAATATTAGAACTTTGCCCGACACTACGCAAGATGCGTTTTAATATTTATATATTTTTAATAAATTTTGAGAAAGACATGTTAAATTGAAAAAAAAAAAAGATTACTTAAGTTCTGTTCTTGTAATAATTTAGACTCAAACGTGATACTGTTTTTTTAGATTTTATCTGTGCAGAAAGATCAGATCCTTAAAAAAATATATGCTAGATAAAGTTTAAAAATTAACAAGTAAGATAGAAGATGATTATTGGACTGTCAATGGAAATTGGTGATGGGAGAGGGACTTATTTTTTGAGAGGATGCCTGATTGCGTGGTGGTTCTCTACAAAATCAGTTTCCAAGACTCTTCTCAGTTTTAAACCAACAGGGATCTGTTATAGGAGACTGTGGGTTTTGGGATGGAGTTGAGTGGATCTAGAACTCCCAGTGGAGGTGAGAGTTATTTCAGTGGGAGTTGGAATTAGTGAATCAGTTACATGATACGCTTCGACTGATCAAACTTGCTAATGGCAGAAAGGATAAAGTCGTGTGAAAATTTGATAAACAAGGAGTATTTTCTACTAACTCTTTTGTGCAAGTTTTGCAGGCGGAAATAACTCCGGAGGATATAACAAGCTACAGCTTTACCAGGACAATTTGGAAATGGCTAGTGCCGCCGAGTGTTGAACTATTTGTCTGGTTTGTATTGACCGGGAAGGTCAACACTAAAGAGAGGTTGAATCGGATTGGGATTATCAACCAGGAAGATGTTACTTGTGTATTATGTAACAAAGGGATTGAAAATGGTCACCATTTATTTCTTGGTTGCGAATTTTCTTGGCAAATTTGGTGCACTTGGCTATCATTTGTTGGTAGACAATGAAGGTGCCCAGGAACGTTGAGAGAGCATTTCCTAAGTTGGACTGAGATATCCTATAGCAAGGAGGTGCGTAAGAGTTGGATAGTGTGTTTCTGTGTGGTTCTTTGGAATATCTAGCTTGAAAGGAATACAAGAATTTTTCAGCATAAAGGAAAAAGGGTTGAAATAAAGGTTACTCATTTGTGCTGTACAAACTACAAGGATTGACTAGATCTGGATCCTTTTTGTTGTTGATGGCAATGCCAGAGATGACAAAGAATAAAGTTTATCGTTCTTATTGTGGTGCCTAATTTTTTTTTTATAATTTACTATTTCTGTTTATTGTTCTTCATACGCTTCACTTGTTGTGTTGAGTTACTTTTTTTTTAAAAAAAAAAGTTACTTAACAATAAATTATAATAAAATTGATACATATTAGCATTTGTGTTTATTATATAAATTTTAAATATTTGTTTGTTCTTCTTGCGTTATATGCATTCATGCTATTTTAAAAAAAAAAAGAAAAAGATAGGGATTCATACTTTATATATGCAGTAATACATTATTTGCCTAATAAATTTGGACGTCTACAATAACAAAGGATGAATGATGGGGTCAAGGAATTGGTTGTGTTAGAGAAGAGTGAGAGAGAGAACAAGTGCGTGGTTACTGAAATAGTAGGTATAAATTTATGAAATTTAATTGAGTAAATAGTTAAATTAGTGTCTAAAGATGATTTGATCTTTAATTTGGTTTATGAAAAAATTTTTAATTAAATATATCCTTAAACTATTTAAAATTAATCACGTTAGTTCTTCCGTCACTTTGCTTAACATTGTTAACAAAAGATGATTTGACACATTAAATGTCGACATCATGTTAGTATTAAAATAGGATGTCACTTAGATAAAGACGTTTGAAACGTCTTTTTTAAAAAATATTTTCTAATAATTAAAATTTAACACATATAATCGATTAAACCGTATGTTATTTTTGTCAAAATTAGCTCAGATAAATTAATTTGACCGAAAAAATAGTGAATCAAATTTTGAACGGTCTAAATTAATATTATTTTTTTATAAAAGATGACTATAATACCTTTATTATAAAAAATGACTAAAATATTCCTATTTTATATATATATATATATATATCGAAAACTCTAAATCATAATCTTATGACGATAGAGAAATAAAGGACTAGAATTTAAAATTATTAAAATTAATATATATAATAGGAGTATTTTAGTCATTTTCTATAATAAGGATATTGTAGTTATTTTTTATGAAAAATAATATTAATTTAGACCAGTTTAAGATTTGATTCATTATTTTTTTGGTCAAATTAATTTATTTGGCCTAATTATAACAAAAATAACACCATCTAATCGATTATATATGTTAAATTTTAATTATTAAAAAATATTTAAAAAAAAAGACGTTTTAAATATCTTAATAATGACTCTCATTAAAATAATGTAATTTTCTGAGTTGAAAGACTGTGAACGAAATAACGCTATTTGAATCTCTTACTCTCACTTAAATTAGTAATTGACATTACTCTCACTTATTAAATATGTTTGTTTTGTTTAAACTTTTATTTATTAATCTCCAGCTTGTGAATTTGTTAAATTTAATAGAATATGTTAATTTTCAGCTTGTGAATTTGCTAAGGACATTAGAATATGTTAATTTTTATTACTTGTTTACTTGAATAAAAATTATTAAAACTTGTTTTATGGTTAGATTCGGAAGATGAAACTTGAAAGTGAATATAAAAGAAATCGTGAAGGTGCGTATCTTATTATGATAATTTGTGACATTCAAAAAAATCAAATAAAATCGATATTGAACTTTAACGACAAGGAACCACGTGTATTTCTAAAATACAATGAGAAGTCGAGATTTTATGACTTCAAATTTGAGGCGATAAATATAATTTTTAAGAGCAAACATAATTTTATGGTTGTCTAGAGACTATACAATACAATCGGTAGACGACTATATCTTTTAACAAGAATGAATGACAAAATTAGACGTAGAACTATTTGTAAGAATAAAGGTTGTCCTTGGTTAATATATTGTGCACACAACAAAGAACTTCTCTAAGTTCTTTAGAGGGAGAGTGAGTATAGTGTCTATTACTAATTCAAATTGAGTTTTTAAGAGTGAGAGTGAGAGTAGTGTCCCTTACTAATTCAAGTAAGAGTAAGAGGTCAAAATGATGCCATTTCATTCACGGTTCCTCATTTTAAAAAATTGTGTCGTTTTAATATTGGCATGTTATTTAACGAATTGGAACATTTTTTTTTGTTAACGATGATAGTAAATAAAGTGATGAAAAATTAACGTGACTAAATTTAAATATTTTAAGAATGGATTTAACTAAAAAAAAAAAAACTTTTAAGAACCAAACTAAAAATTATATAAATTTTTAGAGATTAATTTAACTATTTACTCAATTTAATTTGTAAAGACAAAGCGCTACTGTTACAAAAAAGAGAGTGACAGTTACAAAATCAAATGCTAATCATGTAGGCAGACTGTATTAATAGGTACTTCCGTTCTTGTATGCTTAGCTTAATAATTAATTTCTTTAAAAAAAAATAAAAAAAACATGAGAGTGAGGTGAACGAATGAATTGAAGCTGAACGGAAACGTCAAAAGTCAAGTTTCCTTTATGCACCTTTGACTTGGTGAATAAGGCAATAAGCTCACAGCTTGAAAAAATTCACATTAAACAATTTATTTTTGTATGCTCTCGTTAAAAATAAATTACAATAAATTTTTTTCTAAAATATTATAATATCTATTACGTATATACTATATTGTACTATTTTTATTTATAAAATTGTAATTATATTAAATAGACATAATATTACCTTTTTTTGTAGTGTGAACCCGTTAATAACTCTTTATTATTCAATACACATACAAATACTCCCATAAAAGGTTAACCTAAAAAAAATTGATATCATATCTCTATGTAATAAATTTTTTAAATACACAATGATAAAATATTAGATTTATTGAGTATATTATAATTTTTTAGTCCTTTTGTTTTTAAATAAGAATGTAAATATTATTTATTATTTAAAAAATTTAGTAATTGAATAATTTTGGGACATAGCTAAAATTGAAATATATCTTTGTATAGCATTATTTAACGAATTTAAAATAAAATTTAACTAACATATATTCTAAGGACACATGATAAGACTACTATTAATAGAATATTTTAAATATTTTTATTTAATAAATAAAAAACAAATACATTGAAAAATTAATTTTTTTGCATTTAAAAAAAATTAATTTATCATCTTAACATGTATTCTTATAACATAAGTTAAATAAATCCTTTAAAATAGTACACAATAAAAAGTTTTAAAACTACAAAAAATTAATAAAATTATATCTTATAAAAAAATATGTATTTAAAAAGAAGAAAATAATTAAATGAGAGGGTTGTCTGAATATATAGTACCAAAAATTTTGCATGTCCGTATACTAAATGTTACTATTTTTGTTTACATTCTTTCTTCTACCATAAGAATATTCTTTTAGAGTTTGAAAATCTTTGTGATTAAGCCATTATATGTATATTTTTGTTGATAGCAACACTGTAGTTTGACCAGCGTGCAGTATTTAGTAGTCCACGTCTCTATTACGTTTGACTCATTCAGAGTTTCAGACTCATCAGACTCCGAAATGGGAACACAAACATAAATTTCTTGTTGCCCCTCTTTTAATTTTTCCCACGTGATGTTTTGGAAATACCGTCGCCTCTCCAATGTCCAATACTAACACGCCACGTGTTATACTTATCCTACTCATCTCCAACCATAACATTCTTTAACTTATTCTACTATTTCACATCTTTCAACCCAATCTAAAATTCTCAACTTAGTAGAGTTTCTTGAAAATAATATAATTGGTGTTTGGTGATTTTCTTTATTACATCCATCCAGGTTAGATTTTAATAAAACACTCTTTGTGGCTTAATTCACAAACTATTAATAATGTAATTCTTGTGTTACTAAGAAGAATGCAAAGATAACTGAACATAATTATTACTTTCAGATAATATAATTACATAATTTTAGCCTTTACAGCTTTATTACTTGATTCAACAATTTTGAAGGGCCTTGATGAATAAGACCAAAAGCGTTACATCGTCACAAAAAAGGAATAAAAGATACAAAAAAGTTAATCCAACAGCTGGTAACCGACTCAACAGTGTTAGAAGCAAAAAAATAAAAAATAAAAAAATAAAAAATAAAAAAGCTGCGCGAAAGCCACGTGTGGATCGGTTTAATTAATTGGACCATATCCTTATTATATAATCTTTTTGTTTAAAAAAGAAAGTATATTAGTAGTGTATCTGTAATCTGTATAATATATTAATTGTACCATATGAAAGCACGTGAATAGGGAAGTGATCACATTATTCATGCGCTAATAAAATTGAGATACAACTTACAAGCTTATGGTTATGGGTATTCGGGCGGGGAAGAACACAATCAAAGCACGAAATAGTAATCAAAGTTCAAAATGGATAAACATCAATGTTGGATTTATTGAAAAAGAAGACTTTGACTTGTTTGTTCGAGAAAATCTTTAGGATTTTGTTTGACTCTAGATGATGGTACATACTTAGTGAAATTAAGGTGGTTGGTGTGTGTGTCACTGTGTGTGTATACACTTCAAGATATAAATGCATAGGGACCTCTTCCTTCAAACTTAATACTTGGAAGAAAGTGTATTCATTACCCTTCAAAAACGCCAAAGTTAAAATAAAAATTTTACCACTCTTCAAAATATCTTACTCTACAGCTTTTAATTTAAGTAAATATTAAAAAAATTTATTCTTATAACAATAACAACAACAATCATATATTAAATCATCATTTATAATAATAATAATAATGTAACTAAATATCCTTTAAAACTCAATTTTTGTTCAACTTTTAGAAGAGAAAAAAATAAAAAATAAATAATTTTTCTAATTTTTTACACAACTTTCGCTCAAATCTATCCCGCATCCGATCTCCCACCAAGAGGTCGGAAGCCTGCGAGAAAAGTCCCAGGAGGGACAACAAATACAGATGAGTTGATGCTCAGTCTCATATCTACATCCAGGATAGGTCTCATACCAACGAATGATGAATGCTTTTAAGACAAATTAATATTATGTTGGTATTTTTATACCCTTATTGATTTTTGGAATAGATTAGTGCTAGGTGGAAATAAATTTTTTTTATTGTTTTTTTCTATTAATTATTTAGTAAAGTGTGATATCTTACCTTATATTCTTTAAATGAGGCAAAAAAATGAGAGAATATATTAAATGGTGAGAGATTATAGTTTACCAAACAACTGAAAAAAATAATTGAAAGAATCCACTTCCGTATTATATTGGTGCACTCACGTTTCTTGATCTGAAGAATACAATAGTATCAGTGATATGGTATGAGAGAAATACGTGTGCCACATTGAGACAGATTAATTTTATCATGATACTCTCGTATGCTTCTTTCACCGAAAAATATAATAGTATATATTGGTAATCTCACACTTTTCTTGAATTAAAAAACACAATAATATCCTTGGTAAGACCAAGAGAAAACATGTGAGAGAAAATATTAAATGACGAGAGATAACACTTTACCAAATAATTGAAAAAAAATTAAGAAATCTACTCCCGTACTATGTTGGTACACGCTTCTTCTTGAATTGAAAAATATAGTAGTATCAATTATATGGTGTGAGAGAGATACGTGCACCACTCTAAGACACATTAGTATTATCCGAGTAAATCTCCAAAATGGTCCTTGAGATTGATGTCGTGCATTAAAATTGTTCCTGAAATTTTAATTACACCAATTACGTCCTTGAGAATGAGATTAGAAAAATTGCACCATATTAATACTTGATCCATTTTTCGTTAACAACGCACTGACATGGCTTGATGACGTGAACCTTTGGTGACACGTGTCACCTCATGGTTTGGTCACATGTAACGGTATGATTACGTGTTAGTTAGCGACACGTGGCATGCTGACGTTGGTTGTTATATCACGCGTCATAATGGTATTTTGCCACGTGTCAGAATGTTATTTGTCCGCGTATCATCCACTATGTCATTATTACATGTGCACCAAATTGGTCCCTTACTTTGCATAAAACGGCTCATTTTAGTCTCTGAAATTAAATATCGTGCACCAAATTAGTCTCTTCATCAGTTTGTTCTCATTTTTTTGTGTAAATTTAAAACTCTTAATATTTTTTGATACACTAATTTTAATTTTTTATTATACAATTTTTTATAATGAATTTCTTAATTAATAATTTTAACTTGTATCATTAGAGCACATGTTAGTTAAATCCAAAATTTTATTATTACCTCTTGTATTTATTTGTATCTGTTTTAACATTATTTAAGACATGGTTACAATAAATGCTTACATTAATTAATAGTGTAATATATGAAATGGCTACTTAATTAAGTTATAAATAAAATAAATTATTATAATCGATATTATAAATCTGTCTTATTAATTTAGTGAGAAGTCAATTATACAGGGAATCAAACATTCTTAAAATGGATGGAAATAATGAATTTATATTAGTTAACAAGTGCTTTATCAAGTATTCTTAAAATATTTATTAAGGTTTTAAATATTAAAAAATTTGTATTAAAAAATATTATTATACTCTTAACTCACATTATTTACTAAATTAATATCAATATCTCATATAATTCTTTTAATAAAATATTGTAGAAAAAAATTGTATAATTAAAACTAAAATTTTTAAAACATTTTATAAAAATACTTGTATTTAAATAACTTGTGAAAAGATAAAATTAAAATTAGTGTATTTAAAGATATTAAAAAATTTTTGAATTTATAAAAAAAAACGAGAATAAACTGATGAATGGATTAATTTGGTACACGATATTCAATTTTACGGACTAAAATGAGTCATTTTATGCAAAATAAGGACCAATTTGGTGCATATATAATGATGACATAGTGAATGACATGTGGACAAATAACATTGTGGCACGTGACATAATCTGATATGTGACAAAATAGCAATATGACACGTGGCATAACCATCTACGTCAGCATGCCATGTGTCGCTAACCAACACATCATCATGCTGTTTTACGTGGCCAAATCATGAAGTGACACGTGTCACCAATGATCCATGTCATTAAGCCACATCAGTATATCGTTAACGAAAAACGGATCAAAGACTAACATGGTGCAATTTTTTCAATCTCATGACGTAATTGGTATAATTAGAATTTAAGAAACAATTTTGGTATACGACATTAATCTCAGAGACCATTTTAAGGATTTACTCGTATTATCTTGATACTCTCACATGCTTTCATTCATTGAAAAATATAATAATATATATTAATACTCTCACACTTTTCTTAAATTAAAAAGAACAATAATATTTTCTGTAATAATATAATATAACATCGTGAGTAAAACCGTCAAACACACTAACGATATTAATTGTTTAACTTTTCTTCACTTAAATTTTTTATCTTTTTAAATCTAAAGTGATTGCTCATCTTCATAGAAGCACTTAAAAATAGTCATAATAATAGAATGAATATGAGCATGATTTTGTATTATTTTATTTTATTATATAAAAATTATTTTGTTATTATTTATGATTAATAAAAATTTATATCTTAATTCATTTTTGTGAATTTTGTTTTATTTTTATAATATTTAAATTTAGCATTTAAAATTAAAATTTAAGATTCAAACAATTAAAAATATTGTTAAAAATATAAATTAAATTAAAACTAACAATTATATAAAATTGCCACATAATAATTTTATACTCACTTAAAAGTAACACATTCGGATCTTATTCCTAATTTAAAAAAAACCATTATATCAATTGACTTAGTCACCCACAGTCCACAAAGCATAGAATTTTTATGACCTTAACAAATAAATAAATATTATATCAATAATTTAATAGTTTAATTACTCTGTTGGTTTCTATAATTTTATCAAATTTTTAATTAAATTTTTATACTTTTTTTCTTTTAATTCGGTCTCTACACTGTTTTAATTTTGTAATTAAGTTTTTTTTTAGTGTAAAAAATATTAGAGTTACTTGAATATTTTTTCACAAATTGAAGATATTTTATAATTAAATCTTTGACCGCATGTATTTTGGTAAAAATATTATGTTAATTTTAACATTTTTAACATGAAAATGACGTAATTATAAAATTAAAGGTAGTGTAGGGACCCAATTGAAAGAAAAAAAATACATAGACCTAATTAAAAATTTGGTGAAACTATAAATACCAACAGAATAATTAAACTTAATTTAATTTTAATACAATGATTAGTATAAAATAATTTTGTATATCTATGTAATTATAAAATATCATATTAAAAAATAATTATTTTTAATATTAATCACATAAATAATTATATAAAAAAATAAATATAATTAAATAATTATATAAAATATTTTATATTATTAATACATTAAAATTAAATTTTTATATTAATTAAACTTAGTTAAAATACTAAATATTTTAATCACATGAGTAGAGTAATATAAAAAAAGTAATCAGCATTCTAAAAAAAATGCTAAAAAGTTAATCAATTAAAATACTTATATTTTTTATTTATTTTTTTATTTTTTGACAAGATCTAAAAAAGATTTACAAAAATATTCTATTCTCAATATTTCAAATTCTTTTAGAATAAAAAGATTGATAAAACTAGAAAGTGAATATTTAATTATTTATAAATTAAATAAAAATTATAAATTGAATAATAATTACTCGTTTATTTTATTAATTTATTAATTTTTTATTTTAAAAAAATTCATATTAAATTAATAGAATGGTGAATAATATAATCAAATGAAAATAAATATAAATAACAAATTAATGTATTCACATATTATAAAAAATAATAAAAAAATGGTTGAAAATACGTGTGAACAATTGTCATGTAAGGTTAAAAGAGTTTAAAATATACTGTAGGAGAGACAAGTAATTATCAAGTAAGATCAAAAGAACTTAAAGTATAAGAAAAATTTTAAGTGTATTTAGAATATCAGTGTTCTAGTTGTTTTAACCGTTGATTTTAACCGTTGATTTTAATTAATATATATTATATATATATATATTTTATAATTCAGATCAACAGTTAAAACAACTGAAACACCGGTGTTTTGGATATACTAGAAACTTTTTCATAAGTATATTGTAGGAAAGACACTTGTACGATTTTTGAGACAGATTATTTTTTAGTTTTTGATATAGATTAATGTTATGTTGAAATTCTCACACACTTCTTAATTCTCTGGATAGATTAGTATTATATTGGTACCCTTATGCTTCTTGAATTGAAAAACACAATTTTATCAGTGATATACTATGAGAGGGTCATGTGTGCGGCTCTGAGACAAATTAGTGTTACATTGGTACTCTCACGTTTATTTATTTAAAAAATATAGTAGTATAATAATATCGTTACTGATACTCTCACGTTCTTCTTGAACTGAAAAATATAATAATATTTTCAGTGATAATATAATATAACATTACGAGTGAGTCACGTGATTGTCACCATCAAACACATTAACGGTGTCAATTGTCAACTCTTTCAATAGAAGCGCCCGTGAACTCCATCATTATTCTTTGGCCGGATCTCTTATTCTATAGACCTAGTCTTTGTTCTCACCTTCAAGCGTTATAAATCAGAAAAAAAATGATAAAATAATAATTAAATTATAATAAAAAATAAAATTAAATAAAAATACTAAAAAAATATAATCTATTTTTATTCTAAAATTTTTAATTATAATTTTTTATGGTTTATTTTTATATTTTTTATAATATAAATTACTGATTCTAATAAAAAATAAATTAAATAAAAAATTAATTATAAATAATAATAAAATCATAATTAATAAAAAATAGTCTAAAACATATTAAAAAATAAGAATATTGAAAATGCTAAAAAATATAATAAAAAATGTATTGGAAAAAATACAAAATTAATATTTATATATATATTTAAAATAAAATAATAAAATAATATAAAAAATTATTTAAATTTATATTTTTTAATAATTTTTTATTTAAAAATAATTTTTAAAATAAAATTTATTTATTATAATTTATTTTAATATAAAAATTAAAAAAATCTTCACCAAATTTAAAATAGTTTATAAGCTATAACTAGTTTTAAAAAATAATTAATCAAATTAATAAACGTTAATTTGTAAATCGATTAACTAAACCAAAATCGGTTTGACGATTTAAAATTTTAAAATTAATTATTCTAATACAAATTTGTTATAAACCTAAACTAATTTTATAATAGATAGACAAAAAGACTAAATTTATTTGTTTAAAGTGTAAAAAGTTAGTTCATAAGTTAAAGTTTATTTTTATATGAAATTAATTTTTCAATGAATAAACTAATTTTTAAATAAAAAAAATTGATTTTTAAACAAAAAATTAATTTTTTAATTATCTGAAAACTGATTTATTATTTTTATAAACTGTTAATAACTAATTTGTTTTCATTTAAAATTAGTTTAATTTAACATAATTTTTTATTAATTCAAATCAAGTTTGATTTTTTTATTAACTTTAAAATCACTTCTTCATACATATTCTCTTTTTCGTAAATGAAATTAACTTTTTTATTTAACATCTTCAATAGAATTTTTTTTTTTGGTATTTTGTTATTTTTCTTTTTTTTTTCTATTTTGATTATTCTTCCTATTACCATTAACTATTCACTTAAAATCAATCTTACTAAAAAAGATAAAAATGTAATTTACCAAAAAATTAAAATTGTAATTGCAAAAAGGAGGATCACAAATTTTTTATTTAAATATGATTACAATTTGCTAAAGAAGTTATTAATTGAGATCAATTCAAATGCTAAATATTTTAATCATATAAATAGAGTAATATAAGAAAATAAAAAATGATAAAAAATTAATTAATTAAAATATTAATATTTTTTATTTATTTTTTTAAAAAAATTCTGACTAAACCTAAAGAAGGCTTAAAAAATATTCTATTTCCAATAAAATTAGAAAATAAATATTTAATTCTTTTTAATTAAAATAATAAAAATTATAAATTTAATAATTATTTATTAATTTTTTATTTTATTAAATTTTTTATTTAAAAAAATATAAATTTTTTGTTAAATTAATAAAATTATAAATAATTTAATTAAATGGAAATAAATATAAATAATAAATTAATATGTCTACTGTCCATAGATAAAAAATAATAATAAAAAAAAACTTCCTGAAGACACGTATTGCTATATAAAGTTAAAAGAATCTAAAGTATGTTATGAGAGAGATACGTGTTGCCACTTAAAGCTAAAAGAATCTATGTATGTTGTGGGAGGGACACGTGTGTGACTTTCGGGAGAGATCAATGTTATCTTGGTATTTTTAGACGTTTCTTCATTTTTAAAATAGATTAGTGTTATCTTAATATTTTCACGTTTCTTGAACTAAAAACCACAATAGTATTAGTAATATGTTGTGGGAGGAACATTTATGCATGGCTCTGGAATAAATTAGTATTATGTTAGTAATTTTATAAGCTTCTTAACTGAAAAAATAATAGTATCAATAATATATTGTGTGAGAAGAAAAGTACACCTGTATAATTCTGATACCCTTCTTGAATTAAAAAATACAATAATATTTTTTCATAAATATTTTTTTCTTCGTGGATGTAATTAACTTTTTCATTCAACACATTTAATAGAATTTATCTTTACTATATATATATATATATATATATATATATATATATATATATTATTTTTTTATTCTAATTATTTTCTCCTGTTACTGTTGATTAATAGGTTAAAATCATTCATAATAAAAGGGACAAATGTGTTGAATAAAAAAATTGAAATTACAATTACTACAAAAAAAATTCACAAATTTATTACATCTATTATATCTATTATATATTTAAAAAATAAATATTTAATTTTTTAAATTAAAATAATAAAAATTATAAATATAAAAATAATTTTTCATTTATTTTATTATTTTATTTTACAAAAATATAAATTTCATGTTATATTAGTAGAATTACAAATAATTTAATCAAATGAAAATAAATATAAATAATAAATTAATACGTCCACAAATTATAAAAAAAATAGAAAAAAAAGATATTTGTGAGAGAAGCACATGTTGTCATTTAGGGTGTATTTGTTTGAAGTGAAAATGGGAGGAAGAAAATAGAAGCGAAAAAAATGGAAAGAAAAATAGTTATTTTTCTTTGTTTGGTTGAATGGAAAAGTTAAAGAAAAATAATGAATAGTTTAAAAAAATAGGTGGGATTCACTGAAAATTTGTTCTCTCCAATAATAGATGGAAAATGAATGAAAAATGTATTTAGTATCAATATTCTAATATTACCCTTTATTTGAGGGCATTGACGATGTAAGGTCTCACACCGGTTGGGGAGGGGAACGAAGCATGCCTTATAAGAATGTGGATACATCTCTCTAACATGACGCGTTTTGACGAGTGAGTGTGGGGGGTTTTAGCTATCATTCATATCGTCAAAGACAAAACCGTGAAGTCTTGTGTGTCTTTACACATGAAGGAGTTGAGAGAAGGAAAAGGGAAGTTGTGTTCTCTTGGTTTTGTTGGGTTGAATTGGTCCTTGGATTCATTTTGGGTCTAATTCATCTGGTTCGACCATTTAGTCCAAATTTGAATTAAATTTTTTAAAATTAGTGTCTAAATTTTCGTTTTAATGAATTTTATCCTAATTTAATATAATATTAATATTTTTTATTTTTATTATTAAAATTTAATTTATTAACTAATTATTTACTAATTTAATAAAATTTACAATAAATAATTCTCTTTTATTTGATATTCTAACTCTTAATGTAAATTTTACAAAATCTATTCACTAATTTATTTTAAATATATATCAAAAGTATTAAAGTATTTTTTATATTATTTATCCGGTTCTCTTTATAATAATAAAAGATAAAAATTAAAATCTTTCATGATAAAAAAATTAATATACAAATAATATTAAATATAAAGTTATTATTTGTTAGTAAAATTTTCTATTATAATATAGTACTTATTAATAAATTATTATTTTTTTAATACATGAACACAATGCGGCCTTCAAAGTCAAGTAATTATGAAACCATCCAACGAAATCATTGACTGGGACACATCCATTTCATTTAGATGTTAATTAAATGGCCATTATTAGTATGAAATGAGTGTGATTACCTCACGACATATGATGAGTGCTTTACATACAAATAAAGTTAGAAGTGAGTTAAATTAACTTATAAATTAGTTTGAATTTAATTCGTTAATTGCTTATTTAATTGAACTTGTGAACTAGTGACTCAAATTTGAATATAGAATTAAATTTATAAATTAAATAAATTGAGTTTGAATTTAGATAAATTCAATTTATTGACTCATAACTTAATTTGATTATATATATAATATTAAAAATATAAATTAAATACATATAAGATATATGTATTAATAATTATATATATATAATAGTAATATATAATTTTATATATATTAATATTTTTAATTATTAAAAATTTTATAATTATTTTATATATATAATTTTAATGTTAGACATAAATTAAAAATTTATAATTAATAGATAGATAATATATAAAATTTATTTTTTAATATATATAAGTTATAATTTATTGATATAAAATTATAAATTATGTTTCTATTATTTGAACCAATTTGTGAATTCGAGCCAACTCGTGAATTTTCGTTGAGTTATGTTTGAGCTTACGAAATAGGCTTGATTGTTAATACGTCGAATTGTATGTCAAGTTTAATTTTTTTGAGTTGAGCTTGAGATTGGTCTAGCTCGACTCAACTCGACTTACTTCGAACCCTACATGCAATGAAAGATTGTAATTTACTTAAATTTGGTTTAGTAAAATTTGGGTTTTTAAAAAACACAAATATCTCATTTTGTATTTAATAAATTAAAAATTCATGTGTTTATATTTGTAACTTTTAAAAGTTAGAAATATTTTTAAAAGTATTTAAGAATGAACTTTTTTAAAATTAACGTATATTTATCAAAATTAAAAATTTAATATAATTTTATATAACAATAAATATCCAAAAATAATTATTAACACTAAAAAAATAATTATTTTTTATTATATATTTATTATGTTTTTTTATTTTTAAAAATTATTTTATTAAATATAATTATAATACTTGTATTTATAAAAAAAAATTAATTTTATTAAATATAAATATTATAATTTTAAAAAAATTGGCTTTTAAAAAATAATTATTATAAATTATTTTAGAAAATAAAACTTTACAAACCAAATCTTAAATTCAAAAAAGATTTGAGATTATATATGATACTACTTATTACGGTGGGTAACCGGAGATTGATGGGCTGGATGGAGTTGGTTGGCTCAAATGTGTGAAGGAGGAGGATTCCGAAAGGATCTGCAACTCGGGAGGCTCCGTCCGACTTGTTTGTGCGAGAAGATGGGGGTGGTACCTGCAAAAACACTCCGACGCCTAAGTCAGCAAGGGTGCAAGCAGGCTTAGAGAGTATTGGAACTTAGAGATACCTGAGGGGTGTCAGTGTATTTATAGTGGTGAACCAATAACCACCGTTGGAGTAGTGCCATATTTTTAGGGTGTTAACCGTCCCATTATCTTAGGGAGGTTAAGATATGGCTCGTGGAAGTGGTTAGAGAGATTCTAGGGGTAGTTACTCATTTAAATGAGTGTTTATCCGCCAGCTAATCTCGTGCCCGACTTCTTTAGAACAGGTCGTGGTGAGTACTGACTTCATAGGATGAAGATTGGTACTGGTGAGACCCAACCCTTTGGATTAGGTCTTTTGCTTGATCCTGGGCCTTTATTATTGGGCCAGGGTATGAACAGTGCCCCTACTCGAGCCCAATTTTTCAAGATTTGGGTTCGAGTATTCTGCTTGGGGTCGTAGCCGACTTGTTGGAGGACCGACGTGATTTTCTGAAACCGACGTGACTTTCCGTGTCCTTTTGGTTTTGACAGTTACGTCTAATCAAGCGTCGTGTCCGTTAGGGATGTGCGTAGGTCTTGGTAACGGTGCATTCTCATTAATGACTGCCTCGCTTTTACCATTATGCCCCTTAGCATGTTTATAAATACTTTCCCTCTCTTTCCTTTTTTCGTTTCTGCAATTTTTCAAATTTCTTCTTTCTTCGTTCGTGCTGCGTTCTTGTGTTTGGAGACTTCTGCTTCTTCCAACCTTCACTTTTGGCTAAAGGTTAGCTTTTCTTCTTTCATGACATGCTTTGTGTTTGCATGCTTTTATTTTGTAGGTAGATAGGTTGGTTTGTAGATTTTAGCTCCGTATCTCCTCCCTTTAGAGACCGTGTTTTTTATTTTCCTTTTCTTTTTCTTTTGTAGGTTTTTGTCACCCTTTATAAGAAAAAGAAATGGCTTTCGTAGATGTTCTTTCTCAATGGGTTGATGTCACGGTCCTAGGGGAGGAACCCTTGGTCGATGCTGAGTTTATTACTCATCTTCGTACTCACCACAGGATTTGTACTTCTGAGGAGGACGAGCCAAAGTATGAGTTGGTAGTCCGGGGTTCAGAAGACCGGGTTTGTTTTGGGAGGGCCAATGAGGCGGCCCCTCATTTTTTCTTTATGTATGAATGTATGATCACCCGTTTGGGTGTTTTTCTTCCTTTTTCGCATTTTGAGATGTCTGTTTTGCACCACTGTCGAGTTGCCCCTACCCAACTTCACCCCAATTCTTGGGGTTTTCTGAAAATTTACCAATTTATTAGTCACGCTTTGGACTTTCCGACCTCTTTGAGGATTTTCTTCTATCTTTTCCACATGACTAAGCCCTTTAGTGGGCTAAATAACAAGCAGCAATGGGTGTCTTTCCGAGCCATACAAGGTCGGAGAATTTTCACCCTTTTTGACGAATCCTTCCACGACTTCAAAAATTATTTTTTCAAAGTGCAAGCTGTAGAGGGTCACCACCCCTTTTTCTTGGATGAGAATTCTTCCCCTCGTTTTCCCCTCTATTGGTTGGAGGCCTCCCCCTGTGAGAAGTACGGTCTGGACGACCTGGATAAGGTAGAGGCGGCCATTGTGGGGTTTTTCCGAGAAGTGTGGGGGAGGGCCCCATACTTGGATACCAGGAAATTCCTCCAGGGATCGCCGACCTTTGTTCGGTCGCAACTAGGTAGTTTTTATATATGTATATACATTTCTTATTTTCAACTTGTATCTGCCGACTTGAGGTTTGCCGACTTGTAATTTTTGCTAATTGTTTCTTTTGCAGATATGGCAAGGAAGAATGCTCAAGAATCTTACCAGAGAGTTCAGGAGGCTAAAGCAAAGTTCCGGGCCAGGGCTGGTGGTGCCAAGGCAATCATCTCTCCTCCTCCTCCTCCTCCTCCTCAGAACGTGGGGACTCCCTCTCAGCCCATTGTGATTTCTTCTTCAGCCTTATCTCTGCCGCTCCCCTCCGCCCGACTTCTTTTTGAGCCAGAGAAGAAGAAGCGCAAGACTTTAGAGTCTGGCTCTTCTTTTGATGGTGGGGTTAAGGCGGATGCTCTTGCATTCGTCCGAAAGAACATCTATCCTCATATAAGTATGGATGATGTTTCTGTTTGAAACTATCTCACCACTCTGGCTGAGGAGAGTTTTAGGGCGGCAGGTGTTTGTGGCAAGCTTTTGGATATTTTTGAGAAGACTCCTCTCAGCTCTTTGGGGTTAACCTCGAAGGTTGAGGAGCTGGAGGGGAGGCTTCTTTCTTATCAGGAGCATGAGAGGGAGTTGAAGGAGGAGGTCGCCAAGCTGAGGGCGGAAAGAAATAGCCTTCGGGAGAAGGAGAGTAAGTTGCGGGCCCAATGCAACATGGAGGCGAGTTTGAGGAAGACAGCATAGGAGAGTTATCAGAGTTTATTTCAAGATCTTGTGTCTGTGAAGAAGGATTTGCTGAACTCTCGAAATACGTATGCCGAGTTGGAGGACTCTGTCGCTGATGGTGCCGAGGAGGCTTGGAGGATTTTCAAGGAGCAGGTCGGAGTTATTGCTCCTGACTTGGATCTTTCTCCTTTAGATCCAGACAAGGTCGTCATTGATGGTGCTATTGTGGATCCTGTTGCCCCCGTAATCGTTTCCGAGTCAGAATTGAAGACTCGGGGGCAGAGGATTATTGAGTGCCCTCCTCGTTCCAAGGACGCTTCGAGTTCTTCTGTTGTTCCTCCGACTTCCTCTTCATCTCCCGTGGTTGCCTCTCTTCCTAATCCTGGTGGCGCTCTTCCTGACTCTGGTGGTGGTGATCCGTCTACTCCTCTGCAGAAATAACTTTTTTATGGCTATATAGGGGCTCGGCCTGTGAGTCTCCCCTTTTTTAAACTCTTTGCTTGTTGGTGGTGTTTGGACAATTTCTTTTGGCCTTTTAAGGCCGTAAACAAAATATTTTATAAGTACCCTTTTTAATAAGGGTTTTAACTTAACAAAATAAATACCCTTTTTTGGATAAGGGTTTAAGTTACCTTATGCGTGTATGCTTTTCTGATTTTGATTTTTTGAAGTCCCCTTGATCTTTTCTGAAAACCTTTCTCTTTGGCTTGTCAGTTTTTCTGAGCCCTTTCGTTTAAGGACTTTTTTGACAGCCTTTAATCTCTTTTTTGTTATCCCTTATACTCAACTTTGTTTTATTGAGTTCTTATGACTTAGGTTATTTTTGCGATTCGTTTTCTTTTGTACTCGGTTTTTTCCTTTTGACTTATGAGTTGGGATGTTTCCGAGTTTTTATTTTACGATCAACTTATATAACCTCATTACACCGACTTGTACCTCGTCGTTTTATCCTGACGACCATCTAGGTTGGTTCATGGGATTTTCACGTTTTGTCGAGCTTAAGTCGGCGCGTTTCGTAGAAAGACTTAGAAAATAGAAAGGAGTTTATAAGAGATATGAAAAAAGATCTTTATTGATTGGGGAGGTACCTTCTTGCTACTAAGGGTTTTTAATAGCCTTTTTCCCTTTAGCCTCTACTATGATGCCTCGTTAAAAACCCTTCTCCAGAAAAAACCCTTTGATTTTGGGAAAAAATCATGAAGTTGGGAAAAGATTACATCAGGGAGTAGAGTTCGCTTTTAACTGTAGTACCTTTTCATATTACAAGCATGCCACGACCTTGGGAACTCAGTGCCGTTCAGGTCGGTTACTTTATAATAACATTTTCCTAAAACTTCATTGACTTAGTATGGTCCCTTCCAATTAGCAGCAAGTTTTCCTTCCCCTGATTTGTTGACTCCGATGTCGTTTCTGATTAAGACCAAGTCATTCGGGGCAAATGTTCTTCAAATGACTTTTTTGTTGTACCTTGTAGTCATCCTTTGCTTCAATGCTGCTTCTCTTATCTGGGCATCTTCTCGGACTTCGGGGAGCAAGTCGAGCTCCTCTTTGTGCCCCTGTATGTTTCTGATCTCGTCATGGAGAATTACCCTTGGGCTTTGTTCATTGATTTCTATTGGTATCATTGCTTCTACTCCATAGACTAGTCGGAAGGGCGTTTCTCCAGTGGCGGATTGGGGCGTTGTCCTGTAAGCCCATAGCACTTGGGGGAGCTCTTCAGCCCAAGCTCCTTTTGCTTCTTGTAATCTTTTCTTTAGCCCTGCCAGTATGACTTTGTTGGCTGCCTCGGCTTGCCCATTGGCTTGCGGGTGCTCCACCGAGGTGAACTGGTGTTTGATTTTCATACTGGCTACTAATCTTCTGAAGGTAGAATCGATGAATTGGGTTCCGTTATCTGTAGTAATGGAATAAGGTATCCCATATCTTGTGATGATATTTTTGTAGAGGAACCTCCGACTTCTTTGAGCGGTGATGGTGGCCAATGGTTCTGCTTCTATCCACTTTGTGAAGTAATCTATTCACACGATCAGGTATTTGACTTGTCCTGGCGCTTGGGGAAAAGGACCTAACAAATCCATTCCCCATTTTGCAAAGGGCCATGGAGAAGTGATACTAATGAGCTCTTCTGGTGGAGCCACGTGGAAATTTGCATGCATCTGACATGGTTGACACTTTTTCACAAATTCTGTGGCATCTTTCTGCAAGGTCGGCCAGTAGAATCCAGCTCGGATTACTTTTCTGGCTAGTGACCTTGATCCGAGATGGTTTCCGCAGATCCTACTATGTACTTCCTCCAATAC
The DNA here is from genome assembly GCF_014773155.1 of Arachis stenosperma. Classification (NCBI taxonomy): domain Eukaryota; kingdom Viridiplantae; phylum Streptophyta; class Magnoliopsida; order Fabales; family Fabaceae; genus Arachis; species Arachis stenosperma. Next base: position 37,310,722 of record NC_080384.1, read on the forward strand.
CTCGGTAGTTCTTGAGGTCGGTACACACTTTAATAATGGTGTTGATATCCCCCTTCTGTAGAGGATATTTCTCACCAAGGTGTAGTGTTGTGCTTCCCTTCGGATCTTTTTAGCCTCTTTCTCTTCTTTAGGGAGGATGTCGAATTTCATGTATTCGACCAAGGGGTTCATCCATCCGAGGTTTAAACCGACTACCTCAAGTACTTCTTGTTTGTCTTCTATTTTTACTACTGAGGGTTTCTGGAGGGTTTCTTGGATTAGGCTTCTGTTGTTCCTTCCCGGCTTGGTACTTGCTAACTTGGATAGGGCGTCCGCTCTGCTGTTCAGATCCCGAGTTATATGTTTAACCTCGGTTTCTGCAAAGTGCCCAAGGTGCTCCAGAGTTTTCTCCAAGTACCTCTTCATATTTGGGTTCTTTGCCTGATACTCTCCGCTTATCTGGGAGGTCACCACTTGTGAGTCGCTGTATATCATCACCTTTGTAGCACCGACTTCTTCTGCCAGCTTTAATCCAGCAATCAAGGCTTCATATTCTGCCTGGTTATTTGAAGCTGGAAATTCAAATTTTAGGGAAACCTCTATCTGGGTTCCTCTTTCATCTACCAATATTATGCATGCGCCGCTTCCTGTTTTGTTGGAGGATCCGTGATGAGCGGATATTTTGTACGCTTTTTGGGGGTAATTTCATGTAGATTTTAGCATGTTTTAATGAGTTTTTAGTTAAATATTATTAGTTTTTAAGCAAAAATCATATTTCTGGACTTTACTATGAGTGTGTGTATTTTTCTGTGATTTCAGGTATTTTCAGGCTGAAATTGAGGGAGTTGAGCAAAAATCTGACTTAGGCTGAAAAAGGACTGCTGATGCTGTTGGATCCTGACCTTCCTGCACTCGAAATGGATTTTCTGGAGCTACAGGAGTCCAATTGGCGCGCTCTCAACGGCGTTGGAAAGTAGACATCCAGGGCTTTCCAGCAATATATAATAGTCCATACTTTGCGCGAAGATTGACGACGTAACTTGGCGTTGAACGCCAAGTACACGCTGCTATCTGGAGTTAAACGCCAGAAAAACGTCATGATCCGGAGTTGAACGCCCAAAACACGTCAAAACTTGGAGTTTGACGCCAAGAAAGGCCTCCACACGTGGAAAGCATTAGTCTCAGCCCCAGCACACACCAAGTGGGCCCCAGAAGTGGATTTCTGCACCAATTATCTTAGTTTATCCATTTTCTGTAAACCTAGGTTACTAGTTTACTATTTAAACAACTTTTACAGACTTATCTGGGGGGGAATGACATTTTCAGATCTGAATTACATACTTTGTGATGGCATGAGTCTCTAAACTCCATTGTTGGGGGTGAGGAGCTCTGCAGCGTCTCGATGATTTAATACAATTCCTTTGTTTTCCATTCAAACACGCTTGTTCTTATCTAAGATGTTTATTCGCGCTTAATTGTGAAGAAGGTGATGATCCGTGACACTCATCACCTTCCTCAATCCATGAACGTGTGCCTGACAACCACCTCCGTTCTACATCAGATTGAATGAATGTCTCTTAGCTTCCCTAATCAGAATCTTCGTGGTATAAGCTGGATTGATGGCGGCATTCATGAGAATCCGGAAAGTCTAAACCTTGTCTGTGGTATTCCGAGTAGGATTCCGGGATTGAATGACTGTGACGTGCTTCAAACTTTAACCTGCTGGGCGTTAGTGACAGACGCAAAAGAGGGATTCTATTCCAGTAGGAGCGGGAACCAACCGGTGATTAGCCGTACTGTGACAGAGTGCGTGAGCATAGTTTTCACTGCGAGGATGGGAAGTAGCCATTGACAACGGTGACACCCTACATAGAGCTTGCCATGGAAGGAACCAGGCGTGTGAGAAGAGGACTTCAAGGAAAAGTAGAAATTCAAGGGACAAAGCATCTCCAAAACTCCAACATATTCCACAATCCTTTACAAACAAGTAACTCTATTGTTCAAGTAATCCAAACAATTTTCTTTCTTCTCCTGACTAAGACAAATAAAATAAATATTGATTGCTTCAAGCCAATAATCTCCGTGGGATCGACCCTTACTCACGTAAGGTATTACTTGGACGACCCAGTGCACTTGCTGGTTAGTTGAACGGAATTGTGAAAAGAAAGTAATCAGTTAGTTGAGTTAGTTTAACTTTTTGGCACATGCCAAGGAGCCACTAATCAAGAATCACAATTTCGTCCACCAAGTTTTTGGCGCCGTTGCCGGGGATTATTGAGTTTGAACAATTAAAGGCTTATTTTATTTCTTAGATTAGGAATATAGTATTGATGCTACAGAGTCATTAAATTTGAGTCTTTTATTCCCTTTTCAAAAATATTTTTCGAAAATATTACTTTTTCCTTATTAACTGTTAGTTTTTCATGAGTCTAGTGTCTTGTTCTAAGTTTGGTGTCAATTGCATCTTTTATATTTTTCTTTAAATTTTCGTGTTTTTGTTCTTGGTTCTTCATTGATCTTCAAGTTGTTCTTGTTTATTTTTCTTGTTAGATCTTGAATTTTTCTTGTTTTGTGTCTTTTCTTGTTTCACTTTTGTTCTTTCTAAAGCATTAATTGGAATATTTAGAACAAGTGTTATATTTAATCCAATTGGGTTTACGCTTTGGAACCTTTTTCAAAAACAATTTTTCTCCATTTAATCTTGTGCCAAACTTTAAGTTTGGTGTTTTCTTGTTAATTTTTCTTTATTTTTCGAAAACTTGTGTTGATTTTCTAAAAATTTTAAGTTTGGTGTTCTTTCTTGTGTTCTTGGTGTTCTTGTGAATCTTCAAAGTGTTCTTGAGTTTTTCTTGTGTCTTGATCTTAAAATTTTTAAGTTTGGTGTTCCTTGGTGTTTTCCCTCCAAAAATTTTCGAAAAATAAGGAGCATTAGATCTAAAAATTTTAAGTCTTGTGTCTTTTGTGTGTTTTTCTCTTTCATCATAAAATTCAAAATTAAAAAAATTTTATTTTCTAACTAATTTTGAACTACTTTTTCGAAAATTTTATATAAAAATTCAATTTTCAATTTCAAAATATTTTCGCTTTCTTTTATTTATTTCATTTTTATTTTGATTTAAAAAAAAAATTTATTTTTACAAACTATTTTCAAAATATTTTTATATATTCCTTCTTTTTTTTTATTATTTATTTTATTTATTCCACAACTATAAAATAAATAATTATCAACATATAAATTATCCCTTGTGATCTAGTATGGAAGCAAGTGGGAATGAACAGTCCAAGAGGACTTTGGGGTCATATGCTAACCCCACTACTGCTTCATATGGGAGTAGTATCTGTATACCCTCCATTGGAGTTAGTAGCTTTGAGCTGAATCCTCAGCTCATTATCATGGTGCAGCAAAACTGCCAGTATTCCGGTCTTCCACATGAAGAACCTACAGAGTTTCTGGCACAATTTCTGCAAATTGCTGATACAGTACATGATAAGGAAGTGGATCAGGATGTCTACAGATTACTACTGTTTCCATTTGCTGTAAAAGATCAAGCTAAGAGGTGGTTAAATAACCAGCCTAAGAGCAGCATAAAAACATGGAAACAGCTGTCAGAAAAATTCCTGAATCACTATTTCCCTCCCAAACGGATGACACAGCTAAGGCTAAACATTCAAGGCTTCAAACAAGGAGATAATGAATCCCTTTATGATGCTTGGGAGAGATACAGAGAGATGCTAAGGAAATGCCCCTCTGAAATGTTCTCGGAATGGGTGCAATTAGACATCTTCTACTATGGGCTTACAGAAAAAGCTCAGATTTCTCTAGACCACTCAGCTGGTGGATCTATACATATGAGAAAAACAATTGAAGAGGCTCAAGAGCTTATTGATACAGTTGCCAGAAATCAACATCTGTACTTAAGCAATGAATCTTTCATGAAAGAAGAAGCTAAAACAGTAACTGCAGAACTCAGTCCAGTGGATCAGGCTAATGAATTCAATCAGCAATTGGACTTTCTAACTCAACAGCTAGCCGAATTCAAGGAAATATTACAGGAAACAAGAATGGCTAACAGGAACATGGAAGTACAATTAAAGCAGACAGAAAAACAACTGTCAAGACAAATAACAGAAGAATGTCAAGCAGTTCAATTAAGAAGTGGGAAAACATTAAATACCTTACTTCAAAGCAGCAGGAAACCAAGAAATGAACAAGTGGATACTCAGAATCCTCCTGAAGACAGTCCAAGCCCAGAAAGGGACAAAGCTGGCGTTCAAACGCCAGTAACAAACAAGGAAGGGGCGTCTAACGCCACTCCAGCTCCCACCACTGGCATTCAAATACCAGTGGGGAATCAGTCACATACAAGTGCTGATAACAACCCTTCTAAAAAGGCTTCCCAACCCACTTCTGTAGGTAATAAACCTGCAGCAACTAAGGTTGAGGAATACAAAGCCAAAATGCCTTATCCTCAAAAACTCCGCCAAGCGGAACAGGATAAGCAATTTGCCCGCTTTGCAGACTACCTCAGGACTCTTGAAATAAAGATTCCGTTTGCAGAAGCACTTGAGCAAATACCCTCTTATGCTAAGTTCATGAAAGAGATCTTAAGTCATAAGAAGGATTGGAGGGAAACTGAAAAAGTTTACCTCACTGAAGAATGCAGTGCAGTCATTCTGAAAAGCTTACCTGAGAAGCTTAAAGATCCTGGGAGCTTTATGATACCATGCACATTAGAGGGCACTTGCACCAAGCAAGCTTTATGTGATCTTGGAGCAAGTATCAACCTAATGCCTGCATCTACTATCAGAAAGCTTGGTTTAACTGAAGAAATCAAACCAACCAGGATATGTCTTCAACTTGCTGATGGCTCCATTAAATACCCATCAGGCGTGATTGAGGACATGATAGTCAAGGTTGGGCCATTTGCCTTTCCTACTGACTTTGTGGTGCTGGAAATGGAGGAGCACAAGAATGCAACTCTCATTCTAGGAAGACCTTTCCTAGCAACTGGCCGAACCCTCATTGATGTCCAAAAAGGGGAAGTAACCTTGAGAGTCAATGAGGAAGAGTTCAAGCTGAATGTTGTTAAAGCCATGCAACATCCAGACACCCCAAATGACTGCATGAGTGTTGATATAATTGACTCTCTGGTAAGAGAGGTCAATATGGCTGAGAGTCTCGAATCAGAGCTAGAGGAATTTAGACTCAATGCTTTCGAAAATGTAAAGATTTACAAAGAGAAAGCGAAAAGATGGCATGATAAGAAATTGTCATCCAGAGTCTTTGAGCCGGGACAGAAAGTTCTGCTATTCAATTCTAGGCTCAAATTATTCCCTGGGAAATTAAAATCCCGGTGGAGAGGCCCATATGTCATTACAAACGTATCACCATAGGATACATAGAGCTTCAGGATAATGACTCTAACAAAAAGTTCATTGTTAATGGACAAAGAGTCAAACATTATCTTGAAGGCAATTTTGAGCAAGAATGCTCAAAACTGAGACTTGATTAAAACTCAGTCCAGCTAAAAGACATTAAAGAAGCGCTTGCTGGGAGGCAACCCAGCCAATCACAAAATTTAATTTTATTCGTATTGATTTTCTTTACAGGTTTGAGTCCAAGTATCTTCAAAAGGTGAAATAGCAATTGGTTGAAGTCACAGAGTTACAGGGAAATTTGGAAGCTCACTGGCATGAAAAAGCCAGTAAGAAATACTTTGGGCGTTAAACGCCCAAAAGAAGCTCCCACTGGGCGTTTAACGCCAGTAAGGGTAGCCATCTGGGCGTTAAACGCCAGAAAGGAGCATCTTCTGGGCGTTAAACGCCAGAAAGATGCACCTTCTGGGCGTTTAACGCCAGTTTGCTAGCATCCTGGGCGTTTAACGCCAGGATGGTGGGGAGGAGGTAAAATTCGTTTTTCTTTACAATTTTTCTAAATTTTTAAGTTTCAATTCATGATTTCTTGCATAAACATGTTTCAAAATATCATCCTTCAAAATCAAATTGGTTTTCTAAGAACCCTAATTTCTAAAATCCCTTTTTCAAAAATATCAAATGTATCTTAATTTATAAACACAAATCTTTTTCCAATCCAATTCTTTTTCAAATATTTTTAATATCTTTTTCAACTCATCTTATTTTTTTATGAAAATACCTCTCCTTCTACTCCTCTCCTTTCCTTTCTTTTGCTTGAGGACAAGCAAACCTCTAAGTTTGGTGTGATTTGCCATGATCACTGAGCTAAAACTCATTAAGATCATGGCACCTAAGAGAACAGGAAGAGCAAGGATGTGAACTTAAGGGAGCTGAAGTGTCAAAAATTAATTCTTGAAGGCACCCCACAGACTAGAGGAACATCCACTTCCCAAAATACAGGTTGTAAGTTCTAATTCCAGCTTTAACTCTGTGATAGTATTATTTTAGAAATTTACCTTAGGAGATATATAGTAGTAGTAGTAATTAATATGTCTATTTTGATTTTATTTCCAATTAAGCTATAAGTTATTTTTCTCATCATCATCAGGCATAAATAAAGTAGTAGAATTTTTTTAGAATAAAGAAGTAATCTATATTTATGAGTTCTTAGTAATAAAGACTATAATTAATTATATGTGGTGGCAATACTTTTTGTTCTCTGAATGAATGCTTGAACAGTGCATAAATTGTACCTTGAATTTGATGAATATTGGCTCCTGAAAGGATGAGGAACACGAAAAATATTATTGATGATCTGAAAAATCATGAAATTGATTCTTGAAGCAAGAAAAAGCAGTTCAAAAAAAAAATATTTACAATCAAAAGGAATAAAAGCCAAGCAGCCCTTAAAACCAAAAGGCAAGGGTAAAAAGGATCCAAGGCTTTGAGCATCAATGGAGAGGAGGGCCCAAGGAAATAAAATCCAGGCCTAAGCGGCTAAACCAAGCTGTCCCTAACCATGTGCTTGTGGCATGAAGGTCCAAGTGAAAAGCTTGAGACTGAGTGGTTAAAGTCATGATCCAAAGCAAAAGAGTGTGCTTAAGAGCTCTGGACACCACTGACTGGGGACTCTAGCAAAGCTGAGTCATAATCTGAAAGGTTCACCCAGTTATGTGTCTGTGGCATTTATGTATCCGGTGGTAATACTGGAAAACAAAGTGCTTAGGGCCACAGCCAAGACTCATAAAATAACTGTGTTCAAGAATCAACATACTACACTAGGAGAGTCAATAATACTATCTGAATTCTGAGTTCCTAAGGATGCCAATTATCCTGAAAATTTAAAGATACAGGGGGATGCCAAAACTGTTCAGAAACAAAAAGCTACAAGCCCCGCTCATCTAATAAGAATATGAGCTTCATTTAAAACTCTAAAATATTATTACTTCTTTATTTCTGTTAAAACCTATTTTATTTATCTAGTTGCTTGAGGACAAGCAATAGTTTAAGTTTGGTGTTGTGATGAGCGGATATTTTGTACGCTTTTTGGGGGTAATTTCATGTAGATTTTAGCATGTTTTAATGAGTTTTTAGTTAAATATTATTAGTTTTTAAGCAAAAATCATATTTCTGGACTTTACTATGAGTGTGTGTATTTTTCTGTGATTTCAGGTATTTTCTGGCTGAAATTGAGGGAGTTGAGCAAAAATCTGACTTAGGCTGAAAAAGGACTGCTGATGCTGTTGGATCCTGACCTCCTTGTACTCGAAATGGATTTTCTGGAGCTACAGGAGTCCAATTGGCGCGCTCTCAACGGCGTTGGAAAGTAGACATCCAGGGCTTTCCAGCAATATATAATAGTCCATACTTTGCGCGAAGATTGACGACGTAACTTGGCGTTGAACGCCAAGTACACGCTGCTGTCTGGAGTTAAACGCCAGAAAAACGTCATGATCCGGAGTTGAACGCCCAAAACACGTCAAAACTTGGAGTTTGACGCCAAGAAAGGCCTCCACACGTGGAAAGCATTAGTCTCAGCCCCAGCACACACCAAGTGGGCCCCAGAAGTGGATTTCTGCACCAATTATCTTAGTTTATCCATTTTCTGTAAACCTAGGTTACTAGTTTACTATTTAAACAACTTTTACAGACTTATCTGGGGGGGAATGACATTTTCAGATCTGAATTACATACTTTGTGACGGCATGAGTCTCTAAACTCCATTGTTGGGGGTGAGGAGCTCTGCAGCGTCTCGATGATTTAATACAATTCCTTTGTTTTCCATTCAAACACGCTTGTTCTTATCTAAGATGTTTATTCGCGCTTAATTGTGAAGAAGGTGATGATCCGTGACACTCATCACCTTCCTCAATCCATGAACGTGTGCCTGACAACCACCTCCGTTCTACATCAGATTGAATGAATGTCTCTTAGCTTCCCTAATCAGAATCTTCGTGGTATAAGCTGGATTGATGGCGGCATTCATGAGAATCCGGAAAGTCTAAACCTTGTCTGTGGTATTCCGAGTAGGATTCCGGGATTGAATGACTGTGACGTGCTTCAAACTTTAACCTGCTGGGCGTTAGTGACAGACGCAAAAGAGGGATTCTATTCCAGTAGGAGCGGGAACCAACCGGTGATTAGCCGTACTGTGACAGAGTGCGTGAGCATAGTTTTCACTGCGAGGATGGGAAGTAGCCATTGACAACGGTGACACCCTACATAGAGCTTGCCATGGAAGGAACCAGGCGTGTGAGAAGAGGACTTCAAGGAAAAGTAGAAATTCAAGGGACAAAGCATCTCCAAAACTCCAACATATTCCACAATCCTTTACAAACAAGTAACTCTATTGTTCAAGTAATCCAAACAATTTTCTTTCTTCTCCTGACTAAGACAAATAAAATAAATATTGATTGCTTCAAGCCAATAATCTCCGTGGGATCGACCCTTACTCACGTAAGGTATTACTTGGACGACCCAGTGCACTTGCTGGTTAGTTGAACGGAATTGTGAAAAGAAAGTAATCAGTTAGTTGAGTTAGTTTAACTTTTTGGCACATGCCAAGGAGCCACTAATCAAGAATCACAATTTCGTCCACCAATCCGTCTACATAGAGTTCCCATGTAGTTGGTTTTTCCTCCTGATCCCCTGCGTATTCTGCAACGAAGTCGGCGAGGCATTGGGCTTTGATCGCCGTCCGAGTTTCATATCTTAAGTCGAACTCGGAGAGCTCTATTGCCCATTGAACCATTCTCCCTGCAACATCCGTCTTTTGGAGGATTTGCTTCATGGGTTGGTTCGTACGGACTCTTATTGTGTGAGCCTGAAAGTAAGGTCGTAGCCTTCGTGAGGCGATTACTAAGGAGTAGGCAAACTTCTCTAGTTTGTGGTATCTTAGCTCAGGGCCTTGTAGAACTTTACTGATGAAATAAACTGGATGTTGTCCGACCTCATCTTCTCTTATCAGGGCTGATGAGACAGCCTTGTCTGCTACGGATAAGTACAGGACGAGGTCTTTCCCAGATACTGGTCGGGTCAGAATAGGAGGTTAGCTTAAAAACTTTTTGAACTCCTGGAACGCCTCCTCGCATTCAGGAGTCCATTCGAACTGGCATCCCTTTCTTAATAAGGAGAACAGTGGAAGGGATTTTAGTGCCGATCCTGCCAAAAATCTGGAGAGGGCTGCAAGTCGGCCATTCAGCTGCTGGACTTCTCTCAAACAAGTCGGGCTTTTCATTTCTAGGATGGCTCTACACTTATCGGGATTGGCTTCGATCCCTCTTTGTGTTAGCATAAATCCTAGAAATTTCCCTGCCTCCACCGCGAAGGCGCACTTTGCGGGATTTAGTCTCATCCCGTGCAGCCTTATGGTGTCAAAGACTTGTGAGAGGTCTGACAAGAGGTCGACTTCTTTCTTGGTCTTTACCAGCATGTCGTCGACGTATACTTCCATTAGACTCCCAAGGTGAGGGGAAAACACTTTATTCATCAACCTTTGATATGTGGCTCCTGCATTCTTTAATCCGAATGACATGACCACGTAGCAGAAATTAGCTCTGGGTGTGATGAATGATGTCTTCTCCTGGTCTGGCTCATACATTGGGATTTGATTATATCTCGAGTAGGCGTCCATAAATGATAAGTATTGATATCCCGAGCTGGAATCCACTAGGGTATCAATACTTGGCAGTGGATAAGGGCCCTTGGGACATGCCTTATTTAAGTCGGTATAGTCGACACACATTCTCCATTTGCCATTCTGTTTTTTGACTAGCACTACATTGGCTAGCCATGTTGGGTACTTGACTTCTCTGATGAAGCCAGCTTCCAGGAGCGCCTGCACTTGTTCTTCTACTATTAGGGCTCGTTCTGGGCCAAGCTTGCGTCTTCTTTGTTGTACAGGTCGGGATCCCGGATAAACCGAGAGCATGTGGGACATGAGCTCGGGGTCTATCCCAGACATGTCAGAGGCCTTCCAGGCGAAGAGGTCGGAGTTATCTCTTAGGAGCTTAGTCAATCCTTGTTTTAGAGTTTCCCCTAGGTTGGCTCCTATATGAGTATTTTTCCCTTCCTCTTTTCCGACCTTATCTCCTCGGTTTTTTCTCCCGGTTGTGGTCGCAGCTCTTCTCTGGCCCTTGCACTGCCGAGCTCTATTGTGTGAACTTCTCTGCCCTTTCCTCTCAGATTTAGGCTTTCATTGTAGCATTTCCTTGCCAACTTTTGGTCTCCCCTTACCGTTGCTATCCCCGCTGAAGTCGGGAATTTCATGCAAAGGTGGGGAGTGGATACCACTGCTCCGAGTCGATTAAGAGTAGCTCTGCCGATTAAAGCGTTATATGCTGACCCCACATCAATGACTATGAAGTCTATACTCAGAGTCTTTGATTTTTCTCCTTTTCCAAAGGTGGTGTGGAGGGGCAAAAATCCCAATGGTTTTATTGGCGTGTCACCTAATCCATACAAGGTGTCGGGGTAGGCTCTTAATTCTTTCTCATCCAACCCTAGTTTGTCAAAAGCGGGTTTAAAAAGGATGTCCGCCGAGCTTCCTTGGTCTACTAGGGTTCTGTGGAGATGGGCATTTACCAGGATCATAGTTATTACTACTGGATCATCGTGTCCAGGGATTATTCCTTGCCCATCTTCTTTTGTGAATGAAATGGTAGGGAGGTCGGATGACTCTTCTCCGACCTGGTAGACTCTTTTGAGATGTCTTTTGCGAGAGGATTTGGTGAGTCCCCCTCCCGCGAACCCTCCTGAGATCATATGGATATGTCTCTCTGGAGTCTGCGGCGGTGGGTCTCTTCTATCCATATCGTCTCGCTTTCTCTTTCCATGACCGTCCGACCTTTCTATGAGATATCTATCAAGCCGACCTTCTCTAGCCAGCTTTTCTATCACATTTTTAAGGTCGTAACAGTTGTTTGTGGAGTGACCATATATTTTATGGTACTCACAGTAATCGCTGTGGCTCCCCCTTTTTTATTTTTAATGGGTCTAGGGGGTGGCAGTCTTTCAGTGTTACAAATCTCTCTGTATACATCCACTATAGAAACTTTTAGAGGAGTATAAGAGTGATATTTTCTTGGTCTCTCGAGACCGAGTTCTTCCTTTTTCTTGGTTTCCGTTTCCCTCTCTTTTGTTGAGGGAGGGGGCCCAGGTCACCAACTCAGGTCTCTCAACTTAGCGTTTTCCTCCATATTGATGTACTTTTCAGCTCTTTCCTGTACATCACTTAGAGAAACGGGGTGTCTTTTAGATATGGATTGTGAGAAGGGACCTTCTCTGAGTCCATTGACTAACCCCATTATGACTGCCTCTGTGGGCATGTCTTGAATCTCTAAACATGCTTTATTGAACCTTTCCATATAGGCTCATAAGGATTCTCCGACCTCCTGTTTTATTCCCAGGAGGCTCGGTGCATGTTTCACTTTGTCTTTCTGGATAGAGAACCTCATCAAAAACTTCCTTGAGAGGTCTTCAAAGCTAGTAACCGACCTCGGGGGGGAGGCTATCGAACCACTTCATTGCTGCTTTCGATAGAGTGGTCGGGAAGGCTTTGCATCGCGTAGCGTCGGAAGCATCAGCTAGGTACATCCGACTTTTGAAGTTGCTCAGGTGATGCTTTGGATCCGTGGTTCCGTCATAGAGGTCCATATCAGGGCTTTTGAAGTTCCTCGGAACCTTTGCCCTCATTATGTCCTCGCTGAAAGGATCCTCCCCACCTAAGGGCGGCTCTTCTTGTTCGTCACGGGCGTTGCGACCTTTGAGGGAGGATTCTAACTTTAAGAGTTTTCTTTCTAACTCTTTTCGTCGTTCCATCTCCTCTTTTAGGTTCTTTTCAGTTTCCTTTTGTCGCTCCCGTTCTTGTTCTAACTGTTCCAGGCGACTGTGGACTAATCCCATGAGTTCAGTTACATGGGATGGTCCCTCTTTCTTTGATTCACGCCCTTCTGAAGAGTTTACCTTCGGGTTTTTTACTCCGGAGGTACCTTCCCTGTGTTGATTATCAATTTCCTGGTGGAGGGTGAAGTCCGCATCGTTATTGCCTGTGTCCAGATTCTCTTGCTCAGAATCTGTTTCCACATGACCTTCTTCGTGGGATCTGTCCGCCATCAGTGGTTGATCTCTCGGGTCCCCGGCAACGGCGCCAATGTTACGGTGGGTAACCGGAGATTGATGGGCTGGATGGAGTTGGTTGGCCTAAATGTGTGAAGGAGGAGGATTCCGAAAGGATCTGCAACTCGGGAGGCTCCATCCGACTTGTTTGTGCGAGGAGATGGGGGTGGTACCTGCAAAGACACTCCGACGCCTAAGTCAGCAAGGGTGCAAGCAGGCTTAGAGAGTATTGGAACTTAGAGATACCTGAGGGGTGTCAGTGTATTTATAGTGGTGAACCAATAACCACCGTTGGAGTAGTGCCATATTTTTAGGGTGTTAACCGTCCCATTATTTTAGGGAGGTTAAGATATGGCTCGTGGAAGTGGTTAGAGAGATTCTAGGGGTAGTTACTCATTTAAATGAGTGTTTATCCGCCAGCTAATCTCGTGCCCGACTTCTTTAGAACAGGTCGTGGTGAGTACCGACTTCATAGGATGAAGATTGGTACTGGTGAGACCCAACCCTTTGGATTAGGTCCTTTGCTTGATCCTGGGCCTTTATTATTGGGACAGGGTATGAACACTACTATTAATAACTTTTGATATTAATTGATAAAAATAAAAAAAATTATCATGATATCACGCTAATTAATGTACACTTGTACACCTTTCAAAAGTCCTCAATTACTAATGATTTTTGTGCATTCATTTATTTGATTATTTTATGAGGAAAAATATTGAAAAGTGTCTATATTCATCGCCTCAGAATAAATTTTATAAATTAAAATAATAATTGTCTTTAAGTGTATGCTGTTAACCCTTTCCATAGAGAGAGTATATGCCTGTTGTTAACTTGTTAAGTGTGCTTTATTATTAAGTTTAGATGGATTAAAATAGAAAAAATACGCGCAGGAATCATACATTGCTATTTTAATTGGAAAAATAAGGGGAAAATGCTTTAAAAAAATTAAAATTTAAGAATAATTATAAAATTAATTTGTATAACGCTTTATTCAAGTCCGTTCAATAAATTTGCCTTATGGGAATGTGCAAAAATTTGATCAAAAGCTGTAGTATTTAATTAATTAAAAAACATAAAATATATTTTAGATTAATAAAAGAAAAGAACTTAAAAAAAAAGAGAATCATATTCATATAATTTAATAATACCTTGATACCTATTGTATCAAAAAGTTGATAATGTTTTTTTTTATTTATATAACTAAAAAATATTTTAAAAAATATGAACAAATTTTATGATGATCCTCATCATCCAATTTATTCTCATTCTCTCACCTGACTGCCTTCACTTGTGTCTGCTGCAAAGTTGGTGACAATTTTTTTCACTAAAAGAACTCATTTGCAATGGATCAAAATAATAAAATAATTCACTTTATTCTTGAAGGAGGCTAAATGGATTTTAAGGTTATGGCTAGACAGTAATAGTTAATTTACATGACCATCTTCCACTTAAAAAAAATAAAATTTTACAAACTAAACCTTAAATTCAAAAGGATTTAAGATTATATATGATACTACTATTAATAATTTTTTATATTAATTGATAAATATAGAAAAAATTTATCATGACGCCACACTAATTAATGTACATTTGTACACCTTTTAAAAGTCCTCAATTAATAATAATTTTTATACATTCATCTATTTAATTATTTTATGAGAAAAAAGATTGAAAGATATCTATATTTATTGTCTCAAAATAAATGTTATAAATTAAAATAATAATTGTCTTTATAAGTGTAAGCTGTTAACTCTTACCATAGAGGGAGTACATACATGCTGTTAACTTGTTAAGTGTGCTTTATCATTAAGTTTAGATGGATTAAAATAGAAAAGGCACGCGCAAGAATCATAAATTGCTATTTTAATTTGAAAATAAGGGGAAAATGCTTAAAAAAATTGAAATTTAAGAATAATTGTAAGATTAATTTGTCTAACACTTTATTTAAATCCGTTCAATAAATTCGCATGATGTGAATGTACAAAAATTTGATCAAAAATTATATTATTTAATTAATTAAAGAATATAAAATATATTTTAGATTAATAAGGGAAAAGAATCAAAAAGAGAAGAATCAGATTCACATAATTTAATAATATCTCTGATACTATACCAAAAGGTTGATAATATTTTTTTATTTATATAATTAAAAAATATAAACAAGCTTTATAATGATCCTCATCTAATTTACTCGCATTCTCTTCATTCTCTCACCTGACTATTTTCACTTGCATTTGTTGTAAAAATGGTGACAACTTTTTTCACTAAAAGAATTCATTTACAATGGATCAAAATAATAAAATAGTTCACTCTACTCTTGAGGGAGGTTAAATAGATTTTAAAGTTGTGCCTAAATAGTGATGGTTGATCTACACGACCATCTTTCACTTAAAAAAATAAAATTTTACAAACCAATCTTAAATTCAAAAAGATTTGAGATTATATATGATACTACTATTAATAACTTTTGATATTAATTAATAAATGAAAAAAGAAAAATTTATATGACACCATATTAATTAATGTACACTTGTACACCTTTCAAACGTCCTCAATTAATAGTGATTTTTGTGCATTCATTTGTTTAATTATTTTATGAGAAAAAAGATTGAAAGATGTTCATATTCATTGTCTCAAATAAATGTTATAAATTAAAGTAATAATTGTCTTTGAGTGTATGCTATTAACTTTTACCATAGAGAAAGTACATGCATGCATACTGTTAACTTGTTGAGTTCATCATTAAGTTTAGATGGATTAAAATAGGAAAAACGCACGTAGGAATCATAGATTGCTATTTTAATTGAAAAAATAAGGAAAAAATACTTTAAAAAATTAAAATTTAAGAATAATTGTAAGATTAATTTGTCTAACCTTTTATTCAAGTTTGTTCAATCAATTTGCATTATGTGAATCTGTAAAAATTTGATCATAAACTGTATTATTTAATTAATTAAAGAATATAGAATATATTCTAGATTAATAAAGGAGAAGAAGGAAAAAGAGGAGAATCAAATTCACATCATTCAGTAATACCCTGATGCTGTACTAAAAAGTTGATAATAATTTTTTATTTATTTAATTAAAAAATATTTTAAAAAATATAAACAAGCTTTATGATAATCCTCATGCAATTTATTCTCATTCTTCCAGCAGGCTATCTCCACTTGCATTTGCTATAAAAATATGACAACTTTCTTCATTAAAAGAATTCATTCGCAATTGATCGGAATAATAAAATAGTTCACTCTATCCTTGAGAGAGGCCAAATGGATTTCAAGGTTGTGGCTAGATAGTAATAATTAATCTGCATGACCATCTTTCACTTAATTTCTTATAACACTTAGTTATATAATCATGAAATGAGTGTTGAAAAATTATTAAATTTTTAATTTGTTTATGAACAATACATATGTATCAATTATAATAGCGAATATGGCAGAAGCTCGTTGAACTTGTTATTTCGTTAAACTCGATGGAATTGAATAATGGATTAGGAATTAACGACGGCAGACCACCGGATATGACGGAAGCTCGTTAAGAAGAAAAGAACTCAAATTTGGGAGAAGAATCTTCGGCGAAGTCCAAAATGAAATCTCAGGTTTAGGCCTCAGAGTAATTTTGTACTTTGTGATTATCTCTTTCCCCCTATTTATGATGACTATGATAAGATGGAATTGTAAAGGTGCTGGTGAAAAAAAATTTTCTACTCTTATTAGAGATGTTAGACATGACTACATGGTTAATTTCATTATCCTTCTTGAAACTTATATTAGTGGGTCAGAAGGAGTTACTGTGAGTAATAAAATTGGTTTTGACGGATCTTTTATTATGGAAGCCAATGGTCACTCTGATGGGATTTGGTGTCTCTAGAATTCGGATTATTGGAAGGTTGATGTTTTTTTTATCATAATAGACGGATTGTCCATCTCAAACTCACTGATAAGAATGATGTTACTTGCTTCTTTCTGCTATTTATGGCAACCCACAACATATTAGTAGAAGAACTCTCTGGCATTCTCTTCGTTCTTTGACTTCTAATATTAACCTTTTTTGGTGAATTTTAGGAGATTTCAATGCTCTTCTGCAGAATTTTAAAAGATGTAGGGACAATCCTATAACAAATTTAGTTGGTTGTCCCAATTTTTAAAGTTGTGTTTCTGAATGTGGTTTGGTTGACCTGAGCTATAGGGACTGGCCTTTTTCTTGGAATAGGAGGACTTAGTGAAAAGATTAGATAGAGATATGTGTAATTTGGATTGGCATTAGCCTTTTCTAAAGCTGTGCGTTGAGCGTCTATCTCAACTTATCAATGTTGCGGTCCACCATGGTTTTTGAAAACCTATCCGCCTTAAAACAAATGCCCTTGATATCTCTCATTTATGCTTCACTAATGACATTATTCTTTTCGCAGAAGCTAACTTGGAGCAAACTAATATAATTAATAAATGCTTGGATGCTTTTTATGCTATCTCCGGTCAAAAATTCAGTCAAGACAAGGCTCAAATTTTCTTCTTGAAGAATATAGGTCATAATGTCAGAACCAAGATTAGCAACACCTTACATTTTTCTAGAATGGATGACCTAAGAAAGTATTTGGGTGCTCCTCTGCTCCACTCCAAAGTCTCGAGACAAACATATGGTGACATCATTAATAAGATAAACTCCAGACTGAACTCTTGAAAAGCAGCATCCTTTTCCTTTGTGGGGGCGATGTATTTTTTTGAAATATGTTCTTTTCTCTATTTCTTATTATACCATGCATCTGCTTTACTTTTGTCATCTACTTGTAATTTGATTGATCGTAAATGCAGTATTTTCTTTTAGGGAGACACAAACAATTTAAGAAAAATTTATCTTTTTAATTGGAACAAAATTTGCACCTCTAAAAAATTAGGAGGGCTTGGCATTCACCATACCAATAAAATAAATTGTGCTTTTATGAAAAAAGTCGAATGGAGTCTCATTGATAGAAAAAATTTTCTTTGGACAAAAATTTTTAGGGTTAAATATGGTTATGAAACTGATATTATTCTAGTTGTTGAGAGAAGAAGGAAAGAGTTTAACCTTTGAAAAACTGTCCGCAAGTCTTGGGTTAATTTTCAGCAAAACCATATATGGCGCATAGAAAATAGTTCCAAAATTAATTTTTTAAAAGACAATTGGGTGCTTAACATGGGTTCTCTTGTGATGTATGCTAACCAGGTGAGTATGCCAATTAATTTGGAAGATAATCTAAATGATTTTTTAATTGTTTCAGAAAGTTGGGATTACAACAAACTCACTACTTAGCTGCTGGACGAGCTGATCCAAAGAATTTTGGCTATATCGCTTCCTTCTCCGTTAAAAAAAGATGACCACATTGTTTGAAATCCCTCATCTCATGGTTTCTTTAAGCTCAAAATGGCTCATCAAAATATAAGTGGGGAAGAAGATAGCAATAACAGGCTTCACAAGTTGATATGGCAATGGAAGAGCCCTAAACGTATTCGGATCTTTCTTTGGCTTGTATCACATAACGTTATCTTTGCTAATTTTGAAAGGAAAAGAAGACACATGACTCTTGATGCAACCTGCCCAAGATGTTCTGCTTATGACGAAACTACTCTCCATATTTTTTATGATTGTCCCTTTACTGTAGGTATCTGCCTTCCCTAATAAGTGCATCAGGATTAAAAATTTTTTTCCATCTTAATTTGCATGATTGGTTTCTCCAGAATCTAACTTCAAAGGGTGAGTGGCCTTGTCTCTTTGGCGTCACGGTCTCTTCTATTTGGTACTTCTAAAATAGATTCATCTTTGAAGGAGACAACACTCTTATCCGGCCTAGACGAGAACAGATCAAAGCTCGCTTTGAAGAGATTAACAAAGTAACGAGAGCTACTCTGCTTCAAGATATACCAAGAAACTCGGAAGAGCTTCTCATTACTTGGAAATCACTGTTATAGAATGTTACTAAACTAAATGTGGATGGATTCTTTTTTGCTCAATCGAACAGTGCAGCCTGTGGTGGTATACTCAGAAATCACTGGGGTCATTTTATAAAAGGATTTACTTGCAACCTTCGAAGCTACTCGATTATGCACATTGAGGTCTGGACATTATTCGTGATCTTCAAATTGCAATTGCTAATAATATCACTTTTTTAGAGGTCGAATCTAATTCTGCTTTAGCCATTAATTTTATCAAGAGGGGATATAACTCTTTTCACCTCTATGCTTCTCTTCTTGATGACCTTGCTATACTAACTAGATGAGTGCAAAATATTACTTGGTCACACTCTTTTAGAGAGGCAAACTTCGCTGGTGATTACCTAGCAAAAAAAGGCCATAATCTTTCCTTTGGCCTTCACATTTTTTATGTTGTTCCCAAGATACTTCTCTCTTTCTTCTTCAAGATATGTCTGATATCCCCTCATAAGGGATTTTAGTTAGTTTTTCTCTTTTTTTTTTAAGTCTTCGATCCGCCTTTATCACTAATAAGAAATCATAAATTATGTTATTTTACATTAAATGACTTATATAATAGTGATCTCATTTATTATCATAAATATTAAATTGAATAAGTCATAATTATTTTTTGATTTAAAATTAAATAAGAACAAAATCAGAAATATTATTTGATTTGGGTTTTAGGGTTTAATAAGTGTCACACTTAAGTATAAATAGTGATTTCAGAGTTTTAGTCCTAATATATCAAAGTCGCTTCTGCAGTTATTTTTCTATTAGAGGAGTTGCAATTCAGTCCTATTAAAAATATAGAAGACTTTAGTTGAGAAAAATAAAAAAATCAAACCCTCTTAATTATTCTTACAAATCTAGATATTTTTGTATTCAAATATTTGTCTTTTTAATAATTTAATATAAATAGTTTTAGAGCGAAAGAATTTTAAAAATTGTCAAGAATGAAAATTTTACCGTATTCTATCAACCTTCTTAATGAAAGGGGAAAAGCCATATCATACTGTATACAGCCATTTATTTTAGGGATAGTTGCATCTTGACATTCCCGTATTCCATGGAGCAAGCCTCTTGTATAGGAAGGCAATTATGTAATATTTAAATGTTAATATGAGGGTATATAAACCGTAGAAATTTGTGTAAGTTCATCATCGATAAGAAAGCTACCAAGTATAATTAGACAAAATTTCAAAGGAGATTACTATACCTCTACCTAGCACCGACTATTATGGGTCTTTTCTATTTTATTTGAGGTTTGTATAAAAAAATATTAAAAATTTAATAAAATTTATTATTTTCTATTAATAATTAGTTATTAATTTTTAAAATATAAAATAAAAATATATTATTAAATTATTAAAATAAAAAATTAAACAAAAAACAACAAATTTTTTTGGTTTTTAAACTTTCTTCATTTATATATACAAACTACAAAGAGAATTTGCTGGGCAGTCCTTTGACCACAGTACATAGTTCCACAAATAGCATTACTCTTCCATTATAATTTTTGCAATTTTTTCTTCCCTTGAATTAAGTCGCTATCAAATAAATCATATCGCATGCGGAGATCTCCTCTATGCTTGTCACTTCCACATACTTGGTTGAAAAAGAATATAATATGGATGAGTACATCTATATATGTTTTTTACATTATGACCCATTTCAATTGTTATTATCTATTTCAAAAATTGTATATATGCCTAATAATATCTATCTAATTGATAGATAATAAAAGAATTATACACAAATAATATATTTTTAATAAGAATTTGGATAATAATTGCTTATTCAAAGATTACAAATTCTCGGAAAACTAAAGATTAGATCAATATCCACATGACCAGATACATATTACTTTACACTATATACAAAAGGTATTCAGATTTAGATAAGTAAGAATATCTCCAATTCGAAAAGAAACTTTAATTTTACATGTCACATATCAACCGCTATATGGTACAATACAGTAAGACACTCACAAGTGAAACAAAAATGGTCACAATATGATGAGTTAGCCACCATGCACGTTTTTTCTACTTTCCTTTTTAATTTCTATTTAACTTAAAATGTCTTAAAAACAATATTTAAAAAGAATAACAGTAAATATAAAAAAATTAGTTCTTTTAATGCATATTTTGTTAAACGAAAATTAACTAATATTTTGTTATTAAAGTTTTCTAATATTTGTAACAAATGATGATTTTAAATTACTTGTTAGTAATAACATTTTTTTTCTTAATAATTATTAAGGTAGGTGAAGGAGGTGTGAAACTAAATCTCCTTGAATATTTCTTAGTTCCTTTCAACTTTTCTCCTTGAATATATAAAAACCGTTTTTATATCTTAATTCGTTTTTGTGAATTTTGTTTCATTTTTATTTATTTTTATAATCTTTAAAATTTAAGATTCATATAATTATAAACATTATTAAAAACATGAATTAAATTAAAAATAACAATTATATAAGGTTAAAAATAAATATATATTTTTAAATTATTTTTTTTTGTAAAGTATATTATATATCATTGAATAACGACAAATTGGATATCCATATAGAGATTGTGTTGTCATTCTTGTTTAAGAGTACGTCAAACTGTCAAAGGTGAAAAACGTTACTCGAGTTGAATCCCATTTTGGCTCCTGAAATTTTCGAGGGGCCTAAATTTGGACCCCAAAATTTATAGTTATCCAATTAAAATCCTCAAATATTGAATCGTGACTCACGTTTGCCCTTGTCGATAGTTCTGTTAACGGAACGCTGATGTGGCACGTTAAGTCGCCAGCGTGGATGTGTGATGAGTGAATGATGTGGCAAAATTTGAATTAACTCAATTTAACCCCTCCATAGATGATAAAATCCTAATTTGCAGCCCTCCTTCCCCATCCCCATCCTCGTCCCCTTTCCCTTCCCCTTCACCTTCCCATCCCCAACCCCTTCTCCTTTTCCTTAGTGTAGAACCATCCCCCCTCCCCCAATTCTCAATCTGTTCCATTCACATCCCTATCCCTAACTTTCCCTTTCCCCTTCCCCATTCCCATCCCCAACCCCTTTCCCTTCCCCTTCCCCATCCCCAACTCCTTCTCCTTTCCTTCCTCTTCTACTTTTCCAACCTTCCCCTTTCCCTCCCCCTTTCCCTTCCCCTTCTGCTTTCCCCAACATTTTCCTTTTCCTTTCACATATATGTTTTGGCTGTTGTTGTTGTCGTTGCTAGATGAGAAGGTGAAGACGGAAGAGGAGAAAGAGTCAGAGGCGGGTGATTGTTGGTGCTGCGCGACGAAGGTTGAGCAACGGACAGTGTGAGAGCGATGATGAGAGTGAAAAGAGTAGTGTTCGGGATTTTATTGATTTCAGGGATTTTGTTATTAAATTTGCCATTTCTTTTTTGTTTGCAGTGGTGGTCGTTGATAATAAAAAATTTTGAAAGGATTTTTCGGTCTGAGATAGACGAGTTGGATGCTTTGGAATGAAGCTAGTTGCATGCCCGTTTAATTAGAAGATGAAGGGGAAGGAGAAGGAGAATGAGAAGGGGATGGGGATGGGGATGGGGATAGGGATAGGGAAGGGGAAGGAAAAGGGGAAGGTTGGGGATGGGGATGGGGATGTCAGGAAGCCAAGCTGCAGTGAGTTCTACACGATCACGTTCTCATGGGTTCCTGAGAACTCATCATTTCTCCAGCACAGTCTTCACCGTATTCAGAAAGGAGGGCTGCAAATTAGGGTTTTATCATCTATGGAGGGGTTAAATTGAGTTGATTCAAACTTAGCCACATCATTCACTCATCAAAAATCCACCCTGGCAAGCTGTATGACACATGGATACACACGCTGGCGACTTAACGTGCCACATCAGCGTTCCGTTAACAGAACTATCGACAAGGGCAAACGTGAGTCACGATTCAATATTTGAGGATTTTAATTGGATAACTATAAATTTTGGGGTCCAAATTTAGGCCCCTCGAAAATTTCAGGGGCCAAAATGGGATTCAACTCACGTTACTCTTTCGAAAATCTTCACTGCAAATGAACCTGAAAACGAATTTATAGCACCTAATTTTTTATTTCTTTTCTCTTTCTGAAAAAAAAAAGATAAACAACAAATGACAAAATTGATTTACAACAATCACTCTATTAATTACAAAACTTAAATGGATAAGAGTTCCAATATCAAATTCTAAAATTTCATTTATATTGGCTATATAAATATGTTGCTTTAAATTATTAGGTTTGATAACACTATATTAGAGTTTAATTTATTTAATTAATGAATAATTTAAGAGCATTTCTTGTTAATTTGTTGAAGATAAGAAGGACTAAAAAGGGGTGGTAGCCTCACTAATTTAAAGTTTTCCACTTTTCCTCATAAATTATTTTTTTTTTTGGGGGATTGTCTGCTCTAAGAATCAGCTTTTATAAACATTTCCCCTCTAAACCTGGCTAGTTCTTATGAACATTCAATTTAATGAAATATTCTTCTGTTAAACAAAATTAATGAAATATTCTGTGTGTATGTGCGTTTTATTGCAAAATATATATTTATTGTTTATAATTCTCTTTTATTTAATTTTTACAAATTTAATATATATATATATATATATATATATATATATATATATATATATATATATATATATATATATATATATATACACACACACAGCAGAACCAGCACAATTTATTATTTTTGTCTCATAATTAATCAATAATATTTAAAAATATTAACTAAAAATATTAATTAATATAAATTAAAATTATTGATTCTTCAATTTTTTTTACACATATATATATATATATATATATATATATATATATATGTTATTCTCCATGTAAATTACCGATATTAAGGTTTTTCCAAAATAATATTTTTTTATGTCCTAGGTTGAAATTTTCAAAATTTTTAAGATAGATTCTTTTGGTATTTTTTAATCATTTTTAAAATTACTTATTGACAAAATTATATTTTGGACTACATAGAAATGTGAAATCTTCAAGTGGCTAAAAAAGAATAACATATGAATGTTACACGTAATTAGAATAACGCAGACAATAGTTTTTAAAAGAAATATAACGCTCTGCAATATATATATATATATAATATAAAAAATATAAAATGTGAAATGAACGAAGCCAAGTAAATATAATACACATATCCTTCGTCCTATATATAAAATATAATACATGAATTGTGCGCATAACCAGAATCTAAAAAATAATATAATATTCTGAGAAATAAATGGGATCATGAAACACGTCAGTCTAATCTATTTTTTAATCACCAACAACTAATTAAATCATACTTGGTAATTGATGGTACGATGTATATAATGACATCATTTAAGGTGGGTACAGATCAATTTTCCACAATTTACATAAGGTTTTATTTAAATGGAAAAATATCTCAAATGAAGTATGAACAGAGACATATTTTTATCATTTTATGATTAATTGCATTTATTAACTAATGATTAGCCATAAGCCATCATCTTTTTCTTTTCAAAATCCCCAGCTTCCAAATCTGCAAGAACTTATTTAATATTCTTGTCTTTTCTTATTTTTTTATTTTTTTTTATTTATCAAAACTATATATTAAAGAGTTTGGCTAACTAACATTCTTAAAGTGAAAAAAAAATCTTCTGTATGTTCAATAAAGTATTTGAAAACTAATTTTTTATTTTGAATAACTTTTTATAATAACATATTAACAAGCATTTTTAGGCGAACTTTGAATAAATATCCTCTTATCAAAATAATATAATTTTATTCAACAAATCCAACTAGATTCCTCCTATTCGTAGTCAAACCTCTTTCATCCAAATTAGAATTCAATTAATAAATCCTACTTATATTTAATTTTGAAGTTTGAACCCAAGATCAATCGTTAACTATAGCTGCCTTTAATTAACTAAGCTACCACTTTCATATTAAGCATGTGATCGCTCGTGTTACATAAACTAGGACTAAGATGTAAGTGGATAATGTAGATTACTCTCAAATATGTGTGTCCATAAATCGTTAGAAAGGAACAAGTGGGTCCGGTCCGGGTCAGTGTTGGGATCCGGATATAATAAAACGGCAGGCTCAATTGACCTAGTTACCCACAGTCCACACAAAGCATAGAATTTTTATGACCTTAACAAATAAATAAATATTATATTAATATTTAATATTAATATCATAATCAACATAATATCATATTAATAAAAATAATTATTTTAATATTAATTGCATAAATAATTATTAAAAAAATAAATATAATTAAATAATTATATAAAATATTTTATAATATTAATATATTAAAATTAAATTCTTATATTAATTGAAATTAGTTAAAATACTAAATATTTTAATCACATGAATAGAGTAATATAAAAAATAAAAAGTATGATAAAAAATGCTAAAAAATTAATCGATTAAATCATTTATATTATTTATTTATTTTTTTAAAAAATTTCTGACCAAATATAAAAAAGACTTATAAAAATATTTTATTCTCAATCCTTTTAATCTTTTTTAAAATGAAAAAAATTATAAAGTGAATATTTAACTATTTTTGAATTAAAATAATAAAAATTATAAATTTAATAATAATTATTAGTTTATTTTATAATTTTATTAATTTTTTATTTAAAAAATATAAATTTCATGTTAAATTAGTAGAATGTAAAATAATTTGATCAAATAAAAATAAATATAAATAATAAATTAATATGTTGACAAATTATAGAAAATAATAGAAAGAAAAATGATTAAAAATACTTGTAAATAGTTATCACATAAAAATAAAAGAATCTAAAGTACGTTATGGGATGGACGCCTTTAGAACAAATTAATGTTATGTTGGTATTTTTATACTTTTTTTATTCTTGGAATAGATTAGTGTTAGCTAGAAATAAATTCTTTCCATTGTTTTTTTATTAATTATTTGGTAAAGTGTGATATCTCACCTTATATTTTTTAAATGAGACAAAAAAAAAAAGAGAAAATATATTGAATGGTGAGAGATTATAATTTACCAAATAACTGAAAAAAAATTGAAAAAATTCACTTTCGTATTATATTGGTGCACTCACGCTTCTTGACCTGAAGAATACAATAGTATCAGTGATATGGTGTGAGAGAAATACGTGTGCCACATTGAGACAAATTAATATTATCATGATACTCTCATATGCTTCTTTTACTGAAAAATATAATAGTATATATTGGTACTCTCACACTTTTTTTGAATTAAAAAACACAATAATATCCTTCATAAAATCAAGAGAAAACATGTGAGAGAAAATATTAAATGATGAGAGATAACACTTTACCAAATAATTGAAAAAAAATTAAGAAATCTACTCCCGTGCTATGTTGGTACATGCTTCTTCTTTTTGAACTGAAAAATATAGTAGTATCAATTATATGGTGTGGGAGAGATACGTGCACTACTCTAAGACACAGTATTATATGAGTAAATCTCTAAAATGGTACGTGAAATTGACGTCGTGCACTAAAATTGTCTCTGAAATTCTAATTGCACCAATTACGTCTTTGAGATTAGAAAAATTGCACCATATTAATCATTGTTCCGTTTTTCGCTAACGACGCACTGACATGACTTGATGATATGGATATTTGGTGACACGTGTCATCTCATGGTTTGACCACATGTAACGGTATGATGACGTGTTAGTTAGCGACATGTGGCATGCTGACGTTGATTGTTATACCACGTGTCACAATGTTATTTGTCCGCGTATCCAGTGGTGGAGTTTAGTTCAGACAAGGGGGCCACGGCCCCCAAACTTTTTATAAAAAAATTAGTAGTACTTTTTCAAAAGATAAAAAATAATTCAATTGGTTTAAATACTTTACTATGACTTAAAGTACCTAATAAATTTAATAAGCAACACGCTTTCTACCTTTAAGTTTAAATATAAAAAATTAGATATTTTTATTTATTTAATTTAATATTATTTTATATTTTACTATTTATTTAATTTAATTTTTTATATAATAAAAAATAATTGAATATTCAATAAGTATTAATATTATTGTATTTGTATAAATTGATAAAAAAAATCCAATAAATATTATAAATTTTAATATTTATTCTTCTAACTTCTTCTTTACATATTTTACAGGATATATATTCAAATTTTATTATAAAATAATAATAAAAAATTAAAGAATTGATACATTTTTTAAGAGGAAGACTAATATTTAAGAAGGAGAATATATAATTTTTACAATATCAACACATGTAGATAGTTTTTCTACTTTAATGAATCGCGAAAAAAGTGAGATACAACTTTTAAAAGTTCAAAAAGTTACATCTGATAAGTTTGACCTTAATTTTTTGGAACGAGACCTTGAAAAACGGCTTTAAATTTGGCAATATCACCAAAACCAGAGAAATGAGATTAGACGAGCTTATCTTAAATGGAGTCCATATCAAAAGCATTTTGACAATTATCTTCTATGTGGCCCCCCAAAATTTTATTTCAAGTTCCGCCACTGCGCGTATCATCCACTATGTCATTATTATATGTGCACTAAATTGGTCCCTCACTTTACCTAAAATGACTCATTTTAGTCCCTAAAATTAAATATCGTACACCAAATTAGTCTCTTCATCAGTTTATTCTCATTTTTTTGTAAATTTAAAACTCTCAATATTTTTTATACACAAATTTTAATTTTTTATTATACAATTTTTTATAATGAATTTCTTAATTAATAATTTTAACTTGTATCATTAGAGTACATGTTAGTTAAATCCAAAATTTTATTATTGTCTCTTGTATTTATTTGTATCTGTTTTAATACTATTTAAAACATGGTTACAATAAATGCTTACATTAATTAATATTGTAATATATGAAAAGGCTACTTAATTAAGTTACAAATAAAATAAATTATTATAATCAACAGTATAAATCTGTCTTATTAATTTAGTGAGAAGTCAATTATATAGAGAATCAAACATTCTTAAAATGGATGTGAATAATGAATTTATATTAGTTAACAAGTGCCTTATCAAGTATTCTTAAAATATTTATTAAGGTGTTAAATATTAAAAAATTAATATTAAAAAATATTATTATACTCTTAACTTACATTCTTTACTAAATTAATATCAATATCTCATATAATTCTTTTAATAAAATATTGTAGAAAAAATTGTATAATTAAAACTAACATTTTAAAAATATTTTATAAAAACACTTGTATTTAAATAACTTGTGAAAAGATAAAATTAAAATGAGTGTATTTAAAGATATTAAAAATTTTGAATTTATTAAAAAACGAGAATAAACTGATGAATGGACTAATTTGGTGCACGATATTCAATTTTACGGACAAAAATGAGTCATTTGATGCAAAGTAAGGGACCAATTTGGTGCATATATAATGATGACATAGTTGATGACACGTGGACAAATAATATTATAGCACGTGACATAATCTATCACGTGACAAAATAACATTATGACACGTGGCATAACCATCCACGTCAGCATGTTACGTGTCGCTAACCAACACATCATCATGCTATTTTATGTGGCCAAATCATGAGGTGACACGTGTCACCAATAGTCAATGTCATCAAGCCACATCAGCGTTAACGAAAAATGGGTCATAGACTAATATGGTACAATTTTTTCAATTCGAGAGACGTAATTGATGCAATTAGAATTTCAGGAACAATTTTAATACATTACATCAATCTCAAAGACAATAATTTACTCGAATTATCTTGATACTCTCACATGTTTTTTTTCATTAAAAAATATAATAGTATATATTACTACTCTCACACTTTTCTTAAATTAAAAAGCACAATAATATTTTCTGTGATAATGTAATATAATATCATGAATAAAACCGTCAAACACACTAAGGATATTAATTGTTTAACTTTTCTTCACTTAAATTTTTTATCTTTTTAAATCTAAAGTGATTATTCATCTTCATAGCAGCACTTAAAAATAGTCATAATATCAAAATAAATAGGAGTAGGATTTTGTATTATCCTAATTTATTATATAAAAATTATTTTGTTATTATTTATGATTAGCAAAAATTAATATCTTAATTCATTTTTGTGAATTTTGTTTTATTTTTATAATATTTATATTTAGCATATAAAATTAAAATTTAAGATTCAAACAATTATATAAGATTACCACATAGTATTTTTATACTCACTTAAAGATAATTTATTCGAATCTTATTCCTAATTAAAAAAAACATTAAAATTGCTCTAAAAATTGACTTAGTTACCCATAGTCCACAAAGCATAGAATTTTTATGACCTTAACAAATAAATAAATATTATATCAATAATTTAATGGTTTAATTACTCTGTTAGTCTCTATAATTTTACCAAATTTTTAATTAGATCCCTATATTTTTTTTAATTTAGTCCCTACACTGTTTTAATTTTGTAATTACGTTTTCTTAGTGTAAAAAATATTGGAGTTAATTGAATATTTTTTCACAAATTGAAGATATTTTATAATTAAATATTTGACCGCATGTATTTTGGTAAAAATATTATGTTAATTTTAATATTTTTAACATGAAAATGAGGTAATTATAAAATTAAAAGTAGTGTAAGGACCCAACTAAAAGAAAAAAAAGTACATGGACCTAATTAAAAATTTAGTAAAACTATAAATATCAACAAAATAATTAAACCTAACTTAATTTTAATAAAATGATTAGTATAAAATAATTTTGTATATCTATGTAATTATATAATATCATATTTAAAAATAACTATTTTTAATATTAATCACATAAATAATTATATAAAAAAATAAATATGATTAAATGACTATATAAAATATTTTATATTATTAATACATTAAAATTAAATTCTTATATTAATAAAAATTAGTTAAAATACTAAATATTTTAATCACATGAGTAGAGTAATATAAAAAAATAATCAGCATTTTAAAAAAATGCTAAAAAGTTAATCAATTAAAATATTTATATTTTTTATTTGTTTTTATTTTATTTTTTGACAAGATCTAAAAAAGATTTACAAAAATATTCCATTCTCAATATTTCAAATTCTTTTTAAATGAAAAGATTGATAAAGCTAGAAAGTGAATATTTAATTATTTATAAATTAAATAAAAATTATAAATTAAATAATAATTATTCATTTATTTTATTATTTTATTAATTTTTTATTTAATAAAATGAAAATTTCATATTGAATTAGTAGAATTGTGAATAATATAATCTAATGAAAATAAATATAAATAACAAATTAATGTATTCACATATTATAAAAAATAATAAAAGAAAAATGGTTGGAAATACGTGTGAACAGTTGTCATGTAAGGTTAAAAGAGTTTAAAATATACTGTGGGAGAGATAGGTGATTATTAGGTAGGGTTTAAAGAATTTAAAAGTATATTGTGGGAAGGACACTTGTACGATTTTTGAGATAGATTGTTTTTTAGTTTTTGATATAAATTAATGTTATATTTAGAATTCTCATACACTTCTTGATTCTCTAGATAGATTAGTATTAGATTGGTACCTTTACGCTTCTTGAATTAAAAAACACAGTTCCATACAGTGAGAGGGACATGTATGCGGTCCAAAGATAGATTAGTGTTACATTGGTACTCTCACGTTTATTTCTTTAAAAAATATAGTAATATAATAATATTGTTACTGATACTCGCACGTTCTTCTTCAACTGAAAAATACAATAATATCTTCAGTGATAATATAATACAACATCATGAGTGAGTCACGTGATTGTCATTGTCAAACACATTAACAATGTCAATTGTCAACTTTCTCAATAGAAGCGGGTGTGAACTCCATCGTTATTCTTTGGCCGAATCTTTTACTCTATAGACTTAGTCTTTGTTTTCGAGTAAATCCCCATAATAGTCCCTGAGATTCGGGTCGTTACCCAATGTGAGCCCTGAGATCCCAATTGCACCATTATAATCCTCCAGATACGGCTCCGGGCACCATAATAGTCCCTGGACAGTTTTCCGGTGATGAGTCATCAACAAGACGCTGACGTGGCCTCATTTTGCCACGCTGGATGGTGCCAACGGCTAGTTGAGCTGGCACAGTTTCAATTTATACCCAATGTGGTCCCTCCCCCTATATTTAACCCTAAATTCCCAACTGTTCAGTAAGTTAATTTCTTCTTCTTCTTCATCGTTCTTTTTCCATTCTTGTTGTTGCTGTTGTTCCTGGAGCTGGAAGTGAATATCCATGATGGGTGGTGGAAGCACTAGAGTTGGAAGCTCTATTAGTTCACCGTGCAGTGGCCATTGGACGAGAACGCAAAGCAGGAGCAGAAGATCCGGGGTGCCGGAATGGTGCGGTTGCGGCTGCCGGCCAGTTCTCAGGTGGTCTGGGACAGATTCAAACCCAAATAAACCATTTTTTGGTTGTCCCAATTATAATGTGAGTTATCAGTATTACTTGTGTTGTTATGATTGTTCCTTCCTACCTGACTGTTCTTCTCTTGTTCTTCTTCCCTGAAGTTTGAGCATGTTACATGTTTGCTTGATTACAGACAAGTGGAAAGAGATGGTGTGGGCTTTTTGTGTGGGCAGATACGGCACAGGATGAACCAGTTGAGAAACCAGAATCTTATGGAGATAATCATGAAGTGAAGATGAACTTTGATTGGAGGCTTGGGAGATTAGAAGAAGATGTCCGGAATCAAAAATTGGTTAACCAATTGTTGGTATTAGTTGTGCCTGTATTGATTGTGTTAATTGTTATCCTGTATTGTAAAGCCTAAGTTAAAAGAGTTGGTGGTGTGTACCCTGTATTCACTGAATGAACAATATGTAAAAATTAATAACATGATTATGGTATTAGAAACTGTTGAATAGTGTTTGTTGATGGAATGTAAACTTGGATAACTCAATTAATTAAAACAGTATTATGCTAAATAAGGCAGCATAAGTGATTGAAAACTAGCCAACACTGAATTAAGATAATGGTTCAAACTTAAAAGATAATTGTATTAAGATAATGGTTCAACTTAACATAGTTAGTCACATAACACAAAGGACAGCCATCTAACATGAGCATGTTAAACAAAGTTGCCTCAAAAGGGAGGACTTTACAGCAAAACATAAAGGATTGTTTTTTCCTTGTGTAGTCTTTGTCTAGCAAAAAGTATTAACATCAAAACAGATAGCCCTATACATATTAAGCTAAAGTCTTCAATTCTTCTTTCTTGGAGCCTTAAATCCTGGAGTTGGGATGAACTTCATGTAATTGACAAGTCTTGTTGCAGTTCCTGAACTAGCACCCTGCATGGGATTCACTGGGACAGAAGTTGCTAGTGGAGAGGATCTTCTCCTTGGTGATAATTTTGAAGGCCTTTTTATTCCATGATCCTAGATAGAAATTATTTACATTACACATAAATGATGATTCACTTGAATCACAAAAAATTAAGAAATGTAAATAGGAAGTTACCTTTTGAGAATCTTCTACATCAGAAGCAGTTGGCTGAGATATATCTATTTCTACAGGTTGTGCATCAGAAGTGGCTTGGCCAATCTCAGTAGACTGCACAACAGGATTATCTTCTCCATCATGTTGGTTACCATCATCTTGAGGCTGCTGAAGTTGCTGCTCAGATGCAGGGGCACCTCCTTCATTTTTCTTCTTCTTATTAGCCTCAGCAGCAGCAGCAGCAACTGTAGCAGCTGCAGCAGCATCACAATCTCTCTTCTTCTTACAATCTCTCTTTGTATGTCCCTTATCACCACAGAAACTGCAAGTAAAGGGGCCCAACTGCCTCTTTAGATGAACATTATCTCCATTGTTACTCTGAGGCTTGGGATCAGCTTTAGACTTTTTAGATCCTCCACCACCCTTTATTTAGTACAAGATAAATATAATATTGTTGTTTAATTAAACCTTTAAACGTAAATTCATAATTGTGAGGTTTATTTTTTTTAAAAAATACACAAAAATCAGCTATACAAATATATTTGTATGTATGTGTATATACACGTTTGTATGTGTGTTATCATACATATATTTATTATATATTTTATATTTTAATATGTATTATATATAAATTAAATAATTGAATAACAAAGTTCAGTTTTATGTGCTGTACTCTGTATGTGTCTGTTTCAATTTTTGTGACAATAAATCATATTTTAAATTGAAACATGTTTTGAAAAGCTAAATAAGATTGTCTCCACTTATTTTCATTTTTCTTACTTATCTAAAAAACAAAAAACAAAATTGAAAACAAACGTGCATAACCATATATAGATAGGCCTAACTTAAGAGTCAGTTTGTATTTTGTCCTCTGGTAGCAAGTTGGCAATCCCATAATAAGTATGTAACAAATATAATATTGACTCGTAGCTAGACATGAAATTTTTATTTGAATATGTATGTTTCAAGTTCCTTCACATCTTCTACATACTTAATAAAGAGTATACTTTTCTGGTAATATGTTGCTATTTATTTTCAATCTTCTAATAAAATTAAAATGGCTTAAGTTAAATAGATCTTTTAAAAATTCTCATCATTATACATAAGAACTGATAAGAGTTTTATCAAACAGATATCAGACATCAATAGATAAGAGTTTTATCAAACAGAACACTCATGACTATAAAACAGAACATTATTTTCAAATAGAGCATGACCATAATCAAACAGAACTTCTCATGAAACCCCAACCTAATCAAACCATAGAACCATAGTAACAGAAAAAAAAAACCAAAATTCCAACCACACTCACAACACAAGCATGTACAAAAATCATCATGCATTGCAAAAAAAGAAAAAAAATTTTACCTTTACAAACGGCAGAACTTCTTGTTTCTGACGCAGGAGGAAACAAATGATGGAGTGAAACTTGATTTTGATGTCTTCTGACTGCAAGAATTTCAACCTCACCAAAGGAACCCTAAAAAAGTAAAAGAGCATTATTTTCAAACAGAGCATGACCATTATCAAATTGATCATCCCATGAAACCCCAACCTAATCAAACCCTAGAACCATAGTAACAGAACAAAAAAAAATCATAATTCCAACCACACTAACAACAAAAGTATATACAAAAATCATCATGCATTGCAAAAAAAAAGAATAAAAAAATTACCTTTACAAATGGCAGAACCTCTTGTTTCTGACGAAGGAGGAAACAAATGATGGAATGAAACTTGATTTTGATGTCTTCTAATTGCAAGAATTTCAATCTCACGAAAGGAACCTTAACGTAATGGCATTCATGAAGAAGGGAGGAAGAAGAAGAAGAAAAGAAGAAGACAGAGGGTGGAAGTGGAGAAGACAAGTGAGGAGATAGTGTGTTTTTGATGAAGCGCGTTTCATATTTTTTTTGGGCCAAACGACAACGTTTTTGTCAAGTTGGGGCGCCAACCCAAAACGCCAACGTTTTGGCTTAATCCAACGTGGCAACTTCGTGACACATCAGATCGTCGGTGATGACTCATCACCGGAAAACTGTCCAGGGACTATTATGGTGCCCGGAGCCGTATCTGGAGGATTATAATGGTGCAATTGGGATCTCAGGGCTCACATTGGGTAACGACCCGAATCTCAGGAACTATTATGGGGATTTACTCCTTTGTTTTCACCTTGAAGTGTTATAAATCAGAAAAAATGATAAAAATAAAAAATTAACCATAAAATAATAATAAAATTATAATAAAAAATATTAAAAATACGAAAAAAATATAATCTATTTTTATGGTAAAATTTGTAATTATAATTTTTTTTATAGTTTATTGTTATATTTTTTATAATATAAATTACTGATTCTAATAAAAACATAAATTAAATAAAAATTAATTATAAATAATAATAGAATTATAATTAATAAAAAATAGTCTAAAACATATTAAAAAATAAGGGTATTGAGGATGCTAAAAATAATAATAAAAAAATTATTGAAAAAAATACAAAATTAATATTTCTATATATATTTAAAATAAAATAATAAAATAATATAAAAATTATTTAAATTTATATTTTTTAATAATTTTTATTTAAAAATAATTTTTAAAATAAAATTTATTTATTATAATTTATTTTGATATAAAAATTTAAAAAATCTTAACCAAATTTAAAATAGTTTATAACCTATAACTAGTTTTAAAAAACAATTAATCAAATTGATAAAAATTAATTTGTAACTCGATTAATTAAACCAAAATTGATTTGACGATTTAAAATTTTAAAATTAATTATTTAAATATAAATTTATTATAAACCTAAACTAATTTTATAATAGATAGACAAAAAGACTAAATTTATTTGTTTAAAGTGCAAAAAGTTAGTTCATAAGTTAAAGTTTATTTTTATATGAAATTAATTTTTCAATAAATAAACTAATTTTTAAATGAAAAATTGATTTTTAAACAGAAAATTATTTTTTTAATTATCTGAAAACTGATTTATTATTTTTATAAACTGTTAATAACTAATTTGTTTTCATTTAAAATTAGTTTAATTTAACATAATTTTTTATTAATTTAAATCAAGTTTGGTCTTTTTATTAACTTTAAAATCACTTTTTCATACGTATTCTCTTTTTCGTAAATGAAATTAACTTTTTTATTTAACATTTTTTCTTTATTTTTTGGTTTTTTTATTTTTTTTATTTTTTCATTTATTTTGATTATTCTTTACTATTACCATTAACTATTCACTTAAAATCAATCTTGATGAAAATGACACAAATATAATTTACAAAAAAAATTAAAATTGTAATTGCAAGAAGAAGGATCACAAATTTTTTATTTGAATATGATTACAATTTGCTAAAGAAGCTATTAATTGAGATTAGTTAAAATGCTAAATATTTTAATCAAATAAATAGAGTAATATAAAAAAAAATAATAAAAAATTAATTAATTAAAATATTAATATTTTTTATTTTTTTTAAAGAATTTCTGACTAAACCTAAAAAAACTTAAAAAATATTCTATTTCCAATAAAGTTAGAAAATAAATATTTAATTCTTTTTTATTAAAATAATAAAAATTATAAATTTAATAATAATTACTTATTTATTTTTTATTTTATTAATTTTTTATTTAAAAATATAAATTTTATGTTAAATTAGTAAAATTATAAATAATTTAATCAAATAAAAAGTAAATATAAATAATAAATTAATATGTCCACTGTCCATAAATCATAAAAAATAATAGAAAAAAATTGCTGAAGACACCTGTTGCTATATAAAATTAAAAGAATTTAAAGTATGTTATGAGAGATATACATATTGCCATTTAAAGTTAAAAGAATTCATGGTATATTGTGGGAGGGACACTTGTGCGACTTTCAGGACAGATTAATATTATCTTGGTATTTTTAGACATTTCTTGATTCTCAAAATAGATTAGTGTTATTTTAGTATTCTCACTTTTCTTAAACTAAAAATCACAATAGTATTAGTGATATGTTGTGAGAGGGATACATATGCATAGCTTTGGAATAAATTAGTATTATGTTAGTAATTTTATAAGCTTCTTAACTGAAATACAATAGTATCAGTAATATGTTGTGTGAGAGGGAGGGTATACTTGTATGGCTCTGATACCCTTCTTGAACTAGAAAACACAATAATATTTTTTTATAAATATTCTTTTTTTTGTTGATGTAATTAACTTTTTCATTCAATACATTTAATAGAATCTATCTTTACTATATATATATATTTATTTTTTCTTTTATTCTAATTATTTTCTCCTGTTACTGTTTATTAATAGCTTAAAATAATTCATAATAAAAGAGATAAAATGTGTTGAATAAAAAAAATTGAAATTATCATTACTACAAAAAAACCCCACAAATTTATTATCTATTATATCTATTATACATTTAAAAAATAAATATTTAATTTTTTAAATTAAAATAATAAAAATTATAAATGTAAGAATAATTTTTTATTTATTTTATTATTTTATTTTATAAAAATATTAATTTCATGTTAAATGAGTAGAATTACAAATAATTTAATCAAATGAAAATAAATATAAATAATAAAGTAATACGTCCACAAATCATAAAAAATAATAGAAAAAAAAGATGTTTGTGAGAGAAGCAAAAATTTTTATGCATTTATTTATTTTCAAGAATCCTTTATTAGTATTCAATAATAATTTATATGCATTTATTTATTTAATTAATTTTTAAATAAAAGATCAAAAGTGTTTATATTCTGTTACCACAAAATAAATGTTAATTTTTTTATATATATTAAATAAATTAAAATAATAATTGTCTTAACATAAAAAGAGTACATACATACATGTTGTTAACTTATTAAGTATGGTTTATCATTAAGTTTAGATTGATTAAAATAAAAAAAATACGAAAATCATAGATTGATATTTTAACATTTCTTATTTTATTGAAGTCCGTTCAATAAATTTGTATTATTTGAATATGAAAAAATTTGATTAAAAATTATTATTTAATTAATTAAAAAATATAAAATATATTCTAAATTAATAAGGAGAAAAATAAAAGAAAAAAAATTAGATTCACATAATTTAGTAATAGTCTAATGACACTGTATTCAAAAGTTGATAATATTTTTAGATGATTTGCAATAAGTGTTGATTGGTATTTGCTAAGTTTAAAAGAACAAAGAGCTTAAGGTATTAATTTTTTTATTTATATATATTAAATAATATTTAAAAAAATATAGACAAGTATTGTGATTCTCATCTAGTTTATTCTCGTATCCCAAATTACTTCCACTTACATCTGTCGTACATTTACATCGTAATCTTATCATGATGAGAGAGAAAGGTTAAAGAGTAAAGACGATGATAATTTCTTTGACTGGAAGAAACCTGACACTTATCCTGGTAAGAGAGAAAAGACTAAAGATGATGACAACTTCCTTTACTTCACTGGATTGGAAGAAACCTGACACTTGTCCTGGTGAGAGAGAAGAGGGCAAGAGGCTAAAGATTATGGTAACTTCCTTCACTAGAAGTAACCTGATACTGATACTGTTTTATTAACCTTTTTACTGAAAGGAAACAAATAATTATGTCATATTTTTAAAAAAGATTTCTGACAAAATCTAAAAGACTTAAAAAATATTCTATTTTCAAAATATTTAATTAGAAAGTAAATATTTAATTTTTAATAAAAATAATAAAAATTATAAATGTAAGAATAATTATTCGTTTGTTTTATTGTTGTATTAATTTTTATTTCACAAAAATGTAAATTTCATTTTAAATTAGTAGAATTATAAATAATTTAATCAAATAAAAATAAATATAAATAATAAATTAACATGTTCATATATCATAGAAAATAATAGAAGAAAAAATTGTTCGAGACACGTGTGAAGAATTACCGTATAAAATTATAAGAGTCTAAAGTATTTGTAAGAGAGACATATATTGCCACCTAAAATAAAAAGAATCTAAGATATGTCGTGGGAATAGATTATTATCATCTTGATACTCTTAGATGTTTCTTGGTTATAGGAATAAATTAGCTTTATATTGGTACTCTCACGCTTCTTGAACTAAAAATACAGTAATATGAGTGATATGATATGAAAGGGACATCTGTGCGACTTTAAGACAGATTAATATTATGTTAGTACTCTCAAATATCTTAAATTAAAAAATATAGTAGTATCAGTGATATGTTGTGTAGGAAAGACAGTAGTATCTAGTATCAGTAATATGTTAATACTCTCATAATACGCTCTTTGAACTAAAAAACACAGTAATAATCTTCAATGATAATATTATATAACGTTGTATGAGTCTATGAGATTGTAAGTTACACCGTCAAACACTTCAACAATATCAATTGTCAATTCTCTTAAAATTTATTTT
This sequence comes from Arachis stenosperma, assembly GCF_014773155.1. Lineage (NCBI taxonomy): Eukaryota > Viridiplantae > Streptophyta > Magnoliopsida > Fabales > Fabaceae > Arachis > Arachis stenosperma. The sequence continues at coordinate 37,349,056 of NC_080384.1, forward strand.
ATATAAAATTGATTTTTAAATTTATTTTTATATAAAATTGATTTTAAAATATTTTTTTAATTATTTAAAAACTGATTTATTACTTTTATAAATAATTAATAATTAATTTCTTCTTATTTAAAATTAGTTTGATTTAACTTAAATTTTTTATTAATTTAAATTAAATTTGATCTTTTTATTAATCTTAAAATTATTTTTTCATAAATATTCTCTTTTTTATTGATGTAATTAATTTTTTTATTTAACATATTTAATAAAATTTATCTTTTTTAATATTTTATTTTATTTTGGAAAAGTATAGGGAGCCAATGGTCTAAACGCACAATGGAGGTTTAGAAAGTATTAGAGATATGATCATTAGTGTTACATTATCATGTCAGGTTATACTTTTAGGATGAGTGGGTTCATGACATGGTATTAGAGTTCTAGATCCGAAAGGTCAAGGGTTCAATCTTTCGTAGACTCCAAAATCAATTTAAGTTTTTAGGATGAGTGATTTTATGACATGAGATGTTTATTATCCCTGGTATTCGGATGATTATTCTGGATAGTGTAGGTGATGTTCATGGACCAAAGATTTAACCCATTGTACACATTGTACATTTAGGCCATTAGCTCCCTAGCACTACCCTTTTATTTTTTATTCTTTTATGATAATTCTCTCTTATTATCATTCACTGATCGTTTAAAATTAATCATAATATAAGAGACACAAATGTAATTTATCAGTTATTTAGGTTGGACAAACATAATTGAAGGTTAAAATATTGAAAAATGTTACTTAAAAAAATCTTCCAACGTGGCAACAAGAATGTGACTAGAATTTAGATATTCAAACTTGTAAAGGATAAAGAACAGTAATATTGGTGTGCTGAATATGTAGGAAAGTTATAGACCCACTGAAAAATAATTTTTTGTTTTGTCATGGATAAAGCTTAAAATTTAAGCCGAAATTCGATACACTAACTATCTCCAACTCGTTACAAATTAGATAGGTTAATTAGACTCTTTTTCTCTGAAATGCTGAAAAATATGCTTCCTCTCCTGAAATTATTGAATATCATACTTATTTTTTAGCTACACGATAAACTATTCTTATGTCTTTGTCTAATAATGTGCTACTCTTTTTGATCCACTAAAATCATGAATCGAAACTCTTTAAAAATAATTGTTTAAAAAGAACAGGTAGTAATTTGTATTAAAAGTATAAATGAATTTGAATTATGAAAATATGGGCTAGTATTAAAAAAACGCAACTCTCAAAGAATGTGATTCCCAAAAAAACTCAGTTTATAACCCAACATCTCTAAAATGTTTTATATTAGGATGTCATTGTTTTAATTATATAAATTTTTGTATCATGTTCTTTTTGCTTTGTTTTGATATTTTTCCAAAAACAAAAATCACATTAGTTGTAATAATTATTTTACAATGTTTAAGTAAAGTAATTCTCTCACACAACAATTAGGTGATACTGATAAGAATTTGAATCCCTTAGCATATATATGTTTAAATTTCATGCCTTCAATGTACAAAAGGCAAAATCTAAGTTTTAATTTTGAGTTGTAGTTGAGCAACTTCATTGTTTTCTTAAAAAAATATATATATATAAAATTATATAAACGCAAAAAAATCATCAAATCAATTGATAATTATTTTTTTGAAATTAGGAGCAAGACTTTAACCGTAATTTTTAAGTAAGAATAAAAAATTATACCATTTAAGTTATAACTCTTAGTTTATATTGATAATTAATTTTCATAGTTATTCTTTATGTATTTCTGATAAAATCAATTTAGTTCTATTTTAGCTAACGACTCTCTCTGTTTTAAATGAATTATATATCATAAATCTAAATATTTTTATTAGCTATTTTTGTAGTATTAAAGATGACAACAGAATTTATATTTATTAATATCCTATATTCCTATTCACTAATTTATTTAAATATATATAAAAAATATTAAGGTATTTGATTTATATTATTTATCCCGTATTCTTTATAATAATAAAAGATAAAAATTAAAGATATATTATATTAATATTAACTTATTTTTTATTAAAATTAAATTTTAAAAATTAATTTGATATAAATATTTGTTTGTAAATTTTAATCCAAATACCACGTAAATATATAAATAATTAAATACGACTGACTATACGAGTATGAGTTCCGCGTTTCAGTTAAGAGTAGAAAATGCCACGAATGTTCTTTCAAAGTCCGAAGCCAATGTGTGTGGTCGGCTCCGTTAAGTTTCCAGTATCCCCCAATATTCCAAATTTCCAATACAAAACACACGCCTTTTCTTCCGTCATCGTTACCGTCACCATTATTATGTTACTGTTGCAAGTTGTTGCGGCTTCTTTTTCTTTTATTTATATCCGCACCACAAAACACAGAACATAACACACTTGCGTCTTCCCTATATATAACCATCCACACCAAAACACACATTCAGGAAACTCATCAAAACCACCACACAAGGAAACGTTCATAAAATAGAAAACCCCCAGAAAAAGGAAAACCAATTTCGTATTCAACACGATTCCCAAGGAACCCTGTCTAGCTCTCAAAGTCTTCGAGCTGTGTGCGTTTGCAGCTTCCTTGAGGTAACAAACTTTTCTCTCCTCTTCAACTTTGATCCATTTTCACTGCTTATTCCTATCAATATTGTGATGGTGAATTGCTTTTATTGGTATAGAAGAGTTGTATTATGTTTCTTTATGGAAAACAGAAAAAGTAAGAAATTTCCAGGGGTAAAAAGATATGTATATTTGTTGACTAATTGGAATAATAATAATAAAGATGATTACTTTGACTATGTGATTCAGCTACATCACGTTGTTGAACTTTTGAGCAAATGAACTGGGGATTCAATGAGAGAATCTTGACTTTTTTGCCCTTGTTTTGTGTTAATCTTTTCTTCTGTTGAATTTGTTTGCTTCCGTGTTATTCTTGCCAGTCACAATCTTTTAGAAATGTGTGCTTGGTCTTTTGTTTTTTGTTCTCATCCACATGAGATCAATTAGTATTACATCTTTACCTTGTATTTTCTTTTTGAAGGGTGAAATGTTTTGTTCTACCCATAAATTTAGGAAGAGGTCACATGAATCATGCCGTCACATATGTCTCATCTTTATCCACTTTATCTAGTTGTGGACAGTGTGCTTGTTTTGCTGAAAGCGGAAAAGATGTGTATAAATAACACATCTCACTCTTAAAGATTGTGTTTCCTTATTTGTTTCTGAAAATTTATACACAAGTTTAAAGTTTCCTGCACATGTTATTGTTAGCTTATTATGGTAAGTGTAAGGTTTGATCAGCTTGGATGTTCCAGTTTATGGTTAGTTTCTTTATTCCTTATGCTTGTGTCCTGATTCTTCCATAAATATTAACAAGTGCCTCTCTATAATTGCAGAAATTTGGTGTAACTGGTGATGCCATCATCATAGTATGGATTCACAACAGCTATATAGTTTTGGTGTGACAAGTGCAGGACTACCTTATATTCCATCCTTCCCCACAATTCCGTCGTCACAACCCAACAGGCTTCTTGGATCCTTGAAATTTGACACTGGAAACTCGCCCAATTCGCCCTTTTCGACTCAGTTTGATTCTGATACTCTTTCAGCCTTTAGTGATAGCCAGGACCAGCAGCACAGCCCTGGAGAAATCCTATCCGGCGTCAGCACCTCGTGCAACTCGCCTTTCGAAACCAACCATTACTTGCATACATCAGTCTCGTCTGCAGACAGTAATAGGGGCAGTTTTCAACTCTACTCTGCCAGGAGCTCTCTTCTGCAGAATGCAAATTGTAACCAGAAAATTCGAAACGTGTTGCTGGAATTAGAATCTGCTCTGATGGCCCCGGACGAAGAAGAAGTCACTACATCGAATGCTTCCATGGTTGAGAGCAGTGGACCAACAACATCTGGCCAAAGAAACAGGTCATGGAGTCATGATCACTACGGCTCGCAATTTGTTCAGAGCCAGGGATCATATGTAACTGGAAGCAGGCAAACAAGTGAGTTTGAACATGTTATGAAGCGCCAGAAATCGATAGTGGAAGCATCATCGCCCCCAGGTTTCCCCTCGGGAAATTTGAAACAATTGCTGGTTGCTTGTGCAGAGGCCATGGCTGATGGCAACATGAATGATTTTGATCAATTGATATCAAAGGCTAAAGGTGCTGTATCTATAACCGGTGAGCCATTGCAACGGCTCGGTGCTTACATGGTAGAAGGGCTTGTTGCTAGGAAGGAAGCATCAGGGACCGGCATCTATCGCGCCCTTAAGTGCAGAGAGCCGGAAGGCAAAGACTTACTTTCATACATGCAAATGCTGTTTGAAATCTGTCCCTATCTGAAATTTGGTTACATGGCAGCCAATGGAGCCATAGCCGAAGCGTGCCGAGATGAGGATCACATACACATAATAGACTTTCAGATTGCTCAAGGAACTCAATGGATGACTCTCCTCCAAGCTCTCGCCGCAAGACCTCGTGGACCGCCCCATGTGAGGATCACAGGGATTGATGACCCTGTTTCCAGGTATGCTCGTGGCGAAGGACTAGAGGTAGTTGGGAAAAGGCTGGCCATGATGTCTGAGAAATTTCGCATCCCGGTGGAGTTTCATGGAGTGCCGGTTTATGCTCCGGATGTGACCAGAGACATGCTAAATATCAGGTCCGGAGAGGCTTTGGCTGTGAACTTTCCTTTGCAACTTCACCATACCGCTGATGAGAGTGTTGATGTGAATAACCCAAGAGATGGAATCCTTAGACTGGTGAAGTCGCTTTCGCCCAAGGTGGTAACATTGGTGGAGCAGGAATCAAACACAAACACAACACCATTTTTCAACAGATTCATGGAGACCTTGGACTACTACTTGGCGATCTTCGAGTCTATTGATGTCACACTCCCAAGAAACAGCAAGGAGAGGATTAATGTGGAGCAGCATTGTCTGGCCAGGGATATTGTCAACATTGTGGCTTGTGAAGGGAAGGAAAGGGTCGAGCGCCACGAACTCTTCGGCAAGTGGAAGTCGAGGTTGACTATGGCTGGATTCCGGCAGTGTCCTTTGAGCTCCTATGTGAATTCTGTTATAAGAAGCCTTCTCAGGTGCTATTCTGAACACTATTCCTTGGTGGAGAAGGACGGAGCCATGTTGTTGGCATGGAAGAACAGAAATTTGATATCAGCTTCAGCATGGCACTGATAAAAGGATTATATATATATACATATATATAGGAAATAATTGCTGTAGTATTAGGAAAATTATATATGTTGTTGATTGAGGTTTTAGATTTCCAATGCCATGTATCCTTATTAGGTTCTTAAATTAAATTTTTGTCCATAAAAGTCTCAGTTACTAGTCATGCTTTATTTATACCATTCTTTTATAGAATGTTTTAGGTTATGGCAGTCTAGATCCAAATCCAATGTCACATTCAGTAAAGATTTATGATACATGTATAGGATGTACTCAATATGTCCGAGCCTGTCCCACCGATGTATTAGAAATGATACCTTGGGACGGGTGTAAAGCTAAGCAAATAGCTTCTGCCCCAAGAACGGAGGACTGTGTCGGTTGTAAGAGGTGTGAATTTGCCTGTCCTACAGATTTCTTAAGTGTTCGAGTTTATTTGTGGCATGAAACAACTCGAAGCATGGGTCTAACTTATTCTTCAAGTTGATGTTGGTACTTGCATCTGGAAAATGGTAACTTAACTACATAGCATTTTTTTTTGTTGAATTTGCCATTTATTCATAACCCTATATCTAGAGGGTTTGTGAAGCTGAATAAGGTCTAACAAGAAGGTTGTGCATCACAAAATATGGAGATATGAATGGATATAAATGAGTTAATGATTGGTTCAACAAAATCGTAAAAAGAGACAATAATATGGTGAGGCCCAGAGACTAAATTATCATGTTCTAGTGGATATACTCCAAAAAAAAAAGAATATTTTTTCTTTCTATATTTAGTACTTTTGTTTGGATTTTCTTTATCATGTCTTTTGTTCTATAAACGTAGTTTAAAAAGTAAACTATTGTTTTCAATCATAGAACATTTAAACACTTTAATAGTTCCATTTATAAAAAAGAATAATGCTATATAACTAATAAATATTATTATTTTGGATAAATATTTTGTCAATAATAATTTGTATCTATATTTTATAAAAGTTTTGTACATAAAAAATATATAATTTATTCTTATGTTTATCAAAATTTATATACATAAATTAATATAATTTATATTATATTTTTAGAGTTTATATACATAAATTAATAAAATATATTTATTAAATATTATTTAAAATTTGTACCAGTCAAATGATGGTAAAAAATCTCTTTATAAAAAATATACATTAAATTATATTCATAAAAAAATAAAGTACCTGACAATTATTTAAACTGATGTAAATAAATTTTGTTAAATTGATTTACTTTTTAATAAGTAGTAATTTATTTTATAACTTTCTATGATAGAACTGTCGTGATGTAAATGTTCTACTATATATAATAATTTATTATAACTTTTTGTTTTATAGATGAATTATGAGTTTTAATTAAAAATAGGAAGAGGAACAAGCAAAAGAATATTGTTCTTGGAGCAAGAGAGAATGATAAACCAATCCCACTCATGTAATAGAGAATGACATGAATTATGGTTATTATTGTTGTTGTTATGAGCTTTCAATCCATAATAAACACTTTATGTCATTAAAATTTAGTGGTCATTATTAATTTAATAATTTTTTTAAAGATTTTTCATCATGTTAGATATATTTATAATATCAATTATTAAATCAGTTATAGATATATAATATATATTAAAATATAAAATATATATTTAAAATAAATTAAATAATATATATTTATACATAAATATATAATAATTAATTTAATAATAATTTTTTTGGTGAGGATAGTATTTTAAAAAGATTTTTTCTTATCGAGTATTTGTCTTTTCTCTCTTATTCTTCGAATTATTAAATTTTTTTCATAATATTTTTAATTTGTTATAAATCTAAACTCTATACTTTATTTAAAAATTTATCATTAACTAATAAATTACTACAAATAAATGAATTGATAACTCAATTAACCCATGTTAATTATCCCTCAAATTATTCTGTACTTTACTATTTTTCACTCTTTTTGGGTTAACTACATCACATCTTTCGAGACAAATGTAAAGTTTTAATAATCAATCATTACCTAAACGGCTAAAACCGTTCTCAGGAACCTTATCCAGATCATCATCATCAGGTGCCAAAAGCACTATGAAATAATTGAGCCATTCATTTTGATGGTACTGTATCAGATATGCATATCACTTAGCCAGTCTTTTTTTATGGAAATGAATCTGACATCATTTGGTCATACATAGATAATAGATAGATATCTATTGGGAAATAAAATCTGGATAAGGTTGTGTTTACAATTTATTTGGTCTGAGAGAATTTTTTAAAAATATTCTAGCATTTGTTGTTATTATTCGATCTCTACATTGTTCTGCTTTCGAATATTATTTCAATTCTCATTGTATGTCTTTTATGGTCATGATAGATATATTACGATTTAGTTATATTCGATATTCTACTTTTCGTCTTTCCATAAAAATTTGATAGAAATAATTTTTAATATATTAAAAATGTTGAAAGACTAAAATTTAAAACATTATATTGTAAGCAAAACTTGGAATTTTTTTACTAAGATGAATTAAAGAAAATTAGTTTTTTGACTTTTAAGCATAAGATCATCAATAATTTTACTAGATCCATACATTATGATTTATGAAGACAATATAATTATTATTCTCGAATTACATTTGTTATTATTTTCAACATGTAAAAAATAATAAACTTTATTTCATACAATTTTTCTATTTTCTTATTTTGTTGTGAATTCTATTATATCTAATATAATTTATGATGTACTCTCTTACTCCTATATATATATATATATATATATATATATATATATATACACATATATCAATATCAATAAAAAAAATTTAAAAAAAAAGAAAAAAAATAATATCGATCATGATTCTGGAAATCAAATCAAATTGATGGATTCAACTTGAGAAATTAAGAATTAGACTGGTCTAATTTAATAATAATATTATTTGACCGTGAACCAATTAAAAATTAAAAGAAAACAGTGAAAGAATTAATTAATCATTTGAATTAGTATAATTTTTTAGTAATTAATCAATTTAAAATAATAAATTATAAAAAATATATTTAATATATAAATATATTATTTTATTATATCCAATTCAACTTATATTAGACTTAAACTTTTGAACTTTTAAATTAATTCTCTCATATCTCACGGCTTTAAAAAAATGAAAATGGCTAAGCAGTCTTCTAACTAAAAGGGTTGCACTCAATTCTGAGAGTTATGCAAGAGAAGATTAGAGAAAATAGAATTAAAAAAAAAAAGTCATTATTGTATGTGTACAAATTAGATACATACTCTACCTAGCTTCCTGATAAGCCTAACTACTCACGGCCACAAAGTGGTTATGGTTATTAATTTAACAAACTCTTAACAAACTCAAATAATAATATGTTTTATTAGTAGTGGGTTTTTTTGTTTTTCTGCAAGGGCCGATGGGTTTTCACAAAAATAAACATAAATTGAGCTGAGTATTTGCTATAAAAAAAAGTTTATATTTGTATTTTATTATTCTGACTTTTTATTTACAATGATAAAAATTAAATTCTAGATTGATTGATTATAAAAATTATAAAATTATAAATAATTTTATATCTAATATTATTGTTTTTTAGTTAACAATAGTTTTAAAAATTAGACTAAAATGATGGTTCAAGTCACTTAACCAATCTAGCTTAAGCAAAGGAAAAGGCAATCAAAAGGTCAAAAATGATAAAATTAGTCAAAAACTAGTAAATTGATGGTTTAATTATTTTATCAGTCTTTATAATTTTATCAAATTTTTAATCAGGTTTTTATAACTTTTTTTTTTTAAATTAGGTACCCATATTATATCAAATTTTGTAAGAAAATTTCTAATCTGACAAAAACATTAGAACTAACATAATATTTTATTTAACTATACAGAATATTCAGTCAAGTGTTAAGCATATTCGTTTTGTTTAATAGAATATTCCGTTAATCCCAATATTTTTGTCACGGTAGGAATTTAATTACAAAATCTAATATGATATAGGGACTCAATTGAAAAGAAAAAAAGTATAAAGACATAATTGAAAATTCAATGAAATTATAGAGATCGATAGAATAATTAAACCTAAATTGGTTAAATAATAGTCCATTCTTTTATTGAAAATTTGGTTAAAAAATATTTTTTTAGAAAATATATATTTATTATATAAAAATATATTACAATTCAATTCAATCTTGATTAAATATTTAAATTTGTGAATTTCTAATTTTGCACCTTCAATAACCATTTCAGTGTTTAGATGCTTGTGATTAATCGAAGGATAGATCAAACTCTTATATTATTACTACTAGTTTTCAAAAAAAAGAATGAAAGAAAAACAGTTAACGTGAATGATTTGGAGATTTGGAGCATAGATTATTGGAGGAAAATACATACATGACATAATCCACCAACATTGAACATTCCCCTAACCCTATGCGACTCATATTCTTACATTGATCAACAATAATGTGCGCTTAAATTTGAAATCTACATGAGCAGTAGTCATCTACGGTCTCCCCCCAAAGTTTTGTGGATTCAATATTCAAATTCAATTAAATGGTATTAGTAAAACACTTTGCACTTTTGGAAATTTCTCCATTCTTCTCATCTCTCTAAGCCTATTCTCTTCCTCCATCAATTTCAAGAAATTGCTCTGCATGTTACACATGGACAGACAACATATATTTCGGACAAACTGATCTTTAATAAAATTAAAAAAGACCGTTATTTTTTAAATTTTTTTTATTAAAAATAATTATTTTTACTAATATGCCATTATATAATATATATAATGTTTTAAATATTCAGATATACTAAATAATTTTAATTGATCCTAATTATATTTTAACAGGATATACATGTAAAACTACGTATTAAAATTAAATTCTAGAAATTAATATGTCTTAATGCTTAAAAGCTAATAGATTATGCTACGTGTACACCAAAATCAACTACTAAAATTAACCACATAATAAAATATATGCCGGAATATAAATACATATTAAAAATAAATTAAACCACACATGTATTTATACACAAATACATTAGTAGCTGATTTTGATGTACAAATAGCATTTCTCAAAGCTAATCTATCAATTTTGTTTCGTTAGAAATGAAAACAATTTATTTGTGTCATGTTGAACCTCCGTGTAAATTGGAAATTGTTTTTCTTCACATACATGTACGAAATCCAGAACGTAACAATGTCAACACTGTCTTCATTATTCATGTTGAACACATGCAAAGAAATTAAAACTCGTAAAAGGAATTCCACGTTGAATGATGATCCATATCAATCTTACAACTTTCCGGTTTGGCCACGCAATCAACTCCATGAATCAGAAATAACTTATAAATAGACCCAATTAACGAAGATCCTTCATCATATCATTCTCATATACACATCCTTAATTAAGACCCTAGCTTCCACATTACCATATATCTCAAAGCCAGTTACATTAAAAATATAATAATGACTGTTACAGCTAATTCTGATCAACATGCATCATCTTACATTGCACGACCATGTGCAAATTTTCGTCCCAACATTTGGGGGGATATTTTCCTTCAATATCATAATTCACCATTGGTACATATATATGTTACTTAGCTTAGATATCTCATGATCATTAAATATGAGTTTAACATTTTTTGGTTTTTATTTTTTACACTCGGGAAATATAAAATTAAGTTTCATACATTATTTTGACATGAAATTTGGAGCTTTAAAAAAATATTATTTTCCAACTATTTGCAGGATGTCGTGAATGAAAATATGAGGCAACAACTCGAAACATGTAAAGAGGAAGTGAAGAAGATTTTTCTATCTTCTAGCAATAATATCTCACAAAAATTAAACATCATCGACTCAATGCAACGTTTGGGTATATCTTATCATTTTGAACGTGAAATTGATCAAGCATTAGAACAAATCCAAAAAATTTCCATGAATAATGCACTCGACATAGGAGAAGGTGACCTACACTCTATTGGATTACTCTTTAGATTGCTTAGACAAAATGGATATCACATTTCATCAGGTACATATATATTTATAATCTACTATAGCTTCTTTTTATACTACACCCCACCTATGTTGATATATAATATTGTTTGTGATTAATTTATATAGACATATTCAACAAATTCAAGAATGAGGAGGGAAAGTTCAATGAAACCATTGTGGAAGATGTTCAAGGACTATGGAGTTTGTATGAGGCAACACAATTAAGCACTCATGGTGAAGATTCACTAGATGAAGCACATGATTTTGCTTACACTAACCTCAAGTCCATGATCAGCAATAATAAGTTGAGCACATATCTTGCTAAGCAAATTGATCAAAGCTTAACGCTACCAATTCACAAGGGAGTTCCAAGGATAAAGACAAGACGTTACATGTCTTTCTATGAAGAGGATCCTTCTCATGACAAAGTCCTTCTAAGTTTTGCAAAATTAGATTTTAATGTTTTACAGAAAATGCATCAAAAAGAACTTGGAAATATCACCAGGTACGTCCTTAAGTGACTTTTTTTTTTAGTCAAGTGCTTAAGTGACTTAAGTTTCTTATCTCTCTCTCTTTTTTTTTTGGTTACTTACAATTGCTTTCTTCGACCGGGAAACAAAGAATAATGACAAAATTATTATTATACGAAGCCCAAGTCCAATACCGTAGTAGGCTTTTTTTTATCACTATAGGGCTTTTGGGGTGACAAAAACTACATGTAAAGGAATAAGTAATAATTAATACCAAAAAAAAAGAAGGAATAAGTAATAACAATACTAGACCAAGACCAAAAATAAAAAATCAAAACAACTTGACAACTTATCTTACAGATACCATGGAAATATATAAGGTGAAAGTCTATACCAAAAAAAAAAAACACACTCAGCTAAGACTAGAATATGGTTTAAAAATCTCATAGTGTGGGTTGATGGGTGTATGAGTAATGTAATGACAAAAAAAGTTAAAAAGATAATCAATGAAAATTTGGACAAAATAATCATAACTAAAAATAAAAATAAGCATGAACCCATTTTCTATCAACCAACATTATGACTTAACTTTGCATTATTATTATTATTACAATTGCAGGTGGTGGAAAGAATCAGATTTTGCAACTAAGGTTCCCTATGCTAGAGAAAGGGTGGTTGAGGCATACCTTTGGCCATTTTCTATGTCTTCCGAGCCTAAATGTAGCACTCATAGAAGGATTGTGGGCAAATTGATTTCATGTATTTGTCTTCTTGATGATACTTATGATGCTTATGGCACACTTCAAGAACTTGAACTCTTCACACAGGCAATCAAAAGGTTAAGCTAGAAGAGAAAAAAAAACCTTATCTTGAACTTGATAAAAAAGCATGACTTAAAAAAAGAAAAGTTTAGAGACCATCAACTTTATTAAATTCTAACCAGCATGTAACCAGTAAAAAAAAGTGAATCATTGGACGAAATTTCACACCAATCTCACACCATTAAAACCATCATTAATAATTACAAATTATAAAAGTTGCTGGTCCTTAACATTTCTCTAAAAAAATTTCTCATATATAAATATATCTTCTATCTTCCTCACTAACTTTCTTATGTTATTTTCATTTTCATTTTCATCAGTTGGAATGCTAATCCTATCAAATCTCTTCCAACATGTTTCAAAGTGGTATTTAACGCAATTTTAGAAGTGGTGGATGAAATTGAATCAGCAGTAGTAGATGCGAAAAAATCAACCCTAGTGTCGAAACATGTTAAACAAGCGGTAGGTTTAAAACTAGTGCTTATTTTATATCCATATTGGAAAAAAAAAAGAACGCTTTAGTTTGCAATAATTAACCTCCACTTTAGTTAATTAATCATCATTATAATTGTTGTATATACTTGCAGTTTCTGAATTTGGCTGAAGCTTACTTGTTGGAAGCAAAATGGTGCAATGAGGATTATGTTCCAACATATGATGAGTACAAGGTTAATGGAGCTATGTCTTCTTCATTGCAACTTCACATAGTAGCATTTGTTGGTCTTGGTGAATTTGCAACCAAAGAAGTCTTTGATTGGATTTTTAGTGATCCAACAACAATTATAAAAGCTGTATCACTTGTTGGCAGACTCAAGGATGATCTGGCTTCACATAAGGTTAGTTATTTCTCACTAATAATATAGTTTAATTTTAATGTCTCGTAAAATGTTTTACATAGTCATTTAATTATATCTGATCTTATAAATAATCATTAATAATAAAAACACAATTATTTTTATTAATATGGCGATATATAATTAAATACACATGTAAAATTATTTTATATTGATAATGTATAAAAATTAAATTTTTAATAATAATATATCATATCCTTTTTCCTCCATATTTATTATTATAATCTCTATGATATTAATTGTTTTACAAGTTATAATTTTGGGTTTGGTTAATTTATTTTTATAGTTTGAGCGGGAAAGAGATCATCATGTTGCTTCAGCAGTTGAATGTTGCATGAAGCAATATGGAATTTCACAAGAAGAGACATACAAACTCATTCAAAAGGAAATCAAAGATTTTTGGAAGGATATAAATGAAGTGTGCCTCAATCCAAATAATCATATTCCAAAGGCAGTGCTTGAGTGTATTGTTAATTTGGGACGTATATCTGAGTTTACATATGCAAACTTTCAAGATAGATTCACAAACGGAGAATTTATGAAAGAATGCGTTTCTGAACTACTTTTAGATCCCATCGCTATTTACTAGTTTTTTATAAATCATACATAAAATGCTGAAGATGTGTTTGGAATAAGGAGTGAAACTATATATAGTAGTTGTTGCCCTAAATCTAGCTAGGTCAATCTATGGAAAATGTCATCAATCTTGTATAATGAATAATTATACAATAATTATCTGTTATTTTGTATTGAATAAAGATATTGTGATATTGTATTATTGTATTATTGTTCCTACCCTTGTACTTCAAATATAATGAATAAAAATATCATTAACTATGATTTTTGTTTTCAATGTTTATCTTTTATATTTTATTTGTTCAATAATCAATATATTTAATAAATACGTGTCATAGGATTGAGTGCATCTAACTTAATCGAAAAGAAAAAAAAAACCTTAAGAAATAAATGTTGGCTTATATTTATAAGAATTATTATAGAGGTTATATTTTAATTTTAATAGATGTAAAACTTATTATAATACTCCATTTCACGTTTTATTAGATATAAACATTTCAAATGTGAAATATCCATAAATTAAGTAATTCAATTGATTATTTATCTTCTATTCTTATGAACTATTTTTCTTTAAAATTTAAGTTATATATATATAAGTACTAGTTTACTATTAATTCTGTAACAATCTGTATGTTCAATCACGATGCAGTTCCTTTCTTTTTTCTTTCTCCTATTTTCTGTTCTCCTTGTGTAATTATCTCCTTCAATCTGTGATCCTTACTCTGTTGTAAACTTCCGATATCTTACATGATATCAGAGTTGAGTATTCTTCCTCCATGGCCCTTCTCTATTGTGGGATTGTCAGTGCTTCAGAGATTGACTTAGGTAGGATATTGACTGAACTTGATGCTGAATCCACTACTGTATTGAGAACTTTGAGTTTGAAGATTTCACTTTTGCTCTTGGTTTACATGTGGTGGCTGTTTTGAATAGCTGTTTCAGCAAGGACAGGATTGTGAAGCTGAGAGGTTGTGGGTTGAGGTACAATATTAAAAGGCTGCAGATTTGGTCCGATCATCACCTGCTGTGGAACAGTTTCAAGGGAATCTGCATTGTCAACATTATCAGCAGTTCTCTCAGCAATATTAGTAACTTCAACAGATATAGAAGGTAAAGATAAAGACATAGTATTAGTATTAGTGGGAGGCATATTATGCATGTTCAGATAAGGAGGGTGAAAGGTGTATGTAGCTGGAGGGATAGTGTATGAGGGTTGTGATGTATGGTTAGGTTGGGAAGGATTGAGGAAGAGGGTTGGATATATAGGAAAACTCTTGTTCATAGAAGACAACATTCCTAGCAGTATAGATTTTACCTGAAGGGGATAGACACTTATAGCCTTTATGGTAAGGAGCGTAGCCTATGAATATGCACTTTGTTGATCTGTGGTCAAATTTGTGCTTATTGTAGGCTCGGAGCCAGGGATAGCATAAGCAGCTGAAGGGTTTTAACAAGGTATAGTTTGGTGTGGTGTTGAAGAGTATTTTTAGTGGGGATTTAAAGTTTAGTACTGAGGTGGGGAGTCTGTTGGTTAGGTAAGTGGAGGTTAGGATTGCTTCATCCTAAAAGGAGAGAGGCAAAGAGGCTTGGGAGAGAAGAGTGAGAGCCGTTTCAGCTAGGTGGCGATGATTGCGCTCAACACACTCATTTTGTTGGTGTGTGTGAGGGCAGATAAGTCTGTGATGAATTTCTTGCTTCTTAAAGTATTGTTGAAAGGTGTTGGAGAGGTATTCTCCACCATGGTCAGTCTGTAGGGCTTTGATAGTGTTGCCTGTTTATTTTTCCATCAGAATTTTATATTGGAGAAAGGCTGTGAAGGTTTGATTTTTGGTGTTTAGTAGATAGGTGCAGGTGTATCAACTGTAGGCATCAATGAAGCACACATAGTATCTGAAGCCGAACCTGCTGGGTTGTGGTGAGGGGCTCAAAGGTCAAAGAACACTAGTTCTAAGGGCTGTGTGTACTGAGATTGAGAGGAAAAGAAGGAGAGCTAGTGAATTTTGCTGATGATGCAAGAATTGCAAGGGAAAGTGATTTTAGTGGTACAGAAGGGGATCTATTGGTTGTTGAGGATGGCTTTGGTGATATTGTTGGAGGGGTGACTAAGTCTTGTAGTCAAAGGTTTCCACCAATACCAAGGAGTTGACTATGACCAAAATTTTAGTCATGTAGTGCGGCCTACTATAGTTCGAGTCATGCTCAGTGTGGCTCTCACAAAAGGGTGGAAATTCATCAATTCAACTTCAACAATGCATTTCTCAATGGGGATCTTCACGAGACTGTTTACATGCAGTAACCAGAAGGGTTCAAGACCCCAAACTCCCTCCAAGTCTGTAAGCTCCAAAAATCCCGTCAAACAAGCACCTAGAGCCTGGTTCACAAAGCTCAGCTCTGCACTTCAAAAATTTGGCTTCACAAGCACTCAGTCAGATGTCTCTCCCTATTTACAAAGTTCACATCATCCTCAGCCACATACATCTTGGTGTATGTAGACGACATCCTTATAACTGGTAACTTTGAATCTGATATTAAGACACTCGTGAATGAACTCCACAGCACCTTTGCCTTGAAAGTATTGGGAGAAATGAACTACTTCCTTGGCATCTAAGTTGTAAAAATCCCTAATAACACAATGACTCTCAGGCAAACAAAGTATATTAAGGACCATTTGAAACGGGCAGAAATGACCCATGCAAAACCTGTAGCTACTCCCATGACCTCCTCCCTAAAGCTGTCTGCCTTTGGAGATGGCTTTTTCAGCAATCTCACCCTGTTTAGGTCCATTATGGGTGGTCTGCAGCATGCCACATTTACAAGGCCTGAGATCTCTTTTTGAGTGAATAAAGTAGTCCAATTCCTTCACAATCCTCTTGAGTCCCACTGGAAAGTAGTAAAAATAATTCTTAGGTACCTCGCAGGCACCACAGAGTATGGTCTCAACCTCTCAGATTCAGCAAATTCACAAACTTCAGGATCTATGGGTTTTACGACTCTGATTGGGCCAGTGATATTGATGATCGCAAGTCAACCAATGGGTATGGCAATTTTAGAGGCAGAGGCATATTCCAAAGCTTTAGGGGAGGAAGGTAGCCACAACAGTCTTACTCAGATAGATCTAGAACTCAAAATCACCAGAATCATGGAAGACCACCACAAGGCCAAGAAAGACTGCAAGACAGGCCTCAGTGTCAATTATTCAATAAGCTTGGCCACACTGCAAGAACCTACTGGTATAGATGTGAAGATGATGATGCATAACTCTCCTATTTCCAGCCTCAATATAGAGAAAGATATGACAGTAGGCAACATAAAGTTGAGCAACCAGAAGCAAACATGACAAACCCCATTTGTAGGGTTTATCTTGTATTGATTTTAGGGAATTTTATGACCTTTTACCCACATTTATTCAATGAAATAGCATGGTTTTGTGATTGTCTCCTTATTTGTGCTTAGATGTGAAAACATGCTTTTCAACCCTTAATTTGATGGTTTTAATCTCCCTTTGATTCCACTAGATGCCTTGATATGTTTGTTAGTGATTTCAGATTGAAAAGGCTAGGAATGGATCAAAGGAGTGAAGAGGAAAAGCATGCAAAGTGGAGAAATCATGAAAAGTCAAAGAAGTTGAACTCGCCCAGGGACGCGCGCGCGCTCCTGGCGCTTGCGCGCACCTGCGAATTACCCCATGGACGCGTACGCGTGCTGTGCGCGTACGCGTCGATGCTGGTTTATGATTTTTTAATGAAAACGTGGCCAACGAATTCTGAAGGGTTGTGGGGCCCAATTCCAACCAACTTTGGCGCCAAGGATGCTATTTAAAGCCAAGGATTGAAGAGCAAAGGGGGATTCCAACTCATTAGTTCATTACACACTCATTAGGATTAGTTTAGAGAAGTAGTTTCTAGAGAGAGAAGCTCTCACTTCTCTCTAGAATTAGGATTAGGATTAGGTTTAGTTCTTAGATCTAGATTTTAATTCATCTTCTTCTACTTCTATCTTCTCAATTCATTGTTGTTACATTCCTTCTTCTTCCATTCTTTTATTGTAATTTCCTTTATGTTGCTCTTATACTTTGTTGTAGATCTACTATTGTTCCTTCCATTTTCTTTCAATTCAATAAGAGGTAATTCATAATAAATTTGTCTTCTTTGCTTTTCTATTGTTGATCTCTTGTTTTTGTAGTTGTAGATTCCTTTAGTTCTTGCATTTAATAATGATTACTTCTATTGCACTCTATGTGTTTGTTGAAATGTCTCTTTTAGTTTTAGTGTAGATTTTGTTCCTCTTGGCCTAGGTAGAGTGATTAGTGACTCTTGAGTTATCTAATTCCTTTGTTGATTGATAATTAGAAGTTGCTAATTGATTTGAATGCCTCTAAAGCTAGTCTTTCCTTTAGGAGTTGATTAGGACTTGAGGAATCAAATTGACTCATCCACTTGACTTTCCTCCATGGTTAGAGGTTAACTAAGTGGGAGCAATACAATTCTCATCACAATTGAGAAGGATAACTAGGATAGGACTTCTAGTTCTCATATCTTGCCAAGAGTTTTATTAGTTGTTAGTTTATTTTCTTTGCCATTTATATTTCTTGTCTAAAATCTTAAAAACCCCAACTATAACTCACAACCAATAACAAAGCACTTTATTGTAATTCCTAGGGAGAACGACCCGAGGTTTGAATACTTCGGTTTATAAATTTTAGGGGTTTGTTTTAGTGACAAACAACTTTTTGTATGAAAGGATTATTGATTGGTTTAGAAACTATACTTGCAACGAGAATTCATTTGTGAAATTCTATACCATCAAAAATCCAATCGTCAAAATGGCGCCGTTGCCGGGGAATTGCAATGGTGTTATGTTATTGGTTATTGTATATATGTGAATAGTGTAAATATCTTGCTCTTTGCTTTATTTGCTAGTTGTAGAATTTTATTTCTCTTATTTTCTATTATCTTTTGATTTTTGTTTTCTCTTTCCACTATGAATTCTCATATTGGCTATGAGTGTAGTTACAACTATGTTGTAGGAAGTGGAGATTACAATGAAGAAATGTATCAAGGATGGGATAATCAAAGGTGGGAGGAGCCATATGCTTATGATCAATCCTCATGGCAACAACCCCCACCAATGCATTATGAAGAAGAGCCATTCCATGATGCATACCAATCCAATGGCTATGGTGAATCTCCTTGTGACTTTCAAGAACCACCACCATATGCCTATGAGTCATATCCTCAACATGAATCTCAACCACACTCTCAAGCCTATTTTCACCAAACACCTCCGTATGACCATGATTCATATCCACTACACCAACCACCTTTTGAACCATATGAGCCACACATGGAACCACAATTTCAAGATTACTACTCCCAAGAACCACCTCAATACACACCACCACCTTACCAAGAAGAACCACCTTCCTATAATGAACCCTTTCTCCAAGACAATGAACCCTCTTATCCACTCCAATCTTCAATGGATGAAATCCTTGGCCTTATACTTCAAGGGCAAGGAGAAATGCAAAGGGAGACACTAGAATTTATGGCTACTTTGACCAAGGTAGTAAGCAATTTAGTCTCCCAATATTTGAGTACTCAAGGCACTCCCATGGTTACATGCGGAGAACCAATTAAAGAGCATAGCATGAAGGAGAGATTGGAAACTCCGGTGGAAAATGAGAAATGCTACTTTGTGTTAGAACAATTGGAGGAACCTATGACCATTGAAGAAAAGGAAGAAGTGGTTGAAGACTTAGGAGATGCGGAACCTCCATGGGAAGCTAAAATCAAAGAAAATCCCTCCAAGAATAGTAAATTTGATGTTGAGGAGGAATGTGCACAACCTCCAAGGCATATTCCATATGAAGACTTGGAAGGAATGGAGCAAGAGTTGAGTTCCCGTGGTGATGAAGATCATGCATCCAATCTTCTTGGTGGTGAATCCTTTGAATTTGAAGAACCTTCTCCCAATGAATTTGAAAGTGATGTGGAGGTAGATTTCTCTCAACCTCCCATTTATGACTTGAGTGATGAAGAGGAGTTAGATGAAGTTAATGAACAAAGGATTGAGAATGAAGAAGTTTATGAAGAGGTGGAGATTGACAAAGAAGCAAACAAGGGAGTGGAGTTTACTAGCACATTGGAAATACCTCTCCCCAAGCCACCACCATCCACTCTCTCATTCAAGTGGGTAAATTCCTTATGCTCAAGCTTTATTATTCCCCTTGAATATGGTTTGCTTGAGACGGATGGTCAACTAAGACATATTTGTGGCTTTAAGAGTAAAAAGGAGATGGTTAGTGGTTTGAAATATCATTCTAGGTTCATCATGGTTGCATACTCAAAGCTTAATTGTAAAGGTTGGTGTATAACTAGAATACATGGGCCTAGAAGGATGTTTGGTCACTTTGTTGAGAATTCACCTTGCTCACCACCCACATGGATTAATGATAATCAACTTGGAGATGGGTGTGAAGATAAAATATGGGATCCGGGAACACATGAGAATCAACATTGGGAGCCTATGGCTTGTGAAGAACTCCATCAAAGCTTGGAGATATTAATCTTGAATAATGAAGCTTATTGGAAGTCCAAGTATTGGTGGAAGTTCCAAGATGAATACAAGCACAAGCCACCTTGAGAGAAGCTCCCCATAAGTCCAACTTAAGGACAATAAATAAAAGTGCTAGGTGGGAGACACCCCACCATGGTAACTTCTTTTCATTTTCTCTTTTTGTACATATTGGTAGAACTAGTTTAATTTCATGTTTAGATTAATTGGTTGAGTTTAATTAGTATTTTATCATGTCAAATAAGGTTTTATGGTATTTTGGTAGATGCTTGGAGGTTTAGAATGCTTGGATTGGTGCAAAAACATAGCAAAAAAAAAATTTTTGAAAAATGGAGCACCATCCACGCGTACGCGCACTTCACGCGTACGCGCACATCATGCATTTTGGACCATCCACGCACGCGCGCCATGCGTGCGTACGCGTGGATTGAGAAGTTCCACATTCCATACATTTTCCAGAGAGTTATGCCTACGCCACGCCAACGTTGTGCCTTTGGCACAACCCCACTTGCGCGCATGCGCACATGACGCGTACGCGCCACTCTCGAAATAAACCATCCATGCGCGCGCAGCATGCGCGCGTACGCGCGGATTTCCTTCCTTCACCACATTTTTTTTTCTTCTCCTCTTTCCATTTATTTCCTTCTCATCTCTTCTTCCCTTCTTCTACCCCTCATCCAAAACTTCCAAACACCATTGATAACCATTTATTTTAGTTAGTTAGTTAATTAGTTAGTTAATTAGTTAGTTAGTTAGTTGATTAGTTAGCTTTAGCTTAGTTTTCATTTTATTTTCTCTCTTTTCATCATAAGTGTTGGATTATTGACTTTGTTTACTATGCATTGTTTTCCCCTTATTGCCTAAATGCTAATTTAGCATTAATGTTTTTAGATAATCTTTGTTGGATCCTATGATTGAGGTTATATTTTGCTACTTGGTCTTGAGTTTTTCATGCTTATCTTTTGAAAAAAAATACCAAGTGATGAGAATTGCCTTCGAGCTTGTAACTCTTCTTGAATTACATGATTTGGCCACCATGTGATTTGAGCCTTATTTTGTGATTAGGCAACCTCTTGATGGATGATGTTGTGCATTTACCTTAATGCATTGTATTTCATGATCATATGCATCCATATGTGTTTGACTTGAATGCTTTCATGCTTCTTTAATGCTTGTTTTACCTTACAAGTTTACTTAAAGCATCTCAAGCGTACTAGAATGAGTAAAGTGCATGCTTCTTTGGTGACATAGCTTTTTATGCTAATGTGTGTTCTAAACCGCGCAATTTAGAATTCACACACCTAATATTTCTTAATGTCACACTAATTCACTCACTCAATTCTAGTGATTTACCTCATTCCAACAAT
Organism: Arachis stenosperma; assembly: GCF_014773155.1. Lineage (NCBI taxonomy): Eukaryota > Viridiplantae > Streptophyta > Magnoliopsida > Fabales > Fabaceae > Arachis > Arachis stenosperma. The sequence continues at coordinate 37,370,933 of NC_080384.1, forward strand.
GTATGCTTCCTTGCTTTTGTTTTCTCATCTTATGGTGTTATATTTTTGTTTTTCATTATGAATGCACCACGAGCAATAACGGAAGCAAGACTAAGAACACGTAGCAATCCGGAGAGTCGCCGTACCCCCTTGCTCATCTTTGAGTGCACCGAGGACGGTGCAAACTTTTAAGTGTGGGGAGGTCGTCCGACCGGTCGGCGATTTTTGGTGACAAGTTTCTAATACCAACACTTTTGCATTTCATTCTAGGATTTTAGGATTTTTACTTGCATTCTCTTAATTTTTGCATATGTATACACAATAAGCTTAGTCAAAATAATGAAAATTTTCAAGATTTCTATCTATAGAGCACCTTAATTGATTTGAGTGAAAATTTTTCATAGAACTTGCTTGAAATATATATATATATTGTGGAACATATTTTTGAGCTAAGAACACAAGCAAGTGAGATTTGAGCCTAATGGTGTGGTTACATCTTATAACCATTTATTTTCCTTCTTGTGTGCATTATTCTCTTCCTATGATTGTAATCTTTGATTTGTTTGATTCTTTATGTCCATTATTTTGTGTATTCATGCATTTATATGATTGAGGCCATCATTTCATTTAACTCACTTACCCAAATAGCCTTACCTTTTATCTTCCTTTGTTAGCCAATTTGAGCATACGATTAACCCACTTGTTCTTAATTTTAGCACATTACAAGCCTTAAAGCGAAAAACAATAAATGTCCCTATTTGGATCTTTGATTAGCTTAGGCTAGAGTGTGTGAGTATCATTCAAGTGTGGGTACCTTGGGACATTGGGTGAATAAAAGGGTAATTTTGTATTGTTATTGAAAATATTAGGAATTTGGTACATACTCATGTATTGATCAAATGTAAAACCTTATGCATTGATGCTCTTGTATATAGAAAGAAAAAAAAATGAGAAAAACAAAAGAAAAAGAAAAAAAGAAAAGGAATATGGAAAAGAAAAGAATATGAAAAAAGAAAGAAAAAAAGAAGAAAAAGAAAGGAATAAAAAGGGGACAAAATGCCCCAAAGCAAAGTGTAGCTTAATAAAATCAATGCATAAGTGTTGAGAAATTAAAAAGAAATACATGAGTATGTGAAAAAGTGAAGAATGGGTAGTTAGGTTAGAACCTAATTGTATAGGATGTCATAGGTTAGGTGGGAAGTCTAAGATTATCAAAGATTCAAACTTCAAGCTCACTTAACCATATATGCATCCTACCTTGACCCTAGCCCCATTACAACCAAAGAAAAGACCTCATGATATATGTATGCATGCATGAAATATTTGTTGATTGTGAGAAGAAAAACAAATCTTAGAAAGCATGAAATAGAGGAGAATTGAGAGAATCGACCCTAAACACCTGAGCGAATAGAGTGCAAACACTTCCGGTGAGGGTTTGATGCTCAATTACATGTTTCCACCAATGATCATCTCCTTTCATGCAAGTTTGTAAAAATATTTAATAACTCAAATCAATTGTGGATTAGACTTGTTAGTCCTTAGCCCTTGTTCATATATGCTTCTTGGGAATTAATTTATTTTGACCAAGCAATTGCATTCATCTAGATAGTTGCATATAGGTAGATTGCATTTAGTTAGTTTCCATTGAATAAATGCCATACCCTTACTTCATTTTGGTTTAAGCATGAGGACATGCTTGGTTTAAGTGTGGGGAGGTTGACAAACCCCATTTGTAGGGTTTATCTTGTATTGATTTTAGGGAATTTTATGACCTTTTACCCACATTTATTCAATGAAATAGCATGGTTTTGTGATTGTCTCCTTATTTGTGCTTAGATGTGAAAACATGCTTTTCAATCCTTAATTTGATGGTTTTAATCTCCCTTTGATTCCACTAGATGCCTTGATATGTTTGTTAGTGATTTCAGATTGAAAAGGCTAGGAATGGATCAAAGGAGTGAAGAGGGAAAGCATGCAAAGTGGAGAAATCATGAAAAGTCAAAGAAGTTGAACTCGCCCAGGGACGCGCGCGCGCTCCTGGCGCTTGCGCGCACCTGCGAATTACCCCATGGACGCGTACGCGTGCTGTGCGCGTACGCGTCGATGCTGGTTTATGATTTTTTAATGAAAACGTGGCCAACGAATTCTGAAGGGTTGTGGGGCCCAATTCCAACCAACTTTGGCGCCAAGGATGCTATTTAAAGCCAAGGATTGAAGAGCAAAGGGGGATTCCAACTCATTAGTTCATTACACACTCATTAGGATTAGTTTAGAGAAGTAGTTTCTAGAGAGAGAAGCTCTCACTTCTCTCTAGAATTAGGATTAGGATTAGGTTTAGTTCTTAGATCTAGATTTTAATTCATCTTCTTCTACTTCTATCTTCTCAATTCATTGTTGTTACATTCCTTCTTCTTCCATTCTTTTATTGTAATTTCCTTTATGTTGCTCTTATACTTTGTTGTAGATCTACTATTGTTCCTTCCATTTTCTTTCAATTCAATAAGAGGTAATTCATAATAAATTTGTCTTCTTTGCTTTTCTATTGTTGATCTCTTGTTTTTGTAGTTGTAGATTCCTTTAGTTCTTGCATTTAATAATGATTACTTCTATTGCACTCTATGTGTTTGTTGAAATGTCTCTTTTAGTTTTAGTGTAGATTTTGTTCCTCTTGGCCTAGGTAGAGTGATTAGTGACTCTTGAGTTATCTAATTCCTTTGTTGATTGATAATTAGAAGTTGCTAATTGATTTGAATGCCTCTAAAGCTAGTCTTTCCTTTAGGAGTTGATTAGGACTTGAGGAATCAAATTGACTCATCCACTTGACTTTCCTCCATGGTTAGAGGTTAACTAAGTGGGAGCAATACAATTCTCATCACAATTGAGAAGGATAACTAGGATAGGACTTCTAGTTCTCATATCTTGCCAAGAGTTTTATTAGTTGTTAGTTTATTTTCTTTGCCATTTATATTTCTTGTCTAAAATCTTAAAAACCCCAACTATAACTCACAACCAATAACAAAGCACTTTATTGTAATTCCTAGGGAGAACGACCCGAGGTTTGAATACTTCGGTTTATAAATTTTAGGGGTTTGTTTTAGTGACAAACAACTTTTGTATGAAAGGATTATTGGTTGGTTTAGAAACTATACTTGCAACGAGAATTCATTTGTGAAATTCTATACCATCAAAAATCCAATCGTCAAAATGGCGCCGTTGCCGGGGAATTGCAATGGTGTTATGTTATTGGTTATTGTATATATGTGAATAGTGTAAATATCTTGCTCTTTGCTTTATTTGCTAGTTGTAGAATTTTATTTCTCTTATTTTCTATTATCTTTTGATTTTTGTTTTCTCTTTCCACTATGAATTCTCATATTGGCTATGAGTGTAGTTACAACTATGTTGTAGGAAGTGGAGATTACAATGAAGAAATGTATCAAGGATGGGATAATCAAAGGTGGGAGGAGCCATATGCTTATGATCAATCCTCATGGCAACAACCCCCACCAATGCATTATGAAGAAGAGCCATTCCATGATGCATACCAATCCAATGGCTATGGTGAATCTCCTTGTGACTTTCAAGAACCACCACCATATGCCTATGAGTCATATCCTCAACATGAATCTCAACCACACTCTCAAGCCTATTTTCACCAAACACCTCCGTATGACCATGATTCATATCCACTACACCAACCACCTTTTGAACCATATGAGCCACACATGGAACCACAATTTCAAGATTACTACTCCCAAGAACCACCTCAATACACACCACCACCTTACCAAGAAGAACCACCTTCCTATAATGAACCCTTTCTCCAAGACAATGAACCCTCTTATCCACTCCAATCTTCAATGGATGAAATCCTTGGCCTTATACTTCAAGGGCAAGGAGAAATGCAAAGGGAGACACTAGAATTTATGGCTACTTTGACCAAGGTAGTAAGCAATTTAGTCTCCCAATATTTGAGTACTCAAGGCACTCCCATGGTTACATGCGGAGAACCAATTAAAGAGCATAGCATGAAGGAGAGATTGGAAACTCCGGTGGAAAATGAGAAATGCTACTTTGTGTTAGAACAATTGGAGGAACCTATGACCATTGAAGAAAAGGAAGAAGTGGTTGAAGACTTAGGAGATGCGGAACCTCCATGGGAAGCTAAAATCAAAGAAAATCCCTCCAAGAATAGTAAATTTGATGTTGAGGAGGAATGTGCACAACCTCCAAGGCATATTCCATATGAAGACTTGGAAGGAATGGAGCAAGAGTTGAGTTCCCGTGGTGATGAAGATCATGCATCCAATCTTCTTGGTGGTGAATCCTTTGAATTTGAAGAACCTTCTCCCAATGAATTTGAAAGTGATGTGGAGGTAGATTTCTCTCAACCTCCCATTTATGACTTGAGTGATGAAGAGGAGTTAGATGAAGTTAATGAACAAAGGATTGAGAATGAAGAAGTTTATGAAGAGGTGGAGATTGACAAAGAAGCAAACAAGGGAGTGGAGTTTACTAGCACATTGGAAATACCTCTCCCCAAGCCACCACCATCCACTCTCTCATTCAAGTGGGTAAATTCCTTATGCTCAAGCTTTATTATTCCCCTTGAATATGGTTTGCTTGAGACGGATGGTCAACTAAGACATATTTGTGGCTTTAAGAGTAAAAAGGAGATGGTTAGTGGTTTGAAATATCATTCTAGGTTCATCATGGTTGCATACTCAAAGCTTAATTGTAAAGGTTGGTGTATAACTAGAATACATGGGCCTAGAAGGATGTTTGGTCACTTTGTTGAGAATTCACCTTGCTCACCACCCACATGGATTAATGATAATCAACTTGGAGATGGGTGTGAAGATAAAATATGGGATCCGGGAACACATGAGAATCAACATTGGGAGCCTATGGCTTGTGAAGAACTCCATCAAAGCTTGGAGATATTAATCTTGAATAATGAAGCTTATTGGAAGTCCAAGTATTGGTGGAAGTTCCAAGATGAATACAAGCACAAGCCACCTTGAGAGAAGCTCCCCATAAGTCCAACTTAAGGACAATAAATAAAAGTGCTAGGTGGGAGACACCCCACCATGGTAACTTCTTTTCATTTTCTCTTTTTGTACATATTGGTAGAACTAGTTTAATTTCATGTTTAGATTAATTGGTTGAGTTTAATTAGTATTTTATCATGTCAAATAAGGTTTTATGGTATTTTGGTAGATGCTTGGAGGTTTAGAATGCTTGGATTGGTGCAAAAACATAGCAAAAAAAAAATTTTTGAAAAATGGAGCACCATCCACGCGTACGCGCACTTCACGCGTACGCGCACATCATGCATTTTGGACCATCCACGCACGCGCGCCATGCGTGCGTACGCGTGGATTGAGAAGTTCCACATTCCATACATTTTCCAGAGAGTTATGCCTACGCCACGCCAACGTTGTGCCTTTGGCACAACCCCACTTGCGCGCATGCGCACATGACGCGTACGCGCCACTCTCGAAATAAACCATCCATGCGCGCGCAGCATGCGCGCGTACGCGCGGATTTCCTTCCTTCACCACATTTTTTTTTCTTCTCCTCTTTCCATTTATTTCCTTCTCATCTCTTCTTCCCTTCTTCTACCCCTCATCCAAAACTTCCAAACACCATTGATAACCATTTATTTTAGTTAGTTAGTTAATTAGTTAGTTAATTAGTTAGTTAGTTAGTTGATTAGTTAGCTTTAGCTTAGTTTTCATTTTATTTTCTCTCTTTTCATCATAAGTGTTGGATTATTGACTTTGTTTACTATGCATTGTTTTCCCCTTATTGCCTAAATGCTAATTTAGCATTAATGTTTTTAGATAATCTTTGTTGGATCCTATGATTGAGGTTATATTTTGCTACTTGGTCTTGAGTTTTTCATGCTTATCTTTTGAAAAAAAATACCAAGTGATGAGAATTGCCTTCGAGCTTGTAACTCTTCTTGAATTACATGATTTGGCCACCATGTGATTTGAGCCTTATTTTGTGATTAGGCAACCTCTTGATGGATGATGTTGTGCATTTACCTTAATGCATTGTATTTCATGATCATATGCATCCATATGTGTTTGACTTGAATGCTTTCATGCTTCTTTAATGCTTGTTTTACCTTACAAGTTTACTTAAAGCATCTCAAGCGTACTAGAATGAGTAAAGTGCATGCTTCTTTGGTGACATAGCTTTTTATGCTAATGTGTGTTCTAAACCGCGCAATTTAGAATTCACACACCTAATATTTCTTAATGTCACACTAATTCACTCACTCAATTCTAGTGATTTACCTCATTCCAACAATGTATGCTTCCTTGCTTTTGTTTTCTCATCTTATGGTGTTATATTTTTGTTTTTCATTATGAATGCACCACGAGCAATAACGGAAGCAAGACTAAGAACACGTAGCAATCCGGAGAGTCGCCGTACCCCCTTGCTCATCTTTGAGTGCACCGAGGACGGTGCAAACTTTTAAGTGTGGGGAGGTCGTCCGACCGGTCGGCGATTTTTGGTGACAAGTTTCTAATACCAACACTTTTGCATTTCATTCTAGGATTTTAGGATTTTTACTTGCATTCTCTTAATTTTTGCATATGTATACACAATAAGCTTAGTCAAAATAATGAAAATTTTCAAGATTTCTATCTATAGAGCACCTTAATTGATTTGAGTGAAAATTTTTCATAGAACTTGCTTGAAATATATATATATATTGTGGAACATATTTTTGAGCTAAGAACACAAGCAAGTGAGATTTGAGCCTAATGGTGTGGTTACATCTTATAACCATTTATTTTCCTTCTTGTGTGCATTATTCTCTTCCTATGATTGTAATCTTTGATTTGTTTGATTCTTTATGTCCATTATTTTGTGTATTCATGCATTTATATGATTGAGGCCATCATTTCATTTAACTCACTTACCCAAATAGCCTTACCTTTTATCTTCCTTTGTTAGCCAATTTGAGCATACGATTAACCCACTTGTTCTTAATTTTAGCACATTACAAGCCTTAAAGCGAAAAACAATAAATGTCCCTATTTGGATCTTTGATTAGCTTAGGCTAGAGTGTGTGAGTATCATTCAAGTGTGGGTACCTTGGGACATTGGGTGAATAAAAGGGTAATTTTGTATTGTTATTGAAAATATTAGGAATTTGGTACATACTCATGTATTGATCAAATGTAAAACCTTATGCATTGATGCTCTTGTATATAGAAAGAAAAAAAAATGAGAAAAACAAAAGAAAAAGAAAAAAAGAAAAGGAATATGGAAAAGAAAAGAATATGAAAAAAGAAAGAAAAAAAGAAGAAAAAGAAAGGAATAAAAAGGGGACAAAATGCCCCAAAGCAAAGTGTAGCTTAATAAAATCAATGCATAAGTGTTGAGAAATTAAAAAGAAATACATGAGTATGTGAAAAAGTGAAGAATGGGTAGTTAGGTTAGAACCTAATTGTATAGGATGTCATAGGTTAGGTGGGAAGTCTAAGATTATCAAAGATTCAAACTTCAAGCTCACTTAACCATATATGCATCCTACCTTGACCCTAGCCCCATTACAACCAAAAGAAAAGACCTCATGATATATGTATGCATGCATGAAATATTTGTTGATTGTGAGAAGAAAAACAAATCTTAGAAAGCATGAAATAGAGGAGAATTGAGAGAATCGACCCTAAACACCTGAGCGAATAGAGTGCAAACACTTCCGGTGAGGGTTTGATGCTCAATTACATGTTTCCACCAATGATCATCTCCTTTCATGCAAGTTTGTAAAAATATTTAATAACTCAAATCAATTGTGGATTAGACTTGTTAGTCCTTAGCCCTTGTTCATATATGCTTCTTGGGAATTAATTTATTTTGACCAAGCAATTGCATTCATCTAGATAGTTGCATATAGGTAGATTGCATTTAGTTAGTTTCCATTGAATAAATGCCATACCCTTACTTCATTTTTGGTTTAAGCATGAGGACATGCTTGGTTTAAGTGTGGGGAGGTTGACAAACCCCATTTGTAGGGTTTATCTTGTATTGATTTTAGGGAATTTTATGACCTTTTACCCACATTTATTCAATGAAATAGCATGGTTTTGTGATTGTCTCCTTATTTGTGCTTAGATGTGAAAACATGCTTTTCAATCCTTAATTTGATGGTTTTAATCTCCCTTTGATTCCACTAGATGCCTTGATATGTTTGTTAGTGATTTCAGATTGAAAAGGCTAGGAATGGATCAAAGGAGTGAAGAGGGAAAGCATGCAAAGTGGAGAAATCATGAAAAGTCAAAGAAGTTGAACTCGCCCAGGGACGCGCGCGCGCTCCTGGCGCTTGCGCGCACCTGCGAATTACCCCATGGACGCGTACGCGTGCTGTGCGCGTACGCGTCGATGCTGGTTTATGATTTTTTAATGAAAACGTGGCCAACGAATTCTGAAGGGTTGTGGGGCCCAATTCCAACCAACTTTGGCGCCAAGGATGCTATTTAAAGCCAAGGATTGAAGAGCAAAGGGGGATTCCAACTCATTAGTTCATTACACACTCATTAGGATTAGTTTAGAGAAGTAGTTTCTAGAGAGAGAAGCTCTCACTTCTCTCTAGAATTAGGATTAGGATTAGGTTTAGTTCTTAGATCTAGATTTTAATTCATCTTCTTCTACTTCTATCTTCTCAATTCATTGTTGTTACATTCCTTCTTCTTCCATTCTTTTATTGTAATTTCCTTTATGTTGCTCTTATACTTTGTTGTAGATCTACTATTGTTCCTTCCATTTTCTTTCAATTCAATAAGAGGTAATTCATAATAAATTTGTCTTCTTTGCTTTTCTATTGTTGATCTCTTGTTTTTGTAGTTGTAGATTCCTTTAGTTCTTGCATTTAATAATGATTACTTCTATTGCACTCTATGTGTTTGTTGAAATGTCTCTTTTAGTTTTAGTGTAGATTTTGTTCCTCTTGGCCTAGGTAGAGTGATTAGTGACTCTTGAGTTATCTAATTCCTTTGTTGATTGATAATTAGAAGTTGCTAATTGATTTGAATGCCTCTAAAGCTAGTCTTTCCTTTAGGAGTTGATTAGGACTTGAGGAATCAAATTGACTCATCCACTTGACTTTCCTCCATGGTTAGAGGTTAACTAAGTGGGAGCAATACAATTCTCATCACAATTGAGAAGGATAACTAGGATAGGACTTCTAGTTCTCATATCTTGCCAAGAGTTTTATTAGTTGTTAGTTTATTTTCTTTGCCATTTATATTTCTTGTCTAAAATCTTAAAAACCCCAACTATAACTCACAACCAATAACAAAGCACTTTATTGTAATTCCTAGGGAGAACGACCCGAGGTTTGAATACTTCGGTTTATAAATTTTAGGGGTTTGTTTTAGTGACAAACAACTTTTTGTATGAAAGGATTATTGATTGGTTTAGAAACTATACTTGCAACGAGAATTCATTTGTGAAATTCTATACCATCAAAAATCCAATCGTCAAAACATGAGCAATATTTTAGAAAATCTTGCAATAATTCAAGATGCAATCTGGTATCTAGATTCTAGATCTACTCATCACATAACTGCAGATCTAGAAAATGTGACAGAAAACCAAAACTATGAAGGAACAGATCAAGTTGTAGTTGGAAACGGCACATGTTTGGCTATTCATTATGTTGGAAAAGCATATTTCAAAACTGACTTGAGCTCAAAGAAATTGATAATGCAAAAATTGTTATTAGTGCCAGACATAACAAAGAATTTACTTAGTGTTTACCAATTTTATTGTGACAATAAAATATTCTTTAAATTTCATTCTCACGGCTGTTATGTCAAATCTCAGGATACTAAAGAAGTAATCCTGCAAGGGGATGTTGCAAGAGGCATGTATAGGCCTCTCAACTTTTGTCCTGAGCACTCATCCTCTGCACTCACCAGTTCACTCAACACAGACACCAATATGTACATGCTTTGGCATGCCAGACTTGGACATGCCTCAGCTACTGTTGTCTCCAAAGTCCTGTAATCTTTCCTTTTCACTAAATAAGTCTCCTTGTAGCTCTTGTTGCATTGGAAAATCACATGCCTTACCTTTTATTGAGTTTGAATTTGTTTACAATAAGCCTTTAGAACTTGTGTATTCTGACATTTAAGGTCCTGCCCTAATTTCTGATTCAAATGACCATAACTACTTTGTCAATTTTATTGATGCTTACTCTAGATTTACCTAGATATATATTATTAGAAGTAGAGCTCAGTTAAAATCTGTATTTTTGCATTTCCAACATATGGATGAATTTCAATTAAATGCTAAACTGAAAGTGTTTCAAAGTGATAATGCAGCAGAATACACTAGCCTTTCCAAGTCACTTCAAGAACAAAGAATAATTCATCGATTTTTCTGTCCACATGTTCATCAACAAAATGGCACAGCTGAGAGGAAGCATAGACATGTGGTGGAAATGGGACTCATATTACTTGCTACAACATCAATGCCTATCAAGTTCTGGGGAGATGCTTTTATAACAGCAGCACAAATCATAAATATCTTCCCCACACCAGTGCTGAATAGTGTGTCACCTACTGAAAGATTGCTTGACAAGAAACTACAATATGACAGCCTAAGAGTGTTTGGCTGCAAATATTTTCCACACTTGAGGCCTTACAATAAGAATAAGCTCCAGTTCAGGTCATCAACCTATGTGTTCCTCGGGTATAGCACTAGTCATAAAGGGTACAAGTGTCTCACTAGCTCAGGCAAGACAGTGATCACTAGAAATGTGGTGTTTGATGAAACTAACTTTCCCTTTAAGGATCCACACTCAGAATTCAAAAAAGCAACACAGCAGCCTCAAGAACAACCTTTCTATCTAACCTTACCACCACTACAAATCATACCTAAGCCTCCTGCAGAACCTCAACCCTTTCCCATCCTAGCCAAACCCAACAATACATCTTTACTCATGAATAGCCCCACCAACCATCATTAGCCAGATCTCTCACCTTTTCCTATTATATCTGTCTATTCAAGTGTTCCCTCTTCAAACTCCAATCAGAACTCTTATCAAACCTCACCTAACACCACCTCTACCTCATATATAGCTCCATCTGACATACTTGTCCCTGTCCCCATATCAGACCTTGAAATTGTGCTACTCTGAGACTCAACTTCAACCTTCTTTGAACCTCATGATACAGCAACCAATTCTCACCCTATGGTAACAAGAAGCAAAATTGGCTCCTTGAAACCAAAAGTCTTTCATGTGAGTATGGAGCCTAAAAGTGTGCAGTAGGCACTAACTAATCCAAAATGGAAAAAGGCAATGGATGCAGAATATTAGGCTTTGCAAAGAAACAACACCTGGAAACTGGTGCCACTGCCACCTGGTAGAAAAGTTATAGGCAGTAATTGGGTTTATCGAGTCAAATACAATGCTGATGGAAGCTTGTAGAAATACAAGGCACATCTTGTTGCTCAGGGTTCTCCCAGAGACCAGGCTTCGACTTCACTGAGACCTATAGTCCAGTTGTCAAGCCAACATCAATTCGGATAATACTCTCCGTTGCATTGGCAAGAAGCTGGTCAATTAAACAAGTGGATATCAGCAATGCATTCCTGCATGGGGAGCTCACAGAGGACGTTTACATGAAGCAGCCACCAGGATATGTCTCAAGTGACAGTACCTTGGTGTGCAAGCTTACTAAGGCACTCTATGACTTGAAACAGGCACCCAGGGCCTGGTATCATAAGCTTTCTTCAGCCCTTCGAAAGCTTGGTTTCTCTCCAACCAAATCTGATGTTTCTGTGTTCGTCCAGCAAATAATCTCCTCAATCACCTATGTGCTAGTCTATGTTGATGCCATCATTGTAACTGGGAGTTCAAATGAGGTGATCACAACTGTTACTCAACGGTTGAACTCAGCTTTTGCTCTCAAAGACATAGGGGAGCTGCACTACTTCCTGGGAATTCAGGCAATTAGAACTAACGATGGAGGCTTACTAATGACTCAAAGCAAGTATGTAAAAGACCTACTTACAAAAGCAGGCATGAGTGGCTGCAAGTCGTGTTCAACACCACTATTATCATCCTTAAAGATTCAAGCTATAGGGGGAGCAGAATTTGACAATCCCCACTTGTATTGATCAGTAGTAGGAAGCCTGCAGTATTTGACAGTAACTAGGCTTGATCAAGCCTTCAGCGTAAACAAATTGGCTCAATTCATGCAAGCTCCACTAGAATCACACTAGAAGCTAGTAAAAAAGATATTGTGCTATATAAGTGGAACTGCAAATTTTGGCCTCAAGCTTCACAAAGATCCGTCCATAAAGATAACAACCTACTGTGACTCAGATTGGGCTGGTGACCCAAGTGACAGGAAATAGATAAACGACTCCAAGGATTCTCTTTCCTCAGTATGCTAGAAAGAAGTTAGGAGGAGGGTTATTTCAAGCTACGAAGTCGTTTTTGTGTTGAATTAGACCTGGTAGTGTCAACCTATCTTCGTTGAATAGAAGAAAACAAACCCGAGGTAGTCCCCCCCCCAACGTTTATGGGCATAGGTGCAAATGATTGGATGGCCCACTCTGGACCCCTATCTTAGCGCGCTGCTCTGCAGCTTTGTTTGCAGCACTTCGCTCGTAGTTGAGAAGATTGAATCTGGGTGCAACTTGATTCGTTGGAACCAGTGTGTTCATATTCCGAGTAGGATTCGAAAGGACGTATCTCATGGAACAGAATCCGCTTCTAGAGGGTCTCGTGCGCCCGACAAAAGAGGGCTTTGCCAGAAATACTATGAATCATCGGGTAGGTTTTATCCTAAAGATTTGGAATAAAGGACGGAGGTTGGGTAAAGGGAAGAACAGCGATTGGCAGACTAGACTAAGTGTCCACTCACTACCTTTAGAGAAAAATAAGATTTTTGCTGCTAAGAACAAAATTATCCAAAACAGTTAGCTAACAGCGATTCAAACGGATTAGCTAATCGTTCTCCCAATGACCTTTTCGATCGGGTCACTGGATTTATTTTCAAACAAGGTCTTTTCCACTCGTGCTAAACACACGATTCCGGAAATCCTCAATCCATACATTTACCCATCGATCAGACCATAAGCTTCTGGGCGATACTGTGCTTTAAACATGTGGTCTTCACCTATATAGTATCGAAGGCTTGAGTTACGTCACTCTGCCCAAAGATTCCTACCCTTCTCTTATATTATCTTAGAAGCCTAACCTTTCTTATTTAGACTTCTCCTCGGCTTTATATTTGATGGATTCTGTGCATATGTGGGAAGAAACCTGGTCTCCTGGCACTCAAAGAAATAAGGGGTGGTAGCTAGATCGAGTACAGAGGCAGAGTATAGAGCCTTGGCAGATCTAGTGGCAGAACTGATTTGGATCAAAGGCTTAGTAGGAAAATTGAAATGGTATGTTCAAGAAACTCCCATGGGTTATTGCGACAACCAAAGTGCTGTGCTCTTAGCAGCGAATCCTATTATGCATTCAAAGACAAAACACTTTGAAATTGACTTGCATTTTGTCAGGGATTATGTCACAAGCAAAGCTATTCAGGTGAGTCATGTCCCTAGCTCAGTTTAGATCACAGACACCTTCACAAAAGCTCTCCCCTCCTCAGCCTTCCTTTATCTTAAGGACAAACTCAAGGTGCAGAACTTGAAAAATTCAGCACCCTTGAGTTTGCGGGGACATAATAGAAGGAATGATGAAGACACGTGAAGCTTATGATGGAAATCCAGGAGCTCAGGATTCAGTTAGTCAGTTAGTGAAGTTAGTTATACACGTTTCCCTTTTTCTGTTATTATCCTCTATTTCTGTTGTGCCGAGTTGGCATAATCTGCTAGTAATCAATTCATTCACCGCCCTTTTTTGTATGGAAAAGTATAGGTAACCAACAATATATTTGAACAATGTGTAAATAATGTGAATTAATAAAGTTAAAAGAGTAAATTAATCTTAAATTTAATTAATAGCATTAAATTAGGGTGTAGTGTATTTTTATTTGATTGGTGGTTATTCATATTGTTTAAAATAATCATTGTTTACCTAGCACTCCCCTTTTTGTATATATATTCATATGTGTATTCTTTTGAACAATCAAGATACAACAATCACAAATTCCTCTTCAGTTTCTCTTCAAATCTCTCTTTGCTCACTCTCTTACCCAGAGCTTACGATACCTTTTAAATTTAATCTAATCTAACTCTAATTCTAATTTTATTTGATCCTCAATTTATTATTACGGTTGTCACCACCACCAAGTAAATTATCTTTTATATAAAATAAATTTTGCTAAAGATAATACTCGTTATTCATTTGCGGTTTTTTTTGTAAGAAGGTGCTAAATCACAATTTATTCTATAAATAAGAGTAAAAAGATGTTGGATCACAAAATCTACTCTATAAATGAGTGTCAGTTTATAATTAATGTGCCACTAAACATAAATACTGCTGTTGATTTCAATAATTTATTGTAAATGAATTGCACTGAAATTTTAAAAATGAAATTTCTTTTAAATTGAACTGCATCCGATTATCAATTTTATGAGAAAAGTGGTGGATATTGTAGATTTGACGGTGATCAATTCCTCTGCTTCTGATCAGAAGGAATGATAATGGAGTTCATAAGAACAAGAGTGCAAAGATTAAGAACCCTCATTAAAAAAACCTTGAAAATCTAATTCCTCTTATCTATATCAGTCCTATCTCACCTAAATTTTTTGGTGGTAGTAAAGAATTGAAAATTGAGGTGGAGTAAAATTAAAATTAGAACTAAATTAAGTTAATTAAAAAATAATTTAAATATTTTAAATATTTTTAAAGATTTAAATAATTTTATAAAAAAATATATTTTTATGATATAATATTAATAAAAAATGTATTATTGCACATCTTAATAAAAGGGCAAATCACTATATTAAGTTAAGGAGGGCAAAATTTTACACAAATCTATCAAATTAAAATCTGGTTCATAAATCAACCAATGCACGTTTTTATATAGTTCGAACCAGATTAATTCGAACTCCAAAAACATATAATTCGAACCAATGTGATTTGAACTATACACACACGCACACACCCACTAATTCGAATCAACCTAATTCGAATTACACACACAGTAATTCGAATCAGGGTGATTCGAATTACTCCCCAGTACGCAATCCCAAGTAATTTGAAACTGGCTGATTCGAATTACACAATGTTTAGTTCGAATTAGACTGGTTCGAATTATATAGGGCCAGACGTGTATAAATATGGTGTGAACGTGAATTAATCTCATTAGAGTGAAAAAATGGCTAGTGAGGAGAGTTTTGTAGTGTTGGTTCATAACAGAGGATCGATTAAGAGGAAAACACGATCTGGTGTGAAGTTCACCGATAAGGATCCTCTCAGTATTTTTATGAGACCTACGACGAGCTATGATGACCTTGTTAATTTTGTACTACATAAACTTGGTCTGGAAGGCGTGAAACGGGTTAAGAAATTTTTTGGTGTATCTTCGTCCGTCCCTGTGTATGAACCTCCGGTCAAGCCTGTCGCCTCCCCTTCGTTCGCTGTTGATCTCAACTGTAGTGGAGGCGACGAGGTTGGAATAGGGGATATTGTGCCGACCTCTTTACAGTGTGCTGCACGGGCTGGTCTGGGCAATGCATTGTTGGATGATCCAGACGATGATGATGTGGAGCTGGAATAGGCACGGCTCTCGGATCCTCAAGATACATCTCCGGTGACAAGAATCTCTTACCATGCTGACCCAACCAATCCAAGAAGTTATGTGAGGGGCCTGGGTCTGCGACAACATCAAACCGGAGAACGTGATCCGCACGGCTCTCCCAATGAAGATGCCAGAACTGCAAACTGTATGGGAACCAACGATCACCGCCTCTGCCGTCCTTCGACATCAAGAAGTCGTTGTTCAGGGCGGGCTAGGGGTGGGGCTGTACTCCACCGAATTATGGTAGCACCCGATCAACTTAATGCCACTCTATGACGGCAAAATATATCAATGCCGTCACACACCGCCATAACACCGTATGACGAGGCTCCAACACCTCCGGATGCACAACCTGAAGGACGTCGGGAGAGCTATACGGCATCCAAATAAACTGCAAATACATATCAACAACGTTAGGCCATATCGTGATGCGTAGTATGAAATGTTACTTATTTAAAAAAAAAGCGGTTAGTATACTCACATCCCCAGTCTGTAACAGGTCTATCCTCAGCCTCCACATCTGCAGCCGAGGTCCCTTCTCGCTAGCGGAAGGATTGTGACCTGCCCACCTGCAAGTCACATCGGTGTTATAACGAAAGAAAAGATCATCCAAATGGCATAACATTATAAGCGGACATAGAATAAAATAATTTAAGACGAAATAGAAAAGTCCGACAACAGTACCTCGAGGCCAAGGGCCAGCTGAACGTATCATACCCAGCAGGTCTAAACCCAAGAAAGTGCCACAAGATCCAAGATTGAAGTAACTGTAACGGGCCGGCTAACTTCACCACATGTCTGTTGGCCACTCGACACATGCACCGGTACAACCACGTTAGTGCTGCCGACCCCCAGCTGTAGCCACCCATCTCCTCAATCCTAGCCATGTAGGGTAGCCACCTACTGTGAACACGGTTGCCGGACTTGTCGGCAAACAACTGAGTGCCCAACAGCATCATGATATAGGCACGAGCATAGCGCCTGACTGTCTCCTCGTCGGCTCCCTCGGGGCACTCTCCGAATGTCTCCTGGAACCAGGTGCAGTTCACTGCAAACTTCTGAATTTAGTTCGCAGGAGGTAACACACCAAGCTAGGGGTGCACGCGGATCGGATCGAACGGATATGGCCAAAATTTCGATCCGATCCGCACTAAAATCATCGGATCAGATCGGATCCAATATCCACAGTTTTTAAGGTTGGATCTGATCCGATCCGCACATTTGCATATTGGATCGGATCGGATATCGGATATATCCGCAAAACACAAAAATATTTTTAAAAGCTTATTTTTATTAAAAAAATATCAATAAAATTCATTTTTTCTATTCTTTTAAATATGTTTACTCTTAAAATAATATAACATATATGATAATTATTAGTTGAAATAAAACATAAAAAGAATATTTAGTTATTTATTTCTTTATTTTTCGGATACGGGATATGCGGATCAGATATACGGATAGCAATACAAAATCCGCAATCCGATCCGATTAGTGTGCAGATCCGATCCGATCCGAAGGCCTTGCGGATCGGATCCATATCTACAATTTTCGGACCGGATTCGGATAAACACCGCGGATATGCGGATCGGATCCGATCCATGAACACCCCTACACCAAGCAACTCTTGGTAGTGTGATCGTGCACTCCCCGAACGGCATGTGAAATATGTGCGTCTCTGGACGCCACCGCTCGACGAAAGCACTGACAAGGGGCTCATCCAATCTGAACCATCTATCGTTCAGTCTCGCAAGATGATATAATCCCGCCATCTGCAAGTACAGAACGTACCTGTCGTCGAGTCGCATGCCCTGCTGCCGCCGCATGCTAGCGATGCATTGCTGGGGCTGCGCATATGAAAGACCGCATAATTAAAACCACTTACAAAACCACTAACATAAACCACTAACAACATACCACTAACAGAAACTACTAACATAAAAAACTAACATAAACCACTAACAAAAACCACATGCAAAACCACTAACATAAACCACTAGCAAAACCACTAGCATAAACCACTTGCAAAACCAGTGGCATAAACCACTAACATAAACTACTTTCGAAACCACTAACAAAACCACTAACATAAACCAACAACAAACCACAAACAAAACCACTAAAATAAACCACTAGCATAAACCACGTGTAAAACCACTGGCATAAACCATTAACATAAACTACTTCCGAAACCACTAACATAAACCAGCAATAAAACCACAAATAAAACCACTAAAATAAACCACATGTAAAACCACTAATATAAACCACATGCAAAACCACTAACATAAACCACATACAAAACCACTAACAAAATCACTTGCAAAACCACTAACACAAACCACTACAATAAACCACATGCAAAATCACTTACAAAACCACTAAAACAAACCACTAAAAAAACTTTAACTACTAACCTCGTCGTTGATGACCCCGGCTATATGAGCAACTCCATCCAAACGATATAGTCTTTCCGGATCGTCCCCCATCGGCTAAGTATCTGCTCGAGCCTTTGTCAGAGCGAATCTAGGTCGTTTTCTCTGAAATTTGGTGGGGTATGAGTTTGGAAAAGTGATTCGAATGAGAGTGATTCGAATTCCTTTTATAGGCAAACCAAGTGTAATCCGAAACACCCCAATTCGAATTACTACTAGAGCTAACAAATGAGTAATTCGAATCAGCCAGATTTGATTTCGAATTACTTGGGGTTTCGTCCTTGGGTGTAATTCGAATCACCTTAAGTCGAATTAGTCAGTGTGTGCGTGTGTGTAGTTCGAATCTAGGTGATTCAAATTACATATGAATGAAGTTCGAAACAAACTAATTCAAACTATATAAAAATGTACATTGATAAATTTATGAACTAATTTTTTGTTTGACTGATTTATGTAATTTTCTGCTACCCTTGACTTAATTAAGTGATTTGCCCTTAATAATATGAGTCTTTTCTTCTCTTAATTTTTTTTTATAATATAATACTACAAAAGAATGTATGCGTGACAGTAACAGCAACAGCTAGAGCTTTTTTCGAAAAAAATATTAGTTTAGTGTCATTTCACAAATTGCAAGAAATTGTATTAGTCAATTTAATATGCAAAAGCAAACTTCTCATAGGTTGATTTTGTCAATTCAAAACCTTCTCACAGATCGTAAAAAGCCAAAAAAAAAAAGAAAAAATTTAAAATAACATTCTCGCAATCTGCACAAATCCTAAAAAATAAAAACTTTTCGCTCCTTATGAAAACAGAAAAATTTTCTGGCACCATGCGAAAAAGTTAATAAAGAATCTCTATTTTAAGTGTGACAACAAACATTTTATTTGTGGATACTCAATTTATAAGATTATTAATTTGATTCATAACGAATAAAATAGTGTGTTGATAAAATTTTCGTGTGAATTAGATAAGGAATAAGATAAGTCTCAATTATATATATATTTTAATACACAAATAAAATTAAAATTAAATCTAAATTCTATGCTACTCTATTAATTGTCACATCCTGTTCTACTTTTGAGAAGACTTAAAAAACAAATTCTCACACCCTGCGAGAAAAATCAGGTTAATTTTTTTATATATTGAAAAAATCTTGGTATAATATTTAATCATTGAATTTTATGGTATTTTTTAAAATTGTGAGAACAGTGTAATACGTCCTTCTTGTATTGACAATACGTTCCCTTGTATTGTATATTTTAAATTAAAATATACAATACAAGATGGAGCGTATTACAATGTTCCCACAATTTTAAAAAACACTATAAAATCCAATAATTAAGTATTACAACAAAATTTTTTCAATATACAAAAAAAAATAACCGAAAAACCACACCCCCAATGTGTTAGACATGATTTTATGACGCATGAAATAATAAATTTTGGCGATAATAACTATTTCATTCTTCGAGTTTAAATTTTAAATGCATTAGAAAGTGAATCACTTTATACCACTTGTTATGATATGTTTAGATATTGTAAGATATTACTCGAGTGACAAGATTTTAGTGTTAACAATTTAGACTTAAAAGTCCACTCAAGTGTCCAAAAATTATTTATTATGATAAATCCCTTGCATAATTTAGGTAAGGCACATGTCCTGTTATTTTATTTAATTAAATTTTCCCTCTACGGCTATACCTAACATTTGGGGTAGAATTTTCCTTGTAAACTGCTTATCTATATATAGAAAGTTGAAGATTTCTTATTTTATGAATCCAAAAGAAGCTAAGTTAGTTTAGAATAAGTGGATTAAGTTTTCAATTTTTATTGAGTTTTATCAGAAAAACTAGAAGTTTAAATAAAAAAGTCTTCTAGAAAATTAAAAAAAAAGAACTTAATAATAAAATTACATTATTTGAAATTTTAAAAATATATTAAAAAATTAATAAAATTTATTACTTTTTATTAATAATTAATTAATAATATTTAAAAATATAAATTAAAAATATATTATTAAATTAAAAAATTAGATCGATAACTAAAAATACTAATTAAAAATTAGTCTTTAATTTTGAGAGAGAGAGGATATCTGGTAGATATTATTCACTTATGATAAATTTAATTATTAAAATAATATTAATGACTAAATAATTGAACCAATAATATTTGCAATACACAAACGTGTACAAAATTTGCACTTGACATAAGTCCCTTTTTAAAAAGGCGCTACTTAGATAAAGATGTTTAAAATATTATTTTAAGATATTTTTTAGTAATTAAAATTTAATATATATAATTGATTAAATTATATTATTTTTGTCAAAATTAGATCAGATAAATTGATTTGACAAAAAAAATCAATGAATTATACCTTGAACCGATCTAAATTAATTATTTTTTTATAAAAATAACTACAATATTTCTATTATAAAAAATAACTAAAATATTCTTATTCTTCTTATTATTATTATATATATGTATAAATTTTGAGAATCATAAATCTTAATCTTTCTCTTTTCTCTTTACCATCATAGAGTTATGATTTATGGTTCTCAAAACTTTAAAAAATATATATGTAATAGAAGTATTTTAGTCATTTTTTATAAAAAAATATTAATTTAAACCAATTCAATATTTGGTTTACCGATTTTTTAGCCAAATCAATTTATCTGATCTAATTTTGACAAAAATAACACAATTTAATCAATTATATGTATTAAATTTTTAATTATTAAAAAACATCTTTATAAAAAGACGTTTTAAACGTCTTTATTTAAATGGTTCCCTTTTAAAAAATAAGTAGAATTGTGTTACCAAATATTTTATTTGAAATATCATAAAAATATAAAATAGGTGATAGTTTCACCTAAATCAAAATCTAATTAATAAGGTAGATATTAAAGTAATGATCAGACACTGAAATGGACTAAATTAAGTTTTAAATACGTCTAAAATATTTTACAGTATTAAATCAAATGGTATATATTTTCAATTCTAAAGAAAATAACAAAAAAAAAACAAAAAACAAAATACTTCATCAAAATAAAAAAAAAGATACCAAAAATATAGATAAATCTTCTCTAACAAAAAAAATAACTAATAACTTGGTCACAAAATAAAATATAAAAACACCTTTAAAATTCTAACTTAAAAGAGTTCTAAATGGTGAAATTTTCTAAGTCATGCCTATGACTTTCTAGCTCCATTATTTTATAGTGAAGTTGCACACTTATGAACAAATTAGCAAAAACATATTTGATCAACCTTTGAATGACTTTGAGCAATGATTTTTCTTCAAATTTCTATCACTGTAGCCACAATCTAAATAAATAAAAAAAAAAATCATTTTGAATTACTTCATATCCCTCCCTATATATAGAGAGAGCTTGAGCCAATAAAGTTGTTCATTCTCATTTCTCAATTCTCACCGATAAGGCGATAACTTGGGTCCTTTCCATCGTTTGTATTAGAAATTAATTAGAGTTTTGGATCCATTTCCAAATCACAAAACTAGTGAGTGACAATCATGTCTCTTGCTGCTACAAATGATGATCAACATTTATCATCTGATATAATATAACACGACCTTGTGCACATTTTCGACCCAACATTTGGGGAGATTTGTTCCTTCAATATCACAATTCACATCCATTATTATTGGTATGCCATCTAATCATTTTATTATTTGTTTATATGGCACTAACTTACCTTAATAATTACTATCTTTTAGGGAGTTTAGTGTTATTGATAAATTTATATTTTTATGTTTTGATTTAGTTTTTGTGTGTGTCAACTGCAAGTTTAGCAGATCTCTTGTAAAGTTAGGTGTTATTGTTTTTTATGGCTCAATTTATTTTGTTTCGTTGAATTCTAAATATATTTTTTTTTAACTGTGTTTTGAGTGTATTATATATTATTACTTAAGTTAAATATTTTTGATGAGTTATTACTTAAAAATAATAAAAACAAAAAAACTAGTTCAATGTTTATATATCGTTATAAAACAGAGGAGAACAGATTTATGTTTCACCAAGACATCCCAACAATAAATCTTTGATTCTGATCACCAAAAATAATAAATCTTTCACCAATTTGTAGTTTTAGTTTTACTTCGAAATTTTTGTAATAGTTTTAGCAAAACAGGAAGTACCAGATGACAATACGAAGCAACAAGCTCAAAAGCTGAGAGAGGAAGTGAAGGTGCAGCTCTCTTCAGATAATGATATTTTACAAAAATTAAATATCATTGATTCAATTCAACGTTTAGATATATCTTATCATTTTGAACATGAAATTGAGAAAGCAATCAATCAAATCTACATTAACTTTACCAACAATAACTTTGTTATCCCAAAAGAAGGTGGAATTCACTTTCACGCATTACTCTTTCGTTTGCTCAGACAAAAAGGATATCAAATTTCATCAGGTATGTAATATTATAATTATAAAGTGCTTTAATTTATTAGCAAACTTAGTAATTACTTTTGGTATTCACTCCTTATATCCTTACTTTAATTTAAATGTATAAATTGATTAGATAATATATAATAATAAACAAATTTTTTTCTTAGTGTTAATTTATCAAACTAAACTAAGTATTTTATGTAGGTCACATGTTATAGATTCATGATAGTTAATATGTATGAATATCAGATGTATTTAACAAATTCAAGAATAGTGAAGGAAGATTCAAAGAAATAATTGCTCAAGATGTTGAAGGAATATGGAGTTTATATGAGGCTACACAATTGAGAGTTCATGGAGAAGCTATATTAGAAGAAGCACATGATTTCACATACACTAAACTAAAGTCCATAACCAATCAATTGAGTGAATCTCTTGCCGTACAAATCAACCAGAGCTTAAAACAACCTCTTCACAAGGCAGTTCCAAGGATAGGAACAAGGGCATATATGTCTTTTTATGAAGAAGATCCTTCTCATAACAAATTTCTTTTAACTTTTGCAAAATTAGATTTCAACATGCTACAGAAGTTGCATCAAACTGAAGTTGGTAATATCACCAAGTAAGTCCAATAACATTAACCAAAACACTTTACTCCTAACTAGTAACTATAATTCTATTAAATTTGGGAAATTTAATATGATTCTTGCTTTAATTAGGCATATGAAAATATTTTAATATTTTGAGCTATTTTAGAATATTCTTGCAAGACTTTTCAAAAATACTTATAATTTTTTATTGGTTTAATTACTTTGTCAGTACATATAATTTTATCGAATTTTCAATTAGGTCCTTATACTTTTTTTTTTCTTTTCAATTAGGTCCCTATACTAGATTTTATAACTAGGTCCCTCCTATTATGACAAAAACATTGAAATTAATGAAATATTCTGTTAAATTATATAGAATATTCAGTCAAGTATTAGGCATATTTGTTTTGCTTAGCGGAATACACGGTAGAGACTTAATTACAAAATCTTATATAGTATAGAAATTTAATCGAAAAAAAGAGTATAAGGACATAATTGAAAATTCAGTAAAACTATAAGGATTGATAGAATAATTAAACTTTTTTTATTTTTTATTTTTAAGAAAGAGAATTAGATGATTTTTTAAAATCTTGTTTATTAAATTATAATATATGTATTATTACAGGTGGTGGAAAAATGGCGAGTTTTCGACAAAGATCCCTTATGCCAGAGAAAGAGTGGTTGAAGCATATTTTTGGCCATTAGCCATATCCTGTGATCCAAAATATAGCACTGCAAGAATGTTGATGACCAAATTGGTTGTATGCATTTCTTTTCTCGATGATACTTATGATGCCTATGGTACACTCCAAGAACTTGAGCTCTTCACACAGGCAATCCAAAGGTTGATTTATTACATCTAAAAATAATCTATATAATTAATTTATTGTAGCAATTCCTATATATTATTCAAACTCATTTATGTGTAGTTCGTTTACTAGGCAATTTTTATCGATATAATTTTCCTTCTTTTTTATTTTTCCTCAGGTGGGATATTAGTCTCATTAAATCTCTTCCGGAATGCATGAAAGCCGTATTTAATACAATTTTAGAAATGTGGGATGAAATTGAGTCAATGACTTCAAAGGATGAAATTTCAGGTTTGGTGTTGCAACATATTAAACAAGAGGTAGCCCTCTAATTTCTTGATATTTTCTAAAAAATATATTATGATTAATAACCTTAAAATAGTCAACTAATTATTATTTGGTTTATAAATTGTACTTGCAGTTTTTTAACTTGGCACAATCCTACTTGATTGAAGCAAAATGGTGCCATGGGGGCTATATTCCAACATACGATGAGTATAAAGTTAATGGAGCTATATCTTCTACATTGCCACTTCAGATCATAGCTTTTCTTGGTTTGGCAGGATTCGCAACAAAAGAAGTGTTTGATTGGATAATGAGTGATCCAAAAATTGTAAAAGCTGTGTCACTTATTGGCAGACTCATGGATGATATGGGCTCACATAAGGTATTTAATTTGATTATTTTGACATAAAAGAGGAATGCTAGAGACCAGCAACTTTGGTATTGTGTAACCATCAATTAGCCATCAACCGTGTTTTTAATGGTGTAAAATTACATCTAATGATAAGAAATTACTCACTTTTCTTTTGATGGTTAAGTAATGGCCAGAAAACACAAAAGTTGCTGACCCCATAGACTTTTCCTTTATGAAATATACATTCCATTCCTTTATAACTTTTAAAAAACATCCTCTTTAATCCATTTTAATTTTTTTTGTGTTAACTAATGTTAACTTTATCCAACTTTAAAAAAAAAAATAAATTATTTTTTATAAAAATACCCTTTAACAAAAATTTTATTTTTTATCATTAAATTTTGCTTACCAAAATATCCTTTAATAAATTATTTTTTGATTAAATTGTATTTCCTAAAATACCCTTCAATAATTTTTTAATTATTAAATTATGATTTTACCAAAATTTTTGTTAACATTTTTTTTATATTTTACTATTAATTTTTTTATATCAATATATATTAATTGTTATACATATTAATAATGGTAAAAATTTTTATTTAATGTTAAAATAATATACATTGATATAAAAAAATTAATAATAAAATATAAAAAAATGTTAACAAAAATTTTGGTAAAATCATAATTTAATAATTAAAAAATTATTGAAGGATATTTTAGAAAAAAATAATTTTAGTTATTAAATTTTTTTAAAAATATTTTGGTAAAAATATAATTTAATCAATAAAAAATAATTTATTAAATGATATTTTGGTAAGCAAAATTTAATGACAAAAAAATAAAATTTTTGTTAAAGGGTATTTTTGTAAAAAATATTTTATTTTTCTTAAAAAATAGATAAAGTTAACCTTAGTTAACACAAAAAATTTAAAATGGATTAAAGAGGAGGTTTTCTAAAAGTTATAAGAGAGGAAAATGTATATTTTATAAATAGAGGAGAGGGGAGTGTCATTTTAGCATCTCGTAAGAGAGAGGAGTGGGATTTTCTCTTTATTTTTTTTTTATCAAAATTACTTGCATGAACTTCAAACTTTTTTAGTTACTTTATAAATTGTAATTAACTGCTAAATGGATGTCTTCATATATATAGGTAGCGATTGTATTCTAATTATTTTTTTTTTCTTTTTTTGGTTTAGTTAGTAATAATACTGGAAGAAATTAAAATTGAACTTAATTTTACTCCTTTCTCCTTCTAAATAATTCCTATAATTTATTTAAAAACTAGTTTATGAATTTTAAGGTTTTAACAAATGACCAAGTAGATATAATCGTACTGATTATTGAAAAATATTATTTGTTTAATTTTTTTCTTGTATTAGTAATAACATGGATTAGTATCATTATCTGTGTATACATATATAGAATTAATTAAGTCAAATTTATTCTGAAATATATATGTAAAATATCTTCAGGTAATATTAGGACTAGTAAGTTCAAAAAAGAAAAAATCAAAATCATTTATATTAATTAAAATTAAGTCACTAATGACAAGGAAATAACTTTTGAACATGTACATATATAACTATGGAAGGGTAAAAGTTATTTGTATTCTTTTCACCAAGTACTTTTTTGTCTAATGATGTTTTGGATTTGGTTTATTTATAGTTTGAGCAGCAAAGAGAACATGTTGCTTCTGCTGTTGAATGCTGCATGAAACAATACGATCTTTCTCAAGAAGAGGCCAACAAACTCATTGTAAAGGAGATCAGAGATTATTGGAAGGATATAAACGAAGAATGTCTCAAATCAAACAATATCCCAAGACCCGTGCTTGATTCTATTGTTAATTTTGCTCGTATAACTGAGTTTACATACTCAAACTTTGAGGATAAATACACAAACATTGAACTGCTAAGAGAATATGTTGTTGAACTACTTTTGGATCCAATTGTCTTCTAGCAGTTGTATTAAAAATTATTGAATTATGGGTAGAGTTGCTGTGCAACTATACTTATCCCAAGTTTATTGTAAGAGTTGTTCACATTCTCTCTTAGTTCTTTAATTTGATACCTATTTTGTTATATAATTTTGCATGTATATTAAATTTCGTAATATAATGTCAGTAAAAATAATTATTTTTTATATTAATTATAAAAGAATAATTATCTAAAAAATAAATAAAATTAAATAATTATGTAAAATATTTTATATTATTATTAGTATATTAAAATTAAATATATATATATATATATATATATATATATATATATTAAAAATGATGAATCAATTTTTCGGACAAGTTTTACTCTAAGTTTAAAATTTCAAGAATTCTCTTAAATAGAGATTATACTAATTAATCGTATTTTGCTCACTTTAATCTCGAAGACGAAATGAACATAGGTCATTTTAGCGGTTTGCGAACCACCACAAAATCGTTTTGCGATGGTTCAAATCTGCCACCTAACTAACCCTCTCAAAACTTTGCAATATTTTGTGTAATGCATGTGCTTGCACATCAACACCCAATCTCATGAACATTTCGGTTTTTTCTTTTCTCGCTTTAATCATTTAAATTTGTTTTTTTTTTTAAGAGGAACAAGAGTTGCAATTATGTCTAATATGTATTTATATTGTATTATAATAGATTCATGTAAAATACTTTTATTATAATTAAGTTGTGTAAATATAAATATATCTGTATAATTGGAATTTGACTTAAAGGTAGGTAATCTCGACTTCATATTTATATATGTAATCGTTTTTTTTTTAAATCTTAAGATTAAATTTCTTAAAAAGTTAATAAGATAATAAATGAAGACTCTTATATTAAATAAGTATGAGTAAATAAAAGTAATATCGATCATTGACGTTAGCCATATTTAATTTAAGCATAATAAAGTAACGCTGACATCAATAATCACTTATTTCCTTGCAAATGAAATTATAGGCCTTTTCTTGTGATTTGTGAACTATATTGTTCAATATAAACCTTTTTTTATGAAGCATGAAAAAAGCAAATAATAATAAGTTTTAATATAAGAGTAGCTAACAGCATGCCACAAGTTATTTATCGTCGATAAACAAAAGGTAACTGATGACAGAAGTGCTGAAAACTAGTTTTCAAAAATAATCCTGGTAATAGTGGATCCCACTTAAAAAACGTCGAAAACCGTTAGAATTATCGATGAAATTGACAAAAAAAATCTGACGATATAACGTCGTCGATAAACTGGTTATCAACGGATTTAATATTTTTGGTGTTAATTATTATTGAAAAAATCTGACGATAAGCATTGTAGAATATTCAATCTTAAGGTGTTGATACTGATGGATAAAAATAATGTTGGTGCTAATTTTTGCATTTCATTCCTTGATTACCATCAAAATTTTTTGTTGATAATTCTGTCGATAATATTTTATGATGAATATTGATTTAAAAATAGCGGAACACGTAACGTTGAATTTATTCGACGCAAAATTCGATAGTAACATATATTTTAATTAAAAATAAATTTTATTTAATATTTTTATCTATAATTATTATAATTATAACCTGTTTAAAATTAAATATACATTAATAAAAATTAAATATTTCGTTAAAATAAAAACACTATAATGTAATAAAGTAATTTCATAAAAAAAAACTATACACTAATTAAAATACTAGATCTTATGGGTCCTCGTAATCGCACTACGGCACTTGCGCTGAATAGTGGCGGTTTACTTGCCGATTTGCGGCGGTTTTAAACTGCCGCTAAACAGGTTGCCAGCGACAGGTCATCCGCAGCGCATAAAGGTGCGGGCATAACATTTTGCGGCGGTTTCCAGCAACCGCTGGCATAACCGCCGCAAAACAGGTATTTGTGTCGTTTCGTTTTGCGGCGGTTTTAAACCGCCGCGATGTTGTCTTGAGTGATTTCACGCATGCTTTTGCGGCAAAACCTGAACCGCCGCAATCCTCACTACGTTATTTTAAAAACTATTTGCGGCGGTTTGGACCCGCCGCTATTTGCAGTGAGAGATTTTTAATGCATTTTATTTGCGGCGGTTTTAAACCGCCGCTATTCATAGCATTTGTTTTATAATATAAAATCATATAAAACATTTATTTTACGATCCAGATTTTTTTTTTAATTCAAAGAATATTATCCTTATTTAATATTATTAATTTTTCTTATTACATCATAATTTTTTTTAGGTTTTATTTTTAATTTGAAGCGTCTTATATTTTTTTATATTAAAATTCTGCACTATTCTTAAAAACGCATGAATATTAAACTACGAAATAAACCAACGTGTTTATTTTAATATAAATAAATTAATTCAATATTCACCCAAAAAGGTAAAGTACTTAGCTAATAATTTAAAATGCATAGTTATTAAAAAAAACATATATTGAAAAAAAATATCACATATATCCTAATTTCTAATTCCCGCCATGTTCATTCAGAGAATTCATCCGTGCAGCGATGTCTGGTGGCAGCTCTCCACCTTGCTGTTGGACCAGATAACTCAGCACACTTTCGATTGCCTGCCTCTTCGATTTCTCTGCTGCCAATCCATCCTCCACTGCTTGCCTCTTCGTTTTCTCTGCTGCCAATTCATCCTCCATTGCTTTCCTTTTCAATTTTTCAGTCGTCACCTCTGTCTGTAGTTCACACAACATCCTTTGGGCCTCTTCTACTTGAGCTCTATCCACCGGCGGCTGCGAACTCGGACGGAATAGTTGACTTGGTGTCGGCCCGTGTCCTATGCCACGCACTCTACCTGGGTGCTCCTTACCGAGAGCTTGAGCAAGGGAATCATTTTCTGACAATATTCTTGTAGATTCATCCAGCTGCTTAATCTCTATTATTTTTTCCTGCAGGCATAAATAAAATTACACAGTCACACAAGCAATATAGCATACTCTAGACATTTTAATAACTAAACCCAACATGTTACAGCATAAATGATTAAGTGTACTTACACCAATCCTCTGAGCTTCTTTGTGTAAATAGCTGCCATCAGGTCGTTTGTGCTTTAGGATCCATACTTCTCCCCTACCAACTGTCCTCCCTTGTTTTTGTGACTGTGACATTACAATTTATACCATGAATTCCACTTCTTTAAATATTTTCAATAAGTCTTTGTTGTTTTACTCTATAGATAAATCAAAACTAAATGCCAAATATGCTTGAATTCAAATCTATATTACCTCTTCTTCCCTTGTTCTAGCCAGGCTTTTAGAACCACCAGTGTGTGTGTAAAGTTGCTTCTTTCGGTTCAAAGCGTTTTGCTTGCACTTCGCCTATTAAAAATCAACAGTAAGCTTGAAATCAATAAAGTAATCTTTATAACTTTATACATATAATATATTTAATTACATTTTTATTATATGTAATATTTATTAAATTTTTTAACACTAATTAAGAAATATAAATAAGATAAAAATTAAATAATTTAAAAACAATAAATAAATAAATGGAGTACCTTTGTTGCAGGATCATTACGATAATCAATGAACCACTTCCAATGCTCTCTAGAAATTCCGGCTGGGCGGTTGTCAAGATTCTGCTCAAGTGTCATAGTTGTTTTGTAATGCTTATCATACAGCCTCCCCCTTGTATCCTTCCAGGACCTCCCCATTTGTTGCAAAAATGTTTTCTTGATTATACCACCGCTATCTTCCTGGAAGTAGAACATCTCCTGCGATGAATAAAGTCCAACTGTAAGTAATTGTAAGTTAAAAGTTTGATATGATTCAACAATGCCGAACATCTATTTTACCTTTATGCAATCATTATAAACGGTGTCTTTGCCCTGCACCTTTGCCCAACTCTTCTCACAGATAGGAAACTTGCTGTAATCAGAACCCAGCGCTCCTAAAATGCCACTCAGCATCCCAGCTCCATCACCAACTACTTGCAGCTCGTCGTTGAACCTGAGTATGACCTTGCTTCCATTGAGAGACCGCTCCATAGCCTCCCTCACACTCATTTTAGCTTGCTTGACTATTCCATTAGAATCTATAAATGGAAAAAAATTAAATTCATGTCTACAATGTGCACAACATGTGAGAAACATAACAATATCATTAGCTAATCAATTAAAAAGTAGTATGATTTAACACTTGTTACCAATGAGTTCAACATTCCAAAACTCAATAGTCTTTCGTCCTTTGCGCTTTTCAGCATCAGAAGCAGCAAGCATCCCATCAATGTGTTCTTCAAAAGAATCTACCTCGTTCGCCTCCGGATCAATGTCCTCATTGCACGGTTCCGTCACCTGCACATCGTTAGTGGTCCATGGCTCATGTCTTGGTTCGGTCCGAGGCGGACGAAAGGGTCGGAGAGGAGCCGCTGCGACACCACCGTTAATAGGGGGCGGGGGGATGAGCCAGTCATCGTTATCGGATGGTGAGGACACAGGAGGTGCAACTGGTGGCTGTTGACGTGGTGGCTCCACCCTTGAAACTTTCGTGTACTTAGCTTTTCTTGGCATCCTAAAAAACTTGCATAAACAAATGTAGGATAACATTAATTACAAATAGACTTATATTATAATGTTAACAAGTAATGTAATTAACGCAATTGGATAATAGAAGTAACATACACGCACAAAGAGTACACATATATAATTGAACAGATATTACACTATAAGTTTGAAACTTAACCAAATTATTGGCAAATATTTCATTAGTGAGAAATATATATTTAAGCTGAAAATAAGATTCCATAAATTTTTTTTTCTGAAACATTAATTCTTGTTCCTAAATAAAACTGAGAGTTGAACAAATAACTTTAATGACATGATCAAGACTACTAGTTAAAAAAGCTCCAGTAAGTACTCTTTAAGGTTCAGAAATCACATAAAAAAGAGTTATGCAAAAAAGCAGTTATATACTACTTACAATAGAAATAATTGAACCATCAAAAGAATATGAAACATTTTATTTTTATTAAACACGCTATAATTAACATAATTGGACCATCAAAAGAATTTAAAACATTTAATTAATATTAAACACAATGTACTCTGTACTCTTTATCATTTAAAAAATTTCTATCAACACATATAAGTGTATTAATATTTGTTTCTTTCTTGTCAATTGATCCATAATCAATGACATTTAAAATTCTTTTTTTCATCTCTTTTTCAAAAAAGTTATATGTACGTATATTATAATTATGTAATTGGAACCTCTTGAAATCAGAAAATAATCCAAAAAATCATAGCTGATATTTTATATCTTTTTTTCTTATTTGTAATGAATAAGTGAGCATGCAACAAAGTGGATCAAGAGACGGAAGACAAGGAGCAACATGAAGATGGGTGAAACTGGTTACCTAAACGAGCACGATGAAGGAGGCGAAAGAGAAATTGAATGTCGATGGTGTAGAAGAGAACTCGACTACCGACGACTTTCCACAGCAAGACGACGTGTGCAGCGAAAATAAGGATTCGCGAATGGAAGAGTGGGGGTGTACGTGCGAAAAGACCAACACTAAGAGGTATAAATATTTAATTAGTTAGTTAGAGATGTGGGCCATGACTTTTTTAAAAGAATACTAATAATTCAGATTGTGTTGATTAAAATAAATTAAAATAAAGTTCACTGTGTCGTCAATATGTTCAACGTGGCTTGGATTAGCCTATTTTAAATTAAAAACATAAAACATTAATTATTTTTAAGGATCATTCGAAAACTTCACGTACAAGAAAAATTATACATTTTCTTTAACAGTTAAATTTTTACTTTGTTCTATTTCATCAATTAATTGATTACTTTAAAAGAAATAATTCCAGAGAAACTTATTAATATGTATAGTAATCAAATTGAGTGTGTATAAAAACTATGCAAAATGCGAGAAATGTTTGAAAATTATACAATAATATTCAGATTAATTTAAGAGTTAACTTTATTTGCATAGTAAAAAAACAAAAATATCTTATAAACACAAAAATTTATATATATTTATGTATATATTTTTAACGTAATAAAATATTTGTTAATCCCATCCAACGTGATTGTATGTTTGAAAACATTTTTTATATGTGACTTCATATTTTACAAAGGGAGTAAGAAGAATTATTTGGTTATGTTATATATTTGTTACCAAAAATCAATCACTAAACTAATTAAGACAAACAATATTAATATAACAAAATTGTTGTATAAATACCAATTATATATGGGTTTAATTGTTGGTCCCTGCTTTGAATTGTATGATAAAAAAATTATACTAAGTTAGTGATTCACATGAACATCGAATGTGTTGGCCTTGTTGAATTATATCAATAAGACTCAACACCTCGTCCAATAATAAATAAAACAAATAGTCTCTATTAAAAAGATTCACACTAATCCAAAACTATTAGTCTCTAAATATTATCTCAATAAATCAGACTACACATGAACTCCAATGCTCTCATTCTCCTCTGGCGTCTTATTGAGGTCGTAATTTATCATGGCAGCCGTGGGTCCGGTCGACACAACCTCGTCGGAACTGTTGCTGTGCCCGACTTCTGCTTCCATCGAGTCTTGAACTACCTCCCCTGTCTCATCTGTGTCCTCTTGAATCTTCTCTTGAGATAGTCCTGAAAGGTACGGCATACCAAAACACAATGAAGTCTGTTACACATTTTATAAAGTACATGGTCAAGCTTCTACATTCTAGAGTGCTTGTTGGACTTACGTTCCCATAGCTTAGTAAGTCCTCTTTCTATCAAAATGAATTCCTCCCGGGATGCAATATCGAGTTCAACTATGAGATTATTATCGCATCGGGCCTAAAACAGAAAAGAATGAGGATCAGAATAGTTGGACAAACCAAGAGCTAGAAAAACAGTATACATGAAGCAATCATTTCAGTTCTAAAGGGTTAGTTAGATGACTGAAAAAAATCATTGAACAATTTCACCTAATTATTATCCTGATTAAGGCATTGTTTGATTGAGGAGTAAAAGTAGGTGAAATTTTCTAAGAATGATGGCATTCATAGCTCCAACCAAACATAAAGTAAAAAGGAAAATGGGTAATCAATTTATTTCAAATAGGATATCATTAAAAGTTTATTTGGTATGTTAAAGTTAAATTGTGAAGTTTAAACCCTCAAAATCTATTATCTATAGTTTAATAACAATTTTTGTGGTTATAAAAAGGCAACTATTTACTGCTTTGAGTACATGCACTTGGCAAAGATTTAACTTAGGTACAGTTGACTCTTCAACTAGTTATTGAGAAAAAGGAAATGATTGGTTTTGTCATTGTCAAATATTTGCATTATGTATAGTTTGTCACCATTTGGAAGGGCTTGCATTTATTTGAAGAAATTAGAATCACAATTGCTAATGTAATCCTTGCTTCTTGTATCCTTTGTTTTTGAAGAACCACAGCCAACATCAAAGGAAAGACAAAAGTCTATCATGTTGGGTTCTGTTCCTTCAAATCAAGCTTTGTGACATTCTAAGTCATTTTCACACTGAAATCACATTAGACCAGAAATCTGTGAGGAACTTGAAAGAGACCCTTATCATCATCCTCTTCTTATTATCATAGTTTTATAATGATGATAATTTAGAAGCCAAAAATCATCTGATTAAAATTCTTGCATTCCTTTGATCAATGAATATATATTCTGCTTCAGTTATAATACTTAGTATACTACAGGACATGGGGAGAATACCATCACAGCACACACCATCAATTCTAGTACTTGTTTTGTCGTATTTTCAATCGATAATAGTAGAGTTCCACAAAAGGAAAAAGACTAACGCAAAAAGGTCTTCACAAGCACAAAACACTAGTATATACAAGCCTAGTCATATAGAAAATAATACACAACCACACACAATTTACTCACATTGAGACACCTATTGACCTTATTAAATCACATACGTATTTTTCTTTACTCACACAGAACAACCTTTTCAAGAATAGAACAGCAATGAATTTATCGTAAATGCCTATGCAGTGCAGAGGTATAGATATCCATGCAGGTTTGAATAAAAGGCATGTTCAGGTAATTCCTAATTAAGTATTCATACACAAAAATCAGTGCTGCTAAGTAAGTAGAAAACTGTGTTTTTACCTTCACCTCCTCGAGTATTTTATATGAATGTCCCCTATTTGTAGTTGTGAGGAATTCGAAGCCAAATTTCTTCCGGTACTTTGCTCCGAATTGATTCAGCTCCTACAAAATTGAGAGTGACAAAAATCATAGCAATAATTGGCTTTTTCTTATTGTTGCCAGTTGACGAAGTAAAATAGAAATTGAACGGTCAGCCAACGTGAAATCGTACCGAAATAAGTTCGTTAGGCGCTCGACTAATAGCTTCACCGATGTGCCTGTGTGCGGAGAATGCATCCAGCCATGATCTTATAGGCGACTTGTTGAACCATAAATCTCGAGCGAATGCAGTTGCATGATCAAGGGAAGAGAATGGAGAAGCCTCTTGTATCGAGTGGATGAAAAAGAAGCTG
This sequence comes from Arachis stenosperma, assembly GCF_014773155.1. Classification (NCBI taxonomy): domain Eukaryota; kingdom Viridiplantae; phylum Streptophyta; class Magnoliopsida; order Fabales; family Fabaceae; genus Arachis; species Arachis stenosperma. The sequence goes on from NC_080384.1 coordinate 37,405,992, forward strand.
CTGGCGCAGACAAAGAGGTCATTCTCTTCCAATTTCCCTGCTAAGTCCCAACACAAAAAGTGTTAACCAAAGAGCTCCAAGTATACAATCAATCAAGGCATACCTCCATGTACAAAAAAATAAAAAATAAAAAAGCCATATTAAATAACATGCTAATTATACCAGATAATAAATTTCTATCATTTTTCTTATCTGCCAATAAATAAAGGTCTAAGTGTCCAACAATCAACTAGTCTATACATAGAGTAACAATGTTCATGTCCTATAGTGCTAGCTAGATACATCTATAAATCAGCAGCCTCCTCTCCATTATCATAAACATCAGTCGGGGAATCTTCTAAGTCGCCGTCCTTTGTCAACGAAAGACCTTCAACATCACATTGTGACACATCAGTCAAACTTGGTTGGAGAGAAAGTTCGACCTCACAAGGTTCATTGTATTCACCCATGTCGAATAAATCTCTCGGCTTCACATGGACTACCACACTCCAGTCCTTATCAACTTCATCATCTACATAGTATACAAGGCGAGCCTCGGATGCAAGAATGTACGGCTCATCATCTTCACGATCACCAGTGTGAATCGAATTTCTGAAGTTGACACAGGTGTGTCCCAAAAGATCTTGCTTTATGCCTCTCCCAGATGTGGTATCTGCCCAGAGGCACTTAAACAAGGGAACGGTAAATTGACCACTGTAATTCAGCTCAATGATATCTACCAATCTTCCATAATACGAGACGCCACCAACAGCAACGTTATTGTCACGAGCGCTTGCATAACTTCTAGTGTCAGAGGTGACACAAACCCCGCTATTCTGGGTTCTCATCCCTTCCTCTCTCGATAGGGTTCTAAACTTGAATCCATTTACATTGTATGCCTTAAAGTGCCTTGCTTGAATATTGGGGCCACATGCGAGCCACTGTAATTCTCTAGAGTGAAAAGCACTTCCCAATGGTATCTGACAATGAACATTTTAAGGGTTCATAGTTGAGAAACAGAAAGCAAGGTATTATCCAAACTTGAAATGGAGAAGGCATATAAAAGATTCACCTCATGCTTAAACCATTGGGCGAATTCTCTGTGGACAACTTTATCAATGTGAGCCTCGTTTCTTCTTCCAATACTTCGCAGCTGTCTCTTTTTGCTGGCCCTAAAATCACTACGCATACCAAGGGGATACAAGATCAAAGTTTTTCACTAATATTGCCTTTGGGTACAAAATGAACCAACCTGAATTAAATGCACTTACTCTAAGAAATTTTCTACAGCTGTGCAATTGACCAATACATGACGATGTGCTTGAAATCTCTCGGTTGGTGACAGATTGAAAGAAGTCGCAGCCCCTACCGCCTTGCCAATCAGAGGGAACATGCTTGTCACGTTATTAGGCCCATCTTCGCTCGGTCGATCATCAACACGCACTGGACGATTGATCCTGCTCTCAACATTGTCCAAGTATCTTGAACAGAAAGTGAGAATCTCATCGGATATGTAGCCCTCGGCAATTGATCCTTCCGGTTACGCACGTAATGCTTGAGACGACATAGGTACCTGATGAGCGGATAATTTGTACGCTTTTTGGCATTGTTTTTAGTATATTTTTGGTAGTTTTAGTTGAGTTCTTAGTATATTTTTAGTAGTTTTTAGTTAAAATTTACTTTTCTGGACTTTACTATGAGTTTGTGTGTTTTTCTGTGATTTCAGGTATTTTCTGACTGAAATTGAAGGTTCTGAGCAAAAATCTGATCCAGAGACTGAAAAGGACTGCAGATGCTGTTGGATTCTGACCTCCCTGCACTCGAAGTGGATTTTCTGGAGCTACAGAAGCCCAATTGGCGCGCTCTCAACGGCATTGGAAAGTAGACATCCTGGGCTTTCCAGCAATATATAATAGTCCATACTTTGCCCAAGATTTGATGGCCCAAACCTGCGTAGCAATCCGGCCTCAGAAATTCCAGCGTTAAACGCCGGAACTGGCATAAAACTTGGAGTTAAACGCCCAAACTGGCATAAAAGCTGGCGTTTAACTCCAGAAAAGGTCTCTACACGAAATTACTTCATTGCTCAGCCCAAGCACACACCAAGTGGGCCCGGAAGTGGATTTTTCTGTCATTTACTCATTTCTGTAAACCTTAGGATACTAGTTTACTATTTATAGGATCTTTTGACATTGTATCCGTACCTCATGACCTCATAACATTTTAGACGTTTCATTGTGTACCTTCCACAACATGAGCCTCTAAACCCCATGGTTGGGGGTGAGGAGCTCTGCTGTGTCTTGATGGATTAATGCAATTACTACTGTTTCTTATTCAATCATGCTTGCTTCCATTCTAAGATATCACTTGCTCTTAACCCGGATGAATGTGATGATCCGTGACACTCATCATATTCTCAACTATGAACATGTGACTGACAACCACCTCCGTTCTATCTTAGATTAAGTAGATATCTCTTGGGTTCTTTAATCGGAATCTTCGTGGTATAAGCTAGAACTGATGGCGGCATTCAAGAGAATCCGGAAGGTCTAAATCTTGTCTGTGGTATTCTGAGTAGGATTCAATGACTGGATGACTGTGACGTGCTTCAAACTCCTGAAGGCGGGGCGTTAGTGACAGACGCAAAAGAATCACTGGATTCTATTCCGGCCTGATTGAGAACCGACAGATGATTAGCCTATGCTGTGACAGAGCATCAGGGACGTATTTTCACTGAGAGGATGGGAGGTAGCCACTGACAATGGTGAAACCCTACATACAGCTTGCCATGGAAGGAGCCTTGCGTGTTTAATGAAGAAGACAGTAGGAAAGCAGAGATTCAGAAGATGGAGCATCTCCAAACCTCAACCTATTCTCCATTACTGCAATACAAGTAACCATTTCATGTTCTTTTGCTTTTTACAATCAATCCTGATAATTTCTGATATCCTGACTAAGATTTACAAGATAACCATAGCTTGCTTCAAGCCGACAATCTCCGTGGGATCGACCCTTGCTCACGCAAGGTATTACTTGGACGACCCAGTGCACTTGCTGGTTAGTTGTGCGGGATTGCAAAAGTGTTATTGCAATTTCGTGCACCAAGTTTTTGGCGCCGTTGCCGGGGATTGTTTGAGTTTGGACAACTGACGGCTTATCTTGTTGCTTAGATTAGGACTGTTTTAATTTTGTTGGTTTAGAGTCTTTTAGTTGAGTCTAGTTTCATATTTTAAGTTTGGTGTCAATTGCATGCTTTTGTTTTTTTTTCTTTTAATTTTCGAATTTTGCATGTTCTTAGTCCCTTTTTGGTTTATAAAAATTCTAAGTTTGGTGTCCTCTTTGTGTTTCCCTTAAAAATTTTCGAAAACTGTGTGTTTGATTTTCTAAAAATTTTAAGTTTGGTGTCTTTTTGTGTTTTCTCTTTCCTCTTTTCAAAAATCAAATCTCTTTCATAAAAATTTTTCAATCATATCTTTTTAATTGCTGTTTTCAAAATCTTTTCTTTTACTAATTGATTCAGTTCTCAATTTGCTTTAATTTCATTTCCCTTTTTGATTTTCGAATTTTTTTTATTTTATTTTATTTCATTTTAATTTTTTTTTGGATATTTCAAAAAAAAATTTAAAAATAAACAAAATTCAACCCTTTGCAATTATTATCATTTCCCTTTTGTCCATCATGGACTTAAGTGGAATTAATCAGTCCAAAAGGACTCTGGGGTCTTATGCTAACCCCATTACAGCTGCATATGGGAGTAGCATCTGTATACCCCCCATCAAAGCTAGCAGCTTTGAGCTAAACCCTCAACTCATTATCATAGTGCAGCAAAATTGTCAGTATTCTGGTCTTCCACAGGAAGAACCTACTGAGTTTCTGGCACACTTCTTACAAATCGCTGACACAGTACATGATAAAGAGGTAGATCAGGATGTCTACAGACTGTTACTGTTTCCATTTGCTGTAAAAGATCAAGCTAAAAGGTGGTTAAATAATCAACCTACAGCAAGCATAAAGACATGGAAACAGTTGTCAGATAAATTCCTGAATCATTTTTACCCTCCAAAGAGGATGACACAGCTAAGGCTGGACATCCAAGGCTTTAAACAAGAGGATAATGAATCCCTTTACAATGCCTGGGAGAGGTATAGAGGTATGCTAAGGAAATGTCCCTCTGAAATGTTTTCAGAGTGGGTACAGTTAGACATTTTCTACTATGGGCTTACAGAAAAAGCTCAGATGTCTTTAGACCACTCAGCTGGTGGATCTATACACATGAGAAAGACAATTGAAGAAGCTCAAGAGCTTATAGACACTGTTGCTAGAAACCAATACTTATATTCTAGCAATGAGTTCGTTCCAAAAGAGGAAGTCATGGCATTAGTCACTGATCCTAATCCTCAAGAACAGATGAATGAGCTTAATCAGCAATTGCTCCTGATGATAAAACAGTTAGCAGAATTTAAAGAGATGCTCCATGAAACTAAAGTTGCTAATAAGAGCATAGAACTACAGTTGAATCAAGCAAAACAGCAAATATCTAAACAAATAACAGAGGAGTGTCAAGCAGTTCAATTGAGGAGTGGGAAGACCTTGAATAACACTGCTCAAAAGAGCAAAAAGCCAAACAAGGAATAATTGACAGAGGACAACCAAACCACTGTTCAAAATCCCTCTGAGGACAGTAAGAGCCCAGAGAGGAATATTGGTGTTCAAACGCCAGAAAGGGAAGGAAAGTTGGCGTTAAACGCCCATTCCTTGCCTAGTTCTGGCGTTCAAACGCCAGAAAAGGGGACGAAGTTGGCGTTTAACGCCCAATCTTCACCCATTCCTGGCGTCCAAATGCCCAAGGAGGATCAGGCACCTGAGAGTGCTGATAATTATCCCTCTAACAAGGCTTCTTCAACCACTTCTGTAAGGAATAAACCTGCAGCATCTAAGGTTGAGGAATATCAAGCCAAGATGCCTTATCCTCAGAAACTCCGCAAAGCGGAACAGGATAAGCAATTTGCCCGCTTTGCAGACTATCTAAGGACTCTTGAAATAAAGATTCCGTTTGCAGAGGCACTTGAGCAAATACCTTCTTATGCTAAGTTCATGAAAGAGATCTTAAGTCATAAGAAGGATTGGAGAGAAACTGAAAAAGTGTTTCTCACTGAAGAATGCAGTGCAGTCATTCTGAAAAGCTTACCAGAAAAGCTTCAAGATCCTGGAAGCTTTATGATACCATGCACACTAGAAGGTGTTTGCACCAAGACAGCTCTATGTGATCTTGGAGCAAGCATCAATCTAATACCTGCATCCACTATCAGAAAGCTTGGGTTGGCTGGAGAAGTCAAACCAACTAGGATATGCCTCCAACTTGCTGATGGCTCCATTAAACACCCATCAGGCATAATAGAGGACATGATTGTCAAGGTGGGGCCATTTGCCTTTCCAACTGACTTTGTGGTGCTGGAAATGGAGGAGCACAAAAGTGCAACTCTCATTCTAGGAAGACCTTTCCTAGCAACTGGACGAACTCTCATTGATGTACACAAAGGGGAAGTAACCCTGAGAGTCAATGAGGATGAGTTCAAGTTGAATGCTGTGAAAGCTATGCAGCATCCAGACACACCAGATGATTGCATGGACGTTGACATTATTGATTCTCTGGTAGAAGAGATCAATATGGCTGAAAGCCTGGAATCAGAGCTTGAGGACATCTTCAAAGATGCTCAACCTGATCAAGAAGAACTAGAGGAAGTAAAGGAATTTTCGAAAATTCCTCAGGAGGAGGATAAACCTCCCAAACCTGAACTCAAACCTCTACCACCATCTCTGAAATATGCATTTCTAGGAGAGGGTGACACTTTTTCAGTGATTATAAGCTCTGCTTTAAATCCACAGGAAGAGGAAGCACTGATTCAAGTGCTAAGGACACACAAGACAGCTCTTGGGTGGTCCATAAGTGATCTTAAGGGCATTAGCCCAGCTAGATGCATGCACAAGATCCTATTGGAGGATAATGCCAAACCAGTGGTTCAACCACAGAGGAGGCTAAATCCAGCCATGAAGGAGGTGGTGCAGAAAGAGGTCACTAAATTATTAGATGCTGGGATTATTTATCCTATTTCTGATAGCCCCTGGGTGAGCCCTGTCCAAGTTGTTCCCAAAAAGGGAGGCATGACAGTGGTTCATAATGAAAAAAATGAACTGGTTCCTACAAGGACAGTCACAGGGTGGCGTATGTGTATTGACTACAGAAGGCTCAATACAGCCACCAGAAAGGATCATTTTCCTTTACCATTCATAGACCAAATGCTAGAAAGACTAGCTGGTCATGACTATTACTGCTTTTTGGATGGCTATTCAGGCTACAACCAGATTGCAGTAGATCCCCAGGACCAAGAGAAAACAGCATTTACTTGCCCTTCTGGCGTGTTTGCCTATAGGAGAATGCCTTTTGGTCTGTGCAATGCACCTGCAACCTTTCAGAGGTGCATGCTCTCTATCTTCTCAGATATGGTAGAGAAATTTCTGGAAGTCTTCATGGATGACTTTTTAGTATATGGAGACTCATTCAGCTCCTGTCTTAACCACCTATCACTTGTCCTAAAAAGATGCCAAGAGACTAACCTGGTTTTAAACTGGGAGAAATGTCACTTTATGGTGACTGAAGGAATTGTCCTTGGGCACAAAATTTCAAGCAGGGGAATAGAGGTGGATAAGGCAAAGGTAGAGGTAATTGAAAAATTACCACCACCTGCCAATGTTAAGGCAATCAGAAGCTTTCTTGGGCATGCAAGATTCTACAGAAGGTTCATAAAGGATTTTTCAAAAATTGCTAAACCTCTAAGTAATCTGCTAGCTGCTGACACTCCATTCATCTTTGACAATGAGTGTCTGCAGGCATTTGAGACCCTGAAAGCTAAGCTGGTCACAGCACCAGTCATCTCTGCACCAGATTGGACATTGCCATTTGAATTAATGTGTGATGCCAGTGATCATGCCATTGGTGCAGTGTTGGGACAGAGGCATAACAAGCTTTTGCACATCATTTATTATGCCAGCCGTGTTCTAAATGACGCACAAAAGAACTACACAACCACAGAAAAAGAGTTACTTGCAGTGGTTTATACCATTGACAAGTTTAGATCCTACCTAGTGGGATCAAAGGTGATTGTGTACACTGACCATGCTGCTCTTAAATACTTACTCACAAAGCAGGATTCAAAACCCAGGCTTATCAGATGGGTATTACTTCTGCAAGAGTTTGATATAGAAATAAGAGACAGAAAAGGGACAGAGAATCAAGTAGCTGATCATCTGTCCAGAATAGAACCAGTAGTTGGGGCGTCCCTCCCTTCTACTGAGATCTCTGAGACCTTTCCAGATGAGCAACTCTTTGCCATCCAGGAAGCTCCATGGTTTGCAGACATTGCAAATTATAAAGCTGTAAGGTTCATACCTAAGGAGTACAGCAGTGTGCAAAGAAAGAAATTAATTTCAGATGCCAAGTACTACCTTTGGGATGAACCATATCTCTTTAAGAGATGTGCTGACGGAGTGATCCGCAGATGTGTACCCAGAGAAGAAGCACAAAGGATCCTATGGCACTGCCATGGATCACATTATGGAGGACATTTTGGAAGTGAGCGAACAGCCACTAAAGTCCTCCAGTGTGGATTCTACTGGCCTACTCTCTATAAAGATTCCCGAGAGTTCGTGCGTAACTGTGACAGTTGCCAAAGAGCTGGTAACCTGCCTCACGGATATGCCATGCCTCAACAAGGGATATTAGAGATAGAATTGTTTGATGTATGGGGAATCGATTTCATGGGGCCATTCCCACCATCATACTCAAACACTTACATTCTGGTAGCAGTGGACTATGTATCTAAGTGGGTAGAAGCAATTGCTACACCCACTAATGATACCAAGACCGTGCTGAAATTCCTCCAGAAAAACATTTTCAGCAGGTTTGGCGTTCCCAGAGTGCTAATCAATGACAGGGGCACTCATTTCTGCAATAAACAGCTATACTCTGCTATGGTTAGATATGGAATCAGCCATAAAGTGGCAACTCCGTATCATCCACAGACAAATGGGCAGGCTGAAGTCTCTAACAGAGAGCTAAAGAGAATCCTAGAACGGACTGTAATAGCCCGAAAAAAGGATTGGGCAAAGAGCTTGGATGATGCTCTGTGGGCATACAGAACAGCATTCAAGACTCCTATAGGCACCTCTCCATACCAACTGGTGTATGGGAAGGCCTGTCATTTGCCTGTGGAACTGGAACATAAAGCCTACTGGGCAACCAGATTCCTAAACATGGATGCTCAGTTAGCTGGTGAGAAAAGACTGCTCCAGCTAAATGAGCTAGAGGAGTTCAGACTCAATGCCTTTGAAAATGCAAAAATTTATAAGGAAAAGGCAAAGAAGTGGCATGACAAGAGATTGTCAACCAGAGTCTTTGAGCCAGGACAAAAAGTTCTGCTCTTTAACTCCAGGCTCAAATTGTTTCCAGGAAAACTCAAATCCCGGTGGAGGGGTCCGTATGTGATTACAGGAGTATCACCATATGGATATGTTGAGCTTCAGGATATTGATTCTGACAAGAAGTTCATTGTTAATGGACAAAGAATCAAGCATTATCTTGAAAGCAATTTTGAGCAGGAATGCTCAAGACTGAGACTTGAGTGATTCTTAGCAGAAGTCCAGCTAAAGACAGTAAAGAAGCGCTTGCTGGGAGGCAACCCAGTCATTAGGAAGGTATATGATTAGTTCTTACGGAGGCAAGTATCAAAAATGAAGGAATTCACAGAGTTACAGAAGGATTCAGCTCAAAAAGCAGAGAAAATGAGCTTACTGGCGAAAAAACGCCAGTAAGGGGCATTTTGGGCGTTAAACGCCAGAATGGGTACCATTCTGGGCGTTTAACGCCAGAATGGGTACCATTCTGGGCGTTTAACGCCAGGAATGGTGCCATTTTGGGCGTTAAACGCCAGAATGGGCACCATTCTGGGCGTTTAACGCCAGGTGTGCAGCATCCTGGGCGTTTTGAAAAAACGCCCAGTGACAAAGGATTTCTGGCGTTTAACGCCAGCCAGGGCACCTGGCTGGGCGTTAAACGCCCAAAAAGGGTAGCAAATGGGCGTTAAACGCCAGAATGGGTGCCATTCTGGGCGTTTAACGCCAGAAAGGTGGGGGGACCACATTTTTGTTTTCAACTCAATTTTTTTTCAAACTTTCCTCTTTTTAACCATACTCTTCTACATAAATGCACTTCAACCTTTCATCATTCACTTTCAAATCTTCACAAATCAAAACCATTCTTCAAATCTATTTCAAATTAATCCCAAATCTTCTTCAAAAACTCACCCTTTTCTCAATTTCTCCCCATATCTTCTCAAATCTTCTTTCTAATTTTTAATTTTTTTCGAAATCTCTTCTCCCCTCCCTTATAAATTCACGTTTGGAACCCCCTTTGCCCACACCATTCGAATTTCCTCTTTCTCTCTCTCTCTTCTTTCTTTTCTTTTGCTTGAGGACAAGCAAACCTCTAAGTTTGGTGTGCTTTTCCGTGATCACTAAGCCAAGATTCATCAATATCATGGCTCCTAAGGGAAAACAAACCAATTTAAGAGGCAAGAAAGAGAATAATCCAAAGAATCTTTGGAATCAAGAGAAGTTCTTAACCAAAGAACATGAAGACCATTATCACAAAATAATGGGTCTGAGGTCAGTGATCCCGGAAGTTAAATTTGATCTGAAAGAAGATGAATATCCAGGGATCCAAGAGCAAATTCGAAACAGAGGATGGGAAGTTCTAACCAATCCTGAGACAAAGGTTGGAAGGAACATGGTTCAGGAATTCTACTCAAATCTGTGGCTAACAGATAAGCAAAGAATGACTGGAACCGCTTACCATACCTACAGAACCATGGTCAGAGGGAAAGTTATGTACTTCCATCTGGACAAAATAAGAGAAATCTTCAAGTTGCCTCAACTGCAAGATGATCCTGACTCCTTCAATAGGAGGATAGTGAGAGTAGATAAAGGGTTGGATCAAGTTCTAGAGGACATATGCCTCCCTGGAACTAAATGGATAACCAATTCAAAGGGTGTCCCAAACCAACTCAAGAGGGGAGACCTCAAACCAATTGCAAGAGGTTGGCTAGACTTTATTGGGCGTTCCATACTGCCCACTAGCAACCGTTCTGAGGTCACCATCAAGAGAGCAGTGATGATTCATTGCATTATGCTTGGAAGAGAAGTGGAGGTGCATCATGTGATTGCTTGTGAGATCTACACAATTGCAAATAAGAATTCCACTGAAGCCAAATTGGCTTACCCAAGCTTGATCTCCTTGCTCTGTAAAGAGGCTGGGGTGAAGATGGGAGTAGATGAGTTCATACCCATTGAGCATCCAATCACCAAGAAGTCAATGGAAGGACAAGTGCAAGACAACTCTATCAAAAGGAGGGCGCATGAGTTCCTCCCTGAATTCCCTGAAATTGGCTACTGGGCCAACCTAGAAGCATCTATTAACAAGTTGCAAGAGACTATGGAGCAACTGAAGGAAGAACAGCAGAATCAAAACTGCATGCTCTGCAAATTGCTGAAGGAACAAGAGAAGCAGGGGCGTGAAATTCAAGAGATGAAACGCCAAAAGCTCTCCTCTCAAGCTGAGGGAGCATCCACTTCTCAAAATCAAGGTTGTTGAGTCCTAACTCTGTGAAAACCTCTATCATTAGGAGCCTATTCTTTTTCGTTTTTTTATATTATTTCGTTTTCTTTTTTTCTATTTTTTGTTTCATCTTATATTTAATTTCTGAGTCTTGTTCTTAATTCATAATTAATAAAAATTTAAGTTTATGCCTTAAAGCTATGAATGTCCTATGAATCCATCACCTCTCTTAAAAGAAAAATGCTTTAATCACAAAAGAACAAGAAGTACAGGATTTCGAAATTTATCTCTGAAACTAGTTGAATTAGTTTGATGTGGTGACAATACTTTTTGTTTTCTGAATGAATGCTTGAACAGTGCATATGTCTTTTGAATTTGTTGTTTTTAAGAATGTTAAATTTGTTGGCTCTTGAAAGAATGAGGAGAAAGAGAACTGTTATTGAGGATCTGAAAAATCATCAAATTGATTCTTGAAGCAAGAAAAAGCAGTGAATACAAAAAAAAAATTTCGAAAAAAAAAGAGAAGAAAAGAAAAGGAAAGAAATAAAGTGGTGATCCAAAGCAAAAAGAGTGTGCTTAAGAACCCTGGACACCTCTAATTGGGGACTTTAGCAAAGCTGAGTCACAATCTAAAAAGGTTCACCTAATTATGTGTCTGTGGCATGTATGTATCCGGTGGTAATACTGGAAGACAAAGTGCTTTGGGCCACAGCCAAGACTCATACACTAGCTATGTTAAGACTCAATATACTTAACTAGGAGAATCAATAACACTATCTGAGTTCTGAGTTCTCATAGATGCCAATCATTCTGAACTTCAAGGGATAGAGTGAGATGCCAAAACTGTTCGGAGGCAAAAAGCTACTAGTCCCGCTCATCTAATTGGAGCTATGTTTCTTTGATATTTTGGAGTCTATAGTATATTCTCTTCTTTTTATCCTATTTTGATTTTCAGTTGCTTGGGGACAAGCAACAATTTAAGTTTGGTGTTGTGATGAGCGGATAATTTGTACGCTTTTTGGCATTGTTTTTAGTATATTTTTGGTAGTTTTAGTTGAGTTCTTAGTATATTTTTAGTAGTTTTTAGTTAAAATTTACTTTTCTGGACTTTACTATGAGTTTGTGTGTTTTTCTGTGATTTCAGGTATTTTCTGACTGAAATTGAAGGTTCTGAGCAAAAATCTGATCCAGAGACTGAAAAGGACTGCAGATGCTGTTGGATTCTGACCTCCCTGCACTCGAAGTGGATTTTCTGGAGCTACAGAAGCCCAATTGGCGCGCTCTCAACGGCATTGGAAAGTAGACATCCTGGGCTTTCCAGCAATATATAATAGTCCATACTTTGCCCAAGATTTGATGGCCCAAACCTGCGTAGCAATCCGGCCTCAGAAATTCCAGCGTTAAACGCCGGAACTGGCATAAAACTTGGAGTTAAACGCCCAAACTGGCATAAAAGCTGGCGTTTAACTCCAGAAAAGGTCTCTACACGAAATTACTTCATTACTCAGCCCAAGCACACACCAAGTGGGCCCGGAAGTGGATTTTTCTGTCATTTACTCATTTCTGTAAACCTTAGGATACTAGTTTACTATTTATAGGATCTTTTGACATTGTATCCGTACCTCATGACCTCATAACATTTTAGACGTTTCATTGTGTACCTTCCACAGCATGAGCCTCTAAACCCCATGGTTGGGGGTGAGGAGCTCTGCTGTGTCTTGATGGATTAATGCAATTACTACTGTTTCTTATTCAATCATGCTTGCTTCCATTCTAAGATATCACTTGCTCTTAACCCGGATGAATGTGATGATCCGTGACACTCATCATATTCTCAACTATGAACGTGTGACTGACAACCACCTCCGTTCTATCTTAGATTAAGTAGATATCTCTTGGGTTCTTTAATCGGAATCTTCGTGGTATAAGCTAGAACTGATGGCGGCATTCAAGAGAATCCGGAAGGTCTAAATCTTGTCTGTGGTATTCTGAGTAGGATTCAATGACTGGATGACTGTGACGTGCTTCAAACTCCTGAAGGCGGGGCGTTAGTGACAGACGCAAAAGAATCACTGGATTCTATTCCGGCCTGATTAAGAACCGACAGATGATTAGCCTATGCTGTGACAGAGCATCAGGGACGTATTTTCACTGAGAGGATGGGAGGTAGCCACTGACAATGGTGAAACCCTACATACAGCTTGCCATGGAAGGAGCCTTGCGTGTTTAATGAAGAAGACAGTAGGAAAGCAGAGATTCAGAAGATGGAGCATCTCCAAACCTCAACCTATTCTCCATTACTGCAATACAAGTAACCATTTCATGTTCTTTTGCTTTTTACAATCAATCCTGATAATTTCTGATATCCTGACTAAGATTTACAAGATAACCATAGCTTGCTTCAAGCCGACAATCTCCGTGGGATCGACCCTTGCTCACGCAAGGTATTACTTGGACGACCCAGTGCACTTGCTGGTTAGTTGTGCGGGATTGCAAAAGTGTTATTGCAATTTCGTGCACCAGTACCTTTACGAGCAAGATATGTGTGTCAGCTTGTTAGCTATCGGAATAATAGTAATGTGAAATCAATACCATAGTTACCTTTCAATTGGATACATCCACCTATAGTACACCGGGCCCCCCAGGAATACCTCTTCGACCAGATGCACGGTTAAGTGTACCATGACTGTGAAGAACGACGGTGGAAAAATTGCCTCCATGCGACAAAGGGTGAGGACCACATGTTCCTGGAGGAGAGGAAGTTGTTGAGGGTCTATAGATTTACTGCATAGTCGTCTGAAGAAAGTTGAGAGATCAGCCAGGACAACTGACACTGGGGCAGGCAAAACATTCCTTGATGCAATTGGCAGAAGATGTTGCATTAGAGTGTGATTATCATGACTTTTCAACCCGAATAGCTTACGCTGATGTAAGTCAACACACCGAGAAATGTTGCTCGTGTGACCATCTGGAAAGACCACATTCTTTAAAGTTCTAAGAAAGACGTCCTTCTGTGAATTCGACATGGAGAAGATTGCAGTGGGATACTTTCCATCTTCCCGTGGCCAGAGATCACGCCTGATCCCCATCAGCTGGAGGTCTTTTCGAGCTTTGAGATGATCCTTGGATTTACCGCTATCGTTCAGTATTGTGTAAAGTATGTTGTCGCATACATTCTTCTCTATGTGCATCACGTCCAGGTTGTGACGCAATAAATTATACTTCCAATATGGGAGTTCAAATAATATACTCTTCTTTTTCCAAAGAGACTCGTCTTGCAATGCAACATGTTGTCCGCGTGCTCTTTTACCTGCAGTCGTTTGCAGCTTCCCAAGAATGACGTGCACATTCTCCAACTATCTCATAATATCTTCACCAGACAGTTTAACAGGGGGACCTCGGTCCTCTACCTTGCCATCAAATCTAAACCGGTCCTGCCGATATCTGTGGCCTTGACTCAGAAAGCGCCGATGACCCATGAAACACCATTTCTGACTGAATGTGAGCCGATTAGTCTCAGCATCCAAGTTGCACGTAGGACAAGCTCTCCCACCGTACGTATTCCACCCAGATAAGTTTCCCAGTCCAGGAAAATCGCTAATTGTCCACATCAATGCAGCATACATCTTGAAAGTTTTTTTCTCGTTAGCGTCGTAGGTCTCAACACCATCCCACAACTGCTTCAACTCATCTATCAAGGGCTGTAGGTATACATCTATATCATTCCCAGGCATCTTGGGACCGGGAATAATCATAGAGAGCAGGAAAGAGGTGGGTTTCATACAAATCCACGGAGGTAGGTTGTACGGGATAAGAATCACGGGCCAGATAGAGTACCTTGAGCTTAGATTTCCGAAGGGATTAAAGCCGTCGCTAGCTAAGGCTAAGCGGACACTGCGCGGATCGCTACTGAAGTCGGTAAATCTTCTGTCAAATGCCTTCCATGCCTCACCGTCCCTAGGATGCCTCAAAAAACCATCTGAGTTAGGACCTTCCTTGTGCCACAACATTTCAGCGGATGTCTTACTGGACATGAACATCCGCTGCAGTCGTGGAACAAGGGGAAAGTAACGAAGAACCTTCGCCGGCTGGGGCTTACCACTCTTCTTAACAACCACGTTGATCCTGACAATCGAATTCCTCCTAGTCTTCTGCTTCCATCTCGAGGTCCCACACTGCTTGCACCTAGATAGTTCTTGATCGCTGCCCTGATATAGCATGCAGTCATTCGGGCATGCATCTATCTTCCTGTACGCAATGCCGAGCTTTCTTATGATCCTCTTGGCATCATGCAGTGAAGCCGGAATCTTTGCATGCTCAAATGCTTCCCCCAGTAGTTCTAGTATCAGTCCAAATGCCTTGTCACTCACTCCGCACATGCACTTTATATGGTATAGCCTCACCAAGAACCCCAGCTTCGAGAATTTCGAGCATCCCGGATACAATTCCTGCTCGCCATCTTCAAGTAGCTCATCAAAATCACGGCCATCGTGACTAGGTTCGTTGTACGAATACGGTAACTCTTCGGCACCCCCCCATTATGGTCGTTGCCTGACTCTTCTTCATCTTGAATGAAACCGTGAAAATTGAATGCATCAGTAACCATGTCGCGCATTGGATCTCGGCGGATGCTAGATGGTTGACCTTCGTCTCTCTCACTTGAGCACTCTCCAACGCGTCTCTCACCGTGATGCAACCAGAAGGTATAATTGGTAGGAAAAGGTTTCAGCAGCAGATGATCGTAGGCATCTTCTCTAGTTTGGAAAAGCCGAAACCCACACGAAGGACATGGGCAATGTATCATCCCATCGGACGATGCATTGGCAAAAGCGAAGTCCAAAAAAGTGTTCAAGCCGGCCCTGTACTCATCACTACCTCTTGGTTTTGATATCCAACTCTTATCTATGTCTACTTTAATGAAATCATGTAATCAGATGAATAAATATTTAACGACGCAATACAGATAGAAAATCTTTTACCAAAAATTTGGGCAAAGGGTTGAAAGAAAAATCTTAAATTTATCACGATTTTGTAAGGGGATAGTAATAAATTTTTTTGCATCAAGGATAACAGATAGCATGCGAATGGTGTTAGGAAGGAGCTTACTCATGGCAAAATTCTGCACTTTTAAAAAAATTACGGAAGAAAGAAACTATGGGTCCAATGCCAAAGAATGAACTGGAGAAGATATGCTTCCTGAAAAAATTAAAAAAGGAAAGACGAATACAAGTTAGAGTTTAAAATCATAATGACAAAGGAGGTAAATTATAAATCATACTTGAATATAGTTGAAGTCTGAGATCAAATTGAATCAGTATCCTTGATTAAATGTATGGTGGCCAATGAAGGCTAAATAATGAAAATGAAAATCTCAAAAAAGTAGCCAACCATAAATCAGGTTGCATAACTTATTAACATCATTAGAAGGTTTTTTGGATAAGAATAGTCACCAGCCAAGAAAATATAAGTACACCAACACTAACGCCTAATTGCCAGGAATATATTTTGGGAGAGTTGGTGATTGACATGAATCACTGACATCACCTCCATACAAGTCCCGTGTTCTATATTTCCATCTTTTTTTAGGTTGAAATTTGAGTTAGACTTGACTATTCTTTTAAATTATTCTTTTATATTAAATGATGAAACTGTTAATGTATTTCCATCACAAAGTAGTCATGGATATAGCTGCTCACTTAACAAGCAAAGCAATAATCATTGGCTGTTGGTGCGCGAAATTGTGAACAATACTTTTCACAACTCTCATAATCCCTGGTCATGAACTCCAAAAACTTGGTGGTTCAATTCCATGGCATTACACAACTTCGCACAACTAACCAGCAAGTGCACTGGGTCGTCCAAGTAATACCTTACGTGAGTAAGGGTCGATCCCACGGAGATTGTTAGCATTGAAGCAAGCTATGGTCATCTTGTAAATCTTAGTCAGGCAAACTCAAATATATATGATGATGAACGAAAATAATATAAAAGATAAAGATAGTGATACTTATGCATATCATTGGTGTAAGAGCTTCAGACAAGTGTATGAAGATGCCTTCCCTTCCGTCTCTCTGCTTTCCTACTGCCTTCATCCAATCCTTCTTACTCCTTTCCATGGCAAGCTCGTATAGGGTTTCACTGTTGTCAGCAGCTACCTCCCATCCTCGCAGTGAAAGCTAATGCACGCACTCTGTCACAGTACTGCCAATCACCGGTTTGGTTCCCTCCCCTACCGGAATAGAATCCCTCTTTTGCGTCTGTCACTAACGCCCAGTAGGTTACAGGTTTGAAGCACGTCACAGTCATTCAATCATTGAATCCTACTCAGAATACCACAGACAAGGTTAGACCTTCCGGATTCTCTTGAATGCTGCCATCAAGTCCTGCCTATACCACGAAGACTCTGATCTCACGGAATGGTTGGCTCGTTTGTCAGGCGAGCACTCGGTTGTCAGGCGATCAACCATGCATCGTGCAATCGGGAATCCAAGAGATATTCACTAAGCCTCAGATGCTTGTAGAACAAGAATGGTTGTCAGTCACCTTGTTCATGAGTGAGAATGGTGATGGGCGTCAATCATCACCTTCATCATGTTGAAGAACAAGTGATATCTTGGGTAAAGAACAAGCAGAATTGAATGGAAGAACAATAGTAATTGCATTAATACTCGAGGTACAGCAGAGCTCCACACCTTAATCTATGGTGTGTAGAAACTCCACCGTTGAAAATACATAAGAACAAGGTCTAGGCATGGCCGAATGGCCAGCCTCCCCAAAGAGGGTTCAATCATCAAAACATGATCGAAAAGGTCTTTAATACAATAGTAAAAGGTCCTATATATAGAGAACTAGTAGCCTAGGGTGTACAGAGATGAGTAAATGACAAAAATCCACTTCCGGGCCCACTTGGTGTGTGCTTGGGCTGAGCAAATGAAGCATTTTCGTGTAGAGACTCTCCTTGGAGTTAAACGCCAGCTTTAGTGCCAGTTTGGGCGTTTAACTCCCAATTAGGTGCCAGTTCCGGCGTTTAACGCTGGAATTTCTTGAGGTGACTTTGAACGCCGGTTTGGGCCATCAAATCTTGGGCAAAGTATGGACTATTATATATTGCTGGAAAGCCCAGGATGTCTACTTTCCAACGCCGTTGAGAGCGCGCCAATTGGGCTTCTGTAGCTCCAGAAAATCCACTTCGAGTGCAGGGAGGTCAGAATCCAACAGCATCTGCAGTCCTTTTGAGTCTCTGGATCAGATTTTTGCTCAGATCCCTCAATTTCAGCCAGAAAATACCTGAAATCACAGAAAAACACACAAACTCATAGTAAAGTCCAGAAAAGTGAATTTTAATTAAAAACTAATAAAAATATACTAAAAACTAACTAAAAGATACTAAAAACATACTAAAAACAATGCCAAAAAGCATACAAATTATCCGCTCATCACAACACCAAACTTAAATTGTTGCTTGTCCCCAAGCAACTGAAGATCAAATAAGATAAAAAGAAGAGAATATGCAATGAACTCCAAAAACATCTATGAAGATCAGTATTAATTAGATGAGCGGGGCTTTCAGCTCTTTGTCTCTGAATAGTTTTGGCATCTCACTCTATCCCTTGTAATTCAGAATGATTGGCTTCTTTAGGAACTTAGAATCCAGATAGTGTTAATGATTCTCCTAGTAAAGTATGATGATTCTTGAACATAGCTTTTTATTGAGTCTTGGCTGTGGCCCAAAGCACTCTGTCTTCCAGTATTACCACCGGATACATACATGCCACAGACACATAATTGGGTGAACCTTTTCAGATTGTGACTCAGCTTTGCTAAAGTCCCCAATTAGAGGTGTCCAGGGTTCTTAAGCACACTCTTATTTGCCTTGGATCACAACTCTTATTCTTTCTTTTTCTTTCTTTTTTTTTTCGAATTTTTTTTTTTTTTTTTTTTGCTTCAAGAATCATTCTTATGATTTTTCAGATCCTCCTTAACATGTCTCCTTTTTCATCATTCTTTCAAGAGCCAACATTCATGAACCACAAATTCAAAAGACATATGCACTGTTCAAGCATACATTCAGAGAACAAAAGTGTTGCCACCACATCAAATTAATTAAACTATTATAAAATTCAGAATTCATGCAATTCTTTCCTTTTCAATTAAGCACGTTTTTATTAAAGAAAGGTGATGGATTCATAGGACATTCATAACTTTAAGGCATAGACACTAAGACACTAATGATCACAAGACACAAACATGGATAACATAAGCATAAAAATCGAAAAACAGAAGAATAAAGAACAAGGAAATCAAGGAACGGGTCCACCTTAGTGATGGCGGCTCTTTCTTGCTCTTGAAGATCCTATGGAATGCTTGAGCTCCTCAATGTCTCTTCCTTGTCTTTGTTGCTCCTCCCTCATGATTCTTTGGTCTTCTCTAATTTCATAGAGGAGAATGGAGTGTTCTTGATGCTCCACCCTTAGTTGTCCCATGTTGGAACTCAACTCTCCTAGGGAGGTGTTTAGTTGCTCCCAATAATTTTGTGGAGGAAAGTGCATCCCTTGAGGAATCTCAGGGATCTCTTGATGAGAGGGGTCTCTTGTGTACTCCATCCTTTTCTTGGTGATGGGCTTGTCCTCATCAATGGGGATATCTCCTTCTATGTCAACTCCAACAGAACAACAGAGGTGACAGATGAGATGAGGAAAGGCTAACCTTGCCAAAGTGGAGGTCTTGTCCGCCACCTTATAGAGTTCTTGGGCTATAACCTCATGAACCTCTATTTCTTCTCCAATCATGATGCTATGGATCATGATGGCCCGGTCTATGGTAACTTCGGACCGGTTGCTAGTGGGAATGATTGAGCGTTGTATGAACTCTAACCATCCTCTAGCCACGGGCTTGAGGTCATGCCTTCTTAATTGAACCGGCTTTCCTCTTGAATCTTGCTTCCATTGTGCGCCCTCTTCACATATGGTTGTGAGGACTTGGTCCAACCTTTGATCAAAGTTGACCCTTCTAGTGTAAGGATGCTCATCTCCTTGCATCAGAGGCAAGTTGAACGCCACCCTCACACTCTCCGGACTAAAATCCAAGTATTTCCCCCGAACCATAGTGAGATAATTCTTTGGATTCGGGTTCACACTTTGGTCATGGTTCTTGGTGATCCATGCATTGGCATAGAACTCTTGAACCATCAAGATTCCGACTTGTTGAATGGGGTTGGTGAGTACTTCCCAACCTCTTCTTCGGATCTCATGGCGGATCTCCGGATATTCACCCTTTTTGAGTGAAAAGGGGACCTCGGGGATCACCTTCTTCAAGGCCACAACTTCATAGAAGTGGTCTTGATGCACCCTTGAGAGGAATCTATTCATCTCCCATGACTCGGAGGTGGAAGCTTTTGCCTTCCCTTTCCTCTTTCTAGAGGTTTCTCCGGCCTTGGATGCCATAAATGGTTATGGAAAAACGAAAAAGCAACGCTTTTACCACACCAAACTTAAAATGTTTGCTCGTCCTCGAGCAAAAGAAGAAAGAAGAGAGTAGAAGAAGAAGAAATGAGGAAGAGGGAGAAGGTGGTGTGTTCGGTCAAGAAGGGAAAGAAGGGGTGTTTAGGTTGTGTGAAAATGAAGGGTTGAAGAAGGGTATATATAGGAGAGAGGGGGGTAATGGTTCGGCCATTATGGGTGGGTTTGGGAGGGAAAGTGGTTTGAATTTGAAGGGTGAGGTTGGTGGGGATTTATGAAGGATGGATGTGAGTGGTGAAGGGAAAGATGGGATTTGATAGGTGAAGGGTTTTTGGGGAAGAGGTATTGAGGTGATTGGTGAATGGGGGAAGAAGAGAGAGAGTGGTGGTGGGGTCCTGTGGGGTCCACAGATCCTGTGGTGTCAAGGAAAAGTCATCCCTGCACCAAATGTTGCTCAAAATCACGTTTTGAGCTATTTCTGGCGTTAAACGCCGGGCTGGTGCCCATTCCTGGCGTTTAACGCCAGGTTGTTGCCCTTTACCGGCGTTTAACGCCAGTCTGGTGCCCTTTTCTGGCGTTAAACGCCCAGAATGGTGCCAGACTGGGCGTTAAACGCCCAACAGCTAGCATTACTGGCGTTTGAACGCCAGCTTCTTCTCCTCCAGGGTGTGCTGTTTTTCTTTCTGTTTTTCATTCTGTTTTTGCTTTTTTCATTGTTTTTGTGACTTCTTATGATCATCAACCTACAAAAAAGATAAAATAACAAAAGAAAATAGTTAACTATAAAACATTGGGTTGCCTCCCAACAAGCGCTTCTTTAATGTCATTAGCTTGACAGAGGACTCTCATGGAGCCTCAGAAATACTCAGAACCGTGTTGGAACCTCCCAACACCAAACTTAGAGTTTGAATGTGGGGGTTCAACACCAAACTTAGAGTTTGGTTGTGGCCTCCCAACACCAAACTTAGAGTTTGACTGTGGGGGCTCTGCTTGGCTCTGTTTTGAGAGAAGCTCTTCATGCTTCCTCTCCATGATGATAGAGGGATGTCCTTGGGCCTTAAACACCAAGGATTCTTCATTCACTTGAATGATCAACTCTCCTCTATCAACATCAATCATAGCCTTTGCTGTGGCTAGGAAGGGTCTGCCAGGGATGATGGATTCATCCATGCACTTCCCAGTCTCTAGGACTATGAAATCAGTAGGGATGTAATGGTCTTCAATCTTCACCAAAACATTCTCTACAAGTCCATGAGCTTGTTTTCTTGAATTGTCTGCCATCTCTAATGAGATTCTTGCAGCTTGCACCTCAAAGATCCCTAATTTCTCCATTACAGAGAGGGGCATGAGGTTTACACTTGACCCTAAGTCACACAAGGCCTTCTTGAAGGTCATGGTGCCTATGGTACAAGGTATAGAAAACTTCCCAGGATCCTACCTCTTTTGAGGCAGTTTCTGCCTAGACAAGTCATCCAGTTCTTTGGTGAGCAAGGGAGGTTCATCCTCCCAAGTCTCATTTCCAAATAACTTGTCATTTAGTTTCATGATTGCTCTAAGGTATTTAGCAACTTGCTCTTCAGTGACATACTCATCCTCTTCAGAGGAAGAATACTCATCAGAGCTCATGAAAGGCAGAAGTAAGTCCAATGGAATCTCTATGGTCTCAATTTGAGCCTCAGATTCCCATGGTTCCTCATTGAGGAACTCAGAGGAGATTGGTACACGCCCACTGAGGTCTTCCTCAGTGGCGTCCTCCTCCTCTCTTTCCTCTCTATATTCGGCCATGTCTATGGCTTTGCACTCTCCTTTTGGATTTTCTTCTGTATTACTTGGGAGAGTACTAGGAGGGAGTTCAGTAATTTTCTTGCTCAGCTATCCCACTTGTCCTTCCAAATTTCTAATGGAAGACCTTGTTTCATTCATGAAACTTTGAGTGGTTTTGATTAGATCAGAGACCATTGTTGCTAAGTCAGAAGTACTCTGCTTAGAACTCTCTGTCTGTTGCTGAGAAGATGATGGAAAAGGCTTGCCATTGCTAAACCTGTTTCTTCCACCATTATTGTTATTGAAACCTTGTTGAGGTCTCTCTTGAGTCTTCCATGAGAGATTTGGGTGATTTCTCCATGAAGAATTATAGGTGTTTCCATAGGGTTCTCCTAGGTAATTCACCTCTTCCATGGAAGGGTTCTCAAGATCATAAGCTTCTTCCTCAGATGAAGCATCCTTAGTACTGTTTGGTGCATTTTGCATTCCAGACAGACTTTGAGAAATCAAATTGACTTGTTGAGTCAATATCTTGTTCTGAGCCAGTATGGCATTCAGAGTGTCAATCTCAAGAACTCCTTTCTTCTGACTAGTCCCATTATTCACAGGATTCCTTTCAGAAGTGTACATGAATTGGTTATTTGCAACCATTTCAATCAATTCTTGAGCTTCTGCAGGCGTCTTCTTCAGATGAAGAGATCCTCCAGCAGAGCTATCCAAAGACATCTTGGATAGTTCAGAGAGACCATCATAGAAAATACCTATGATGCTCCATTCAGAAAGCATGTCTGAGGGACATCTTCTGATTAATTGTTTGTATCTTTCCCAAGCTTCATAGAGGGATTCTCCATCCTTCTGTCTGAAGGTTTGGACTTCCACTCTAAGCTTACTCCATCTTTGTGGTGGAAAGAACTTTGCCAAGAAGGCATTGACTAGCTTTTCCCAAGAGTCCAGGCTTTCTTTAGGTTGAGAATCCAACCATATTCTAGCTCTGTCTCTTACAGCAAAAGGGAATAGCATCAGTCTGTAGACCTCAGGGTTAACCCCATTAGTCTTGACTGTGTCACAGATTTGCAAGAATTCAGCTAAGAACTGATGAGGATCTTCCATTGGAAGTCCATGGAACTTGCAATTCTGTTGCATTAGAGAAACTAATTGAGGCTTAAGCTCAAAGTTGTTTGCTCCAATGGCAGGGATAGAGATGCTTCTCCCATAGAAATCAGGAGTAGGTGCAGTGAAGTCACCCAGCACCTTCCTTGCATTGTTGGCATTGTTGTTGTTTTCGGCTGCCATGTGTTCTTCTTCCTTGAAGAATTCGGTCAGGTCCTCTAAAGAGAGTTGTGCTTTAGCTTCTCTTAGCTTTCTCTTCAAGGTCCTTTCAGGTTCAGGATCAGCTTCAACAAGAATGCCTTTGTCTCTGCTCCTGCTCATATGAAAGAGGAGAGAAAAAGAAAATGTGGAATCCTCTATGTCACAGTATAGAGATTCCTTGAAGTGTCAGAGGAAAAGAGAAATAGTAAGAAGAAGGAGAAGAAGAATTCGAACTTCAATTAGATAAGGTTCGAATTGTGCATTTAGAAGGAGTGGTACTCCATAAATAGAAGGATGTGGGAAGGAGGGAAGAGAATTTTCGAAAATTCAATTAAAAGATTTTGAAAACATTTTGAAAATTTGATTGATAATTTTCGAAAATTAAAAGTGAAAAAGAAATCAAGTGATTTTTGAAAAAGATTTTGAAATTAGAAATTAAAAAGATTTGATTGAAAACTATTTTGAAAAAAAAATGTGATTAAAAAGATTTGATTGAAAAGTTATGGTTTTAAAAAGATGTGATTGAGAAGATATGATTTGAAAACAATTTGAAAAGATGTGATTTAAAAAAAAATTGATGACTTGCCTAACAAGAAAAGATATGATTCAAACATAAAACCTTCCTTAATAGAAAAGGCAAAAAATGTTCAATCAAATCATTAATTGTTAGTAAGTATCTTTGAAAAAGGAAAGAAATTGATTTTGAAAACATTTGATTGAAAAGATATGATTTGAAAAAGATTTGGTTTTGAAAAACTTTGAAAACTTGAAAAAAAATTGATTTGAAAACAAAATCTTCCCCCTAGCACCATCCTGGCGTTAAACGCCCAGAATGGTATACATTCTGGCGTTTAACGCCCAAAATGCTACCTTTTTGGGCGTTAAACGCCCAACCAGGTACCCTGGCTGGCGTTTAAACGCCAGTCTGCCTTCTTCACTGGGCATTTTTGAATGCTCAGCTTTTTCTGTATAATTCCTCTGCAGTATGTTCTGAATCTTCAATTCTTTGTATTATTGACTTGAAAAGACACAAATTAAAAATATTTTTTGATTTTTAATAATCAAAATGCAACAAGAATCAAATAACAATGCATGCAAGACACCAAACTTAGCAGTTTGTGTACTACTGACACTATATGAGACACATAAATACTCAAGCCAAAAGAATTCAAAGATCAAAACAAAGAAATATATGCATGGATTCGAAAAATGTAACAGAAACATGCATTTGACACCAAACTTAAGATGAGACTCTAGACTCAAGCAAGAAACATCAAATATTTTTGGTTTTTATGAATTTGTAAATTTTTTTTTTGTGTTTTTCGAAAATTAAGTGGGAAAAGATATCAAAATTCTTAATGAGAATTCCAGGAATCAGTGCAATGCTAGTCTAAGACTCCGGTCCAGGAATTAGACATGGCTTCACAGCCAGCCAAGCTTTCAAAGAAAGCTTCGGTCCAAAACACTAGACATGACCAAAGGTCAGCCAAGCCTTAGCAGATCACTGCTCCAAAAGAAAAATTGATGAAAATCAACAAGCTCTTGTGGTGATAAGTTGAAACCTCGGTCCAATCAGATTAGACATGGCTTCTCAGCCAGCCAGATTTCAACAAATCATCATGAAACTCTAGAATTCATCTTCAAGAATTTCGAAAAAATAAATACCTAATCTAAGCAACAAGATGAACCGTCAGTTGTCCAAACTAGAACAATCCCAGGCATTGTTACCAAAAGCTTGCTCAAAACTTGAACAATCCCCGGCAACGGCGCCAAAAACTTGGTGCGCGAAATTGTGAACAATACTTTTCACAACTCTCATAATCCCTGGTCATGAACTCCAAAAACTTGGTGGTTCAATTCCATGGCATTACACAACTTCGCACAACTAACCAGCAAGTGCACTGGGTCGTCCAAGTAATACCTTACGTGAGTAAGGGTCGATCCCACGGAGATTGTTAGCATTGAAGCAAGCTATGGTCATCTTGTAAATCTTAGTCAGGCAAACTCAAATATATATGATGATGAACGAAAATAATATAAAAGATAAAGATAGTGATACTTATGCATATCATTGGTGTAAGAGCTTCAGACAAGTGTATGAAGATGCCTTCCCTTCCGTCTCTCTGCTTTCCTACTGCCTTCATCCAATCCTTCTTACTCCTTTCCATGGCAAGCTTGTATAGGGTTTCACTGTTGTCAGCAGCTACCTCCCATCCTCGCAGTGAAAGCTAATGCACGCACTCTGTCACAGTACTGCCAATCACCGGTTTGGTTCCCTCCCCTACCGGAATAGAATCCCTCTTTTGCGTCTGTCACTAACGCCCAGTAGGTTACAGGTTTGAAGCACGTCACAGTCATTCAATCATTGAATCCTACTCAGAATACCACAGACAAGGTTAGACCTTCCGGATTCTCTTGAATGCTGCCATCAAGTCCTGCCTATACCACGAAGACTCTGATCTCACGGAATGGTTGGCTCGTTTGTCAGGCGAGCACTCGGTTGTCAGGCGATCAACCATGCATCGTGCAATCGGGAATCCAAGAGATATTCACTAAGCCTCAGATGCTTGTAGAACAAGAATGGTTGTCAGTCACCTTGTTCATGAGTGAGAATGGTGATGGGCGTCAATCATCACCTTCATCATGTTGAAGAACAAGTGATATCTTGGGTAAAGAACAAGCGGAATTGAATGGAAGAACAATAGTAATTGCATTAATACTCGAGGTACAGCAGAGCTCCACACCTTAATCTATGGTGTGTAGAAACTCCACCGTTGAAAATACATAAGAACAAGGTCTAGGCATGGCCGAATGGCCAGCCTCCCCAAAGAGGGTTCAATCATCAAAACATGATCGAAAAGGTCTTTAATACAATAGTAAAAGGTCCTATATATAGAGAACTAGTAGCCTAGGGTGTACAGAGATGAGTAAATGACATAAAAATCCACTTCCGGGCCCACTTGGTGTGTGCTTGGGCTGAGCAAATGAAGCATTTTCGTGTAGAGACTCTCCTTGGAGTTAAACGCCAGCTTTAGTGCCAGTTTGGGCGTTTAACTCCCAATTAGGTGCCAGTTCCGGCGTTTAACGCTGGAATTTCTTGAGGTGACTTTGAACGCCGGTTTGGGCCATCAAATCTTGGGCAAAGTATGGACTATTATATATTGCTGGAAAGCCCAGGATGTCTACTTTCCAACGCCGTTGAGAGCGCGCCAATTGGGCTTCTGTAGCTCCAGAAAATCCACTTCGAGTGCAGAGAGGTCAGAATCCAACAGCATCTGCAGTCCTTTTGAGTCTCTGGATCAGATTTTTGCTCAGATCCCTCAATTTCAGCCAGAAAATACCTGAAATCACAGAAAAACACACAAACTCATAGTAAAGTCCAAAAAAGTGAATTTTAATTAAAAACTAATAAAAATATACTAAAAACTAACTAAAAGATACTAAAAACATACTAAAAACAATGCCAAAAAGTATACAAATTATCCGCTCATCAGCTGTGCCTTTCATTTTTTCTCAATTCATCAACTTTCTTCTTTATTTTTTTTATTGACCGGGTTAATTCTCTGAATTCTATACTATCCCAACTAATTCAAGACTATAAGTAATTCTGTTCTATTTTATAAATATAAGGAATAATCACTCCTAAATCATTAAATTTTAGAGAAGACAAATCGGGTGACAAGTATCACTGAACTATTCAGGGGTATCAGTTTTATTAAGAGAGTGATTTAGTTTTCGATACCCAGACCCAATTTCCAATTGTACTACTCTGAGGCAAAGTACAGCAACAAACTACAATGGGAAAAAATTCTAAAATTAGGACTTGCTTTGCCGTAAAACTCATATAACAGTCTCAAATTTCAACTTTAAGCTTTTTCAAGTCTCAAGGCATGATTTATAAACACAGCAAAATTAACCCATTAATCCTTCCCCATTAAAAAATATAAAAAGAAGCAATTATGGCAAGAGAAAGAATAATTGTATTAGATATGTTCAATTTAATTCCTCTTGTCATTTAAGCACGGAGAACTTTTAAGAAAGATAATTCAGGCAGCAAAAAGTTGTGAAAACCAAACCATGTAAAATAAAGTTCTTCAATCTTTATTTATATCATTCTCATATATTTAATAACTTGACTAGAGCTTTTATGTTCAGTTTGCAACTTCTTTTACATGTGTTGAACTTTAATCATTGGGATAGATTTCTAAAAAGTGTGTCTTTTTTTAGGTTGAAATCTGAGTTAGACTTTACTATTCTTTTAAATTATTCTTTTATATTAAATGATGAAACTGTTAATGTATTTCCATCACAAAGTAGTCATGGATATAGCTGCTCACTTAACAAGCAAAGCAATAATCATTGGCTGTGCCTTTCATTTTTTCTCAATTTATCAATTTTCTTCTTTCTTTTTTTTATTGACCGGGTTAATTCTCTGAATTCTGTACTATCCCAACTAATTCAAGACTATAAGTAATTCTATTCTACTTTATAAATATAAGGAATAATCACTCCTAAATCATTAAATTTTAGAGAAGACAAATCGGGTGACAAGTATCACTGAACTATTCAAGGGTATCAGTTTTATTAAGAGAGGGATTTAGTTTTCGAGACCAAGACCCAATTTCCAATTGTACTACTCTGAGGCAAAGTACAGCAACAAACTACAATGGGAAAAAATTCTAAAATTAGGACTTGCTTTGCCGTAAAACTCATATAACAGTCTCAAATTTCAACTTTAAGCTTCTTCAAGTCTCAAGGCATGATTTATAAACACAGCAAAATTAACCCATTAATCCTTCCCCATTTAAAAATATAAAAAGAAGCAATTATGGCAAGAGAAGGAATAATTGTATTAGATATGTTCAATTTAATTCCTCTTGTCATTTAAGCACGGAGAACTGTTAAGAAAGATAATTCAGGCAGCAAAAAGTTGTGAAAACCAAACCATATAAAATAAGGTTCTTCAATCTTTATTTATATCATTCTCATATATTTAATAACTGCACTAGAGCTTTTATGTTCAGTTTGCAACTTCTTTTACATGTGTTGAACTGTAATCATTGGGATAGATTTCTAAAAAGTGTGTTTTGTCCTGTTCAGATACTAAATTTTAAAAAATTAAAAGGAGAAAAAAGCATATGGTAGAAAGAGATATCAAACCAAGAACAAGGATGAACCTTGAAGTCGAAGAGGAGTTTTGGTACATACCTTAAGGGAAATCGACGAAGCAGCTCTGCAAATCGACCGCAGTTTCGTTAGCCAAGCTGCATGAACAAAAATTCATAGTCACAAAGTCATCATATAAGAAACGCACTACAAAAAATACCACTAGCATTCCTATCTTAACGAAATAAATCAACACCTAGTTTGACTATTCCTTTTTTGTGCGGTAACGGTTTATGTGCAGGGAACGAATGACGATATTGTTGATTGGTCTCATGGAAAAAGGTTGTGGGAACGGAAAAATATGACCCCTTATGGGTTAAGGGTGGAGGCCATTGCAACCTTGAAACATTCCTAGAGTACATAAAGTATTTGCACATGTAGTGTACTAAATGCAAAGGAGAAACTCTCACTCACAAAGCAGACAAACAAACAACTCAATTACTGTTCCGTTATCGTTAATAATATTTGGTCTTTTATTAAAAAGCTGAATGTATCATTTGTATTCTATCCTACTTGAAGTATGCATTGTGTGACCTTCCTATGTTCACATTTTTGATTTAGCATTGATTAACTCAATTACATGTCTTAGATACATTTGTAGCATTTGAGTTATCTAGTGTTGTAGGATAGGTGAAATATTTATTTTATGAGAAAAGAACATAGCAAAACTGTAGATGTGATTAGACGACTAAATCAATGTGGTTTTAGATTGTGTTGCTAAGTTTCAACAATGGTTAGAAAAAAGGCAAAAGATGCAAGTCCATCAGCAAAGACTAAGGCTAGTAGCAAAGATGTCCCTAAGAAGGAAAAAGTTTCCATTTCTGCCATGCTGGCCAGCAAGGATGAAAAGCCTGATAAACCCAAAAAGCCCTCTTTCATTAAAACCAAAGCAAAAGCTGCTCCAATATACTGATGGTATTGATCTTCCTCCATATGACGAAGATGAAGATGAAGCTCTCTTGGAGGAGGAGGAGGAGAATGCCTCCAAACGGCAGCAGAGGAGTGAGTTGAAGACACTTGAAATTTCAACCATAGACAAACAACTCACTCAAAATCCTAGTATTATTGAAACCAGACATAACAAATGCTTAAGATTTGGTAAACAATAAAAATATGTTCTATGAGGTTTTTGCATGCAGGGAATCACAGCCAAAGTTTAATTGGTTGTTGAATGGAATGACAATAGTACCTTGCTGTGCAGATAAACAACTAATTGATTAGATTTAAATACAAAAAATGATGTCTTGTCTTTAAATCCAAATCCTGTTACCATATATAGGTGGAGAACTGTTTGCCTACCAAATTATAATTTAAAATTTTGATTTTGGTTAAAACGTTTAGTATAGCTCATCATCATTCTCCGGAAAACATGTCTTCTCACTCTCTATCTTTAGGCTAATATCACTGTGGTATGTTATGTAATTACATTTTATATGATAGACAGGTCTAAAAATAATATGGTTACTTGAATAACTTGGGACATAGCCTAAAAACACTGAAAGCTGTGATATCTTTTCAAATTTATTAGCATTGTATGATTTAACCAAAAAATTCGAAGAAAACAATAATCTATATAGCTTTTATGCATCAATTCATAAGAAGAGATAGAAGAATTACTTTAGAAGGTAACCAATTAAAAAGTTCTGAACATGGAAAAACATGTTCAAATGAATATGGAGTAACATGGTGTCATGAACGAGTGCCCTATCTAATAAAAGTCCTGAACTAACAAATGAATGATTTCAAACAAATCAAATGGATTTTTATGCAATAAGCCTTCCTATATTCAAATGATTTATAACAGATTGATTATATAATTATATGACAGAATATAGAACATATGGAAAAGACCTAGTATCATACTCTCGGTGCCTAATAACAGATAGGCGGTGAAAAATTACATCATTGAAAGGGAAATCTTTATGCACCATTTAACATTGAGCAAAGAAATTATGATATAAATTATAAGCTTTAATTAGTGCTAACAAACGAACAACCATAAATTTGGAAAGAGCTATCAAACGAAGAACAAGCAGGAAGCTTGCAATCGAAGAGGGGTTTTGACGATACCTGAAGGCAAATCGACGAAACTGATAGGCAAGGGACCCTTTGGCGACGGGAAGCGCGATGCAGCTGTTATTGGGACCGGAGAGGAATGGCGGCAAGGATTCGTCGCAGAAGGGGCTGATGGACCTGAAACGCGCGCTCTGCACTCTTCTTTTGGCGGGTTCCTCGAATTATCGATTGTGGGTACTCTATTTGGGGTAAAATCATCGGCAGCTGGAAAGGGGTTAGCGGCGGCCATTCTTAATTCGACACAAAATTAGAGAGATTTGCCGTCGGTAGGTTGATTTACGCTTGGACCGCAGCTATCCTCCATAAATTGCTGCATTTGGGGATTCCGCAGGTAGTTTGCCGCAGGCATCCTCCGTATCCCTTGTAGTGTCGTTGTTGTCATCCTCTTTTTAATGGTTTCATTACTAGTTCCAATGCGACGACACTACTATGGATTCTGGTGTCTAAACTAGTACAAGTGCAAATGAGGATGTGCTGCCTCCAACACTGGTGTCCCCTGCACAGATCTGCTCATAGTAGATGTCCATTTACCACCACATGTGCTTTATGTGCTGCAACTCCTCTCAAAGCTCCTGCCGCAAGGACTCCGACTCCATATCCCGAACATCCTTTATATATATATATATATATATATATATATATATATATATATATATATATATATATATATATATATATATATATATATATATATATATATCA
Organism: Arachis stenosperma; assembly: GCF_014773155.1. Taxonomy (NCBI): domain Eukaryota; kingdom Viridiplantae; phylum Streptophyta; class Magnoliopsida; order Fabales; family Fabaceae; genus Arachis; species Arachis stenosperma. The sequence goes on from NC_080384.1 coordinate 37,437,117, forward strand.
CAAACGTTACATATCACTATTCTTATCTCTCTAACAAAAATATAAGAATAAAGGCGAGGAAAAACTAAAATATATACAATAATATACAAAACAACCAAATACGCAGAAAAAACTCCTTAAACTTTTCGTCCATCTTGAAAATGAAAATCTGTAGGGGATGAGAACATCGTCTTTTACAGGGTTTTCAGTAAAGAATTTTTTTAAGAATTATCATTCGTCTTATGAATATGTTCAAAATATTAATAATTTATTATTCAAAATTCAAAGTTCATTTCTTTAGTTATAAGAATTTCATTGCTCAATTAATATCTCGTAACATAATCAATTACGGCCTCCGGCCAAACATATAATCAAATATTGTGACAGCTTCTGACCCAAATCAAGTTAGCTTGCCCCACGACCCAAATCAAGTCAAAACACGGCTTCCGGCCCAACTCAAATCAAATCACCATCAAAATTTAGTCTCAAAACAAAATCAATACGGGCATCAAACGGTACAAGGCAATTACAATCAGGGAACAATTACAGCTAGTACCACATCAGGAACAATGCTCAGCATCACCATCACCAGCATAAGAAATCTCTCAGTTATTCAAACACATGTAAAATAATATAAGGAATACACAAACAGAGAGAACAGTTACAGCAATTAGTTCAATTAGCATATATATACAATTATTTAAATAGGCAAGCCAAATACAATATGTACACCCAAACAATACACACAAATGCAATATGATGCATGCCTGTCCTACTGACTGTGAGCTCACGTGTCGATTAAATTGCCAGAATCCAACACATCCGGTAGCTAATCCGATATCGTTTCTGTAACACCCTACCACACAAAGCCTTATACTTAAGTCATAAAGCAGAGGTGGTGAGGTATTACAATCTCTAAAAGTAAAATACGTACAAAAATATAGTAGAAAGAATTCATATCTAGGAGTCTTGAAGAATAAGCTAAACAAAAGCAAAAATAGAAAATCGTGTCACACTCACAAGGTTATTCGTAAAACAGATAGGTGAGATCAAAAGAAGGCTAAAAATATAATATACAGATCAGAGTTCCAAAAAGACAGATATCAAGCTCCAGACTCAACCTGCGAAGTTAAGGCCGGCCAGAGTATATATAACACCTGTTTTTCCAAGTCAACCTCTAGGAGGAAAAAACATAAAATATATACAGAGGAGAATCTATATATATATATATATATATATATATATATATACATATCATAATATAAAATACAGCATCCTAAAATAACCAAACTTTGCTTGCACAGGAAACTCCAGACGCTCAGCGACGTGCCTCTCGACTTGCATCTGAAAAATAATAGAATATATATAGAATGAGAACCGGGGGTTCTCAGTATGGTAAAGGTACCCACATAGTTAATATAAAAAGTCCCCGGAAAGCCAGAGGCATTTCTAGAACTCCGACACTTAGATTTCAACTTAAAGACCCAACTAAACCAAAAATTAGGTAAGTTATCTAAGGTATTCAAGTCTAAATCTAACTTTAACTTAACACTTCACTTTCTGTCTCCTTCAACCCTCCGAATCACCGGTGGAACAATCCCCTTCACACCTCCGCCAAGAAGGGTTTCTCAGAAAACATACACATACAATTCAAGTAAGGAAAACACAGACAGAGATGCAACTACAACAAATAGAACAAGTAGCAGATAAGCAGAGTTAAGCAATTAAGCAAACCAAAAAAATCCACACCCAAGCAAAACATACAAATGATAGTTGTAAGAACCAGACCAAACCGGCCAGTTTGACCAAAAAACTGGTGAACCGGTCACCTAGCCGGTCCGGTTAGTCATTTTGGCCAGATAAGGAATAGAACAGGATAAATCTGGTTTGAACCGTTCGATTTTGATAAAAATTGAAGAACCGGCGGTTTTTGTGAAACCGGTCGGTTTGGAAACCTTTTTTTTTTCAAAGCGAATGTCTTTCACTCTCTCGAATATCCCCTTGCCCCTTCCCCTTAACCCTAGATCCCCAAAAGCCAAAACGGCAGTCCTTCAAGTCTTCCTCAGCTGCTTATCACACCATACATAGTTGATAACTGCACCTCACCTCACTGCCGCCCTGTCGTCTTCTTCCTCCCCTCGTGACACCAACACTCTTCCTCGCAGTCTCTCTCAGTCTCTACTTCGTCTCGCTGGCTTCACAGTGTGTCCGAGTACGTCGAGTTCGTGGCTCTGCATCTCTCGTCGTCGTTGTCGCGTCTCCTGCATCACTGCCGCGGTGCTGCCTCTCTGTCACTAGAATCTGCCTCATCCAGGCTGGTCTCCAAACTGTGAAATATGTTCTTTATTTTTTTAGTTATTTAGTTAGATTTTAATTTGATTAAGGAAGTGAATAACTGATAGGTTAATGGTAGATTGTTGATTATGTATATATTGTTGAGTGATAACTTGTCATATCGGTTGAACTAGTAAACCAGTGAACCAGTAACCTGGCCGGTTTGATCACCGATTCGGTTCTTACAACTATGATACAAATGCATATAATGTATGCCTATCCTATGGCTGATGAACTCATCTGTCGGTTATACAGCCAACCTGACATGTCCTAGTAGTTAACCATTGAACAGTCCCTCTGTGCGCGTATCCCCAAGCTCAAAATAATATCCATGGAGTCAAACTCCAAGCTCAATAATATTCCATGGAGTCAATCTCCAAGCTCAAATATAATATTCCATGGAGTCAAACTCCAAACTCAAATATAATATTCAAAATCCATATTATATGCATGCCCATGGGAAAACCCGGGTGTTAAAGTGTCTAGTCACATCTTGCGACAGCGGGTCAACAAATAGTCTCAAATACACAAACCACATAATAATCTCTTTCTTTTTAAAATAACACTTCAAATCAAAACTCTAATTCTTATAGAAATTTCGACAGTATCTCCTCTAAAACGAATTTCTGCCACCATTCAAGGGTCCCAACTACCAAACCAAACACCTTTCAGTCATTCAAATCATTTCCAGTATCAAATTATTTTAAAATCAAACAAACACCAATATTAAATCTTTTTTCAAAACTAACCAACTCCAATAGCAAATCATTAACAACAACTAAACCACACATCTTATACCATATACACAATCCATCAATAATTCATTCAGTTCATTCCTATCTTAAGGTCTTCTACCCAAAGTTTTCACGTGACATTAAACAGTAACTATGAGAAACCAAAACTATACCTTGGCCGATTCTTCCCTAAGCTTAGAACACCTCAAAAACATCTCCTTTTACAAGCTCCAAGCTTCCAAACGTCAATTCCTCAAGCCTAATTACCCGGAATTCAATCCAAACCGCCCAATTGAACTCTAAATCAACCAAAACACAATCTATTTCGCACAATATCACTATAATCATCATAGGGTTCATTAGTTCAATATTTCACAAGGGTTCAACAGTTTCTTACCTTACCCACAAATCAATTGGACAAAATCCAGTGATTATCCGCTGCTAGAGTTTACCTAACCATCAAAATCATTCAATTTCTCAATATCCAAACCCTAAAATCACAAAATTGAGAAGGGGAAGAATTGGAAGAGAAATGCTAATTTCTTATCACTTTGTTCAAACAGAATTGAATAAAATTATGAGACGAACAAGTGGCCACTGACGGCTCGTCAATCGGAGCTCCGGATTAAAAGTTACGGACGATTGAATTTTCGGAGACGTTAGGTTTACGTTTTAACGTAACTCTCCCTTCTTCTCGTACCAGCAGGAATGAAGAAAAGAGAAGGCTCATTTTGGGTGTTTTATAGGTTGGGTTTTCAGTTCGATTTGGATTTAGTCCAACCGGTTTGGCTTGTTGTCTGGTTTTAGACTAAAATCTTTAAAATTAGTGTCAAAATTCGTATTTTTAATATTTCTACTCCTCTAAATTATAAAAATTAATTTTCTTAATTTATTTGAATAATAATTAATTTATTGGCTAATTATTTATTAATTTCGTGGGATTTACAGTTTCTCTGTTGCGCATCTCCATGAGGTCTATAATCTGAGGAGTGTGCCCTACCACCTTCTCTTGGAGACAAAACACCAAGAGAATCTTATCGGAAGATTAGTGTCCTACCACCTTTTCCTGGTAAGGCCGTGCCATACAGATTGTGAGATTAGTGTCCTACCACCTTACAAACATAGAGAGAATGTAGGAAAAAACATCGAGAGAATGAGTGCCCTACCACTTTCAAACATCGAGGGATTAGTCCCTTACCATCTTTCCCACATCCCTCAAAACACAATTAACGAGAATGCAGAGGAATAAATTAGGAGATGAATGTCCTACCACCTTCCCCACATCTCTCAAAATACAAGAGTAGAGAAAATCCTCAATTTGCCTCTCCATGAGTGGGATGAAACCACCGTCCTTACCTCCAACCAAAAAACTCAAATACCAACCGGAACAAAATCACAATCCTTGCATATTACCCCAGAAGCTCAAATGTCAAGATCTCTTTTAAAAGAACAAGTTAAATCCATTTCATCTTCATAGAACTCATTTTTCACTAAATCAAAAGTCTCAAATTAACCTCGATACTCCATTCTTCAATTCTGTTTGAAATTTCCAAAAGCATAACTTCTAGATAAATCTCATTCTTTTTTTAATAAATCAAACTTAAAACATAATCATTTTCTTTTAATGAATTGGAACTCAAAACATAATTCCCTTCTTGTAAATCGAATTCAAAATAGTATAATTCTTTTCTTAATAAATCGAACTCAAAATATAATACTTTTCTTAATAAATAAAGCTCCAAAATATAATTTATTTCTTTTCTTAATAATTCAAAATCAAATAATATAATTCTTGAATCCAAACTTTTCTAAATGGCACTTCAAACAAAGTCTCTAATTTTTATAAAAATTTAAATAGCATCCTCTCTAAAATTCGAACTTTGCCACCCTTCAAGGGTCCTAACCAAACAAAATCAAACATCTCTCATTCATTCAAATCACTTCCAATAAACCATTATCACAACAACAACTCTCAAGAAAATCAACAAATCGAAAACTCAATCAACCAAATCTCATCAATTGCAATTTAAACTAACTTCAAAAGCTTCAAATCAATAATTCAGGATTCCTTCTCAAATAGTTTCAAACCAAACTATTCCTCAATATAAATGTACATAAACCAAATTTTCAATGCAACTCATTTTTCAATATAAATATACCAATCGGATTTTTAAATCAAGATTTTATTAACTATCACAACACCAATTCAATCAATAAAACATTAAATCAAATAAATAATCACATTCTTTCAAAATAACTCAATCAATTTATAAGACTTACATAATCACCAAATTATAGAATTATAAATGCATATAGTAATAATGAGGGAGAAATTTTTAGAAGTTAATTCACATTAAATTTGGAATTAACCTTTAGTATAACTAAATAAAAAAGATAATTATAAAAAAATATTAATTGTGTTAATTAAATTAAGAAAGTGATGCACACTTTTTTATAAGCGTAAATATCATTAATCATATATCTTTATTTATCGTCTATAATATTTTAGCTATATAACATTAAATGTACTTTGTCAACATTGGTGTTAAATAGTCAGTATAATTTATTTATTTTTTATCACTGCCTAATCAATTAAAATATTTTTATAAGCTGATATTAAAAAAAAAAGGGTCTAAATATACTAGTAATATGCGTGCTTATTAGAATTACGAGCCACCAAAATTTTCCGTTTTGCTAATCCATAGATTGTTGTATGTTGTAGAGGTTTGGTTTTTGGTGTTTTTGTATGTTACCAATATTCTATTCGTTTCCCATATTTTTTCTACTGATATAATGGTGTGTCATTACCGATAATGTTATTAAGAATAAAAATAATCAGAATTTACCGTTTATGCTCTGTTTCTATTTTTCCTAATCCTTCATCTAATCCACTTCATCTTCCTCAGGTGCTTCTTTCACACTTTTCACCTCTGTCTCTCTCTCTCTCAATTTAGGGTGCACTGCACTTATGCAACCTTGTAAGTTTCGGATTCTCTCGAAGCAGAGTCTCTGTCTGAGGCTCAGAGCTTTTCGTTTGAGCGGCAGTAGAAGCCTAGAAGGTACCATTAACCCGCAAACACTAGCATTGCTGCACATCCACATCATCATGATCATCCACATTATTATTATTATTAGAAGTAAATTTTTAGCTATTATATCTTTCTGAAGGTTTATTTGGTGCGAATTTTATAAATTTAGATGAGTATGTTATCAAGAATAGTGGATTGGGCGTGTTAGGATCTAAAAAACCCGGGAATTTTCATATATGCATTCTTCTTGCAGGGACAGAAGTTTTGAAGGATGAACAATTCCTTGAAAACATAATCCAAGGTAATAACACAGGTAAATTCTTATTGAGAAAAACTCAATGACTAACCATTTTAGTTTATATTGACCAGTATTTTTGGCCAGCAATCCCATACGTGAACCTCAACAGCCTAGCATCAGCATCATAATACTTTTAAATATTGGTGAGAAGAAATTACGCTAATCCTGTAGCATTGCTCGTTTAGTCATTTTTATATTGTAGTCTATGGATGGTGTGTCTAGTATGTAGTGTTCTACTCTTAATCTACAAGTGTGATTACTGCTTACATATATCTTGTCAACCAGTTATTTTCACCTCTCTTTTATCTTCTTTTTAACTGATGTTACTCCTTTTCGACATCGAAACCAGAGCGGAAGAGATTGTTAATTAAGGTGCTTCAAGGGACATGAAGCTAGTGCGTTGTGATAGAGGTAGCAATGTACCTACACGGATTATGATATAACTTGGCTACTTATGGTTGGGTTTTGTTCAGCTGGTTATAGATATCGTAGCCAAAAATGGTATACGGGATGTATTTAATTTAATTGTTTTTTATTATAAACAGAAAAATACTCATTTGACTTGGGGCCTGGTGGTCTCTAATAATGTATTCAGTGTAACTTAAAAATGTGTCTAAATCAACGACTAGTTATGTGTAAGCAAATAAAATGCATTTCCTAAACCCTCGTCCTCGGTTACTCGTTTTGCTCCTCTACCCTCTCCGCCCTCTCTCTCTTTTCTCCACTTTCTTCTTTTGAGAGCTTTTGTCTAACAGATCTCATCTGAAACAACATCACTCAATATTCTCTCTCTCTCTCTAGATATATGAGCTCACCTGTGTCGGTGAACTTGATTTCCGATTCGTCGAGGTGAATTCCATGATTCATCATTCCCACATTGCGCTTCCTGAAAGACTTCAATACAGTAACGATTCCATGCGCTTAGATTCCCATTTTTCTTTCCTTTAATGAAAATCTTATTACTATGCTCATATTCACATTCTGAGGTTCAATTGCGATGCAAAACACAAGTTTTTTTTTCTTTGTCTTGGTTTGATAGTTGATACCGTTTTGATTTTTATTGGATGGTGCTGCAGAGGGCACGAAAGAGTGCTTAGTGATTGAGGGGGAGGAAGAAGAAGAAGAAGAAGAAAATGTTGACCAAGTTCGAGACCAAGAGTAACAGAGTGAAGGGGCTTAGTTTTCACAGCAAAAGGCCCTGGATCCTTGCGAGTCTTCACAGTGGTGTGATTCAACTATGGGATTACCGCATGGGAACCCTCATCGACAGGTTTGACGAGCATGATGGCCCCGTTAGAGGTGTTTACTTCCACAATTCTCAGCCTCTCTTTGTCTCTGGAGGTAAGGCCATTCGGTTGTTTCTGCATTTGATTTGTTCCATTCACTGCTTAATACTCTGTTCCATTGATTGTGCATACGCTATTATAGTCAACTATGGAAACATAATCTAGGTTATGTTGTACACATCTAAATTATGTTAGGATCCACCTAAACATTTCTGGTAGGTAATATATTTACGTTTTAGAAAGCCTTTGTTTGTGTAGTAATAAGTATGCTTCTAGTAACCATGCTGATAATCATATTATCTCTTTACCTGTTAATCTTTGGTTGCCCCATGGTGTTGATACAGTGAGCAGTACACATGAGGGGTACACTTTGTAATTTTTCGTGATTTGTTTTGGCTCTAATTTATATAAAAAGGATATATCTTTGGTGTAATTGAGATTATCTAGATCTGTTAATTTAGTAACAAATCCGTTCTTTTAAACTAAGCTCTGTGTGTGAGATTGGTTGGGTCTAAATGTGATTTTTCCTGCACTTACGTAATTATGTTTGTCACTTGATAAAGAGAGGAAGGGAAATTGGTGTATTTTGTTGTTAAGAAAAAAAAAATCTTGTCACTTGTAGAAGGGGAAGGTTTTACTTCATATTATTTGCTGCTTATTGGTGATGGTTTTGTTCTTTTGCTTTTTTTTTTTTTTTTTTCCCTTGGACAGGGGATGATTACAAGATTAAGGTTTGGAACTACAAGTTGCATAGGTGTTTGTTCACTCTTCTAGGACACCTTGATTATATTCGCACTGTGCAATTTCATCATGAGAACCCGTGGATTGTGAGTGCAAGTGATGATCAGACTATTCGCATATGGAACTGGCAATCACGAACATGTATATCTGTCCTAACAGGGCATAATCATTATGTTATGTGTGCTTCATTCCATCCAAAAGAGGATATTGTGGTGTCAGCCTCTCTAGATCAGACTGTTCGTGTTTGGGATATTGGTTCTCTCAAAAAGAAGGCTGGGCCTCCTTCAGATGATATATTGCGTTTTAGTCAGATGAACACGGATCTTTTTGGTGGTGTTGATGCAGTTGTTAAATATGTGTTGGAAGGTCACGATCGCGGGGTCAACTGGGCTTCTTTTCATCCTACACTTCCTCTCATTGTCTCTGGAGCTGATGACCGACAAGTGAAACTTTGGAGGATGAATGGTAAAATTGAAGCCTAGTTATTTTCTTTTTTGTTGTCCTGAATAACAACCGAGTGGTAGTATCTGTGACTTTCTATTTTGCATACGATAGTTGAGCTGCCGTAGGCTTTCATATACTATACCCATTGATGCCATTGTGGTTATTAAAAATATTAGCATATCATTGTTTAGTGCTGGCAACAAAAATGTTTCATAAAATACATTTCTTGTGTGCATTAACTTTTGTACTAGATGGTTAACCAAGAAGAAAAAGTATTTGCTGTCATCTCGCACATTTCACTAATAAAATTTATGTTGTGTTCAGATACTAAGGCATGGGAAGTGGATACTCTGCGAGGGCACATGAATAATGTTTCATGTGTTATGTTCCATGCCAAACAGGACATCATTGTATCAAATTCTGAAGATAAAAGTATTCGAGTATGGGATGCGACAAAGCGCACTGGAATTCAAACCTTCCGCAGAGAGCATGATCGATTTTGGGTTCTTGCAATACATCCTGAAATGAATCTGTTGGCTGCTGGTCATGACAGTGGAATGATTGTCTTTAAGCTGGAGAGAGAAAGGCCGGCTTTTGCAGTTAGTGGTGATTGTTTATTCTATGCAAAAGACCGTTTTTTGCGTTACTATGAATTTTCAACACAGAGAGAGACACAAGTACTTCCAATTCGACGACCTGGTTCTTTAACTCTGAATCAAAGTCCGAAGACTCTTTCCTATAGCCCATCTGAAAATGCGGTTCTTCTCTGTTCAGATGTGGAGGGCGGGTCTTATGAGTTGTATACCATATCCAAGGATGACTCAGTTATTGGTGGGGAGATATGCAAGAGCCAAAGAAAGGTCTTGGTGGATCAGCTGTCTTTGTGGCTAGGAATAGGTTTGCTGTGCTCGACAAAACCAGCAATCAAGTCCTAGTTAAAAATCTGAAGAATGAGCTTGTTAAAAAGAGTGCTCTCCCGATTGCCACAGATGCCATATTTTATGCTGGAACAGGCAACTTGTTATGTAGGTCAGAGGATAGGGTTTTTATATTTGATCTTCAGCAGAGGCTTGTTATCGGTGATCTTCAGACCCCTTTTATCAAGTATGTTGTCTGGTCTAATGACATGGAAACTGTTGCCTTGCTCGGCAAACATGCCATTGTCATCGCAAGCAAGAAGCTTGTTCACCAATGCACCCTTCATGAGACAATCCGCGTGAAAAGTGGAGCATGGGATGAAAACGGCATTTTTATTTACACAACATTAAATCATATCAAGTACTGCCTTCCTAATGGAGATAGCGGGATAATAAAAACACTGGATGTCCCAATTTATATCACAAAGGTTGTTGGAAACACCATATTCTGCTTGGGTCGGGATGGGAAAAACAAAGCTATAGCTATTGATGCGACTGAATATATCTTTAAGCTATCTCTCTTAAAGAAAAGATATGACCATGTCATGAACATGATAAAGAACTCTCAACTTTGTGGGCAGGCTATGATTGCATATCTACAGCAGAAAGGGTTTCCTGAAGTTGCCCTTCATTTTGTGAAAGATGAGAGAATTCGGTTCAATTTGGCGTTAGAGAGTGGGAACATTCAAATTGCTGTTGCATCAGCCACTGCAATTGATGAGAAAGATCACTGGTATCGATTAGGGGTTGAAGCTCTTCGACAAGGCAATGCTGGTATAGTAGAATATGCATACCAGAGGACCAAAAATTTTGAGAGATTGTCTTTCCTTTATCTCATTACTGGTAATGTGGAGAAACTTGCGAAGATGTTGAAAATTGCCGAAGTCAAGAATGATGTGATGGGCCAGTTTCACAATGCCTTATATATGGGTGATGTCCGAGAGCGTGTTAAGATTTTGGAGAATGTGGGTCATTTGCATCTTGCATACCTCGCTGCCAAAGTCCATGGACTACATGATGTTGCTGAAAGGCTTGCGGCTGAACTGGGGGATGATCTTCCATCTTTGCCTGAGGGGAAAAAACCATCTCTCTTGATGCCATCATCACCTGTAATAACCAGTGGTGATTGGCCCCTTCTTAGGGTCATGCGAGGCATATTTGATGGTGGCTTTAGCAATACAGACGGCGATGCTGAAGAAGAAGAGTATGAAGCTACTAATGGTGACTGGGGTGAGGAGCTTGATATGGTTGATGTGGATGGCATACAAAATGGAGACATTTCTGCAATTTTGGATGATGGAGAGCCGGGTGAAGAGGATGATCGAGAAGGTGGATGGGAGCTGGAAGATCTGGAGCTTCCCCCTGAAGCTGAAACTCCAAAAGCTTCTACCGGTACACGATCTTCAGTTTTCGTGGCCCCAACACCTGGGATTACAGTTAGCCAGATGTGGATTCAGAAATCATCTCTTGCAGCTGATCATGCGGCTGCTGGCAATTTTGATACAGCCATGAGGTTACTGAACAGGCAACTTGCAATAAAGAACTTCACTCCCTTGCGATCCATTTTCCTTGATCTTCATACTAGCAGCCACTCCTACCTGCGTGCCTTCTCATCTGCCCCAGTTATATCACTTGCTGTTGAAAGAGGTTGGAGTGAGTCATCTAGTCCAAATGTAAGAGGCCCACCCGCACTACCTTTCAAACTGTCTCAATTAGATGAAAAGCTCAAAGCTGGTTATAAATCAACTACCGCAGGGAAATTCACCGAGGCTCTAAAGACATTTACCAGTATCCTTCATACAATTCCTTTGATTGTCGTTGAGTCGAGGAGGGAAGTTGATGATGTGAAGGAGTTGATTATCATAGTCAAAGAATATGTTTTGGGTCTGCAGATGGAGCTGAAGAGAAGGGAAATTAAGGACAATCCAGCACGCCAGCAGGAGCTTGCCGCATATTTCACCCATTGTAATCTCCAAACCCCTCATTTGAGGCTAGCATTGCTTAATGCAATGACTGTCTGCTACAAGGCAAAGAACCTTGCCACAGCTGCCAACTTTGCAAGGAGGCTACTCGAGACCAATCCTACTGTCGAAAACCATGCCAAGACAGCAAGGCAAGTTCTGGGAGCTGCGGAAAAGAACATGACCAATACCACACAGTTGAACTATGATTTCAGAAACCCATTTGTGGTTTGTGGTGCAACTTATGTGCCAATTTACCGCGGACAGAAGGATGTTTCTTGTCCATATTGCACTGCACGCTTTGTGCTGAGCCAGGAGGGTCAGCTATGCACTGTATGTGACCTTGCAGTTGTAGGGGCTGATGCTTCTGGATTGCTCTGTTCTCCTTCCCAGATACGTTGATTGAACTTGCTGGAACAGGAGCACTTTGTTCAGTTTTTGTTTCAGCTCAATTTTCAGCAGCAGATACTAGTCCCTATTGTTCAATTAATATAATTCCCTATAGAAGCTAAAAGAAGTTTTAGTGTGTTTCTTCGCTTCTCTTTCTTATTTTTCATGGTTTCTTTTTTTTTAATTTTTTTATGGTGTTTTTTGTTTGGTGTCTAATTTTTACCTAAATTACTTTTTATAGTAATTTTAAAATATTTAAAATTTTTTAACTTTTATATTTTTAAATTTAAAATTAATTATTTTACCTATTTTAGCAATTAGACAATATTTTTTAATTACCATATCAAACACCATCAATATTTTGGGCATGTGAAGTTTCTATTCATGTACTATGCTGAATTAACTTTTAGGTTGAGTTGGATATCGCTACATTTTGAGGTCTTAACTGATGCAGTGATGCCTGGAAAAATATAACATCAATGAAAATATTTTGTTAACTAATAAATATAATTAAATAAAAAATATTATAGAAAAAATTGAAAGACCAAATTAAGGCGTTGATAAAATTTCAAGTATCAAAATGAGGGAATAGATTTTTCAATTTTTTTAATTGTTTGGTAAAGTATAAATTTTTATCATTTAATATTTTTTTGCATATTTTTTTTATTCTACTTAAAAAATATAAGGTTTAAATCATATTTTATCAAATAATTGAAAAAAAATTCAGAGAATTTATTCCGATAAAAACATTATCTTGCAATTATGCTACCTTTATCTCACTTGCAACTTGTTCATAGAAGGGTGGTTAGACGCATTAACTTCTCTCTTATTGCATGCATGAATAAAATATTGTAAGTAAATCAATTGCTTGGTATATTTACATTATTGTACTCACTATTTCACACTTTTTAACTTTGAAATGGTGAGGGGAGTGGCAGCGTTATTGGAAAATACGGTGTTTTACGCTATTGTGATGAAAGAGAGAATAAATTAGACAGTCTAATGTGATGAGCGGAGTAATCTGACAATTTAATTAGGGTATACAAATTGAACCGTCTAATTTGCATTCTTTTGTCACGTGTTGCATATGCAGCTCTTTTTATTTACTCATAGTATGCATCTATGTAATGTGTATAAGTGTAAGTGTATTATGTGAGTGTGTAAATTATGGGACTAATGTTTAGGATTGAAGGCGGTCCAATTCAATTGATAAAAAAAAAAGAAATTGATCGTCCTAAACTCTACGTTATTAATTATCTCAGTCATTTTATTATGTAAGTTATTATTATTATTAAATTTTTTGATTTAATAAAAATAATAGTAATAATATTAGAGATTAAATGATAGTTTGTGTTACGGCCTGGCCCAAAAACCGCACGGGTCGGTCCGACCCGATCTCTACCCGACCCGGTCACGTGCCCTCCAACCGACCCGGACACGCGTCCTGTACGGCACACACGCGGCTGCAGGACAACGTCCTCGGAAATATGGGCCTGTCCTCGTCTTGGGGCCCGCTACTGACATGTATATGAGGGGAAGATTGGTTCTTCCCCCGAGGTACGTCACTTTCCACATCACTCCCCCTGCTTGCACGATTTCTGACTTAGGCGTCGGAGTGTCTTTGCAGGTGGCACCCCCCCTCGTCCATTCACCAGCTCAAGTGCTCGTCAGCTCGCCTAGCCCGCTACCAGCGCGACCCGAGCTAAGGCATCCTCGCCCCTTCACTTGCATACCCGACCTGTCCGGAACCCGATCACCGAACATTGGCGCCGTCTGTGGGGACCCCTTTGCCTGAATGGAAGTCGCGCCAGGTCCCGGCGACCGAGCTCGAGCAGCCGGAGTGGAGGGGGCAGCCTCCGTCGCCTCGCAAAGAGGAGGGCGGAAATCCCCCCAACGACACACGAGAACCCGACCATTCGGGGGAACGGGCGGCGATAGCGCCATAATAATGCAGGAGCTCCGCCACAGAGTCCAGAACCTGGAACGACAGCTGGCCGACCAGGAGCGAGATGGACAGTTCACCGATCCGAGCTATACCCCGTCTCCCGGGGAAGACGAGGAAGACTCTCACCAAGGCCGCCCGCGGCGCGTATCTGCATCCAGGACGGAAGCAGAGAGCACGCGGGAGGAGTCACCCATTCCGAGAAGACGGAATGACACAGTCATCTACTCTCGTGGCAGGCAATCCCGCCGAGCAGCAAGAGGTCGTGAAGACGGAGAAGGGAGAACTGGGAGAACACGACAACCCGTGATAATGGGCGTCACACCCTTCCACCGATCTATACTCGAGGTCCGGTTGCCGAAACACTTCGACAAACCAACGGACATGAGATACGACGGAACTCAAGACCCTCTGGAACACCTCACGGCCTTTGAGGCCAGGATGAATCTAGAGGGAGTAGGGGACGAAGTGAGATGCCGCGCCTTCCCGGTAACACTAGCAGGGCCAGCGATCAGATGGTTTAACGGCCTCCCGCAAAGTTCCATCTACAGTTTTTCAGACATCAGTCGTGCATTCCTGGCCCAATTTACAACGCGGATCGCGAAGGCTAAGCACCCCATCAACCTTCTGGGGATAACCCAGAGACAAGGAGAATCGACAAGGAAATACTTGGATCGGTTCAACGACGAATGCTTGGAAATTGACGGCTTAACCGACTCGGTGGCCAGCCTTTGCCTAACGAACGGCATCCTCAACGAGAACTTCCGGAAACACCTCACCACGAAACCAGTTTGGACGATGCATGAAATCCAAACAGTGGCCAAGGAGTATATAAACGACGAGGAAGTCAGCCGAGTCGTGGCTGCCAATAAACGGCAGTCCGGTTACAGCCAAGCACGGCAGCCCGTCGACGGAGAGAGAGCAAAGGAAAAAGCTAGGGAAGAGGCGTCAAACAGGGCACCTCGACCGTTCCCCAGGGTCGGGAAATTCAATAATTACACCCCACTCACTCTCCCCATCGTGGAGGTCTACCAACAAATAGCTGAAAAGGGAATTCTTCCGAAGCCCCGACCACTCAAGGACCGCACGGGTGGAAACAAGAACCTTTATTGCGATTACCATAAGGGATATGGCCATCAAACGCAGGACTGTTTCGACCTGAAGGACGCACTAGAACAAGCAATAAGAGAAGGAAAACTGGCAGCGTTCTCCCATCTCATCAGGGAGCCGAGAAGGCGTTATCGTGACCAAGACGAGGAAGGCAAGACACGCTCGGCCAAGCGGCGACAGGAGCCCGAAGACAGAGATCACGGCCTCACTGTAATAAACGTGGTAACGGCAAAGAACACTGCACCAAAGTCCCGATCGGCACACAAGAAAGACGCCAAGGTCCTGGCGATCTCATCTCTACCAATGCAGAGTACCAAAAAACCCCCGTCCATTTCTTTTGGCCCAGAAGACCAATGGTTCAGCGACGCCCCGGAAAACCCTCCCATGGTCATAACGGCCAGAGTGGGAACCGGCCTCGTCAAACGGATCCTTGTCGACACAGGAGCTGATTCAAACATCATGTTCCGCAACGTGTTCGACGCACTGGGGTTGAAGGATGCCGACCTAACGACACACCAGCACGGGGTTAGCGGGTTAGGCGACCACTTCATCAAACCAGACGGAGTCATTTCCCTACCAATCTCGGTGGGACAGGTGCAAGGCCGGAGATCGGCGATGGCCGAGTTCGTAATCCTCCGAGATTCCACAGCCTACAACATCATCTTGGGAAGAAAAACAATCAATGATTTTGAAGCCATAATCAATACCAAGCTGCTGGTTATGAAGTTTGTCACCGATGATGGATCCATAGGGACCATAAGAGGAGACCTCGAGACGGCGGTCGCTTGTGACAACGCCAGCCTTTCCCTCAGAAAGAAGTCCAAGGAAGCATCTGGCGTATTCCTAGCCGACCTCGATGCCAGAGTAGAGGACAACCCGAGGCCGGAACCAGAAGGGGACCTGGAGAAATTTAGCATCGGTGACGAAGGGGAAAAGTTCACATTCGTCAACAAGAACCTCCCACATGAGTTGAAGGAGCCTTTGATTGAAATGGTAAGGGCCAACAAAGACCTGTTCGCATGGACGCCAGCCGACATGCCGGGCATTGATCCACAAATCATCTCACACCACCTAGCCGTCAAGCCGGAAGCATGCCCAGTGGCTCAACGGAGGAGAAAGATGTCGGCGGAAAGAGCAGAGGAGGTAGCCAAGCAAACGGCCGGCCTCCTAGAAGCAGGCTTCATACGAGAAGTGGACTACTCGACATGGCTCTCAAATGTGGTATTGGTGAGAAAACACAATGGCAGATGGAGAATGTGCGTGGACTACTCTGACCTTAACAAAGCATGCCCCAAAGATTGCTTCCTCCTCCCCAATATAGATGCACTCGTCGACGCTGCGGCGGGGTACCGGTATCTGAGTTTCATGGACGCCTACTCCGGTTACAATCAGATACCGATGCACCGACCAGACGAAGACAAAACGGCGTTCATAACGCCAGGAGGAACTTTCTGCTACAAGGTAATGCCGTTTGGCTTGAAAAATGCAGGGGCGACATATCAAAGGCTGATGAACAGGATATTCCACGACCTCATAGGGAAAACGGTCGAAGTTTACGTGGACGACATCCTGGCAAAAACAACACGACCTGACGACCTCCTGAACGACCTGGCAAGTGTGTTTGCGTCCCTCCGTCAACATGGTATGAGGCTGAACCCCCTCAAGTGCGCCTTCGCCATGGAAGCCGGCAAGTTCCTGGGATTTATGATAACTCAGAGAGGGGTAGAAGCCAACCCGGAGAAATGCCAGGCAATACTTCAGATGAAGAGCCCGGGCTGTGTCAAGGACGTCCAGAGGTTGGCAGGGCGATTGACATCACTTTCCCGGTTTCTCGGGGCCTCGGCGACAAACGCCCTGCCATTCTTCAACCTCATGAAGAAAGGAATGGCGTTTGAGTGGACACCGCGTGCGAAGAAGCCTTTCAACACTTCAAGGAAATCCTAGCGGCACCTCCCGTTCTCGGGAAGCCAAGGGACGGGGAACCACTGTACCTATACCTCGCTATAACAAGCGAAGCCCTGGCCGCAGTACTAGTGCGGGAGGACGGGAGGACCCAACAACCAGTCTACTTCATAAGCAGGGCCCTACAAGGAGCAGAGTTAAGATATAGCAAGTTGGAAAAGCTAGCCTTAGCACTCCTAACTTCCTCGAGAAGGTTAAAACAGTACTTCCAGAGTCACCAAGTGGTCGTCAGAACGGACCAAGGGATCCGACAAGTTCTCCAAAAACCCGACCTGGCGGGAAGAATGATGACTTGGTCCATCGAACTCTCTCAATATGACATACGGTATGAGCCCCGGCAAGCCATCAAGGCGCAGGCAATGGCGGATTTTTTGGTTGAAGTAACAGGAGACCCAGGCGAAGACATGGGTACACGGTGGAAGCTCCATGTGGACGGAGCCTCCAACCAGACCTTCGGAGGAGCCGGGATCATCCTAGAAAGTCCAAACGGGGTCGTATACGAACAATCGGTCAGATTCGAGTTCCCCATCTCGAACAACCAAGCAGAGTACGAAGCCCTCATAGGAGGCTTGACCCTAGCAACAGAGGTCGGCGCAAAAAGGTTGGAAGTATACAGCGATTCCCAAGTCATCACTTCCCAAGTAAACGGCAGCTATCAAGCCAAGGACCCCTTGTTACAGAAGTACTTGGAAAAGGTCAAAAGCTTGAGCCAAAAGTTCGACGAGGTCACGGTCCAGCATGTACCCAGAGAAAGGAACACACGAGCAGACCTCCTATCAAAATTAGCCAGCACGAAGCCAGGGGAGGGAAACCGGTCTCTCATCCAAGGCATGACAAAGGAACCTGCAATTGCACTACACATAACAACCCTAAGTCCTTCATGGCTAGACCCCATCACCAACTACCTAGAACACGGCCAAGTCCCTGGTGACGAAAAGGAGGCGGTGAAATTAAGAAGAGAAGCGGCCAAATACGCCGTCATCCAAGGACAGCTGTTCAGAAAAGGGCTCAGCCAGCCCCTACTGAAGTGCCTACACCCCGACCAAACGGACTACGTCCTCAGGGAAGTCCACGAGGGCTGCTGTGGGCACCACATCGGAGGAAAAGCCCTAGCAAGGAAGTTGATCCGAGCTGGGTACTACTGGCCGTCGATGATGGCAGATTCCAAAGAGTTTGTCAAAAAGTGCATAAAGTGCCAACAGAACGCCAACTTTGCCAAGGCACCGGCAAACGAGTTGAGCTTGCTGACGACCTCCCGGCCATTCGCTCAGTGGGGAATCGACCTCTTAGGGCCCTTCCCTGTCGGCCCTGGGCAGGTCAAATATCTCATAGTAGCAATTGATTACTATACCAAATGGATAGAAGCCGAACCATTGGCTAGCATATCCTCAGCCAATTGCAGAAAATTCATGTGGAGGCAGGTGATAACACGGTTCGGGATACCAGAAGTCGTCATCTCGGACAACGGCACATAATTTGCTGACAAAAAGTTCACAGAATTTCTCAACGGCCTAGGTATAAGGCAGAGGTTCTCTTCGGTAGAACACCCTCGGACGAACGGACAAGTGGAGTCCGCCAACAAGGTTATCCTTTCAGGGCTAAAGAAGAGGTTGGACAACAAAAAGGGTGCTTGGGCCGACGAGCTGGCATCGGTCCTCTGGTCTTATCGAACAACCGAGCAATCCTCCACCAAGGAAACCCCTTTCCGACTAACGTACGGGGTGGATGCAGTAATACCCGTGGAGATCGGTGAACCAAGCCCGCGATTGCTCTTGAAAGGAGTAGAGGAAACTGTAGAAAAGGACCTGATAGAGGAAGCCCGAGAAATGGCCCACTTGACAGAAACGGCGCTAAAACAAAGAATGGCGCTCCGTTACAACACCAAAGTGCTCAAGAGGGAATTCGGGCCAAACGACCTCGTCCTGAGGCGAAATGATATCGGCCTGCCGACCCCAGGAGAAGGCAAGCTAGCGGCCAACTGGGAGGGCCCATATAGAATCAAGAAAGTGATGGGAAAAGGGGCCTTTAAGTTAGAAAGGCTCGATGGCAAGGAGGTCCCGAGAACATGGAACGCGGACAACCTTAGAAGATTCTACTCCTAGAGGACGCAGCGACCTGCCAACTAATCTAGCTAAGTAGTTAATTTGCCATTTGAATTTCATAGTAACTTTCAAGTCTTTTATGTGGATACCGAATAAGATACACTTGTGCAAATTCTCCATTCTATTTTACCTCCGTTTTTCAGATAAATCATCTTGTCGTGACTAGCAACAACACCTAACCCGGGACTGATCACCCCGGGAGGTCATCAACTACCGTTGTAACGAACAACTACACGAGAGCCCACGGGCCGCCGATATAAACAACTATAAACCAAAAACGGTTACTAAAAACGATAACACGATCGGACAAGTAAGAAAAACGTCATCGCGACAACACGAGCAAGCGGCCAAAGAGTCATTGTTCACAAGCCAAAATTAAAACGGCTAAGATTAAACTGTTCGTAAGCCAAAACGGCTAAAAACAACTGTCTACAAGCCAAAACAAAACGGCTAAACAAAAACGATGAAACAAAGAGTTCATTTCTTCGGAACATCAACAACCTGGCCATCCTTAATAATCTTAAAAACGCCAATTGCCGACGTGTCGAACTCAGGGGCAACAATTTTAATTTGAGCCTTCAGGGCTTCCTCGGTACCCAAAATCGCGCCTTTACCCTGTTTGACGACGTCTTTGTACTTGGCCTTCCATGTTGCCAGTTCGGCCTCCACGGCCTGCTTCTCCTTCTCGACTTCGGCCGTACGCTTCTGCGCCTCGCCGACCTGTTTCTCCAGAGCCATCTCACGCTCGACCAGACGTTCAATCGTCGCGTCCGACTCTTTCTGTTTCTTCTCGGCAGCTGTTAGCTTTCTGCTCGGCGGTGGTGGCTTTCTTCTCGGCGGCATCCAACTTCTCCGAAGTTTGAGTCAGCTGCTCCCGGAGAGTTTCCACTTCACTTTTCAAATCATTGTTGGCCTTCCCAGCGGAGTCCAACTTCCGACGGAGAGACTCCATCCCGGATAGCTCAAACTCGGCCTTCCGGGCTATCACGGCGCCCCGCAGAAGAGTTCGGTACATCCACCTCGCCTGCCCGGCAAGGGAAGACTCATGGAAGTACTCCTCAGTGCCAGGAATGAGTTGGGTATCTATGAAGTTGCTGGCATCGAAATTTCTTTCCATGACGGTAAGGACACCCTCAGGACTAGATGACGCCGTGGATGTCTTCTTTCTCTTTCTCTTCAGGCTAGAGACCTCCACCACCTCCTCCTCATCATCCGGATTGGGCACCGAACCCCCAGTCCCGACAACCTCATGGATAGGAGAAACACGGACCGCCTTGCCACCTTCAACCGAGGCGCCCTGAGCCGAGGTCCCGATCCCGTCGGTTGCGACCCTCTGTTCGGGAACATCCTGGCCCTCCGGGGGAGCATCAGGCCCCTCGGAAGCAGGCTGCTCGTCACCTTCCTCGTCGTCGCCGCCGGCAAGAAAGGTTTGAAACAAATCGGCAAGGCCCGTCACCGATGCAGACATATCCACTGCAGGAAAACAAAGAAGGTCGGTTAGTCGCCACACATATCAACAAGAAGGAAAAAGACAAAGGGAAAAGTAAAAAGCTCCTCACAAATATAGTTACGACCGGAATCCCGATCACCCATGAGGAGGTGGGGGTTTACTGGGTTCTTCCCAAAAACCGCGTTTAGCACCTCGGCAATCTGCTGATCTTCTGCCGACATGTTTTTATAAACTACCTTAATAAAACTATTGGCTCCTGCCCCGAATCTCCAATAAGTCGGGATGAGCCGTACCCCCTCCAGAGACAACCAAAAGGGGTGGCGACCTTTGGCCGGACGGACCTTAAAATACTTGTCCTTAAACCCATGGTAAGAATCTTCGAACAAGCCGAAAATCTTCCGACCCTGAGCAGCCCGGAAGGACATGAACCCTTTCCTATGTTTCCCCTGCTTGGTAGGGTTTGTGAGGGTGAAGAAAAAGAGAAAGACATCTACGGACACCGGCAGGTCGAGATATTCACAAACCATCTCGAAACAGCGGATCGAAGCCCAACTGTTCGGATGCAACTGCGACGGTGACACAGAAATTCGGTTTAAGAGCGCCATTTGAAAGGCTGAGAACGGAATGCGAACTCCGACTTGAGTGAACATGGCCTTGTAGAACCAAATCCAGTCGGCGACCTGGCGGGGTTGGAAGTTGATTTCATACAACCGCTCGTGAGCAGCCGGGACGAAGGCGTCATAATTGGCCTCCTCGTCAGTCCCGCCACACAAATACCCGGCTTGTCGGAACTCGGTGAGCTCCTCTTCGCTCATTTGGTTGGGTGAATCCCTTACATCTGAGACGACCCAAGCATACTGGTCGTAAGCCGCAGGGTTAACGGATGCTCGGGAGACCGTGCGGGCCATACCTACATGGGGGTACCATCCAGTTAGTCTAAGAGATCGGTTGCTCAGGCCGAAAACAAACACCACCCCCCACGACTTCCCGACTAAAGGCAAACAAGACTAAAAGGCTAAAGGAACGAGAAAAAGCCTACCCTAGAATGGTACTTTCCCCCCTAACACGTCTACTCGCAACTAAGGCTACGCAGTAACATCAAAAGAACCAAGCAACAAGCATACCGAAAATAATGCCTAAAAAGAGGAATGATTCGAAAATTACCTAAGTTGATGGAAAAAAGGATGATTGCGAGTCTGGGAAAGTGCAAGGAACACGAACGGAGGCACCACAGCAACGCCTTGGAATCTTGTAGCAAGGAGAAAGAAAGGAAGAATAGGGAGTGTGAGAAAAGTGTAGAAATATCAAAACCGATCGTTTAAAAACTACCTCCAAAGCGCGAAACACCTGGGGGCAGAATGGTCTTTTCAAACGGGGTTTTTCACCCCATTATGAGCATTTAATGCTCGGCGCAGGAAACGAAGCGATGAAAACGGTTGCTTTGAGCAACCAAGAGACGCGCGTTGGAGGCACATCCCTCCCGCGAGCAGCCGACCAGACGAAACGCGAGACGACACGCCATTGGTAGCTCCTACGACTACCATTGGCGCGTGGGGGCACTGTTACGGCCTGGCCCAAAAACCGCACGGGTCGGTCCGACCCGATCTCTACCCGACCCGGTCACGTGCCCTCCAACCGACCCGGACACGCGTCCTGTACGGCACACACGCGGCTGCAGGACAACGTCCTCGGAAATATGGGCCTGTCCTCGTCTTGGGGCCCGCTACTGACATGTATATGAGGGGAAGATTGGCTCTTCCCCCGAGGTACGTCACTTTCCACATCACTCCCCCTGCTTGCACGATTTCTGACTTAGGCGTCGGAGTGTCTTTGCAGGTGGCACCCCCCCTCGTCCATTCACCAGCTCAAGTGCTCGTCAGCTCGCCTAGCCCGCTACCAGCGCGACCCGAGCTAAGGCATCCTCGCCCCTTCACTTGCATACCCGACCTGTCCAGAACCCGATCACCGAACAGTTTGTATTTGTTAATAATATGATATGTGGAATTGTTAGAGATATCTTTTTATTTAGTTAGTAAATGTTGATGAGGAAATATATTTTTAGTATATTTAGTAATAATTATTAGAATTATATTTTAGATATATTTAAATTTTATTAATTATTAGAAGCTAATTGTAAAATTTCTATCAAATAAATTTTGAATATTTTTGTAAAATAAATATATTAGTTATGTGTAATAAAAATTAGATATTTTTAAATTTTATAATTAATTAATTATTATTAGATATTTAATTAATATATTTATTGTATTATAATGATGTTTTTAAATTTTTGGATATAATAATTATTGCTATCATTATAATCACATTAGTTAATAAGTAATTAACATATATCATTTTGCCTTACGTGAACATGAACAAGGAATTAGTTAGTTATGTTAAATATTATTATAATAAATTTAGTGTTAAATATTATTATAGTGATATTAGAGTAATTTAGATGCGTTTTAGAATTTCTGGTTATAGAATTATTTAGTTAATAATAAGTCATTAATTATTATTATTATTATTATTATTATTATTATTATTATTATTATTATTATTATAGGTTTAGATATTTAAAAGATACATTTTTAATATATTTAATAATAAATATTAGAATTATATTTTAGATATATTTAAGTTCTGTTAATTAATTGTTAGAAGTTAAATATAATTGTGAAATTTTTGTAAGATAAATTTAGTATATTTTGAATAGCCAACGATACTATTATTATTATTATAATTATATTATTAGTTATGTGTTACGATATAGGTAGTGCGTTATATTTATACGTTCTAATCACTTAGTCAGTTGACATTTTGTATACAGATACATAGATATATTTTTAGACTTAAATGGTTTCATGCTAAACACATGCGCAACAAAGATATCAATCCCATCAAAGAATTCAGGTTTTAATCTCCCCGTCCACCATTATTCCTATCATATATCTATAGCGATAATTTAGAATCATTTTAAAATACATATCCTAGAATTCAACGAACAATTTTATGCAATAAACTTTTTTTACGAAATCAGCTGAGCATACCATATAATTAGAATCTTCTGCCAAATACAATTATCATTTTCTACAAACCAAACAAGTTTTAAAACAAATTAACCAAAATTTTGCAGAACTTTCCCTTAATTCAGAGACATTCATCAAATAAATATAACAATTTTTACATTAAAAATAGCTGCAAGCATAAATTAAAACAAACACGAGTTCAATAACACATCAAATTCTAACAATTCTAGTACGCAACCCCTTATAACTCCACAATTTTCTAACAAACAAGAATTTCGAGAAGGCACCTCTATGCGACTTTCTCATCTAACAATGTCGAACACTCTTAATCTCACCCTACTTAACCTACCTTAATTATAATTTCTATTGACATTAAATTAACATAAAAAATCATAATTACAAACTTCATTATCTTATTTTAATTAATAATTTGATAATAAAATACATAATCAAAAATCCTAAACTCACCAAAAAATATAAAAACACTAAAAATCCTAACCCAAACCCTAAACCACAAAGTTTATTACCATAATTTAATCATTAATTTGGTAAAATTCCTAACAAAATTCTGCACAGAAAAAAAAAATCTAAAAACCACTAAAAAAATTATATCAAATTCTAATCACAAATTTCATTACACTAACTTAATCAATAATTTCATAAACTATTTAATAAAAAAAATCTAAACTCACGTAATGGGAGAGGAGAGACAGAGAGAACGAGAGGATGGGAAAGGATGGGAGAGGAAAGACAGAGAGCACGAGAGGAGAACTCGGACAAGTGAGGGAGAAGTGCTGCACATTTAAATTTAGCCCAACTTTACCGTCGGAGTAATGATGGTAAAGTGATCCTTGTGACCAAAACGCAACGTTTCACTAACGAACGATTACTATCAGATCATCCGACGGTAAATTTGACAGTTGTGAATGCGCCCAAATTTACCCATTTTCTCTCCAAATATTACTGTCGACGTCATCGTTGGAGCCCCAATCCGATGGTAATACTTTAGAGTGACGAATATCTTGCTGTATCCGATGCTAAATTTATCGATAAACTCGACGCTAAAGTCTAACGATAAATCCGACGATACTCGACGTCTTTCTTGTAGCGAAACTCCTTTTTCTATCTTTTATATAATTACATTAGAAAAAAGAAAATCATACCAATTATTAATTATCGGTTCACACTAGTTGAATATATATGTGTGTTATACAGATGTTTTTAACATATTCAAGAATAAATAAAAGGAAAATTCGATGAAATTATTGTTGTTCAAGATGTTGAAGGAATGTGGAGTTTGTATGAGGCTGTACAATTAAAGGTTCATAGCACATGATTTCACATACAATAAACTCTAAGTCCATCACCAAAAAATTGAGCCCATCTCTTGTTGATCAAATCAATCAAAGTTTAGTACAATCTCTTCACAAGGCAATTCCAAAAATGAAGGCAAGGTTATATATGTCTTTTTACAAAGAAGAATCTTTGCATGCACGGAAAAATTCTTTTAAATTTTGCAAAATTAAATTTCAATATGCTACAGAAATGATATAATACAAAATTGGTAATACCACCAAGTAATAACTACTTTAAATCTAGCTAGGTACTCCTTAATTCCTTATGAGAATATATTAAAAAAATCTTATAATCAACAAGATATGACTTTTTGTATGATTGAAAGTGGTATAGGAAGTTAGAGTTTGGGACAAAGATCCCTTGTGGAAGAGAGAGGGCAGATGAGTTATATTTTTGGCCATTTGTTATAAACACTGAGCCTAAATATATTACTTTTAGAAGGGTGGTGGCCACAATGATTCAATGGATGACTATGGTTGATGATACTTATGATGTCTATGGAACAATTCAAGAATTTGAGCTCCTTACACAGGCCATGCAAAGGTTTGATTTTACTGAAAAAAGAACTGACCAATTTTACATTATGCTACATATCTAAATAAAAAGGACTTATACGTGATCAACGAGTTTATATTTATTAAGTGAATTCTATTTTTAAAGTAAAAAAATTAAATATTTAAAATTTATTAAATATTAACTAGTTATTTATTTTGGAAAATTAGACACCATTTGTAAGGTATCATAACAATCATTTTATATTTATTTTAGTCATTATCTTATTAACACTACAAGAAATTTATGCTTAAGGCAACATTATTTTAGGTTATGTTTGAAAAGCATATCCTATATATTTTTCTCTGATCTGTTGCCTTTTTAAAGGTGATTAAGTAATAGTAACACTAATATTATAACATCACTTGAAAGCAGTTTTTAGATACAAGAAATGTCGCTTTAAAGCATAGCCTTACTATAATATCTATGGCTACGCTTTTTCATTCAAAAACATCATTTATTAAATGTAATATGAATTTTATCTTGTAGTGTAATAATTCAATTCCACGATAACGTCTCTTTCTTAATTTTTAGTTCTTTTGTGTTTCAGATGGGATATTAGTTACATTGCATCTCTTCTAGAGTGCTTGATTTTTAATACAATTGTAGAATTCCGTGATGAAATAATAGAATTGAATACTAGGAGTGGAGAATCAAACTTGGTGTTGCAATGTCTTAATAAGACCGTAAGCTTTATTCCTTAGTTTTTAAATTAATTATTATAGTATGATTATGGGTAGTGCTAGGGAGCTAATAACCTAACCGTACAATGTGTACAATGGACTAAAGATCGAACCCTTGACTTTTCGGATCTAGAACTCTAATACCATGTCATGAACTCACTCATTCCAAAAACGTAACCTGACAAGATAATGTAACACTAATAGTCATATCTCTAATACTTCCTAAACCTCAATTGTACACATTGTACGCTTAGGCCATTAGCTCCCTATACTTTCTCATTACAAAATATTAATCCATTGAAAAAAGTCAACAACAGAAACACATATATCTTCCACAACAAAATAAATAGCTAGTTGGTATGTTAGAAGTTAAACCTAAACACAAAAAACAAAAAAGCCAAATTACAACGCATGCTAATAAATAAAGTATGATTTGCCCCATCCACAAACACTTCACCATAAGTCCTGGTTGAGGGATGCAATCTTCTCGAAGTAAAGAACATAATTTCCAATTTAGCTTTAAGAATACAAATACACTTATTATTGAACAACGATAAAGGAAGTCGCTTTAAGACTTGCAATGGCATGTAAGGCATAACCAGTTGAACTCTTAATAACATCATTAAAGTACTTCCTTTTGTTCTTTATAGTAACATCCAAATCTCACCATGCAACAGAAACACCAACGATCTTATTAAGAAGAACTGCAGCTTCCAATATATATGAACCATATGGAGATACCAAGGAGCCACAATTGAGCTCCGAAAGCGAAAATGAAGCTGAGGTTGCAACGTTGATAGTGTTTCCTCCTTCTTCATCAACTTTAACTTTAACACTAGTGTCTTTCCATTCAGATGAGTCCTTAAATGAGATTGGTTGTGAAAGAGAATCCGATTTTTTGAGGTAGAACTTGATGACACCTACTTGCTGGGCTACTTGCAGATGATGAAAACGACCGATATAAATCGTATTAAAACTATATTTCTTCTATGAATCAAAATCTAAATACCATAGAAATGCAACATGTAACGAGCCACAATTTTAAAAATATAAATATAAATAAGTTGTATAATTCATTTTATAAATTAGAGTTCGTTATTTTTAAAAATTATTTTATTAAAAATAATTAAATTAATTTTATAATTATTTGAATTTAATTAAATTCAAATTCTTATATATATATTTATTATGATAAAATATTTTATATAATTAAAAAACCATAATTTTAATAATTTATAAATAATAAAAATTATATATATTTTTTAATTTGAGTAATTGATATTTTTAATTTAAAAATAAAGTCTAGTTAATAATATTATTATCGAGTTTGATCTCCATCGATATGAGTAAATATCGGTACTTTTCGGTGAACATAACTTTGTTAATACTTCACCGTATATCTTTTATTGTTAAGTTGCTAATGTCATTTATATTAGTAACTGATAAACTCCAATTTTGTGGTTTATCTTGTGTTGAATTTAGAAAATTTTATTAACTTATCCCACATTTATTCAATGAAATAGCATGGTTTTATGAATTTTTCTAATTGTGCTTAATGGTTAAAAACATGCTTTTTGGGCCTTTAATTTGCTAAATTTAATTCACTTTGATTCCACTTGATGCCTTGATATGTTTGTTGAGTGATTTCAAGTTCATAAGGCAAGGATTGGATGGAATAAGTGAAGAAAAAAGCATGCAAAGTAAAAAATTCATAAAGAAATGAGCATTTGGAGGATTCAAGGCCACGCGCACGCGTCACCTACGCGTACGCGTGAGGAGGGAATTTGCCAAGAGATGCGTATGCGTCATCTACGCGCACGCCTGATGCTGGTCACGTGACCTTATTAAAGTGAATATACTGGGGGTGATTTCTGAGCCTTCTAATCCTAAATCCAACTCATTTCTGAGACTATTTGATACAGAATTCAAGAGGAAACAATGGAGGAGAAATTAGATTAACTTAGGATTATGCTTTAGGTAGTTTTCTAGAGAGAGAAGTTCCCTTTTTTCTTTAGAATTAGGGTAGAATTAAGTTAATCTCTCTTAGATCTATGGTTTAATTCTTATTTTCATCTTGTTTTTTTTGCAATTTCTTGTTTCTACGTCTTTATTCTCTTAGTTTCTGTTGTTAATTTCTCCTTTGAGCCACTTTTATGTTTATGAGCACTCTTGTTACTTTGATTTTCATTTAATGCAATTTATGTTTTATGTTCCTTTATTGTTTAATTGAATTGTTATTATTGTTTCCTTGCAATTGGTAGTTGTTAGATTTTATAGTTCTTGTTATTTTACCATACTTTTTTTATGTCTTTCAAGTGTTTGACAAAATGCTTGGTTTAAGTTTAGAGTAGTTTTTGAGCATTATTGACTTAAAAAGAGAAATTAGACGATTTTAAATCATTAATACCCAATTTAGATTGGTGATTTAGAGTTATTAATTAATATTATTTTTATTAACTTTAATCTCTTACTAATTCAATTAGTAAGTTAATTAAGACTTATGAATTGAGATTAACTAGTCTTATTTAGATACTTATTTCGGTACTATTAATATGATGAAAATGTTGATGAGTAAAAAAAATATGTGGATCATATTATTTGTATCGGTTTTTTTTTTTCTGAAATATATATTATATAATAATTTATACTAAAATGGTCTTATAATTAATTATAAAATTACTGAAATAGCTATTTAACTAATTTTATAAAAAATATTTTTATGATTGTTTCACAGAAAAACTCTTTAAACGTATCTTATGAAAATTAAAAAACACAGTTTTAGTTAATGTTTTAAAGATTAAGATAATCTTTTGAGATTAATTTTGTTTAATTACATTATAAATTAGAAATTTATTAATTTTAAAACAACTACTCTTTTAGTTAATTCTAAAACTAAAATATTCCTTTAAACATTAATTTTAGAAAGACTAAAATATCTTAAGAATTAATTTTAAAAAGACTAATATATGATTTTTTTATTAATTCTCATTTAATTTTAACCTGGCTCTCTAAACTTGAAACCAGAAATACAGTTCCTACTTGCCAACCTCATGGCGAGCGGATTAAGTGAGGATAGATGGCTGTTATGCATTACAACAGTAATGTGTAATTAGGCGAATGTAAAACGCGGTGTGGGAAGTTTATTGCGATGGTAAAAGGGGAAATGCAATGCCAGAAGGATTCACAAAGAAGCCATTAATGGAGCAACAACAAAGAATACTGTGGAAGAAAATGGTCGCCGACAACATCACCGTTGCGGGCACCATCACGGAGGAGATGATCCTGGAAAACGCGATGGAGGATGGAGAAGGACTGGACGGAGCAGCGACGGAGATGTTGATCGAAGGCACCGAGTGGCGGCGATGACACCTGAATCTTCTTCTCTGACCTTCGAAGTATACATAGGGCGTCTAGAGTAGGATCCTGTTGGGTTGGGGTGTTATCCGGTTCGGGTCGGGTCATTTTTTACCTGGACCGGTGGACCCTATCAATAGAAAAAGGAAAAAGATTTAAAAATTACACCGACGCTCATTTGTTATCCTTACATTCACCACATACATCATCGAATTAAAATCGTCCATTATCAAGTGCATGCCATACATATCAAAAGCACCACCTGACCACCATGTCTATTTTTTCATCAGCTTCGGTTCCCGTGATGACTTCCACTCAACATGCCCCTTCTAACTCAAAGCGACACACTGCAAATTTTCCTCCTAGCATTTGGCACGATACTTTCCTCAAATATGCTGATTCTGAATCCGTCGTATGTTATTTAATTTTGTATATGCACATACATACATGTATGATGAGATAAATATAAGTAGCTATACATACCTTCTCAAGGTTTTTTTTTTTTTTTTTTTTTTTTTTTACTTTTAAACTCAGGAAATATTTAATCGGGCTAAAACTGTATGTATTAACTTCTATGAACGATAATTTTATTATATATATATATATGGTGAAAACTCAGGTGAAGTCGACTTCACGTGAAGTTGATATCTAAGAGTCGTTAGATAAAAATTTAATCAAATCAGTCAAATCATCTAACAATTCTCAAGTATCAACTTCACGTGAAGTCGAGTACACCTGAGTTTTCACCTATATATATATATATATATATATATATATATATATATATATATATATATATATATATATATATTATATTGTTTAGTTTGATGTGTTTTGAAAATGCATGGGTTCCACGTGTTTAGTTGCGTCAATATTTTTTGTTAGAGGATAAAAGCAATATAAAATGTATCCTAATTAACCATTATTTTAAGTAAAAATTTGAGTTATATATTCATCCACATGGACATTTTGATTCATGTAAACTATTGCAGGATGTAGCGAATGAAAACATGATGAGGCAACAAATTGAAATATGTAAAGAGGAAGTGAAGAAGATTTTTCTATCTTCAACCAATATCTCACAAAAATTAAATATTATCGACTCAATGCAACGATTGAGTATATCTTATCATTTTGAACGTGAGATTAATGAAGCATTAGAACAAATTCAAAATATTTTCATCAACAATGCACTCAACATAGAGAAAGATGACCTACACTTTGGATTATTCTTTCGTTTGCTTAGACAAAAAGGATATCACATTTTATCAGGTATATTTATATATTTATTTGTTATAAATATAATTATTTATGTGTTTTTTCTATAAAGTTTTTTTTATAGAAATAATGTATCATAACGTGATATCAAAGTTACTAAAATAAAAATTAGAGTAAAGTATCGTTTTTGTCCCCAACGTTTGGGGTAAATCCTATTTGTATCCCTAACGTTTAAATCGTCTTATTTGTATCCCTAACGTTTGTAAAAGTGATTCAATGTTATCCTGCCATTAATTACACATCATGAACGCTTTAGTTTGAGTTTTAAAAATCTCTTCTTGAAGTTAGAATACAAATGTCTGGGATAGAATCGATGATCCACTCCGAAAAATAGCTCATCAAAAGTTGAAACTAATTCCTACAACATTTACATAATTCACTTTTCTAGGGACATAATTGAATCTAAACACAAATAGTGGGTATAATATTAAAATCGAACACATTCAAGTGAGACCTAATTGAGAATGAATGCATCCAAGTGAGAATCATTGAAAAATATAATATGATTTGTTAGTATAATTGATAGTAGGATAACATTGAATCACTTTTATAAACGTTAGGGATACAAATAGGACGATTTAAACGTTAGGGACACAAATAGGACTTACCCCAAACGTTGGGGACAAAAACAATACTTTACTCTAAAAATTATTTTTAGTGACAATAATATAATATAATCATTGTATGTCTTATTTAATTATGTTTTTGCATTAATTATATATTTTTTGTTATTATTATAATTATAATAATAATTATATACCTTTTTGGTCATCAAAACTTTTCACCAGAAATTATATAATTACCGCTAAAATCTTTTAACGATTAAGCATAAGACGACTAATATCTAATTGTTAGTAAATATATTAGCGGTTATTTTTATTGTCGTTAAAAACAAAATAAATGACCAATAAAAATAATTATTTTAGTAGTATAACTTCTATCACTTCAAAATTTAGACTTCAATCTCCTATTGAGTAAAAAAAATTTTTTAGCATAAGTCAAGTAAAGAAAAATATTTATATAAAAATTTATGTAAACTAAAAAAAAAAAAAACTCTTACATGACAAGGACGTATTAAAAATATGACTATATATATATATATATTATATATATATATATATCAATTTAACTTTTTAAAAAAAAAGTAATATCATGACATTACTAGCTTCTATTTATACTGTACACTTCCTATGTTACACAGATATATAATAATGTTTGTGATTAATTTACATAGATATATTCAACAAATTCAAGAACAGTAAAGGAAAGTTCAATGAGACCATTACCGAAGATGTTCAAGGATTATGGAACTTATATGAAGCAGCACAATTAAGTGTTCATGGAGAAGATTTACTAGATGAAGCACGTGATTTTACATACACTAACCTCAAGTCCATGATCACCAATAATAAGTTGAGCACATATCTTGCTAAGCAAATTGATCAGAGCTTAATGCTACCTTTTCACAAGGGAGTTGCAAGAATAGCGGCAAGATGTTATATGTCTTTCTATGAAGAGGATCCTTCTCACAACAAAGTTCTTTTAACTTTTGCAAAATTAGATTTTAATGTTTTACAGAAAATGCATCAAAAAGAACTTGGAAATATTACCAGGTACGTACTTAATTAAGTGACATAACTTTACATATGAGTATATAACCAAGTAGTAGTATTTCTTATCTTTCTCTTTCTTTTTTTATTTTTTTTTTTGGTTATGATAAATACTCCTACATTTGCTTTCTTGGACTAGGCAACAAATGCTCCTTCTCAAAAGAATAATGACAAAATAAAAATGATTTGAAGCTGAAGTCCAACAGTGGTACTTATTTATTAAAAATAATATTTAATTTAAAAGATATAATAATAAATAATTTTTAAAAAATTAAAATTTACTGCAAGATAAGTTAGACAAAATTTAGACAATAACTCATAGACACTATAGAATTGACCTAAAAAAAATATAGGTGAAAAATAACTATGGCCTTAATTAAACAGCAGAGTTGACTGTCTTTTAAAAAGCTACACCAAGTTTCAATTTTAGTTAAAACTGGAATATGGTTTAAAAACCTCATAATGTGAGTGGTGTGAGTAGTGTAGTGACAAAAAAAGGTTTAAAAGGTAATCGATGAAATTGACAAAATAAAAGGTAAAAAATAGATGAAATATCATAATTAAAAAATAAAAATCAGCATGAAACCATTTTCTATCAACCAACATTATGACTTAACATTGAATCATTATTATATTATTAATTGCAGGTGGTGGAAAAAATCAGATTTTGCAACTAAAGTTCCTTATGCTAGAGAAAGGGTGGTTGAGGCATACCTTTGGCCATTTTCTATGTCTTCAGAGCCTAAACATAGCACTCATAGAAGGATTGTGGGCAAAATGACTGCATGTATGTGTCTTCTTGATGATACTTATGATGCTTATGGCACACTTCAAGAACTTGAGCTCTTCACAGAGGCAATCAAAAGGTAAACCAAAAAGGAAAAAAAAGTTATCTTCACTTAATAAAAATTTCTTTTATGCTGAAATTCTAATTTATATTAGCAATCCTCAAACAACAACAAAACTTATTAACTTTCTTATGTTACTTTGATTTCCAGATGGAATATTAATCCGATCAAATCTCTTCCAACATGTTTCAAAGTGGTCTTTAACGCAGTTTCAGAAGTGGTGGATGAAATTGAATCAGCACTAGTAGATGCGAAAAAATCAACCCTAGTATTGAAAAATGTTAAACAAGCGGTAGGTTTAAAGCTAGTGCTAATTTTGTATCCATATAGTGAAAAAAAATAATGCTTTAGTAATTAACCTCCACTTTAGTTAATTAATCATCATTATAATTGTTGTATATACGTGCAGTTTCTAAATTTGGCAGAAGCATACTTGTTGGAAGCAAAATGGTGCAATGAGGATTATTATGTTCCAACATATGATGAATACAAGGATAATGGAGCTATATCTTCTTCATTGCCACTTCACATAGTAGCATTTGTTGGTCTTGGTGAATTTGCAACCAAAGACGTCTTTGATTGGATTTTTAGTGATCCAACAACAATCATAAAAGCTGTATCACTTGTTGGCAGACTCAAGGATGATCTGGCTTCACATAAGGTTAATTATTTCTCACTAATAATAATATATCATATCCTTTTCTCTATCAAATTTATCATTAAAATTTCTAATCGTTAATTGTTTTACAAGTTATAATTTCGGATTTGGTTAATTTATTTGTAGTTTGAGCGGGAAAGATATCATGTTGCTTCAGCAGTTGAATGCTGCATGAAACAATATGGAATTTCACAAGAAGAGACATACAAACTCATTCAAAAGGAAATCAAAGATTTTTGGAAGGATATAAATGAAGTGTGCCTCAATCCAAATAATGATATCCCAAAGGCAGTGCTTGAATGTATTGTTAATTTGGGACGTATATCTGAGTTTACATATGCAAATTTTCAAGACAGATTCACAAACGGAGAGTTTATGAAAGAACGTGTTTCTGAGCTACTTTTAGATCCCATCACTATCTACTAGAGTTTTATAAATTATACATAAAATGCTGCTGAAGATGTATTTGAAATAGGGGGTGAGGCTATATACATAGTAGTCGTCCTAAATCTTGTATATTGAATAATTATATAATAATTATCTGTTATTTTTATATTGAATAAAGATATATTATAATGTATTTTTCATGACTTCATGTCATTGTATTTCGTATTAAATAGTTTATCTTATAATTTTTATTAAAACAAATACGCTGAAAATCGTTGAATTTATGGTGAGATTATAGAAATAATCCGCCGATAAATTTATTATTGTCGAATTTAAGCCGACGATAATATTTTCACCGATAACTATTTACTACTGAATTACTAAATTTGATTGTAATTACTGGTAAATTCTGTAAAGAGTGTGACAAAATAGAAGTTGATAATTTTGGTGACAAAATTTGGAACTTGCGTACCATTAAATTTTATCCCAGTAAATTCGATGATAAGTTCAAATAATTTTTAAATTTTTTAAAAATTTTTTAGCACAATTAGCAGTCAAATCTTAATTAATGACAATCAAATAAAGATTTTATTAAACACAGTCAGTTATATTTACAATATGAAATATAAAGTATACAAAACAAAAAATCAAATAAAGTAGAAGAAAATCTTAAGAACTACGGATCCTAATAGTTGTTATTGTTGACGTCATTCCACTGGTCTTGCTGAGACGGTGGTCTAGCAGTGATGTCGGTATCCCTCTAGTAGCGTTATTGTCACTAGTGCGCATTTACTTCTAGTACACTGCCATCTGTTACTCCATCCACTGATTTCGCTACTGCAATTGGCTAAAATAAGCTCCAGCCTAAAGGAATCTTGTCTGATACGCGTGCGATGATCGCGTTATACCTCTCCTCAACCTACTGTAGTTGCTGAGCCTGTTGGTGAAGACTCTAGGTGAGATTCTGCACCTCTTCTCTCAAATCGATGTTATTGTCCTCAAGATTGGCAGGATTGGTGATAGAGGTGGACGAATCCGTTAATGTGAAAGTGTTGAGGTTGCTGGTAAAAAACTACCCCAACTCATAAAAGCGATTCTTGTACGACTTAGATACAGTATCGCACCAAACCGTATTAAGATCGACAAGACGACAACTGAGGCAGCAGAGCTATTGCTGTTCTGAACAGTAATAGTTCTGTTCATGAGCGACCTTGTGCAAACTTAATTTGCTCCTAGCATTTGGCAGGATATTTTCTTTCACTATGCTAATTCACAATCAATTTGGAGTGAATTATGAATTTATGATCCATTGACATCTCCGCCATCACCATATCCTCTACTATAACCTCCTCTTTTCATTCTTCCTCCTATTTTGCCTCTATTTCCTCCAAGACTACCTCTTAAATTTCCTTTGAAACCACTTTGATGACTGTATTGAGCTACATATATCTGAACAAATTGATCTAGTTTCCAAATATTTCTAGCATGCTTTCCTGGGCAAGAAGCATGCCGCTAATTCTGCAACCGTTATACTCATTGGTCTTGACACTAGAACAATAATCAAAGATCCATATTTTGTAATTAATCCATGCAAAATTGTATATGGATTTTGTTAGGTAGATAATGATTTTTGTGAACAATGTGAACAATGAGTTTTAAAATTGGCTCAATAAAATAAAAAATACACTATATTTTTAAATTATTTACCTAAATCTTAATATTAGGATAATTATCTGCACACCTAGTAAATTGAACATCCGATATATCTATTGTTTACATTGTTTAGTACTTTCATTATCTATCTATACTTTTTCATTCCATTAACATGATCATCTTCACTAACTTGTTCTCCTACTGAGATTAACAAATCAATTGTCTTGACATGACAGGGGAAAAATATGCCTCTAACCTCTTCCAAATTGAAAAAGTGAAAAGGCATACAACCATTTTTGTGGCGGAAGGATTTGTCATCGAAGCCAACAACCATGATTTGAATAAAGCATCTTGTTGTTTTAACTTCGAATATTTAGGATTCACAACGCCACTTAGTTTAATTGTTCTAGTTATGTGTTTTACAAGATCATGCCCTTTAATGGTGAATTTTATTTATCTTTCCATTGTAGAAAGATTCAAGTAGTCACTTATTTGGGACCTCCCAAGGATCAGGAACGGCCATTCTAACTCTTCTTGGGTCCACAAACACAAAGTTTATGGCTGACTGATATTGCTCACCATCATTTAGCTATTGCATTTATTTTTCTTGTTGCTGGTCATATGTATAGAACAAATTTCGGATTCTACATCTTGGAACCAAGCCAATTTTGGAGCAGCTTTGTGATAATGAAACCAACCAGCAAAAAGCATTAAGGCTGCAAATACTAATGCACCAATTGCGGTGCAATAAAGTTGTAATTCACTAGTTATTCCAGATGCTCGCCAAATCTAAAAAAAACCGGAGGTTATTTGTAGTCTCCATCTAACTTTATTGAAATTGGATTTTCTGTGAAGCTTGATTGAGCTGTGAAGGCCATGCTTTCAAACAAGATTATGAAAACTAAACTAATTGAACTAAAGGTTTAGTTAAAATTTATGTAAGGTTGAATCAAATATAATAAAATAATATATTTATATATAATATATATAATTTTTTATTTTGTTATGATTTATTATTTTAAATTGGTTAATTGCTACAAACGGAATCAATTCAATCAATTTATTTTTTTTGGACAAATTTTCCTAATTCTTTACCAGTTTACTAATAACTGCTGACTCAGTATAGACATAAAGATTCTTGCTTTTAACTCACTCTTTCTAGTTTTGACTACACTACATTCTTTTAGGTAGCGTTTGTTTTCGAAGATAGGATACAAAGATATGGACAATATATTTTTAAAAAGTGTTTGAAAGCAGAGATATGAACACTGAATACACTGATTATTCTCATATACACTATCCTGGCACAACGTAATTATTTCCCTTTTGTTTGGGTATAGGAAAGAAAATAAAAGAAAGAAAATGAGTGGAAAGAAAATAGAAAGAAAAATAGGGTTATTTGTATTGTTATTTTTTTTTTTGGTGAGTTTATTTGTATGTTGTTTAGATTAAGAGAAAATAGATGGAAAGAAAATAGAGAGAAAATTTTCTTTTGTTTGGATGGAAAAAAAAAAGAGAAAAAAAATCATAATAATATAAAATTATATTAATATCTTTATATATATTATATGTAAATTATACTTTATTAATGATAAGGAGTAAATGTGTAATTTTATTCCTATTGCTCTTATTTCTCTTCATTTTCTTTTCATTTATGAAAAGAAAATAATTTTATGGGTCTTACACTGTTATTTTTTTTTTCTCTATTTTCTCTTCTTATCCAAATAATAAAAATCCTACTTTTCTATTTATTTTCTTTTTTTCCATTTTCTTTTCGATCCCTTCAAAATCCCTGGATCCAAACTTGTTGAATTGGTGACTTGGTGTACCGTGTCCCTATTTTATCTGTAATTCATGAGAAAAAAAAAAAGAATTGGAACTATATCAAACACGTGATGAGGTAGGTATTCATGAATATCCGGAATCAAGATTCACATGAATGTTAAAATTTTGAATGAGATATATCGGATTGAAAATTGCAGTTATTGATGATGAGATTAATTTAGGAAAGGAAACTAATTTATGATAATCATGTTGAAAATTATAAAAATACATATTTATATTTTAACATGTATTTTATATTAATAATTTGTTTTAGTAGTTAAAAAAAATGTTAAAAAATTAATAAATTTTATAATTTATAATCATTAATTAGTTATTATTAATTTTTTTAATGATATAAAATTATATCTAATAATATAAAATTATTTATTTTTTTTATTAATTAAATACTAACTAAATTTTAATAAAAATGGTGGTATCTAAATTTTATATATATATATATATATATATATATAAAGGGATGGGGTCGTGGATGAGCTGAGACAGAGGAGAGACATATGGAGGTTTAACTGGGTGAATAATATAGGGATGGGGTCGTGGATGATGGTTATAATTTGAAAAATAAGGATAGATGCTACAGGGTTAGAGGGTCAGTAACCGTTATTATCGGAGATTTATTAGGATTGTGTTTTGTCTTTTCTTTTTCTTTCTTTTATTAGCATTGCAATAAAGATCCATGTTGATTTAAATTTGATTTTTAATTTTTTTATTTAAATAAATTAAATAAAAAATAAAAGAACTATTAGAGGAATAATTTCATTTAAGATTATTTTAAAAAAAAAAAATTTAAGCAAAAAATTTTTTTTTGATAAAGTTGTAACTTTATCACAATCTTTGTCATGGTGTCTGTCATCATGTTTGTATATTTCATAATCAAACAAAAGTCAATACGTCAATTCTATTATAAACTATCTAAGTTAATTAGTCACTAACTTAACTAATAGTCAGTTACTCATGTAACTTAGTTAGCTTCTCTACAATGAAATGACTCATTTTCTCTCTGCATTTGCATATTATAATATCGTATCAGAAGTTCTCTTCACAATTCCGTTATACTTTTCTTCTCATTGTGATTTTTCGAAAAAAATTTCTGATTTTCTCGCCTCAATTTTCTTCTCTTTCCTTTCCTTTTCGAGCTGCTTGCTTCACTGATTCCGATCAAGATGTTCACAATCTCTGAATCAAATCCCTCTCAAGGCAATTCGAACTCTCCGGCACAGTCTTCGCCGATTCTCGAGGCTTATTCGCTTCAGTCCGGCGATTATCCAGGGACTCGTGCTTGTTTCTCAGCCGCTCCAAGAAGACAATTATGCTTCATGGTGCATATCGATGTGTCTTGTGTTGAGTGGCAAACGCAAGATTGGCTTCATTAATGGTTCTTTGCAGAAACCAGATCCAACTGTTCATCCCGTGCTTGCAGAATATTGGCAATGCACCAACGACATCGTCACGACGTGGTTGCTAAACTCGATCTCCAAGGACATTGCTGTGAGCGTGATCTATGCAAGTTCATCCGCTCTCCTTTGGCAGTACCTGGAGACTCGTTTCTCTCAAAGCAATGCACCTCACATCTTTGAGCTTAAACGATCTCTCATGTCACTGACCCAAGGCGTGCTCTCTGTTTCACAATACTTCACGAAGTTGAAGATCCTTTAGGAAGAAATGAATACCTTCAAGCCTCTAGTCTCGTGCTCCTGCGGCGGTGTCAAATCGATTCAAACCTATTTCGATCAAGAATATGTCATGCTGTTCCTCATGGGGCTCAATAAAAATTTGGCAAATGTTAGAAGCCAAATCTTGTTATCAGATTTTCCCCTTCAATTGACAAAATTTTCTCTCTGGTCTTGCAAGAAGAGAAATAAAGGGTACTTACTTCTCTTCAACCTAGCCAGCACATGGCATTTGCAGTCAAGTAGTCTCTGAAGTTCTCTATGCACCAAAATTCGAAGTCAAAGGGTAAAAAAGATCGTCCAACTTGCTCTCACTGTGGACTCATGGGACACACTAAAGACAAGTGTTATCGTCTTCATGACTATCCACCAGGCTATCTGCAAAACAAGACTCCCAAGCCTCAGGTGCATCATATAGCTCAAGTGAATCATGTAAAAGAAGTGCAAGATTCATCACTCACGTCTCCCTTCTCTCTCACGGCAGCTCAATACAACCAATTGATGGCTCTTCTTCAACCACAGCAAGCTGTTCAAGACATTGAACCTGAGATATGTGCAGGTGAAGTGTTCTCTTCTTGTTACTGAACCAAAAGGCAGTTTTAAGTGCCTGGATTGTTGATTCAGGTGCTACCACCCATATCACCAACTCCTTTAATTCTCTAATTGACCCAAAATAATTATCTAACCACTTTGTTTCTTTACCTGATCATACCAAAATTCATGCATTAGCCATTGGTAATGTTGTTCTCAACCCCTCTTTAACACTTTTTAATGTCATATTCATTCTATCTTATAGAGTCAATTTGATTTCGGTTAGTTCCCTTCTAAAATTATCAAATTGTAGTGTCTATTTTTTTGACCTATCATTTGTGATACAGGACAAGAACTCCAAGCAGGTGATTGGCAAAAGTGATGAAGTTGATGATCTGTTTGTTCTGCAATCACCACCTTTAATGCATGCTCCTTCTCTTGATGTTGATAATTGTCATTTAGTTTCTTCTGTTAGTAGCTCTACTTGGCATGCAAGATTAGGTCATACGTCTGAAAAAGTCTTCAATAGATTGAATTTTATTTTGTCTTCAACACCCTTAAAATTCAATCACTCCAATTGTGATGTGTGTCGATTAGCCAAACTTAGGCATTTATCCTTTCAATCAAATAATACCTTTTGTTCTGCCATTTTTTATTTGGTTCATTGTGACATTTGGAGGCCTTATCGTGTCCCTACATATAATAGTATAAGGTTTTTTCTTATTGTTGTGAATGATTACTCTAGATTCACCTGGACCTTCTTGTTGAAATATAAATCTGATGCTGCTAATACTCTTATCAATTTCTTCAATATTGTTGAGACTCAATTTAAGACCAGGGTAAAACAAATGCGATCGGACAATGCAGGTGAACTTTTTCTCACCGAATACCTCAATTCGAAAGGGATAGTGCATCAATTCTCATGTGTCGAAAGGCCTGAGCAGAACTCCGTAGTTGAACAAAAATACCAGCATTTACTCAATGTGGCTCCGGCTCTATTCTTCCAATCCAAGGCTCACAATTAAATTTTGGGACGAATGTGTTCTGACTATCACATTTCTAATCAATAGATTGCCAAGTCCAGCCCTTCAATATAGCTCACTGTATGAGAAGTTATTCTCTAAACAGCCGGACTACCATTTTTTACGGGTCTTTGGTTGTCTAGCTCATACTTCCACCCTCATTTCCAAATGACACAAATTCTCTTCACATGCAGTGCGGTCAGTTTTCATTGGATATGCTTCTGGCTACAAGGGATATAAGCTCTATGATCCAATCGCTAAGAAGATTTTTATCTCGAGGGACGTTACCTTTGTGGAGTCCGAGTTTCTATTTCAACAATCCTCTAGGACTTCCAGCACCATTGTTGATATCTTTTCTGATGTGGTCATGCCTATTTGTCTTCCCGATGTGACACCTAGTTTCTCTTCACCTGCCACCAATGTAGAGCCACAACTTCAATAAGTCCTAGCTTTATCTTAGGCGATTCCCACCACTGAACCTTGCCGAACATCTCAACCATCAAGACCACCTCCGTATCTCAAGGATTATCAATGCCACAATGTTTACAACATGAATTTTAAACATCTCTCTCAATCTCACTGTGCTTTCATTGCCAATGTTGCTGCAATCCATGAACCTACCTTCTTCCATAAAGTAGTCAAGTTTTCAGAATGGCGAAAAGTAATGGATGAATAATTCCAAGCCATGGAAGACACAAATACTTAGTCTTTGGTGCCCCTGCCTGCTGGCAAACACACCATTGGATGCAGATGGGTCTACAAAGTCAAATGCAAAGTAGATGATTTTGTGGACAGATACAAAGCTAGATTCGTTATAAAAGGATACACCCAACAAGCTGGTATAGACTTCAAGGACACATTTTCATCCATTTATGGTTTGAGGCAGGCTTCCCATAAATGGTTTTGCAAATTCTCTTCAGCTTTGCTTAGTCACCACTTCAAACAATCGAGGCGCGATTACTCCCTTTTCACCTATGGTAGTGGCGACCAAACAGTCTATCTCCTTGTATACGTAGACGATATCATTCTGGCCAGTCCATCTAAGGACATGTTGTATAAGGTGCAAAAATTATTGGAATCGCTCTTCAAATTGAAGGTTCTTGGTGATTTGAAGTATTTTTTGGGTTTGGAATTGGCAAGATCAGATGAGGGAATTGTTCTTAGCCAACATAAGTACACCCTCAGCATCCTTGAAGACACCAATTTTGCTTAATCTAAGTCTACCTCTTTGTCCATGGAACCCAACCTAAGGCGTAGTAGCTCAGATGGGGAGTTGCTCAAGGATCCCGCGAGCTATAGAAGGCTTATAGGGAGATTGATGTACCTCACCATCTCGGGCCTAGAAATCACCTACGCTATCTTCACCCTAAGCCAATTTTTGTCCCAACCCCATACTGCACATCTTTATGCCCTTCATCATTTGCTGCGGTATATCAGAAGCACCGTAGGACAAGGCTTACTTTTTTCGACAAACTTCGAGAAGAGACTAATGGCTTATGTGGATGCAGATTGGGCAGGTTGTCCGAATACTAGACGGAGTGTCACTAGATTTTGTGTGTTCATTGGAGATTCTCTTGTTGTATGGCGATCGAAGAAGTAGACCACAGTCTCTAGATCATTCGCAGAATCTGAGTATCGGGCCATGGCAGTAGCTACTGCTGAACTCACATGGTTGAAAGGCCTCTTGTTTGACTTTCAAGTTGATGTTTTCTTTTCTATGCTGTTTTGTGACTCTCAATCTACTATTCACATAGCATCCAATCCCACTTTTCATGAGAGAACTAAGCACATAGAAGTGGACTGCCACTTTGTGCGTGAAAAGGTGGTTGCGGGGTTTATTAAGCTCATTCATGTTCGGACGCAACATCAACTAGCCGATGTGTTTACCAAACCAGTGACGCCAGCTCAATTCAACAATCTCATTTCCAAGTTTGGCATGATAAATCTTTATCTGCCAACTTGAGACGGGAGGATATTATGGACCATCTAAATTAATTAGTCACTAGCCTAACCAATAATCAGTCACTCATGTAACTTAGTTAGCTTCTCTGCAATATAATTAATTAGTTAGTTAGAGTATCCTTCCTTCTCTAAATAGTTAAACCCCTGTATTATGTACATGTATATATATCTCATCTGTAATAAAATTAATCAATGAAATTATTCTTTTTTTTTTCTACATCTGCATATTGTAACAAATTTTAATATATGATATTCTTTATTTTAAACTTAGCTTTAACAAATCAATAAATTCAAAATGATCTTAATGTAAATTCTAATATATGATATTCTTTATTTTGAACTTAATTTTAACGGATCAATAAATTCAAAATGATCTTAATGATTAGAAATAAAATAATCATTAAAATTAAACACTTTCACACTATCTGTCTCACACACAATCACATCAACTACACTTTTCATAATGTCCGATCTTATCATCTTCATGTAATCACTCATCACTGCTTGTGGTGCATATTCAAAGTAAGTAGAGCAATATACATAGTGATTCATATAAACAGAAAAGTGGTTATCTTAAGAGTGAAAAATAAGAAAATATACTAATAATATACCAACAATTGAGATATTATTTCACATGATCATTTTTTTTCAATTTTAGTAGAGTGGCTGAAAGAAGATATAATTAAAAAGTGCAAGACACCACGTCACATAAATAATTAAGGTTTTCTTTTTGTGTCCAAATAATTGTTAGTTTTCTGAGGCTCTTATTGCTTGTTAATTTATTTAGGATTAGATAACTGTTTAATTTTTTATAATTAATATTATTAAATAAGTAACTGGTTCATTGGACATATATATAAATTGTTATGTTTATACTTTTATTGTCTTAAATTAAAATATTATTCTGTTGATTAATTTAATATTTATTTTTGTATTAATTATTTTTAAAAGTTGAGATTTAATTATTATTAAAATATTAATAAAAATATATGCCTTTCAAAATTTTAATTTTAAATTTTTATTAAGTGAAATTAGATTAACCGATTTAAGTTACGATTTACCAATTTTTCTAGAGTTGGCACTTGAAATCATAGTTGTCAGAACCGAACCGGTAAGGTTACTGGGTCACTGGGTTATTGGTTCAACCGGTAGATCACTGGTCAAACCGGTTAACTCGGTATAATTAAATAATTATGTAAAATTTAATTATTTTTCTTTATTATAAGTATTTTTATTTTATTTTTATAAAAATAATTATCATTTTCAAATTTTAATACTTTATTAATTAATTTATATTTATTGTATTATTATATTATTATAAGTAAAAACTTACATACAGTTAATTTTCATGTGAAGTTGATATTTAAAAATAGATAATTTGACAAGTTTAACTAAATATCATCTAACAAATTTCAACTATCAACTTCATATGAAGATAACTGTATGTGAGTCTTTACCTATTATTATATACTACAAGTATTTATTGAAAAAATAATATTAATAGATATCATATAATCATGAAAAGAAAAAAGAAATTATGATTAATAATTTTTTTATCTTTTTATAATATATATATATATATATATTAATAAAATT
The DNA here is from genome assembly GCF_014773155.1 of Arachis stenosperma. Lineage (NCBI taxonomy): Eukaryota > Viridiplantae > Streptophyta > Magnoliopsida > Fabales > Fabaceae > Arachis > Arachis stenosperma. Next base: position 37,481,827 of record NC_080384.1, read on the forward strand.
TATAGTTAAATAAAATATAATTGATTTAAAAATTAGTGACTTTAAAATTAAAATTAATTGAATATAAATAAATAAAAAATTGCTATATGTATTATAATTTGAATATATATTAGTAAGAACAATGTAGCTTGGTGGTTAGATTGTCTTCCTTGCAACCTTAGCTTGGTGTGAGCACTTCGAACCCCATGATAGCCATTTTGAAAAATTTTTCAAATTCAAAAACCACACAATTTTGACACTTGGCACATTGGAGCTTATGGAGAGCATGGTAGACTTGCAGAACCCAGATTTAGTTCGGACCAAACGGTTCGGTCCGGTCCAATTTTTACAAGATTTGACCGATTTTAGTCGGTTCGTTACAGGTTCAACCCGTTCATTCCGATTCTCTGTCTTGAACGGTCCTAACCTCGAACCGGATTGGTATAGAATCCAATTTACCAGTTTTCTGGTCAAACTGGCTGGTCCGATTCGATTCTGACAACTATACTTGGAACGGCTCCAATAATAGAACATGAAAGAAATTAGCAGTGCACATTAGTGTGAAACTTGGCTTATTGTGAAAATTAACTTTAACATTTCAACTAATATTTTGTTATAATTAATTTGAATTAGTTAAATAGTTAATTTATTTATTTACTTTAATAAATATAAAAAATTTAAATCTTATTTTATACATATAGTAATTTGTCAGTCAACAATAAATATTTAAATAAAATTTTAATTTGTCACAAATTAATTTTTTATTTATCTGACTAAATACTGTGCACAAAATAAGACTAATATTTGTTGCCAACTATGGAGGTGTTAAACCGCCCTTTAGTTAATGAATGGCACTTTAGAAATCACATCTATATATTAATTAATGATTGGTTCTTAACTCTTTAGCATATATCGTCCATTGTCCAGTACCATACATATTTGTTACGGTCTGGTCCAGCTGATCACGTGACCGACCCAATCCGACTCGAGAAAATGGCATTTCATTGACAAGGTATAAAAGGGGAGGGACTTACCCCTCTTCCAAGGTACGTCACCAAATCTCTTCCTCTAATACCACTTGCTCATCGTCTGATTTGAGCGTCGGAGTGTCATTACAGGTGACACCCCCTTTCATCACACGAAGAGCCCGCGAGATTGTCTCCCCGCACATCCGACTCAGATCCCAACTCATTCCCACCAACTCGTAGGAGATCGTCCCGACCCGTCCGATACACCAATTAACCGAACAATATCCAAAACAAAATTGTTTTATAATAAAAAATCGTATTTATTATGAGGGGTATAGACAACAAATTTTTTTATATTTTAGTGTCTAAAATATTTTTTCACGTGTCATATATATATATATATATATATATATATAAAGCATATTTTTCACGTATATATACCCCTGCCCAAATTGAGCTTTATCATCGTCCATTGATAAATATACATAAAGCATTTATTCCATTAGCAAAATATAATTCAAAGTAAGAGAAAAAAAAAAAAAAAACTACAATGTCTCTTGGAGTTGCTTCTGTTCATGAGCGACCTTGTGCAAACTTTGGTCCTAGCAATTGGCAGGATACCTTCCTTCACTATGCTGATTCACAATCTTTGGTATGTTCTTTATCACTGACATGCATGTATATATTTCTTTAAAGGATTTATAGTATATGCATGTAAATGCTCCATAAAACTTCATTCCCCAATAATTTTAAGGGTTTTGAAATCTACTTGATCGCCACCAATATATAATATTATATTTTAATTATGTTGTTTTTAAAATCAGAAGACTCCGTCTTTTAAATACAAATGCTTCATTAAAATTTCATTTCCTGTCATCATTGTTATTAATTTTGATATTAATTAATTCGTTTGATGTAAAACTAATTTTAGTTTCGCTTTTTTATTTTAATTGATATTTTTTATTATTATATAGTATCATAGAAAATATAAAATCAACTATATATATATATATATATATATAAGAGAAACCAAATTTTTCTAAAATAGTATAATAAGATAGTAATTTATTTTATATTAATACCGTATAAAAATTAATTGTTAATTTAATAAAAAATTAAATAACTAAAATTGTACATTTAATAAAAAATAGTTTTATAATTTTAAACTATTGAATATACATTTTGAAAATAAATCAACCAAACATATTTTTATTATTTTCGATATTTAGAAATGAATTTTCTTTTCACAAACTAATCGTGTTTTCTAAAATGCAAAAAGTTGAAAATAATTTTTATTTTCAGAAAATAAAAACAGAAAATATTTTCACAAACTAATTGCCCCCTTTGTTTACTTTGTTAGTGTTTGTTTTTAGAGATTAGAATTGAGACTAAAAATTAGAATTAAATATTGTATTTAGTAGTTAGAAATTGAAACTAAAATTTCAATTTCATGATACAAAATTTTAGATCTTTTAGTACTTTTAAAATGTAAAGAATGAGGAGACTAAAATTTCTGAAACTAAGAACGAAAATTTTAATAATATTTTTTTAAAAAAATATTTATTTAACTTTTTAAATCTTAAATCTATTATCATTCAATCTTTATATTTATTTTAAACCAAATATAATATTTAAATATAACTTAAATCTATATTTTTTATACTAAATATAACATAAAAATTTAATTTAGTCTTTCAATTTCAATCTTCCTCCTAAATATAACTTTATTAATCTTCGTTTTAATTATATAATTGTGCTATTAAGATTTGTTATTGTACTTTGTTGTTGTCCTTTTTTACTGTCTTTTGTTGTTGTGTCAAGGGTATTCATGTGATGTTGTCATTAACTCATTATTCTTCATTTTTATTCAATCATTTGTATGACATGATGTTATTACTTTTTTGGTCACTCCAAGTTTTGCAACTACCTTACTTTTTATATGGGTGAAAACTTATTTCGGTCTTTGATAATTTTTTTAAAAGATTATAAATTTTAAATAAAAAATATTTTTTTAATTTTTCATATTTAATTTTATAAAATTAATTAGTTATTTTATTATTTATTTTTTTTAAAATATATTTATATGACACGTTGATTATTAATATATTTTTTATTTAATTTTTATAAATAAAAATAATTTAAAAATTATTAATATTTTTTAATTTTATACGGTAAATTTATTTAATATATTTAAAAAAGCAACAAAAGAGAAACTAAATAGCATTGACAATAATTTTTAAAAAACAACGAAATTTTCAGCAAAAATAATTTATTAATCTTAAAAATTTTTAATGGATAAATTAATAGTTTAATATACTTTATTCTATTAATATAGAAAAAAATATTAATAGAAAAATTAATAAATTTCATAAAAAATAAAAATCAAAGACCAATAATATTAATATTTTTTATTAAAAATTTCGTTATCTTTTGAAATAATGCTTAGGAATCGTTTAAGATTTTTTTTCCTTTTTATATTGGACTCTAACTCCAATAACTTTGATCCAAATGTTTCTGGACACTTCTTGTAGTGATCGAATACTTTTAGGCTTCAATTTTTCAAGATTTGCAATTGTGATTTTTCATTTTGCTACATCAGAATAAAATTATCCCTTGCCATGATATAACTAAGGATGACAATAAAATAAATAGAGGTAAATTTTTGTCCTATTTAATCCCACTTAGTTTTATTTTATAATAACTTGCGTAGAAGTTATTCTGTTTTTATTTATGAGTAATAAAAAATTAAATTCTAATCTATTTTTATAAATACTCATGCCACTTTTATAATTATTAAAATTTAACAAATAAAATTAAATTTTAAAATTTATATAACTATTATTATATATAACATAAATTAAAATAAAAACTTAAAAATAACATAATATTATTAATTATTATTTTATTAATTATTTTTATATATATATATATATATATATATATATATATATATATATATATATATATATATCAGAGTGGGTAAAGACATGTATTACTTAAATTTGATTCTCTCTAAAATTCTATCTTACTAAAAATTTGATCTGAGAGATAAGAGTAAAATAGATACCCGCAAATCTATATAGTATTGCCATCTCTAGATATGATGACATTCAATGATTTTATAATGTAACTCTTTTTTGCACTTATACTTCTTAAATTTGCAACTCATCTTTTTTTGGATTTTTTTTATTGTAATCTCCTTCAGCAGGTGCGCTCTCCGTTATCATAATTTTCCTTTTAAGCTTTGTCCATTTCTCCCTTGATTTTTTCCGTCTTCATTTTTAATGTCATGATTTTTTTCAGAGTATTTTTGCATATGAAACTTTTTTACCAAACCCAAGTGCAAATTAAAGTCATCAAGTAGTATTATATTTATAATAATAACAATGCTTATTTAAAATAATAATTTGATCTTAATAACAAAGAAGATTCTTCTTTGAAATATGATTTCTAAAATTTGGTTTCTCCTTTAATAATCTCTAGATCTGTCCTTGATTTGATTCGTCTCTATTCTTTTATGATCATGCCAAAAAAAATTGGATGAGATAGTTTCGTTTAGAAAAGAGACTTTTATTTATGAGAGAATTGACTAAAAATTACATATATATGATCAAAACATAAAGTATTATTTGTATTAGTTTGATTAATATCAAATTTGATTTAAGAAACAAATAAAACCAATGAATTCGCAACAAATAATCATCACATAACAATCTACATCGAGTTGATCATATATAGAGATAAATCACATTTTAATTTGTTGATTTTTTACTCTTTTAAGTTAAATATTAAACTGAAAACATTTGCAGGGAGTGAACGAAAGTATGAAAGAAGAAGTTCAAATATACAAAGAGAAAGTGAAGATGTATCTATCTTCTAATGACAATAATATCATACAAAAACTAAGTTTAATTGACTCAATTCAACGTTTGAGTATATCTTATCATTTTGAACGTGAAATTGATGAGATATTAGTACAAGCCCACAATGATTTTATCAACAATGGCTTTGCTACAGAGGATCATGACCTTCACTTTATTGCATTACGTTTTCGTTTACTCCGACAAAAGGGATATTATATTTCATCAGGTATATATGTAAAAAATTCAATATTTTATCTTATATATAATTGCAGTATAAAAAAATGAAAAAGCCTAAAAACAGCAACTTTATTAAATTCTAGCCAGCATGTAACTAATGAATGAAAAGTAAGTAATTCCATACTATTGGACGAAATCTCATATCATTAAAAACATCATTGATGACTACTTAATGATTATAAATCACAAAAGTTAATGGCCCTAACACTCCTAAAAAAAATATCAATTATTAATTATGAATTCACACTAATTATTATGTGAATTACATAGATATTTTCAACAAATTCAAGAATAAAAAGGGAGAATTCAATGAGCTAGCTATTGTTCAAGATGCTAAAGGAATATGGAGTTTATATGAGGCTGCACAATTAAGGGTTTATGGGGAAGATATATTAGAGGAAGCACATGAATTCACATACAATAAACTTAACTCCATCACCAATCAATTGAACCCATCTTTGGCTGACCAAATCAATCAGAGTTTAGAACAACCTCTTCACAGGGCAGTTTTAAGAATGAGGGCAAGGTCATATATGTCTTTCTACGAACAAGATCCTTTGCATGACAAAGTTCTTCTAAACCTTGCAAAACTAAATTTCGATATGCTACAGAAATGGTATCAAAAAGAAATTGGTATTACCACCAAGTAAGTATATAAATTTAGACAAGTACTCCTTATAAAAAAAGAGAAGGAATTTCTTCTAATGAACAAGAATATAACTTTTTGTATTATTATAGATGGTGGAGAAATTCAGAGTTTGGGACAAAGGTCCCTTATGCAAGAGAGAGGATAGTTGAGTTATACTTTTGGCCATTTGCTATGAACTCTGAGTTTAAATATACTACTTTTAGAGTTGTGACAACCAAAGTGAATCAATGGATGACTATAGTTGATGATACTTATGATGCTTATGGAACAATTCAAGAACTTGAGCTCCTCACACTGGCAATTCAAAGGTTTGATTTTACTAAAACAAGAATTTACCAATTTTACATTATGCTATTTATATTTTAATTAAAAAGGATCCAAAATTATCATCTTAATAATTCAATTCCATGATTATGTCACTTTCTTAGTTTTTAGCCCTTTTGTGTTTCAGATGGGATATTAGTTACATTGCATCTCTTCCAGAGTGTTTCAAAACTATTTTTAATGCAATTTTGGAAGTCACCGATGAAATAATAGAGTTGAGTAGTGCTAGAAATGGAGAATCAAATTTGGTGTTGCAATGTGTTAAACAGGCGGTAAGCTTTATTTCTTAGTTTCAAAATTAAATATCATTTTCATTAACAGAAATATTTAGTAATAAAAAAATTAGCCAAAGACTGCAAGAACCTACTTTATTTAACATTAATTAATTGTTATAACTATTAATAAATATTAAATAAAATAAATTTTGGCTATTTTTTTTGTCCTCCTAACGTTATTATTTCATTAATTATTCTATCTACAGTTGTCTCATTATGTACAAGGTTATATTGTTGAAGCAAAATGGTGCTATGAGAGTTATGTTCCGACATATGATGAGTACAAGATTAACGCAGCTTCAAATTTAGGATACCAAATGCTTGCAATAACATTTATTGCTTTGGGAGAATTCGCAACCAAAGAAACTCTTCATTGGATTTCTAATAATATTCCTCTCATCCTACAAGCTTCGTCACTTGTTGCCAGGCTCACAAATGATTTGGCTTCACATAAGGTAGAAATATTAATTTTGGAAAGGTTACATATATAATAATTTATATGTATTTTTTTTATAAATTTAAGTTTGTTAAAAAATTAATTTTAGAGAAAATAATAAATATATCTCTCACCTTTTAAAATTTCGATAAATAAATTTCTTAGAAATTTTAATTATAATACATTCTTGATATTTATAAATAGCAGACAAATACGTTTTTCCGTCTATTTGCCTCTCCTAAAACAAATGAAGATGACTGAGCTGACACCTACATGTCTATAACAGAATTACGTGTCTATTACGGTGCTAAAGTATAATCCCTCTAAAAAAGTTAGAGGACAAATAGATCCCTATGCTCCCAAAATGCCATCATTTTGAGAGCTGTCTTAAATTTTCAAATTCTAGTCAGACTCCATTATATTCCAGTACCGTTCATCAAGTTCAGAGATAAGTCCCTTTTCAATTTAACCTCAACATATAAATAACATTGTCATTGTTATGCTAAATCATAACTCTATTTATAAAAATTTAATCTTTAGATGCTTTCTCGTAATACAAACATTAAAAGATTCAACTTTTTTACATCTGCTGCATGGAATTAAATTGTGGCATTTTGAAAGAAAATCAATGCTTCACTTTCAAGAAGGGAGCTTCTCTCAAAAGACCAATGCTTCTTGTCTCACTGAAAATTCCGTCGACGACTATTGGTGGTGCGACCTAAACTGGTCAACAAACCGATAGAAGCTCGCTCACCGATTGTGGCATCTGCTTTGGGTGTAATGTAATGGATAGAAAGGTGGCCATATCTACTAATGAAATAGGGACGACAAAACCAAGGTTTTCAGTCCCTCTCCATGGGTAAATCGGCTATGGTTCTCCAGAATGGGTAGGAGCAGGTCGAGTCCGTATTGCCGTGGAACAATAGTCGCACTTACCCTTGGAACGTGGAACGTCTTTGAGGAGAAATCTTTTCTTGAAGTTCAACAAGCTTTCAATAGCTACAAGACGGTGGACGGCCACAGCACCAATATGTGCACGTCATTAGTCATGGCTACATCACGCTCCAGTATGTTTCAAACATGATCATCCACAACATCCACGTCCACCATTGCAAGATCTCCGGCAACACCAACATAAGAGCCTCTCCAATCCACATGGGGTGGAAGGAAGTCTTCGACAGTGACAGAATATCCATGCATCTTCGGGTCACGCGAGATTTGGATTTGACTAAAATTTGAAAATTTAAGGTGACTCTCAAAACGGCGCTGTTTTAGGAGCACAAGGACCTATTTGTCCTCTAATTTTTCTGAGGAGATTATACTTTAGCATCGTAACAGACACATAGTTTCGTTATGGACATGTAGAAGCTAGCTCAGCCATCTCCGTTTGTTTTAGGAGAGGCAAATGGACAGAGGGACGTATCTATATCTGCTATTTACAAATGTCGAAAATATATTTATAATTAAAATTTGTGAAGGATTTATTTGTCAAAGTTTTAAAAGGTCGTCAGGGACTTATTTATCTTTTTTCTTAATTTTATAATATAGTATTAGAGATTTTATGATATAAAGATTTAAAATTTGATAATTAGTGATTTGGAAAAATAAATTTATAAAAGATAAATAAAAAGTGAAAATAGATTTTATACAAAAAATTTAACAAATAAAAGAAAAAATTATATGAAAAAATATATTAAAAATATAATTATTTATGTTTAATTCTTTTTATTAGTTTAAATTTTTAAAAGAAGTAATTTTATGACAAAAAGATAACAAAATCCTCCCCAAACTCCCAAAAAAAGTTATAAATTAAACTATTAGATCTTACTATATGAATGGTTTATAACTTTATATATTTGACGAATTTGACATAAATATTTTATTTCAAAAGCTGTTCGGTAGCGCAACAGGAGGAGTTATAAATTTCTTTTTTTTGTGCGCAAAATTATGTGTCATGAAACTATTTCATATAAATGATTATATATTTATTAAAGTATAACTTTAATTTAATCCATTTATAAAGAATTATTAATTTATTTGAAACATTGATAAATTAATAATGGTCGAAGAAGCAATTCACTAGTTGCAGTAGAACTTAATTAATAATTAAGTTTATTTTTTTATTTTTTTTACATAATAGTATAATAATTAAGTTAACAAATATAAATTAAATCAATTTACAAAGATATTATTTTTTGTTTAGGTGTTAATTAATATAAAATGTTTTTTAAATAATAAATAATTTTAAATAACTAAAAAATATTTGTAACCAAATCTAACTAAATACTTTTAACCATATCTTTTCCTTCTCTTATTCGTATGTTTCTATGTTCCTTTCAAATAGAACCTTAATCACTTCTTCGTCTGCTCACCCAATAGCACGTTGTCACTTGTCATCATTGTTGTGCATCTTTTCCTTCTTCTTAATACTCTTTTTCCTTTTTTTTTCTACTCCTCATTCTTCTTTTACATTTCTTTTCTTCTTCTCTTGTATCTTCTTTTCGTTCTTTGATTAGATTTTCTCTTTCTACATTTGCTATTTTTTATAAAAAGTGTAGTTGAGCTGATCGGACAAAATTAAAAATGCTTATACACGTATTATTAGATCTCTGTTTCTAAATCATGGGCCTATACTATCTTATTTTCCTAAATATTTGAACCAATTATTTGTAGTTTGAGCAGCAAAGGAAACATGTTGCTTCTTCGGTAGAATGTTGCATGAAGCAATATAGCTTTTCAGAAGAGGAGGCCCATGCATTCATCAAAATGGATATCAATAATTGTTGGAAGGATATGAATGAAGAGTACCTCAAGTTAATTGAATATATCCCAAGGCCAGTCCTCGATTGCATTGTTAACATGGCACGCATATGTGAGTTTATATATGCGAACTCTGAGGATAAAATTACAAATTGTGCACTCTTCAAAGACCACATTGTGGCACTACTTTTGGATCCCGTGGTCGTGTAGCAGTTTCATGGTCCTAAGCTTTTGGGTTCTACCGGGATCAATTGTCCTTAATGCTTAATAAGGAGCTTTAATAATATGGATGTTGTTCACCTTCTCTGTTATTATTTTTTGTTTAATAAAATAGCTTGTTGGGGCAGCTAGTGTTATATTGAACTTCTTTTAAATGCTTCTTAAGAAACAATTGTATTGAATAATATATTTAACAAGAAAATACAATTTTTTGATATTTTATAGTTTATTTATCTTCAATTTTAAGCCGAAATAATCTTCAATTTAGCCTCTAAATTTTTTTTAATCTTCAAATTTTACAAACATGACTCACATTAATTCTTGAGATAATTTTTGATACACAAACGCTAATGAAATACTGACATAAATAATTAGATATCACACCATAAAATCTATAAAATGATGTCGTATTACTTGTTTTGGAAGAAAAAATTTCAATAAACACAACTTAAAATATTATTTTTGTTTATTCGAGTGTCAAAACAAAAACGTCTGTTTTATTAAGTTCAAGATGGTATCTGACATAACTTACGTTTATAAAATTTGAGAACTAAATAAAGACCATTAAAACTTTGAAAATTAAATTGACTCGCGTATAATAAATTTAAAGACCAATTAACTATTAGGGTGTAATAAGTATGGTTTTTCAATATATTTAAACTATAAACTTTCTCTAGCCTAATATTATACCTCAGAGTACCAAACTTGTTCTAAGTGTCCATTTGTATAGTTTCAAATTGCAATATATGGTTGCTCTAGATCAGCTCAACTACACTTTTCATAATGTCCGATCTTATCATCTTTATGTAATCACTCATCACTACTCGTGGTGCATATTCAAACTTCAAAGTAAGTATGTAGAGCAATATACATAGTGACTCATATAAAAAGAAAAGTGGTTATCTTATAGTGAAAAATAAGAAAATACACTAATAATAGCCTTGAACTAAAAATATAACTAATAAGATTAAAATATAAAATTAATTATTCTCATCGACGTCACATCCAAAAAACCTTCAGCCACCTTGCCGGCTTGCCGTCACCGTAAGCTGCTGCCTTGGGCTCTTCTCTGCTCTGGGTGCTTCCTTCATGCCCTCTGATCTGCTCGTGCCTCCTCGACTTGCCCGTGGCCAGCCAATGGTTCACGTTTCCATCTGTCTTGCTTATACAATTCGCTTGTCACTCGTGAGTTACGTTGTTTAATTGTTTAAAGAGAAAGTTAGGAAACTAGCAGTTTTTATTAAAATCTCACCAACACTTAATCAACAAAAAAAATAAATAATCCTATATCACTAGATGTAATTTTATACTATTAAAAATATTAATAATAGCTATTTAATTATATCATTATTACAATAATGATCATCATACAAACCTAAGGTGATAAGGTCTAGTGGCAAATATTTACATATCTGAATTTCACTTGATATCATTAATTTTAGCTGGTTATTATTCTAGTCAATTTTTTGTCGGCAATTATTGGAATCCAAAATCAATTATTAGAGACCTTCAACCTTATTTCCAAAAGTTAATCAAAAGAAAAGTGGTTTGTATGTTAGTAATTGCCCAATGTTGCGGTTAAACTGGTTCTGAGAGCCATGAGAGAGCGAGAGAGAGGGGAAACAGGGGGTGGGTAAATACGGAGAGGCGTAGCAATAGGTATACAAATCAATAGGATAGGGATCCTCGGATTTGGAATAAAGAAGAGTATCATCGGTTGGAGTTAGATTCTTTTTCGATTTTTTGCTGATAATCTTCCAGTTGATATCCCAAAGCGTGAACTATTCAGTCTGTTCAACTGGACGGGCAGGATTATAGACATTTATCTTGTACGGAAGAATAAGAATGGACAAATATATCTATTTGTGTTTATCTAATACACCACAAAAGGAGGAGCATTGAAGGCTATTGCAGAAATGAATCACATGGTGTTGAAAGATAAGAGAATGTTTGTTGCAGAAGCAAAATACAGAAGAAAACATGAACTGAAGGACGTTAAAGGAAAAGAAGTGGAGGAACCGACAAGAAAATGGCAGGAAGGTGGACCTCAGCAGCACAAGATTGCAAGAAAGATGGAAGAGCATGTGGATAAGTTTGCAAGAGATGCGCAGGGCATAGACCCAAATAAGAACGGATAGATGGTCCAAGAAAATAGAAATACCAGTAGCAAAAGATAATGTTACTTGGCTACAAAGGAGTATTGTGAGAAGCACAAAGAAGATGATCAATTTTTAGGTACTATGTCAAAAGATTCATAATGAATGGCAGTGTGTAACGCATAAAAGGGAGTTGGGTGCATACAAAGCAATGCTAACGTTTGACACGTTAGCTAATGCGGAGGAAGCGTACACATTCAGAATGAACGATCTATTAAAATTGTTCTATATGGTATGGAGATGGGATGAGACTGAGAGGAGCGAAACTAGAAGAGTCTGGTTGAAATGTTATGGAGTACCTTTGCATGCCTGGTCAAAGGAGACCTTCATAAGATTAGGAGATCAATGGGGTGAAGTGGTAAAGTGTGATACTTTAACGGAAACATGTAGTTCGTTTAGTGTTGGTCGCATCCTGATAGATACATGTATGTTCGATATGATCAACGAGTGGGTTCATGTCACTATTGGTGCAAGCGGATTTGATGTTCTTGTAAAAGAGGTAGGCAGTGAGGTGTATAGAGAAGAATGTTTTCCAAAGACCACGTTTGACCAAGGAAGTAAGCATATAGTGGCCACGAAAAATATACAGCAGGATGATATAAGGGAGGCAGCTAGTGGTGGCACTGAGCCGAGGGTGGCAAGATGGGATCCGGCAGCTGGACTCATGAAGAAGAAACAATCGAATGAGGAACAAGACAAGGACAAAATAGGAATTCTGCCCTCTGAATTGAATGAGTGAAATATCCAGTTTTCAAATTATCATTATGAGAGCTGTGATTACGCGTTAACAAAGGAGAAGAAAATCTCAATGTTAACAGCTGCAAATAATCAGGAGATTGATTCAGATTACACGCTATCATGCAATTATAAGCAAATTCAAATCCCATATACGTATTCAACCGTTATTGGAAGGGAGAGGATTGGGTTGGTCGAAAGCAGGCCAAATGGCTTGAAGAGTAAGGATGGTAAGAACAAATTGAAGAGGGCCCAATTGAAAGAGGGAGGCTGTGGGCTGCCCATAGCAGGTAGGGTTGGAGTAGCTGACGACTCGGCCCAGTTGAATGTGGAACAGTGGGTTGTGCAGCCCCTGACTCGGATGGAGAAAGAACTAGCGAACGCAAATTGTTTCTTTGCTGGGTTGCGATGGATGCGTTGGGGAGAGGACGAGGTGAACTCGCGAGAGACTGGAACTGTACAAGGTTGCCACAGCGCATCCCAAGGAGCTGGGAGAGATGCAGAAATCTGCAGGTAGAAGGATGGCGATGACACCACGGATCTGTACCCTGCAGATGGTGGTGTCGGGCGCGGTTATAGGGACGACGCACAGATCCCTGGGGTGGTGCAAGTGTGCCGCTGTGCAGCGGGAAGAGCTGACGGAAGTGCAAAGAGCGACAGTCTTGGAGCCGACGATGACGTTAGAGATCTGAACCGTGTAGCTGCGAGTTTTGGACGCGGCAATGGCGAGGATCAACAGGCTCCTGGGAAGGCTATAACACAGCAGCAGAACCATGATTTTGAAAGCTTGAGAAAGAATATGATGGGGAATGAGAGGGATGGAAGAGGACCGACTGAAGAGTACCTTGTGGGACCGGAACGCAGAGGCGCAGCAAGTAAGGGAGTGGCGACAGGGTTGGAAGAAGATTATGATGTTGGGCGAGAAACAGGGAATGAAAATCAAGCAGAAGATGAGTCTGAAGCAGGGTTGGGTAGGAATGAAGATTCGGCGTTATACGGAGGCAACCAAGGCCAGAGTCAGAAAGAAGAAATGGCGGAGAATAGGGAGGCTTGGAAATTGGCGGTTGAATCAAGTGCAATTCTGTGCAATGATGAAGAAGACATTATGGTGATTCTCCAAGAGCAAAATGACGAATTAGCTAGAAAATGGAGACAATCTAAGCAAAAGGAGAAAATCAGAAGAAGTCGGCCAAAAATTCGTAAGCAGGTGTGTAATAAATTTTATAAATGATTTTAAACTCTTGGAATGTTAGGTGTTTGAGAGGAGTTGCAAAATTGAATATGATAAAAAGTTTCAAAAATAAGTTTAGAATAGTTATGTTGGGTTTGATAGATACAAAAAAAGAGATGGTGAATAAGTTTGATGTAGCAAGTATTTGGGTAATGATAGTGCTAGTTGGGAGTGCGTTAATTCATTTGGAGCATCGAGAGGCTTACTCTTAATTTGGGATGAATCTGTTTTTAAACTGTTAAATTGCTATAAAGAAGATAGGTGGTTATATGTGCAAGGAGTGATGACCAAAGATAACTTTCACTGTGCTATTTGTCTAGTATATGGACCGCATGTGAGAGAGGAAAAACTCTTACTGTAGGAGAGTTAAGTTATGTTACAGGGTTGTACCAAATTTCTTTTTGTTACATGGGAGATTTCAATGAAATTGTGCATATAGATGAGATGAAAGGGGTGATAGGTCTATCAGCAACCGCTGAAGACTTCAGAGCATTGATAAATGATATGGAGTTGGTGGACTTAACGCTTAATAATCGCAAGTATACATGGTTTAGAGGACAGTCTTGTAGTCGTATTGATAGATGCCTGGTGAGTTTGGAATGGCTGGACGCATACCCAGATACTCGGTTTAGAGGAGGACCGAGAGGATTATCAAATCATTGTCTATTGATAGTAGAAGACAGAAGAGTAGTTTAAGGTACAAGACCTTTTCCCAGCCTAGATTCGTGGTTCACACATGAAGGCTTCCTAAGGATGGTGAAGGAAGAATGGATAGGGTTGGAAGATGATCAGTTTCTGGATAAGCTGAAGGCGTTATCAAAACCGCTAGGTAGATGGCACAAGCGGCACTTTGGGAATATACCTGAAAATATAAAAAAGTTTGAGGATGAGATCAACAAAGTGGATGACATGGTCAGTAATGGGGTTTATGATGGTACAATCGAAGCAAGAAGAAAGGCGCTAGTGAGGTGCTGTGAACTGTGGTATACAAGGCAAGATATACACTGGAAACAAATGTCCAGGTCTCGGCATGCCAAGGAGATGGACAGGAACACAAGATATTTCCACAACATTGTATCAGCGAGAAGAAGAAATAACAAGATTGAGTCTTTAATCATTAACGGGAGGTTGGTTAAGAATCATGCAAGGATCAAGGTCGCTATCAGAGATTTCTATAGGAAATTGTTCCAACAGGAAGTTACGCCAAATATAAGCTTTCGAGATGGTCTAGTCAACCGGTTGGGGATGGAGGAAACTCAAGCGTTAGAGATGTTACCGTCGGAGGAGGAAGTGAAGGATGCAGTATGGGATTGCGAATCGTCTAAGGCGCCGGGTAGTGATGGGTATAACATGAACTTTATAAAAATGTGCTGGGATGAGATTGGAGTGAAATTTACTAAAACTATGATGACTTTCTTTGAGACGGCGAGGCTACCAACAGATTCCAATATTACTTGGGTAGCGTTGGTACCGAAATTTGTGGGCACAAAGGAGATAAAGGAGAATGAGAATGAGAAGTGTAATGCCAGGCTTAGTAGGGAAATCACAGAGTGCTTTTGTTAAGGGCAGGAGAATACATGATGGGGCGTTAATAGCATGTGAAACTGTACAATGGCTTAAACTGAAAAGAAAGGCGTCAACAATCATCAAACTGGATTTCCAAAAAACCTATGACAGAGTCAAGTGGAACTTTGTTGATGTTGTTCTAGAAAAGATGGGGTTCGGGAGAAGATGGAGGGCATGGATTGGAGGATGTATCAGATCAGCATCTATCTCCATATTGGTTAACGGGTCACCATCGAAACCGTTCAGGATGGAAAGGGGCCTGTGGCAAGGTGATCCTTTATCACCGCTTCTGTTTGTCCTTGTAGTTGACATGTTGAATAGGATGATTGGGGAGGCGGTTAGAAATGGGAGAATATCCCTCTTTTAGTTGGTAGGGATAATATAGAGTTGTCACACTTGCAATTTGCTGATGACATTATATTGTTCTGTCCACCAGAGGAGAAGACAGTTCGAAATTACAAGAGACTTTTGCGGTGTTTTGAAGTTATGTCCGGGTTGAGCATTAACTTTGAAAAATCCAGTTTGATACCGGTAAATTGCAATCAAGAGTGGGTTGATCGAATGTGCGAACTACTAGGGTGCCGAGCAACAACTCTGCCGGTGAAGTACCTGAAAATTAATCTTGGAGCAAACCCAAGACTGGTAAAAACATGGAAGCCGGTAATTGATAAAGTGGAGGAGAAACTTAGTTTGTGGAAAGCAAATGTTCTCAATAAAGTAGGAAAGTTGATCCTCATCAAGTCAGTAATTAATAGTCTACCAATTTATTATCTCAGCCTTTATAAAATGCCAACGGTAGTTGCGAAGAAACTAATTTCACTACAGCGGAGATTTTTTTGGAGAAAAGAGAATAAAAGATCTGGATTGGTTTTTGTAAAATGAAAAATAATACGGGTACCAAAAAAATTAGGAGGACTAAGAGGATCTAAATTGGCTCTTGTAAAGCATAT
Organism: Arachis stenosperma; assembly: GCF_014773155.1. Lineage (NCBI taxonomy): Eukaryota > Viridiplantae > Streptophyta > Magnoliopsida > Fabales > Fabaceae > Arachis > Arachis stenosperma. Next base: position 37,498,175 of record NC_080384.1, read on the forward strand.
TTTTCACATATATATATATATATATATATATATATACCCCTGCCCAAATTGAGCTTTATCATCGTCCATTGATAAATATAAAACATGTATTCCATTAGCAAAATATAATTCGAAGTAAAAAAAAAAAAAAAACTACGATGTCTCTTGGAGCTGCTTCTGTTCATGAGCGACCTTGTGCAAACTTTGGTCCTAGCAATTGGCAGGATACCTTCCTTCACTATGCTGATTCACGGTCTTTGGTATATTTTTTATCACTGACATAGTGACATGCATGTATTTCTTTAAAGGATTTATAGTATATGCATGTAAATGCTCCATAAAACTTCATTCCCCAATAATTTTGAGGTTTTTGAAATCTACTTGATCGCCACCAATATATAATATTATATTTTAATTAAGTTGTTTTTAAATCAGAAGACTACGTCTTTTAAATACAAATGCTTCATTAAAATTTCATTTCCTGTAATCATTGTTATTATTATTTTCAAGAAATCAATTATGAAACAAAAAGTTCAAATACATAAAGAAACTGAAGATATATTTGTCTTCTAATGATAATTTGGATAATTTACCTATATAAATTATATCAACACCAAGATTATTAAATTATCTTAAAAATAAAATAGCTACAATTTTATCCTCTAATTTTTAATATAAATGATGAGTATTTTAAAAAATTTACAATCCGTTTTCCGAGTTCCACATGGGAACTGCCTCTAATCCGATTACCTAGCATTTGACCCCTTTTTACGGCCCAAACCGATCTTATAATCTTTAACTAATATTCGAAATTAAATATCCCTTTTATCTTAGTGGAAAAGATAAGATAACTAACTCAAACTTTATAAAGGGGAGCCAAAATTCCCTTCAGATACGTTATTCATTCTACTCATACATACCTCTTAGATCTATCCTAATTTGAGTTTCAGAGTATTTTTGTAGATATCCATTCCCTCCGCTTCAATCAGACAATCCAACTACTGCCTCGACTCACAAATTTTCGATCTATCACACGATCCACACGAAAAACATCTAGTACACAAATAAACGTAAAACCATGAGAAATTCTATAATATATATCAAAAATAGCATGGACTATGCCTTAATAAATCATGGAATTTTGGTAGATTTTGAATGATATACGTAACCCACAAAAAGTTCTCATAATTTACCATAATCTTGCGTAAAACTTGAAAAAAACTCACAACTTATGGATGGTTGCATAAAATTCTATAAAAGTCCATAATTTACTATTAAGAGAGAAATAAAATATTTTATGGGTATATATTAAATATTTTATTTTCATGACATTTTATCTATTATTCACATAAAATATATTAAATTTATATTCCTCAAATAATAAAAAATACTTCACAACATATTAATATAATTTTTTTAATTATATATAGACTTATAATTTTATACCCACACATTTCTTTAAGCATAATAGTATTTTTTAAATATTTTATAAAAAGTATATGAAATTAAAAAATAGTAAACAATTTAAATAATATAACTTAAATTAAATAAAATATTATAAACAATAATTTTAAATTTTAAAAAAATCCATTGTGAATGTGAAAAATTTTATATTATAGAAACAAAAAAATTGATATTAATATATAATTTTGTTTTTGATCACTTAACACCAATTTTATACACACTTCTCTCTCAACAGTAAATCATGGAATTTTATAGAGTTTTATGCAACCATGCATAAATCATAGACCTTTTTCAAATTTTATGCAAGCTAAGACTATGATAAATCATGGGAATTTTTTGTGGGTTACGTACTTTACTCAAAATATATCAAAATCCCATAATTTACTAAAGCAGGATCCATGCTACTTTTGCCATAAATTATGAGGTCTACCATGATTTTACATTTATTTATAAAATGTTTAAAATACCCATAATTTATATTAAAAATTAGAAGATAAAAATTGTAGCCATTTTATTTTTAGAATAATATGATAATTTTGATATTAATATGATTTATATAAATAAATTATCCTGATAATATCTTACAAAAATTATATTTTATTGACTCAATCCAACATTTGAATTTATCTCATCATTTTAGATCCGAAATTAACAAAATATTAGCACAAAGCTACAATGATATATTTCACCAACAATAGTCTTATATAGAGCAAGATAGCCTTCATTTTCATGTATTATTCTTTTATTTGATTCGACAAAATCGATATCATGTTTCTTAAGGTGCGTAGAATTGAAATAAGCTAATTGAGCTCTAGAATAGAAAATTCAATACCAATTCACTATGGACCTAATATTTTAGAGTAAATTATATGTATAGATATATTTAACAAATTCTTGAAGAACAACGAAGGAAGTTCAATGAAATCATTACTAGAGATGTTCAAGGAACGTAAAACTTGTATGAAGTTGCACAATTAAAGGTTCATAGGGAGCATATATATTAGAGGCTAGGAAGCACAAGATTTCACATACACTAATATAAAGGAAAAATGTTAGAGGATTATTAAAAATTTTTATTTTTGACCATCAGTTAACTATCAATGTTTAAAAGTATCAGATATATATTATATTGTTGAATTATTAGACTAAAAAAAACTAAATTAAAAAAATTGTGTTATTGATTAAATAATAATAAAAAATAATAAATTCTTATCACCTTCTAACATTTCTTAATTTAAAAGTCCATCACCAACAACCAATGGAGCCAATCTATTGTTGAACAAATAATTAATCAGAGCTTAAAGCAACCTCTTTACAAGGCAATTCTAAGAATAGGAGCAAGGTCATATTTGTCTTTTTACAAATAATCATTTTTTTAAACTTTGAGATGGAATCGGAGACTGAACTAAGATAGTTTATACTTTTATCCTTTTTTTATTCTTAGTACAGAAACAAAATATTTCATGAGATTTTTTTATTTTTTTCTCATAATGCTAAAAATTGAAACAGAACCAAGGAAGAATTGAAAAATGACATAATCAAATATCTTAATTTAATCTCAAAGTGTAACGAGACTTTCATGCATATTATGGTATAATTTCATTATAATCATCAATTTCTTTTCACAAATGCCAAACAATTGGAACTAAATTCTAGTTTCGATGCCATGGCACCAATGGAACTTCCCTATCAAGTTCTTAAGAATGCCAAGATAGAACTCTAAACTAGAGTTCCAGAAACGAATGTCAAGACAGAACTCTAAGCCAAAGTTCTTAAACCAAACTTCAAGATGGCAAGATACAAGGCTTTTCTTTTTAATCTATTTTTTATAACACCCTACCATACAGGACTTTACGCTTAAGCAGTAAAATAAAGGTGGTGCGGTATTACGACCTCTAAAATAAAATTTACATATAATAATATTGAAAAGAATATAATATACGAGGAGTCTTGAAAAACGGATAAAATAAAATCGCAAAATAAAAAGCGCAACGCTCAAAAAACAGGATTACTTGTGTGCGAAGAAATCTAAGGTTCATAAGCATAACTAAAACAGAAACCATGAAAGGGGTGGTCCTCTGGGGATTCCTAAACCTAACTAAAACCTAACCAGAACCCTCAATCTCTCCGCTTTTCCTTCGTTTCTCCAACTCCAATGAAATTGCACAGACATACAAGCCGACAATGGCAAACACAGGTAGAATACAAGTAATACAAATAGCAAGTATAACAATTAGCATATTAAAAATCACTTAGGCATTCCTAATTAATGCACAAGCAAACAATTCATACAAATGCACATGATGAATGTCTATCCTACGGGCCGTGAGCTCATGCATCAGTTATTTTGCCAAAATCCGACACATCTAGTAGCTAACCCAGACATTTGTCTCTAGATTGCGCATCTCCAAGAGGATCATAAACGAAGGAGAGTGCATTTTCACCTCCTCATGAAGGTTTCACGAAGGAGAGTGCATTTCCACATCGAAGGAGTGTGCATTTTCACCTTACAACTAGAGAAGAGAATGTAGAGGAAATAATACAAAGGAGAGTGTCTTTCCACCTTCCTCACATCCCCATCACGACAAGAGGGAGAACTTCCGTCCTCAACTTGCCATCCGAACACATTTTCAAGTTAACACGCAAACGGGTTTCTTACCCCAAACCTTGTCATATCGATCATTCCGGCCATACTAGTCATTGCCAGTCTCAACACTCACCCCTAAATTCTAATTCAGTCACATCTTCGCACTTTTCATTTATAATTCGTCAATTTCTAAGCTTACTTCACTCACAAGTTACCACCATCTCCTAACCCCATGATGTTCCTAGACTTACTAATAAGATTTAGGATATAGAATGGAAATAGAGGTTTGGAAGTTTGTAGTTTGGATTAAAAACACAAAATCCAAATTTACTGAAATAAGGGTCACGCGTACCCCACGCGTACGTGTGACCCTTTCAGCAAATCTGGATTACGTGTGGGAGTGCATTTTGGCCCATTTCACGTACGCATAGCCTTGTCCGCGTATGCATGTATGCGGGCAAAATCGACCCTTCGCGAATGAAGGGTATGTGTATGCATACATTGCAGTTTGGCCAGAAATGACTAACTCTGCAGAATTTCAGCTTCACCCTCCAAACTTCCGACGCGCATAACTTTTTCGTTTTAAAACATTTTTCATCCGTTCTTCGAACGTCGTAAACCTCACGAATTCAATTTTTATTTGAAATAAGTTTGAAATAATTTGGAGGTCCGGAATCCAAGTTATGACTCACCGAAATTCGGACAAAAATCAATTTTTTCACAAAAATCTTCAAACCTTTATTTTTACCAAAAAAGTCAAATTCAATACCACATTCTACTCATACAATAGCACCACAATAAACTATTTATAGCACCACCATCCCCCTAATCAGCCATTCCTCGATATTACACCATTTCAAACATAACCTTCCTCAACTAACTAACAAATTCATCAACCATTCATCATATACACATATTCAATTTTAACTCCTTACCAGTCATCATTAAAGCATCATCTAATATTCTATACCTCATTCCTAATATCAAACAACAATCGACTCCCAAGTTAGTTCACAATTATTTCCAAGGTACTAAACAATTTAACATACACATGCATTCATTTCTATCTTATGGTCATCTAACCCGAATTTTCATAAGACATTATATATTAAATACGAAAAATCTAAACCATACCTTAACCGATTTTTACGTATTAACCAAGGCAACCCTCAAGGCAAGCTCACAAGCCTTCCTTACCACAATTCAGCTTCCCAAGCTTCCAATCAAGCCTCCAATACCCACAAATCAAACTCCAATATACATGTATACCTAAATTCACATTAGCACACATGCATATATCTAAGACTTAATACCCAATACACAAATTAAAGGAATTAGCTAGAGTTTTATGATTCTCACCTTACCTAAGTATCATATAAGAAAGAGTGAATATTTTTCTCAAACTAATCGGGTCCTATAACATCAAAAAAGTAAAATCATACCGCCATTCTAATAATTTTCGAAAATCAAAAGGGGCAGAGCAACTGGAGTAAAAGTAAGGCTTACCAATAAAATTGTTCCGATAGATTCGTGGAGCTCGACGCGGTGATTGCGTGATTGCAAACGGTACGACAATCGAAGCTCGTAGTGGAAAGATATGATAGTTTGAAATGGAGGTTAGGGTTTGGAACCCTTCTCTTTCCCTTGGCTGTTTCAGCGTCCTTCTTTGCTGAATAGGGGAAGAAAGGGCTCTCCCTTCATTAAGTATTGGGCCAATAAATTAGACCTTGGTCTCATTTTGGAGCCAGTTCGACCCGTTCAAGAAGTTAGAGTCTCATATATTTAAAATTTTGCATAAGCACTCTTTCTTTCTCTAATTTGAATTCTAAATTGTCTTTAATAGAGTGACATTGCTTAAACTCAAATTCTAAAAAAATAAGAGATACGACGCTCGGTGTTTCCAACAAAACCCTAATGAGAGGAAAGTAGAAAAAAGTATGATGTTCAAAAATACATTTTCGCAGCTCTCTTTCCTGCCTTTCTAACTCTGGATCTACCGCATATATAGGTAGTATTATTTTTTTTGCTCTCTTAGAGATTTAGGGCTGATTAGTTTAATGAAAATGAAAATAAGACATGAAAATATAATTGATTAAATATTTTAAAAATATTTTTAACGAAAATATTTTTTAGAAAAATAGAACAAAGTTAAAAACATTATTTTTATATTTTCAGTTTTTTCAGTTTTAAAACTAAAATACGGTATTTTTGGTTTTGGGACAAAGGTTCGAATCTCTCTTTTATATGTTTTTTTTCACGCTACATTCACCGAGTGTATTTTGCTAGTTTTTTTTCTGTTTTTTTTTTCTCCTTTCTCTATACATTTTGTTGTTAGAATATCTATTATTTACTTTTAATTTATACATACATCTCTTAAAAAGATAAAGTCTTTTTTATTTTTTTAATTTTATTTGACCCTTTAGATTTTTTATTTTAGACTTGATTTTTGTATTTTTGAATATATAGACAAGGTAATTAAAGAAAAAATAGAGCTCTAATTAGAATTAAAATATGTATTTATTGAGTTGTTTATTTTATTTAATATTAAAAACGTATTCTACGAATTAAACATATTTTTGTTAAATTTCTTTATTTTTGACATTTTTTTTTCGTTAAAAAAAATTTTGTTATGAAAATAATTTTTTAAATAGACAATCAATTATAAAAGTATCGATAATAAAAATTAAAAGAATACATAAAAACTTAAAAATATTGACAAAAATGTTGGTTTTTTGTTTTAAATTTTTTAAACTTTAATACTTATTTATTCATTATTTTATTAATAAATTATTTGTTAAAAAAATATTTACATCAATAAATTTTGATAGTAATTGATTCGTTTGGTGTAAAACTAATTAAAGATAGTATAATAAGATAGTAATTTATTTTATATTGATACCGTGTAAAAATTAATTGTTAATTTAATAAAAAATTAAATAACTAAAATCATACATTTAATAAAAATATATTTTTATAATTTAAACTATCGAATATATATTTTAAAAATAAATTAACCAAACATATTTTTATTATTTTCATACTTAGAAATGATTCTTCTTTTCACAAACTAATTACGTTTTTTAAAATGCAAAAAGTTAAAAATGAATTTCATTTACAGAAAATAAAAAATATTTTTACAAACCAATTGGTTCCTTAATTTTTTTTGTTAGTGTTTGTTTCTAGTGGTTAGAATTGAAACCGAAAGACTGATCTAAATATTATATTTAATAATCAGAAATTGAAATTAAAATTTTAATTTCATGATATAAAATTTTAGTTTTTTTAATACTTCTACAAATAAAAATAGAGGGTATTGAAATTTCTGAGACCGAAAACTAAAATTTTAATAATATTTATTTTTAAAAATATTTATTTAATTTTTTAAATTTTAAATATATTATCACTCAATCTTTATATTTATTTTAAATCAAATATAATATTTAGATATAACTCAAGTCAGTATATTTTATACTAAATATAATATAAAAATTTAATTTAGTTTTTGTCTTTCAATCTTAATCTTCCTTCTAAATGTAACTTTATTAATCTTCGTTCTAAATGCAACTTTTAATTTAGACAATTGTGCTATTAAGATTTGTTATTGTACTTTGTTGTTGTCCTTTTTTACTGTCTTTTGTTGTGTCAAGGGTATTAATGTGATGTTGTCATTATTCTTCATTTTTATTCAATCATTTGTATTACAGGATGTTATTACTTTTTTGCTCACTCCAAGTTTTGCAACTACCTTACATTTTGTATGGGTGAATATTTATTTCGGTCTTTGAAGAATTATAGTTTTAAATAAAAAATATGTTTTTTTTATTTTTAAAATTTAATTTTATGAGATTGATTAGTTATTTTATTAATTATTTCTCTTCAAAATATATTTATGTGATACGTTAATTACTAATATATCTTCTATTTAATTTTTATAAATAAAAATAATTTAAAAATTATTAATATTTCTTAATTTTACACAATAAATTTATTCAATGTATTTGAAAAAGATAACAAAAAAAAACTAAATAACATTGACAATTATCTCTAAAAGACAACAAAACTCCGAACAAAAATAATTTATCAATCTTAGTTGATTCTTAACGAATAAATTAACAGTTTAACATACTTTATTCTATTAATACAAAAAAAATATTGATAGAGGGATTGATAAATCTCATAAAATAAAGATCAATCACAAAAAATATTAATATTTTTTATTAAAAATTTCATTGTCTTTTAAAGTTGATGGTTTATCAGTGGCTAAGAGAAGGGGGGTTGAATCTTAGCCCCTTTTTCACTTAATAACACTTGCTGGTCTTTGAAACAACTTCTGGAGACTTTTGATTTTTGTCTCGTACCCAGCCACGAGACTTTTTCTTTTTATCTCGTGACTCGGCACAAGATATTTTTCAGTTTTATCTCATATGCAGCAGAAACAGAAATGGAGTAGAAGAGAGAGAAAATCACACTCAGATATATCCTGGTTCAGCTGCTAAGTGCAGTGCAGCCTACATCCAGTCTCCATCACAACAATGATGGAATTTCACTATAATCTTCTTGATTACAGACACCAATTCTTCCTAGGAACTACCTTTCCTATCCGAGACAAGTTCAGAATCTAAACCCAAAACTGAACTTGACTTGGTCGTTGTCAAGCTTCAACTGTAAAGTGCTAACCCAACTTATAAGGGGATTTCTATAGAATCATGAAACACAACACAGATATACAAAGGAACTCCAAGGACATCTATGGCTTTTTCTTTTAATTTTGCACTCTCTGCCTTTTTTCGCTCTGTGGCTTTTTCTTACAAACCTCACTGTTTATCTTTTTCCATGAGACTCAAAACATGACAAAATTAAACAGAAAAATACAAAACAGAATATATTGAAGGAGAAGAACTTCTGTTAGCTCAGGTAACTCTGAGAACTCTGTGCCTTGCACTCTCTCCTTTTCTCCTTGTTTCAAACCCTGGCTGTTCACCCTATTTATAGAGGGAAAAGCCTCCACGGTTGAAACCAAAAGAACCAAGCTAATCTTCTTCTTCTTCATGCAAACCGATTCGGCCAAAGAGAGAGGAGAAGTAACCAAATGCAATAACCAACATGCAACTACCTCTGGTTCTTCCTTAATCACCAATAATCATCAATCCGAGCCTTCCATCTTGTCTTGCACTCCAAGATGAACTCATAGCCCTTGATGCATGCTTGATGATGACAGCTCCTCCTGCTCCACTTTTACTTCCTCCTTCACGTAGCCACCCTAGCTACCTTTTGTGATGAGTGAATCCAAAAGCAGAGACGAGCCATACCTCCAAAAAATATTCCTCTACTGACCGAAATCTTCATCATCCATTTTTGGTATGGAGAAGCTGAGATCTCTTCACCAAATCTTGCCTTTCTTGGTTGAAGATCTTAGCCACAACATACTTTTTGTTTTCTTTTTCTTGCCATAATTGTGATGGTCTTTAGCTTGCTTCTACCTTCATCTTGATAGCTTGCAAAAGCTTCCATAGTTGCTGTGATGAAAGTGACCAAAAGTGAGAAATAAGTAGAGAGAGAAGACAGAAAATATTTAATGGATTTGAACAATAATCAATGAACAAAGAGAGAGAATAAAAGTGAATTCAAGTTTTCCACTTCCCTTTGTTGAGTAGCGTGTAGTGTCATTAAAGCAATCAAATCAATTTCTTTCTCATGGTTCCCATGCATGTATTAACTTCACTTTAATGAAATTTGAATTCCACCACATGATAAAAATTGAGATCCGTTGGAAGCAAAAGAAAATTTTGCTTCTTTGCTTAATGGTTTTGGATCATGCAAGCTTGCCTCTAGCAAGTATTTTAATTTTGGGCTTAGTTTAACATGGTTCTGGCTCAAGTAATCACAAATTGCTTCAGCCACTTAATATACCAAATTGAACAAGACTGAGTGATCATAAGCACATTGGACTTGCAATAATAATTCAGACTCGCCCAATTCAATTCAGCCATAACAAAAATTTATATCAATACTGAATATCAATTTGGGCTTGTTGATTTCTTTTATTTTTGGCCCAACACAAAAATCTACACACGCACACACAAAATTATTAATTAAGCAAGTATAATTTAAAATTAAATTAATAATTTTATAATTAATTATTTTAATAATATTTGTTCATCATCAAATTTAAATTACAGTTTTTCAAACTCATAAAAAATAATTGTCAAAAATAGTTTAAGATTTTTTCCCTTTTTATATTGGATTCTAACTCCAATCAATTTTGATCCAAATGTTTCTGGACACTTCTTTCAGTGATCGAATACTTTTAGGCTTCAATTTTTCAAGATTTGCAATTGTGATTTTTTATTTTGCTACATCAGAATAAAATTATCCCTTGCCATGTTATGACTAAGGATGACAATAAAACAGATAGAGCTAAATTTTTGTCATATTTGATCTCACTTAGCTTTATTCTACAATAATTTGCAGAGGAGTTGTTCTATCCTTATTCATAGGTAATAAAAAATTAAACTCTAACCTATTTTTGTAGATACTCATTTTATTTCTATAATTATTAAGATTTAACAAATAAAATTAAATTTTAAAATTTATATAATCATCATTATATACATAATATAAATTAAAATAAAAATTTAAAAATAATATAATATTATTAATTATTTTACTTATATTATATATTATATATATTATATTTAAATTATATATATACCAGAATGAGTAAGAACATGTATAGGTATTACTTAAACTGTAACGACCCAATTTTTAATATGTCTAGATCATACTGGAAACTGAGCGCTACCAATTTGTCCTCCTAATCAATTATATTGTAACATGTGTCAATTAAATAAAAAAAATTAAATAATATTTTATTAATATAATAACTAACGTTGCATAATATGCTAATTATACATATTTTTTACTTTACGTATATAATTAAATATTGTCATTATTTATAAATTAAATATGATTTAATTATTTAATATAATTATTTAAAAAATTATATTAAATAATTAAATTATTTTTAATTTATTATTAATTATAATAATTAATTATAATTCTATTTAATTAATAATTTATATTAATTATTTAAATTATAATTAATATAAATAATTAAATTAATATTAAATATTAATTATATTATTATATTAAATTATAATTAATTAAATTTGTTACATAAAAAAATAATTTTAATTTTTTACATATTATAAAATAATTTTTATTGTTACATATGAATTTTTAGTGTAATCTCAAATTATATATTGTGTATTATTGTTACATATGAATTTTTTTAATATTAATATCTTTTAATAGTGAATTATTTTTAAATTTATAAATTTTAATAATATTATTGAAAAAAATAATTACATTATTTTTAAATATTTAAATTAATTAATTAAGTAGGACCACAATAGGGACTAAAGTTAGTTCCTCCTAATAGAGAAGAGAAATATGTTTTAAGTTCCTATTTACTGTTTATAACACAAAAATTAATGTAGAGTTACTTTTTATAACAGGTAAACAATAAATAGGGATTGTGATGAGTTCTCTATTAGAAATGGTCTTAGTTTGTTAGAAAAGTGCTAATCTAATACAGCTAAAGTGTAGTGTAGATGATGTATATATATGTATTTGCAACTCACCTGTAAAGTGTGATTCACCATTTTATGTTATTACAATTGTACCTTTTTTTTAAGTAGTATCTATTGTATCATACAATTGTGTCAAATGAATATTTCGATGATGGAAATAATTGCAGAAACAAATTAAAACCATAATTATAAATTGGCCAGTTCTCTAGTGCCTAAGGATATGGTGCCTAAAGGTGTCTAGTGGTTGACCAGCCAGTAGAAAAGTGACATATGTCATTGTTGATTATAGTGAGAACATTCTCTAAAACAGTAATGAAGGATTACTTCAATGCTAATATACGTAAATTTTAAATATTTAGCTGTGATGGCAAATGGATAATTTTGTCATCGAAATGGATTTTTTTAGTATGGACTTTTCACTGTATAGACTAAGCATGAAAAAAAAAATTAAGTTGGAGGGCCTAGAAAAAAATCAGTTATAGACTCAGAGTTTTACCAAATTATGATAAAAAAAAGCTTCACCAAAAAGTCTATGGTGTTGAACTGAGTTCATCAAGTATGGTTGTTTTGAAACCCTCTTCCGCTGTAGGATCGCAGCTGAGATGTCCTAAGTTGAACACATTTTAGCTTCTGCGATGGTCACCGTCTAGTGAATGCTGCCTTAATCTAGCGGCCTCTGGTATCACAATAATCATTCTATCGTCACAGGATGGCAATGAATGATACTAATTGACTAGCAAGGTTGAGCTTTGAAGGGAATAGTTATGGCATTAGATGAATTTCAGAACAGAGGAGTTATGGTGTTAGCTTTGAATGGTTTCAAAGTTTGGTGTTCGGCTAGTTGTTGCTCTTTGATTTTGAGGGAAAAAGATCCAGTGAGAATGATATGATTTTGGTGACTAGTGAGAGTGAATCAAATTGAATCAAAGCTAGATGAAAAAAAAATATGGTGAAAGCAAAATTGTTACAGTTTAATACTACTTGAATTATTGGTTTTCAATATCTTGCAGTTCTTTTTCTTACTTTTTTTTATTTTTTCTCAATAATTGCTTGTCATATATTCTGATAATATGATATTTCGTTGTATAGAAATAGCGTGTCTGTTGAAAAGTCTTTGAGAATATAATCTAAAAGTTGAAGATGAAAAGAAAGAGAAAGAAAAAAGAAAAAAAAGAAGATATAATTTTATTTTAGTTGGATTTGGGTTTAATTTATATTTGAGTAAAGTATCGTTTTTGTCCCTAACGTTTGGGGTAAGTCCCAAAGTTGTCCCTAACGTTTCAATCGTCCTATTTAAGTCCCTAACGTTTCAAAATTGACTCAATGTTGTCCTGCCGTTAGGGATCCGTTAATAGAATTAACGGCGGGACAAAATTGAGACAATTTTAAAATGTTGGGGACAAAAACGATACATAGAAATAAATTTTAATTTTATCTTTCAATAATATTAATTTTTACTGTACATAATATTCAATCGTTTTTTAAATTATAGTTAATCACATTACTTTTATTTTAAATAAATTAATTTTGTTATAATTTTATTCTTAAAGTAATGTAATTTTTTTATAAATAAATAAATTTTACACTTTCATTCTAAATAATGTAATTTTACTTTCATTATTTAATCACATTACTTATAATTTTTTTAATAATTTTACACTTTCATTCTAAATAAATTAATTTTTTATATTTTACATTTAAAGTAATGTAATTTTTTTTATAAATAAATAACTTTTACATTTTCATTCTAAATATATAATTTTACTTTCATTACTTAATCACATTACTTATATTTTTTTTTAATTTTACACTTTCATTCTAAATAAATAAATTTTTTATAATTTTATGCTTAAGTATTGTAATTCTTTTATAAATAAATAAATTTTATACTTTCATTCTAAATAATGTAATTTTACTTTCATTACTTAATCACATTACTTATAATTTTTTTTTTATAATTTTACACTTTCATTCAAAATAAATTAATTTTTTTTACTTTTACTCTTTCATTCTAAATAATGTAATTTTACTTTCATTACTCAATCACATTACTTATATTTTTTTTTATAATTTTACACTTTCATTCTATTCATATTACATTATTTATTTAGAATAAAAGTGTAAAATTTATTTATTTATAAAAAATTACATTACTTTAAGTATAAAATAAAAAAAATTTATTTAGAATAAAAGTGATGTGATTAAGTGTAAATGTGATTAAAAATAATTGAATACTATGTATAGTAAAAAATTATTATTATTGAAGAATAAAATTAAAATTTATTTCTATGTATCATTTTTGTCTCTAACGTTTTCGTCCTATTTAAGTCCCTAACGTTTCAAAATCGTTTCAATTTTGTCCCGCCGTCAATTTTATTAACGGATCCCTAACGGTAGGACAACATTGAGTCAATTTTGAAACGTTGGGGACTTAAATAGGACGATTGAAACGTTAGGGACAACTTTGAGACTTACCCCAAACGTTAGGGACAAAAACGATACTTTACTCTTTATATTTTCTTGGGTTAATGGTTGTGCAATACATAATGAGTGGGCTTATGCTTCGATATGGTGCGGAAGGAGAGAAAAATTTTTATTGTAGTAACTTTATATTAATTAATGCTTTTAGTGACCTTTAAATTTGAGTTAAATCTAAATGCTGAATTTAAATCCATGACATGTGTATGCATTACAATAATGAATCTATCGTAGTCATAATAGTCACCACAATATCAACGCCACCATAGAAAGCACCTTATAAATTTGTCCACCGTGCCTATGTTCGCCGCGCATTTCCTTAAGATTGTTTTTCTTTTTCATCTTCCTTCTGTTAGACGGACCGTTCCACCTCCCTCCCCAAAAATCCCAATCCATCGATTTTCACTCCAATAAACCCTCGACGAACTCCACCATAATGACACTCCATCCCCGCTCGCGATTCTGCCGCCGCCCTCTCCGCCCTCTGCAAGCCCCCTTCCCGTTAACCCCGACCTCTTCGCCACCCTCACATGCCTCTCACGCAAGATGGACTCCGCTGCTCGTGTTTCTCCTCTGCTCGCATATCTCCTCTGCATCAGCACGAGCGATGGAGACAAGCTCTTGTGCTCCTTTGCATTATTGGCTTCTCTGGTAGCGTGGCTCCTCTGCATCAACACGCACGACAACGTCGACAATGGACGATGGAGACGAGCTCGTGCGACACCTCTGCTTCAACATGAACGACGCCGTAGATATGACCTCCACAGATAGGTGCTTTTTTCTTATTTTCTAGTTTTTTTTTTTGGAGTTTTGGCATTTCTAATTTTGTGGATTTTTAGGGCTTTTGATTTCTAATTTTGTTGTTTCAAGGTTTTTTAATTTGGGAATTTGTTTGTTTTTTGATTCATCATACACGTGATTTTGCATTTGAGGTAATAATATATTTGTGCATGATTTGGCTGAAATTATAGGGTTTGTGCAGTGTGATTTACTTGCTCGTGAGTAATTGACTTGATTAAGAGCTTAATTGAAAAACTAATAGTTCATTAATATAGCTACCAAGGTGTAATATCAATCTCCTAATCATGTTTAGTGATTTTGTTGATTTTTATGTGATTTAGCTTTTAAATGTTATTGCTGTTTGGTCCGTCAATTGCATTGGGGATTGGTGCAAAATTTCTGATGCAAAGTTAATGTTGTTAACTACTATATATAGAGCTGCTCTCTAGTGTAATTCAAATGTTAATTAAATTGTGAATGAATCATTAATTAATTAAATGGCGTGATTTTTGAAGAGAGTGAAGCAATGAAATGTTTTCTGGAATTTGGAATCTTAAACATTCTTTGGACAACATAGTTCTTATTAACTTTTTCTGGAATAGTATATTATTGTTCTTATATTTTCATTTGGTCTAGTCTCTTGGAATTTTACCTGGCAACAAACAGCTTGAAGCTCCCAAGCAGATTTTGTCAAAACAAAAGTAATAGTGTCATGGCAAGGTACGATACTCACTTTTCATTCTTTTCACTTTATGAACATGTGTAGCTCCACCTTGTTTGTTTTATTACTTTTGAAGTTGCAATTTAACTTTTTATATGTGCACTATTTATTCGTTGTTTGCTTTTATATGTTTCACTTCAATGAGTTTCTAGTAAAATATTTAGAGAATTACTTCTAAAAGTTCCTCTGTAAAGAATATCGTATAGTGTTATTTTGGTTCATACTCTATAAAAAAAAGAAACTCATATTATATCATATTAATAAGCTTCCCAAAGAAAGAAAATGGAGCCCGGTGAGGAAATTTATGTAGGATGGAGTTCCCTTAGTGGATCATACACAGCTGAGGAAGTTGATTTCATGAACCAGTTTCTTAGCAACTGCTCACACACATAACAGCTGCATGCAAATTTGAGTGCAGGAATTCCATCTGCATTATGGCATGGTCATGCAGACATCAATAGCAGTTCCTTTTACGCTACAGATGCTTCTAACAATATGTTTCCAATTATAAATAGTGACAACTTTAATGATCCATTAACCAACTTGGTGGATCCCTCATTAAGCACATATACTGATAAAGAGTTAGGTGTAGATGTTATTGCTGATAAGAATGTTCTAAGTGAACCAGTTTCTGAACTAGCCCAAGAGAATATAACCAGCAAGCCGGAGAAGCCAAGAAAAAGGACTGAGAATTCAAATGAGGTAGAAAACACAAAGCATGCCTTATTAAGGTAGCTATAGGTATATAATGTTGTTACGTTTCTAAAGTGATGCAGTAATAAAGATAAGTGTAGTCTATTCTTTTCAATTCTGGTAAGCATGAGTGATGAAAAGCGTAGCCTTTGGTTCTCAAGCGCATTACTTGAAAAGCGCATTCTATCCTGAATATCAAAAGCGTAGCTTTTGATAAAGAAAAGCATAATCTTTGAGAATAGGCAACGCTCGAATAAATATCCCCACCAAAGCGTCTCCAAAGCAAAAAAAAAAAAAAAAACGCAGCCCTTGCTAAAGACATCAATTTTTTTTTTAAGCTACACTTTTCAAAAGTAGCTAAATGGATAATTTTCTTGTAGTGACATAGAGAAGAGATACTAGAGGAAACACACGAGAATTCACCTATAATAAATTTAAGCTATTGTCAATCAATTGAGTCTATTTTTCGCTGATCAAATTAATCAAAGTTTAGAAAAACTTCTTCACAAATCAAGTCCAAGAATAAAGACAAAATCATATATGTCTTTCTACAAAAATATTCACATGATCAAGTCGATATTACGATTTAGTATATTTATGTGCCGTCTTTCATTGTGCACCTTCCTAAATCATTAGACTACAACAATTTATTAATTTAAAAGGCTACTCTTTTGTGTAATTATTTTTTGAGTAATACTATACATTCAAGTCTTTTTATGAATTAAGTCTAACTAAGTTAAACAATAAGATTTGGAATAATGTTAATCATAACTGATTTTATTATCTTAGACTAACTTGATTGGACTTGGTTAACAAAAAGACTTGAATGTGTAACATTATTCTTTTCTTTTATATAAACATGTAATGGTTCTACTCCTACGTTCAACCTATGTACTCGAACTATGGGTACACGATTGAAGGAAAAAAAGCACATGAGTTTCTTGAAAGCTTCACTATTTTATTTGGTTAATTTTCTTCTTTATACAAACGCAGAAGTGATTTTGTTCATAAAATCACGTTTATAAAAAGCAATTATTTCTAACTTTTCCGTTGCACGTGCTTTTAGCCACTACCTTTAATATTTATTTTTTTTACCAACTTTATTCTTTATACATGTTATTGCATTATTATAGAATTTTTATTATTTATTTTTTTTATTATTTATTATTTATATTTTTTATTAATTTTTTTATTTGACATATATTTTTATAGTTATAATTTTAGTGTATTATATTTATTATTATTATTTTATAATAGAATTTATTGATTCCATTAAGTAAAATAAATTAAACAAAAAAATTAACCATAAATAATAATAGTTAAAAATTATAACGTACTAAAAAAGAGCACTAAGAGTATTAAAAATATACTATATAAAAAACATATAAGAAAAAAGTATAAAAAAAATTAAACATGTATAAAAAAATAACATTATAATTTAATGTCATGTCCTGTTATATCTATCTAAAAGTGATTTTAACTAATATTATTCAAATAATATTTATTTTATCAAAATCAATTTTGGTATAGAATTGCTAAACATAAATCATGTTAGTATAAACTTATTTTTACTCAAAATTAATTTTATAAAATTACTTCTATTCAAATTTCAGTTTGACAAACCACAATCCATACACACGTGATATTGTGGCCAAGTTATTGGGAATATGAAATTGGCCCGAACTTCTAAGGCAAGAATTACAAATACGACAAGAACCCATTGTATATAAACTTTTTTGTTTTATTTTTATTCATTATTCTGTTCTCAAATCTTTTGGTCTCGAGGATTACACACATATATATAAACGTAAGTGAAGATCCACTTTCTTATGGAGCTGCATTTCATGCATCATTAGCTATTAATTACAATCAAGTTGTCTTTTAGCCATACGTTATTAGAGGTGATGGCACCAGTACGTCGGTACACTGCGACAAAAATCAATCTGTGTGGGTGAAACAGGGTCCTGTCTTTAAACTTAGAGTAGTGGTTGCTGGTTTATGCTTCAATAATGGAAGAGTACCGTTCCAAATGCCTAAATGACCACGTTTTGTTTTTGTTCCATTGCCTAAATGACCACGTTTTGTTTTTGTTCCATTTCAGCTTTTGGTTTTCTTTTTTCTTTAATTTCTTGTAGTTGAAATTGATTGATGAATTGAGTGGTTTGGAAAAAAAGAATTTAAAATTACAAATTGGGACTTATTTAAACATTCTTTTAATTTGCAAAAAGAATTTTACCATAGTTTAGTAGTTTGGTTTAATTAACTAAGGTTGGAACTTAAAAGAATAGTTAGCATTAGGCTTAGTTTGAGTAAATTTCTTAAATAAATTTTTTTGAAAAAGAGTTTAAAATACAAATTTTTTTTATTAATAACAGTTTATGAATAAGTTATTTTGTGTTTAGATATTTAGTTATAAAGTACTTATTTTAAAGTTGTAGCGTTTAGATAAATGACTCAAAAAATACAATTTTTTTTATACAAGAAAATGAATATTAAAATAATGATGACAATACATACCTTTTAATATTGAATGTTGATTTTACATAATCTAATCTTACTTATTTTTAAATTATTTATACTCATAATTCAAATCAGTTTCTTTCAAGAATTTTGTTTTCAAATTTGTCCAATCAGCTTTGTTAAATGTGTTCGAAGTCTATTTTCAGTCACCATCTCTTCTTTACATATTTTTATGAATATAATAGTATTTTGTTCATTCCAATTTGCTTTAAATTTTCGACTTGTCACTTTCATAAATTTGTTAGGAAGAACATACAAAAGATCAAACAAACATTTCGTACGTGAAGAGATACATAAAAAAGTGGTGAGATATTGCAAAATAAGGGAATGACCCTATTGAGAAAAAATCCAGTGAGAGGCTAGTACTTCTAGTAAATAGAACATTGTGTAAAAATGATGGAAGGCCAATACTTCTAGTAGATAAAATATTACGTGAAAATAGTGGTAGAGGGCTAATATTTTCAGTAAAAACTGAAAACATTTTTCACAAAGCGAAGAGTGAAAGTAGCACAATGGTCTCTTTTATTTTAAAGTCAATTTTTTTAATGAGAGTGATAAAATAACTCCTTAAAAAAAAAAGTCATATTTTTTTACTTTTTTAAAAACTCTCAATTAACTTCTAAAAAGTTAGAAGCGTTTCTCACAAATAATACCAACATGCACAATATAACTTTTTATAATTAAAAAAAAAAACTTTTACTACTTCTCAAATTAGCTCTTAATCAAGATAACACAATTAAATTCCTCCCATCAAAATTGAACAACTCATAAAAGGATATGCAATTCTCTAATTGAGGAATTTCTAGAGAATTCACTCACTTTTTAACAAGACAAAATAAAAAGGAATCTTGTTTCGTACATAGCTTAGCTGTCCACTTGGGCCATACATTTTTCACATTTGAAAATGGGCACCCAGCTAGGGACATTAACTCATCTCCCTTTGCATGAGTGAACCATATTCTATTTATAGTTATTGGTTCTTAACTCTTTAACATCGTTCATTAACTAGTACCATACATGTCCCTTTCAGCTTCACATTTGAAAATGCTAAGGACATTAACTCATCTCCCTTTGCATGAATGAACCATATTCTACATATAGTTATTGGCTGTTAACTCCTTAACATCGTTCATTATCTAGTACCATACATTATCATCATCTAGTTCTAATGATGACTTCAAGCCAACATGCTCCTTCTAACTCAAAGCGAAGCTATGCAAATTTTGCTCCTAGCATTTGGCACGATACTTTCTTGAAATATGCTGATTCCGAATCTTTGGTATACATCTTATTTAATTTTGTATGATGAGATATGAGTATTGTTATACATATATTATCGTGGTATCTTTTTGAATAATTTTTATTATACATAAAATATTTTTGTGTTTATTAATATAAAATTTCTATGTTGATTGTCAATAAATTTTATATTTTTTTATATTTCTCTAAAAAATTGTGTTCACCTTTAAAAAGATTGTGTGTTTAATAATCATAAAATTTTTATGTTTATTATAAATAATTTTTTTGCGTATTCTTTCTTTATTTCTCTTAATAAACAATTGTCTGTTTACTATCATATAATTTTTGTGTTTTAACATAATATTTTTAAAAAATTTATCTGTTTATCATCACAACATTTCCAAATTTTTATCATCAATAATTTTATATTTATTCACCAAAAAATTTACTGTTTATCATAACAAAATTTTCTTGTTTATCATAAATAAATTCCTGTATGTTCTGTTTTATTTATTTATTTATTTCTCTTCAAAATATTGTATGTGTTTATCTTAACAAAATTTATGTTTTTTTCTCAATAAATTTATGTATTTTCTTCGTATACTTCATTCAAAATATTGTGTTTACCTTAAAAAAAATTATGCATTTTATCATCACACAATATATATATATATATATATATATATATATATATATATCTCGTTCATAAATTTATTTATTTTTCTTTGTTTATTTTCAAAATTTGTTTACCATCCCAAAATTTATGTATTTACCATTAATAAATTTCTTTATTTTCTTTTTATTTTTCTTTAACTTTATGATATACCACGTCCATAATATTAACTCCCAAACATAAGGTTATATAGTATAGTTGAAATGTTTTTTTTTTTAACTCTTTTGCGATATCATATAAATCTAATTAAAATATTTTCATGTTCCGTGAAAACTTCAACTCATTCGTTTAAATTATTTGCAGGAAGTCGATGAAACTATGAAACAAGAAGTTCAAAAGTATCGAGAGATAGTAAAAATGTATCTATCTTCTAGTGATAATAACATCTCACAAAAATTAATTTTAATTGACTCAATTCAACGTTTAAGTATATCTTATTATTTTGAATGTGAAATTAATGAAGCATTAGCACAAATCCATAATAATTTTACCTACAATGGCCTTGCTGTTGAAGAAAACGACATTTACTCTATTGCATTACTCTTTCGTTTGTTTAGACAAAACGGATATCACATCTCATCAGGTATGTATAAAATTTGTCTATTTTTTATATAATTTCAATAACAAAAAAATTTCATATCAATTAGTTATAAATTAAATGTTTCACACTAGTTAGTATGTATGTGAATCACACAGATATTTTCAACAAATTCAAGAATAGAAAGGGAGAATTCCATGAAATTATTGTTGTTCAAGATGTTAAAGGAATGTGGAGTTTGTATGAAGCTGCACAATTAAGAATCCATGGAGAAGAGATACTAGAAGAAGCACACGAGTTCACCTACAATAAACTTAAGTCTATTGTCAATCAGTTGAGTCCATCCCTTGCTGACCAAATCAATCAGAGTTTAGAACAACCACTTCACAAGTCAATTCCAAGAATGAGGGCAAAATCATATATGTCTTTCTATACAAGGAATCCTTCGCATGACAAAGGCGATTTTCTAAACTTTGCAAAATTAGATTTCAATATGGTACAAAAATGGCATCAAAAAGAAGTTGGTAGTAATACCAAGTAAGTACTTATAAAGCTAGCCACGTGCTCTTTATTGATATAAACTAGAATGAAATCCCTGCGTTGCACAGACTCAAATAAATGATGATAGCGATTAATAAATATTGTAAAATAATTTTAAATATATAATTATAAATATGAATAGAAAAATAATTTGTGAAATAATTAAAGTTTAATCACAAAAAAATATACATTGTAAATTTACAAATATTTTAAGATTCGTAATTATTTATATAATATCAAAGATTATCTTTATTAAAAATGCTATATATACACAAAAAATTAGTCATTATATATTTGCGTATAAATATTTGTGTTGTTTTATTCTCAATGTATATTTTATATTTTAATATGTATTTTATATAAGTAATAATATTTTGTATGCGCACATAGGTGTTGTATTTTTATTAATTTCTATTTCAAAAATTAAAACTTCATATATTTATATTATCAACTTTTTTGATAAGTACAAATAGATTGTATATATTTTCATTAGATAAAATTAAAATATAAATATTAAAATAAAATAACACTGGTTAACTACTTAATTCAATTCAAAAGTTAACTTTTTTAGTTAGTGATTACTATTTTTAATGTTTTTTTTTTAATTTGAATTGATTTTTTAAGTATCTTATAACATGCAGTGTGCTTTACATTATTGATTTTATAACTCATCCTCTTTATTACTACTCTTTTGTAAGACTTCAATATTTTTTAACATTTATCATCATTATTATAACTTCAAATATTATTTCTAGTTAATTGCTATATACATGTAAATTATATGTTTTAAAAAATACAAATTGAATAATTTAAAAAACAACTAACATTACTAAAAAAATATTTAGTTGTAGGATTAATTTTGTTAATTATTACGACAACTGTTATAAAATATAAATCGAATAGTTAAGAGGACATTAATATTGTTAAGAGAAGATTTTATTAGTATGAGTCATTTTATTAATTATTGTGAAAACCGTTATAAGAAGTAACATTAAGATTGAAATATATATATATATATATATATATATATATATATATATATATATATATATACTTAATTTTATAATAAAATAATATTTACCATAATATTTACACGATAAAATTATAAATAATTTATATATCGTCACTTAAATGTAAAATGACTTTAGTATATATATGATTATGGGATCAATTTTTATAAAATATAAATAGATTTCTATTAAAATAGAAAATTCAAGTCTACTCATAATTAAAAATTTATCCCGTTCATGCATATATCATAAATTACTCCCATGCATACATGTAAATAGAAGCTCTCAATAGGTTATAAAAATGGGCATAATTCAATGCATCGTATTCTGAAAAACGTTTTGTTTTTGTCATTATAAAGCATTTGCTATATATGACCACTATATTTATCATAAATGTTAGAATATAATTAGGATCAATTAATATATGATACTAATTGATCCTAATTATATTCTAACAATAAAATCACT
The DNA here is from genome assembly GCF_014773155.1 of Arachis stenosperma. Taxonomy (NCBI): domain Eukaryota; kingdom Viridiplantae; phylum Streptophyta; class Magnoliopsida; order Fabales; family Fabaceae; genus Arachis; species Arachis stenosperma. The sequence continues at coordinate 37,521,457 of NC_080384.1, forward strand.
TATTTTAAAAGTTTAAACTGATAGAAGAAGATAAGATGAATGTTTATATCTCTAACAATAATAATAGATATATAACTTGTTAGTAATATTACACAGGTGGTGGATAGAATCAGATTTTGCAAGAAAAGTCCCTTATGCAAGAGATAGAGTAGTTGAAGTATTCATTTGGCCATTTGGTGTAAACCCTGAGCCTAAATACAGCACTGCAAGACGAATGACGGCCAAAGCAATCTTAATTCTCTCTCTTGTTGATGATACTTATGATGTTTATGGCACAATGGAAGAGCTTGAGCTCTTCACAGAGGCAATGCAAAGGTAGATATTTTAGTAAACAATTGATGACCAATTTTTCATTAAGATATTATTATCTCAATGCAAAGCTTTTGAATTCATTTTGTTAGCCATTATATTATTCTCCTAATAATTCGATCTACTGATGATTATTTCACTTTCATATTTAGTTTATAGCTTCTTTTTTTTCTCTTTTTTCAGATGGGACATTAGTTGCATTGCATCTCTTCCAGAGTGTTTCAAAGTGGTTTTTAATGCACTTTTAGAGTTCTGGGTTGAAATGGAGTCATTGACTGCTGAGAGTGGAAAATCATGCTTCGTCTTGCAACATGTTAAACAGACTGTAAGCTTCTTATTCTATATATATAAACAAATTTTGGTCACATACAAATTAATGTTCAAGATTAGTTAAAATGTCCTATGGTCATTTATAAAAGTCACTATAATTTTCTTTTCGAGAAATGTTAGAAACAATTTTTATTAATATTAGTTAAGATTTTGGTTGATATTTTAATTAATAAAATTTATTATTTTTAGTCCATACTTAGTTAATATTTTATATTCTGAATTAAATTATAAATTTTAAATATTAAATTTTAAATTTTAATAATATAAAAGTAAAGTATTAGTTAAAATTATTGATTAATATTAATAAAAAGTGTTGGTCCTGTTCTGGGATTACTTGAAATAGTGATTTGAGTTTGAACATGAAGTCCAGATTCTTTTCGAGGCAGCGACCAACTTGTTCTGGTGCCGAGGTCCTCGGGAAGAGGTAAGAGGTGGTACCTGCAATTTTAAGCAGGTTTTTAATAGATTGGGACTTGAATATACCTCAGAAGTGTCAGTATATTTATAGTAGAATAGATAACTACCTTTTTGAAGTAGTTTCACCTTTGTTGGTGGATAATCGTTCCCTTTATCTTGGGGGTGTGTTGAGATCTATCTTCTAAATGAGGTAGAGATAGTAGGAGAGATTTAGGGAAGTAGTTATTCAGATAAGTGGGGCTGGATCTCCCTTGTCGTACCCGACCTCTTAATAGGTCGGGCAAGTAGAAGTGGCCACCCTTTTTGGGTGGGCCTTTTTCCTTATTGGGCCTGACTTTATGTTTTTCGACCAGAGTATGAACAGTGTCCTTGGTTGAGTCCGAACTTTCATAAGGTCGGGCTCGAGCATTTTTGTCTCCAGTTTCCTTCGTCGGGTACACTACCTTCAAGAGGTCAGGTACTCGATGTGTTTCAAAATTTTTAAAACGTTGCATTATTCCTTAATGACGTAGCATACGTTACACGGCATTTTTCTGGGGATCCGTGCGTTACTTTTAAAGAAGGGTGCAAAATATCCTTTTTGCCTCTTGTGTATTATAAATTCTTCACTTTTTTTCTTTTTTTTCTTTTTTCGTTTCTGAAACGTTTGCTCTCTCTCTTTCTTTCACTTTCTTTGAACTTCTTTCATGCATCCATTCCCAATTTAAGATTCCTTCATCTTAAAGCTTTATAGGATTTTGTTTTCATTTTTCGAGAGGGTCACCGTTCGCATTTTCGCCGTTCAATTGTACCCTTCTACCTTTCTATTTCTTCGAGGTTGGTACTCTTTTCTACCTTTTTCTTGTTATCTGATTTATTTCAATTGCTCTAGGTAGTATCTGTATTTGCTTTTAATGATGATGGTTTGAAATGTTGTTGGTGATAAAGATTTGACGTTTTCTTTAAACTGTTACTATGATCTTTGATGTAGCTGTGTTTGCCTCCAAATGGTGTCACTTTAGAGTGATTGGGAGTGACACCATTTCTGTATTTAGAAGTATGTTGTGGTATTTTGTGTGCAAGAAATTTTTGATTTCATACATTTTCAAATTGTTGATGATAACCCGATTTCTTTTGATTGGTGTCCGAGTTCTTTTGTGACAATTTGCTTGTTGTATTTGTAGGTATACCTTTTATATCTCGATCTGTAATTCACAACATGTCAACCAAAATTTCATCCGACTTGACCTAGGTAGATATAACTGTCCTTACTCCCGTCCCTGTAATTGATAGAGAATATGCTGAATAATTTCGTAGACATCATAGGTTATATGTAAGTCGGGAGGATGAGAGAAATTTTGAGATAATTGTTGCTAATCCCGAGGAGAGGGTATGCTTCCCCCGACTTGATAGGTCGAAGCATAACTTCTTTTATGCCTATGATTACTTTTTTAATAAGCTAGATGTCCGCCTCCCTTTTTCCAATTTTGAAATTGATATCATCTAATCTTGCAATGTCGCTCCCACCCAACTGCACCCTAATTCTTGGAATTTTAAAAAATATACCAGTTTTTGTGTCGAGAGCTTGATGTCCGACCTTCTCTGAAGGTCTTCTTCTATCTCTTTGTTCTTACCAAGTCTTTTAGTTCCAAGAAACAAGGTTGGGTCTCCTTTCGAGCTGTCCAGGGGGAGAAAGGTTTTTGCCATCTTTGACGGGTATTTCCATGATTTTAAAAATTATTTCTTCAAAATTTGAGTTGTTGATAATGCCCAACCTTTCTTCTTTGATGAGAACGATGAACCCTGTTTTTCTTTATACTAGGAGGAGAAACCAGTAATAGTTAAGTACAATTTTGACAATTTAGATGAGCTCGAAGAGAGTGTAGTTGGCCTGTTCCAAGAGTGTTTGGGCCGTGCTCCTTATTTGGATACCAAAAAATTTTTAGGGAACCCCAGCCAACTCCAATCCGAGCTAGGTAACCTTCTTTCTATTTTTGTTTGATTTGTTGTTACTCCAACATTTCATTTCTGACTTTGTTTTGATTTCTTGATGTCGTGTAGAAAAGATGGCTTCTAAGTCGATCGGCCGCGATGAAAATATTACGGCCTGCGAGAAAAAGTGTTGTCGCTCACAATCTTCAGCAACAAGAGACCGAAGTTATGGCCTCGCCTTCTAAGTCAGACTCAGGCGCCTCTACTTCTATGAAAATTACACCTGACTCGGGTCCTCGGCCGATCTTCTCCAACCTGGAGAAACAAGTACCTCCTTCTTCAAAACAAGTAAACCATCCACCCCCTTCAAATCTTGGGTCAGCCACCAAGAAGTGCAAGACGTCGAGCTCAAGCATTTAAGAACAGGGTTTTGATGCCTTAGCCTGTAGTAAGAAGCACATCATTTCTCACAGTATTATAAGTTGGATGATGTTGCTATAGAATCTCACCTCTAGGTCATGGCCCGAGGAGGGGTTCAGACAGTCGGGCTCTACGTAGCCTTGTTGAAGGAGCTAAAGAATACCCCTTTAGGGGCCACTCAGAGCACCCTAGCTAACTTACAAGATGAGTTGGCATTTTTGAGGGAGACGAAGAAAGAGTTAGAGACTGAGAATGAGATCCTGGTGTCTGATCTGTCCAAAGTCTGGGAAAAGGTTAAGCAGACTGAGGCAACTTTGGCTATGGCTGAGGGCTTAAAGAAGAAATCTGAGGAGAGTTACACCAGGGTCTTTAGGGAAAGGCTAGACTTGGTGGACGAGATTGTTAAGGCAAGAGATAGTTACAAGGATTTGGAGGATAGTGTTGCTGAGGGGATGGACGAGATAGTGGAGAATCTGAAGGCTCAATTTTGAGTTCTTGCTCTCGAGATTGACCTTTTCTCGAGATAATATTGTGTTAGACGGGAAGATAGTCCTTGCCCCCGAGGAGGACGAGGGTGCTCCTGTGCCCGATCATAAGGCGTCAGGTCCCCAGTCCGAGGTGGCTTCTCAAAGATTTGTCCAAACGGATGATGAGGCTACCCCATCCTTGCCTAATAAACAACCTCCTCTCTCTAATTCAATCCCGTTTTCTTCTTCTCGATCCAAGGACGTTATTACTAGGAGGAGCTCCATCCATTGTAATTTTCTTACATGTATAGCCCGACCTGTGGGTCTTGGTAGTTAGTTTTGGACAATTTTAATTTTGCTTTAGTTGTGGTTTTTAAACAACTTTAGAATCTTTGCAAAAATTATTTCTTCATTTTGATAATGATTTTAGGTTTTAAGTGATTGTTTCCTTTTGTGCTTGGATATTGACTCCTTCATTGTAGAATATAACCCTTGGAGATTCTTCAGTGATTTCTACGAGAATCATGGCTTCTACGCCATAAGCAAGCCGAAAAGGTGACTCCCCTGTTGTGGAATGAGGAGTTGTCGAATATGTCCATAAAACTTGAGGAAGCTCATCTGCCCACGCTTTCTTTGCATCTTGTAGTCGGCACTTCAATCCGGCCAGTATAACTTTATTTCTTGCTTCAACTTGTCCATTGGCCTGAGGGTGTTCTACCGATGTGAATTGGTATTTTATCTTGAGGCTAGCCACCAAGTTCCTGAAGGTCGAGTTGGTAAATTGAGTTCCATTGTTTGTGGTGATGGAGTAGGGAACTCCAAACCTTGTGACAATATTCTTGTAGAGAAATTTTTGACTTCGGTGGGTGATGTTAGGATTTTTGCTAGTAAAGAATTTTATAAGAATAGTCGCGTTGTAGATATAGATTCTAAACCAACAGAAATCCCTTCGTGCAAACGTTTTGGTTGTCACAAGTAACAAACCCCTTTAAAATTGATAACCGAGTATTTAAACCTCGGGTCGTCTTTTCAAGGAATTGCAGGGGAGTATGTTCTTATTATTGGTTATGGAGATTGTAAATTGGGGTTGAGAATGAAGAATTAATATGGCAAATAATTTAAATGGCAATTAAAATAAATAAATACTGCAAAGCAAACCCTTTGGCAAGGTACAAGAAATTGGAAGTCCAGACTTAGTTATTCTTATCAATAATAATGAAAGTTGAATCTTAATTCTACTTAGTTGACCTTTGCTAAAGCAAAGGAAAGTCAAGGGACTAATTAGTTCGACCTTCGAATCCTATTTATTTCCTAAGAAAAAGTTGGGATTATTGAAGTTCAATTCAATTAGCAAAGATAACAGTTATCAATTATGTTGAGCTAAGATAACTCCTGAGTTACTGATTTCTTAACCAAGACCAAAAAGAAAAGGAATTAAATCTACTGGAATAAAAATGTCTTCAGATTGGGAATAATCAATAACATAAATAAAAGAAAGCAGTATTAACTGAAATACCTCAAATAACATTAATTCAATTAGAGTAATCTATAACATAGAAGAATTCATAAACTAAATTGAGAAAACAAGTAATGAAAAAGGAATATTGAACCTGATAAGAAGATGAGATAAATTCCTAATTTCTAAAAATCCTAATCCTAAATCCTAAGAGAGAGGAGAGAGCCTCTCACTCTCTCTCCAAAACTAAATCATGGAAAGTGACTAAAAATTCCAGACTCTGAATGGAATGCATTCCCTCACTTCATAACCCCTGGTCTATGCCTTCTGGACTTGGATTTGGGCCAAAAAGGGCTTCAGAATCCGCTATGAACGTTTTCTGCAATTTCTGGTGCGTGGCCTCTGTCACGCGTCCGCGTGGGTCACACGGTCGCGTCAATTGGAGTTTTCCTTGTCGCGCGGTCGCGTCAGTCATGCGGCCGTGTCATAGGTGTTCTTCTTTAAGTGCGCGGTTGCGTTAGTCATGCGGCCGCATCACTGCTTCTTCGCGCTTGGTATGCGGCCGCGTCGTCCATGCGATCGCATGGATGCCAGTTTCTCCAAAACTCCGTTTTACGCTTTCCTTCCATTTTTGTATGTTTCGTTTTCCATCCTTTAAGTCATTCATGCCTTAGAAGATCTGAAACTACTCAACACACTAATCATGGCATCGAATGGAAATAAAGGTAATTAAAATAATCAATTTTAAAGCATAGGAAACATGTTTTTTACATACATCACATAATAAGGAAGGCAAAGTAAAACCATGCAATTAATATGAATAAGTGGGTGAAGGATTGAATAAATCACTCAAACTAAGCACAAAATATATCACAAAATATGGGTTTATCAACCTACCCACACTTAAACAATAGCATGTCCTCATGCTATATCCAAGGTAAAAAGTAAGGTTGAAGTGGTGGAATGCCATGCAATGCAATTCTAATCTAAATGCAACTAACTAAATGCATGATGCAATTCTAATTTTATTCACTCATATATAAAGCTTACATGTTGTTAAATCAATTTACATTCTCAAGGAATCATATATATATATAGCCAACCTTAGATAATGTTAAAGCACTTTTACACTTGAAATGGGAAGAAAAATATTTTATAAACTTGCAAGACAATTAACAAATTAAGCATAGATATATGTTGATGAGTTATTGAATCCTAATTGGATTTTGTGTTTACTCTCTAATCACTCAGTGTTTATTGGGTTAATCACTCTATTCTTCTTTTTATCCTTACTTTCTATAACTTTGTTCTTCATCTAACCAATCAACAATTATAAAATATAGACATACCAAAAATCATGAGGTCTTTAATTAAGGTAGTAATGGGGCCAAGGTAAAGGTAAGGGTATATGTATAAGGCTAAGTGAGATAATAAGTGAATCCTTAATTAGTCTAAGATCTCACCTAACATACATAATTTCTAAAGTAAAGCTTCTTTACCTGTTTTTCCATATTTTTCCCACTTTTGATATTACATTCTCATATTTATTTTTATTCTATGTGCATTGCTTTTTTTTTATGCACATGGTAATTTAATTAATTTAATTTCACATGAGCATGTTTCCCAAAAATTCTTAATTTGGAACATCTTTATTCTTTTCAACTTTCTACCCTATTTTTCATTATCCATGTTCCCAATAGGTTTTCTCACACTTTAACAATACACAATTTCTATCTTAAGCTAACCAAGGATTCAACTTGGGATTTTTTTATTTTATTTTTCTGCTTAAAGCTAATAATGTGGTTATAAAACAGAAGGGGATTAAAGCTCAAGGGGGCTAACAAGGATGACATAAAAGGTAGGCTTTATTTGGGATAAGTGAGTTAATAATCAAACATGGCCTCAATCACTCTCTTGGTATGTATCTATATTCTATAATCGGATATATAGATTAAAACAAAGCAAAGAATACCAAAATAAAAAAGAAGGATGGAACACACAGGAATAAAATATTATGGTTTAAATGTAACCATACAATTAAGCTCAAAACTCACAAGCTGTATGTTCTCAAACTCATAAATCATATATCATTCATATATGTCATGCAGGTTTAGTTAAAATTTCTCATTATTCTCATAAAAAAATTATTTTGGGTGGCTTTTAAGGTTTTAGTATTTCTCCTTGATGAAATGTTGTTAACTAACTAACATGTAATGCTATATATACAAGGTGTGGATTGTTTCTATTCTGTTAAAGTCTCTAGCTTACTTCCTTTTTATTTTTCAATCAAGTCAACTATCATATACTAAAAAGGGTAAACTATACTAATTAATCCACTTAAAATAAAACTAGTAAACTAATGTGCAAATCAAGCTAAAATATCCAAAGTAGTATACATATAGCTCAAAGTGCAAAATGTAAAAGGTACAATAAAAAGCAAAAAGAGAAAAATATGCAAAAATACAGAAAATGAACAAAATAAGAGAAAGTTTGTAGTGGTTCACCAAAATAAAGATACGCCAGAGATGGCAACCTCCCCACACTTAAATAATAGCATCGTCCTCGATGCTCACTCAAGCTGCGTGTGAAGGAGTGTCATCCCCAGAAGGATGGGTAGCTGGAGTCTCTGTGGTGGTGGTCTGAGGATCTGGCTGCTGCAGAGGAGGTGCTGACTGTATAGGGATGTCGGGATCTGCAGCCTGGATCTGATGTGGGACCTCCTGCTGTGGTGCAGCCTGCTCTGTGTCTACCTGCTCTGTCTCTCTCTGTGGATGGGTCTCCTCCTCATGCTCATCCGCCTCCTCCTCAGATGGCTCCGATGGTGTGTCAGGCTCGGAGGAGATGTCACTGCCAGATCGTATCAACAGCTTCATGTGCTCATAACGTCGCCGACTGTGACGCTCAGATCTCTCATACCGGCGCCGGTTGCGGCGCTCTATCCTGTCTAGCTGCTGAAACAAGCGGTGCACTAGGTGATAAACTGGCTCTGAGGCAGGTGGAGGGGCAGTAGTGGTAGCAGGGGTAGCTGTGGAGGAAGAAGGACCAGCGGAAGGTGTAGCTGTCTCATCAGTAGCAGTGAAGGGTGGGGGTCTGTAGCCTAAAGGTAGAAAGTTCCTACTGTGAGGAATAATCTTCCTGCAGTCTGCAGCCGGTGGCTTCTCATCGGCATCCTCCCAAGGCACGGCAGCTCGACGGCCCAGCTGTGTAACCAAATAGGGAAAGGGAAGAGTGCCTCGGACGTGGACCCTGGCCATGTAGGACCGGATAAAGCGTGGCAGGTACAGGTCCTTACCCTCCATCACACACCAAAGGAGCGAGGGTGATCATAGCGGCCGGTATCACGATCTCATGGGTACTCGGCATAACATAGGTGCTCAAGATCTGGTGCCATAGTCGAGCTTCATCATTTAAGTAAATCCGCTTGATTCCCTTAGGCATGGTGGTGTCCTGACCCAATTTCCATGGAACAGTCGGGTCAAGGGCAATTCTCGCCTTGACTGCATCCCAATCAATTCGCATAAAGCGCATGTCCTCCTCAGCCCTTTTGTAACCATCAGGCTGATCGGATTTAGGTGGGAGCTGCAGAATGGTGCGGCTGTTGTGGGCGGCGGGGAGGGTGGCGATCGTGGAGGGGGGCAGCGGCGGTGGAGGGAGAAGGGGGAAAGAAGAAGAAGAAAGAGGGGGAGGAGGAAGAGGGTTGGCGTGGTGGTTGGTTCTGGGTGGTCGACGGGGGCGGGGGTGGCCGATGGTGGTGGCTGGGTGGTTGGAGAAGAGGAGAGGGAGGGGAGGGTTTTGGGGTGGGGCGCGACGGATAGGGTTCGCGTGACTTGGGGGGGTTATAAATTTGAATCCACGCGATCGCGTGGAGCACGCGGTCGCGTAGCTGGGGTGTAGTAGGGGTGACGCGATTGCGTGGGTTGCGCGATCACGTGGAATGGGTAAAAGAGGGAATGACGCGATCGCCTGAGGCATGCGATCGCGTGGCTGAAAATTGTGCTAAACGCACGATTCTAGCGTCGTGTCAGCGCAACTCTCTGTCTCCTTTGGGGTGGTGTGCAATCCTCGCGACGTGATCGCGTCGCTCACGCTGGCGCGTGAGATTGATGTTTGTGCATATGACGCGATCGCGTGGTTCATTTTGTGCGAAACGCACAATGGCCACACGATTCCAGCCCAACTTTCTGGGCGTTGGATCTTTACGCCGATTTCCAGGTCACCTGGCCGCGTGATTGACGCGGACGTGTGGGGGGTGTTTTATCGCAGCTGACGCGATCACATGAGTGATGCGGTCGCGTCCCACACCCTTTTTTTTTTTTAACTGAATGCAAAATGCAATGCCAATATGAATGTTATGCAAAACTCCAGGTTCAATACAATAAAATAAAATAAAACTTAAAAACAAATAAAAATGAGGAAGAAACGATCATACCATGGTGGGTTGTCTCCCACCTAGCACTTTTAGTTAAAGTCCTTAAGTTGGACATTTGATGAGCTTCCTGTTATGGCGGCTTATGTTTAAATTCATCCAAAAATCTCCACCAATGCTTGGAATGCCAATAGCCTTCGGGGTCCCAAACTAGGCATGTGAAGCTTCTAAGCAGCTTCAAACAGATTTTCAGACTCCCGGGGTGATGAATATCAGAGTATTTTCCAGGATCCCAAACTTTGGTTCCAAATCCGCCTTTGTTTTGATCTATTCTTTTCCATCCGGGCGGTTTGGAAATTAGATTCTCACCAAGATGACCAAACGTTTTCCGAGATCCTATCAAGTGAACTTGACACCAACTTTTGCACCTAAAATCGAAGTGCGAAACCTCATTGGATCTTGCATACCAGCGCTGAGTACGAGTCATTTCCCTTTTTCTCTTAAAGCCGCAAAGAGCTCTAAGCTGGCCATCTGTTTCAAGCAAACCATATTCAAGTGGAAAAATAAAGATAAGAGTCAAGGATTTTACCCACTTGAAGTCTGTGTTGGTTGGTAATGGCCTTGGGATAAGTGTTTCCAGTGGTTCTGCAAGATCTACTCCCTTGTGGTCTTTAGTGGATTCCTCCACTTCCTTGCAAACCTTTTCCATTCCAGCCATGTTCTGGTCAAAGTCTTCCATATCTTCCTCATCACTTGAGTCATAAATAGGAGGTTGAGAAAAGTCGACCTCTGCATCATCTTCGTATTCACTTGGGGAAGATTATTCTGTCTCAGAGAATTCACTCGCGGCTGCAAGTTCATCACTAGGAGGACTTGACTGGTGACTATCATCATCAAAGAAACATGCGTCTTGAGTTACTCCGTCCAGTTCTTCATAAGATATCCGCATTGGAGGTTGTGCAACATCCTCTTTAGCGTCAGTTGTAACATCCTTGACGGGGTCTTCCATGACTCTGTATTCCCTAGGAGGTTCAGCATCTCCTAAATCTTCAACCAACTCTTCTTCTTCTACAATGACAGCGTCCTCGACTTGTTCCTGTACGAAGTTATGCTCTATGCTGTCCACTGGAGTCTCTTGTGTCTTCTTCACAATACATTCTTCATTAGATTCTCCACATGAAGCCATGGGGGTCTGTTGAGTAGCTGAACGTCTGGAAGATAGTTGATTTATTGCTTGCTCCAGTTGATGAAGGGTTGCATTGAATTGGTTTACTGATTCCTTGAAGCGAACCTGTGATTCTTGGCTTGATGAATATGGACATGGTGTATAAGGGAGTGGTGGTTCTTGGGAGTAATTGGATTGGCGTTGGGGTGAATAAGGATCATGTGGTAGTGAATGGTGAAAAGAAGCTTGTGAGTGTGGTGGTTCAAAGTTATGTCGAGAGGGTGATCTTTGAGCACAGGGTGGGGCTTGTTGGTAGTTACAAGGTTGTCCACCATATCTTTCAGCTGAGTATGCATTGTAGAATGGTCATTGTCCATGATATCTTGGAGGGTATTGTTGCCTAAAGGGTTGATTAGATCCTCTTAACTCCATCCATCCTTGATTGGTCTGACTTTGATGCATATTCCTGTTGTGGTTTCTATTTCCTTCAACAAAGTTAGAACCAAACTCAAAGCGAGAGGGGTGAGAACTCATAGTAGTTATCAGAAATAAGGGGGAAAAAGGAGAAACAAATAAACAAGTAAAAGAAATATATATATATATATATATATATATATTTTTTTTGAAAAATATTTACAATAACCAATAATAAGGCACACGTTTGCAATTCCCCGGCAACGGCGCCATTTTGACGTTAGGATTTTTGCTAGTAAAGAATTTTATAAGAATAGTCGCGTTGTAGATATAGATTCTAAACCAACAGAAATTCCTTCGTGCAAACGTTTTGGTTGTCACAAGTAACAAACCCCTTTAAAATTGATAACCGAGTATTTAAACCTCGGGTCGTCTTCTCAAGGAATTGTAGGGAAGTATGTTCTTATTATTGGTTATGGAGATTGTAAATTGGGGTTGAGAATGAAGAATTAATATGGCAAATAATTTAAATGGCAATTAAATAAATAAATACTGCAAAGTAAACCCTTTGGCAAGGTACAAGAAATTGGAAGTCCAGACTTAGTTATTCTTATCAATAATAATGAAAGTTGAATCTTAATTCTACTTAGTTGACCTTTGCTAAAGCAAAGGAAAGTCAAGGGACTAATTAGTTCGACCTTCGAATCCTATTTATTTCCTAAGAAAAAGTTGGGATTATTGAAGTTCAATTTAATTAGCAAAGATAACAGTTATCAATTATGTTGAGCTAAGATAACTCCTGAGTTACTGATTTCTTAACCAAGACCAAAAGGAAAAGGAATTAAATCTACTGGAATAAAAATGTCTTCAGATTGGAAATAATCAATAACATAAATAAAAGAAAGCAGTATTAACTGAAATACCTCAAATAACATTAATTCAATTAGAGTAATCTATAACATAGAAGAATTCATAAACTAAATTGAGAAAGCAAGTAATGAAAAAGGAATATTGAACCTGATAAGAAGATGAGATAAATTCCTAATTTCTAAAAATCCTAATCCTAAATCCTAAGAGAGAAGAGAGAGCCTCTCTCTCTCCAAAACTAAATCATGGAAAGTGACTAAAAATTTTAGACTCTGAATGGAATGCATTCCCTCACTTCATAACCACTGGTCTATGCCTTCTGGACTTGGATTTGGGCCAAAAAGGGCTCCAGAATCCGCTATGAACGTTTTCTGCAATTTCTGGTGCGTGGCCTCTGTCACGCGTCCGCGTGGGTCACGCGGTCGCGTCAATTGGAGTTTTTCTTGTCGCGCGGTCGCGTCAGTCATGCGGCCGCGTCATAGGTGTTCTTTTTTAGGTGCGCGGTTGCGTCAGTCATGCGGCTGCGTCGCTGCTTCTTCGCGCTTGGCATGCGGCCGCGTCATCCATGCGATCGTGTGGATGCCAGTTTCTCCAAAACTTCATTTTACGCTTTCCTTCCATTTTTGTATGTTTCCTTTTCCATCCTTTAAGTCATTCCTGCCTTAGAAGATCTGAAACTACTCAACACACTAATCATGGCATCGAATGGAAATAAAGGTAATTAAAATAATCAATTTTAAAGCATAGGAAACATGTTTTTCACATACATCACATAATAAGGAATGGAAAGTAAAACCATGCAATTAATATGAATAAGTGGGTGAATGATTGAATAAATCACTCAAACTAAGCACAAAATATATCACAAAATATGGGTTTATCAGTGGGCTGTGATGGTCGTTAATGGTTCCACCTCAATTCATTTAGTAAAATAGTCAATTCCTACTATGAAGTATTTTACTTGTCCTAGAGCTTGATAGAATGGTCCAAGAAGATCGAGATCCCATTTTGCAAATAGCCATGGTGAGGTGAAGCCGATGAGCTCTTAGGGAGGTGTGACATGAAAGTTGGCATGCTTCTGGAAAAGCGTTCATTTTTTTTATGAACTCAGCCGCTTCTCTTTGCAAAGTCGGCCAAAAGAAGCTGGTTCGGATCACCTTATTGGCTAGTGATCGGGCTCGTAAGTGATTGCCACATATGCCATTGTGTACTTCCTATAGGACCTTTTTGGTGTTAGTCGTTGGGATGCACTTTAATAAAGGTGTTTATATCCCTCTTTTGTATAGCACGTTGTGGGCCAAGGTGTAATTTTGTGCCTCCCTTATTTTTGTGCTTCTTGTTCATCTTCACGAATGATATCAAATTTAAGGTAGTTGACTATGGGAGTCATCCATCCTAAATTTTGGATGGATATGGCGATTATGTCTGAGTTGCATCTCCTTTTAACACTGATGGTGCGTAGAGAGTTTTTTGGATGAGACTCCTATTGTTGCCCCCTGGTAGGACATCTGCCGGGCATTTGATTTTCGAGCTATGTGTCATATCTCTCTTTTCGAGAACTGTGCTAATTGTTCTCGTGCTTATTCTAGGTACTTTTTCATGTTGGGATCTTTGGCTTGACAAGTGTCGTTAACTTAGGAAGTTACTACTTGGGAGTCGCTAAGCACTATCAATCTTTCTGTCCCAACTTCTTTAGCCAGCTTCAAGCCAGCAAGGAAGGCTTCATACTCTTCTTGGTTATTGGAAGTAGGAAACTCGAACCTTAATAATAGTTCCATCCGAGTTCCTTGCTCATTTTTTAGGATGACGCCTGCTCTGCCTCCGACTTTGTTGGATGATCCATCTACATATAAGCTCCAAGTTGTCGGACTTCCCTGGCTTTCAGTGTACTCGGCCACAAAGTCGGCGAGATACTGGGGCTTGATTGATGTCCGAGTTTCACATCTCAAATCGAACTCGGACAGTTCTACAGCCCATTGTAGCATCCTTCCTGCTATGTCCATTTTTTTGTAGGATGTGCTTCACGGGTTTATTAGTTTGGAACTTTATAGTGTGAGCCTGAAAGTAAAGTCAGAGCCTTCGAAAGGTGAGGATAAGAGCATATGCGAACTTTTCTATCTTTTGATAGTTTAGCTCTGCTCCTTGTAAAGATTTTGCTTACAAAGTAGATAGGTTGTTGTTCGTTCTCATCTTCTCGGATTAGAGTGGAAGCTATAGCTCGGTTCACCACTGCCAAATAAAGGACGAGCTCTTCTTCCGTGATGGATCGGATAAGTATAGGGGGTTGGTCCAGAAATGCTTTAAAATCTTGAAAGGCTTGCTCGCATTCCTGGGTCCATTCAAATTGACTCTCCTTTTTGAGTATTAAATACAATGGTAAAAGACTTCAATGCTGACCCTGCTAAGAACCTGGATAATGCTGCTAACCTTTCATTTAGTTGTTGGACTACTTTGAGAGAAGTCAGGCTCTTCATCTCTAATATGGTTGTGCATTTGTCTAGGTTAGCTTCTATGCCTTTATGCCTCTTTGAGTGATCATGAAGCCTAAGAATTTTTCGGCCTCTACTGCGAATGTGCATTTTGAAGGATTTAATCTCATTGCATGCTTCCTTATTGTGGAGAATACCTCGGAAAGGTCAGACAAAAAAGCAAAGTCGTCTTTGATCTTGACGAGCATGTCATCCACATATACTTCCATGAGTTTTCCTAAGTGGGGGGGGGGGGTGAAAAGGGAATACCTTGTTTATTAGTCGCTGGTATGTGGCTCCAGCATTCTTTAATCCAAAATGCATTACCACATAACAATAATTAGCATTCAGAGTGATAAAAGAAGTCTTTTTTTGGTCTGGTTTATACATTGGAATTTAGTTATATCTTGAGTATGCGTCCATAAAGGACAAATACCGATATCTTGAGGCCGAATCAACCAGGGCATCAATGCTTGGGAGAGGATATGGATCCTTGGGACCAGCCTTATTGAGGTCAGTGTAATTGACACTCAACCTCCGTTTTCTATTTTGCTTTTTTACCAGAACCATGTTAGTCAGTCATAATGGATACTTTACCTCTCTTATGAATCCAGCTTCTAATAGTGCCTGCACCTGTTGTTCCACGACCTATGCCCTTTCAGAACCAAGCTTTCGACGCTTTTTTTAATAGGTCGAAAACCTGGAGAGACAGCGAGTTTATAAGACATCAGCTTGGGATCTATACCAGCCATATCAGAGGCTTTCCTGGTGAAAAGGTTGGAGTTTCTTCGTAACAGTTCAACAAGCTGTGCTTTTAGACCTTCCTCTAGGTTGGCCTCTATACTCGTTGTCTTTTCGGCATGATCCCCGATTTGCACTTTTTCTCTCTTCCCTTCAGGTTGGGGACGTAATTCTTCCCGAGTTCGGACACCACCAAACTTGATACTATTGACTTCTTTTTTGCCTTGGTTTCCTTTCAAATTAAGGCTTCCATTGTAACACTTTCGTGCCAACTTTTGATCTCTCTTTTCTGTGGCAATTCCTGCTGTAGTGAAAAATTTCATACACAAGTGAGGTGTAAAGACAACTACTACTCGGCTTAAAGTGGTCCGACCTATTAGGACATTATACGCTGACATGACATCGACCATAATGTAATCGAAGCTTAACGTCCTTGACTTCGTGCCCTTTTCGAAGGTGGTGTATAGTGAGATAAATCCAAGAGGTCGGATCGGCATGTCCCCCAACCCGAAAAGGTTATCTGGGTATGCCTTCAGATCCTTTTCTTCTAGCCCAAGTTTTTCAAAGGCAAGCTTGAATAGTATGTCTGCTGCCAAACTCCCTTGGTCCACCAAGGTTCTATGGAGATTTGCATTGGCGAGGATTATTGTTATCACTACCGGATTGTCGTAACCATGTGTCACCCCTTGAGCATCCTCTTTGGTGAACGAAATGGTTGGTAAATCAGAAATTTCGTTGTCTTCTTCGACTTGATATACCTCTTTGAGATGTCGTTTACGTGAGGATTTTGAAATTCCTCCTCCAACAAACCCTCAATTTATCATATGTATGTGTCATTCAGGAGTTTGCAGGGGACGTTCTTGTCGTTCTTTGTCTTCGTCTCTTTTTCTCTTTCTTGGATTATCTAATCTTTCGGCCAGGTACGTTTCTAACCGACCATCCCTGACCAGTTTTTCTATGACACTTTTTAAGTCATAACAATCATTGGTAGAATGTCCATACAACTTGTGGTACTTGTAATATTCTGTCAGACTTCTGGCCTTTTATGCTTGATAGGCCAATGAGGTGGTAGCTTTTTAGTGTGACATATCTCTATATAGATATCTACAAGAGAAACTCAGAGTAGGATATAGTTATGATACCTTCGAGGTTTTTTCGAGTTGTACTCTTCTTTTTTCTGAGCTTCTTTCTCGTTGTCCCGAGTTGGGTAGGACAGGTTGGGCCTCGGGGGAGGCTCTCTAAGTCGAAAATTTTTTTCCATGTTGATGTATTTTTCTGTACGTTCTTGTACTTCGTACAAGAAAGTCATTTGTCATTTGGATATGAATTGGGAGAATGACCCTTCTTTAAGGCCATTAACTAACCCCATTATCACTACTTCAGTAGGTAAGTTTTGTATTTTCAAGCAGTCTTTGTTGAATCTCTCCATATAGTTTTGGAGTGTCTCTCTGACTTCTTATTTTACCCCCTAGCAGGCTTGGAGCGTGCTTCACTTTGTCTTTTTCTATTGAAAATTTGGTAAGGAACTTCCTTCTCAGGTCGTCAAAGGAAGTTACCGATCTAGGAGGTAAGTTATCGAACCACTTCATTGCAGGTTTGGTCAAAGTTATCGGAAAGGCTTTGCAACGAATCACCTCAGAGGCATCGGCTAGGTCATCCGACTTTTGAAATTGTTGAGGTGATGCTTTGGATCGGTTGTTCCGTCGTAGAGATCCATGTCAGGAGTTTTGAAATTTCTGAAAATCCTAGCTCGCATGATCTTTTTAACAAACGGATCTTCGCCTCCTAGAAGGATTTTCTCCTAATCTGCTCGATTGCTCCGTCTTCGGAGGTCGGCTTCTAACCTCAAGAGCTTTTCTTCCAGTTCTTTTTATCATCATACTTTTTTTCGTAATTCCCGTTCTGCTTCTCATTGTCGCTCAACCTCCAGCTCAAGTTGTTCTAATCATCTATGGTGGCCGTAAACTAATCCAAGTATTTTCGTTGGATGGGGAGGTTCTTTATCTTCGAACGGGTAGACCTCCGAATGAATCCGCCGTAGATGAGATTAAGTACTTAGTCAATACTTAGTTAATATTTTAGTCAATACTTAGTTAATATTTTATACTCTGAATTAAATTGTAAATTTTAAATATTAAATTTTAGATCCTAATAATATAAAAATAAGTATTAATTAAAATTATTGGTTAATATTAATAAAAAAATGTTTTTTTATTATGTATAATATGGTGATTTACAGTCTCCACCTACATAGCTAGCTAATTAATGAGTCTAATTATTGCGCTGACAGTTTTCTACGTTGGCACATGCCTACCTTGTTGAAGCAAAATGGTGCCATGAGGGCCATATCCCAACATACGATGAGTACAAGGTTCAGGGACTTGTATCGGGTGGATTCCCTGCTGTCTTAACAGTGTTTATTGCTTTGGTAAAAGAACTTGCAACCAAAGAGACGCTTGATTGGCTTTCTGATTGTCCAGCCATCTTAAAAGCTGCATCTACTATTGCAAGGATCAAGAATGATTCGGCCTCACATAAGGTAGAGATTATTTCTGAGAAAGTTTTTGTTTTCATGCTTTTCAACTTATTTGTATGTGTGTCTATATGATGTAAATATTAAGGGAGAGAGTTATAGATAATCACTATAGTTTACTTGAAAAATTATGATCAATTATAAGTTTACAGAGATTAAGTAACTCATTAGGATTGGTATATGAAACTTAAGAATTTTGTTTTATAAAGAAATTTACATTATTAGCTAAATAGCACGATATAAAATTATTACTATATCTCAATATATTTTTTTATTTTAAAATTTCTAATACATATTAATTTGATCTATTTAACCTTTCTTAAAACGTGAATCTAGCTAATAAGAACAATATTCATCAAAAGTCAATTGTAATTTAAAATAATATATAACAATATGTTATCTTTTACATACATATATATAATAGAAAAAGTGGATATTCTAAGTTTGATTACCAAATGGTTGTAGTAGTGAAAAATTGAACCTCTATCCTTAAATTGGAAACTTTACACATATTATATATACTAGCGGTTTTACAAGCATTATTATACTTCTTCAATCACTTTTTCTATTGTTTTTAGAATGTATTTATTTTAAAAATTATCCCCATATTTTTTTTAATTATAGATTGGTTGAAAAAACTTAATAAATGATGAATAAAAAATAATTTAATTTTATAAATCTTTTATACAAACAATAATTCCATGGAATAAATAAATTTAAAGTCTAGCAAATTATTATAAAAGTGGTGATTACACTATCACCTGTAATAAAGTAAAGAAAAAAAAAATATTTATAACATTATTATCTATACATAGACCATATATAGAATATATATGCTTATTTATAACTATTATCTATAGGTTTGTCTATATCTGTGGTTAGACAATTTTTAACATGGGTAAAAATGGAAGGATAAATTGGAGAGAAAAAGAGACAATCCTCTTTGTATATTGTTATAGCTTATAGACATAAACCTAAAATCTGAAACATAATAAAATGTGACTAAACAAACATTAAATATTATATAATTTAGAATAATTTTAATATTTTAGTTTAATAAATTATATTAATGCCTAAAAATTAAAAAGAGAGGTTGGTCAACAAGTAGGTTCCTGCTAATATATACTCCTTTAAAATAACTTGCGTTTTGACTTTTTATAGATAAAACTATGAAGTTTTAATGTATTTAGACCTATTTTACATTTAAATATATTGGTAATAGTTGACTTAAAAACTGAGATAATATACATATATGAGTTTTCAATTGATTTAGTTTATCAGATTTATTTTGATGATACATATAATTCAACATTTTGTATTACTCAATTATTTGTAGTTTGAGCAACAAAGGAAACATGTTGCATCTGCAGTGGAATGTTGCATGAAGCAATATGACTTTTCACAAGAGGAGGCCTATGAATTCATCAACAAGGATATCGATAATTGTTGGAAGAAGATGAACGAAGAGTACCTCAAGTTAATTAAAAATATCCCAAAGCTTCTGATTGATTGCATTGTTAATTTGGCACGTATAACTGAGTTTTATTATTTAAACTTTGAGGATAAATACACCAATTGTGAGCTTTTGAAAGATCACATTGTGACACTGCTTTTGGACCCCATCGTCGTGTAGCGGTTTTATGTAGAAAGAAATCAACTAAAGATGGCTTTCTTATATATGTTGGCCATTGTTGTTGTATCTTGTATGGTTCTAAGTTTGAGGGTTAAATTCTACCCGAATTAATAGGGATTTTAATTAAAGTGTGTCAAATAAAAATGAGATTTTGACTAATATGATGCACTATAGCGGTGTTTCCATTAGGCCTTAATTAGTCATTAATTAATTATATTTATGTTATTTTTCTGTAAAGATGGTTTGGTATATGGATGATTATTTTTATTTTAGAGTGGACGTTTATTTAACTTGGATTGGATTTTAGTAGATACAATAAAATTTATTGAATGTTTATTTTATTACGTATGTGGATGTGTATTTCCATTTTAAACAGACAGTTTGATGGAGAAGAAGCTCGACAGCACTAAAATTAGCTGGTGAGGGAGAGACCGACGGTGTAATGAGAATTTGGGGAAGAGGCATACAATAATAAAAGGGTTAAAAGTTAGATGGTTAAAATTTTATAGGTAAAAATAAGATTTTTTAAAAAATAATTTATGATGAACTATTTTTTTTTCATCTTTTATAAAACGAAAGTGCAGTTTATTATTCATGTTGTTCAGATTTACTGTTATTTACCTAACGAAATTGTAACTTTAATATTAGGCAGAAATTCACCTGCAGTCGCCTGCAGGTGAAGTTGCTTCTGGATGGCTGACACGTGTTACTATATGGTTTAAAAAAAATCGGTTTATTTTATATAAATGGTTTATTTAAAAAACCGGTTTGAATTGGACCAAGCAGTTACTTTTATTCCCTTCTTCTTCGTTTCGTATGTAAAATTCGTTCTCTTTCAATCTCTTTTTCAGAACTAATACGAAACTTTCAATTAGGTATGTTCCTTTTATTTATATTTCTTAATCAAATTTATTATTTCAAATGTATTTCTTAATTTATGTTTATATTCATTCCTCTATGAATGATGAAAATTATTTAATAAATACGTACATATTTATGTCATCACACCATTTTGATGTTCAGGATCATAAATGCCAAGATAATTTATGGCAATTTCATGTGATGGAAGACAAAAATGTAATTATGGTATAACGTAGACTAGTTGATAGCATGAGCATTGTTGAAATTTTGGCATGATCTCTTTCATATTTGTTATATGTCTCTTTAGTTGGTGATGTTATAGTTTATTGGTGATGTTATAGTTTATTGTGATGATATGATGGTAGTTTAATTGTATGAGTTAGGTCTTTTTTATTTGGTTGAATTTTTTCTATGGCTATCCTATTCTTGATGGCAATGTCAAAATAAATATTTTCATTAGTTGTTCTTTTTTTTTCTCTATTTTTGAATCAATTTTATTTTAAAAAAATTTATTAAAATTTTTTGTTGTAGACAAAATTAATAATATTATGTTCAATTATTTAAAGAGACCAAATTAATATTTTGATTAGATACTTTTGTTTTATTGAAAATAAATTCTAATTTCATTAAAAAATAAATTCTAGTTGATAAGTAAAAACACAAAAATGTGCATGACAGTGAAATCATAATTTCTAGACAAGTAAATTATAGTCTTATTATCTTAAAAAAATAATTTATTTATAGAATAATATTGAAAAATCAACAATAATTTGCTTGAAAATAGTTTATTAGTAAAATAAAAGTTAATTGATTGATTACCATAAAATTTAATTTAACCATAAATTTGCAATTGAACATATTTTTATAGCTTAATTAAAAATCTGTTTACAGTTTAATTTAAAAGCAACTGAAAATGTAAGTTATGGGAAACAAAACAAAACTCATCAAGAAACTAGAAACAGAGACACAAAAAAAGGACAGATGATATCATTTATGCCATTCCTATAAAAAAAATCGTGAATTTTGTTTCTTTTTCAGAATACTAAATTTTACTTTTTCAAACAATTTGTATACATATATTTGACAAAAATTAAATAAAAAAAGTTTCAGATAAATTTAAAAAAAATTGGTCAATATGAATGAAGAAAAAGAACATATCAAATTCATTTGTTAGGAATTTAGGAATAACACGCAGAAAGAATTTAAATTATTTTAAATTGGATCTATTCAAATCGATTTTTTTAAATAAACCATTTGTATAAAATAAATCGATTTTTTTTAAACCATACAGTAACACATATCAACGATCCAGAAACAACTTCACCTGCAGGCGACTCAACGATCCAGAAGCAACTTCACCTGCAGGCGACTGCAGGTGAATTTCCACCTTAATATTAACATGATGTTAGCTAATTTTGTATTGATTATCTAGTGTCAGCTTTTTTTTCCCTGCTTTAGACAAAAAATACCTTTTATATCAACATACTATTTTATTCTGATCCTTTAGACGAGATTTTTTAAAGAATATAATATTTATTAGAAAAAATTATTAAAACAATTAATTATACCAACAACTAATAATGTTTCCTCTCTAATAAATATTTATAAATTTCATCATTATTTTATTTTATTAAACAAATCTGTCTATAAGTCCACCATGCATATTCAAATTTCTTAACTATTTGATCAAACTTTGATCAATGATCTTTCTTTCAAAATTCTACGAATGTATATAACCAAAATTTAATTTGATCCCCATGCATCCAAAGTTGATTGTAATTTTCTTCACAATTTGTTGTCTATACACACTCATTTTTGATACCCCTCTCTCTCTCCTTATGATGTTTATGACACATTTGAAGAATTTGAGCTCTTCACAAAGTTAATTCAAAGATTTTTATTTTTGTTAAAAAAAAAAGAAATATGTGATTAATCTTTTATATTTTTTTTCATGTTTTTAAACAAAGACTAGCTAGTCAGAGTAAATAGTCATTTCTTACCATAAAAGATTCGGACACTAACAAAATTAACCATGAAAAATTAAAACTAAATTTATACTCGTATAAGATAAGTTTTGTTCGACAAAAATGACCAATTATTAAAAAAATTATTCAAAATTTTAAAACTATCCTTTTCATCATCTTCAACCTTAAAACCTCTAACATTAACAACAATCATACTACCGTATCTGCTCCCTCTCTTCCTGCCCTTCATCTATCGCTGGCGCCCGGCGTTGTTGCGCCACCCCTCTGCATCGCACCTCTCCTCTCTGTTGCAAGCTCGCACCCTGCCGTCACTCCTCTTCGTCGCAGGCTAGATCCACTACATCGCTGCTGCTCCTCTTGTGTTGGATCCACAGTGTTCTGCATTTCTTTCAATAGTTTAGAGAAATCATCAACGGCATCATAGCCAACTGTCGTCACCTCCTCCTCCTTAGCACCACCATCCTCCCAACAAACAATTATATTCAGAGATGAAAAAGCTAGATAGAACCTTTCTCTGTGGGCATTGTTGAGCAGATCGAGTACGATTCCAATAGCTCCTCCAATATTGCCCTCATCTGATGGATCGAAGGAGTCTGTCGTGATGCCATGCCGGGGAAATTCCTTGCTCAACCATCATGCAAATCGCTCCAAATCTATAACTCTGCGGAAGGCAATAACTACATCCACAGTGTGTTCACATTCAATTTGATTCTGCCCCCACAACACACTGGTTCAATAGCAAGGAACATGTTCTTGTCAGCATTTTCGCCGAAGAAAAAAGCATCTTCTACTTCTACATGTGGATCCAAATCACTTTTCATCGGGTTGCCAAGGATTGTGGTGGAGACGTTGAGAGCATTGTTCTTTGCGCCACAAGTGAGAGGGGAGGAGATGTTGCAGGTTCAGAACGGGATGAAGAACAACGTCTTCTGGATGTATAGAAACAAGCGCAAAGCTGCAATTTCTCAGCACAGCATCATGCGATAAAGTTCATAGTGCAAAGGAACCAGGGGGCAAATGTGCTTGACGTTAAGGTCAATTATTGAAAGTTATATTTCGATGGATCGAAGCATAAAGATGGTGCAGGGGGTAGGAATTCTCATTATTTCACCAGAATGAATACCGTCGAAATTTCTGTTTGAGCTAAAATATTCTTGGTCGAATAATATGGCAGAATATGAAGCTTTTATTTCAGTCTTGAGATTTTGATTGAGAAAGGTGCTTCGGAAGTTCAGATTTTAGGGGATTCCCAGTTAGTGTTATAGCAGCTATCGAAAGAGTTTAAGTGTAACAATGAGAAGTTGCAGAAATATTTGGCAACAGCTTGGGAGTTGTTAACTTCTTTTCAAAAATTTTCATTAGTTTATATCCCAAGAATCCAAAATAAAATTGCCAATGAGTTGGCCCAGATTGCTTCAAGATATAAGGTAGGCCCCAAAATATAGAAAAAATTGGCAGAAATTCGCCAAATTTTATTGCCTATAGATGAACGAGAAGCTTTAGCTTGGATGAATGGGAAGATAATGATTGGAGAAAATCTATTGCTGAGTATTTAAGGAATTCCAGTAATCGAGTTGATAGGAAGATAAAATTAAAAGTAACAAATTTTGTTTTAATGGCTGATGAGTTATATAAGAAAGGGATCAATGGGAGCCTTTCGAGATGTCTAAGTCAAGATGATAAAGACATTGTTTTAGGAGAAGTCCATAAAGGTATATGTGGTCTCATCAGGTTGGGATGAAAATGAAATAGGTTTTATATCGAAATCATGTATATTGGCCTCTATGATTAAAGACTGTATTGATTTTGCGAAGGCTTGTCAAGAGTGTCAACACCATGGAGTGATGCAACAGATTCCAGTATCTGAGTTGCATTCGATCATTAAGCCTTGGCCATTTCGAGGTTAGGCTTTAGACCTAATTGGATTGATACACCCCCTCATCGAAAAACCACAAATTTATTTTGGTGGCAATAGATTATTTCACGAAGTGGGTTGAAGCGGTTCCTCTGATAGAGGTTGGACAAAATGAAATAATAGATTTTATCGAGAAACATATAATTCATTGATTCGAGATTTCTCAAACATTGAGTACTGACCAAGGAACTATATTTACTGGTCAGCGAATAAAGAACTTTGTTGCTTCAAGAAACATTAATATGGTTACTTCAATCCCTTATTATGTACAGGCCAATGGACAGGTTGAGGCAGCAAATAAAATTTTGATCAATTTGATTAAAAAGCAAATCGGAAGCAGATCTCGAACTTGGCATGAGGCTTTGAGCCAAGTACTTTGGGCCTACCGTAATTCTCCAAGAGGATCAACAGGTATTTCTCTTTATAAACTGGTATATGAGCATGATGCCGTTTTGCTATTGGAAATTAATTTTAGTACTTTGAGAGTGTTGAAGCAAGATGATTTGCCAATTGACGATTATTGGAACGCAATATTTGATGAGTTAAATGATTTAGACTCAGAGCGTATATTGGCGCTTGAAAATATGATCCGACAAAAAGAAAGCATTGCTCGAAGTTATAATCGTCGAGTAAGGGAGAAATGCTTCAATATTAGGGAGTTGATTTTGAAAGTTATTTTGCCAATGAAAAAGAAGTCAAGATTTCTTAGCAAATGGTCCCATACTTGGGAGGGACCTTTTCAAATTATCGAATTATATTCCGGAAATGCATATTGAATCAAAGATATCGAGTCTGGGAATATAGTTAATTCGGTAAATGGAAAGTATTTGAAGCAATACCATTGTCTGTCAAACCAAAGTTAAAATACAAGTCTGGAAATAAAAGGATGTCATTACAAATAATTGATATTCTAAGGCGGAAAAATAAAAGGTGCTAGGAGCTTTCCTAAGTCAGAATACAGTTGAATTCTCTCACTGTCCAAGGTCGAGAGTATTTTGGTCTGCTCATATTCTTCATGTTGAATTTTTTCAAGTTGCCTCACACGTTCCTCTTGTTTGATTTCAATAGTATGTATCTCCTTGAAAAGTTGCTGTTGTTTGCGCTGAGCAGTGGTCAGAAGAAGGTCTAGAACAGCTATTCTTTCTTCAACTATAGCAATCCTCTGGTTGATCCGAATTAATTCTGCTTTGAGTTCTTCTTTTTCTTTGACATAATGGGCTCGAGCTGTAAAGGCTTGAGAGATCCTTAGATTAAATTCTTCGCAAGAAGCTTTCATTTGGTTGAAGAGCTGCATTAGGGTCCTCTGTTTCAGAATTGAGTGTGGATGTTTTCTCTCTAATTTCTTGTAACTTGTTCTGGGCAGCAACATAGTCATTGGCGATCTTCATGAATTTCACGACTTTGGAAGAATGCTGAGCTGGAACTTGAAACTCAAGAGAAGAATTTAGAATTTCAGAAAAGATCAATTGCAAGCCTGATGGGTTAGTCTATTCAAAAGGAGAATGTGATAGGAGCCTAAGGAGAGTTATCAACTGTTTTTGAGTATTTTTATTCAGTTCAAGAGGAAGACCAGATGTTATAGTACCTTCAGGTGTTGGTGTAGAAATGTGTACATTGTCTTGTTGAACAAGTTGGTTCAAAATATTAATTAACCAATCTAATTAGATCATCGTCATTTGGTTGGGGAATCATCCCAGGAGTTCCGGAAGATGGTTCCAAGACATGAGAAGTTGAAAATTCAGCACCTCTGGGTGAACTGAAAGACTTTTGTGGTGAAGGAATAGTTTCTTGAATTCGAGTAGATGAATCATATTCAGGAGCAATGGTTTTCGGCACTCGAGAAAGTGAGTCAGAATTGGATTCTGGAACTCAGGGAGGAGAGTCAGAGTAAGGGGCCGCTTGAGATCAACAAAGGGCTCTAGCTTGAACTGGTGAAGGAGTGTGATCAATGGCTGCAGTTTGAGATGGTGAATGTTGTTCCTCTGATAAATCAATCACTTGTGTTTCAGTTAAAATTGGAGGAATTACCCAAGTGGGTTCAGCAAGTGTAATGGTTCGGACTGGTGAATGAAATTCATGTTGTTCTGGCCTTGGTTGATTTTGTTGTATGGGTTAATCAGAGACAAGAGCAGGAGAAATTGATTGAGCAACAGTCTCGATCTGAAATAAGCAGCATAAGATTGTTGAGTGCAAGTCTGATAGACTTAATATATTAAAAAAATAATCTACCAAAATGGGTTGTCTCTTTTTTTTTAATCAATTGAGAAGCTGGGTCAGCTTCATCATCATCATCCGAGTCTAGAGGGGCAGCAGGAAGATTTTGGACAGAGGGTTCATTATCTTCAGAAGAGCTTTCGCTCGATGATTGTATCTGTAACTGAGAAAAGAAATAAGGTTAGGACAAGTTCAAATAAAGGTGATTTCAAAGAATTCAATTGAAATCGATATACCCTTATGGAAGTTCTTGTGGGGGTTTGTCGACTTTTTCTTTGAGGTTGCCTGAAAGACGCACAGGTTTAATGTGTTGCTTGTCAGATCCAATATTTCTAGGCTTTATCATGTGTCTTTAAAAAACAGAGTTCAGCCAGAGTTGGAGAAGCCAGAGAGGACCTCCCGTGCTAATCAAGAAGTTATTTCGAAGATAATTGACAAATTGGCCAAGTTCTTCAAAAATGTGCCCTAGAAGCAACTTCGCCAAGTTAAAGTTTTTCCCTCATGCAACAGGGCAGCAAGGGGATAAAAAAAACTTCTACATCTGAACACTTTGAGAATAGAAGACTATGGCATTTAGCCAATAAAATAAAAAATGTCACATGTTTATCATCTGTTACAGGCTCATTGTCTGCACTCTTATGATGGGCAATAAATTCACTGTAGGTAGGGATGGCAATACCACCCGAACCCGCGGGTACCCACCCCGCCCCTACCTGCCCCGCACCGGGACGGGTTTTTAGCGGGGCGGGTTCTTGGGAGGGGCGGGCGGGTCGGGTTTAGGTAATACCCGTCCCTACCCGCCCCGATATATATATATATTATTTCAATATATAATATGTATAATATATGTAAAATAATTAGTAAATGATTAATAATATTGTATCATATTTAAATTTTTACTTTAATTTATGTTATGTATGTGATGATGGTTATATAAATTTTGAAATTTAATTTTATTTATTGGATTTTAATAATTATAGGGGTGGGTAGGGGCGGGACGGGTACCCGCAGGGGCGGTTTAGGGTTCAACGTTTTACTACCCACGGGTAGAAGCGGGGCGAGTTCTATACGGGTTGGTGTACGGCGGGACGGGGTCGGGTAGAGCAAAAACCCGCCTCTACCTGCCCTGTTGTCACCCCTGACTGTAGGAGGTCATAGAACCTATTGTGTATCATCACTCAGGAATAATTTCATAGTTGAACTCAGGGGAGTTTATTGGAAGCCCTGTGATGGTAGCCACGTCAAGGAGTGACATACTCATCATCCCACAAGGAAGGTGAAAGTTGTTGGTAGTTCTGTTCCAGAAGTGAGTCACAGTCCCAATCATCCAAGGATATGTAGAGGGGGCAAAATGGGAGAGACAAAGGAGATCTTGAATTCCAAGAGCACTGGTGGACGAAATTGTGATCACATGTTCTTTTGTATACTCTTATGGCACTGTTTATTTTCACAACTCCGTTCAACTAACCAGCAAGTGTACTGGGTCGTCCAAGTAATAAACCTTACGTGAATAAGGGTCGAATCCACAGAGATTGTTGGTATGAAGCAAGCTATGGTCACCTTGTAAATCTCAGTTAGGCAGATTAAAAAGTTATGGGTTTCGAAAATTAATAATAAAAGGGATAGAATACTTATGCAGATTCATTGGTAGGAATTTCAGATAAGCGGAATGGAGATGCTGTAGAGCTCACGGACGCCTGCTCTCCTACTGCTTCTACTCAATCCGTCTTACTCCTTTCCATGGTAAGCTTTGTATAGGGGTTCACCATCAGCTGTGGCTACTTTCAATCCTCTCGGGAAAATATCCTATGTGGCTGTCACTCGCACAGCTAATCAGTCTGGAGGCATCACCCATGGTTGATGGCTACATCCCATCCTCGCAGTGAAAACTAATGCTCACGCGCTCTGTCACAGTACGGCTAATCACTGGTTGGTTCCCGCTCCTACTGGAATAGAATCCCTTGATTCTTTTGCGTCTGTCACTAACGCCCAGCAGGTTGCAAGTTTGAAGCACGTCACAGTCATTCATTACCGGAATCCTACTCGGAATACCACAGACAAGGTTAGACTTTCCGGATTCCCAGGATCCTACTCGGAACACCACAGACAAGGTTGGACTTTCCGGATCCTCATAAATGCCGCCATCTATCTAGCTTATACCACGAAGATTCTGTTGGGGAATCTAAGAGATACACATTCAAGCTCTGTTGCATGTAGAACGTAAGTGGTTGTCAATCACGCGCGTTCATAAGTGAGAATGATAATGAGGGTTATCTAACTCATCACATTCATCATGTTCTTGGGTGCGAATAAATATCTTGGAATAAGAATAAGAGAGATTTGAATAAAAGAAAATAGAACTTCATTAATACTTGAGGTACAGTAGAGCTCCACACCCTTAATCTATGGTGTGCAGAAACTCCACCGTTGAAAATACATAAGCAAAGGGTTCAGGCATGGCCGAATGGCCAGCCCCCAAAACGTGATCAATGATCTCGTAAGATGAAGAATAAAACAAAACTGAGACCAAAGATGTCTAATACAATAGATAAATGTCCTATATATACTAGACTAGCTACTAGGGTTTACATGAGTAAGTAATTGATGCATAAATTCACTTCCTGGGCCCACTTGGTGTGTGCTTGGGCTGAGCTTGATCAATTCACGAGCTGAGGCTTCTCTTGGAGTTGAACTCCGAGTTATGACGTGTTTTGGGCGTTCAACTCCGGATCATGACGTTTTTCTGGCGTTTAACTCCAGACAGCAGCATGTACTTGGCGTTTAACGCCAAGTTACATCGTCAATCTTCGAATAAAGCATGGACTATTATATATTGCTGGAAAGCCCTGGATGTGTACTTTTCAACGCCGTTGAGAGCGCGCCAATTGGAGTTCTGTAGCTCCAGAAAATCCATTTCGAGTGCAGGGAGGTCAGAATCCAACAGCATCAGCAGTCCTTTTGTCAGCCTTTTTCAGAGTTTTGCTCAAATCCCTCAATTTCAGTCAAAAATTACCTGAAATCACAGAAAAACACACAAACTCATAGTAAATTTCAGAAATGTGAATTTAACATAAAAACTAATGAAAACATCCCTAAAAGTAGCTTGAACTTACTAAAAACTACCTAAAAACAATGCCAAAAAGCGTATAAATTATCCGCTCATCACAACACCAAACTTAAATTGTTGCTTGTCCCCAAGCAACTGAAAATCAAATAGGATAAAAAGAAGAGAATATACTATAAATTCAGAGATATCAATGAATATTAATTTAATTAGATGAGCGGGACTTGTAGCTTTTTGCTTCTGAACAGTTTTGGCATCTCACTTTTTCCTTTGAAGTTCAGAATGATTGGCGTCTCTAGGAACTTAGAATTTCGGATAGTGTTATTGACTTTCCTAGTTAAGCATGTTGATTCTTGAACACAGCTACTTATGAGTCTTGGCTGTGGCCCTAAGCACTTTGTCTTCCAGTATTACCACCGGATACACAAATGCCACAGACACATAACTGGGTGAACCTTTTCAGATTGTGACTTTAGCTTTGCTGAAGTCCCCAGTTAGTGGTGTCCAGAGCTCTTAAGCACACTCTTTGCTTTAGATCACGACTTTAACCACTCAGTCTCAAGCTTTTCACTTGGATCTTCATGACACAAGCACATGGCTAGGGACAGCTTGATTTAGCCGCTTAGGCCTGGATTTAATTTCCTTGGGCCCTCCTATCCATTGATGCTCAAAGCCTTGGATCCTTGCTACCCTTGCCTTTTGGTTTTAAGGGCTATTGGCTTTTTCTGCTTGCTTTTTCTTTTTCTTTTTCAATTTTTCGCCATTTTTTTTTCGCAAGCTTCCTTTTTCACTGCTTTTTCTTGCTTCAAGAACCAATTTCATGAATTTTTTTCAGATCATCAATAACATTTCTCTTTGTTCATCATTCTTTCAAGAGCCAACAATTTTAACATTCATAAACTACAAGATCAAAAATATGCACTGTTCAAGCATTCCTTCAGAAAACAAAAATTATTGCCACCACATCAATATAATTAAATTAAATTCAAGGATAAATCCGAAATTCATGTACTTCTTGTTCTTTTGAATTAAAACATTTTTCTTTTAAGAGAGGTGAAGGATTAATGGATTTTATTCATAGCTTTAAGGCATGGTTACATACTAATGATCATGAAATAAAGACACAAAACATAGATAAACACAACAATTAAAAACCGAAAACAGAAAGAAATAAAGAACAAGGAATGAATCCACCTTTTAGTGGCGTCTTCTTCTTGAAGACCCAACAATGTCCTTAAGCTCTTCTATGTCCCTTCCTTGCCTTTGTTGCTCCTCCCTCATTGCTCTTTGATCTTCTCTTATTTCTTGGAGAATGATGGAGTGCTCATGATGTTCCACCCTTAATTGTTCCACATTATGGCTCAAATCTTCTAAGGAGGTGTTGAGTTGCTCCCAATAGTTGTTGGGAGGAAAGTGCATTCCTTGAGGCATTTGTTGATGATACACTTCCTCATGTTCTTCTTGAAGGCCGTGAGAGGCTTCTCTTGCTTGCTCCATCCTTTTCTTTGTGATGGGCTTGTCTTCTTCAATGGAGACATCTCCTTCTATGATAACTCCAGCTGAGTAACATAGATGGCATATAAGGTGGGGGAAGGCTAGCCGTGCCATTGGTGAAGGCTTGTCGGCTATTTTGTAGAGTTCATTGGAGATGATTTCATGAACTTCTATTTCCTCTCCAATCATGATGCTATGAATCATGATGGCCCGATCCACAGTAACTTCAGATCGGTTGCTTGTAGGGATGATGGATCTTTGGATGAACTCTAACCATCCTCTAGCTACAGGTTTGAGGTCCAGTCTTCTTAGTTGGACTGGCTTGCCTTTGGAGTCTACTCTCCATTGGGCGCCTTCCACACATATGTCCATAAGGACTTGGTCCAACCTTTGGTTAAAGTTGACCCTTCTTGTGTAGGGGCGTTCATCACCTTGCATCATGGGTAAGTGAAACGCCAACCTTACATTTTCCGGACTAAAATCCAAGTATTTCCCCCTAACCATTGTGAGATAATTCTTTGGGCTTGGGTTCATACTTTGGTCATGGTTCCTAGTGATCCATGCATTGGCATAGAACTCTTGAACCATTAGAATTCCGACTTGTTGCATGGGGTTGGCTAAGACTTCCCAACCTCTTCTTTGAATTTCATGTCGGATCTCCGGATACTCATTTTTCTTGTGCTTGAAAGGGACCTCAGGGATCACTTTCTTCTTTGCCACAACATCATAGAAGTGGTCTTGATGGCTCTTGGAAATGAATCTTTCCTTCTCCCATGACTCGGAGGTGGAAGCTTTTGCTTTCCCTTTCCCTTTTCTTGAGGAAGCTCCGGCCTTAGGTGCCATTGGTAATGGAAAAACAAAAAGCTTATGCTTTTACCACACCAAACTTAAAATTTTGCTCGTCCTCGAGCAAGAAAGAAAAGAAAAGTAGAAGAAGAAGAAGAGAATATGGTGAAGAGGGAGAGAGAGGGTTCGGCTATATGGGAGAAGAAGGGGTTATTGTTGTGAAAATGAAGAAGAATGGAAGGGTATTTATAGGGAGAGGGAGGGAGGGTGTTCGGCCATTTTGGGTGGGAATGGGTGGGAAATTGAATTTGAATTTTATGAGGGTAGGTGGGGTTTATGGGGAAGGGGGGTTGATGTGAATGGTGAATGGGGTAATTGGGAAGAGGAATTGAGGTGATTGATGAAGAATATTGGGAATTGTGACATGGGGTATTCAAATCACAAAAACTAGGATTAGAAGGTAAGGTGGGAATATGGTAGGTGGGGATCCTGTGGGGTCCATAGATCCTGAGGTGAGGATCCTGTGGGGTCCACAGATCCTGAGGTGAAAATAAATACCATTCCTTCACCATATAGGCATGTAGAATGCCTTCATGCATCATTCTGGCGTTCAAACGCCCATTGGTGCATGTTCTGGGCGTTCAACGCCCATGTAATGCATGTTTCTGGCGTTGAACGCCAGTTTCATGCTTGTTCCTGGCGTTCAGCGCCAGTTCGTCCTCTCTGTGCACCATCCTGGCGTTTAACGCCAGGTTGTTGCTTGTTTTGGGCGTTCAGCGCCAGAATGGTGCTCTGTTCTGGCGTTGAACGCCGGCCAGATGCACCTTACTGGCGTTGAACGCCAGTCTGCGCTACCTCCAGGGTGAAAATTTTTTTCTTCTGTTTTTTACTCTGTTTTTAATTTTTTTGATTTTTTTCGTGACTCCTTATGATCATGTACCTAATAAAACACAAAAATAACAAGAAACAAAATAAAATAAAATTAGATAAATAAAATTGGGTTGCCTCCCAACAAGCGCTTCTTTAATGTCAATAGCTTGACAGTGGCTCTCATGGAGCCACATGGTGATCAGGTCAATTTAGTGTGTAGTCCCAACACCAAACTTAGAGTTTGGATATAGGGTTTGAACACCAAACTTAGAGTTTGGTTGTGGCCTCACAACACCAAACTTAGAGTTTGACTGTGTGGGCTCTTCTTGACTCTGAACTGAGAGAAGCTCTTCATGCTTACTCTCTTTTGTCACAGAGGGATGGCCATGTGCCTAAAACACAAGGTAGTCCCCATTCAATTGAAGGACTAACTCACCTCTGTTGACATCTATCACAGCTCATGCTGTGGCTAGGAAAGGTCTTCCTAGGATGATGCATTCATCATCTTCCTTCCTAGTGTCTAGGATTATGAAATCAGTAGGGATGTAAAGGCCTTCAACCTTTACTAGCACGTCCTCTACTATTCCATAAGCTTGTCTTATGGACTTATCTGCCAATTGTAATGAGAACAAGGCAGGTTGTACCTCAATGATCCCCAGCTTCTCCATTACAGAGAGTGGCATAAGATTTATCCCTGACCCAAGGTCACATAGAGCTTTCTCAAAGCTCATGGTGCCAATGGTGCAAGGTATTAAGAACTTGCCAGGATCTTGTTTCTTTTGAGGTAGAGTTCTCTGAATCCAAGTATCTAGTTCACTAATGAGCAAGGGAGGTTCACTTTCCCAAGTCTCATTACCAAATAACTTGGCATTCAGTTTCATGATAGCTCCTAAGTATTGAGCAACTTGCTCTCCAGTCACATCTTCATTCTCTTCAGAGGATGAGTATTCTTCAGAGCTCATGAATGGCAGAAGGAGATTTAAAGGAATCTCTATGGTCTCTAGATGAGCCCTAGATTCCTCAGGATCCTTAATAGGAAACTCCTTCTTGCTTGAGGAACGTCCCAGGAGGTCTTCCTCACTAGGATTTTCGTCCTCCTCCTCCTTAGTGCATTCGGCCACTTTGATTAAATCAATGGCCTTGCACTCTCCTTTTGGATTCTCTTCTGTATTACTTGGGAGAATACTGGGAGGAGTTTCAATGACTTTCTTACTCAGCTGGCCCACTTGTGCCTCCAGATTTCTAATGGAGGATCTTGTTTCATTCATGAAACTGAAAGTGGTCTTTGACAGATCAGAAACTATATTGGCTAAATTAGAATTGTTTTGTTTAGAGTTCTCTGTCTGTTGCTGAGAAGATGATGGATATGGCTTGCTATTGCCTAGCCTATTACGTCCACCATTGTTAAAGCCTTGTTGAGGCTTTTGTTGATCCTTCCAAGAGAAATTTGGATGATTTCTCCATGATGAGTTATAGGTGTTTCCATAAGGTTCACCCATGTAATTAACCTCTGCCATGGCAGGGTTCTCAGGATCATAAGCTTCTTCAGAAGCTGCCTCTCTAGTACTGTTGGATGCATGTTGCAATCCATTCAGATTTTGAGAGATTATGTTGACCTGTTGAGTCAACATTTTGTTCTGAGCCAATATGGCATTCAGAGCATCAATTTCAAGAACTCCTTTCTTCTGAGGTACCCCATTGTTCACAGAATTCCTCTCAGAAGTGTACATGAACTGGTTATTTGCAACCATGTCAATGAGTTCTTGAGCCTCTTCAGGCGTTTTCTTCAGGTGAATAGATCCACCTGCAGAATGATCCAATGACATTTTCGAAAATTCAGAGAGACCATAATAGAATATGTCTAATATGGTCCATTCTGAAAACATGTCAGATGGACATCTCTTGGTCAGCTGCTTGTATCTTTCCCAAGCTTCATAGAGGGATTCACCATCTTTTTGTTTGAAAGTTTGAACATCCACTCTTAGCTTGCTCAGCTTTTGAGGAGGAAAGAATTTATCTAAGAAGGCAGTGACCAGCTTATCCCAGGAGTCCAGGCTATCCTTAGGTTGTGAATCCAACCATACTCTAGCTCTGTCCCTCACAGCAAAAGGGAAAAGCATGAGTCTGTAGACTTCAGGATCAACTCCATTCGTCTTTACAGTCTCACAGATCTGCAAGAACTCAGTTAAAAACTGGTAAGGATCTTCAGATGGAAGTCCATAAAACTTGCAGTTTTGTTGCATTAAAGCAACTAGTTGAGGCTTAAGCTCAAAGTTATTAGCTCCAATGGCAGGAATGGAGATGCTTCTTCCATCAAATTTGGACGTTGGTTTAGTGAAGTCACCAAGCATTCTCCTTGCATTATTATTATTATTTTCGGCTGCCATGTCTTTCTCTTGTTCGAAAATTTCTAGAAGGTTTCTTCTGGATTGTTGTAATTTAGCTTCTCTTAATTTTCTCTTCAGAGTCCTTTCAGGTTCTGGATCTATTTCAACAAGAGTGCCTTTATCCCTGTTCCTGCTCATATGAAAGAGAAGAAAACAAGAAAAGAAAGAGGAATCCTCTATGTCACAGTATAGAGATTCCTTTATGTTAGTAGAAAAAGAAAGGGGGTAGAAGAATGAGGAAGAGGGTTCGGATTTTGGATGAAGAGAGGTGAAGAGAAGTGTTAGTAATTAAATAATTAAATAGAAGAAGAAAAGAGAAGAGAGAATTCGAAAATAATTTTGAAAAAGAGGTTAGTAATTTTCGAAAATTAGAGATAAAATGTAATTAAAATTATAACATGAAACAATTAGTTAATTAAAAAGAATTTTTGAAAAAGGGGTGAGATATTTTCGAAAATTAGAGAGGGAAAAGTAGTTAGGTGGTTTTGAAAAAGATAAGAAACAAACAAAAAGTTAGTTAGTTGATTGAAAGAGATTTGAAATCAAAATTTAAAAAGATAAGAAGTTAGATAAGATATTTTGAAATCAAATTTTGAAAAAGATAAAATTTTTGAAAAAGATAAGATAAAAAGATAAAAAAATTTTTAAGAAAAAAAGATATTTTGAAAAAGATTTAATTTTTTTTAAAATTACTTAGCTAACAAGAAACTACAAGATAAGATTCTAGAACTTTAAAGATTGAACCTTTCTTAACAAGAAAGTAACAAACTTCAAATTTTTGAACTAATCACATTAATTGTTAGCTAATTTTCGAAAATTTGATATAAAGATAAGAAAAAGATTTTGAAAATATTTTGAAAAAGATTTTTAAAATTTTCGAAATATAAAAAAAATGAAAAAGATATGATTTTTGAAAAAGATTTTGAAAAGATAAGATTTTTAAAATTGAAAATTTGACTTGACTTGTAAGAAACAACTAATTTTTGAAAATTTTTGACTAAGTCAACTCAAATTTTCGAAAATTATGAGAAAAATAAGGAAAAGATATTTTTTTTTATTTTTGAATTTTTAATTATGAGAGAGAAAAACAACAAAAATACTCAATGCATGAAATTTTTAGATCAAAACCATGAATGCATGCAAGAATGCTATGAATGTCAAGATGAACACCAAGAACACTTTGAAGATCATGATGAACATCAAGAACATAATTTTGAAAAATTTTTGATGCAAAGAAAACATGCAAGACACCAAACTTAGAAATCTTTAATGCATGAAAAATATGAATGCAAAAATGCACATGAAAAATAACAAACAACAAAAAACAAGAAAACATCAAGATCAAACAAGAGGACTTATCAAGAACAACTTGAAGATCATGAAGAACACTATGAATGCATGGGATTTTCGAAAAAAATGCAAAAATTTTTAAAGCATGCAATTGACACCAAACTTAAAAATTAACACAAGATTCAAACAAGAAACACAAAATATTTTTGATTTTTATGATTTTCTAATTTTTTTTGTATTTTTATTAATTTTTTCGAAAATAATGTGAAGAAAAACGAAAAATAAAAGAAAAATTTTTTGAAAAAGATTTTGAAAAGAAAATTACCTAATCTGAGCAACAAGATGAACCGTCAGTTGTCCATACTCGAACAATCCCCGGCAACGGCGCCAAAAACTTGGTGGACGAAATTGTGATCACATATTCTTTTGTATACTCTTATGGCACTGTTTATTTTCACAACTCCGTTCAACTAACCAGCAAGTGTACTGGGTCGTCCAAGTAATAAACCTTACGTGAATAAGGGTCGAATCCACAGAGATTGTTGGTATGAAGCAAGCTATGGTCACCTTGTAAATCTCAGTTAGGCAGATTAAAAAGTTATGGGTTTCGAAAATTAATAATAAAAGGAAATAATAAAAGGGATAGAATACTTATGCAGATTCATTGGTAGGAATTTCAGATAAGCGGAATGGAGATGTTGTAGAGCTCACGGACGCCTGCTCTCCTACTGCTTCTACTCAATCCTTCTTACTCCTTTCCATGGCAAGCTTTGTATAGGGGTTCACCATCAGCTGTGGCTACTTTCAATCCTCTCGGAAAAATATCCTATGCGGCTGTCACTCGCACAGCTAATCAGTCTGGAGGCATCACCCATGGTTGATGGCTACATCCCATCCTCGCAGTGAAAACTAATGCTCACGCACTCTGTCACAGTACGGCTAATCACTGGTTGGTTCCCGCTCCTACTGGAATAGAATCCCTTGATTCTTTTGCGTCTGTCACTAACGCCCAGCAGGTTGCAAGTTTGAAGCACGTCACAGTCATTCATTACCGGAATCCTACTCGGAATACCACAGACAAGGTTAGACTTTCCGGATTCTCAGGATCCTACTCGGAACACCACAGACAAGGTTGGACTTTCCGGATCCTCATAAATGCCGCCATCTATCTAGCTTATACCACGAAGATTCTATTGGGGAATCTAAGAGATACACATTCAAGCTCTGTTGCATGTAGAACGTAAGTGGTTGTCAATCACGCGCGTTCATAAGTGAGAATGATAATGAGGGTTATCTAACTCATCACATTCATCATGTTCTTGGGTGCGAATAAATATCTTGGAATAAGAATAAGAGAGATTTGAATAAAAGAAAATAGAACTTCATTAATACTTGAGGTACAGCAGAGCTCCACACCCTTAATCTATGGTGTGCAGAAACTCCACCGTTGAAAATACATAAGCAAAGGGTTCAGGCATGGCCGAATGGCCAGCCCCCAAAACGTGATCAATGATCTCGTAAGATGAAGAATAAAACAAAACTGAGACCAAAGATGTCTAATACAATAGATAAATGTCCTATATATACTAGACTAGCTACTAGGGTTTACATGAGTAAGTAATTGATGCATAAATTCACTTCCTGGGCCCACTTGGTGTGTGCTTGGGCTGAGCTTGATCAATTCACGAGCTGAGGCTTCTCTTGGAGTTGAACTCCGAGTTATGACGTGTTTTGGGCGTTCAACTCCGGATCATGACGTTTTTCTGGCGTTTAACTCCAGACAGCAGCATGTACTTGGCGTTTAACGCCAAGTTACATCGTCAATCTTCGAATAAAGCATGGACTATTATATATTGCTGGAAATCCCTGGATGTCTACTTTCCAACGCCGTTGAGAGCGAGCCGATTGGAGTTCTGTAGCTCCAGAAAATCCATTTTGAGTGCAGGGAGGTCAGAATCCAACAGCATCAGCAGTCCTTTTGTCAGCCTTTTTCAGAGTTTTGCTCAAATCCCTCAATTTCAGTCAGAAATTACCTGAAATCACAGAAAAACACACAAACTCATAGTAAAGTCCAGAAATGTGAATTTAACATAAAAACTAATGAAAACATCCCTAAAAGTAGCTTGAACTTACTTTAACTACCTAAAAACAATGCCAAAAAGCGTATAAATTATCCGCTCATCAAGCACTCCAGGCAGCGCTTTTCTCTTATGTGAGACGTCTGTGCCAAGCCATAAAGTCAATCCCTCGGGGGATGATTTTAGGATTATTTCTGAAAGGGGGTTTTAGGGTTGATGAAGAAAGAGATGTCAAGGTCCTGATTGATCAATAAATTTTCCCCTTGAGCACTTGGAAAAAGATGAAGTCGTCTGTTAGCTCTTTCTAGGTTGTCAGTAGGGCCAACAAAATAATGAGTTTCGTCACCTACAGTGAAAGGAATAAGGATTCTGGGGTCATCGAGTTGAAGTTAGGGGTTTTTAATGATTTCGTCATTGATTTGGTTCAAGATGTGTAAAGACGGAGGAGCCGGTTGTTGGATGGCTAGACCTTTACCCTTATCTTAAGCAGTGTGAGAAGATGAGAACGCCATTGATGAACAAAGAGGAAAGCGAGAGATAAAAATAGCAGTTGGAGAATGGAACATAATGCAAGCGTTTAAGGAGCAAAGATTCGAGAAAGGAAAAAGATAATGGTGAGAAGTTCAATTTCAATAAAGTTCTCTCCCTAATCGTTTTTGTGAGGAAGATTCAAAGAGAAAAGAGATAACTTTGCGAGGAAGGTGAAGTGGTGGAGAGAGAGACTGTGGATCGTGGAAAACGTGTCAAACGGGTCAAAATTAATGGAGAAGGTAAATGGCAATTATAACCAGTTAAGGTAATTAAAGACTGAATTACGATTAAGTGTTTTGTCTTTCAAGGAGTGACTTCGAAAGCAAATACATTAATCCTAGGGGCAATTTGTTAGTCAAAATAATTACTTTCGAAAGTTAAGCTGATTCAAAACGTTGATAAAGTTTCGAAATGCAAGCAAAGATTAAAAGAGATACACGTGCAAGTATTAAGTGGAAATTGTTTAGCATGGATTCGATGGAAATGGTAAATCAAGCAGTTACTCAAATGAAGAATCGAGTAGTTACTCGAATGAAGAAGATCGAAGGCTTTTTCGAGTTAGGGATTTTCAGTAACGCTGTTGGGTAAAAGAGCGGGAACGGTTACCCAAAATTTCGCACACAAGCGGGGCATCATGTCATTAATGGTCGGTTATAAAAAAGGGGTTATAAATATTAGAAAGTATTAGGGAATTAAGGTTGGAACT
This sequence comes from Arachis stenosperma, assembly GCF_014773155.1. NCBI lineage: Eukaryota > Viridiplantae > Streptophyta > Magnoliopsida > Fabales > Fabaceae > Arachis > Arachis stenosperma. The sequence continues at coordinate 37,561,135 of NC_080384.1, forward strand.
TTTCTCCAGAAATACACTCAAGCACACTCATATCCCAGCGAATTCCTGAGTCGGCATTCGAGTTCGATTTCTGTAGGGTTCCTTTCATGTCTTTATTTTTTTTAAATTACAATTTTAGCAAACTTTACTTTTCTTGTTGAATTTACCTTTTAAATAATGTTTAATTTCTTTGCCTAATTACATTCCAGTATCTTTAATCTTCACGTCAAATAAAGTCCTTTAATTCAATGAAAGACATTTTTATCACTTTATTTAAATTCATTACAAACCTTTTTTGATTTTTGTTAATTTATCTTTCGAAAATCTCATTTTACACCTTTTGAATTTTTTAATACTTTTTTAAACGTTCTTCTAATTCGAGGATATTTAATACACTTATAAAAAATTTGGTACTTACAAAAGAAGAGTAGGTTTTAAAATAGATATTAAAACAAATCTTGTCACATCAAATTGTTGTAGCGTTTAACGTGACTGGATTAGTTCAATACTTTATTTACTGACGGAGAAAGATTAATGGTGTAAAACAATATCTAAAATAAATTTCAAAAATTAGTATAATAATATTTGAATTTAAGATATTAAATTAATAAATACTATAAATATTAAGGATCACTTTAAAAATTTAGTTAAAAATATTTATAGATCAGATTTAATCTATATATTTGTGATATTTATTTGAATTTAATTTAAAAATTACGAATATTGATCTAATCTATAAAGTTATCGGATTAGATCGGATTCGCACATTAGTAGAATCAGATGATGAATTTTATATAAGTATCTGTATATCTGTAAATTCACAAAAATAAATAAATAAATAAGTAAATATTATTTTTATAGTTTATTTTAACTAATAGTTATTATATATGTTGTATTATTTTATTTATATTATTTTAAAAATTATGTTTAATAATATTTTAAGAATAAATATGTTTAAAAAAGTAAAAAAAAGATTTTATTGATATTTTTAATAAAATTAAAATTTTTAAAACATTTTTATGTTTACTGATATGGGAGCCACTTAGATAAAGATGTCAAAAATATCTTTTGTTAAAGATATTTTTTAAAAATTAAAATTTTATACATATAATTAATTAAACTGTGTTATTTTTTATTAAAATTAGATCGGACAAATCAATTTATCCAAAAAATTAATAAATTTAATTTTAAGCCGGTATAAATTAATATTTTTTATAAAAAATACTACAATATTCCTATTATAAAAAATAACATATGAGTATTTTAGTTATTTTTTATAATAGGGATATTGTAGTATTTTTTATAAAAAATAATTTTAATTCAGACCGTTTTAAAATTTAATTTATTATTTTTAATCAAATTAATTTGTCTGCCCTAATTTTAACAAAAATAATACGATTTAATCGATTATATGTGATAAATTTTAATTATAAAAAAATATCTTAAAAAAGGACGTTTTAAACGTCTTTATCGAAGTGTCCCCTTACGAATATATCTGAAATCTGATTTACAAATATATAGATCAAATTAAATTCAAACTTAAATAATACAAATATTAGATTTGATTCAATCTGGTAATTATTTTAGTGTAAATCGAATCAAAATTTTAAGTATATTTGACCAAATCTAATATCCCTTCACAACTACCTACCTTAATCATATTTTACATAGGTACGTGCTTTTCATTAATTAGAGGTTTGATATCGTTTAATAATTGGCAACAAAGTATTGGTTTAGAGGTCAAATTTTGTCTTCGCATTAAATCAAGTGCTGAACTTCCGTTTGTCATTTTTAATACCTTAGCGTTAAAACTTAAAATCGTGACTAGGTTATTGGCAATCAAAGGTTACGTATGTCTAACTTCTTATTCTCTATGCAATCACAAATATACAAATTGATGAAGGCATGAACGGCAGCCTAGCTATAGCTGCTACAGGACATCTATTATTAAAGTATTCTACTCTATTTAATGAAAATAATGTAGCTAACATAAATGATAAAAAAAATTATATGGTACAGATTTAAATTTGTACAGATTTAAAGATATAATGATGTGGCAAAATCTAAACCACACATCTTAAAACTACACTTTTCATTTAAAACCGTAACTCTTCACAAAGAAAAGCGTCACCTAATGGAAAAAAGTAAATTAGAAGATTTAAGAGAAGAAATAATTAAGTTATCAAAATTAATAGATCAAAAATTAATGATTTTAACTAATGTTAATTGTAATGACACTGAATTCTTAAAATCAATACAAAATGATTTTTCTCAAAATCTTTATTTTACTATAAGTTTTATTGAAGGACTTCAAAAACCTGAAAAAACTTATTTTTCACACGGAATTTCTAAAAAATGTTACCATGGAAATGATTCCCCACATCTTTATCATACCTTCAACCCACAATTAAATTCTATAGTGGATATACTTGAAGAAATATTAGTATCCATAAAATTTCAAAGGGATAAGGAAAAAGAGAATCTCAAAGAAGAAAAATTTCAAAATATAATCAACATAACAGATTTAAAAGTAAAACCACCACTAAAATTATGAATATTGAGGAAAAATTAGAAGAAGTTACAATGCTTTTTAAACAATTAAAAATGGCTCAAGAAAATAATATTATGGAACAAGGATTTCAAATAGAAGAAGAATTAGTAAATTCTGAAAATATAGAAAATGAAGAACACATCCTAGATTATTCAAGTGACGAAGAACCAGCAATTCCAATACAAGTAAAAAATGACGCTGGAACATCTAAAGATAATCAATCTCAATTTAAATAGGAAACAGGTTTTGATAATTATGCTTTTAAAAAAGGGTTTATAAATAAAGATTCAAAATATACAAAAATACCATCAAAATACGTTCCTAAAATCCAGGAAATGGATGGAGAAAGAATGCTTGATTTAGACTATAAAAAGAATGAAAAAGAAATTTTCGAAAATTGGTTGAATTCCTTTTTATTAGAAGCTTTTACTAATCCAAAGCTTAGTGATTTGTCTGGAAGAGATATTTGGAATTACATAGGGTTTCATACTAAAGGAACTATAAGAGATTATATGACATCAATAGAAAACCAAATAATAGAACATTTAGCAACAAAAACAACAGCTTATGATAAGATATTATATATAATGATGATTCTATATAAAGAATTTTTTGGAAAAAATATTATAGATCATAGACAAAAAGTCTATAATAAAGAATATCAAGAAGCAAAAAATCATTTAGCTAATATTCAGATATATGATCTATGTAATGTGGAATTGTAAGACCCAGAATCTTTGAAAAGTAATTTTTAGGATCAAGTCTCAAATCATATAGTTATTTATAGCCTTAATTTCAGAAATTGTTTTATTAAAGATAATTAAGGCAAGTTTTGATTTATTGAAATTGAGACGAGTTATGATCCTTATCCAATTTTATAATTATTGGATTATTTTCTATATTTAAAGTATAAAGTTGCCAGTTATGAAATAATAAGGATTTTATATGATTTGGATTATATAAGTAATATTTTAGATATTGATACAGCTATTTTTGGAAAATAGAGAAATTAATTTATTTCTAATTATTTGATTTGGGCATTTTATTGAAAATAATTTGTGAAAGTGATGAACAAATAGTATTTTCTATATATAATTAGTGTTGGATTTAATTGAGTTTCAATTACTATATTATTCCCAATTTTATGTGAAATTACTAAAATGCCCCTAACCCTAATTTTCAAAATAAAGAAACCCTAACCCAGTAACCCGTTACCGTGACCCGGTTCCCTTCCCACTCAACCAAGCAGCAGCAGCACATGATTTTCCATTTTTCCTTTTCATGAAAGAAAGGAACGAGAGCAAAGAAAGAGAGAGACTGAGCTGCCGCGGAAGAAGGAAGGAGGAGGGAGGCTCACCGCGCCGCGCCGCGCCGCCGCAGCAGTCCATGCTGCCAGGGGCACCGTCACCGAGCTCCCTCGCCGTCGAAGTTTCCTGCGTCGTCACTGATTCACGCAGAGGAGGGTTGGAGGGGGCAGCTTCCACACGCGAGCCAGAGGAGCTCGCCCTCGCCAATCTGCCGCCGTCGGGGTCACCGCGTCGTCGTCCTTGCCAGCTCCGAACGAGAAGCACGATGGACCTCCGTTTCTGTTTCCCTGATCTGCTGTAAGTGAGCAACGTTGGGAGAGAAGGAGCGCGACCCACCGCGCGGAGCTGCGCCGCCGTGCATCTCTGCTGCCGTCACTGACTGGCTAGGCCGCTTCCCATGGTCGCCGCCGTGGGTTTTGGTGCTGGTATCGCCGAACCAGGCAGAGGAAGAGGGAGGCCGCGCGTCCCGTTGTGCGCGTCACTACCCAAGGACCGCCGCTGATCCGAGTTGCGCGAAGCTAACGCCGCCGTTCCTGCCGCCTACTTCCGCCTCTACTGATCTGCTGCTCCGCGGTGCTTGGCTGGTGCTTCTGATATTGTCGCCGGAGTTCTGAGGCCACCGGAACCACCGCCAGAGCTTCTGGCTACTTCTGCCGTCGCCGGAAAAGTTGGCCGGTAAGGGTTTTGAATTCGGTTTTCGTTCGTTTAAGATTCCGGAAGCCTTACCGTTTCTGTATGTGGGTTTCAGTCTTCATCGCCGGAGTTCGGTCGCCGCTGCCGCTTGAGGTGGCTGCCGGATTGCCGCCAAGCCGGTTCGGTGACCGCCGCTGTTCCGGTTCAGCCGTTCCTTCTTCGTTCGGTAAGCGTTTTTGATTTGAAAGCTCTCTGGTTACTATTCTGTTATCATACGCTGAGGTTTTGCGGCGTTAATCGCTATAAGATTGAGTCTCAGTTGTTGTACGTTGCGATTAGTGTTGCGATGGATATTGCGAAAGTGGCTGGGAGCTGAGGTTTTGGTTGCCGTCGGTTCGGGCTGAGGTGTAAAGGATTCTGTGACGCGTTTGGGCTATGGTTTTGCGTTTTGAGGTAGGGACGCTTTCCAAAAACTATGTTTTATGTATTGGAATTATTACATATGGATACTGATGTGAGATGTTATGTATTTGGTGATTGTATCTGCCTTATGTATTATTTGATTGACTCGAATGATTATGGATGTTGGTTTGGCTGAATTGTTGTGCGGCTTTGTGAAATGTAATGTTTTGAAGTTGATTCTTTAAAGATTTGAAATCTGAGTTTAATCCGCTGAGGATTGATTTGATTTGAGTTGATTGTTTTGATGATATGAAAAGTTGAACGCACTTTTGAATTCAGCCGGGTTTGCTTTAATTGATTTGGTTTTGATAAATGATTTATTGCTAAACCGATTCTTTAAAGCTTTGGAAATGAGTTAAATCAGTGAATATTGAGTTGATATTGAAATGGTATCCTTGAGACACGCCACTGAGGCGATTGTTGGATTTAGCTTGCTTTAAATTGATTTCTGGTTTTGAGCTGTTGAAAAGGAATGAGAAATGGTTTAGTTGGGACCCGAACCGGGTGGCAAAAGTCCAAGTTTTAGGGGAGATGCTGCCAAAATTTTTATAAAATCCGAGTCTTTATTGATATATTGTCTGAAATAATGATGAGTTAAAGACTTCTACTATTCTATTTGAATTATCAAGAAAATGATGATTTATGCCTTTGAAATGAGTTATTAAAAAGGAAACTATGATTTAGTCTTGTTTCTCAAGAAAGGTATTACATTCCCTTTTGAACAAGTTATTTAAATGAAACTTATGCTTTAAGGCCGTTGGAATGTGAAAAAGGTTTATGCCTTCGAATTTGACTTGGGGGTTTTCAATTAAAGAAGTTTTCAATGGTTTTGAAAAGACCCGAGTGTCTATTGACAAGTCTCATTTTAAAGTGTTTTCGGAAAGGTTTTAAGTACTTCTCGAGTTTTGAATTTTTGCAAGACTAAAACAGTTTCTGAGCAGTTGAAACGCTTTAGAATCCCTCATGGGGTTGAAGCTGGTTTCTGTTTAAGTAAAGGGAAAAGCCTTTGAAAGAAGTGAATGATCACGCGACTCGGTTTGGCTTAGATTCTATTTTATTACTCAAATCAGGAAGCCAAGGTTTTTAATGAATTTAAATGAACTTGGCGAAATGAGTTATGTTATTCTCCCCTAAAGACTTGGGACTCTGCCAAGAAACTTTTGTTATAAAATCCCATTGTTGGATGGGTGATTTTGAATGCTTTGAAATAAATCTTTAACTTGCCATTGTTTGGAAGTTTTGGAAAGAGAATGCCGAGAGTGGCTTTGTTTTAAAAAGGGAACTCACTTTGAGTAAATTTGGCTTATGAGCCTGAGATGATTTGAGAAATGAGATCTTTAAAGCCAAGGCTGAAAAGAGTTGAAATTTGATTTCAAAGTGAGGTGGCTTGAGAAGAGTGATTTATGGCTTAAATGCCGGTTTTATGAATTTAAGCCGGATGGCTGAGATGGATGTTGATCCATGGTTAGAACTGAATGAATATATGCTTGAGATACCTGGGTAGTAGCAAGGGTTGTGGTTTGTCCCACTTGCTCCGGGTCAGAGACTGTGATACCTGGGTAGTAGCAAGGGTTGTGGTTCGTCCCACTTGCTCCAGGTTAGAGACGGTGATACCTGGGTAGTAGCAAGGGTTGTGGTTCGTCCCACTTGCTCCAGGTTAGAGACTGTGACGCCTGGGTAGTAGCGGTAGTAGTGGTGATTCCACTCGCTCCAGGTTGAGCTGTTAAACACCCGCCTGGGTAGTAGCCGCAGTAGTGGTTATTCCACTGGCTCTGGGTTGAGCGGGTAGTAGCAAGGGGGTTGTAGCTCAAACTTACTTGCTCCGCGATGGGTGTTTCTGTCCATGGTTAGCTACCAGGACGTGTCGGGTTGGCTATATAACCGACAGATGATATCATCAGCCACTAGGGACAGGCATGCATCATATGCATCTATGTGACATTGTTTGGGTATGCATATTGTACTTGGTTTGCCTATGTGATTAACTGCTAATTGTTCTACTTGCAATAACTGTTTGTTTGTGTTTGCATCTTCCTACTTGTGTTTGCTTCTGGAACTATGTTGGATTGTGGTGGATTGGTTGTGGTTGGATTGTTTGGGCCTAGGGCCGTGGTTGAATGAGATGGACCCATGGTTGAATTCGGTTTTGTGGTTCTGGTTTGGAATAAGATATGAAAGGTTATTTTGGTTCAGTATAGATAAACCTTTTTGAAATGCTTTGATGTTTTGAGAATTGAACGGTTCCTCTTTCAGAAAAGATTTCTGACTTTACGTTTATTGTAAACTGTTGTTTTTGAAAAGAGGCATAAGATGGTTAATAATCACTGGTACGGTTTATCTTCATGTATCCTATTACAGTAATTCCTAAAAACCCTCTACTGAGAACCCTTTCGAGGATGATGTTCTCACCCCTTACAATTTTCCCCTTTCAGGATATGGGCGCAGAAGTTACGAAGAATTTATTTAGTTATTGTTGTGATGCTCTGTATGACCTTAGTTGTTATTTATTGTACCCTCGCCTTTATCTTGATATATTCTATAAGAGGGATAGGAATTGTATTGGTTAATGTTTGTAATATTATTTATATATATGTATATGTATATATATGGATGTACTCTTTATGAGTTGCTGTAAGTTGTATGGTATGTATGGACGTACGTTGTATGGCAAAAGAATTTTTGGGAACGGTATTGCGGTTTAAAGTTTTAAACAGGCTCATATTTTAGTATTAATTAGTATAAGTGTCGTCGTAATGTCCGAGCTATCAGAGTTGCGCAGCCGGAAGCGTGAGCTTTGGTAGTTAGGGTGTTACAGGAATCTTATATATGTGAATATAGAATACATTATTACAAATTAAAAGAAGAAGATAAAAATCATTATCTTAGTATGTATATAACAAAACTTCCATATCCTGCTAATGAATTTATAATGGGAAGATTTATAAGAGAAATAAATAGAGGGACAATTGAAAATAATTTTGGTGGAGCAACCTCTGCAATAAGAGAGGAAATAAAAGAACGTTGTATGCAAGAAGCGACTCAAAAAAGATTTGCAAATATAATTAGAATTTGCTGTCAGGATAATGAAGAGATACCTCAAAAATATGGTCTTAATAAAAACCTTCAAAGAAAAAGAAAATATCAATTTAGAAAAAGAAAATACTATCCAAACTGGAGAAAAAAGAGGTATTTTAGGAAGGAAAATAACAATAAAAATAAAAGACAAAAAAATAACTATTGCCCAAATAAAAAAGAAAATTGTAAGTGTTGGTATTGCCAAGAAGAAGGACACTATGCAAATGAATGTCCAAAAAAGAAGGATAAAAAGAATCTTACTAAACAAATAGAAATTGCTAAGTCCTGTTTCATGGAACCATTATAAGAATCTGATGATAACTTAGACTATATTTTTGAATATGTCTCAGAAACAGACTCAGAGATTGAGTAATAATGCCACATTTATTACTATAAAAATAACAGAAAAGTTTATAAATGCTTTCATAGATTCTGGAGCAACACAATGTTTTGCTAGTTCAAATATAAAACTTGATTGAAAAAAATTAAAGAAACCATTAAAAGTTAGAATAGCTGACAAATCAATACATAAAATTGACCAAAAAGCAGAGATGGCTGAAATTTTTATTCAAAATTATAGGTTCATTGTTCCATCTATATATATGTTAGATTCTGGAATGGATTTTATCATAGGAAATAACTTTTTAAAGCTATATCATCCATTCATTCAAGAATTAACATATATAGTTTTAAAAGCTCCACACGATTCTTCAATAAATCAAAAATCGAAACGTATAAAAATACCAACCACTACTATAGATAAGATTCTAAAATTTAAAATATTTTCTATATTAGAGACATGTTATTTAAATTTATACTTTCAGATAAAAATTCCAAAAAATAATCTTGAAACAAAGATAGAATAACTTCTGGATGAAATTTGTGCTGAAAATCTTTTAGATATTAAAAATACAAATAACGAATTAGTAAGCATTAAATTAAAAGACCCTACAAAAGAGATAAATGTTCCAAATAAAATTTCTTATTCCGCAAGAGATAGAGAAGAGTTCTCATTAGAATGTAGAGATCTTTTGGAAAAAGAAATTATAAGATTAAGTAAAAGTCCTCATGCGGCTCCAGCCTTTTATGTCGAAAACAATAATGAAATTAAAAGGGGAAAACAAAGAATGGTTATTAACTATAAGAAGATGAATGAAGCAACTATTGGTGATGCTCATAAACTTCCAAGAAAAGATTCTATTTTAGAAAAAATCAAAGGAGCAACTTGGTTTTCATCTCTTGATGCAAAATCAGGATATTGACAACTTCGTTTAGACGAAGAAACAAAGAAATTAACTGCTTTTACTTGCCCAACAAAAGAATCAACAAGTGTGTTGCTCTATGAATGGAATGTATTACCATTCGGATTAAAACAAGCCCCAGGTATTTATCAAAGATTTATGGAAGAAAATCTAAAAGAGTTAAATGAATTTGTTTTAGTGTACATTGATGATATACTAGTTTTTACAAAACAAGATAAAGAAGATCATCTTCAAAAATTATTGATAGTTTTAGAAAGATGTAAAGAAAAAGGATTAGTTCTTAGCAAAAAGAAAGCAAGAATAGCAAAACAAGAAATAGAGTTTCTTGGATTAATTCTATCCACCCAAGGAAAGCTAAAACTTCAACCAAATGTTCTAGAAAAGGTAAATTTATTTCCTAATAAAATAGAAGATAGAAAACAATTACAAAGATTTTTGGGGTGTATAAATTATATTTCTGATCAAGGATTTTTAAAGAATATAACAGAATACACTAAAAGCTTATTTCCAAAAATAAGTACTAAAAAAGAATGGAAATGGGATGAAAAAGATAGTATGCAAATTCAAAGAATTAAAGAATTATGTGAAAAACTTTCAGAACTTTATATTCCAGAAGAAAATGACTACTTAATAGTAGAAACAGATGCCTCAGACATAACCTGGTCAGGATGTCTAAAAGTTAAGAAAGCTATGAAAAGCTTGGAACAAGAAAAAGAATCACTAGATTCTAAATATTCCCCAAAGGAATTACTTTGCAGGTATATTTCAGGGACTTTTACTCCAACAGAACAGAGATATACCACTCATGAAAAAGAAACTCTAGCAGCAATTAAATCTCTTAAGAAATTGAAAATTGATTTACTACCCAGAGAATTTACATTAAGGACAGATTCAAGTTACCTAACAGGTTTTATACGATATAATTTAAAAGTTAATTATAATCATGGACGATTGGTAAGATGGCAATTATTTTTGTTACAATATCCAATAAAAATTGAATATATTAAGGGTGACAAAAATGTTATTGCAGATACATTAACAAGAGAATGGAGTTCGTCTACAACGCATTAGATCAAGAAATTCAAAAATATGAGCAAGAACTCGAAAAATGCAAGCATTGCCAGCAAGTAAGGACACAAATCCAATCCCTCAAGAAGGCCATTGAAGCAATGAAATCAACACAACAAGCAAAACCATCAGAGTTCAGCCAGCTAAGCATGGTGGACAAACCAGGTGAAGAAAAAATTTCAGAAAATAAAACAATTGCTGAAATTATTAAAAAATCCACACAAGACAAAAAATATTATGTGATTTATAATGGCCCCATGAAAGGAGTATATGATGCCTGGGAAAAAGCAGCACCATTCACGCATCAATCAAAAATAGTTCAAAAATGAGGATTTTCAACACTAGAAGAGGCAAAGGAATCCTTCCGAGAATATGAAGCTCTTCATCCAGAACAAACTCTAAAAAGAGCAGATAAAGCTCCGATTCAAGCCCAGAGAACAGGAATAATGAGAAATATTCCTACAAGAGCTGAAATCAAGGAAAAGAAAAGGGTCTGTAGATCAAATCTCAGAGAAACCCTTAACATAGTCCTAAATTGGACTGAAGAAAAAAGGGTAATTTTGGGATATTATCCTATTGCCAAAGAACAGCTAACAAAGCTGGTTATATTTCCAGATGCTTCCCCATCGGACACTTATCAGTTTTTCCAGTATGGATTAATTGATACAATTTTAATTTTTAATGATCTAAAAATTATTAGTGAGTTTCCTGCAGGATTTGTTGATGCAGTAAAGAGATTTAAAAATATGATTGACAATGTAAATCCAAGGGATATATCCCTAAAATTTACGAATAGTCAACCTATTTTTAATGAAGAAGAAGAATGCTTGGTTCCAACACATCAAGTAATATTCATGTCCGTCTTCCCAGGAAATTTTCAACCAATTGATCAAGTTCAAGATTTAACAATCTACAGTCATGAAGGTAGACTAGCCAGCACACTAGCAAGGGTCTTCGAAAGAACTCAAAAGATAACAAGGGAATCTCACACAAGAATCAATTATAAAAGCAGAAATACTCTGCTTGTGTCCAGTAAAAGAAATGAAATTGAAGAAAGAGAGATGAGACTCTTGGTAGAGTTTGAATCTACATTCTACAATCTATCCGGACTCTTAGAAAAACTCCCTGAAAGGATAAAAAAGAATCTCTGCTATTTGATAAAAAACAGAGAAGACCACAAGTGCCAGCTGTGTGTCTCAGAAATATCTGAAGAAAGCAATAATGAAATGGGATCCACCCACATGATAAAAGAAGAAGACAGCTCATCCACCCACATAAAAGAAGAGGACAGCGCATCTGAAGCATCTCTCGACATTATTGCATAATGACGTAAGCGCTTAGGTCATAGAGCACCAACAATGTAGCTGGTGCAAGATAATAAACAATGACGTAAGCAATGACGTCATAAGAAGGGTAAGGATGGGAATTGTCCATCAGACCCAACCATTATAAATATATTGCTTAGGCAATTGTAGAAGGCATCAGAAAACAGAAAGCAGGAGGCTAAGAGTACTCATATGCTAGGAGAGCAAGGAGGAAGCTGCCGAGGCGATTCTGTAGTCTGAAAAAAGAATTTCCTTAGGAAAAAATAGTTTTAAACTCCCCTCTGGAGTTAATATCTATAATCTCCCCTCTGGAGATAAAAACATCTTATATAAAATATACTAAATAAAGGAAGTTTTTCTCCAGAAAGGTACGCCTTTATCCTAATCTCTTAGTTATGAATTATTTAGAAAGTTTAGAATTAACGGAAGAATCTGATTATTATAGATTATCTGCTTTATTAGATAATGAAAAACAAGCTATTCTAAAAACAGAATTAAATCTCAAATCAAATGAAAATTTTAATAAACAAAATCTTTTAAAAGAAGTTTTTAATAAAAAAATATAATATACTATGGAAAAATTCAACTTGAAGCCCCTATAAAGATAAAATCCACCAATGGAGAACTTGAAATAGCTTTGATAAATGATGAAAAATTAAGTAAACAGATTGAGAAAATTAAGGATCAACAAAAAAGATCTAAAATTGGATGGATTCATATTAGTACTATACAAGCCTTAATTAAATCTACATATATGAAAGGAATTAATTCACCAATAAGCTTAGCAATCTGTGATAAAAGAATTACTGATGACCCAATAGATCAAATAATTGGAATTGTTCATGGAAACTTGGCAAACGTAAATGTTAAATTCAATGCCCATCTTGGATACGCTATACCTTTATCAACTGAAAATCTTGGAAGATCTATAAGCTTAGCTTATAAATTTCACAGAAAGAATCTAATGGAACAAGATGATGAACCATTTTCAATTACATATGCAATAAATTATGCTTTAACAAATAGCCATCATAGTATAATATTTAAAAACAGAGAAAGAATTTATGTTGATGAATTATTTCAGAAAATTGTAAAAACAGAAATACCAAAATATAAAGCTATTGAAAACCCAGTTCTATTATTAAAAGAACCATCAGGCAAATTAGTTTCATCAAATTTTCAAATAAGAGAATCTAAAATTAATAGCCCTTTAAGTTTATCTAAGTTAAAAATTAAAGAAGAAAATTCTGAAATAAAAGAACTAACAAAAAAGGTCGAAAAATTAAATGAAACCCTAAACACTAAATTATGACAATAAATAAAGAAGAAATATATGTAACTTATCAAGACAAGAAACAAGAGCTATTTGAAAGAAAAAATCGTTTGAATTATTTACAGTTTTCTGAAATAAATCAAAGAGCATTTGAAGCCCTAAAAATAATCTATGACAAGTTGAAAAGAGAAGTTGAAGAGCTAGAGAAATTAATAGAATCTTTAGAAAATAATGATGAATCAATGATAGAGTTTGCAGAAATTTTAAAATAAATAATGAAGCATAAAAAGATTGAAAAACCAGAAAATAAAATAAAAAGAAATAGGATGAGAAAATTAAAAGGTAAAATAAAGGAGTATAAAAGGGAATTAAACAATCTTCAGATTGAAATTGATGATCTTATAATAAAAAGGATAAAAATAAGAATAAATATAAACAAGTTGGAATTAAATTTAAAAAATTTATAAATACCTGGAAAACCATATTATGACTTAAAAGAATTAAAGCTGTTGAAAGAAAAAATGGAGAATGAAATTGAAAAATTAAACAGATATTTAGAAACAGGAGAAAGTGTAGAAATAAAAAAAGTTATTGAAGATTTGAGAAATTATATTAAAGAAAAAGACAAATAGATAAAAAATTTTATATACAATAATCCATGAAAAAAGAATATTATAAATTAAAACAAGATTGAAAAGTTATCAAAACATCAAAGACTAGTAATAACTGCAAGAGAAATAGTAGAAATGGTCAATACTATTTATCAAAATCCTTTAAATAAAGCACCTATACAAATTATAAACTTATTCAAAGTAAAATATGAAGAATTAATAGAAATTTCGAAAAAGAAATTAAAAGAAAAGCCAGAAATTAAAAATTGGTATCAGAGCCAAGTTAACGATTAAGGGTAACACTTTTTCTTTAAGCAACACTTTTAGTGATACACTTTTAAATCAATAAAAAACAAAAATCTGTAAATCTGTACCAAAACACATCTGTACACTAGATGAATCCAAATGATAATTCAGTATGTTTATTTAAATATAAATGAGGATAAAGTACTTGATCCTTTATATCTTGGCGTAATTCTGATTTAGTGCTAAATGTTTAAAGTATTTTATTTAATAAAAAAAGTTTTATTTATTTTAATTTAGTCCCATCGTGAGGTTAAAATTAAATAATTAACGAAATGTCTTATATGACAGTGGTACAAGAATAAGGACGATAATCTGGAGAATAAATACAAGTTCTAGAGGTACAAAATCAACTGTGAATATATCAATACATTTATTTATTATTCTCCTTAGTTCTATGAAAAATATTTCATTTAAATTATAAAAAATTGATAAATAAATATATTGATGCATCCACGGTTGATTTTGTGTGCCTTTAAAACTTGTACTTATTCTCCAGATTATCGACCTTGTTCTTGTACTACTATCATGTAGGACATTTCGTTAATTATTTAACTTTGATCTCACGGTAGGACTACATTGAAGTTAAATGAAACTTTTTTAGATTCAAATAGGACACTTTAAACTTTAAGGACCAAACCAGAACTAATTTAGTACTTTACCCTATAAATTATAATTAAATTTATTAAGTTTTAAATGGATCAGAGTTTTAAATTGACAAAAAATTTTAGACTTATTACAAATAAACTAATAATTAAACTATTTTAATTTACATCTTCATTTATTTTTTGCAATCTCGATTAGCTATAACTTGGAATTTTATTTCTATTATTGTATAAGAAATTTGTCGACTGTTTAATTCAAATAGTAAATTTTATTTAAGTTACTATTAAAGTTAAATATGTAGATGAAAGTGGGGAACGGAAAAGGAATATCGGGTTCATTTGTTAGTAAGATTGAGAGAAGTATTTTTTAAAAATAAAAGAAGAAATAGAAAATTATTTTACATTTAGGCATATTTATTGAAGTATATATTTTATTAGAATCAGAAAAAATTAAGTTATTTGTATATAAAAAATGTAACTAATATTTTTAATTAGTAGAATTATAATTATGGTCATACGAAATAGAAAACTTATTTTACACATTCTATGAAATTTGCTAAAAAATATTTTATATTATTTATTTATAATAATATAGTTGTATAGATTATTAGTAAATAATAAATATATTATATTTTAAAAACTTTAATTAAAGGTCTAGAAACTAAATTTTATATTAAAGAATAAAAACTTTTAAAAACTTTAATTAAAGAATAAATATATTATATATTAAAAACTTTAATATAAAAACTTTTATATTATATTTCAAATAAATTTTATTTTATGTGAATAATTAGCTTTTTTTTTTCAAATGAAAATAAAGGTCTAGAAATTAAATTTTATTTTGATTTTTTGTGTGTATCTTTTAAATAGTTATCCAAATGTCATTATGAAAATTTGGATAAAATTAAATACATAAGTTATTTGCTAAAAATAATATCTTTTATCATTTATAAATTCTTTTATTATTTTTATTATATTTTTAAATTATTAAAAATTGATTTGTCGTTTATATTTTTAAGAGTTATTTTTATGAGCTATATGAATTTTGAGGTGTAATGTTGGCTGCAGCTAATCCCTCATCAATTTTGGGGGTAGCACAGTAAATTGTTGCCGATGTTGATATGAAATTTAATGTGAAAGCAAAATTTAACATTTTAACCAATGTTTTGTTGCCAACAATGGAGGGTATTAAACCCTCTAATTAGTGAAGGACACGTTAGAAATCACATCTATATAGTGATTTGTTCTTAACTCAACATTGTCCATTGCTCAATACCATACATATCAAGAAACCACCATGTCTTTTTCAGCTTCGGTTCCAGTGATGACTTCGATTCCACACATCCCATCTAACTCAAAGCGATGCTATGCAAATTTTGCTCCTAGCATTTGGCAAAATACTTTCTTGAAATATGCTGATTCTAAATCTTTGGTATCTTATTTATTTTTTGTACGATGAAATATGAATATTGTTATACATATATTATCGTAGTATTTTTTGAATTATTAGTATATTTAAAATAGAGATAGGATTTGTTTGGGTGAGTTTCTAAAAAAAGATCTTTTTTTGAGTTATCTTTTTTTAAAAGATCTCATGGAGAAGTAAAAGTAATTTTATGTTTGGATATCTCATGCAAAAATATATTTTTATCTATCAATTATGTTTTGATATAACAATATAAAAGTAATTTTTTGTTTATTTATTATATGAAAAATATCTTTTTTTTAAAGAAAAAAAATTTTAAAAAAATATAAATTACAGCTTCTCAAAATTTTTTTTATTTTTTAGTACTTTTACTTTTATTACTAAAAATTTACCAAACACACTAAAAAATAAAAAAAATATTTTTTCATTAAAAAAGATCTTTTTTTAACAAAATAATGGGCATTCAAACAAGCACATAGTACATATATATCTGATTATTTCTATGTAGGAGACTCAAAATGCTTATCAAACAAATAAAAACTCTTCCTTACTTATTATTAAATGGCACAACTTCAATCGTTTACTTTATTTTTTCATAACAACAAAAATAATATATAACTTCATTGAAGTTAACTCATTACTGAAAAGCAAATTTCATCTAATATGAAGTCAATACAAATTTATTAATTTCTATATTAGTAATTAAAAAAATAACTTAATAAGCATGTATGGTATCGATAAAACTACTAGCATATTATAACATTTATCAAGTAATACTACTTTTTTTCCCCTTTTTTTCTTTTGATTTCAAATATGATTTCTAAATTTTGATCTTTCCTTTGTGCGATCTCTGGATACGTTCCTTATCAAGCCAGTCTTCTTCTTTTGATGACTAGGACGATATAGTTTTAAAAATGGAACTTTTATATTAACTTTTAATTTTGAAAGCTTAAAAGTTTAGTTATTAACCAAATTGAAAAATTATATAAATAACCGAAACATAAATCATTATTTACCAGTTTGATTTGTATCAGATTTTATTTAAGAAATAAATCAAACTGATAAGTTTTTCAACAAATTATCATATAATAATTTTGTTAAAATATAATAATTTAAGTTATTCTCTTATTTGTTTAAATTTTTAAGTGAAATAGTATTATGATATAATATCAAATCTTCTATGATAAAAAAAAATTTAGAGTTCAATCTTTTTTATTATCCCACAACAGTAAAAAAAAGTCGCATCATGACAACTCTAGATTAAGTTGATCATATATAGAGACAAATAACATATTCTAATTTGCTGATTTTTCTCTCTTTTGAGTTAAATATTAAACTGAAAACATTTGCAGGAAGTCAGTGAAACCATGAAACAAGAAGTTCAAAAGCATAAGGAGAAAGTGAAAATGAATTTGTCTTCTAATGACAACAATATCTTACAAAAACTAAACTTAATTGATTCAATTCAATGCTTGAGTATATCTTCTCATTTTGAAGATGAAATCGATGAAATATTAGTTCAAATTCATAATAATTTTGCCAACAATAGTCTTACCATAGAAGAACGTAACCTTCACTTTACTGCATTATTTTTTCGTCTGCTGCGACAAAAAGGATATTACATTTCATCAGGTATATATAGAACTATTTTTTTTTATCTTATATATAATTACATTAAAAAAATCCATACCAATTATTAATAGATTCACATTAGTTAGTATATGTGAGTTATACAGATGTTTTCAACAAATTCAAGAATAAAAAGGGAGAATTCGATGAAATAATTGTTGTTCAAGATGTTGAAGGAATGTGGAGCTTGTATGAAGCTGCACAATTAAGGGTTCATGGAGAAGATATATTAGAGGAAGCACATGAATTCACATACAATAAACTTAAGTCCATGATCAATCAATTGAATCCATCTCTTGCTGACCAAATCAATCAAAGCTTAAGGCTGCCTCTTCACAAGACAGTTTCAAGGATACGAGCAAGGTCATATATGTCATTTTACAAAGAAAATCCTTCCCATAACAAAGTTCTTCTCGCTCTTGCGAAATTAGATTTCAATATGCTACAAAGTCTACATCAAAACGAAATTGGTAATATCACCAGGTAAATCGTATTATCACTCACAAAGTTATTGAAATCAAAGTGAAGAAGTATTTTTAGTTTTTAATTATGAGATGTACTAATGCTCGATACATTTAG
This sequence comes from Arachis stenosperma, assembly GCF_014773155.1. Lineage (NCBI taxonomy): Eukaryota > Viridiplantae > Streptophyta > Magnoliopsida > Fabales > Fabaceae > Arachis > Arachis stenosperma. The sequence goes on from NC_080384.1 coordinate 37,579,223, forward strand.
ATAGAACGTCGTTAAAATCTTTCACAGAAAACCCAAAGGAAAAAAAAAAAAAAAAAAAAGAGGAAATACAAGCCAAAATTAACTAAAGCACATGTTCTAAAAACAGAACATAAAGATTCAAGATTTTATTGGTTATTTGATTAATCAGGTGGTGCAAAAAAACAGGCTTTGCGACAAAGGTTACTTATGCTAGAGATAGGGTGGTTGAGTTATTCTTTGGGGTAGTATGCATAGCTTCTGAGCCAAAATATAGTACTTGGAGATTGATATTAGTCAAATTGCTTTTATGTATATCTCTTCTTGATGATACTTATGATGTCTTTGGCACGTTTGAAGAGCTTCAACTCTTGACTGAGGCAATCAAAAGGTTCATTTGATCTCTATTCTCTTTAACCACCAATTTTATATTATTTACCAAACTTTTCCCATATAATAAGATTAGCCAATCTCATTATTAATTATTTCACACAAACATAAAGTTTATTTATTTATTTTCTATTTTCATCAGATGGGATATTAATTACATTGCTTCTCTACCAGAGTGCTTCAAAGTGGTTTTTAATGCATTTGTAGAAGAATTATTTGTTGATATAGTGTCACTGACTACAGAGAGTGGAAGATCAAGCTCCGTGTTGGAAAATGTTAAACAAGCTGTAGGCTCTACTTAATTCATTAATTAATTTAAATAATTACATTATTATTATTATTATTATTATTATTATTATTATTATTATTATTATTATTATTATTATTATTATTATTATTATTAATGCAGATATCTACATTGGCACAAGCCTTCTTAATTGAAGCAAAATGGTGTCATGAGCAACATATTCCAACATACGATGAGTACAAGGTTAACGGAGTTCAAACGAGTACATACCCTCTTATGCTAACAACCTTTATTGTTATGCAAGACTTTGCTACCAAAGAGATGCTTGATTGGAACTTCAGTAATCCCAAAATCATAAATGCTGTTTCACTAATTCTCAGACTTGGAAATGACTTATCCTCACATAAGGTGGACATCATTCTTAATAAATTTATTTTATTCAATTTAAAATCATTAATAAAACAAAAATATTATTTATATACTAAAATTTGTTACTAAAATCAGTCATTATATATTTGTGTACAAATATATGTAGTTTAACTTATTTTTAATGAGTATTTTATATTTTAATATGATATATTCTATTTTGATGATTTATTTTAGTATACATCTAGCATAGTTAATAATATAAAAGATTTTATCATTTTTTTTAAAAACTATTATTCTTAAGAGATATTTTTTTTCATAAAATCACTTCTTTCAAATGTTTAAAATTATAGAAAAAGACACTTGAATAATTATATAAATAACGTATCCTTCTCATAAGAATTTTTGGTAAATTTACGTGAATTTTTGCATATATCTAAAATTCATGCAAAAACTAAAAAAAGATTCTTATGTGAGGAATGTATTAGAAATATAATCATTTATGTTTTTTTTTTCATTAGTTTTTGGAAGAATGAAATTTGATTTTTCCTCTTCAATTATTTTGTAAAGTGTAATCTTTTATCATTTGATACATTTTCTCACATATATTTTTGTCTCATTTAAAAAATATAATGAAAAAGATCAAACTTTACCAAATAATTGAAAAAAAATTAAAAACATCCATTTCTAGTGGCATGTGATATTCTTGTTAATAAAATATGTAATAATTTCGAAGAAAAAAAATTGAGTGCAATAATGTCATTTATGCACCATTTGATAAATTTAGGATATCGAACTATATATTTCAAATTTTAGAAGATATAAATTATGTCATAAGTTACTTATTTTAAAATATATAAATAATTGTATATTAGGCATGAGCAAGACTTTAGTTACCAAGGTAAATTGCTTTTTTTTTTTGTCTGAGTCTTATTTTTTTCCCTAAATGTATATTTATTTTAACCAATATTACATGAGCGCTCTGTTTTGTTTAACCCAAAATATATATAGACAGAGACCGATCTAGAAAATTTAGTATGGAGGGACTGAATTTTAAATTTTTTTATTTTATAAAAATAATTAACATATAGTTATTAGAGTTAATTTTTCAAAAAATTTATCAATATATATATATATATAATTATAAATTTTTTTCACAATTTTATTTTTAATACGATAGTTACATAAAAAAATATAACAATATCAATAGTACATTATAAAATTATAAAGTACCTGATGAGTTTGGAAAACTCTAAAATAATATTTGTGATGACTAAACATTATTAAAATAAATAATTGCAAAATTATTAATCTGATTTTCATTTAACATATTTTGATTAATAATTTTGTTGCAGATTTTATGTTTGGGCCGAGAAATGAGTTTCTGACTTAAGCCCAACAATTAGCCTTGTTGCATGCATTATATAATGAGGCTGAAATTTTATATTAATGGGCCAGAATATATAATAATGTTGCAAGCCCAATGCTTGCTTTCCATGCTTGGTCCGTTACACAATTTCATCAGGAAAGCAAATGCTTACCAATTGGGCCAGATTTTATTTCAACACTACAAGCCCAAGTTTCACAAGTGATGAATGCTTCCACCCTTGGTCCGAAACAAAAGGAAAATGAAAGCTTAATGCTTCCAACGGAACCAAGCTTTAACAAGTGATGGATTTCAAAATCTATTACATTGTTAATTAATGCATGGGGAACATGAGAGAGAAAATACAGCTGAATTGATTGATGGGTGTTATGTCAAACACGCCACTCTATGCTAAGGGAAGTAAAAGCAAGCTATGCCTAATTAATTTGTTTAACTTCTTAGCATTGCTTTTCTTTTCTCCAGATTTCTTTCATTCTCTCTCATCTCTTTCTTCTTCTCTATTCGGTTCTTGTCCAGGAAATAATGGAACCAATGTTCCTCAATACCGAAAGGGAGAAGCTGCATGCGCCTAAGACCATCGAGCAAATGATGGCAAGAAAACATACCAAAAGAAAGATGAGCTGTGGCTAGGATGCTTACCAAATATGGTTAGATTTGGTGAAGCAATCTTGAGCCTTTCATGCTCAAAATGGAAGAAGAAGATTCGGCCATGAGGGAGATTCTTGGAGCATGGCTTGTCTTCGAATCTGACCAACCACCACAGGGAGTAGCTAGAGTGGCGAAGTGATGGTTGGAGGCAGAGTTTGAAGCAGATGAAGTCATCATCATCATGAGGCATCAAGGGCCAGAAATCCATCTTGGAGAGGAAGCCAAGGATGGAGAGCCCAGATTGATGAAGGTTGATGATCAAGAAAAGACTAGAGGTAATTGCATGTTGGTTAATGCATGGTTATCTCTTCTCTCTCTGTGTGGCCGAACCGGTTTGTTGAAGGAGGAAGAAAGTTGGTTCGGTTTTGGCTTCAAGTGTGGAGGCTTTCCTGTTTCTTTAAAAAGGGGAAACAACCACTGTTTGAGGCAAGGAAAAAATTTGAGAGTGCAAGGCACAGAGTTCTCAGAGCTACCTGAGCTAACAGATTTCTCTTCTCCTTCAATGTATTCTGTTTAGTGTTTTCTGTTTAATTTTGTCATGTCTTGATTCTCTTGGTAAAAGGCAAACAAGTGAGGTTTGTAATGAAAAAGCCATAGAGCGGAAAAAGGCAGAGAGTGCAAAATTAAGAGAAAAAAAGCCATAGATGTCTTAGAGGTCCTTTGTTCATCTATGTTGTGTATCATGATTCTGTTGGAATCCCCTTGTAAGTTGGGTTAGCACTTTACAAGTTGTAATCTGGTTGATTATAGTGAAATTCCATCATGTTTGTGATGGAGACTGGATGTAGGTTGCACTGCACTTAGCAACCGAACCAGGATATATCTGGGTGCAAGTTCTTTCTCTTTCTACTCCATTTCTGTTTTCTACCACACACGAGCAAAAGCTAGAATTATCTCGTGCCAAGTGACGAGACAAAACAAAAAGTCTCGTGGCAAGGGACGAGACAAAACTGAGTTGCTCGTATCCAGTGACGAGCAAGAAACAGAAAAGTCTCTTCTGAAGGACAGCAAGTGTTAGCTTCAAAAAGGGGGCTAAGATTCAACCCCCCCTTCTCTTAGCCACTGAAACCATCAATTGGTATCAGAGCCTGGTTTCAAAGAGATCAAGCTTTGCAGCTTGGAGTAAAGATCCTCATGGAAGAAAACAGTGGCACAAATGTGTTATCATACAATCTGTCTGAAGGTCAATCAAGCAACAGACCTCCCCTCTTCAATGGGAAAAATTATACCTATTGGAAGGAGAGGATGAAGATATTTGTACAAGCTGTGGATTACAGACTTTGGAAGATCATCCTGGAGGGCCCTAAATTTCCAACTACCACAAATGCTCAAGGAGTGGTCTCTCTTAAACCAGAAGCAAGCTGGACCGAGGAAGATAGGAAGACGGTGGAGTTAAATGCCAAGGCAACCAATCTGCTCAATTGTGCGATCAGCTTTGAGGAGTACCGACGAGTATCACGGTGCACAACAGCAAAGGAAATCTGGGACAAGTTGCAAATCACTCATGAAGGAACTACCATTGTAAAGAAGTCTCGGACAGACATGTTAAACAGAGAATATGAAATGTTTGCAATGAAGGAAGGAGAGTCCATTAATGAACTGTTCGAACGGTTCAACATCATCACTGTTGGCTTAGATGCTCTTGGAATCACACATTCAGAATCTGTGCTAGTGAGAAGAGTGTTGAGATGTCTCACAAAAGAGTGGGAAACAAAAGCCTTAATAATTTCCGAGAGTAGTAACTTAGATTCTATGACCCTTGATGATTTGAGAGGAAACCTACTTGCTTTTGAAAACTCCTATTTGAAAAGAGATTCAAAAAGGAAAGGAATTGCCTTTTCTTCTGTGACTAACCCTCTGGATGATGAATCCAGTGATAACTCTTCTGAAAATGAGTTTGTGTTGTTTGCAAAAAAATTCAGGAAAATGGCAAAGCTCAAAAGCAAAGGCAGTAGCTCCAGGAGGACAAAGAAAGATCTCAGCAAAATAACCTGTTTCAATTGCAAGGAAACGGGTCATTTCAAATCTGACTGTCCCAAGTTGAAAAAGGAAGAGAAGCCGAAAAAGATAAAGAAGAAGGGACTGATGGCCACATGGAAAGATTTGGAAAATGACTCAGAAAATGATGATGAAGAGTCTGAGACTAAATCACAGCATTGTCTCATGGCAAATGAGATAGATCAGGTATCATTTCAGAACTCTAACATTGAAGACCTTCATCTCATGATAGATCACCTTTCTGAAAAAATTAGATGTTTTCTAGCAGAAAATCAAGATCTTGAACAGCATAATTTCATTCTTAAAGCTGAAAATGATTTTCTCAAAGAAAAACTAAGAGAGGCCGAAACAGCTTGTGATCTTGTGGAAGAAAACAAGCAGTTAAAAGCCCAAGTTAGAAGCTGTGAAAGTGATCATTCCGTTCTTGCATATGTGAACTGTTTTAAGCAAAATGAAGAGTTGGTCAAAGAGGTTAAAAGACTTAAAGATGACCTAGCCAAGTTCACCCAAAGTTCTGAAAATTTGAACCAAATCTTGGCTAGTCAAAAACCTCTTTATGATAAAGCTGGGTTGGGTTATTATAAATCTGAAAAATCACATCTTGAAAATATTGCCTCATCTTCAAATGATGTAACATATCAAGACCCAACTCACTTTAATAAAACTACAACTCCAAGATTTTGTAGAATGTGCAACCGAAGTGGTCATTTTCCAGTTCAATGCTTCTTTGGTGAAAGAATGATTGGTGACAAAGTTTACAAAGTTGTCTTTGATTACAATGATTTGGGTCATAAGAGATGGTTTAACGTGAAAGGATCCAAGAAAATTTGGATACCTAAGGTCACTTGAGTTTATTTTGTAGGTTTGCCTAGCATCCAAGAAAAAGGAAAATATGTGGTACATGGATAGCGGATGCTCTAGGCATATGACCGGGAAGACAACCTTCTTCATAAAGCTTGATGAATATGATGGAGGACTTGTTACCTTTGGTGATGATGCAAAAGGAAAAATAGTGGCTGTTGGGAAAGTTGGTAAAAACTTTTCTTCTTGTATAAATGATGTGCTTCTTGTAAATGGTTTGAAACATAACTTACTTAGTGTTAGTCAATTGTGTGATTTAGGTTTTGATGTTATCTTTAAGAAGTTTGTGTGCTTGGTTGTTTGTGAGAAAACTGGGGATGTTTTATTTGAAGCTAAAAGATGCAATAATGTGTATGGATTAACTCTTGAGGATTTAAAGGAACAAAATGTAACATGCTTCACCTCTCTTGAATCTGAAAAATGGCTTTGGTATAGAAAGTTGGGACATGCTAGCATGTACCAAATTTCTAAGTTAGTCAAAAGGAATTTGGTTAGAGGAATTCCAAACATCAAGTTTGATAAGGACCTTACTTGTGATGCTTGCCAATTGGGCAAACAAGTAAAATCCTCCTTTAAGTTAAAAGATGGAATCTCAACCAAAAGGCCATTGGAAATGTTACATATTGATCTCTTTGGTCCTACTAGAACTCAAAGTTTGGGAGGTAAACATTATGGTCTTGTTGTGGTTGATGATTACTCTAGATTCGGTTGGGTACTTTTCCTTGCTCATAAGAATGATGCGTTTTATGCTTTTTCCACCCTTTGCAAGAAAATTCAAAATGAAAAGGATTTGAAAATTGCCCATTTGAGAAGTGATCATGGAAGAGAATTTGAAAATCAAGACTTTGAAAAATTCTGTGATGACTTAGGGATTTCTCATAATTTCTCATGCCCTAGAACACCCCAACAAAATGGGGTGGTTGAAAGAAGGAATCGAAGCCTTCAAGAAATGACTAGGGCCATGCTATGTGAGAATGAAATTCCTAAATTTTTGTGGGCTGAAGCTGTGAACACAGCATGTTATATTTTGAATAGAACAATCATTAGAAAAGGGTTAAAGAAAACTCCCTATGAGCTATGGAAAGGAACCCCACCAAATCTTAAGTATTTTCATGTTTTTGGATGTAAATGCTTTGTGCTTAATAATAAAGAAAACCTTGGAAAGTTTGATCCAAAATCCTATGAAGGAATGTTTGTTGGATATTCCATCACAAGCAAGGCTTATAGAGTTTATCTCAAAGAACATAGGACAATAGAGGAATCCATACATGTTACTTTTTGTGATTCTAACTTAATTCCCAGTACTGTGATAGATAATGATTCAGATGGAGAAGGAGCTGGAACAAGCAAAGAAAATCCCAAATCTGTCCAGAATGAAGAATCTGCCAGTCGTATTTTGTCTCGTCAGATTGAAGGAGAAAGTTCCGATCTGTCTCCTGAACAGGGACGAGAAACTGAAACAGTGAGACCATCAGAAGTTCATCAAAGCTCAACACCTGTCCGAAAGCCTAGAGAATGGAAGTCTATGAAGGGTTATCCCCATGACTTCATCATTGGTGATCCCTCACAAGGAGTAACAACAAGATCATCCACCAAAAGGCCAACCGAACCTAGCAATCTTGCTCTCTTGTCACAAATAGAGCCCAACAATGTCAAACAAGCTCTTGAGGATCCATCATGGGTCAAAGCAATGCAAGAGGAGCTTGCTCAATTTGACAAGAATAAGGTTTGGACATTAGTACCTCATCCGGATGGTAAGAAGGTAACGGGTACTAAGTGGGTTTTTAAAAAAAAAATAAACTTGGTGAGGATGGACAAGTTGTTCGTAACAAGGCTAGATTAGTGGCCCAAGGTTACGATCAAGAAGAGGGTATTGATTTTGATGAGTCTTTTGCTCCGGTAGCTAGAATGGAAGCAATTAGGTTGCTTCTTGCCTATGCTGCCCATAAGGGTTTCAAAATGTTTCAAATGGATGTTAAGTGTGCTTTTCTTAATGGTTTTATTGATAGGGAAGTGTATGTGGCTCAACCCCCCGGTTTTGAACATAAAGAATTTCCAAATCATGTTTTTAAATTAACTAAGGCTCTTTATGGTCTTAGACAAGCTCCAAGAGCTTGGTATGAGAGGCTTAGTGTCTTTTTGTTGGAAAATCATTTTCAAAGGGGAACCACCGATACTACCTTATTCATTAAGACATCTAATGATGATATCCTCCTTGTTCAAGTTTATGTTGATGACATTGTATTTGGGTCGGCCAATATCTCCTTGTGTGAAGAGTTTGGAAAACTCATGACTAGTGAGTTTGAGATGAGTTTAATGGGAGAGCTTACTTTCTTTCTTGGCCTCCAAATTAAGCAAACTCCTAGTGGTACTTTTATTCACCAAGGAAAATATGCAAAAGAACTTATTAAAAAATTTGACCTAGAAAATTCCAAATCAATGGGAACTCCTATGCATCCCAATAATAAACTTGAAAAGGATGATGATGGCCAAGATGTGGATGAAACAAGGTATAGAGGAATGATAGGTTCACTCATGTACCTTACCTCCTCTAGACCGGATATAGTCCAAAGTGTGGGTGTATGTTCAAGGTTTCAATCACATCCAAAAGAATCCCACCTTACGGCTGTTAAACGCATCATTAGATACATTAAGGGAACTTGTAATTATGGATTATGGTATCCTAAATCTGATGACTTTTGTGCAGTAGGGTTTTGTGATGCAGATTATGCGGGAGATCGGGTGGATAGGAGGAGCACCTCCGGCATGTGTTGCTTTCTTGGAAGCTCACTCAACATGTGGTCAAGCAAGAAACAAGCCACAGTGGCTTTATCCACTGCTGAAGCCGAATATATTTCCGCATCTGCTTGTTGCTCTCAATTAATTTGGTTGAAAACACAATTGGAAGATTACAAATTAAAAATCAATAGTATACCCTTATTTTGTGATAATATGAGTGCTATAAACATTTCAAAAAATCCTGTTCTGCACTCAAGAACTAAGCACATTGAGATAAAATATCATTTTATTAGGGAACATGTGTAAAAGGGTACTATTGATATTCAATTTGTAAAATCTGAAGACCAAATTGCTGATATTTTTACAAAACCTCTTTGTGAAGACAGATTCTGTACATTGAGAAAAAGTTTGGGAATGTTTGATTTGAGTTTTATTGAAAATATGTGAAGTTGTGACTCTGTTCTGTTTTGCTCGTAGGTTTGGACGAGATAAAAATAAATGGAACAATGGAAGAGCTGTGGTCAAGGGGGAGGCAACGCAGAATTCAAAATTTTATGGGCCCCACCAAAATTTCCATAACCCCACAGTAACAGTTTTTTTTGTTAACTTCCTTCACATACAAATAAAGAATCTTCTTCATTGTGTCACCATATCCTCTTGGAAGTAGTTAGTGTCAAATCAAATCCTACTCTCCATCTAATCCCTTGATTCAAGGCAACCACTTTTCAGTTTTTGATTTCAAAAGTTAAAAGGGAAATCATCTTTTTGGGCAATAACCGCCCATAATGGTCATTAACCTCCCACTAATGATCATTATTTCCTTCCCTCTCTCTCTCCACGGCACATTAAATGTGTCACCCACCTTACTTCTCTCCCACTCCACTCGGTTGTCAACCTCACCCCTTCATATTCTTATTCCTCCATTAATATGAAAAAGAAAACCGCGCCAAGAAAGAGTGAGAGAATTCTTCTGTCTCAGAAACCTCCAACACCTCAAACCCACACCCATATCCACATTCACTCAACCTCATCATCTTCTCCTTCACCACCATCTAAGCGAACCACCACCATGAGAAAGAAAGTTATCGCTCACAAGAGCTCAGGCCGAGGAAAGAACAAACAACCGGCAGTCGAAGAAGAAGAGCAAGAGTCTCATACCTCTCCTACTCCTTCACCTCCTCCCTCATCACCAAAGAAGGCAACCCCCGGAAAAGACTCAAAGAAAGATCAAGGGTTTGTACTAAATGACACAACCGAACCTGCGAACTTGGAATCCATGGAATTCCGAGACAAGTTTCGCAAGACTCACTCCCACTATGATCCAAGCAGGTTTAACTCATGCACCTCATATGAGTTCCATAAAGAGGTCGTGGAGAAACGCCATCTGTGCACTACATATCTTGTCAGTCTCGACAATCTCAAGAACACCAACATTCCCTCTCTGTTTGAACTTCTCAACTGGAAACCTCTGCTCCTTATCAAAAAGCCAGTATACCCAGGTCTTGTTAGAGAATTTTATGCTAACATGCGGCTCATCGATGGCACCCTTCATTCCTATGTCAAAAGGGTTCAAATAGCCCTTGATGCTGAGACTATTGGAGCGGCCCTGGGCTTCAAGGATGAAGGACCGAAAGCTTACATGGTGGAAAAATGGGACACACAAGTCGGCATTTCTCACAAAACTGTTCTTCAGCACATTTGCACAAATCTTTCCGGATTGCATGGAACCAACCCAACTCACAAAGCGCTTGGACCGGTCAATTCCTTGCTTCATCGCATCATCACTCATATTCTGACTCCCCAAAGCGGCTCACACAACCGAGTAACATTTTCTGACTGTCTCATTTTGTTTGCTTTGGTTACCTCTACTCCTATCTCTTTTGGTTATATTATGATTAGACACATGTGGGATTCTGTTAGAAGCACCAGAAAGGCTAATCTGCCTTATGGTATGTTCTTAACTGGAATCTTTGAGTACTTTAAAGTTGATCTGTTGAATGAGAAGGTAGAAAATGAAGTGTCTATGATCCGTGGTGGAGGCGTGACTAAAGAAACCAAAGGGAGAAAATCGGACAGTGAGCATGAAGGAAGGCCAGAATCTTCCAAAACTATCAGGTCCTTTCAACAGATCTTGGGAGAATTCTCAAACATGGCTGATATGATGTTTCGCTCTCATAAAGAAGCCCGGAAACAGGCCTATGAAAATGAGAAAGCTTGGAAAAACTGCAAAGAAAGGGTCACTTTGATGCTGGAACATCTTAACAAGGACTTGGGAGACGAGAGTGAAGAAGGCGCTGAAGAAGAGGACATGCATCTTTCTGATGATTAGTGATTTTTTCTTGATTGATATTGGCTCCACTAGGCTCAATTTTTTTTTTGTATAAGCATGACTTGATACTCCCTGCTTTAGGATGCTTTGATACACTTTTGCTATTGCATCTTGTTGCTCTTTGTTATATTAATCATGGATTGTGCAGGTGCCCCTTCGATGACAAAAGGGGGAGGAATTTATGTTCCAAAATTGAAATTGGAACGAAACAGGGGCTGGAAAAACAGGGGTTGAAATTTTCAGTTTTGAAAATTCATGATTACCCTTGTTTAAAGAATGCATGTTGATATTGTTTTGGTTTTAACATGAACATTGCTGTTTGAACTGCATGTTGTTGTTTATCATGATTAGTCTATTTTGGCATTAGGTTTATAATGATGTTTGATTTATTTTGATGCCATGGCTGTTGATTCATCATTGATTAAAAATTTATTTTTGGCAGTTCCTTTAATTGTGTAACATATCAAAACTGCCTTGTTTTTGTATTCAAATATCTTTCATTTTGTTGTTTTGCTCTGATAGGAAAATATTTGAAAAATATTTGGATAATTTTTTGTTGTTTGAAAAGTTTGAGCAGTAAATCAGTTATGATATCAAATGAGTTTTGATTATCAATTAAAACTGCTCATAAATCAAGCAATTTAGCATTATAAAATCTGCTAAATAACATTGTTACTTGAAGCTTGATTTAAATGTTACAGGTTTATGCTTCCCTTGGTAAAATAGCATATATTGAGGGGGAGCCATGTGACATTTTGAAAGGGGGAGAAATTCAAATCAAAGGGAGTATTACCTACTCAATTTTTAATTTCTTTCCATTTCAATTTTAATAATGTTTGTCATCAAGGGGGAGATTGATGAGTTTGGAAAACTCTAAAATAATATTTGTGATGACTAAACATTATTAAAATAAATAATTGCAAAATTATTAATCTGATTTTCATTTAACATATTTTGATTAATAATTTTGTTGCAGATTTTATGTTTGGGCCGAGAAATGAGTTTCTGACTTAAGCCCAACAATTAGCCTTGTTGCATGCATTATATAATGAGGCTGAAATTTTATATTAATGGGCCAGAATATATAATAATGTTGCAAGCCCAATGCTTGCTTTCCATGCTTGGTCCGTTACACAATTTCATCAGGAAAGCAAATGCTTACCAATTGGGCCAGATTTTATTTCAACACTACAAGCCCAAGTTTCACAAGTGATGAATGCTTCCACCCTTGGTCCGAAACAAAAGGAAAATGAAAGCTTAATGCTTCCAACGGAACCAAGCTTTAACAAGTGATGGATTTCAAAATCTATTACATTGTTAATTAATGCATGGGGAACATGAGAGAGAAAATACAGCTGAATTGATTGATGGGTGTTATGTCAAACACGCCACTCTATGCTAAGGGAAGTAAAAGCAAGCTATGCCTAATTAATTTGTTTAACTTCTTAGCATTGCTTTTCTTTTCTCCAGATTTCTTTCATTCTCTCTCTCTTTCTTCTTCTCTATTCGGTTCTTGTCCAGGAAATAATGGAACCAATGTTCCTCAATACCGAAAGGGAGAAGCTGCATGCGCCTAAGACCATCGAGCAAATGATGGCAAGAAAACATACCAAAAGAAAGATGAGCTGTGGCTAGGATGCTTACCAAATATGGTTAGATTTGGTGAAGCAATCTTGAGCCTTTCATGCTCAAAATGGAAGAAGAAGATTCGGCCATGAGGGAGATTCTTGGAGCATGGCTTGTCTTCGAATCTGACCAACCACCACAGGGAGTAGCTAGAGTGGCGAAGTGATGGTTGGAGGCAGAGTTTGAAGCAGATGAAGTCATCATCATCATGAGGCATCAAGGGCCAGAAATCCATCTTGGAGAGGAAGCCAAGGATGGAGAGCCCGGATTGATGAAGGTTGATGATCAAGAAAAGACTAGAGGTAATTGCATGTTGGTTAATGCATGGTTATCTCTTCTCTCTCTGTGTGGCCGAACCGGTTTGTTGAAGGAGGAAGAAAGTTGGTTCGATTTTGGCTTCAAGTGTGGAGGCTTTCCTGTTTCTTTAAAAAGGGGAAACAACCACTGTTTGAGGCAAGGAGAAAATTTGAGAGTGCAAGGCACAGAGTTCTCAGAGCTACCTGAGCTAACAGATTTCTCTTCTCCTTCAATGTATTCTGTTTAGTGTTTTCTGTTTAATTTTGTCATGTCTTGAGTCTCTTGGTAAACGGCAAACAAGTGAGGTTTGTAATGAAAAAGCCATAGAGCGGAAAAAGGCAGAGAGTGCAAAATTAAGAGAAAAAAAGCCATAGATGTCTTAGAGGTCCTTTGTTCATCTATGTTGTGTATCATGATTCTGTTGGAATCCCCTTGTAAGTTGGGTTAGCACTTTACAAGTTGTAATCTGGTTGATTATAGTGAAATTCCATCATGTTTGTGATGGAGACTGGATGTAGGTTGCACTGCACTTAGCAACCGAACCAGGATATATCTGGGTGCAAGTTCTTTCTCTTTCTACTCCATTTCTGTTTTCTACCACACACGAGCAAAAGCTAGAATTATCTCGTGCCAAGTGACGAGACAAAACAAAAAGTCTCGTGGCAAGGGACGAGACAAAACTGAGTTGCACGTATCCAGTGACGAGCAAGAAACAGAAAAGTCTCTTCTGAAGGACAGCAAGTGTTAGCTTCAAAAAGGGGGCTAAGATTCAACCCCCCCTTCTCTTATCACTGAAACCATCAGTACCAATAATTTATAGCGTGTTTAGTTAAAAATGATCACATATCTTATTAATTAAAATTAATTCTTTCAAAAAATTTAAAAATTTACAAATAAATGATAAATTATTAATTATTTGAAAGACACAATACTTTTATAGAATACATACAAGATATAAGATATTTTTATAAAAGTTTTTCTTTCAACAACATAAATTTAGAAGAAAAATAAGTATTTTTTTATAAGAAAAGAATATCTAAAGTACATAATGTGATTATCAAAATATAACTACGTAAGTTATTGTTCATATAATAATATAAATTTTAAATATGTTAATATAAATAAACAAATGATTTTTTTAAATAAATATAGAGATTATTATATAAAAACTAATTTAAAAGTTACAAAGACTTGAGGGTATGATATTAAATTAGTTAAGTGAAAAATATTAGTGAATTAAACAATTAAAACATAAATCTATCACATAATAAAATAACACATATAAAAATATTAAATTATATAATATTTTTTATTTTTTTAAATACATATCTCATATATAAATATAGTTTCTAAAAATTTGGGGGAGGCCACTATTCGCCCCCTCTAAGTCCGTCCCTATATATAGATACATGATAAGTGGGTTATTCAACTTTTGGATGTGACATGCACTCTTTAATTTGTAGGTCGAGCAGGAAAGAAAGCATGTTGCATCTGCAGTTGAATGTTGCATGAAACAATATGGCATTTCACAGGAAGAGGCCTACAACTTCATTTCCAAGGAAATAAGTGATTGTTGGAAGGATATAAATGAAGAGTGCCTAAACTCACATGATAATATTCCAAAGCCCGTGATTAACTGCATTCTTAACTTGGCACGTGCAAGTGAGATGGTTTATGAAAACTTCGAGGATAAATACACAAACAATGAACTTCTAAAAGATCACATCGCGGCTCTCCTTCTGGATCCCATCATCATCTAGCATGCATAAATGTTCTGTTATATATATATGTGTGTGTGGGGGACAAAATTAAAGTTGGCTTTCTCTATTGGTGTGTTATATGATCCTTAATATGGACGAGGACAACTGCCGAAAGCTTAGATAAATAATGTTACGTTTCAACTGTTATCCGGTCTTAATTAATTAGTCTTCTAATATATTATATGTATGTTGTTTAATTTCCCTCTGTTAGTTGTTTGCATTCTGCTTATGTCTTCTTTTGTCTATTTTAATTAACGACTGAACTTGGTGTTTAATTACCATTCAATTACCTTTTGTTGGGCATACGAAGATTGTTTGAAGATACAATTAGATTACTTTTTTTTAGAGAGATATTTGTCTCCACACTTAATTGCTATAGGATTGATGATAACATCGATAATGCAATCAATGGATGACTCATTCAAGACAAAGATGATTGGTTGCCGTTTTGCTCATTAAATGTGGGACAGAATTCAAGCACATTTTGAAAATTTTTTCAAAGATCAGTAAAACAATTAAAAACTGAGCTGAAGAGAATCAAGAAAGGTGGATTCTCAACACGTGAATATCTCAAGAATATTAGGAAAGTGGTTGATTTCCTAGCTGCTGTTGGTCATCAATTAACACCCGATGAACATTTTGATGCAATCACTGAAGGTTTGAGTGAGGAATATGCTATGTACACTCTACAAACATTATGAGAAACAAGTTTTCAATACAACAACAGAAAAGATGGCAGAGATTTTTCAGTAAGATGAGGTCGTGGAAGAGCTTGGAGGGGAGGAAAAAATAATTAGAACTCATCAAATCAACCTCAATGCCAAGTCTATGAAAGGTTTAGACACACTGCTATGAATTGTTTTGACAGATTTGATAAGAGTTTTCAAGTAAATTCAACAATAAATTCAACATCCGCAACTACATTTGCTCCACTACCACCATCAAATTTTCACAATCCAAGAGCTTACTTCACTTCACCAGCTGCATCTTTTAAGAATTCATGGTTTCCAGACTCTGGAGCTTCTCACTACATTACAAATGATCATTCCAGTCTTTTAACCTCCTGTGATTTTCAGGGTACAGAACAAGTAGTTTTGGGTAATAGTAATTCAACACCTATTGGTCATTCTTACCTAATTTCTCTTGATAACAATAACAGATTTATTCTAAAACAACCTTTGCATGTCCCTGATATCTCTAACTAATTTTACCAATTTACTAAATATAATAAGTCATGCTTGTAATTTCAAATCTCCGGACACCCACCAGATCCTACTCCAAAGATATTCTAAGGAAGGAATTTACAAATTTAAAAGAATAGCAGTAGCAAAATCACCCATTATTACATCTAATTCAATTGCCTTGTCTGCTATTTATCATAATTTTGATATTTGGCACAAAAGATTAGGTCATGTGCACCTAAGATTGTCTTTTTGATTCTCAATAAATATAATCTTTCACTAATACAGATCAATAATCATGACTCTTTCTCTTTATGTAAATTTTGCTGTATGTCTAAGATGCATGCATTGCCATTTCATTCTAATTCTAATCAATTTAACCAGCCTTTAAAAATGATTTACAGTGATGTTTGGGGTCCTTTTTCAGCCCTATCACATCATGGATTCTCTTACTATATTTCATTTCTTGATGCACATACTAGATATCTATGTATTTACCTGTTCTCTATAAAATCTCAAGTTTTCTCAACCTTTCAACAGTATAAATTGAAAAATAGAAAAATATACTGGACATTCTATTAAACAATTACAAATTGATCATGATCAAGAATATATGTCCCGTACCTTTAAGTAATTTTTAGCACAAAATAGTATCACACAGAAGTATTCTTGTCCTTACACCCACTAACAAAATGGTAGGATAGAAAGAAACATAGTCACTTAGTTGAAGTTGGATTATCCATGTTAGCTACTGCTAGTTTACCATTAAAACACTGTGATGATGCTTTCTTATCTTCTGCATTTATTATCAATCGTTTACCATCTACTATTCTTGCTAACAAAACTCCTTATGAGATGTTATATCATAAAGGGCCAGATTACAAATTCTTCAAGATTTTTGGCTATAGATGCTATCCACTTTTAACACCCTACAATTCAACAAAATTCTAATATAAACCAGATTTTTGTATGTTTATAGGCTATGCATCACACCACAAAGGTTACAAGTGTATGGATTCTCAAGGTAAAATCTTCATTACTCATTATGTTTTGTTTGATGAAACTGTTTTTTCCTATAATTCCATGTTTGCAGCTCACACTCCTTTAATTACCAAGAACTCTACAACTCTCTCAACTCTGTCCAAACCAGTTATTTCTTCCATAGCAGTATAGCACTTCCATTATTTCCTTCTCTTGACAATCAAATAACACATCATTCCTCACCATCTCAGATTACATACACCCTTAACTTTAGAAACTCAAAATTCTCTGAAAATACCTCAACCCAAATTACAACCTCCACTTTAGAACTCATTTCCACTAGGAATGAACCTATTCCAATTTAAGAAATTGAGATAGTCCTTCCCCCATTATCCTCCAATCCCGCTACCAACCTTCATCCAATGGTTACAAGATCCAAATTAGGAACCTTAAAACACAAGGCATTGATTACTAGTGTCAAACCGCCTCCTAATTTGGTAAATGAGATCTCAACCAGTGTTAAATTGGCCCTTACAACATCACATTAGACCAAGGCCATGGAAGAAGAAATTCAGCCCTTCATAGAATCATACTTGGACAATTGTTGATCCCCTAGAAAACAGCACTGTTATAGGGTGTCGTTAGGTGTTTGCCATCAAGAAACATCGAAATGGCACCATTCTTAAGTATAAAGCAAGATTAGTTGCTAAAGAATTTTATCAAAGAGAAGGCATCGATTAGGATCATGTCTTCAACCCTGTGATTAAGCCAGCAACTATCCACATTATACTCACCATTGCTATCATAAATTGTGGCCAATTTGACAATATAACTTTAATAATGCATTCTTCAATGATGAGCTTCAAGAAATTATGTTTATGCAATAACTGCCTTCCTTTTCTGAAGGACAAACAACTCAGGTTTACAAGCTTTACAAATCCATTTATGGATTGAAACAAGTTCCAAGAACTTGGTTTACTAAGCTTTCTACAACTCTTTCTCATTTTGGTTTCAAAAATACAAGGTCAGACCCCTCTCTTTATTCGAATAACATCCAAAACAACAATGTACATTCTTGTATATGTGGATGATATTCTAGTAACTTGTAATGATGAAAATGAAATTGTTGTGCCCATGAATTAGTTACATTCTTTGTTTGTTTTAAAAGACTTAGGTGAATTTAACTATTTCTTAGGTATTGAAGCCTCCAAAACTAAAACTGGATCATATATTTTATATTTTTATTTCAGACAAAGTATATAAAAGACCTATTAATTAGATCACATATCCATGACTCTCAACCAATACCTGCTCCTATAATTACTACTATTAAACTCTCAGTTTATGCAGGGAAAGTCTTTGATAAACCCACTTTTTATAGATCTATCGTAGGTGCTTTACAATATACCATCTTTACTCGTCTGGATATAGCATATATAGTAAATAAAGTTTTATAATATATGCACAATCTTCTCTTGACAAAAGTGAGCAATGTTGCTATAAATAGTCACTAACTAGTATTTTTACTCGTAATACTATTACGGGAATATAAGTCTTTTAAAATTATGTAAGTCCTAGTATTATAGATTATGACACGAAAAATTTATAGCATTAAACGACTTTTATAAAATGGGTTTAAAGGACAAAAGTCCACGTCGGCTAAGAATACCAGAATCTTAAACAAAATTAAATAATAAATTTTTTAGTTATTATTTTTAAATGAAAGAGTTTAATTTTTTTAATTTACTTAATCTTAACATTCATTATCTAAAATTTAAAAGAATTTAACGTGTATATTTTTATATTTGATTAGGTATTAAGTTTGTTTCACAAATAAAAATAATTAATTTTTATACTTGCTATTTAAAAATAATATTTTTTTATATATATATAAAAATATAATTAGATATTAATATAAAAAAATTTATATTGATAGTTATAAAATTAACTCATTTTTAAAAAAATAATTGAATCTTGATTCTAACTTTTAATCACAACATTAGTATTTTTTTTAAATTATATATAACAAATATTTAAAAGAAAAGAAGTAAAAATATATATTAAAAAGATAAGCAGTAAAAATTTAAATTTAAATAAAATATATGTATATAATAATATTTTTTATTTAAATTATATTATATTATTAATTTTATTTTTGTAGAACATAAAGGTAGAGAAAAATAGAGAATGAGAGAAAAGAGAGAGAAAGATAAAGAAGAAGAATGAGAGAGGGAGTTTGTTAATTTTAAAAGTTGAGAAAATTTTTTATTTTAATTATAATGAAAATATCTAGTGACAAATTTTGATTTGTCAAATTACTAATATAAAATATGAATTATAAATTATATATAGGGCAGGAAGGATAGAGAGAAATAAAAAAAAAAGAGAAGTAGATAAAAAAAATATAAGAATGATGTTTACTAATTTTAAAGAAAAATATTTTTTCTAAATTTTAACAAGAGAGTATAATATGACACATTTTAGTTATTAAATTAGTTAGTAATATATAAATATAATATATAATATAGCTATATTTTAATTTTAGTATTTTAATTTAATTTAAATAGAATTAGAGAATGTTATATTGTATATTTTGACTGTCAAAATCGTAATTAGTCATTGATAATGATAATGATATATAAGAGAGATAGAGTGAGTAAAGGAATGAGAGATAGAGAAAGGAAGAGAGAAGTGGGGAGAGTTCTTTAATTTTAGAGGGAAAGATTTGATTTCAATTGTAATGAGGGAGTGGCATGTGACATATTTTAACCTTAAAATTAGTAATATATAATAGATAATAGATATATAAATATAATATATAATATAGCTATATTTCAATTTTAGTATTTTAATTTTATTTTTAATTTAATTTAAATATAATAAGAGAATGTTATGTTGTATATTTTGATCGTCAAATTCGTAATTAGTCATTGATAATGATATATAAGAGAAATAGAGTGAGTGAAGAAATGAGAGAGATAGAAAAAGGAAGAGAGAAGAGAAGAGAATTCTTTAATTTTGGAGGAAAAGATTTGATTTCAATTATAATAAGAAAGTGATATGTGACACATTTTGGCCTTAAAATTAAGATATATATAATAGATTATCCTATGCTAACTAATTTTTTCTCTTACACAGGCTAACGAATTCACTAATTAGTTTTGTAACTAACACTGTACACATTAGCACACTACACTAACGAACTGGTTGAAGTGTTAAGTCATGTAACAATTTCGCCTAATTTTTTGATTTTGATTTTTTATAATATTTATACACTAAGACTAAATTTAAATTCCAAACACTTATTTGAACGGACATTTTAGCTTAATATTTAACTAATCTAAATTAATTAATCAAGTACTCCTAGTTACTGTTAATATAAATGACAATTAAAATCAAAATATAAATATATGAGGCCCAAATTCAAGTTTATTAAGAGCAGAGGCATGTTGTATTAATTTCTTTTATGTTTTCAAAATATTTTGTAAAAGTGCTACCTTAGTTGATTGTTTTAGATCATGTGGGGAAGATAGAAAATAAATTATGTTATTTTATTATTTTAATTTCTTTAGAATGAAGAATAGATAATGATTTGTTCATTGAGTTATGAAAGTTATTCAAAAATAGAGCATTCATTAATTATCGACATACATATAAATAATAAAAAGAACTCCTATAATTAATCATCATGACATAACCTTTAATTAATTGAATTACAGGTGGTGGAGAGAATCAGATTTTGCATCAAAGGTTCCCTATGCAAGAGACAGGGTAGTTGAAGTATTCTTTTGGCCTTTTGCTATGAACTCTGAGCCTAAATATAGCACTGCGAGACAAATGATAATCAAATTATTGGTTTTATAAATCTTTCATGTGGATGATACTTTCGATGTTTATGGCACAGTTGAAGAACTTGAACTCTTCACCAAAGCAATCCAAAGGTTTGATTTTAGAACAAGAATTCACCTATGTTTATATTATGCTATCTCTATAAAGAATAAAAAGGAAAAAAAATTAATACCTTTATTACATAATAATATCTTAATCACTTTTCATTCCCGTCATTATTTC
This sequence comes from Arachis stenosperma, assembly GCF_014773155.1. NCBI lineage: Eukaryota > Viridiplantae > Streptophyta > Magnoliopsida > Fabales > Fabaceae > Arachis > Arachis stenosperma. The sequence continues at coordinate 37,600,080 of NC_080384.1, forward strand.
GCTTTTTCTTAATTTTTAGACCTTTTATATTTTTATTTTTATTTTTTCAGATGGGATATTCATTGCATTGAATACTTTTTGGAGTGCTTTAAAGTCGTTTTCAATGCGATTGTGGAAATAGAGGTTTCATGAATGATGTCGGTGGAGACTCAAACTTTATATTGCAACATGTTAACCAAGCCATAAGCTTTCATTATTTACACTTATTATTAGTTTATTAATAATCATTTTAATTAATAATCACTTTAATTAATTAAATAACTTCCTATTATATATACTTGCAGTTTTCTAATTAAATAACTTATCCTATTTCAGCTTTTGATTTTCTTTTTTCTTTAACTTTCGTGGTTGAAATTGATTGATGAATCGAGTGGTTTGAAAAAAAAGTTTAAAATTATAAATTGGGATTTATTTAATTTTTTTTTAATTTGCAAAGAGAATTTATCATAGTTTAGTGGTTTGATTTAATTAACTAATTTATAAGGTTAAAAATAGCTAACATTAATCAAGATAATACAATTGAATTCCTACAATCAAAATTGAACAACCCATCAAGGATATGCAATTCTCTAATAATTGAGGAATGGCTAGAGAATTCACTCACTTTTTAACAAGACAAAATAAAAAGAAATCTTGTTTAATACATAGCTGTCCACTTGGCCACACATTTTTCACATACATCTGAAAATGGGCATCCAGGTAGGGACATTAACTCATCTCCCTTTGCATGAGTGAACCATATTCTTTCTATATATAGTAATTGGTTCTTAACTCCTTACTATCGTTCATTACCCACTACTATACATGTCTCTTTCATCTTCGGTTCCAGTGATGCCTTCGACTCAACAGGCCTCTTCTAACTCAAAGCGACGCTCTGCAAATTTTGCTCATAGCATTTGGCATGATACTTTCTTGAAATATGCTGATTCCGAATTTTCGGTATGTTATTTAATTTTGTATATGCATATACATATATGATCAAATATGAGTATTGATATATCTATATTATCGTGGTATATCTTTTTGAAATTTTACATATATTCAAAATATGGATTAGTATCTGATCTCATACTTCTATGCAAGAGACTTAGAATAATGCTTGAATAAGTGTAGTAGTAGTAGTGGTGGAAGGGTGTAAAGCGAATGAATTATAAATAGTTTTAAGTTTAACAAGAATAATATAATAATGCCTAGTTATATCGAAGTAGTTATCTAGAATCCTTTTTTCTTTTGTTATTAAAGTTATCTATGATTCTAGATGGTATTTCTAACGGAAAAGAAAAAAGATTTACAGGCAACCATCTGTGAGATAGTCCATAGCCCAATAACAATTATAAATTGAATTTCGTTACACATTCAAGTATTTTTATTAATAAAGCCTAATTAAGTTGACTTAAACTCAATAAAAACTATTGACACCAAATACGCGTAAATCACACACTTCTTTTGATTTAAGAATTAGACCAAATCTGTAAATTCCACAATAAATTATCATATAATAATGTTGATTGGGTTGATCATATATAGAGACATCAAATAAGTGATATACTCTAATTTGTTGATTTTTCACTCTTTTTGAACTAACATATATATTAAATAAAAAATATTTACAGGGAGTCAACGATACTGTGAAACAAGAAGTTCAAATGCATAAAAAAAAGGTGAAGATGTATTTGTCTTCTAACGATAATAATATCTTACAAAAATTATGTTTAATCGACTCAATTCAACGTTTGAGTATAGCTTATCATTTTGAACGTGAAATCGACGAAATATTAGCCCAAATCCACAATGATTTTATCAACAATAATGGTTTTGCTATAGAGGAGCGTGACCTTCACTTTATTGCATTACTTTTTCGTTTATTCCGACAAAAAGGATATTACATTTCATCAGGTATGTCTAAAGCTCATTTTTCTATCTTATATATAATTACATTACCCAAAAAAAATTCATACCAATTGTTAATCATGGATTCATACAAGTTTGTACATATGTGAATTACATAGATGTTTTCAACAAATTCAAGAATAGGAGGGGAGAATTCGATGAAATAACTCTTGTTCAAGATGTTGAAGGAATGTGGAGCTTGTATGAGGCTGCACAGTTAAGAGTTCATGGAGAAGATATATTAGAGAAAGCACATGAATTCACATACAATAAACTTAAGTCCATTACCAATCAATTGAGTCCATCTCTTGCTAACCAAGTCAATCAAAGTTTACAACAACCTCTTCACAAGGCAATTCCAAGAATGAAGGCAAGGTCATATATGTCTTTTTACGAAGAAAATCCTTCGTGTGACAAGGTTGATCTTCTAAGCTTCGCAAAATTGGATTTCAACATGGTACAAAAATTATATAAAAAAGAAATTGGTAGCAACACCAAGTAAGTGCTATAATTCTACTCAAGTTCTCCTAGCTAGTTTTTTTCCCTCACATATATATATATATATATATATATATATATATATATATATATATATATATATATATATATAATTCAAACTCTTAATACATACTTTACAATAAATAAATAAGCTAATTATTCGATCAATTTAGTTAGTCAAATATTTCTAGTTACTATTAATATAAATGACAATTAAAATCAAAATACAAATTTGAGGCCCGAATTCATCAAGTTTATTTATTTTGAGCACGCATGTTATAATAATTTCTTTTTATTTTTTAAAATAAACTATAAAAGTGGAACCGTAGTTGATTGCTTTAGATTACGTAGAAAATAGAAAATGATTTGTTCATTGAGTTATGAAAGTTATTCAAAAATAGAGAATTCATTAATTATCAAAATATAAATAATAAATAGAACTCCTATAATTAACCGTCATGACATGGCCTAATTAGTTGTATTACAGGTGGTGGAGAGAATTAGATTTTGCAACAAAGGTTCCTTATGCAAGAGATAGGGCAGTTGAAGGATTCTTTTGGCCTTTTGCTACGAACTCTGAGCCTAAATATAGCACTGCAAGACAAATGATAACCAAATTGGCTATATGTATCTCTCTTGTGGATGATACTTTTGATGTTTATGGTACAGTTGAAGAACTTGAACTCTTCACCAAAGCAATCCAAAGGTCTGATTTTAGAACAAGAATTCACCAGTGTTTAGATGCTATCTCAATAAAGGGGAAAAAATATCTTTGTTGCATAATAATCTTAATCACTTTTCACTTTTCAGTCCCATGATTTTTTTCACTTTTTCTTAATTTTTAGCCCTTTTAATTTTCAGATGGGATATTCGATGCATTGAGTCTCTTCCGGATTGCTTTAAAGTTATTTTTAGTGCAATTATGGAATGCTGGATGGAAATAGAGGTTTTCATGAATGATGTGGGTGGAGACTCAAACTTAGTGTTGCAACATGTTAAACAGGCTGTAAGCTTTCATTCATTATACTTATTGGTTTATTAATAATATTAATAATCACTTTAATTAATTAAATAACATTATTATACTTGCAGTTTTCTAATATAGTACAAGCTTACATGGTTGAAGCAAAATGGTGCCATGAGGACTACATTCCAACATATGATGAGTACATGATTAACGGAATTCTCACTTCAGGAAGCCCATGGTTCACAACAGTGTTCATTGCTCTTGGAGAATTTGCATCCAAAGAAATGTTTGATTGGATTTCTAATATTCCCTTCATCTTAAAAGCCGCATCATTTGCTGGCAGACTAATAAATGATTTGTCCTCACATAAGGTAGAGATTTTTCTAATTTTTTTAATTCTATTTAATTAATTTGGTATATATATATAATTTAATTTTAATACACTGTGAACACAATAATTTTACATAATTATGTAAAATTATATCAATAAAAATAATCATTTTTAATATTGACTGTCTAAATAATTATCCACAAGAATGATATGAATGAAAAATTATATAAAATATTTTATAATATTTATACACTAAAATTGCTTTAATTTAGTTTTATAAATTTTGGAATAATGCCGCGTATAATTAACTGCTTCTTTTTAAATTTGATCAACATGTGTAGTTTGAACAACAAAGAAAACATGTTGCTTCCGCAGTAGAAAGTTGCATGAAGCAATATGACTTTTCAGAAGAGGAGGTCTATGAATTCATCAAAAAGGATATCAATGATTCTTGGAAGGATATGAACGAAGAGTATCTCAAGTTAAGTGAGGAAATCCCAAGACCCATCCTTGATTGCATTGTTAACTTGGCACGCATATGTGAGTTTATATATGCAAACTTTGAAGATAAATACACCAACTGTGAACTTCTGAACGATCACATCATGGCACTGCTTTTGGACCCCATCGTCGTGTAGCAGTTTCCTCAAGAAATAAATTGTTTAACATTTGTTCTAAATAAATAACTCTAACAAATTTTATTATAATATAATTAAGAAACTGAGACTAAAATCTTTTATGTCTCATTCTCATCGTATTGCGTCCATTGTGTACGTTGTGGCATGTATGTTGTTTAATTTCTCTTTGTTTTTTTTTTTTAAACTAATTACTATGATTAATAAAGAAGTTGGCCCAATATATTAAGATGGACCAAGTTACAAATTTTTATAGGTGTCTCTTTCAGTCACATTAAATTTGGTATGGTTAGAGCAAGTTTTGCAAGAGAATGAGTTACATTATTTTCATTTCTCTTTATGTGAGATATCTTGTAAAACCTAAAACAACACAAAAAGGCTTTACAGTTTGAGATTATAGTACCAAAAGGCCCACCAAATGGGTTATTATAATCCGAACGAGCTATTAGAATTTAAAGCATTGACTACTTCTATGTTATCTCCTTTTATTTCTATTTCTAAGAAACAAGCTTAGGTTGCAATATTCACTCCCTGATAGAAAACAAATGCTTCTGCTTCTCTAACTGAAAGTGCAGGAGCCATTTCCAACGTGGCAGCAACTACAACAACTTTATTACTGTCTCTAATAACGACACCTACTCCTCCCTTGACTCAATTATTGCTAGCTGCATCCACGTTAATTTTGTATCTGCTTGGAGGTGGCTCTTGGATCGATGGTGGTAAATTGGTTGGACACAGAGCTTCTGCAAAGGAGATGGCTGCTCTATCCAAAATCGTTTTCGGTGCTAAGTTCTCGTTTTCGAAGAGGAGTTTGTTTCTACTATGCCAGAGGCCATGCAAGCAACAAATGAACAACCCCTTTCTCTCCTTTTCAATTTGATTTAGAGTTGTCGATACCCATTCTAGCAACGGCATTCCGGCAGCAGCTTCTGTTAGGAGGTTAAAAGGTGAAATGAACCAAAAACGAGATACCCAGTCACAATCTCTGAAAAGGTGAGCTTCACTTTCTTTTCTCATTGAGCACCTAGAACAGATCAGGTCACAATTAATTTCTCTCCTCTGAATATTTGTCTTTGTTGGCAGAGAGTTGTGCATTAACCTCCACATGAAATTCAAAGATCTTGGAGGAATTTTTATCTTCCACAATTGTTTTCACTTCTCCTTTTTCTAGTTATTCGGACAGGTACTTGGTTGTTGGCTTCGGTTGTGAGCTCTAATTATGTGGTAAGCAGTCTTAACCTCATACTTTCCTTTATTGCTGAACTTCCAATAAAATCTATCATCTTGTCTCTGCATGTCAATAGGGAGTGCTAGAATTTGGTTTGCTTCAAAAGGTAGAAAAATTTGTAGCATTAGCTATTGCTTCCATGTATTCCATTCCTGGTTGATCAGGTTATCCACTGTGGCTTCCTGCTCAAAACAAGTTTTGGGGCTCCAGACCTTGAACCCGTTTTGATTAGAAAGCCATGGGTCTTCCCAAATTTTGATATTCCTGCCTGTACCAACTTTTCATAAACCACCCAAATCCAGCACCTCTTTTGCACCCCAAATGCTCTTCCAAGTGAAACTTGGATTATAACCCTTCTCAGCTTAGTGAACCTCTTCCTATTGTAGTACTTGGCCTTTAAAATTCTTGCAACTAGTGAGTCTGGCTTTGACATTAATCTCCAATCCTGTTTTGCAAGAAGCGCTTGATTAAAAGTTTCAAAACATCTGAATCCTAGGCCTCCTTCTTCCTTTGGATTACACATCTTGTTCCAAGCCACCCAATAGATTGTTCTCTCTCCCTCTTTACTTCTCCAATAGAAATTGCTAATCATTCTCTCCAGGTGATTGCATAAGCTTTTTAGAATCTGGAAACATCCCATTATATACGTAGGAATAGACAGAGCAACTGATTTGATGAGAACTTCCTTTTCCATTTTGGATAGGGATATTTCTTTCCAACCTTTTAATTTCTTCCAAGTTCTTTCTTGGACAAATTCAAATATCTGCTTCTTGAATTTTCCCACTATTGTTGGGAGTCCCAAGTAATTTGAGTGAGATTCCACTGCCTTTATGTTAATTCAGTCTTCAATAAGCATTTGTCTGGTATGAGGCACGTTTTGGCTGAAGAAAATCTTCGACCTGTCCAAATTAATTCTCTGGTCTGATGCTAATTGGTAGTCCTTTAGGATCTCTATCACTGCTTGTATACTCTGGTATGAGGATCTCAAAAAATTATGCTATCATCTACAAAAAGGAGATGTGTTAATTTCGGGGCAAGTCTTGCAACTTTGATGCCTTGGATTGTTTTCCTCTCTTGAGTTCGCTTCAAAAGGCCTGAAAATACTTCCGCACAAAGGATAAATAAGTAAGGAGACAGAGGGTCTCCTTGCCTAATTCCCCTCCCCGGCTTGAATTCTTTTATCGGGCAACCTTAATCAGCACAGAGAAGGAAACTGAACTTACACAAGTCCAAATCAGATCTATCCACTTTTTGGAAAATCCCATGGATTTTAAGACCCTATGAGAAAGGGCCACCTAATTCTATCATAGGCTTTTTCCATATCCAGCTTAATTCCCATATAACCCTTGCTTTCCTCTTTCTTTTTCTTCATAAAATGAAAGCATTCAAAAGCCGCAAGACCATTATTAGTAATAGGCCTTTCCGGCACAAAAGTGCTTTGAAACTCTCCCACAATATCTGGTAAAACCAGTTTCAGCCTATTGGCTATAGTCTTTGTAATAATTTTGAATAGAATATTGCAAAGAGAAATAGGCCTATAATTTTCGGTGTGTGTTGGATTCTTACCTTTTGGAATTAGGTAAATGAACGTTTTCTTCATGTCTGAAGGGTCTTTACCGTTGTTAAGAACATCCAAGGTCCATCTAGTAATATCCTCTCCCACCGTACTCCACATTCTTTGATAAAAAAGCGCAGGTAAGTCATCCAACCCCGGAGCTTTGGTAGGGTGCATTTGGCTTAGTGCTTTCTTCACTTCCTCTTTTGAAAATTCAGCTTGAATGATCCTCAAATTTTCTTCCGCCATCCTACCACTAACCACCTCAGTGACTTCTTCAATTCTCTCTGTGCTTTCAGCTATAAAGAGATTCTCAAAATAGTTAATCATCACTTCCTCAATCTTTTCTTCATTCTCGTGTAAAATTTCAGCATCATCTGAAATTTTTTGAATCATGTTTCTCTTCATTCTTTGTGTTGCTTTTTGGTGAAAAAAATTTGTGTTTTGGTCTCCAGCTTTTAGCCAAGAAGCTCTTGATCGTTGCGCCCACCAAATTTCCTCATGCTTTAAAAGATCATCAATCTCCCTCTGGATTCCTTTTGCTTTTGACACCATTTCTCCTAATTGCGGAAGTGATTGTATCTCTTCTAATTTTTTCTGCTTCTCCTTAATCGCTTTGGGGATTTGACCAAACTTCTTCTGTCCCCACTCCTTGAGGCTTTCGCTGCAGCTGGCCATCTTTTTATCTATTTCTCCACATCCTGAAAACCAAGTTTTTTTCACTATGTTTTCACATTCTTCACTTTCCAGCCAAGTTTCTTTCTTCTCGTATGTGGGCTGCCTAACATATCAATCAAGATAGGACAATGATCAGATTGATATCACTGTAAATGTTGAACCACCGCTCTAGGAAAAGCCTCCTTCCAATCAATATTCGCTACAGCTCTATCTAGCCTCTCTTGCACATTGTAGACCCCTCCTTGATTGTTTGACCAAGTGAACGTATGTCCTACAAAACCCAAATCAATTAGTTCATTTGTTTGAAATACCTCTTTAAAGCCTCTTGTTTGTGCATAAATAACCGGTAGCCCTCCTTGCTTCTCTTTTTGCTCAATGACTTGGTTAAAATTCCCAAAAACTATCCATGCCATATTGATAGTTTGTCCTAAGGTGTTAAGAAGTTTTCAGGATTTGTTTGTTGACAGCTTCAAGACAACCATAAAAACCAGTAGCTCTCCATCTATTATTCCCCCCTTCTTCTTTAACTACCATTTCAATATGATTTGGTGACATAGAAGTAATCTCTATATTAATATTGTTCCCCCATAGGACTGCCAAGCCTCCCGATCTACTCCGGCCTTCTCCAATACAGTCAGTAGCAACCATATTTTCGAAGCCTCCTCTCCTCCTTAACCTGTTAACTTCCTCAGCCTTCTTCTTTATTTCCATAAGAAAAACAAGATTGGGATCTTGCTGTCTCAAGAGCTTATTCAAAGTTCTAACTGCTTATAGATTTTCAAGCCCACGGCAGTTCCAGCTAATAAGTCTCATGGTTCCTGGCAGGGCTGTCCAGCAGCCATTGCCGATACATGCACTATTTGGTGCTTTTTCTTCTTTGAGACTTAGTATCTGATCTCATACTTCTATGCAAGAGACTTAGAATAATGTTTGGATAAGTGTAGTAGTAGTAGTGGTGGGAGGGTGTAAAGTGAATAAATTATAAATAGTTTTAAGTTTAACAAGAATAATAATGCCTAGTTATATCGAAGTAATTATCTAGAATCCTTTTTTCTTTTGTTATTAAAGTTATCTATAATTCTAGATGGTATTTCTAAGGGAAAAGAAAAAAGATTTACAGGCAACCACATGTGTGCGATAGCCCACAGCCCAATAAAATTATAAATTGAATTTCATTATAGATTCAAGTATTTTTATCAATAAAGTCTATTAAATTTACTCAAACCCAAAAAAAATCATTCACATAAAGTGTGCATAAATTATGTACTTTTTTTGGCATGATTCTTTTTTATTGTCGTTCTTTTATTGTTGCTGCTATTGTTGCATCTTTTTTTTTTTTCTCGTACTGTTATTACAGTATTTTTAATTTTTTCTTTATCTATTTTTTTATTCTTCTTAAAAGGTGAAAACAAGAAAAATTAGGAGAAGAAAAAAAAATAATGACGGTGATGAAGAAAAGGAAGAGATAAGTTTTGAATTGTGCAAAATTTATAAAAAAAAATAACATTAAACTTTTTAAGCATGATATGAAAATTTTTTAAATTTTGACACCAAAATTTCGTAATAGTGATACAAAATTTTTTTTAATTAATTAGAAATTATAAAAACAAAAATAGCATCGAATATTTCAACCGTAGTAATACCGAAATTTCTCTCAACATATCTTCTTATGCTTCTTCATTTTCTTTTTCTCAACATATTCTTTATTTTCTTTTTCATATTTTATTATTGATATAAATTTTTTTCTATATCTTCTTATGTTTTACTTCAAAAATAAAAAATTTTATCTAAACAAATTTGTTTTAAATTTAAATTATATACTTCTAAGTCTTAAATAACAAATTGTTTAGCAATGTATGGTAGCATGAAAATCAATTCAAATTTTGTGTTTATCATGATAAATTTATGTGTTTTATATAACAAAATTTTCAGTGCCATCTTTATTTTATTTCTATATTTTATATAAAAAATTTTAGTGTTATTTTTTTATTATCATCATCATTATTATTTTTTGTTTTTTTTTTCTTTATTCTTTTCTTTCATAACATTTTTAAAATACACAAATAAAGAAGATAAATAAAAATAAAAAAAATAAAAGTATAAAAAGAAGAAAAAAATGATGTGAATAATGACGTTGATGATGATGAAAGAGGAAAATAACAATAAAAAAAAAGAAAAAATCAAATAAAAAAAAAAGAATGAGAAGGCCGAAAGATAAAAAAAAAAAGAGAATAAAAGCAAATGAAAAAACACGTATATATTATAATTTAATTAGATTTGATTACAAAAAGAACTTTGATTATTTCAAATTACTATTTTAAATTAACTTATAATGATAGCAGTATTCAAATTCACTTTAATTCATTCCAAATAGAATGACTAATAAAAATGCAGCAATTTAAATTGAATAATCTCATTTTTATAAATCATATATAAAATGAAACAAACTTTGGATCTAATTTTTAAAATCAATTTAATCAAATTCAAATCATAAAAGATCACATAATATACTATTTTCAAGAATAATGTTTTTTCTTTTTACTTATGTATGTTCAATTCATTACAAAATTTGTGTTAAACATGTATTAACTTTTATAAATATAAAAGGAGTTAGTTTTAGCACCTATTATATTTATAAATTTAATCAGAAAATCAAATTTTTTAGTTAATATTTATCGGTAAATTATATTTTTAGACATTGGTCTTTTATGATAAATCCTAAATTTTAAAATGTTAACCTTAAATATTAAATTTTAAATTCTAAATTTTAAATTTTAAATACTAATTTTCAAAAAATAAATATTAAAAAATTAATTTTTAATAAAAATTAACTACTATTAACTATTTTTTAATTTTAGTCTTTTAATTTTTTATAACAACAATGATAATGTAAATTTGTTGATAACATTTATTAAATAATACTATTTTTTTTCTTAATTTGAAATACAATTTACTAAAATTTGGCATCCCCCTTTTTTTTCGATTGAGGATCGAGGTCCTTAGACCCAAAACTAAACAGCGGAAATAGAAATCAATCGGACAATGTTACCCTTCTGATGTCCTCATCTAAACATTGCCTAATACTTGAAGGAGGCAAATCAAAAAAATTAAGACCAAAGTCACAAAGCAAACTCTCTTTGGCCAAACGATCTGCTATTCTATTGCCTTTTCGGTAGGTGTGTTTGAGCGTAATCTTCTAATCTTGTCTTAATAGGACACCGATTATAATTCGCACTAATTTTTCTGGATGTTTGTTTCTTTTCTGCTCTTGGATGATTACTGTATAAGTGTTAGGGAGTCTAATTAGACTAGAATCTTCTTCAAGTCCAACCACCAGCCTACTTTAAGGCCATAAAAAACTGCCTAGATCTTCACTTGAAAGGCTGAGTAACACCTAAGATTGACCATATACTCTGTAATCCAACTTCCCTCTTCGCTTCTAAATAACCCTCCACAACCTGTGTGTTCTGGATTTTCCGATGAGGTTCTATCCGTGTTAAGTTTTATCCATCCACTTGGAGGGAGCTAGTGTCCAAGCTATGTGAGCTTCTACTCTCCTTCTGGTGTTCCTTGTCATCAAATTGGCTTTGTTGAAAGTTGTGGTTATCTTATGCGCATATAGAAGGATATTCAAGGAAGCATTCTCAGGCCTTTTAAATGGTGGAAAAAAAATTTCTCTATTTCACCATTTCCAAATCATCCAAATGGTTGTCATGAAGATGGTTAACCACTTGATTTGGTTATATTTGTCTATTTTCTATTACTAAATTCTAACAAAATTGGACATTTAAGGGAGCTCTAAAAAAATAACATAACTTAGAGGGATGAATGAGTTGCGTCCAAAGCTTAGACGTTGCAGGATAGTCATGGATCACATGCTCCATCGTCTCGAAAACACCCGCACATCAATGACAGTCCGAAAAAGAGCCAAAAAATTTTGCCCTCCTGGTCGAAATCATAATTCTCTTATGGGCAGCCAACCAATTAAATATTTTGATTCGTTGAGGTTTCGACCATTTCCAAATTAGGTTCCAGGTTACATCTGTAACACCAGGCTAGTTTGCTATGGCATGATATGCACTAGCCACAGTGAAGTCTCCATCTGGTGTCAAATCCAAAATAATTCAGTCTGCTTCCAGCACATTATTTGGGGCCGATATGACTCTAATCTTGTCCAAATCTTCTTGTGGTAAGAAGACCCAAAGCCTGTCCAGATCCCAATCACCATCACTTTTCACATAATTAACCACTCTACAGCTTCTTTCTTCATTGCATAAGGATGTAATTTTCCTTTCTTCCAAAAGTGGACCGTTTGTCATCCACTTATCACCCCAAAAATTTATGCTTTCTCCATTTTCTATGTTCAACGCTATATGCTGTCTAAATTGCACTCGTGACTTAGCCAGATCCTTCCAAACCAGAGAATTCATTGCTATAACAGAGAATTCATTGAGAAGATTCTTGCCCCTTCCATACTTACTATATAAAACATCAATCCAGAGCTCATATTGCTCATTAATATTCTCCAAAGAATCTTGCACATAAAGGCTTCATTCATGTGGGTGAGTTTGTGAAAGCCTAGGCCTCTTTCACATTTCGGCTTGCACAGAGTGTTCCAACTCACAGCATGAATTTTGCGGGCATTTTGATCTCCTCTCCAAATAAACTTTCGTTGAAGCTTTTCAACCTCATAGATGATTCTTTTGGGTATTCTTGAGTGCATCATGTGAAAGTTGAGTATTGAAACCAGCACCGTTTGCGCTAAAGTTAACCTGTCTGCCAAGGATAGGCAACTAGCTTTCGATCCTCCTAGCTTGTTGTTGACCCTATTTAGGACATACTTATAGTTATCTTTGGCTCTCCCCTTGTCTTGGATCAGAGCTCCTAAGTATCTTCCAATACATTTGGTTTTCTTGTAACCACTTATGTCACACAATCTGCTCCTCATGTTGTTTTCCACCTTGTTAGAAAAAAGATAGAAGTCTTGTTGCCATTGATTTTGAGCTCCGATACTTCACCAAAAAGCCTAAGAGTGTCCAAAATTATATGCATTTGAGCACTGTTCGCTTCCGCAAATAAAAGAAGATCATCCGCAAAAAGAAGATGTGAAATGTAGGGGCCATCCCTTCCCGCCTTTGTTGGACACCAATCACCATTCCTCACCCTATCCTCTATTAAATGAGACAGCTTGTCCATAGTTATAACAAAGAGATAGGGTAAAATTAGGTCCCCTTTCCTAATTCTCCGAGAAGGGTTGAACTGATCTATTTTGCACCCATTCCAAAGAAGGTTATATGATACTAACCTCACACAAGACATAATGATTCTGCAAATTTGATTTGGGATATTGAATTCTATTAAGCAAATTTCAATAAAACTCCAATTAAGCCGGTCATAAGCTTTCTCGAAGTCTATCTTAATGGCCATAAATTGCTTCCTTCCTTTCATCCGTCTCATAGAGTGCATCATCTCATTAGCTATAATTATGTTATCATGAATTATCCTTCCCGAAACAAATATGGATTGGTTCAGAGCTATTCTTCCTTAGAGATTAGGTTTGATTCTTTCCACCAAAATTTTTGTGAGACATTTATACACCACATTGCACAACGCAATTGGTCTGAATTGAGTAAGGAATTTCGATTGTTTTCTCTTTGGAATAAGAACTATTAAAGTGTTGTTGACCCCCTAAATCAAAGTGGGATCCCTCCCATAAGCTTTGAATAAACTGTACAAAGGAGTTTCCAACCATTTTCCAATGCTCCTTGAAGAAAAGAGTTGGAAATTCATCTTCCCTAGGTGCCTTTAAAGATCCAATACCAAATAAGACTCCTTTAATTTCATCGTAAGTCAAGGACTTCAACATATTTCTTCTATGCACCTCTTCCATTGGTGGATATGAAAGATTAGTAGAAAGAGAGAACCTCCAAGATTATCCTCCTTATACAATTCAATAAAATAAATTGTAAGCAGCGCCTTTTAAAACATTTTGATTATCACACGAAACACTATTTGCAATTCTTAGTTTAAGAATTTTATTTTTTCTTCTCCTCACAAGAGTTTTTGTGTGGTAAAACTTGGTGCTTTTATCTTCTTCAATCAGCCAATGTTGTCTCAACTTCCGTATCCAAAAGACTTCTTCTCTATTCAAAATCTCCTCTAGTTCTTATTCCAATCTCCGTTCCAAATTTTCTAAGAAAGGATTTGTACCATAGTTGTAAGATTTTTGAATACTTGCAATACAATTTAATAGTCTCTTTTTTTCCTTAAAATTATGACCAAATTTTTCTTTATTCCATTTCTATAGCTTAGTAGACAACATACATAAGGCTTGGGGCATTGGGAGGGCATTTTTCCACATTTTATTAATAAAATCAGCAAACTCCGGGTGTGTTTCCTACATTGCTTCAAACTCTGAAAGGTTTAACACCTTTATCAGTCTGAGAAGGCTTCAAATTAACCAACAGGGAATGATGATCGGAGTTGACTCTTGGAAGAACTGAAATGAAGGCTTTTGGGAAGAGAGTTCTCCACTGTGCATTCGCAAGTGCTTTATCGAATCTCTTGAAAATTCTGTCCATGCCTTCTCTAACTTACCCTTTCTATGTAAATTTAGAACCAACAAATCGCAAATCCAAAAGTTAAAAATCGTTAATCCATCTCCTGAAATGGCTTCAAGCATGACTGTTTACAGCGGTTCTACTTTTTTCTGTGGTCGCTGCTATTTCGTTAAAATTCTCTACCAACATCTAAGAACCAACTATATTAACAACTATTTCATAAATTTTATTTTAAAAAATTCTCCTTGTATCCTCTGAGGGCTAGCATAAACTACAGAAAGCAACCATCTGTCTTTTTAATCGTCAACAATTTTCAATTAACAAATTGGGGGTGAGAGCATACAACATTAATATCTAAACTAGCATTTTTTCAAAGGGCCCATATTCTCCCAACAAAACCCACAGCTTCTTCTCCATGAGAGAAAGAAAAACCCAGCTCATTAACAACATTTTCCGCTTTCTAACCACTACATTTAGTTTCATACAGAAGCACAATGTCCAGTTTATATTGCCTGCAAAGCTCTTTCAACATGTTTATATTGGCTTTGTTGGCCACTCCTCTAATATCTCATGATAATAAAATTATAAATAAACAAAACAAAAAGAAGGGTAGAACATCACCGCTTATAAAGGCATAGGCTCCCTAAACATATTGCGTGTCCTCCTCCATCAGATGGGTTCTATTATGGTTTTGGTCAACTCTCATTTCTTTTTTTTCTTCATATTTTTTCATCGTCTAGATTAATATTTTTGTTTCCATTGACTCAAAGTTTGGAGGTTTTGGGTCAGGTGGATCCACTCTAGTGATAGATACTTCTTGGGAGAAGTTTGGACTAACCGGGTTTTGAGAAACCCAATTTTCTTAGAATCTATTTACTTGATTCTCGATGTATGTGGTCACATTCATAAATTATTCTGGGGTGGATTATGTCTGGCTAACTTGGGATGAAGGATGCTTTGTATGGACAGGTTGGTGATACTAGTTGGACTGAATAGTTTGGACATCTTGTTGATTTTGGGTGGACATGTAGGTTTTGGTAGATGGGAGGCCTTTGGGGTCAACATTCATTGGCCTTCCATTAGCAACATGAGTTTCTAAGATTAACATACTAGATGGGCCATCTTGTTTTTTCGGGTCGCTAGCAGAAATGGGCTTGGGAGTGACTGACAGGGTCTTGTTGTTGGCTCTTCTTTTGCTGTGTGGAAAAATTATTCTTGTCTTTTTCTGTAGGTGTGGCATTGGAAATAGAAGCTTCCACAATTTCATCACCTTGCTACACATTAGATTCTCCATTCACCAACACTGTAAATTTCGAAGAAATTTTTTCCTCCACAAATATATTTTTGTTTCCTTTTTCACCTTCACCACTACTTGTACCTTCACCTCCTCCCCTTGCAAGTTTCTTGCCACGTGTTGTCCTTTGTACCAGCCACATGGACCATAATTATCCTTATTTTCTTGTAAGACCTCTTTACCCTTGTGATTTTTTTGAATCTCTTTATTGCTCCCTTCCTCTTCCTTTTCAGCTGACTGAGATTTTTGCCTCTGTTCAACCTCCTTCCTCCTCAATTTCAGGCATTCTGATTTTTCATGGCCAATTCTTTTACAGTGGAAACTAACCTAATGATTTTTTTGTATTCCACATTGTAAGTAATCCCGTTAATTTGGTATTGGGAGATCAGAAATTTCTCCATCTCCACCTCTATACATAGCTGCGCGAATCTGCCCCTTGCCACCTGAGCAGTGTTCACATCCACTTTCAGAGTTCTTCACACAACATTTTCTATCTTTTCCAGAATTCTTCTATTGTAATACTCAATAGCTAGACTAGGGAGGTGGATCTAAACCGCAATTTTTTCAATGGAAGTAAGAAAGTGATTGAATTCTGGTTGCCATAACCGGATAATTAAATAGTGGTAAAACATTTTCCATGGCCCTTCAGTAATAGCAAAATCTAGGTCCTCAGAGTTATAAAAATGTACTAGAAAAAATCATTGCCTAAATTAATCACATTCAAGCTTCTTTTTTTTTTTTCACATTGCTTCTAAAATCTGCGTTTCAAAACAGGCAAGGAGATTTCTCTTCCCAACAGTTTTACTATCAAAGAGTCCCACCAACGGCTCCTGAGTTCTCTCTGCATGTCTTCTCCTATAATCAAGCTGTAGATACCTTCCTTTGTTTTCTCAACTCGGACCTCACTCTCTTCATCCTCCGAGTCTGACTCTGTTACCTTGTTTTTAGCTTTCTTGCCCTCATCATCAATCCTCTTAGTAGCGCTACCGTTCCTCACAATGGTCGCAAAGGATGGGGCTCCTCCCGATGCACCAAGGCCATGCCGCTAGCTGTCTGTAACTGGTTGCGGGCTGCATACCACCACATCCACACCTTCTTTCGTCTTTTCTGCCTCCATCCATTCTTCCATTCTGAAAACATTGGCCATGCCCCTTAAGTATTCATCTCCTTCCCCTGACTTTCTCACCTTCTTTCCTAATCTATGGAGAATCTTGCCTTCCTTCCACATTCTCTCCCTTGGGTCATGCTGACGGGGTCCCTCCTCGGACGAAGCCACCACGCATGGCCTCCCCTTTAATTTATGCAATTCCTAGACCTGTTCCTCATCAAGTCCATTTCATTTCCTTGATAGTCATGCCAACAGAGTGGGCGGGCTGGGGTAATTCCTTAAAAAAAAAAGACGTTTATTTTTTATTTTCTAATATTAAAAACTTAAAAATTTATTTATCAACCCCGAATCGAATTATTATATACTATAATTGAAACATAAAGCATTATTTGTACTAGTTTGATTTGTATTAGATTTTATTTGAATTAAATCAAATCCACAAATTCCGCAATAAATCATCATATAATTATTTTGATTGGGTTGATCATATATAGAGACATTAGATAAGTGACCTACTCTAATTTGTTAATTTTTCACTCTTTTGAACTAACATATATATTAAACCGAAAACATTTACAGGGAATCAAGGAAACCATGAAACAAGAAGTTCAAATGCATAAAAAGAAGGTGAAGATGTATTTGTCTTCTAATGACAATAATATCTTACAAAAGTTATGTTTAATAGATTCAATTCAACATTTAAGTATATCTTATCATTTTGAACATGAAATTGATGAAATATTAGCCCAAATCCACAATGATTTTACCAACAATAATGACCTTGTTACAAAAGAATGCGATCTTCACTTTATTGCATTACTTTTCCGTTTATTTAGACAAAAAGGATATTACATTTCATCAGGTATGTTTAAAACTCATTTTTCTATCTTATTTATAATTACATTACCTTAAAAAAAATCGTACTAATTGTTAATTATGGATTCACACTAGTTAGTATATATGTGAATTACATAGATATTTTCAACAAATTCAAGAATAGAAGGGGAGAATTTGATGAAATAACTGATGTTCAAGGAATGTGGAGCTTGTATGAAGCTGCACAATTAAGAGTTCATGGAGAAGATATATTAGAGGAAGCACATGAATTCACATACAATAGACTTAAGTCTATCACCAATCAATTGAGTCCATCTCTTGGTGACCAAATCAATCAAAGTTTAGGACAACCTTTTCACAAGGCAATTCCAAGAATGAAGGCAAGGTCATATATATCTTTCTATGAAAAAGATCCTTCATGTGACAAGGTTGATCTTCTAAACTTTGCAAAATTGGATTTCAATATGGTGCAAAAATTGTATAAAAAAGAAATTGGTAGCAACACCAAGTAAGTACTATACTTCTACTCAAGTTCTCCTAGCTAAGTACTATACTTCTACTTAAGTTCTCCTAGGTAGTTTTTTTTGTAATTAGGTTATTTTCATATAAAAAACGTTAAAATTAACGAAATATTTTTTTAAAAATATGTGGTGAAAGATTTAATTAGATTTTTAATTATGAATATTTCAATTTGCAAAAAAATAAGAAGGATCTAATTACAAAATTAAAAGTAGTATACGAACTTAATTGAAAAAAAAAATATAAAAACCTAATTAAAAATTTGATAAAACTATAAGGACCAATGTAATAATTAAACCTAAAAAGAACTCCGATAATAATTAATCATCATGACATAAGCTTTCACTAGTTGTATTATAGGTGGTGGAGAGAATCAGATTTTGCAACAAAGGTTCCTTATGCAAGAGACAGGATAGTTGAAGTATTCTTTTGGCCTTTTGCTATGAACTCTGAGCCTAAATATAGCACTGCAAGACAAATAATAACCAAATTGGTTTTATGTATCTCTCTTGTGGATGATACTTATGATGTTTATGGCACGGTTGAAGAACTTGAACTCTTCACCAGAGCAATCCAAAGGTTAGATCTTAGAATAAGAATTCACCAAAGTTTATATTATGCTATCTCAATAAAGAATAAAAAGAAAAAAAATAATATCTTTATCAATCCCATCATTATATTTAGTTTTTTTTTCCTTAATTTTTAGACCTTTTATGTTTTTATTTTTATTTTTCAGATGGGATATTCGTTACATTGAATCTCTTCCAGAGTGCTTTAAAGTCGTTTTCAATGCAATTGTGGAATGTTTGATGGAAATAGACGTTTTCATGAATGATGTGAATGGAGACTCAAGCTTAGTATTGCAACATGTTAAACAAGCCGTAAGCTAATTTCATTAACACACTTATTATTTAGTTTATTAATGAGCACTTTAATTAATTAAATAACTTTATTATATATACTTGCAGTTTTCTGATTTTGTACAAGGTTACATGGTTGAAGCAAAATGGTGCCATGAAGGCTATATTCCAACATATGATGAGTACAACTGTACAAGATTAACGGAGTTCTCACTTCAGCAAGCCCATTGTTTACAACAGTGTTCACTGCCTTCGGAGAATTTGCAACCAAAGAAATATTTGGTTGGATTTCTGATATTCCACTCATCTTAAAAGCCACATCACTTGTTGGCAGACTACTAAATGATTTGGCCTCACACAAGGTAGAGATTTTTCTAATTTTTTTAATTAATTTGACATTACATAAAATTCAATTTTGATGCTATACTTCCTCACGTAGAATTCCGTTAGGGACTCAATAGAGTATTTGTACAATTGACTATTTATTTGGTCCACTATGAGTTAAAAAATAAATATCTAGGGTAAAATCCTACTAATTTCTCAAACACAATACACCCATATTATCTACCCATGGATAATAAACATCTGATATCCTACTGAATCGAACATCCCTATACCCCCATGGTACACATTGTATAGATTTTTCATTGACTTCTTATACTTCCTCATATAATAATCATGTTAAGTGTATATTAAAATCAGCTACTAATATAAAATATATGTTAAAATATAAATACACACTAAAAATAAATTAAACAATACAATATTTACACACAAATATATTATTGATTGATTTCAATATATAAATAATATTTTTATTAGTATAAAATAATTTTACGCATACATTCAATTATATAATATTATATTTATAAAAATAATTATTTTTATATTAATTTATAATTATAAAAAAATATAATTAAAAAATTATATAAAATATTTTACACTAGTGCATCATAATTAGATTCACATATATAAGTTTTTAATTGCTTTAATCTAATTTAATAAATTTTGGTAATAATGCCATGCATAATTTAACTTTCGCTTTTAAAATTTGATCAACATATGTAGTTTGAACAACAAAGGGAACATGTTGCTTCCGCAGTAGAAAGTTGCATGAAGCAATATGACTTTTCAGAAGAAGAGGCCTATAAATTTATTAAAAAGGATATCAATGATTCTTGGAAGGATATGAATGAAGAGTATCTCAAGTTAACTGAGAAAATCCCAAGACCCATCCTTGATTGCATTGTTAATTTGGCGCGCATATGTGAGTTTCTATATGCAAACTTTGAAGATAAATACACCAACTGTGAACTTCTGAACGATCACATCATGGCACTGCTTTTGGACCCCATCATCGTGTAGCAGTTTCCTCAAGAAATAAATTGTTTTAACATTTGTTCTAAATAAATAACTCTAACAAATTTTATTGTAATATAATTAAGAAACTGAGACTAAAATTTTTTTGTCTCATTCTATTGCATCCATTGTCACTACAACAATTCAAATAAATATAATATATGGTCAGTTTGAAATTATTTACTATCACAAAATCGCCTTTGCAAACGACGCATGTGCTTGTGGAATAATTAGGGATGACAATGGGTAGATAGGGTAGGATTTGGACGCTACTCTAATTCTATCGTGGGTTGAAAACTTTTTTAAAATTCTATTCTACTTTATTCGTGGGTTGAGAATCTCTCAACCCTAACCTTATCCGCACCCTAAAGTTCTAAACTCTACTCTATCCGACTCTATCCGCAGAAAAATAAAATTTTTTTAAATAAATATAAAATTCAACCATTCCAAATTTTATACATATTAATAAAATAAAAAATAAAAAATTAATTTCAAATTAAAATTAAAAATAATAAAATTTTAAAGAAATTTAATATAAAATTACAAATAATATAATCATCAATTAGTTTAATAATTATTTTAATTTTTTATAAGAGAAAAATTATGAGTTTAACACTTACTTTTTTCATTACATACATAATTTATATATATATATATATATATATATATATATATATATATATATATATATATATATATATTTATTAGGGTTGCGAGTTGAATACCGTAAATAGAGTATATATTGCCAGGAATAATTTATTAACCATCTCAAAATGGAAGTGCACCAAAATCACCATATAGTCGAATTCATTAATTGGACCCCGGCCCATATAACAAAAGTCTGGTATTTTACCTTTTCAAAAAATTTTTTTTAATATATTTAAAAAAATAAATTATGGACTTTTTCGAATCTTATTATATAAATTTAGAGGATGATGACAATCTAGTGGCAAGCTTGTCCTAGGATTCTTTTTATTTCCAAATTGCAGTATAAAACTCTATAATCGTGGCTGCTTGCAGTAATAATAATTAGGGCTACATATTTGGATTTTCTACCAAACAAATTTAAATTAAAATATAGAGTAAATCATTGAAAATGCTCGAAAAATTCAGCTGTCTAAAAAGATAATTTTAAAAGATAAATTAAAAAAAGGGTAAAAGAGCTATAAAAAATTTGAAAATTTTGACAAAAATAATGAATTAATCATCAAATAACTGTTTTCATTTATTAAAAATACTGCTAATACCTTATAACATTGACATATAAACATTCTTGTCAAATCAATACTTTTTATTCAACAATAACAGAGTTATTTATAATTAGTTTTTTTTTTAATATCTAAAATTTTCGTAAGTTCTTTTTAATTTTTATCTTTTAAAATTATTTTTGTTAGTCGTAATTTTTGGAGGAATTTTTTATAGTTTTTTTTCTAAATTATTAGAAATATAATTGTTCGTGTGTTCTATTCTATCAATTTTAAATTTTTATGAGAAATAATTTCATAATATAGTATCAAATCTTCTATGACTTAAAAATTTAGAATTTTACTTTTGTTAATCCAAAAAAAAAATCAGCATAAGATTAATAACAAAATCTCACAAATAGTTACACGATTTTAAAAAAGATATTTACTTAAAGAATAATGCCCTTTGAAGCATAAAAATTAGTTAAAATAAATTCTGGTCTATTATCGGAACGAATAGTTTTGACTTTGGAGTTGAATTGTGTTTCAATTAAAGTAATAAAATTTTTTATTTGATTTTGTACTTCTCCTTTTGATTTTAATAAAGTAACCCATGTAAAGCGGCTAAAATCATCAACAATAGTAAAAAAATATTTATGATTATGAATAGAACTTTGTCGAAACGGACCCCAAGTATCAAAATGTAATAAATCAAAACTTGCATTGGTTTTGTTAAAACTTTGAGAAAATGAAAGTTTCTTTTACTTAGAAAGATGACAAATGTCACAAGCCTCATCATGATGCATAGAGATAAAAGGAAATTGTTTATGTAAATGATTAAGTCTTTGCCCAGAAGGGTGTCCTAAACGAAAATGCCATATATTGGAAGGTGTAATGGGTGGAGATTGGATGGAATTTATGGAGTGTGTAGTGAGTGAATTTTTACTGAAATTGGGTTCAAAGACATATAATCCCTCTCTTATTCTGGCCAAATCAATCGTCCCCAAATTGTTGCTCTATAAAGTGCAAGAAGAAGATAAAAAAGTGAGTTCACATGTGAGTGCTGAAGTAATTTTTGAAATAGAGATAATATTAAAGTTGAAATGAGGTAAATAAAGAGCATCATGAAAAACCAAAGATGGTGAAAATTGAACGATGCCTTTATAAGAAACAGTAGCTTGAGAACCATTTGGTAAATGAACAATAATAAGAGAAATTTGTGTGTAAGAAATAAACCAAGACAAATTTGATGCAATGTGATCTGTGGCACCAGAATCAATGATCCAAGTATTCAAGAATGAATCTCGATTTGAAGAATTGTTAATAGTAGAAAAAGTATTGAAAGAACAAAGATAATGAGTAGTTGGACTTGGCAAAAGCTCAAGTTGGTTTGAAGGACGAGCTTTTTCATTAAAGGGAAGTGCCATCAAAGAAAAGTGTTAGGTTGACGAAAGGTCCAAAAGAGACTCCGGAAGAAGTTGCTGTTGTGCCCTTTCTCCTTGATCCATGGATGTCAGCAGAGCTCAAGAGGAGCTCTAATACCATAATAAAACGGAAAGAGTATACAAAGATAATAAAATTGTGAAAGAATAATAATGAAAGAAAAGAAAAGATGAAGAAGTTTTATTGATTGTTGATTGATTGAATTGTTCACTATGAAGGTAAAACTAAGTATATATAGAACATTAGTCTATGAAAGATAAAAGATAAGATAAAGATAAGATAGAGATAAAGATAAAGATAACTATAAGATAAGATAAAGACTAAAATTATAATTGAATTTGTGTATTCTGTTGGGCTGAATTTGTGGTCCGTGAGACGTCTTTATTGTTGTCATGGGCTGAGGTAGAAGAGTGATTTAATAGATATATTATATCAATTTTTTTTGTCAACTTAAGATTTAAAAAAAAATGGATTTATGATACAAATATATTATGTTCAGCTTCCCACTTGTAACATTTTAGTTAGTCTGCATTTCAATTGGGTATTTATAATATTTAGGGCTGTGGTATACTTGTGATATATAAATCCCGTTTACTTTATTCTGTCCTAATATCAATTGCGGAAACAAATTCTTTATCTATTAGAATACAAACAAATTCATGCAATTTCAATATATTAAAGAGGGGATAACAAAAGTTTGGTATTCTCCATCATTTCATTAATTACTAACACAAGGGTAAAGTAGTACAAAAGCAAGTACAAATAATTAAAGCTGTAATATTTTGTAAGTATATGTATATCTGAACAAAAATATAGAAACATTAAATTGAGAGAGAAATAAAATAAAAAACAATATTTCACCTTTTTTTAATTATTGAGATTTTTATTGGATAAAAAATGAATTTGTTTGGAGAACAAATTTTATTTTTAAGATATAAATATAGCATTTGTTTGGAGAACGGTATTGTGGACACTTTTGAATTTGATAATACCATTCCTTTTTTATATATATTTTAAATTATTATTTATTTTATTATTTTATTTTTTATGATAATTTAAAAATAATATAATAAAAAAAAGAATGATATTATGATAGAATCTACTCTATATTTTTTTATATATTATCTTACACCAAAATAAGATGTTATATGCATATATTAAATATATCAAAAATACTATTCGTATACTAAAATTTTAGTCAACGTTGTTTATGCAAAGATTGAAGTCGAGTTTAATTATTGATTTGACATCATTCGAACTGAAGACCCGACAATATATGATTGTACTAATAAGATGTAGTATAACAAGTGAATTCAATACCGGAATGAGGGCGGTAGATTCAGCCATATAACTACAAATATTTTTGAGTGTGTTAATTGAGTGCTCAAAAGTGTCATGAACCTTTTAAGAAAAAGTATAAGTGAACAATGAAAATATTAAACAATGTAAAAAATAAATATATCGAATGTTCATTTTACTAGTTTACGAATGGTT
The DNA here is from genome assembly GCF_014773155.1 of Arachis stenosperma. Classification (NCBI taxonomy): domain Eukaryota; kingdom Viridiplantae; phylum Streptophyta; class Magnoliopsida; order Fabales; family Fabaceae; genus Arachis; species Arachis stenosperma. The sequence goes on from NC_080384.1 coordinate 37,624,520, forward strand.
ATTTTAATATTAAAATTTAGAGGATTAATTTAAAAGTGTAGTATATTTTTATTTGATTGGTGGTTGTTCATATTGTTCAACAAAATTATTGTCTCACTATCATTCTCCACCTTTTAATTTGTTCTTTGGTAATGTTCGCTTATAGAAAATTGGCAGAATTTTTTGTTCATAAGAGAAGAGAAGCTGACATATTGTTGGAGACATGACATATTGTTGGAGACAGGTCAGCAATTTAATTAAGTCTCTTGTGAAGATAACAAAGGCAAATTTAAAGACATCGATATTTTTCATGGTGACACTAAAAGATAGGAATAATTCAAAATTTACGTAGTCGAGACTATTCCAACAGATAATTTCTCATTCAATACTTATAGAATTTTGTTGAGATATCGGACTTGCAATTGGGAATAGTTTCCAATCCTTCACTACCCATGTTACTATACAGTTATTTGCTATGCATATTTTCACCAGAGTTAGACAACATATGTTCACGAGAATTTTTAGACCTTTTATATTTTTATTTTTATTTTTCTTTTTCAGATAGGATACTCGTTGCATTGAATAATCTCTTTCGGAATGCTTTAAAATCGTTTTCAATACGATCGTGGAATGCTCGATGGAAATAGAAGTTTTCATGAATGATGTCGGTGGAGACTCAAACTTAGTATTGCAACATGTTAAACAAGCCTAGAGCACCTACAATGGTGAGTTCCTCTTTTACTTTTTTCTGACACATAGGAACTCTAACCATTGGAGGAGAGAATGAATGAGTTCCTACACGGGTCTCAAGGTGAAGGAGTCCCTCTAAACAGGGACTCAAATTAACCAATAATAATTTGTCATTTGGCAAGTTATTTTAAAAAAAATAATATAAAATCTAAAATAATTAAATAATTATATTAAATAATAAAATAATAATTAAATTAGTAATAATTATAATAAAAATTATATTAAATAATCATATTTTTATTTAATTAATAATTTATATTAATTATTTAAATAATAATTAATTAGATTAAATAATTAAATTTTTATTTAATTAATGATTTATATTAATTGTTTATATCATAATTAATATTGAATATTATTTATATTATTATATTAAATTATAATTAATTAAATTTACTTACATTAAAAAATAAATTTATTTACACCTTACAAAATAATTCTTAGTTGAGTTAGTTATTTTTATTTTTAAAATTTAAAATGCTAACGATATTATTAAAATTAGCAGTTGTAAACACAAAATTATAAATTAGTGTAATCCCAAATTATATATTGTGTATTATTGTTATATATAAATTTATTTAATATTAATATCTTTTAATAGTGAATTATTTTTAAATTTATAAATTTAAATAATATTATTAAAAAATCAATTACATTAATTTTAAGTATTTTAATTAATTAATTAAGTGGGACCACAATAGGGACTAAAGTTAGTTCCTCCTAATGGAGAAGAGAGAGATGCTTTGAGTTCCTATTTACCGTTTATGACGCAAAAGCTGATGTGGAGTTACTTTTTATGACAAGTGGGCCATAAATAGGGACTGAGATGAGTTCCCTACTGGAGATGGTCTAAGCTTTCATTAATTACACTTATTATTAGTTTATTAATAATAATTTTAATTAATAATCACTTTTAACTAATTAAATAACTTCCTATTATATATACTTGCAGTTTTCTAATTAAATAATTGGTTCTATTTCAGCTTTTGATTTTCTTTTTTTTTTTATGGTTAAAATTGATTGATGAATCGAATGACTTGAAAAAAAAAGTTTAAAACTACAATTTGAAATTTATTTAAATATTTTTTAATTTGTAAAAAGAATTTATCATAGTTTAGTGGTTTGATTTAATTAACTAATTTATAAGATTAAAAATAATTAACATTAATTAAGATAATACAATTAAATTCCTCCATTCAAAATTCAACAACTCATAAAGGATATACAATTCTCTAATAATTGAGGAATGGCTAGAGAATTCACTCACTTTTTAACAAGACAAAATAAAAAGAAATCTTGTTTAATACATAGCTGTCCACTTGGCCACACATTTTTCACATACATCTGAAAATGGGCATCCAGGTAGGGACATTAACTCATCTCCCTTTGCATGAGTGAACCATATTCTTTCTATATATAGTAATTGGTTCTTAACTCCTTACTATCGTTCATTACCCACTACTATACATGTCTCTTTCAGCTTCGGTTCCAGTGATGCCTTCGACTCAACATGGCCCTTCTAACTCAAAGCGACGCTCTGTAAATTTTGCTCCTAGCATTTGGCATGATACTTTCCTGAAATATGCTGATTCCGAATCTTTGGTATGTTATTTAATTTTGTATATGCATATACATATAATCATATATGATCAAATATGAGTATTGATATATCTATATTATTGTTACATGACTTAACACTTCTACTAGTTAGTTAGTGTAGTGGGCTTATGTGTATAAGATTAGTTACAAAATTTATTAGTGACTTAATTACCTTGTACAAGAGAGAAAAATCAGTTAGCAGTAGAGTAATTAGTGACTATATATATCAACAATATTTTTTTGTATGGTCAGTTTTTGCATTCCCATTTTCAAGTATAATGATGATTGAGATGTGAATAAGAAACACACTCTCCTTTCTCTGAATTTTGTGAAGTTGCTCTTTCATCTTCCAGAATTCACCACTTTCACATGGTGCAGTGAGCGTGGATAGAAGGGTTGAGAAACTTCAAAAGAAACTTGAATGCAACTTTGATTTCGTCTCCCTGCTGATTCAATTAACCTGCATGCAGTTTCAATTTCTTCTTCTTGCAAATTCAATTTCATCTTCTTCTCCTTCTTTCTTTCCTCTTCGATTTCATCTTCTTCTCAGTTTCTTCTTCTTCTTTTTTGTTTCTTCTTCTTCTTCCTTCTCCCTTGAACTCACACAATAGAGACTGATGAGAGCTACTTTGTTCTGCACAAAATTAGTCCAGACAAATAGTGATCCGATCAGCGAGTTCTAGGGCGAAATTCTACAAATCCATCAGTTCTTAAAATTTTCTTTAAAATAGAATTCAGAGCAAGAAATTGAAGAAATGGTGTCAGATAACAATCCACCGTTCTCTTCTATAGACATCCAGGCTCTTGCAAGTTTGGTTAACCAGATCAATCTTATGCAATTGAATGCAACAAGAACGCAATCAAATCCTGCATTGGATCCAGTGAGTCCCAATTTTTTGCATCCCGGAAAAAATTCAGGTTCTTCTTTACTTTCGATTCCTTTAGTAGGAAACAATTACCAAATTTAGGAGAAAGCTATGTGAAGAGCACTTACATCAAAGAATAAACTCGGATTTGTAGATGGATCAATTAAAAAACCTAAAAGAGGAACTACATTGTTTATTTTAAGCATGGGAACGATCTAACACATATGTGGTTTCTTTGATTAATCAATCTTTAAGCCCTGAGATAGCTAAGAGTGTAGTGTGGATAAATTCTACTGAGGAATTGTGGAAAGAATTGAAGCATAGGTACTGTCATGGAGACATATATAGAATTGCAGAACTAGAAGAAGATCTATTTGCTACATGACAAGGAGAGTTAACAATTACTGCTTACTATACAAAATTGAAAGAGATTTGGGAAGAATTAGATAATTTGCGCCCGATCCCAATCTGTTCAAGATGTTCTGAAACTGCACCTGTGAATTGAATATATTGAAAGGTTATAAGGAAGAATCAAGTGTTGTAAGACTCTTGCGTGGATTGAATTATCAATATTCTATTGTACGATCTTAAATCATGCTGATGAAACCATTGTCCAAGGTAGACGCAGTTTTTTCTGATTTGCTTCCGCAAGAAAGGCAGTTTAACATGAATGAAATGGTTGAAGAGAAGGCATTAATAACCAATGCAAGAACTGATGGTGAAATTATTAGAGGAAGGGGTAAAGGCAAAGGAGGTAGGGGAGGCCATGGCAATTATCACAAGACTGGAAGAGGTTCAAAACAGTGCAGCTATTGTGGTAAAAATGGCCATCTAATAGACACATGCTATAAAAAGCATAGATTTTCTCCTCATTTCAAGAATGGTGGTGCCTCTATCAACAATTTGGTTGCTGAAGAAAGTGATGATAATAGCAATCAATCTCAAGAAGCATTCGGCAATTCTGAGCTTGGCTTTACTTTGGAGCAAAAGGAAGCATTATTAGCTCTCTTGAATCAACAAGATGCACAACCAAAGCATAGGATAAATCAAATTGTTGCCACCACACTTCCATCAAACCAAGGTATCTCTTACATAATGTCAATGTCCATTTTCAGTCCAAAATTCTGGATCATTGACTTAGGTGCTACAAATCATGTTGCCTATTCAAAGTCATTTTTTCAGTGTCTATATCAAATAAAACCTGTTCTTATTAATATGCATGATGGTACCAGTACAATAACCCAATATGCAGGAACCATAGTATTCTCGGACCAGTTTAAATTGTTTCATGTGTTTTTCATTCCAACATTCAAATTTAATCTAATATCTGTGTCTAAATTGACTGCTGATTCAAAATTAAAACTTACATTTGATGAATTTGGTTGTGAAATTCAGGAAAAGATTACCATAAAGACAATTGGTGTAGCTGCATAGAGGAGAGGCTTGTATGCTTTTGAAAACCTCACACCTGTTCAAGCTGCATCTTCATCTGTTCTTCCATCTACATCTGCACTGGCTATTCAGCCTGCACAATCTGCATCTTCATCCGTTTTTTCATCTGCATCTACACTGGCTGTTTAGTCTGCACAATTAGATAACTTTGAGTTCTGACACCTCAGATTAGGACACATACCTCATGATAGGATTGTTGTAATGAAAAAAGAATACAATGACTTGAATTTTTCTGCTTGTAATAATTCTTGTGACTCATGTCACTATGCAAAACAAAAAAGATTACCATATGTAACTAGAATTTCAAAAAGTGAAAATAAATTTGACATTGTCCATATGGACATTTGGGAACCTATAAATACATCTTCAATTTCTAGTTTCAAGTATTTTTTTAACTGTGGTTGACGACAAAAGTAGATTTACATTGCTATATTTTATGAAATTAAAAGGAGAAGCCGCTGATTTGGTCAAAAATTATGTTAAAATGGTTGAAACTCAGTTTGGCATGGTAATTAAAAAGGTTAGAACAGATAATAAAAATGAATTTAAGTTGCCAAATTTCTATGCATCTAAGGGTATAATACATCAAACTACCTGTGTTGAGACTCCTCAACAAATTGGCATAGTAGAGAGGAAACATCAACACATTTCAAAAATTATAAAAGCATTGATGTTTCACTCAAACATGCCTAAAAGGTTTTGGAACTTTGCAGTAGGACATTCAGTGCATCTAATAAACAGAATTTCTAGTACTCTACTGCATAACCAGTCACCCTACTACATTTTGAAACAAAAATTACTTGATATATCATACCTCAAAGTGTTTGGATGTCTCGGATATGCATTAACATTAACAGCACATAGAACAAAACTAGATCAAAGAGCTCTCAAGTGTGTATACTTACGGGTCAAAGATGCAGTTAAAGGACACATTCTTTACAATGTTCAACAGGCACGTTCTTTTCTATTGTTTTGAAGAAATTAATTTTATTTTTAAAATATATTATTCGTTCTTTAAATTTATTAGATTACTTTTTTAATTTTAATATTGACGGATCTTATTTATATCATATTTTAGGGTTGGTGTTAACATATCATTTATCCCTTAAATTTGTCAAATAAGTATTTTTTATTATTTTAAAATTAACGTAGTCTTATTTATATGATATTTTATTGAGAATAAAATTGCTATAGAAAACCTTTAAAATACTAAATTATAAAAGCACACAATAAAAGTATATGTATACATTATCATAAAAAGGTATAATTCAAGAAATAACAACAAAAAATGTTATCCTAATTTAAAAAGAGTATATCTATAAACTCAAATGCATGTTAGTGATTTACAAAAGATTAATTTTTCTTAAATATCATGGATATTCATGTTTGTCTTGTTCTTTTTCAAGTGGTAGGTCAAAATATAATTCTGAATCTGAATAGGCCTTCATTTTCCTACAAATAGTGGGAGGATAGAAGAAATGAATATGCTTATTTTTTTCGTTTTTAAATATCAAACTATAAGAGAATTAATGAAAAAATTAGGAGAATACAAAAATTGTGTACCTAAAAAAAATCTTTTGTAATTTATCATATATTTTTTTGTCAATAACTTCTTGCATCTTAAAAAATTATCAGATTTTGTTTACCATAAAATAACCATATAAAGGTTTATTCAATTAAATTGATTGCTTATTATATAAAAAAATTTAATTAAAACATGTAGAACTGTGATATCTTGTTTTGTATTGAACTTTCTTAAAGGACAAAAGAAATAACATATTAATCCTTGTTTATTATTGACAAAATATAAATTAAATGATATTACATCTTTTTTGTTAGGAAATTTTTTTAATAACAATTACCTATTATTGTTTTGTATCAAAATGAGTTAGTTGTGTTCTTCTAAATTCATTGCTGAAAAAAAAAGTTAAAGTTTTAACATAATTGGTATATAGGACGAAATAGACGGAAATATTTATTATGTAATAAAAGTTTATTGCATTACCTTTTATTCTTTTAATCCAATATTTTTCTTTTTACCATCTTTTATAATTAAATTTTGTCTGCTTTAACTGTACCTTTTCAACCAATAGAATAAATTTTGATTGGATGAACCTGAGTCAATTTCACGTTTGATCAATAACACTAAAATAAAAATATGTATCATCAATTAGTTATCATAATATTAGTTGAGGAATTGAATTAGTAGTAACAATGGTGTCTCGACGTACACCTATATTTCAAAAAATGCAAATTTTATATGTTATATACTGTTTTGAAAAAATAAAAAAAATTAGCACTTAGCAATAAAATAAAGCGTGTTAATTAAGTTGGTTAATTTTGTTAATATTCTACGTTAAGAAGATTTAATGTGCAGACAAAATAACTTATATCAATGTGTTTATATATTTAAAGCATATAAAGATATTAACTAGGAGATCTATTACTTGGACCAATTCCGTTATCATGTATTTTCGTATCTATATTTTTAAAGAGCAATATAGAAAATAAGCATAAGTTAAACTAATAAGAGAAGAATTAGTTATCATAATATTAGTTAACTTTGATGGCGTGAAACAAAATATCGTAACTTTAATTATTTTAGAATTATTAAAAAATTAGTGTTTAGCAATAAAATAAAGCGTGCTAATTAAGTTGGTTAACTTTTTTAATATTCTATGTTAAGAAGATTTAATGTGCAGACAAAATAACTTATATCGATGTGTTTACATGTTTAAAGCATATAAAGATACTAACCAGGGAATCTATTATTTGGACCAACTCTGTTACCCTATATTTCTGTATTTATATTTTTAAAGAGCAATATAAAGAATATGCATAAATTAAACTCATAAGAGAAGAATTAGTTATCATAATATTAGTTAACATTGATTGCGTGAAACAAAATATCGATAACTTTAATTATTTTAGAATTAATCTATATTTTTTTATTATAATACAAATAATTTTTTCTATATTTCTATTATATTTTTTTATAGTGTTTTTTTTCAAAGGTTTGAATCTCGTCCATTCATGTTGAGATATTTTAATTTATTTTTTTAATTTATTACCATAAATTAATGATATGATGAGTATTTCATCAATTGAGACAATTAAAAATACAAAATATGTTTAAAAAATAATTTATTTATTATATTGTAATGTATTCTTGTTTTTTGTGTGTTTACGTTGATAATAAAAGAAATTAATCTTTATAATAAAAGGAATTAATTTTTATTTATGCAGTGCTTTTTTAATCATAGGGGATAAAAAATAATATCTCTTATAATTTTTTTAACCGTTATATATAGTCTATTATATATTGGTATAGACTTGATTAATGAGTACATTTTTATATGTAATTTTTAAAAAAATAAATATTGGACATTAAAAATATATAAACCATGTGTTGTAGATTTAATTATTATTCCAATGACTTTAGTTAATGATGATTTATTTTTCTTTATAATTTAAATACTATTGTCCCATTGAAATAACTATTAATAAAATAATTATATTTTATATATTATCAATTATTGTACTATAATGATATATTGTTGATCACTTATATACTATTGTATTATAGGCTATTATGTATGAAAAATACTAATAAAAAATAATAAATAATTAATATCTTGTTGACGTAATTTTATTTATACCATTATTATGATTATGGTATAACGTTATTTATATTTTAATAATTTTTAAAAAATATCATACAAAATTAAAGATAAAAATATTATGTATTCTGTAGCGGGTAAATCCAATTTTTTAATAAAATAGAAAGAGGACAAGAGAGAAAAAAAAGAATTGGATACTAAATCTATGTATTCCCATTATATATTGATTTTTAACCATTATATATAATCCATTATATATTAGTATAAATTTGATTAATGAGTACACTTTTATATGTAATTTTTAAAAAAAAAATAAATATTGGACATAAAAATATGTAAATCATGTGTTGTAGATTTAATTATTCCAATGACTTTAGTTATCAATGATTTATTTTTTTTATAATTTAAATACTATTGTCCAATTGAAATAACTATTAATAAAATAATTATATTTTATATACTATCAGTTATTGTACTATAATAATACATTGATCACTTATATACTATTATATTATGGGCTATCATGTATAAAAAATACTAATAATAATAAAAAATAATAAATAATTAATATTTTGTTGATGTGATTAATATAAATATAGATATTATAATATTTATAATATATAAATATTATATATTACATTATATATTATATTGTAGGATGAAAATGAAATATATTAAAAAATATCATTATTATTTTAACTATTAATTTTTTTTAAAATTATTTTTATAGATGAATGATGTCTGAAAAAGTTGGATATCAAATTTTTAATATTAATTTTATAACTTCATATATGATTGATGTGTTGTTTGATTAAGAAAGACATCGCAGTATATGTATAATTTCGTGATATATATAAAATAAATCATGTATAGTAATATTAATATGATTAATTTTGTTACAGAATATCAATGATAAAATAGCAATCGATTATATTTTTTTATTTTTATTCATGCGTTTTCATTTCTGTGTTTTTGAAAAGTAAAATATAATTGTTAAGAACTAATTCAATTCATAACAAAGAAATTTAAACTTAGTTAGCGTGTTACCTGTAACAAATTGATGATAAGTGATAACTCTAACTATTTGTCTAATTGTAGTCTACCCTGTGTTTGTAGTTAATGGGTATGTCCACTTGGCATTGGAGTTGGAATTAGAGTTGTATTAGTTGATATGGCAATTTATTTTTCTTATTGAATCGTCTCTCGATAACTTGCACGTCTTCTAGTTAGGTATTGTTGTCTTTATTCTTCGGTCATGTTCTATCTTCTTCGTCTAGCATAATCTGTCTAAATGGGTCGACGTTGACGTGACTGTTGATTTCGTGAAATTTCCATTTCTATTAGTCGGAAAGATAGCAATAATATGTAGGGAAGAAAAACGTCTGCGAGACCAAGTTTAAAAGGAAAAGAGTAATTTAACTCCGAAGGACCAAGTTTAAAAGGAAAAGAGTAATTTAACTCCGAAGGTTAAGCATGACTGAAGGTGGAACAGTTTTTTTATTGAAAGTGTGTTAGTTTTAAAATTGAGTACGTAGTAGTAGTAGCAGTTTTTTATGTTTTAAAATATGTCGTGGGTTGATAGTGAATCAGTTTGATATTCTATCGTGGGGTAAATTCTTTTCTTGATAAAAAAATAAAAATAAAAAAGATAGAGAACGTAGTAACAATTTGTTATATTAAATCCAGTGTTTAACAAAAAATAAACCGGGGATAAAATAATAAGAAAAAAATTAGATACCAAATTTTTTTATTCCCATTATATATTGGTATAGTTCATTATATATTGGTATAGTCCATTACATATTATATTGGCATAGATTTAAATAATAAGTATACTTTTATATGTAAGTTTTTTAAAAAATAAATATTGGACATCAAAAATATATAAACCATGTGTTGTAGATTTAATTATTCCAATGACTTTAGTTAATAATGATTTATTTTTTTATAATTTAAATATTATTATCCCATTAAAATAAATTAATAAAATAATTATATTTTATATACTATCAGTTATTGTACTATAATAATATATTGATCACTTATATACTATTGTATTATGTGCTATTATGTATAAAAAATACTAATAAAAAATAATAAATAATTAATATTTTGTTGTCGTAATTTTATTTATATCATTATTATGATTATAGTATAACGTTATTTATATTAATTATTTATATTTTAATAATTTTTAAAAAATATTATGAAAAATTAAAGATAAAAATATAATTAATAAATCTAATTTTAAAATATCATGTATCCTGAGTATGTAGTGTTAGTTTTCTTTATTAGAAGCGGTTCAGTTTTTAAATTTTGTCGTAGATAAACCTATTTTTTAATAAAAAAGAAACAGGGCAAGAGAAGAAGAAAGAATTGGATACTAAACATGTATATCCTCGTTATGTATTGTTATAGATATACAATCATCTTTGTAAGGTTTTATAGTGGTTCAAAAGAAAAATGTCTCCAAGCCATCAATTGTTGAAGCTCCAAAATGCTATGTGCCACCGGTGTCTTGATGAAGCTTCTTAAGACTGCAGTTTATCTTCTTGTAAGTCTCATTACTTTTCACCGTCTTACCATTCAGTTAACTTGTCTAAATCCTTCTCTCTATAGGTTACTTTCAATTTGAATGCCTAAATTTTATTTAATTGTTGACATAGTGATTTTAAGAACAATTGACCTTATAATGAAGAGATGAATGCATTGGGGTTATTTTGATTGGTCATTAAAGTTAAGTGAAGTACTTTCTGAGAAAGATCATGTAGGGACATGGCTTTTTTTTTTTGTGCTCAAACTAGAATGTGGTAGTGTCATTGTGTATTAGAAGTTTTATTCAATTTATTTATGATAAATAAACTCTCAACTATAATGAAGCCTATTCTGGCATACCACCATCTTAAATCATTCCATTTGAAAAATGTTAACCTACAATAATATAGCTGTTTGTAGCTGCCAATTATTGGTTTATTAGTAATCAGTAATTTAGTAATTCTCGACATCTATAGTGAAGACTTTTGTGACATCCCACCTTCTTTAAAAGCATTCAATTAGAAAAAAAAAATGGATGCATGTGGCTGGCAATGGTTGCATTTAGTTTTGTGTTAAAATATCTCCATTAGGAGTCAGGAGATTCGAAAAACTTGCTGTGAGCTCTTAGATTTAAAGGATGCTATGGAGAACTTATGTGGCAAAATGCATTCCAAGTTCTTGGCTTTCCTAAGGTAAAGGTAAACAATATATATTCCTCATTCCCATTTAAGCGGGTAGCATTTATATGCTTTCAAATGCCAAGAAATTAACCAATCAGGATTGCCATTTTTCTATATAATATATGTGTGTGTGTGTATTGTGTGTATAGTTCTTTAATTGAGTACGAACATTATTTCAGAGGTATAAGACATTTTCCTTTGTTATTGATTTTGTAGGATATGTGAGGAGGTTGTAGAAGTGAAGCATGAATTAATTGAGCAGAAAAAGTATATCTTAGCTCAAGGTATTCTTGTACAATACTTAATGACTGGTGTCAGCGGTGAATTGGAAGAGTGGAATAAGTCGAGTCGCGATCTTGCTGAAATTCAATCATTGCCACATAAGTATATGCTGTTAGTCCATCATGTTGTGGGTTTAGGTTTATGTCTTAATTTATCAACTTTTGAGCCAGGTGTTATACTGTGTGATTAGGTGATAAATTAGCTCTTACATATATCTTGGATGAATTGAAATTATTGAAATAAAAGTTGAATTACGTTACTTGATTAATGTAAACTAGATGCTAGCTTCTAAGATATTATTTGATAGTGAATTAATATGGTTGCTGAATTTTCTATTGAGTTCTTGATATTGAGCATTGAGGCTATAATAAAATGTTTTGGAAAGATGATGGTAGTTTTAACCTAGCATAAGTATTTAAAAATAATAAATGGTTAAATTACACAGTTGGTCTCTACAGGTTTTTACATTTTTAGTGAAATTATAAATTGGTCCCTACACTTTAAAAGTTTATAATTAGGTCTCTAAAGAGAATTAAAATTCGCAATTTAGTTCCCACCGTTCAAAAAATGTTTCATTTAACAGAATATTTTCAGCATATTTTCTATTTTAAAACATGTTTGACATTAGGGACCAATTTACAATTTTAGTGAAAGTATGGAGAGCAACTGTGTAATTTAATCATTTGAAAATGACCAAAAACTCCTTAGGCTATCTGAACTCACCCCACCCTACCCCTCCCCAACTCTTTCACTCTCACTTTCTCACTTTCTAAAATGACATCCCAACTCCAGCACTCTCTGTCTCTCACTTCGGTTCACCATCTCCACGCCAGATCCACTGCATTTGTGCTCACGAGTCGGGTCTCGCCTCCTTCCTCCATCTCTCCTCTCTCATCCGGCGACTTTTTCTTCTCTTCCAATCCCAATACTGAAAACCGATAAATGGATGAGAACAATTCCAATCCCAAACATGTTCAAAGCGAACAATTCAATATCTAAAAAATTAGCAACAAATCAACATAAAAATAGCAACTCAATTTATCAGTGGATCCGGCGCAGCGAGGGAGGCGCACGAGAGGCACGGCGATGGTGAGCCGAGGTGAGAGACAGAGAGCGCTCGGGTTGGGGTGCTATTTTGAAAAGTGAGAAAGTCAAAGTGAGAGAGCTGGGGAGGGACGGGGTGGGTTCAGATAGCTTAGGAAGTTTTTGGTCATTTTCAAATAGTTAAATTATACGATTGGTCCCCATACTTTCACTAAATTACAAATTGGTCCCTAATGTCAAACATGTGCAGCTCACATACTTAAAATAGAGAATATGCTGAGAATATTATGTTAAATCAAACATGTTTTGAACGGTAGGAACTAAATTACAAATTTTAATTCTTTTTAGGAACCCAATTACAAACTTTTAAAGTGTAGGGATAAATTTGTAATTTCGCAAAAAGTATAGGGACCAACTGTGTAATTTAACCATAATAAATCTGACACTAGAGATATTGTGATGGTTTAAAATAGTCATTAAATAAAGAAAAAAGATGTTGCAGGAATTAAAAACTTAGTGATGGTTTCAAACTGCCACTAAATATATTGTGATAGTATAAAAAGTCACTAAATATAGGAAAACGTTATCGTAGGAATAAATAACTTAATGACAGTTTCATACCACCACTAAATATATTGTGATGCTTTAAAACAGTCACGAAATATAAGAAAAAACTGTCACATTATTTAAAAACTTAGTGACGATTTCATACTGTCACTTAATATAACATAAAACGCTTATACAAGTGTTACAAATTAGTGACGATTTTTTACTTCCAAAACTGTCACAAACAACTTAGTGACTCTCTTTACCAACGATGGTCCAAAACTATTGCTATGTCACCTGGCGACCTTAAAATTGGTGGCACTTTCTAACTGTCGCGAAAAAATTTAGTGATGGTTAAAACTGTCACTAAGCATTAAAAAAAGGGTCGCGAAAATGTTGTTTTGTTGTAGTGCTTGGCCTGCAAATTAAACAAACTCCTCAAGGCATCTTTGTGCACTAAGTAAAATATGCAAAGGAGCTAGTCAAGAAATTTGGATTGGAAAACTAGAAGCCTATGAACACTGCTATGCATCCAAACATCAAAAAGAAAAAGCACGAACATGGCAAGGATGTGGATAAGTCACAGTATAAAGGAATGATTAGGTCTTTGATGTACTTAGCCTTATTATGTCCTGACCTCATTCAAAGTGTGGGTTTATGTTCAAGATTTCAGTCTCAATTGAAGGAATTCCACCTTGCTACAGTACAAAGAATAATCCAATATGTTCATGGAACAACTAAATATAATTTATGGTTTCCTAAAATTGATTCTTTTAATCCTATTGCTTTTAGTGATGCTGATTTTACAAGTGATAGAGTAGATAGTGAATCACAAGTGGCATCTATTATTTTCTAGACAAATCTCTCAATGCTCGGTGTAGCAAGAAGCAAGCTACTGTTGAGGCCAAATACATAGCAACATTCCTCTACTGCTCTTAGGTTCTATGGTTGGAAACTCAACTAATTGATTATAAGATTAAGGTTGAAATATTCTCCTTATGTGCAATAACATGAGTGTCATTAACATTTTAAAAAATCTAGTTTTGCACTCTCGTACTAAAAATATTGAAGTAAAATATCACTCAATACGTGAATATATACAAAAAGAAAATATTAATGTTTAGTTCATTAAAATCAAATGATCAATTGCTAATATTTTTACAAACTCTTAACTGATGATAGGGTGTATAAATTAAGAAATGCTTTGGGTATTTTAAGTAACGCTTATTTATTTTGATTGAACTGACGATATCTTTTGAGTTTTTGTCCTGTCCTGGAGGACATGATGACATATTCTAGACAAATGATGAACAAATTCAAATTTTTAAACTGCCACCTTTATATTTTTCTTGATTAATTTTGGGATCTCAACATTTTTTTCAAAAATATTCTCTTCCTGAATGAAAATAGATTTTAATCAATTATTTTTTGTATTAATAATTCTATTTATTTTAAAAATCTTTTCTAAAATTCCTTTTCAAATTAATTTTAAGATCTTTCCTATTTGAAAGGAATTTTATTTTATTCCTACATTAAATATAAAACCTCTTGTCTTTCACAAATATTTTCATAATTGTTATTTTTTCAGCATTGATCACCACCATTCTACATTCCTCTCACACACATTTTATATAACCAGTCTAGTATAAAGTTAAAATGGCATGAAGAAAGATAATCGTTAAAAGAGGAGGATATTACTCATACCCTCAAACACACCTTTCTCAACCCTCTATCTCTACCATCTTTCCTGACACCACTTCTCTATCACCACCATACCATATCACTTAACCTCCTACCACTACTGCATTTAGGACGAGAACTAAGACCTCCACTCGTCACTTCGTTGCTGCCTCCCCAAAACCCAGTTCTTCACGCCCTAACTCTTCGTGAGGCAAGAGGCCAATCACTGAGGAAGAAAAAACCTGTGAAGCTTCTCCTCCTCCTTCTAAAATCTATGGTATGGATTCTCATTTCTCTCTTCATCTCATTGTTGAGCCATGATTGCATGTGTAAGACCCAAAATTTTTGAATAAATCTTATTATAAATTAATTTCAATTCATTTAATTCATTAGAAATTTTATTTTCAGAAATTATTTTATCAAAGTTAATTAAATCAAAAATTAAATCAGGTTTTAATAATTAATTAAAATTTTATCTAATTTTATAATTATTAAATTATTTTCTATATTTAAATTACAAAATTAGTAGTTAGGAAATGACAAAAATTTCTTATGTGATTTAATTCAAATAATGGATATTTTTATGATTTAATACTTCATGTTTTAGGAATAAAGAAAATTAATCTTATTATCTTATAAATTCAATTAAAGAATTTAATTTCAAATCAATTAGTATTTTAATACAACAAATGATATTTTAGAATAATTTTTAAGATTAAATTAGATTTTAAATTAACACTGTATATCCTAATTTGATTAAAATTAATCAAATCTAACTTAAACCCTAAATCTAAATTAAAATTAATACTGTATACTATGTTTTCTTTTATATATTTATATAAATTTTAAATACTAATTATCTCCTTTAACTTTATTATTAATTTTTCTTTTCCAGTTTTCCTTGTCTCTTTCTATTCACCGCCACCAACCTTTCTTCCTTAATCTTCCCCAAAACCTAGCTTCAGAAAAACTAAAGAGAGAGGAAAAAAAAAAGAAAGAAAGGGAAAAAGAGGGAGGCGGCGCGGCGAGTGTCATTGCCGCCGTCGCCGCCGCTGTTGACAGGAGAAGAGAGGGAGATCTGAGAGAGAGCTGCACGGGAAGAGAGGGGAAGAGACCTTGCCGTCGCGCCAGCCACCCACGCCAGAGGAGAGAGATTGGACAGAGAGAGGCGCGAAGAGGGAGGACTCACGCTGCTGCTTCTGTTCATGCCGTCGCGGAGAAAGCTAGCATCGCCGCCGTCCATGGATGAAGCAGAGGAGAGAGATCCGCGAGGAAGGGAGGACCGCGACCTGACCAGCCGCCATGCCCAGTCGCCGCTCATGTCGCCGGCGCCGTCCTTGCTTGAACCATTGCCAGATCCGCCGCTGCTGAAGCTTCTGCCTGCGCCTCTGCGTCGCCGGAGCTCCACGCCACCGCTGCCGCCGCCGAAAACCAGTCTCTGAAGCCTGTTTGCTTGGATATACGGTCATCGCGAATTCCTCTGCCACTGTCCAAGCTGCCATCAGAAGGATCCACCACAGCCTCCTCTATTCTTGTCTTCGAATCAGAACTGCCCTTTTCCAATTTCAATCTCAATTCTGTTATTTCTGAATATGTAACTCCTCTATCCTTGCTCTGCTGTCATTTAATTTTATTCCTCTGCTATGATCTTCTTTTAATTATGACCGCGCATGTCTCTATTTTAGTTTTGCTAAGGTATGTCTAAAAAATTAAAATTGGTGCTGCTGTCACCGTTTCGATCACGTTGGAATCACCGCTGCTGCCATGAAACAAAAAGGGAAGAGAGTTACTATGTTTAACCTATGTGAATTCAGCTAATTGAGGTAGGGGCATCTTTCTTAAACTTGCTTTTCTTTCCAGAGTTGTTATAAATCGATATTAATGCGTGAAATACATTTCCGTGATTTTGTAAGTCTTATAAATTGGTTTGAGTTGTTTTGGATGAACAAGATTATTAGTTTGATTGACAGATTGATCGATTGAGAAAGTTGGGTGTTTTGATTAATTGAATGATATTGTTAAAGTGGTTTTTCTTGAATTATCGGAGGAGATTTATTATTGGCATTTAGTTTAACTTTAGAAATGGTTTGGTTTGAAACTGTTTGAGAAAACTAAGGGTTCTTAATCATTGACTGGATTCTGAATTTTACAGCTTCCTTGGATTGAGTATGGTTGTTGTGAAAATGGTTATTAGAAATGATTTGAATGATTAACAGGCGCTTGGTTTGGTTTGGTTGGGACCCGAAAAGGGTGGCAGAGTCCGAGTTTTAGAGGAGATGCTGCCAAAATTTTATAAAATTGGAAGTTTTATTTGAAGTAATTATTTAAAAAGATTTTTTTTTAAACTTTATATATTTTAAGATTGATTTATAATGGAATGGAAAGAAGGATGATGAGGATTTTCTTTGAAATATGATTTTTGAATGAATTTGGAAAAGAGATTTGTATTGATGAATGATGATGTTGAAAATGATGAGAATGTTGAGATAGGACTGAGAATGTTAAATATGATCTTTGAATTATTCATTTGGCTTATGATTATCTGAGATACGAGGTTCCCTGGATAAAGTACCATGGCTTGCCACCACGTGTACCAGGTTGAAAACTCGATACTATGTTGACCCTACGACGTAAGTGTGACCGGGCACTATATAAATTCCCGGAAATATTACCCCCATTGAGCAATATTGATTATTTGAGAAAAAGCTATGCATTGACTCTTGGGATGCACGTCAAGGGACAGTCTAAGGACAATTCAGACTTGTCGGGTTGGCTGGATAACTGACAGATGAGCCTCATCAGCCATAGGACAGGCATGCATCATATGCATTTGTATGCTTTGCTTGGGTTTGAACTTGTTTTGGTTTGCCTAATTGTTAAACTGCTCTTAACTGCTACTTGAACTATTTGTTGTAACTGCTAGCTACTTGTGCTTTCCTTGTCTGTCTTGCCTGTGTTTGTCCTGACGTGCTACATTTGAGAATGAACTTTGGTGCTGAATTAATGATTATGTTGTTTGATTGCGTGGTTGGTTTCTAATTGAGATTTTCTTATAAAAAAAGAAAGTTTTTGGATTCTTGAAAGATTAAACATTATTTCTTTGAAAAGGTTTTGAACGATTACCTATTGGTTTTTTTAAAAGATTCATAAGACAATGATAATCACTGAGCTTGAATACATATTTCTGATTAGATATCTTCTTATGACAACTTTGAAACTCCATGGTGAGACCGTGTGGTTAGGTTCTCACCCCCTACAGTTTTACCTTTTCAGGAACCAGATGAAGAGGCATTAAGAAGAGTTATACTGAGTTTGGTTTATATGCTGTTGTGTTAATTAGATTATTTTTCTTCCCTCGTCTTTGTTATTACAAGTTTGTAAGAGGGATAGGAGTTGTATGATCTACATGTATATTATATTATGAGATATTATGTAAGGAGTCTTGCATATGAATCTATGCCTGCTTGCATTTTTCTTAAGATAAAGTGTTTATTTCCGATTTTCAAAGAAACCAGCAATACAGTGTCGAGTCACAGGCTCCTATTTTAATATTTAGTATGTAAAGTAGTCGTAATACTGCTTGCTATCAGAGTAGCGCAGCCGGAAATGTGACTTCTGTTAGTAAGGGTGTTACATTATGGTATCAGAGCGGTCTTTCCTGTAGAGCCTTGGAAATGGACTTATTATGCTTCAATTGCATACTCTGAGAATCTGTCATGTAGTAGGTCTTATCCGGATAACAAGAATTAGGACTTTATACACATGACTGTCTATTTATTAACGTTGTTAGCCTACCGTTACATATCTGCTGATGTTAAGTCTGGCCAACTTAATGCTGGTAGTTTATGTGTATAGGAAGTTAACGGATTATCATAGACGAAATAGAAATAATAGGTAATGCTTATAACGCGGTTTGGGAACGTTAGGAGTTATTTCTTGAGGTTACTCTGTTATATGTCTCGAAATTCTGCCGATGACATTTGACTTGTTCCTTCTTGTTGTGCCTTGAAGTCCTTGTTTGAGATTTCCTTCTTGAAAAAATAATTTGACTATTTTCCAACCCTATCCCTTCGTTTATATGCTTTCTGCCTTCTGTTGTTTAAACTTTTTCTTAACTCGTGTACTTTGAAATAACAGAGTGATCATTGAAATCTTTGCGATTTTGCTATCAATTAAGTTGTTTTTCCTTGAGAGTATTGTATTCTTTTGAAAATTAGCTGCAAATTTGTTTGAATTGTCATATTCTGTGAACTGATTTCTTTTTTTTACATATTTCAATTCTTTTGAACATCTTTATAGAGTTGTAATTTTAAGTGTCCTATTCACTCTTTAGATCTTTTTTAAGAACTTTTGGTTTATTCTTATGTAGGTTGTTATTGACTTTGCATTCTTTTACTTGAACGGTGCAATCTCTATTCCTTTTTATGAGCAAAACCCTATCTCAAGTTTCCTTTTAACTAGATTGTAGTTTCATACATACTTTTGTTTAGTCGGTATCTGAATACCTTTCAAAGTATTTGAGAAAATATAATCTTCCCCTTACCCAAATTAAATATTTTCTTTTTCAAATTTTGCATAGTTTATCTCAAATTGAACTTACATTGGAATAAAGCCACTTATAAGCTTTTGTTATTCTTTTGAAGGATGTTTATTGCTTATCTTTTCTTTTAGACCGCGAAATGAATTTTTCGTAAGTTTTCCATTCTTTTATGAATAATGCATTTGAAAGTATTTTTAATCATACTTTTCAGTTCTGTGAACCTTGTCTTGGGTTTAAGATATTCTTTTTTGTAAACCTCGTGCTTCTTTGATCCAGCTTGAATTCATTTCAAAATATTGCATTTTTTTCATTTTGTTGGTCCTATTAGATTCTTCTAATTTAAGTTTCTTATTCGAAATATGATTTGACTCTCTTTTTTTAGCGCATTTCAATGTCTTTGAACATTTTTGTGAGGTTGTAATTTCAAGAATACCCTTGGAATTTTGGTTTTAGGGCTTTTTAAAGAAATTTCAAGTCAATCTTTTCTTGCTTGATTGTATCCATAGCCCTCCTTTAAATCTGATGGAGATGTTTTGAATTTAGCATGCTTTTATCCATATGAGTTCTTGGAAGCATATATATTTTGAGACCTTACCTCAAATCCCCTTTTTAAAACAAATTTGGTTTCTTTTCAACTTTATTGCAATTTCACTACATATCTCTAATTGACTAAATATTTATAATTTTTGAAAAATTACTTTTGATCCTTAGGTTAATTAAATTCCATCTTTCGAACTTCACATATTCTATCTTTACCTTAAGAATAATTCTGATGTAAAAGAACTTGATTTTCCTTCTAATCCTATTGCAATTTTATGCATATTTTGTTTGGTTATGTTTTTAAGCATACTTTAAGATTCTTGAAGGAAGATTTTATTTCTATTTTAAATAACCTTCATTTTAGGAACCTCACGTAATATATTTCAACCCAGGTATGTTTTGAAGCAATGTAAACATCTATACTTTTGTTAATTTCTTTAAATATTTATTTCATATCTTCTCTTTTTATAAAGTAACATAACTTCCTCTTAAGTTCATCTATTCTTTGCAGACATTCCATTTAATTGTGTTCCTAAACATTCTCTTAAATTTTGTAAACAACGTCCTTGACTTTGGTCACTCTCTTCTTGTGAATTTTATACTTTAAATTCGGCTTGAATTCAATTCTAACAAATGTATCATTTTCTTCTTATCGTCTCCATTGAAGTTCTTTGAACTCTTTATACATCCACCTCTTATTTTTATAAAATACTGTTTGAATCCTCATGAGCATCTATCCTGGTCATTACACTTCCTTATATGAATCCTGTACTCTTTGACATGACATTAAAATTATTTCGTACAACACCGATCCTTGAATCTTTAAAAATGTTAAGTGTTCCTTTTAATCAAGCCATATAGGCTTATGCGTCCCAATCGTGCCGTGTAATTCGAGGTGTCGTTTGCCCTTTTTCTTTTCTTGAGATGTAATTTATATTTTTTTTTTGCTTCATAATTTGTACTTTACACACATCTTGACCTGTTTACATTTTCGAATATGGTAAAAACTCTAGTAACACAGTTGTTGACCTCATATTTCCCCACGAGCTAAGGATCCCTTATAGTAATCCAAAATTGTTCTGTTGTGATGCGTCGCTACTATCTTTAATTATTCCATTCAATATCTCATACTTCTTCGATTCAGCTTGTAATCTGATTCAAACTAACGCACTGTTTTCTTCTTATTGATCTTATCGAATTTTTTTTAATTCAAGAGTTATCCTTGTAATTGTCAATTGATTCCTTTCTGGCAATCTTCATTACTTATGTATCTTCGTTTACTTGTAATTTCATTCATTCTTTCAAATTCCTATGAGTACTATCCTTGTCACTTGTCATTCTTTTCTAAAATGTTGTGCCCTTCTCCGTGATTTAAAATTTATTTTAATGTCACGTGCAATCTTAGATATGGCAAGTAATACCTTAGTTCTTAGGACAGTTAATGAATGTAAAAGGTAAAATTGGTAAATGTGCGATGCCAACGGATGTTGTGGAGTTTTGTTTTGCGTGAAAGAGTTTTGTTGATGTTAAATTTGGGACCAGTAAGATTTGTAAAATATTTAACAAAGTTGAGAACCTTCAGATGAGTTGCTTATTAAAGTATGGTTGAAAATGGTGGAGATGAATTATGTTGAAGTTTAAATAGTTGAGTCTCTGAAGTTAGTATGAGATCAGTATGCGGACATTGAGCACATCGTTTTAACCACAACTTGTTTTATGATCTTTTGCCACCTTGCTTTACCATTACATGTATGAAACATATCGCGTTGTACACCAAGCCTACCTTGTAACTTCTTTTTCGTATAACACTTATACCTTATATACCTTTATGCCATATGAAAATTCTGGTATTTAAAACTATATGAATATATATACAGAGAACTTTTTGCCTTTTTCTTTAAATAAGTTCAAGAGTGAAGTAATATAAAATCTCTTTTATTTTGAATCAATTTTCGAGGACGTAAATTTTTACAAGGTAGGTAGGATGTAAGACCCAGAATTTTTGAATAAATCTTATTATAAATTAATTTCAATTCATTAGAAATTTTATCTTCATAAATTATTTTATCAAAGCTAATTAAATAAAAAATTAAATCAGGTTTTGATAATTAATTAGAATTTTACCTAATTTTATAATTATTAAGTTATTTTCTATATTTAAATTACAAAATTAGTAGTTACGAAATGACAAGAATTTTTATGTGATTTAATTCAAATAATTGATATTTCTATGATTTAATACTTCATGTTTTAGGAATAAAGAAAATTAATCTTATTATCTTATAAATTCAATTAAAGAATTTGATTTCAAATCAATTAGTATTTTAATACAACAAATGATATTTTAGAATAATTTTTAAGATTAAATTAGATTTTAAATTAACACTCTATATCCTAATTTGATTAAAATTAATCAAATCTAACTTAAACCCTAAATCTAAATTAAAATTAATACTGTATACTATGTTTTCTTTTATATATTTATATAAATTTTAAATACTAATTATCTCCTTTAACTTTATTATTAATTTTTCTTTTCCAGTTTTCCTTGTCTCTTTCTATACACCGCCACCAACCTTTCTTCCTTAATCTTCCCCAAAACCTAGCTTCAGAAAAACTAAAGAGAGAGGAAAAAAAAGAAAGGAAGGGAAAAAAGAGGGAGGCGGCGCGGCGAGGAAGGGAGGACCGCGACCTGACCAGCCGTCGTGCCCAGTCGCCGCTCATGTCGCCGGCGCCGTCCTTGCTTGAACCGTCGCCAGATCTGCCGCTGCTGAAGCTTTTGCCTGCCCTCTGCGTCGCCGGAGCTCCACGCCACCGCTGCCGCCGCCGAAAACCAGTCTCTGAAGCCTGTTTGCTTGGATATACGGTCATCGCGAATTTCTATGCCACTGTCCAAGCTGCCATCAGAAGGATCCACCACAGCCTCCTCTGTTCTTGTCTTCGAATCAGAACTGACCTTTTCCAATTTCAATCTCAATTCTGCTATTTCTGAATATGTAACTCCTCTATCCTTGCTCTGCTGTCATTTAATTTTATTCCTCTACTATGATCTTCTTTAATTATGACCGCGCATGTCTCTATTTTAGTTCTGCTAAGGTATGTCTAAAAAATTAAAATTGGTGCTGCTGTCACCGTTTCGGTCACGTTGGAATCACCGCTGCTGCCATGAAACAAAAAGGGCAGAGAGTTACAATGTTTAAGCTATGTGAATTCAGCTAATTGACGTAGGGGCATCTTTCTTAAACTTGCTTTTCTTTCCAGAGTTGTTATAAATCGATATTAATGCGTGAAATACATTTCCGTGATTTCGTAAGTCTTATGAATTGGATTGAGTTATTTTGGATGAACAAGATTATTAGTTTGATTGACAGATTGATCGATTGAGAAAGTGGTGCATGAAATTGTGATCATCAATGGTGCCATCAACATGGTACGCTCATTGCAATCTCAACTCTTCATCACAACTCCGCACAACTAACCAGCAAGTGCACTGGGTCGTCCAAGTAATAAACCTTACGCGAGTAAGGGTCGATCCCACGGAGATTGTTGGTATGAAGCAAGCTATGGTCACCTTGTAAATCTTAGTCAGGCAGACTCTAATGGTTATGAATGATATATGAATAAAACATAAAGATAAAGATAGAGATACTTATGTAATTCATTGGTGGGAATTTCAGATAAGCGCATGAAGATGCTGTGTCCCTTCCGTCTCTCTGCTTTCCTACTGTCTTCATCCAATCCTTCTTACTCCTTTCCATGGCAAGCTTATGCAAGGGTTTCACCGTTGTCAGTGGCTACCTCCCATCCTCTCAGTGGAAATGTTCAACGCACCCTGTCACGGCACGGCTATCCATCTGTCGGTTCTCGATCAGGCCGGAATAGAATCCAGCGATTCTTTTGCATCTGTCACTAACGCCCCGCCTTCAGGAGTTTGAAGCACGTCACAGTCATTCAATCATTGAATCCTACTCAGAATACCACAGACAAGGTTAGACCTTCCGGATTCTCTTGAATGCCGCCATCAGTTCTAGCCTATACCACGAAGACTCTGATCTCACGGAATGGCTGGCTCGGTTGTCAGGCGATCAACCATGCATCGTGTATCAGGAATCCAAGAGATATTCACCCAATCTAAGGTAGAATGGAGGTGGTTGTCAGGCACACGTTCATAGGTGAGAATGATGATGAGTGTCACGGATCATCACATTCATCAAGTTGAAGAACAAGTGATATCTTAGAACAAGAACAAGCGGAATTGAATAGAAGAACAATAGTAATTGCATTAATACTCGAGGTACAGCAGAGCTCCACACCTTAATCTATGGTGTGTAGAAACTCCACCGTTGAAAATACATAAGAACAAGGTCTAGGCATGGCCGTGAGGCCAGCCTCCCAATGATCTAAGATAGCATAAGAACAAAGATAGCTACCCAGATATCTCAATACAATAGTAAAAGGTCCTACTTATAGAGAACTAGTAGCCTAAGGTTTACAGAGATGAGTAAATGACATAAAAATCCACTTCCGGGCCCACTTGGTGTGTGTTTGGGCTGAGCAATGAAGCATTTTCGTGTAGAGACTCTTCTTGGAGTTAAACGCCAGCTTTTGTGCCAGTTTGGGCGTTTAACTCCCACTTTGGTGCCAGTTCCGGCGTTTAACGCTGGAAATTCTGAAGGTGACTTTGAACGCCGGTTTGGGCCATCAAATCTTGGGCAAAGTATGGACTATCAAATATTGCTGGAAAGCCCAGGATGTCTACTTTCCAACGCCGTTGAGAGCGCGCCAATTGGGCTTCTGTAGCTCCAGAAAATCCACTTCGAGTGCAGGGAGGTCAGAATCCAACAGCATCTGCAGTCCTTTTCAGTCTCTGAATCAGATTTTTGCTCAGGTCCCTCAATTTCAGCCAGAAAATACCTGAAATCACAGAAAAACACAAAAACTCATAGTAAAGTCCAGAAAAGTGAATTTTAACTAAAAACTAATAAAAATATACTAAAAACTAAACCAATTATACTAAAAACATACTAAAAATAATGCCAAAAAGCGTACAAATTATCCGCTCATCACAACACCAAACTTAAATTATTGCTTGTCCTCAAGCAAATGAAAATCAAATAAGATAAAAAGAAGAGAATATGCAATGAATTCCAAAAACATCTATGAAGATCAGTATTAATTAGATGAGCGGGGCTTTTAGCTTTTTGCCTCTGAATAGTTTTGGCATCTCACTCTATCCTTTGAAACTCAGAATGATTGGCTTCTTTAGGAACTCAGAATCCAGATAGTGTTATTGATTCTCCTAGCTAAGTATAATGATTCTTGAACACAGCTACTTATTGAGTCTTGGCTGTGGCCCAAAGCACTCTGTCTTCCAGTATTACCACCGGATACATACATGCCACAGACACATAATTGGGTGAACCTTTTCAGATTGTGACTCAGCTTTGCTAAAGTCCCCAATTAGAGGTGTCCAGGGTTCTTAAGCACACTCTTTTTGCCTTGGATCACAACTTTATTTCTTTCTTTTTCTTTTCTCTCTTTTTTTTTGTATTCACTGTTTTTTCTTGCTTCAAGAATCATTTTTATGATTTTTCAGATCCTCAGTGACATGTCTCCTTTTTCATCATTCTTTCAAGAGCCAACATTCATGAATCACAAATTCAAAAGACATATGCACTGTTTAAGCATGCATTCAGAAAACAAAAGTGTTGCCACCACATCAAAATAATTAAACTGTTATAAAATTCAAAATTCATGCAATTCTTTTTCTTTTTCAATTAAGAACATTGTTTATTTAAGAAAGGTGATGGATTCATAGGACATTCATAACTTTAAGGCATAGACACTAAGACACTAATGATCATAAGACACAAACATGGATAAACATAAAGCATACATTTTCGAAAAACAGGAAAATAAAGAACAAGGAGATTAAAGAACGGGTCCACCTTAGTGATGGGGGCTTGTTCTTCCTCTTGAAGGTCTTATGGAGTGCTTGAACTCCTCAATGTCTCTTCCTTGTCTTTGTTACTCCTCTCTCATGATTCTTTGATCTTCTCTAATTTCATGGAGGAGGATGGAATGTTCTTGGTGCTCCACCCTTAGTTGTCCCATGTTGGAACTCAATTCTCCTAGGGAGGTGTTCAGTTGCTCCCAATAGTCTTGTGGAGGAAAGTGCATCCCTTGAGGCATCTCAGGGATCTCATGATGAGAGGGGTCTCTTGTTTGCTCCATCCTTTTCTTAGTGATGGGCTTATCCTCATCAATGGGGGTGTCTCCTTCTATGTCAACTCCAACTGAATAACAGAAGTGACAAATGAGGTGAGGAAAGGCTAACCTTGCCAAGGTGGAGGACTTGTCCGCCACCTTATAGAGTTCTTGGGCTACAACCTCATGAACTTCCACTTCTTCTCCAATCATGATGCTATGAATCATGATGGCCCGGTCTAGAGTAACTTCAGACCGGTTGCTAGTGGGAATGATTGAGCGTTGGATAAACTCCAACCATCCTCTAGCCACGGGCTTGAGGTCATGCCTTCTTAGTTGAACCGGCTTCCCTCTTGAATCTCTCTTCCATTGGGCGCCCTCTTCACAAATGTCAGTGAGGACTTGGTCCAACCTTTGATCAAAGTTGACCCTTCTAGTGTAAGGATGTTCATCTCCTTGCATCATAGGCAAGTTGAATGCCAACCTTACATTTTCCGGACTAAAATCCAAGTATTTTCCCCGAACCATAGTAAGCCAATTCTTTGGATCCGGGTTCACACTCTGATCATGGTTCTTGGTGATCCATGCATTGGCATAGAACTCTTGAACCATTAAGATTCTGACTTGTTGAATGGGGTTGGTAAG
The DNA here is from genome assembly GCF_014773155.1 of Arachis stenosperma. Taxonomy (NCBI): domain Eukaryota; kingdom Viridiplantae; phylum Streptophyta; class Magnoliopsida; order Fabales; family Fabaceae; genus Arachis; species Arachis stenosperma. The sequence goes on from NC_080384.1 coordinate 37,651,485, forward strand.
AACTTCCCAACCTCTTCTTCGGATCTCATGTCGGATCTCCGGATATTCACTCTTTTTGAGTGAAAAAGGGACCTCGGGGATCACCTTCTTTAAGGCCACAACTTCATAGAAGTGGTCTTGATGCACCCTTGAGATGAATCTCTCCATCTTCCATGACTCGGAGGTAGAAGCTTTTGCCTTCCCTTTCCTCTTTCTAGAGGTTTTTCCGGCCTTGGATGCCATAAATGGTTATGGAAAAACAAAAAGCAATGCTTTTACCACACCAAACTTAAAAGGTTTGCTCGTCCTCGAGCAAAAGAAGAAAGAAGAGAGTAGAAGTAGAAGAAATGAGGAAGAAGGGAATGGCTTTGTGTTCGGCCAAAGAGGGGGGAGAAGTGGTGTTTAGGGTGTGTGAAAATGAAGGGGTGAGGAAGGGTTTATATAGGAGAGGGGGGTTCATGGTTCGGTCATGTATGGGTGGGTTTGGGAGGGAAAGTGGTTTGAAATTGAAGGGTGAGGTAGGTGGGGTTTTATGAAGGATGGATGTGAGTGGTGAAGAGAAAGATGGGATTTGATAGGTGAAGGGTTTTTGGGGAAGAGGTGTTGAGGTGATTGGTGAATGGGTGAAGAAGAGAGAGAGTGGTGGGGTTGGTGGGGATCCTGTGGGGTCCACAGATCCTGAGGTGTCAAGGAAAAGTCATCCCTGCACCAAATGGCATGCAAAAATGCGTTTTGAGCCAATTCTGGCATTAAACGCCGGGCTGGTGCCCATTTCTGGCGTTTAACGTCAGGTTCTTGCCCTTTCCTGGCGTTTAACGCCAGTCTGGTGCCCCTTTCTGGCGTTAAACGCCCAGAATGGTGCCAGACTGGGCGTTAAACGCCCAACAGCTAGCCTTACTGGCGTTTAAACGCCAGTAGGTTCTTCCTCCAGGGTGTGCTGTTTTTCTTCCTTTTTTCATTCTGTTTTTGCTTTTTCAATTGATTTTGTGACTTCTCATGATCATCAACCTACAAAATAAAATAAAATAACAAAGGAAAATATATAAAATATAACATTGGGTTGCCTCCCAACAAGCGCTTCTTTAATGTCAGTAGCTTGACAGAGGGCTCTCATGGAGCCTCACAAATGCTCAGAGCAATGTTGGAACCTCCCAACACCAAACTTAGAGTTTGAGTGTGGGGGTTCAACACCAAACTTAGAAGTTGGTTGTGGCCTCCCAACACCAAACTTAGAGTTTGACTGTGGGGGCTCTGTTTGACTCTGATTTGAGAGAAGCTCTTCATGCTTCCTCTCCATGGTGACAGAGGGATATCCTTGAGCCTTAAATACAAAGGATTCTTCATTCACTTGAATGATCAGTTCACCTCCATCAACATCAATCACAGCCTTTACTGTGGCTAGGAAGGGTCTGCCAAGGATGATAGATTCATCCATGCACTTCCCAGTCTCTAGGACTATGAAATCAGCAGGGATGTAATGGTCTTCAATCTTTACCAGAACATCCTCTACAAGTCCATAAGCTTGTTTTCTTGAATTGTCTGCCATCTCTAGTGAGATTCTTGCAGCTTGTACCTCAAAGATCCCTAGCTTCTCCATTACAGAGAGAGGCATGAGGTTTACACTTGACCCTAAGTCACACAGAGCCTTCTTGAAGGTCATTGTGCCTATGGTACAAGGTATGGAGAACTTCCCAGGGTCCTGTCTCTTTTGAGGTAATTTCTGCCTAGACAAGTCATCCAATTCTTTGGTGAGCAAAGGAGGTTCATTCTCCCAAGTCTCATTTCCAAATAACTTGTCATTTAGCTTCATGATTGCTCCAAGGTATTTAGCAACTTGCTCTTCAGTGACATACTCATCCTCTTCAGAGGAGGAATACTCATCAGAGCTCATGAAAGGCAGAAGTAAGTCCAATGGAATCTCTATGGTCTCATTTTGAGCCTCAGATTCCCATGGTTCCTCATTAGGGAACTCATTGGAGGCTAGTGCACGCCCATTGAGGTCTTCCTCAGTGGCGTTCACTTCCTCTCCTTCCTCTCCAAATTCGGCCATGTTGATGGCCTTGCATTCTCCTTTTGGATTTTCTTCTGTATTGCTTGGAAGAGTACTAGGAGGGAGTTCAGTAATTTTCTTGCTCAGCTGTCCCACTTGTGCCTCCAAATTCCTAATGGAGGACCTTGTTTCAATCATGAAACTTTGAGTGGTTTTGATTAGATCAGAGACCATGGTTGCTAAGTCAGAGTGGTTCTGCTTAGAATTCTCTGTCTGTTGCTGAGAAGATGATGGAAAAGGCTTGCCATTGCTAAACCTGTTTCTTCCACCATTATTGTTGTTGAAACCTTGTTGAGGTCTCTGTTGATCCTTCCATGAGAGATTTGGGTGATTTCTCCATGAAGAATTATAGGTGTTTCCATAGGGTTCTCCCATGTAATTCACCTCTTCCATTGAAGGGTTCTCAGGATCATAAGCTTCTTCTTCAGATGAAGCATCCTTAGTACTGCTTGGTGCATTTTGCATTCCAGACAGACTTTGAGAAATCAAATTGACTTGTTGAGTCAATATCTTGTTCTGAGCCAGAATGGCATTCAGAGTATCAATCTCAAGAACTCCTTTCTTCTGATTAGTCCCATTGTTCACAGGATTTCTTTGAGAAGTGTACATGAATTGGTTATTTGCAACCGTTTCAATTAGTTCTTGAGCTTCTGTAGGCGTCTTCTTCAGATGAAGAGATCCTCCAGCAGAGCTATCCAAAGACATCTTGGATAGTTCAGAGAGACCATCATAGAAAATACCTATGATGCTCCATTCAGAAAGCATGTCAAAGGGACATTTTCTGATCAATTGTTTGTATCTTTCCCAAGCTTCATAGAGGGATTCTCCATCCTTCTGTCTGAAGGTTTGGACTTCCACTCTAAGCTTACTCAATTTTTGAGGTGGAAAGAACTTTGCCAAGAAGGCATTGACTAGCTTTTCCCATGAGTCCAGGCTTTCTTTAGGTTGAGAGTCCAACCATGTCCTAGCTCTGTCTCTTACAGCAAAAGGGAATAGCATAAGTCTGTAGACCTCAGGGTCAACCCCATTAGTCTTGACAGTGTCACAGATTTGCAAGAATTCAGCTAAGAACTGATGAGGATCTTCCAATGGACGTCCATGGAACTTGCAATTCTGTTGCATTAGAGAAACTAATTGAGGCTTAAGCTCAAAGTTGTTTGCTCCAATGGCAGGGATAGAGATGCTTCTCCCATAGAAGTCGGGAGTAGGTGCAGTAAAGTCACCAAGCACCTTCCTTGCATTGTTGGCATTGTTGTTGTTTTCGGCCGCCATGTGTTCTTCTTCTTTGAAGATTTCTGTTAGGTCCTCTGCAGAGAGTTGTGCCTTAGCTTCTCTTAGCTTTCGCTTCAAGGTCCTTTCAGGTTCAGGATCAGCTTCAACAAGAATGCCTTTGTCTTTGTTCCTGCTCATATGAAAGAGAAGAGAACAAGAAAATATGAAATCCTCTATGTCACAGTATAGAGATTCCTTGAGGTGTCAGAGGAAAAGAAAAATAGAATAAAGAGGTGGAAGAATTCGAACTTAGTGAGATAGAGTTCGAATTGTGCATTGAGGAGGAGTGATACTCCATAAATAGAAGGATGTGAGAAGAGGGGAAGAGGTTTTTTCGAAAATTAATTAAAAGGGTTTTAAAAACATTTTGAAAAACTTTAATTGATTTTCGAAAACCAAGAGTGGGAAAGAAATCAAGTAATTTTTGAAAAAGATTTTGAAATTAGAAATCAAAAAGATATGATTGAAGATTATTTTGAAAAAGATGTGATTAAAAAGATGTGATTGAAAAGTTATGGTTTAAAAAGATATGATTGAAATGATATGATTTGAAAACAATTTTTAAAAAGATTTGATTTTAAAAAAAATTAATGACTTGGCTAACAAGAAAAGATATGATTCAAACATTAAACCTTTCTCAACAGAAAAGGCAACATACTTGAAATGTTGAATCAAATTATTAATTGATAGCAAGTATCTTTGAAAAAGGAAAGAAATTGATTTTGAAAACATTTGATTGAAAAGACATGATTTGAAAAAGGATTTGATTTTGAAAAACTTTGAAAACTTGAAAAAAATTGATTTGAAAACAAAATCCTCCCCCTTGTGCCATCCTGGCGTTAAACGCCTAGAATGGTGCACATTCTGGCGTTTAACGCCCAATGCACTACCTTTTTGGGCGTTAAACGCCCAACCAGGCACCCTGGCTGGCGTTTAAACGCCAGTCTGTCCTTCTTCACTGGGTGTTTTGAATGCCCAGCTTTTTCTGTGTAATTCCTCTGCTGCATGTTCTGAATCTTCAGTTCCCTGTACTATTGACTTGAAAATAGAACCAAGATCAAATAAACAATGCATGCAAAACACCAAACTTAAAATTAGACACTAGACTCAAACAAGAAACAAAATATTTTTTGTTTTTATGATTTTGAGATTTTTTTGGATTTTTCGAAAATTATATGGAAATAGAAAATAAAGGTTTCAGAGTTCTTAATTTGGATTCCAGGAATCATTGCAATGCTAGTCTAAGACTCCGGTCCAGGAATTAGACATGGCTTCACAGCCAGCCAAGCTTTCAAAGAAAGCTTCGGTCCAAAACACTAGACATGGCCAATGGCCAGCCAAGCCTTAGCAGATCATTGCTCCAAAAGCAAGATTGATAGAGATCAATAAGCTCTTGTGATGATCAGTTGAAACCTCGGTCCAATAAGATTAGACATGGCTTCTCAGCCAGCCAGATTTCAACAGGTCATCATGAAACTCTAGAACTCATTCTTAAGAATTCTGAAAAATACCTAATCTAAGCAACAAGATGAACCGTCAGTTGTCCATACACGAAACAATCCCCGGCAACGGCGCCAAAAACTTGGTGCTGTTGCCGGATCAAAACTTGGCACTGTTATTGCAGGGAACAAATGCGAAACTGTAGTTAGGACATTTAATTCCCCGGCAACGGCGCCAAAAACTTGGTGCACGAAATTGTGATCATCAATGGCGCCATCAACATGGTACGCTCATTGCAATCTCAACTCTTCATCACAACTCCGCACAACTAACCAGCAAGTGCACTGGGTCGTCCAAGTAATAAACCTTACGCGAGTAAGGGTCGATCCCACGGAGATTGTTGGTATGAAGCAAGCTATGGTCACCTTGTAAATCTTAGTCAGGCAGACTCTAATGGTTATGAATGATATATGAATAAAACATAAAGATAAAGATAGAGATACTTATGTAATTCATTGGTGGGAATTTCAGATAAGCGCATGAAGATGCTGTGTCCCTTCCGTCTCTCTGCTTTCCTACTGTCTTCATCCAATCCTTCTTACTCCTTTCCATGGCAAGCTTATGCAAGGGTTTCACCGTTGTCAGTGGCTACCTCCCATCCTCTCAGTGGAAATGTTCAACGCACCCTGTCACGGCACGGCTATCCATCTGTCGGTTCTCGATCAGGCCGGAATAGAATCCAGTGATTCTTTTGCGTCTGTCACTAACACCCCGCCTTCAGGAGTTTGAAGCACGTCACAGTCATTCAATCATTGAATCCTACTCAGAATACCACAGACAAGGTTAGACCTTCCGGATTCTCTTGAATGCCGCCATCAGTTCTAGCATATACCACGAAGACTCTGATCTCACGGAATGGCTGGCTCGGTTGTCAGGCGAGCGCTCGGTTGTCAGGCGATCAACCATGCATCGTGTATCAGGAATCCAAGAGATATTCACCCAATCTAAGGTAGAACGGAGGTGGTTGTCAGGCACACGTTCATAGGTGAGAATGATGATGAGTGTCACGGATCATCACATTCATCAAGTTGAAGAACAAGTGATATCTTAGAACAAGAACAAGCGGAATTGAATAGAAGAACAATAGTAATTGCATTAATACTCGAGGTACAGCAGAGCTCCACACCTTAATCTATGGTGTGTTGAAACTCCACCGTTGAAAATACATAAGAACAAGGTCTAGGCATGGCCGTGAGGCCAGCCTCCCAATGATCTAAGATAGCATAAGAACAAAGATAGCTACCCAGATATCTCAATACAATAGTAAAAGGTCCTACTTATAGAAAACTAGTAGCCTAAGGTTTACAGAGATGAGTAAATGACATAAAAATCCACTTCCGGGCCCACTTGGTGTGTGTTTGGGCTGAGCAATGAAGCATTTTCGTGTAGAGACTCTTCTTGGAGTTAAACGCCAGCTTTTGTGCCAGTTTGGGCGTTTAACTCCCACTTTGGTGCCAGTTCCGGCGTTTAACGCTGGAAATTCTGAAGGTGACTTTGAACGCCGGTTTGGGCCATCAAATCTTGGGCAAAGTATGGACTATCATATATTGCTGGAAAGCTCAGGATGTCTACTTTTCAACTCCGTTGAGAGAGCGCCAATTGGGCTTCTGTAGCTCCAGAAAATCCACTTCGAGTGCAGGGAGGTCAGAATCCAACAGCATCTGCAGTCCTTTTCAGTCTCTGAATCAGATTTTTGCTCAGGTCCCTCAATTTCAGCCAGAAAATACCTGAAATCACAGAAAAACACACAAACTCATAGTAAAGTCCAGAAAAGTGAATTTTAACTAAAAACTAATAAAAATATACTAAAAACTAAACCAATTATACTAAAAATATACTAAAAATAATGCCAAAAAGCGTACAAATTATCCGCTCATCAGAAAGTTGGGTGTTTTGATTAATTGAATGATATTGTTAAAGTGGTTTTCCTTGAATTATCGGAGGAGATTTATTATTGGCATTTAGTTTAACTTTAGAAATGGTTTAGTTTGAAACTGTTTGAGAAAACTAAGGGTTCTTAATCATTGACTGGATTCTGAATTTTATAGCTTCCTTGGATTGAGTATGGTTGTTGTGAAAATGGTTATTAGAAATGATTTGAATGATTAACAGGCGCTTGGTTTGGTTTGGTTGGGACCCGGAAAGGGTGGCAGAGTCCGAGTTTTAGAGGAGATGCTGCCAAAATTTTATAAAATTGGAAGTTTTATTTGAAGTAATTATTTAAAAAGATTTGTTTATTTTAAACTTTATATATTTTAAGATTGATTTATAATGAATGGAATGGAAAGAAGGATGATGAGGATTTTCTTTGAAATATGGTTTTTTGAATGAATTTGGAAAAGAGATTTGTATTGATGAATGATGATGATGTTGAAAATGATGAGAATGTTGAGATATGGACTGATAATGTTAAAATATGATCTTTGAATTATTCATTTGGCTTATGATTATCTGAGATACGAGGTTCCCTGGATAAAGTACCGTGGCTTGCCACCACGTGTACCAGGTTGAAAACTCGATACTCTGTTGACCCTACGACGTAAGTGTGACCGGGCACTATATAAATTCCCAGGAATATTACCCCCATTGAGCAATATTGATTATTTGAGAAAAAGCTATGCATAGACTCTTGGGGATGCACGTCGGGGGACAGTCTAAGGACAATTCAGACTTGTCGGGTTGGCTGGATAACCGACAGATGAGCCTCATCAGCCATAGGACAGGCATGCATCATATGCATTTGTATGCTTTGCTTGGGTTTGAACTTGTTTTGGTTTGCCTAATTGTTAAACTGCTCTTAACTGCTACTTGAACTATTTGCTGTAACTGCTAGCTACTTGTGCTTTCCTTGTCTGTCTTGCCTGTGTTTGTCCTGGCGTGCTACATTTGAGAATGAACTTTGGTGCTGAATTAATGATTATGTTGTTTGATTGCGTGGTTGGTTTCTGATTGAGATTTTCTTATAAAAAAAAGAAAGCTTTTGGATTCTTGAAAGATTAAACATGGTTTCTTCGAAAAGGTTTTGAATGATTACCTATTGGTTTTTTTAAAAGATTCATAAGACAATGATAATCACTGAGCTTGAATACATATTTCTTATTAGATATCTTCTTATGACAACTTTGAAACTCCATGGTGAGACCGTGTGGTTAGGTTCTCACCCCCTACAGTTTTACCTTTTCAGGAACCAGATGAAGAGGCATTAAGAAGAGTTATACTGAGTTTGGTTTATATGCTGTTGTGTTAATTAGATTATTTTTCTTCCCTCGTCTTTGTTATTACAAGTTTGTAAGAGGGATAGGAGTTGTATGTTCTACATGTATATTGTATTATGAGATATTATGTAAGGAGTCTTGCATATGAATCTATGTCTGCTTGCATTTTTCTTAAGATAAAGTGTTTATTTTCGATTTTCAAAGAAACCAGCAATACAGTGTCGAGTCACAGGCTCCTATTTTAATATTTAGTATGTAAAGTAGTCGTAATACTGCTTGCTATCAGAGTAGCACAGCCGGAAACGTGACTTCTGATAGTGAGGGTGTTACAGCATGACGATATAGCCTCCAAATCTGAATATGCCAAGATTTTAAAAGAGAATTTTGATTCCAATAAGTTTTTGAACTTAACAAATTGGCATTTCTTTCAAAATGGCATTATTGATAGTCCATAGTTACTCCAAAATTGGCTTCACTCGAAACCTTAGCTGAGAAAGGTTTGGATTTTACTCAAACCGTTAGTCAATAATGGCTGCCTTTGTTCGCTATTTGCGATAAAGTGTATCCTAATTTGGTGAGGCAATTTTATTCAAATATGAAACATGAAGATGCCAAGGTGGTTTTGTATGGAAAAAGCAAAATCATTGTTCTTAATAAGGAACGCATTTGAGAAATATTAGGATATTAAGGTATTGGAATCGATGTTTTTGCTTTTGGAAAGTGGGATCCTGACCTCCATGTTAGCATAAACACTACCTTTATGATCATCTGTGAACAAGTAACTCTTTGCTTCGGCCTAACATCCACTCGTAAAATCCTTGGCCTAGTTAACGCCCAACCCCATTGCATCATCACACTTTATCCTACCTCAAAGTGGCTCCTTCTAATGTGTGACTTTTTGCGATACTCTGGTGTTGTATGCTCTCATTTAAGGAATTCACATCTCTTTTGTATACTTGATGATGAGGCATATGTATGAATGGATGAAAAGTGAGAAAAAAATCTACTTTGCTTTATGTCCTTTTTCTTACAAAATTTTTTACATACTTTAATGTTGATTTATTTGCTGAAATTGCCGAGGAGCATAACTCATTCTTAAAAGGAGGTGGTGCAATGAGAAGAACTAGTATACAATACACCACCATTGTGTTGGAAAATAAAAGAACAAGGCACACACACTCACGAAGAATATAAAATGAAGAGGAATGTATTGAATGTATTTGTGTGTTGTTATTTATGAAATGATTACATATGTATTTATACTTTTCTTTGACATCTAAACTTAATACATCCTAATAAATAAATGGTTTAAATTAAAATTAAATATAGACAACTTATTCAAACTGTGGTTTCTATTCATTCTTAAATTCTAACCATCAAGTTTATTTTTAACATTCTCCCTTAAACTTGATAATTTTTCGACTCCAATCATAATCCTTAACTTTTGAAAAGCATCATATTTAAGAAGTTTTGTGAAAATGTCAGCAACTTGATCAAGTGATTTCACATACTCAACCTCCACATACATGTTCTCAATACATTGTCGAATAAAATGATACTTTATTTCTATGTGCTTGCTTCTGTCATAAAACACTAGATTCTTTGCTAGGGCAATCGCTGACTTATTGTCCATCATGATCTTGATGGATTCAGCTTGCTCAAAATAAAGTTCCTTCAGTAGTATCTTCAGCCAAATTGCATGACATGTACAGGCAGTGGCAGCAACATATTTAGCTTCACAAGTTGAAAGAGTGACTATAGGTTGTTTCTTTGAACACCAAGAAATTACATTATTTCCTAAAAAGAAAACAAAGCCAGTAGTACTCTTCCTGTCGTCAATATCCCCAGCATAATCACTATCACAATAGCCCATTAATTTGAATTCATCTGAAGCTGAATAAAACATGCCTACTCAAGAGTGTCTCTAAGATAGCGAAGAATTCTCTTGGCTGCCTTCATATGGGTTTCTGTTGGATTCTCCATGTAACGACTAATTAACCCAACTGAAAATAAAATGTCAGGTCTAGTACATGTCAAATACCTTAAACTCCCCATGAGACTTTTGAATAATGTTTGATCAACTTTTCTTACACCTTCTTCCTCTTTGGAAAGTTTGACTCCACACTCCATAGGTGTATTGGTAGGATTGCAGTCTAACATGTTGAGTTTCTTCAATAGCTCTCTTACATAAGCCTGTTGTGAGATGAAAATTCCATCCTCCATTTGTTTCACTTCAATTCCCAAATAATAAGACATTAGTCCCATATCACTCATCTCAAATTCTTGAGCCATTACCTTCCTAAATTCTTCAAACATTATTTGATTGTTTCCTGTGAATATAAGGTCATCCACATAGACACAAACAAATAACAAATTTCCTCTTTCTTCTTTCACATAGAGTGCATATTCATGAATGCACCTAGTGAAACCATTATCTTGAAAATACGTATCAAGATGATCATTCCAAGCTCTTGGAGCTTGCTTCAGTCCATATAAGGCCTTTTTAAGTCTTAAAACTTTATCTTCACAACCCTCAACAACAAAACCCAAAGGTTGTTCAATATAAACTTCTTCCAGAAGATTACCTTTCATAAAAGCAAACTTCACATCCATTTGGTGGATTTTCCAGTTGTTCTGTACTGCAAGTGACAGCAATAGCCTTATCGTCTCCAAGCGAGCAACTGGAGCAAACACCTCATCATAATCTATTCCTTGCTTCTGCTTATACCCTTTTGCAATGAGTCTTGCCTTATACCTTTCTACATCACCTTTAGAGTTCTTTATAACTCTGTAAACCTATTTGACTCCAATAGCCTGATGACCACTTGGAAGTGATGCAAGTTTCCAAGTGTTGTTCTTCTCAGTTGCTTGAATTTCTTCCTCCATAGCTTGTATCCATTTCTCATCTTTGACAGCTTCTTTAAAACTTAAAGGCTCATCATTGGAGAGTAAACATAATAAATTTTCATCCTTTAGCTTTTCTGTTTACTTATAGAGATCAGAGAGACTTTGATATCTATGAGGGCCTTCGCTTGAACTAGAGGATGGAGAAGATGATGATGATGCTAGTGGGATTAATGCTGGTGTTGAAGCATCGATTTTGCCTTGCACTTCTTACATCAGGGCTTCTTTTTCCTCAAAGTAAGGCAGAAAATCATAAGTGACTTCATTTTGTGTACTCCTGTCCCACTTTGCATTTTCTTCAAATTCAACATCTCTGCTTATTATTACTTTATTATTGATGGGATTGAAGAATTTGTAGCCTTTCCTCATAACCAATAAATACAAGATTTTGACTCCTATCATCAAGCTTCGATCTTTCTTGCTCAAGAATTTGGACATATGTAATAGATCTAAATACTCTTAAATGTGATACATTAGGCTTCAAACCACTCCATACTTCTTGAGGTGTTATATCTCTCAAACTCTTGGTAGGTGAGCGGTTTGAAAGATAAACTGCACATGCAACTGTTTCTTCCCATAACTCTGTTGGTAATGACTTACTTTTTAACATCTTTCTTGCCATAGTTAGAATTGTCCTATTCTTTCTTTCAGCAACCCCATTTTGTTGAGGCAATCTAGAAATAGTTAGGGGATGTCGAATACCATGATTTTCATAAAACATCTTGAATTCATTTGAAGTGAATTCTCCACCTCTGTCAGTTCTGAGAGCTTTTATCTCATAGCCACCTTCTTTTTCAACGAGGGCTTTAAACTTCTTGAAAGTTTCAAATGCTTCGCTCTTTTATTTCAAGAAATAAACCCATGTTTTTCTTGAATAATCATCAATAAAAATAAAAAATAGGTGCTTTTACCAAGTGACAAAGGCTTGATGGTATAGGTCCACAAACATTCGTGTGGATAAGCTAAGGTGGTTTGGTAGCTATTGATTTGGACTGCTTTGGAAAACTCTTTCTTGAATGTTTTTCAAGTAAGCAAGCTTCACATAACTGATGAGGATGATCAATTATTGGAATTCCTTTTACCATCTTCTTTATTCCCAATTCTTTGAGCCTACCAAAATTTAAATGTCCATATCTCATATGCCAAATCCATGGTGGATCTTCAATACATGACTTTAAATATATAGCTCCATCGCTTCTCATGTTTAACAAGAATATACGATTTCTTGTCATAAAAACCTTAGCAATAAGATTTCCATTTTTATCTCTAAGCCAAAGATAGCGACCTTTCATGACTATCTTGCAACCATTCTCCATAAGTTGCCCAATACTCAAGATATTATTCTTCATCTTTGGGATGTAATAAACATTGGTAAGAATCTTATGACTTTTATTCTTCAGCTCGAATAGAATCATCCATTTGCCATTGATCTCTACTTTTGATTCATCACCAAAATGCACGTGTCCTTTTACGTTGGTGTCGAGTGCTACAAATTTACCCCTATCACTTGTCATATGGTTGCTAGTTCCATTGTCAAGATACTACGTACTATCTTCAGAATTTTGATCTTCCTTGAGCGTAAGGAATAATGTTGGTTCTTCAACATCTTCACTGTGCACAACAAGTTTATTTTCTTCTTCTTTGGATGTCTGACACTCCCAAGAATAATGTCCATTCTTTCCACATGAATAGCATCCAATGTGTCTTTTGTCAACTATTCTTCCTCTTCCACGACTTCGAGAAAAATTTTGATTTCTTTTCTATTGAGAGTAATTTTTCTCATCTCTTCCTCTTCCGTAACCACGTCCTCGTCCTCGTCCACGGTCTCGACCTCGTTCTTATCTTCCACTTCTGTTGGTTTCTCCTCTAGCATTCCATGAAAGTTTTGCCTACAAGACATGCTCCACATGTTCTTGCTTGCCTTTATCCATTCTTTCTTCATGGGCTCGGAAGGAACCATTCAAATGATCAATAGACATCGTATCCAAATCTTTGGACTCCTCAATGGCTACCACCACATGGTAAAATTTTGAGTTGAGAGAACAAAAGATTTTCTCAACAACACGAACATCTTCTAATTTTTTTCCAAGCCTTTTCATTTGGTGCACTACCGTCAAAACTTTGGTGAAATAATATGAAATGGATTCAGTCTCCTTCATTATTAGAGACTCAAACTCAGCCCTTAGAGTTTGAAGACGAACCTTCTTCACCTTTTCAACTCCTATGACGGAATTTTGAAGAGTATCCCAAACTTTTTTTGCATTGGTTATATTAGCAATCTTCTCAAACATATCATCATCCAAGTCTTGATGAATGATAGTAAGTGCACATTGATCTTTCTTTCTTTTATTTTCTAATTCTTCCTTCTGAGCTTCTGTTAGCTTGTCCACATTCTCTGGTTCTACATAGCCTTTCTCAACCATCTCCCATACTCCTTGAGCACCGAGAATTACTTTCATTTGAGCTGCCCAATTGTCATAGTTGAGCTTAGATAATTGTGGACATTGAAAAGATAAAGTAGTTTCTTTTGACGAAGACATTTTATAAGTAGCTCTGATTCCACTTTGTTGAAAAATAAAAGAACAAGGCACACACACTCACGAAGATTATAAAATGAAGAGGAATGTATTGAATGTATTTGTGTGTTGTTATTTATGAAATAATTACATATGTATTTATACTTTTCTTTAACGTTTAAACTTAATACATCCTAATAAACAAATAGTTTAAATTAAAACTAAATATAAACAACTTATTCAAACTGTGGTTTCTATTCATTTTTAAATTCTAATCATCAAGTTTATTTTTAATACATTGAACCTTCTAAGGACTTTTGGATGCTGGAATCTCCCACCGATCCGAAAAAAGAAAAACAAGGGTTCCAAAATCAAGGTTCTTTTGTCAAAGATGTGATCCATGAGATATCTAACCTTGCTGATTTGATGATAATGCACAAAATGCAAAGGAGAGACGAAACTGACCTTGAATTGAAGATTAGAAAATCTCAGCAAAGGATCGGTATTGTTGAGCAATACGTTAAGGAGCTTGATGACTTTTCTATTTCTCTAAGGAAGAAGAAGAAGCAAAAGGATCAACTGGTGGATCTGATTTTGATGCCTAAATGATATTTTTGCTGCTATTATTCTCATGAAACATTTTGAAGTTTTATCTCCTAACTGTTTATTTTGCTGCACTATTATGCATAATTGTAATCGCTATTAACCACCTTTATTATGAACTGCTAGAACTTTTGTTTGGATGCATGTACTTTTTTTTATTTCCCTCCTTGATGGCAAAAGGGAAAAAATTAAAGAGAATTAACTTTTATTATTTATGTCTTAAGGACTATATTATGCATAGACTTGTTTTCGATGTTTTTGGTATCCCTTCCTTTGATATTAGTTTTAATTGCTCTGATATTTGCTCTGGTATGTATTTTTCTTGTGCTCTGGTACCTTATATTATAAGCATCATATTTCGTCTAGTATATCTTTGCTATGTGTATGTTGTTTTAGTATATGATTAGGAACCAAAGCTTTGTGCTCTTATTCTTAATTGATGGATGCTCATAACTAGGGGGAGCTTGCAGAAAATTTAGGAAAGTCATTTCTATATTCTCTCCTTAATCTAATTTTAGTCATGTTTGCAATTAAAGGATAGATTGTTGAGTTAATAATTGATTAACTACTTTGTGATGACAAACATAATTAATAATATCCTATTATACTTATTTTCTTTATAACATTGTAAGTATTAATGTATTTGCATCAAAGATCACAATCAAACAATCTATGATTCAAGCAAAAAGCAGCACATGATTGATTTAATTATAAGCAAGAATCAAATTATATATGAAAAAGAAGCTGCTGCACGTTGGGAAGAAAGCAAAAAAGAAAAGATTTCCCCTATAATGCCAACGGCTACTACCACTCAAGGTGCAAACGGTTAACTTGATCAAAAGAGAAATTATTTCATATTGAAGAAGAGATTTCAAGCTCTATATATAAAGTTTTCATTAAGGAAGAAGGCAACCAATTTGTGTATATTTCAAATCATATAAATAATCTTTTATCTCTTTGTTATTTGAGTGTGTTTTTATTATTTTTTTTTTGTCTATATTCTACCTTACTTTAAAAGATATAAAAGATAAAGAGAGTAGTATACACAAAAGTTATTTTAATCTTTGAGTGTTTTATTTCGAAAATGTATTGGGTTAGAGTGTATTTGGTTCTCTTTAACTAGGTTAGGTTAGCACATAAATGAATTACTAAGCTTGAGATAGCTTAAGTGGTTTATAAGAGTGAGTCTCTTGGAATTAATGTTTATAATCCTTATTAATTATAATGAAAATTTTACTATTATTGTGGTGATAACTAGATGTAGGTTACATTATACTTTGTGGCCGAATTAAGATATATCATGGTGTTACTTTTTTTAAACTCAGCAACTTCTTATTTCGCTATGTTCTGCAACAGTAAAATGAGACAAAAACAAAAATAATTTTCTGTGTATTGCACAATCTATTTTATTAGGCATTAAAAGTGGTTTTTGGATTCAATTCTCTTCTCAAACTAGTTTTTTAAATTTTAAAATCAGAATTTTTTGAAAAATTATTATGCATGTAATAATGTTGATAGAAATTGGATTTACATCTTCTTTTTTAGTAATTCAAAAATAGATTTTATTATGATTTTGTTGTTTTTAATTTTAATATGAATTTAATTTTGTAGATTCTATTTTATTAATATATTTATGAACTATAAAATAATTAAATATTATTTTTGAATTAAAAAGTTAATTTGCCATGGTCGGATTGAATGGAACTAATTATAGAAGCTTAAAGTGCGAGTAGATTTAAGGTTGAGAAATTCTTAATTAAAGGTTTTTTTTTTTTACCTAAATGCACATGTAAAATACTTTAATTCCCAAAATGAGCATGGTTTGAAATTTTTCTAAAAATGCGCACTTCCATTTCTTGCACGACGTTCGCGAAATGGATTTCAACATTATTTCACCCAAGGTGCCAACGAAATGGGCAAACCATATCAAGTTCAACTAGCACGAAATGGCTAGCCCATTTTTTTTTGTGGCAGCAGCGAAATGGAAGGAACAACTCAAGGACGCTAGGCACGAAATGGGGGCACTGCAGAGGTGAGTTCGGCACTCTATGTCTCTTGTACCGCATACGAAATGTGACAAATCTGTGTGTACCGCACACGAATTGGAACAACGGCTAGGTTATAAAAATCCTTCTCCTGCAGAACTAAAGCCACATTTTCAATTCTCACTTCTTTTACCCTTCCTTCCTCTCTAAAAATTCCATTTTCATAGAAGTTGCTTTCACCAATTTTTTGGTGTGATAATGACATCTGAACACATTTATGTGGTCATATATCCTAACGGAGAAATTTTGTATACAGCCGAATGAGTGACCTTTATGTGTGATGACCCACTTTGGATAACCATTCCTCCACAATCATGTCTGCAACAACTAAAAAATATGATTCTGATGAACACTGGGTTGATTGGGAAAAAGGAGATCAGTACGCTGATTTACAGGATGCCAGTTGCGGTAGCAAATTTGTTTGCATATTAGAAAATGCATATTAAATCTGACCAATACATGTCGATGATGTTTTCGTATCATCGTAGCTGGTGCACGAAATTGTGATCATCAATGGCGCCATCAACATGGTACGCACAATTGCAATCTCAACTCTTTATCACAACTTCGCACTACTAACCTGCAAGTGTACTGGGTCGTCCAAGTAATAAACCTTACGCTAGTAAGGGTCGATCCCACAGAGATTGTTGGTATGAAGCAAGCTATGGTCACCTTGTAAATCTTAGTCAGGCAGACTCAAATGGTTATAGATGATGAATAAAACATAAAGATAAAGATAGAGATACTTATGCAATTCATTGGTGAGAACTTCAGATAAGCGTATGAAGATGCTTTGTCCCTTCCGTCTCTCTGCTTTCCTACTGTCTTCATCCAATCTTTCTTACTCCTTTCCATGGCAAGCTGTATGTTGGGCATCACCGTTGTCAGTGGCTACAGTCCCGTCCTCTCAGTGGAAATGTTCAACGCACCCTGTCACGACACGGCTATCCAGCTGTCGGTTCTCGATCATGTCGGAATAGAATCCAGTGATTCTTTTGCGTCTGTCACTAACGCCCCACAATCGCGAGTTTGAAGCTCGTCACAGTCATTCAATCATTAAATCCTACTCAGAATACCACAGACAAGGTTTAGACCTTCCGGATTCTCTTGAATGCCGCCATCAGTTCTAGCTTATACCACGAAGATTCCGGTTAAAGAACCCAAGAGATAAACATTAGAGCCTTGTTCGCTTCTAGAACAGAAGTGGTTGTCAGTCACTTGTTCATGAGTGAGAATGATGATGAGCGTCACATAATCATCACATTCATCAAGTTCTTGAGTGCGAATGAATATCTTGGAATAAGAACAAGCTGAATTGAATAGAAGAACAATAGTAATTGCATTAATACTCGAGGTACAGCAGAGCTCCACACCTTAATCTATGGTGTGTAGAAACTCCACCGTTGAAAATACATAAGAACAAGGTCTAGGCATGGCCGTGAGGCCAGCCTCCCAATGATCTAAGAACTGGATGTCCGAAGATGAAAATACAATAGTAAAAGATCCTATTTATAGGGAACTAGTAGCTTAAGAATTACAAAGATGAGTAAATGACATAAAAATCCACTTCCGGGCCCACTTGGTGTGTGCTTGGGCTGAGCATTGAAGCATTTTCGTGTAGAGACTTCTCTTGGAGTTAAACGCCAGCTTTTGTGCCAGTTTGGGTGTTTAACTCCCACTTTGGTGCCAGTTCCGGCGTTTAACGCTGGAAATTCTGATGGTGACTTTGAACGCCGGTTTGGGCCATCAAATCTTGGGCAAAGTATGGACTATCATATATTGCTGGAAAGTCCAGAATGTCTACTTTCCAACGCCGTTGAGAGCGCGCCAATTGGGCTTCTGTAACTCCAGAAAATCCACTTCGAGTGCAGGGAGGTCAGAATCCAACAGCATCTGCAGTCCTTTTCAGTCTCTGAATCAGTTTTTGCTCAGGTCCCGCAATTTCAGCCAGAAAATACCTGAAATCACAGAAAAACACACAAACTCATAGTAAAGTCCAGAAATGTAAATTTTAACTAAAAACTAATAAAAATATACTAAAAACTAACTAAATCCTACTAGAAACATACTAAAAACAATGCCAAAAAGCGTACAAATTATCCGCTCATCACAACACCAAACTTAAATTGTTGCTTGTCCCCAAGCAACTGAAAATCAAATAAGATAAAAAGAAGAGAACATACTATAGACTCCAAATTATCAATGAAACTTAGCTCCAATTAGATGAGCGGGACTAGTAGCTTTTTGCCTCTGAACAGTTTTGGCATCTCACTTTATCCTTTGAAATTCAGAATGATTGGCTTCTTTAGGAACTCAGAATCCAGATAGTGTTATTGATTCTCCTAGTTAAGTATGATGATTCTTGAACACAGCTACTTTATGAGTCTTGGCCGTGGCCCAAAGCACTCTGTCTTCCAGTATTACCACCGGATACATACATGCCACATACACATAACTGGGTGAACCTTTTCAGATTGTGACTCAGCTTTGCTAGAGTCCCCAATTAGAGGTGTCCAGGGTTCTTAAGCACACTCTTTTTGCCTTGGATCACAACTTTATTTTTTTCTTTCTCTCTCTTTTTTGTTTCTTTTCTTTCTTTCTCTTTCTCTTTTTTTTCGATTTTTTTTTGTATTCACTGCTTTTTCTTGCTTCAAGAATCATTTTTATGATTTTTCAGATCCTCAGTAACATGTCTCCTTTTTCATCATTCTTTCAAGAGCCAACAATTTTAACATTCATGAACAACAAATTCAAAAGACATATGCACTGTTCAAGCATACATTCAGAAAATAAAAAGTATTGTCACCACATCAAAATAATTAAGCTAGTTTTAAAGATGAATTCGAAATCCTGTACTTCTTGTTCTTTTGTAATAAAAACATTTTTCATTTAAGAGAGATGGTGGATTCATAGGACATTCATAACTTTAAGGCATAGACACTAAGACACTAATGATCATAAGACACAAACATGGACAAACATAAGCATAAATTTTCGAAAAACAGAAAAATAAAGAACAAGGAGATTAAAGAACGGGTCCACCTTAGTGATGGCGGCTTGTTCTTCCTCTTGAAGATCTTATGGAGTGCTTGAGCTCCTCAATGTCTCTTCCTTGCCTTTGTTGTTCCTCTCTCATGATTCTTTGATCTTCTCTAATCTCATGGAGGAGGATGGAATGTTCTTGGTGCTCCACCCTTAGTTGTCCCATGTTGGAACTCAATTCTCCTAGGGAGGTGTTGATTTGCTCCCAATAGTTTTGTGGAGGAAAGTGCATCCCTTGAGGCATCTCAGGGATTTCATGATGAGAGGGGTCTCTTGTTTGCTCCATCCTTTTCTTAGTGATGGGCTTGTCCTCATCAATGGGGATGTCTCCCTCTATGTCCACTCCAACTGAATAACAGAGGTGACAAATGAGATGAGGAAAGGCTAACCTTGCCAAGGTAGAGGACTTGTCCGCCACCTTATAGAGTTCTTGGGCTATAACCTCATGAACTTCTACTTCTTCTCCAATCATGATGCTATGAATCATGATGGCCCGGTCTAGAGTAACTTCAGACCGGTTGCTAGTGGGAATGATTGAGCGTTGGATAAACTCCAACCATCCTCTAGCCACGGGCTTGAGGTCATGCCTTCTTAATTGAACCGGCTTCCCTCTTGAATCTCTCTTCCATTAGGCGCCCTCTTCACAAATGACTGTGAGGACTTGGTCCAACCTTTGATCAAAGTTGACCCTTCTAGTGTAAGGGTGTTCATCTCCTTGCATCATGGGCAAGTTGAATGCCAACCTTACATTTTCCGGACTAAAATCCAAGTATTTCCCCCGAACCATTGTAAGCCAATTCTTTGGGTCCGGGTTCATACTTTGATCATGGTTTTTGGTGATCCATGCATTGGCATAGAACTTTTGAACCATCAAGATTCCGACTTGTTGAATGGGGTTGGTAAGAACTTCCCAACCTCTTCTTCGGATCTCATGTTGGATCTCCGGATATTCACTCTTTTTGAGTTTGAAAGGGGCCTCGGGGATCACTTTCTTCAAGGCCACAACTTCATAGAAGTGGTCTTGATGCACCCTTGAGATGAATCTCTCCATCTCCCATAACTCGGAGGTGGAAGCTTTTGCCTTCCCTTTCCTCTTTCTAGAGGTTTCTCCGGCCTTGGATGCCATAAATGGTTATGGAAAAACAAAAAGCAATGCTTTTACCACACCAAACTGAAAAGGTTTGCTCGTCCTCGAGCAAAAGAAGAAAGAAGAGAGTAGAAGAAGAAGAAAATGGAGGAGATGAAGGAGGCTTATGTTTCGGCCAAAGGGGGAGAAGTAGTGTTTAGGTTGTGTGAAAATGAAGGAGTGAAGATGGGTTTATATAGGGGGAGGAGAAGGATGGGGTTCGGCTATGGGAGGGTGGGTTTGGGAGGGAAAGTGGTTTGAATTTGAATGGTGAGGTAGGTGGGGTTTTATGAAGGATGGATGTGAGTGGTGAAGAGAAAGATGGGATTTGATAGGTGAAGGGTTTTTGGGGAAGAGGTATTGAGGTGATTGGTGAATGGGTGAAGAAGAAAGAGGGTGGTGGGGTTGGTGGGGATCCTGTGGGGTCCACAGATCCTGAGGTGTCAAGAAAAATTCAACCCTGCACCAAGTGGCGTGCAAAAATGCACCCTTTGCCAATTCTGGCGTTAAACGCCGGGCTGGTGCCTATTTCTGGCGTTTAACACCAAGTGCTTGCCCTTTTCTGGCGTTTAACGCCAGTCTGGTGCCCCTTTCTGGTGTTAAACGCCCAGAATGGTGCCAGACTGGGCGTTAAACGCCCATCTGCTAGCCTTACTGGCGTTTAAATGCCAGTAAGTTCTCCTCCAGGGTGTGCTGTTTTTCTTTCTATTTTTCATTCTGTTTTTGCTTTTTCAATTGATTTTGTGACTTCTCATGATCATCAACCTACAAAAAACATAAAATAACAAAGGAAAATAGCTAAAATATAACATTGGGTTGCCTCCCAACAAGCGCTTCTTTAATGTCAGTAGCTTGACAGAGGGCTCTCATGGAGCCTCACAGATACTCAGAGCAATGTTGGAACCTCCCAACACCAAACTTAGAGTTTGAATGTGGGAGTTCAACACCAAACTTAGAATTTGGTTGTGGCCTCCCAACACCAAACTTAGAGTTTGACTGTGGGGGCTCTGTTTGGCTCTGTTTTGAGAGAAGCTCTTCGTGCTTCCTCTCCATGGTGACAGAGGGATATCCTTGAGCCTTAAACACAAAGGATTCTTGGTGCACGAAATTGCAATCACACTTTGCAATCCCGCACAACTAACCAGCAAGTGCACTGGGTCGTCCAAGTAATACCTTACGTGAGTAAGGGTCGATCCCACGGAGATTGTCGGCTTGAAGCAAGCTATGGTTATCTTGTAACTCTTAGTCAGGATATCAAAAATTATCAGGATTGATTGTAAAAAGCAAAAGAACATGAAACAGGTACTTGAATTGCAGTGATGGAGAATAGGTTGAGGTTTTGGAGATGCTCTGTCTTCTGAACCTCTGCTTTTCTACTGTCTTCTTCTTCAAACACGCAAGGCTCCTTCCATGGCAAGCTGTATGTAGGGTTTCACCGTTGTCAATGGCTACCTCTCATCCTCTCAGTGAAAATGTTCAACGCACCCTGTCACGGCACGGCTATTCAGCTGTCGGTTCTCGATCATGTCGGAATAGAATCCAGTGATTCTTTTGCGTCTGTCACTAACGCCCCACAATCGCGAGTTTGAAGCTCGTCACAGTCATTCAATCATTGAATCCTACTCAGAATACCACAGACAAGGTTTAGACCTTCCGGATTCTCTTGAATGCCGCCATTAATTCTAGCTTATACCACGAAAATTCTGATTAAGGAATCCAAGAGATATCTACTCAATCTAAGATAGAACGGAGGTGGTTGTCAGGCACGCGTTCATAGTTGAGAATGACGATGAGTGTCACGGATCATCACCTTCATCCGGGTTAAGAACAAGTGATATCTTAGAACGGAAGCAAGCATGATTGAATGAGAAACAGTAGTAATTGCATTAATCCATCAAGACACAGCAGAGCTCCTCACCCCCAACCATGGGGTTTAGAGACTCATGCTGTAGAAGATACAATGAGAAACGTGTAAAGTGTCATGAGGTCCAGATACAATGTCAAAAGATCCTATTAATAGTGAACTAGTAACCTAGGGTTTACAGAAATGAGTAGATGACAGAAAAATCCACTTCCGGGCCCACTTGGTGTGTGCTTGGACTGAGCATTGAAGCATTTTCGTGTAGAGACTCTTCCTGGAGTTAAACGCCAGCTTTTATGCCAGTTTGGGCGTTTAACTCCAATTTTTATGCCAGTTCCAGCGTTAAACGCTGGGAATTTTGAAGCTGATTTGCAATGCCGGTTTGGGCCATCAAATCTCAGGCAAAGTATAGACTATTATACATTGCTGGAAAGCCCAGGATGTCTACTTTCCAACGCCATTGAGAGCGCGCCAATTGGGCTTCTGTAGCTCCAGAAAATCCACTTCGAGTGCAGGGAGGTCAGAATCCAATAGCATCTGCAGTCCTTTTCAGTCTCTGAATCAGATTTTTGCTTAGGTCCCTCAATTTCAGCCAGAAAATACCTGAAATCACAGAAAAACACACAAACTCATAGTAAAGTCCAGAAAAGTGAAATTTAACTAAAAACTAATAAAAATGTAACAAAAACCAACTAAATCATACTAAAAACATACTAAAAATAATGCCAAAAAGTGTACAAATTATCCGCTCATCACAACACCAAACTTAAATTGTTGCTTGTCCCCAAGCAACTGAAAATCAAATAAGATAAAGAGAAGAGAATATGCAATGAATCCCAAAAACATCTATGAAGATCAGTATTAATTAGATGAGCGGGGCTTTTAGCTTTTTGCCTCTGAATAGTTTTGGCATCTCACTCTATCCTTTGAAATTCAGAATGATTGGCTTCTATAGGAACTCAGAATCCAGATAGTGTTATTGATTCTCTTAGTTAAGTATGATGATTCTTGAACACAGCTACTTTATGAGTCTTGGCCGTGGCCCAAAGCACTCTGTCTTCCAGTATTACCACCGGATACATACATGCCACAGACACATAATTGGGTGAACCTTTTCAGATTGTGACTCAGCTTTGCTAGAGTCCCCAATTAGAGGTGTCCAGGGTTCTTAAGCACACTCTTTTTGCCTTGGATCACAACTTTATTTCTTTCTTTTTCTTTCTTTTTCTCTTTCTACCCCTTTCTTTTTTTCGTTTTTTTTCGCTTCTTCTCTTTTTTCCTTTTTTTTGTATTCACTGCTTTTTCTTGCTTCAAGAATCATTTTTATGATTTTTCAGATCCTCAGTAACATGTCTCCTTTTTCATCATTCTTTCAAGAGCCAACATTCATGAACCACAAATTCAAAAGACATATGCACTGTTTAAGCATACATTCAGAAAACAAAAGTATTGCCACCACATCAAAATAATTATTCTGTTATAAAATTCAAAATTCATGCAATTCTTCTCTTTTTCAATTAAGAACATTTTTCTTAAGAAAGGTGATGGATTCATAGGACATTCATAACTTTAAGGCATAGACACTAAGACACTAATGATCATAAGACACAAACATGGATAAACATAAGCATGATTTTTCGAAAAATAGGAAAATAAAGAACAAGGAGATTAAAGAACGGGTCCACCTTAGCGATGGCGGCTTGTTCTTCCTCTTGAAGGTCTTATGGAGTGCTTGAGCTCCTCAATGTCTCTTCCTTGCCTTTGTTGCTCCTCTCTCATGATTCTTTGATCTTCTCTAATTTCATGGAGGAGGATGGAATGTTCTTGGTGTTCCACCCTTAGTTGTCCCATGTTGGAACTCAATTCTCCTAGGAAGGTGTTGATTTGCTCCCAATAGTTTTGTGGAGAAAAGTGCATCCCTTGAGATGAATCTCTCCATCTCCCATGGCTCGGAGGTGGAAGCTTTTGACTTCCCTTTCCTCTTTCTAGAGGTTTCTCCGGCCTTAGATGCCATAAATGGTTATGGAGAAACAAAAAGCAACGCTTTTACCACACCAAACTTAGAAGGTTTGCTCGTCCTCGAGCAAAAGAAGAAAGAAGAGAAAGAGTGGTGGGGTAGGTGGGGATCCTGTGGGGTCCACAGATCCTGAGGTGTCAAGGATAATTCATCCCTGCACCAAGTGGCGAGCAAAAATGCTCCTACTACCAATCCTGGCGTTAAACGTCGGGCTGGTGCCCATTTTTGGCGTTTAACGCCAGCTTGATGCCCATTCCTGGTGTTTAACGCCAGTCTGGTGCCCCTTTCTGGCGTTAAACGCCCAGAATGGTGCCAGACTGGGCGTTAAACGCCCATTTGATGCCCTTACTGGCGTTTAAACGCCAGCAAGGTTTTCCTCCAGGGTGTGCTGTTTTTCTTTCTGTTTTTCATTCTGTTTCTGCTTTTTCAATTGAATTTGTGACTTTCCATGATCATCAACCTATAGAAAACATAAAATAACAAAGGAAAATAATAAATATAACATTGGGTTGCCTCCCAACAAGCGCTTCTTTAATGTCAGTAGCTTGACAGTGGGCTCTCATGGAGTCTCACAGATGTTCAGAGCAATGTTGGAACCTCCCAACACCAAACTTAGAGTTTGAATGTGGGGGTTCAACACCAAACTTAGAAGTTGGTGGTGGCCTCCCAACACCAAACTTAGAGTTTGACTGTGGGGGCTCTGTTTGACTCTGTTTTGAGAGAAGCTCTTCATGCTTCCTCTCTATGGTTACAGTAGGAGAACCTTGAGTCTTATAGTTTGCACTGTCTGCAAGCCACGGAGCTTCCTGAATAGCAAACAATTGCTCATCCGGAAAGGTTTCAGAGATCTCAGTAGGAGGGAGGGATGCTCCTGCTACTGGTTCTATCCGGGACAGGTGATCAGCCACGTGATTCTCTGTCCCTTTTCTGTCTCTTATTTCTATATCAAACTCTTGCAGAAGCAACACCCATCTTATGAGCCTGGGTTTTGAATCCTGCTTTGTGAGTAGATATTTAAGAGCAACATGGTCAGTGTACACAATCACTTTTGATCCTACTAAATAAGATCTGAACTTGTCAATGGCATAAACCACTGCAAGTAACTCCTTTTCTGTGGTTGTGTAGTTCTTCTGTGCATCATTTAGAATACGGCTGCCATAATAAATGACGTGCAGAAGCTTACCATGCCTTTGTCCCAGTACTGCACCAATGGCATGGTCACTGGCATCACACATTAGTTCAAATGGTAATGTCCAGTCTGGTGCAGAGATGACTGGTGCTGTGACCAGCTTAGCTTTCAGAGTTTCAAACGCCTGCAGACACTCATTATCAAAAATAAATGGAGTGTCAGCAGCTAGCAGATTACTCAGAGGTTTGGCAATTTTTGAAAAATCCTTTATAAACCTTCTGTAGAATCTTGCATGCCCCAGAAAGCTTCTGATTGCCTTAACATTGGTAGGTGGTGGTAATTTTTCAATTACTTCAACTTTAGCTTGATCCACCTCTATTCCTTTGTTTGAAATTTTATGCCCAAGGACAATTCCTTCAGTCACCATAAAGTGACATTTTTCCCAGTTTAAAACTAGGTTGGTCTCTTGGCATCTTTTCAGAACAAGTGCTAGATGGTTAAGGCAGGAGCTGAATGAGTCTCCAAATACTGAAAAGTCATCCATGAAGACTTCCAGAAATTTCTCTACCATATCTGAGAAGATAGAAAGCATGCACCTCTGAAAGGTTGCAGGTGCATTGCACAGACCAAAAGGCATCCTTCTGTAGGCAAATACTCCAGAAGGACATGTAAATGCTGTTTTCTCTTGGTCTTGAGGATCTACTGCAATTTGGTTGTAACCTGAGTAGCCGTCCAAAAAGCAGTAGTATTCATGACCTGCTAGTCTCTCTAGCATCTGGTCTATGAATGGTAAAGGAAAATGATCCTTTCTGGTGACTGTATTGAGTCTTCTGTAGTCAATACACATGCGCCACCCTGTAACTGTTCTTGTAGGAACTAGTTCATTCTTTTCATTATGAACCACTGTCATGCCTCCCTTCTTAGGGACAACGTGGACAGGGCTCACCCAGGGGCTATCAGAAATAGGATAAATAATCCCAGCCTCTAGTAACTTAGTGACCTCTTTCTGCACCACCTCCTTCATGGCTGGATTTAGCCGCCTTTGTAGTTGAACCACTGGCTTAGCATCATCCTCCAATAGGATCTTGTGCATGCATCTTGCTGGGCTAATGCCCTTAAGATCACTTATGGACCACCCAAGAGCTGTCTTGTGTGTCCTTAGCACTTGAATTAGTGCTTCCTCTTCCTGTGGATTTAGAGCAGAGCTTATGATCACTGGAAAAGTGTCACCTTCTCCCAGAAATGCATATTTCAGGGATGGTGGTAGTGGCTTGAGCTCTGGTTTAGGAGGCTTATCTTCTTCCTGAGGAATTTTCAGAATTTCTTTTATTTCCTTTAGTTCCTCCAGATCAGGCTGAACATCTTTAAAGATGTCATCTAGCTCTGATTCAAGACTTTCAGTCATATTGACCTCCTCCACCAAAGAGTCAATAATATCAGTGCTCATGCAGTCATTTGATGTGTCTGGATGCTGCATAGCTTGGACAACATTCAACTTGAACTCATCCTCATTGACTCTCAGGGTTATTTCTCCTTTTTGTACATCAATGAGAGTTCGTCCAGTTGCTAGGAAAGGTCTTCCTAGAATGAGAGTTGCACTCTTGTGCTCCTCCATTTCCAGCACTACAAAGTCAGTTGGAAAGGCAAATGGCCCAACCTTGACAATCATGTCCTCAATTATGCCTGATGGATATTTAATGGAGCCATCAGCAAGTTGGAGGCATATCCGGGTTGGTTTGACTTCTTCAGTCAACCTAAGCTTTCTGATAGTGGATGCAGGTATTAGATTGATGCTTGCTCCAAGGTCACACAGGGCTGTCTTGGTGCAAGCACCTTCTAATGTGCATGGTATCATAAAGCTTCCTGGATCTTGAAGCTTCTCTGGTAAGCTCTTTAATATGACTGCACTGCATTCTTCAGTGAGAAAAACTTTTTCAGTTTCTCTCCAATCCTTCTTATGACTTAAGATCTCTTTCATGAACTTAGCATAAGAGGGTATTTGCTCAAGTGCCTCTGCAAACGGAATCTTTATTTCAAGAGTCCTTAGATAGTCTGCAAAGCGGGCAAATTGCTTATCCTGCTCCGCTTGGCAGAGTTTCTGAGGATAAGGCATCTTGGCTTTATATTCTTCAACCTTAGTTGCTGCAGGTTTATTTCTTACAGAAGTGGTTGGAGAAGCCTTTTTAGAGGGGTTACTATCAGCACTCTCAGGTGTCTGATTCCCCATTGGCGTTTGAACGCCAGGATTGGGTGGAAAATGGGCGTTTAACGCCAACTTTTCCCCCTTTTCTGGCGTTTGAACGCCAGAACTGGGCAGGGAATGGGCGTTTAACGCCAGCTTTCCCCCCTTTTCTGGCGTTTGAACGCCAATAGTATTCCTCTCTGGGCTCTTACTGTCCTCAGAGGGATTTTGGATAGTGGTTTGGCTATCCTCTGTCAATTGTTCCTTTATTGACTTTTTGCTACTTTGAGCAGTGTTATTCAATGTCTTCCCACTCCTCAGTTGAACTGCTTGGCATTCTTCTGTTATCTGTTTAGATAGCTGCTGTTTTACCTGATTCAACTGTGATTCTATGTTCTTGTTAGCAATTTTAGTCTCTTGGAGCATCTCTTTAAATTCTGCTAGCTGTTTTGTCATCAGGTGTAATTGTTGAGTAAGCTCAACCATCTGTTCTTGAGGATTAGGATCAGTGGCTAATGCCATAACTTCTTCTTTTGTAGAGGGCTCATTGCTAGAGTACAAATGTTGATTTCTAGCAACCGTATCTATAAGCTCTTGAGCCTCCTCAATCGTCTTCCTCATATGTATAGATCCACCAGCTGAGTAGTCTAGAGACATCTGAGCTTTTTCTGTAAGCCCATAGTAGAAGATGTCTAACTGTACCCACTCTGAAAATATTTCAGAGGGGCATTTTCTTAGCATACCTCTATACCTCTCCCAGGCATTATAAAGGGATTCATTATCCTCTTGTTTAAAGCCTTGGATGTCCAGCCTTAGCTGTGTCATCCTTTTTGGAGGGTAAAATTGATTCAGGAATTTGTCTTATAACTGTTTCCATGTCTTTATGCTTGCTGTAGGTTGGTTATTCAACCACCTCTTAGCTTGATCTTTTACAGCAAATGGAAACAGTAATAGTCTGTAGACATCCTGATCCACCTCTTTATCACGTATTGTGTCAGCAAGTTGTAAGAATTGTGCCAGAAACTCAATAGGTTCTTCCTGTGGAAGACCGGAATACTGGCAATTTTGCTGCACCATGATAATGAGTTGAGGATTTAGCTCAAAGCTGCTTGCTTTAATGGGAGGTATACAGATGCTACTCCCATATGCAGTTGTAATGGGGTTAGCATATGACCCCAGAGTCCTTCTGGACTGCTCAATTCCACTTAGGTCCATGATGGAGAAAGGGAGATGATGCAGATATTATTTTATTTTTCTTTTTTTTTATTTTAATTAAAAGTGACCGAAAATAATAAAATAAAATAAATGGAAAATAAAATAAAATTTTGAAAAATAAAATCAAAGCAAATTGAAAACTAAATTAATTAATTAATTAAAAAGATTTTGGAATTAGCAATTAAAAAGATATGATTGAGAATTATTTTGAAAAAGATATGATTGAGAAGATATGATTGCAAATAAAAATGATTGAAAAGATATGATTTTGAAAATCTTTGACTAATTTAATGCAAAATTTCGAAAATTATGAGTAAAACAAGGAAAGGATATTTTTTATTTTTAAATTTTAATGAGGAAAGAGAAAAACAACAGAACGACACTAAACTTAGAAATTTTAGATCAAAACAAAGAGAACAAACAAGAAAACTTTGAATGTCAAGATGAACACCAAGAACACTTTGAAAAAATTTTAAGTGAATAAAAGCACAAAAGACACCAAACTTAAAATTTTTAGAAAATCAAACAAAAATTTTCGAAAACTTAAAGGAAAACACAAAGAACACACCAAACTTAAAATATAAAACTAAACTCAAATAAAAGACTCTAAACCAACAAAAATAAAACAGTCCTAATCTAAGCAACAAGATAAACCGTCAGTTGTCCAAACTCGAAACAATCCCCGGCAACGGCGCCAAAAACTTGGTGCACGAAATTGCAATCACACTTTGCAATCCCGCACAACTAACCAGCAAGTGCACTGGGTCGTCCAAGTAATACCTTACGTGAGTAAGGGTCGATCCCACGGAGATTGTCGGCTTGAAGCAAGCTATGGTTATCTTGTAACTCTTAGTCAGGATATCAAAAATTATCAGGATTGATTGTAAAAAGCAAAAGAACATGAAACAGGTACTTGAATTGCAGTGATGGAGAATAGGTTGAGGTTTTGGAGATGCTCTGTCTTCTGAACCTCTGCTTTCCTACTGTCTTCTTCTTCAAACACGCAAGGCTCCTTCCATGGCAAGCTGTATGTAGGGTTTCACCGTTGTCAATGGCTACCTCCCATCCTCTCAGTGAAAATGTTCAATGCACCCTGTCACGGCACGGCTATTCAGCTGTCGGTTCTCGATCATGTCGGAATAGAATCCAGTGATTCTTTTGCGTCTGTCACTAACGCCCCACAATCGCGAGTTTGAAGCTCATCACAGTCATTCAATCATTGAATCCTACTCAGAATACCACAGACAAGGTTTAGACCTTCCGGATTCTCTTGAATGCCGCCATCAATTCTAGCTTATACCACGAAGATTCTGATTAAGGAATCCAATAGATATCTACTCAATCTAAGATAGAACGGAGGTGGTTGTCAGGCACGCGTTCATAGTTGAGAATGATGATGAGTGTCACGGATCATCACCTTCATCCGGGTTAAGAACAAGTGATATCTTAGAACGGAAGCAAGCATGATTGAATGAGAAACAGTAGTAATTGCATTAATCCATCAAGACACAGCAGAGCTCCTCACCCCCAACCATGGGGTTTAGAGACTCATGCTGTAGAAGATACAATGAGAAACATGTAAAGTGTCATGAGGTCCAGATACAGTGTCAAAAGATCCTATTAATAGTGAACTAGTAACCTAGGGTTTACAGAAATGAGTAAATGACAGAAAAATCCACTTCCGGGCCCACTTTATGTGTGCTTGGGCTGAGCATTGAAGCATTTTCGTGTAGAGAC
Organism: Arachis stenosperma; assembly: GCF_014773155.1. Lineage (NCBI taxonomy): Eukaryota > Viridiplantae > Streptophyta > Magnoliopsida > Fabales > Fabaceae > Arachis > Arachis stenosperma. The sequence goes on from NC_080384.1 coordinate 37,681,878, forward strand.
TCTTCCTGGAGTTAAACGCCAGCTTTTATGCCAGTTTGAGCGTTTAACTCCAATTTTTATGCCAGTTCCAGCGTTAAACGCTGGGAATTCTGAAGCTGATTTGCAACGCCGGTTTGGGCCATCAAATCTCGGGCAAAGTATGAACTATTATACATTGCTGGAAAGCCGAGGATGTCTACTTTCCAACGCCATTGAGAGCGCGCCAATTTGGTTTCTGTAGCTCCAGAAAATCCACTTCGAGTGCAGGGAGGTCAGAATCCAACAGCATCTGCAGTCCTTTTCAGTCTCTGAATCAGATTTTTGCTCAGGTCCCTCAATTTCAGCCAGAAAATACCTGAAATCACAGAAAAATACACAAACTCATAGTAAAGTCCAGAAAAGTGAAATTTAACTAAAAACTAATAAAAATGTAACAAAAACCAACTAAATCATACTAAAAACATACTAAAAATAATGTCAAAAAGTGTACAAATTATCTGCTCATCAATTCTTCATTCACTTGAATGATCAATTCTCCTCTGTCAACATCAATCACAGCCTTTGCTGTGGCTAGGAAGGGTCTGCCAAGGATGATGGATTCATCCATGCACTTCCCAATCTCTAGGACTATGAAATCAGTAGGGATGTAATGGTCTTCAACTTTTACCAGAACATTCTCTACAAGTCCATAGGCTTGTTTTCTTGAGTTGTCTGCCATCTCTAGTGAGATTCTTGTAGCTTGCACCTCAAGGATCCCTAGCTTCTCCATTACAGAGAGAGGCATGAGGTTTATGCTTGACCCTAGGTCACACAGAGCCTTCTTAAAGGTCATGGTGCCTACTGTACAAGGTATTGAGAACTTCCCAGGGTCCTGTCTCTTTTGAGGTAATTTCTGCCTAGACAAGTTATCCAATTCTTTGGTGAGCAAAGGGGGTTCATCCTCCCAAGTCTCATTACCAAATAACTTGTCATTTAGCTTCATGATTGCTCCAAGGTATTTAGCAACTTGCTCTTCAGTGACATACTCATCCTCTTCAGAGGAAGAATACTCATCAGAGCTCATGAACAGCAGAAGTAAGTCCAATGGAATCTCTATGGTCTCATTTTGAGCCTCAGATTCCCATGGTTCCTCATTAGGGAACTCATTGGAGGCCAGTGGACGTCCATTGAGGTCTTCCTCAGTGGCGTTCACTACCTCTTCCTCCTCTCCAAATTTGGCCATGTTGATGGCCTTGCACTCTCCTTTTGGATTTTCTTCTGTATTGCTTGGAAGAGTACTAGGAGGGAGTTCAGTAATTTTCTTGCTCAGCTGTCCCACTTGTGCCTCCAAGTTTCTAATGGAGGACCTTGTTTCATTCATGAAACTTTGAGTGGTTTTGATTAGATCAAAGACCATGGTTGCTAAGTCAGAGTGGTTCTGCTTAGAATTCTCTGTCTGTTGCTGAGAAGATGATGGAAAAGGCTTGCCATTGCTAAACCTGTTTCTTCCACCATTATTGTTGTTGAAACCTTGTTGATGTCTCTGTTGATCCTTCCATGAGAGATTTGGATGATTTCTCCATGAAGAATTATAGGTGTTCCCATAGGGTTCTCCCATGTAATTTACCTCTTCCATTGAAGGGTTCTCAGGATCATAAGCTTCTTCTTCAGATGAAGCATCCTTAGCACTGCTTGGTGCATTTTTGTATTCCAGACAGACTTTGAGAAATCAAATTGACTTGCTGAGTCAATGTTTTGTTCTGAGCCAATATGACCTTCAGAGTATCAATCTCAAGAACTCCTTTCTTCTGATTTGTCCCATTGTTCACAGGATTCCTTTCAGAAGTGTACATGAATTGGTTATTTGCAACCATTTCAATTAGTTCTTGGGCTTCTGCAGGCGTCTTCTTCAAATGAAGAGATCCTCCAGCAGAGCTATCCAATGACATCTTGGACAGTTCAGACAGACCATCATAAAAAATACCTATGATGCTCCATTCAGAAAGCATGTCAGAAGGACACTTTCTGATCAATTGTTTGTATCTTTCCCAAGCTTCATAGAGGGATTCACCTTCCTTCTGTCTGAAGGTTTGGACTTCCACTCTAAGCTTACTCAATTTTTGAGGTGGAAAGAACTTTGCCAAGAAGGCATTGACTAGCTTTTCCCAAGAGTTCAGGCTTTCTTTAGGTTGTGAGTCCAACCATATCCTAGCTCTGTCTCTTACAGCAAAAGGGAATAGCATAAGTCTGTAGACCTCAGGGTCAACCCCATTGGTCTTGACAGTGTCACAGATTTGCAAGAATTCAGCTAAAAACTGATGAGGATCTTCCAGTGGAAGTCCATGGAACTTGCAATTCTGTTGCATTAGAGAAACTAATTGAGGCTTAAGCTCAAAGTTGTTTGCTCCAATGGCAGGGATAGAGATGCTTCTCCCATAGAAGTCGGGAGTAGGTGCAGTAAAGTCACCCAGCACCTTCCTTGCATTGTTGGCATTGTTGTTGTTTTCGGCTGCCATAGGTTCTTCTTCTTTGAAGATTTCTGTTAGGTCCTCTACAGAGAGTTGTGCCTTAGCTTCTCTTAGCTTTCGCTTCAAGGTCCTTTCAGGTTCAGGATCAGCCTCAACAAGAATGCCTTTGTCTTTGCTCCTGCTCATATGAAAGAAAAGAGAACAAGAAAATATGGAATCCTCTATGTCACAGTATAGAGATTCCTTGAGGTGTCAGAGGAACAGAAAAAATAGAAGGAAGAGGGAGAAGAATTCGAACTTAGTCAGATAGCGTTCGAATTGTGCATTGAGGAGGAGTGGTACTCCATAAATAGAAGGATGTGAAAAGAGGGGAAGAGATTTTTGAAAATAATTTAAAAAGATTTTAAAAAAACATTTTGAAAAACATTAATTGATTTTCGAAAACCAAAAGTGGAAAAGAAATCAAGTGATTTTTGAAAAAGATTTTGAAATAAGAAATTAAAAAGATATGATTGAAAAGTTATGGTTTTAAAAAGATATGATTGAAAAGATATGATTTGAAAAACAATTTAAAAAAAAGATTTGATTTTAAAAAATAATGACTTGGCTAACAAGAAAAGATATAAGATATGATTCAAACATTAAACCTTTCTCAACAGAAAAGGCAACATACTTGAATTGTTGAATCAAATCATTAATTGTTAGCAAGTATCTTTGAAAAAGGAAAGAAATTGATTTTGAAAAAGATATGATTGAAAATATATGATTTGAAAAAGATTTGATTTTGAAAAATTTTGAAAACCTGAAAAAATTTGGTTTGAAAACAGAATCTTCCCTCTTGTGCCATCCTGGCGTTAAACGCCCAGAATGGTATCCATTCTGGCGTTTAACGCCCAAAATGCTACCCTTTTGGGCGTTAAACGCCCAACCAGGTATCCTGGCTAGTGTTTAAACGCCAGTTTTCCTTCTTCACTGGGCGTTTCGAACGCCCAGCTTTTTCTGTATAATTCCTCTGCTGCATGTACTGAATCTTCAGTTCTCTGTATTATTGACTTGAAAATAGAACCAAGATCAAATAAACAATGCATGCAAGACACCAAACTTAAAATGAGACACTAGACTCAACAAGAAACATAAAAATATTTTTTTGGTTTTTATGATTTTGTAAATTTTTTTTGGATTTTTCGAAAATTAAGTGGAAAAGAAAATAAAGATATCAAAATTCTTAATGAGAATTCCAGGAATCATGCAATGTTAGTCTAAAGCTTTTAGTCTAAAGGAATTAGACATGGATAGCCAAGCTTCAGCAGGACATTGCATTCAAGAGCTAAATTGATGAGAATCAATCAGCTTTGGTGATGATAAGAACATCACCTTGAAACACTAGAATTCATTCTTAAGAACTCTGAAAAATACCTAATCTAAGCAACAAGATGAACCGTCAGTTGTCCAAACTCAACAATCCCCGGCAACGGTGCCAAAAACTTGGTGCACGAAATTGTGATCATCAATGGCGCCATCAACATGGTACGCACAATTGCAATCTCAACTCTTTATCACAACTTCGCACTACTAACCAGCAAGTGTACTGGGTCGTCCAAGTAATAAACCTTACGCGAGTAAGGGTCGATCCCACAGAGATTGTTGGTATGAAGCAAGCTATGGTCACCTTGTAAATCTTAGTCAGGCAGACTCAAATGGTTATAGATGATGAATAAAACATAAAGATAAAGATAGAGATACTTATGCAATTCATTGGTGAGAACTTCAGATAAGCGTATGAAGATGCTTTGTCCCTTCCATCTCTCTGCTTTCCTACTGTCTTCATCCAATCCTTCTTACTCCTTTCCATGGCAAGCTGTATGTTGGGTATCACCGTTGTCAGTGGCTACAGTCCCGTCCTCTCAGTGGAAATGTTCAACGCACCCTGTCACGGCACGGCTATCCAGCTGTCGGTTCTCGATCATGTCGGAATAGAATCCAGTGATTCTTTTGCGTCTGTCACTAACGCCCCACAATCGCGAGTTTGAAGCTCGTCACAGTCATTCAATCATTGAATCCTACTCAGAATACCACAGACAAGGTTTAGACCTTCCGGATTCTCTTGAATGCCGCCATCAGTTCTAGCTTATACCACGAAGATTCCGGTTAAAGAACCCAAGAGATAAGCATTAGAGCCTTGTTCGCTTCTAGAACAGAAGTGGTTGTCAGTCACTTGTTCATGAGTGAGAATGATGATGAGCGTCACATAATCATCACATTCATCAAGTTCTTGAGTGCGAATGAATATCTTGGAATAAGAACAAGCTGAATTGAATAGAAGAACAATAGTAATTGCATTAATACTCGAGGTACAGCAGAGCTCCACACCTTAATCTATGGTGTGTAGAAACTCCACTGTTGAAAATACATAAGAACAAGGTCTAGGCATGGCCGTGAGGCCAGCCTCCCAATGATCTAAGAACTGGATGTCCGAAGATGAAAATACAATAGTAAAAGGTCCTATTTATAGGGAACTAGTAGCTTAAGAATTACAAAGATGAGTAAATGACATAAAAATCCACTTACGGGCCCACTTGGTGTGTGCTTGGGCTGAGCATTGAAGCATTTTCGTGTAGAGACTTCTCTTGGAGTTAAACGCCAGCTTTTGTGCCAGTTTGGGCGTTTAACTCCCACTTTGGTGCCAGTTCCGGCGTTTAACGCTGGGAATTCTGATGGTGACTTTGAACGCCGGTTTGGGCCATCAAATCTTGGGCAAAGTATGGACTATCATATATTGCTGGAAAGCCCAGGATGTCTACTTTCCAACGCCGTTGAGAGCGCACCAATCGGGCTTTTGTAACTCCAGAAAATCCACTTCGAGTGCAGGGAGGTCAGAATCCAACAGCATCTGCAGTCCTTTTCAGTCTCTGAATCAGATTTTTGCTCAGGTCCCTCAATTTCAGCCAGAAAATACCTGAAATCACAAAAAAACACACAAACTCATAGTAAAGTCCAGAAAAGTGAATTTTAACTAAAAACTAATAAAAATATACTAAAAACTAACTAAATTCTACTAGAAATATACTAAAAATAATGCCAAAAAGCGTACAAATTATCCGCTCATCAGTAGCATTGGAAGCATCTATTCGATGAAACTTTGTGTGAAGCTCCAAAATGTGGGGGCAGTTCATCTAGTTCGAATAACATGGAGGAAATGCAAAATTCCAGTGCTGATGAAGGCATTCTATTTTCGAAAATTGGTAGGGCTCGCAGTCCGTCCTTTAACGCCTTCGTGGCCCTTGTCCAGAATGCAGAAATTTCTGACCGATGTCCCTCCCCCACTGTCCATGTTGCATACCCAGAAGGAATGGCCGACGGGTTGGCTGACTCCTCTGAGGAAGACGAGATTGAGGATGATAGCGGAGAGGAAGCAGAAGTTGTTCCGAAAATTCAATCGCTTAAGGGCAAAAGGGTCATCCCAACTCGTGTCGAACCGATAAATGTGGCAAGGGTTGGAGGTTTTTCCAGCAGCACCCCTGACCACTATCTCTACCTGAGCAAAAATGTGAAATTCATCCAACCTATTAAGGTTTTCTTCCACATTAATTTCACTTCCACTCATTTTTATAAATTAAAAAAATATTCCTCCAGCATAAAAACTTTTTTTACCCCACCAACAAACACAACTATCTCCTAAACCTCACTACTTCTCTCCTGTTTTCTACCCTTCGAATTGGTCCCTCCCTTCATCCCCCTTTTATATTGCTTCACCCACAAGAGTACAATAAATTGCCTCCCAATCCACCCACTGCATACTCATACAGGAACTGTAATACTGGGAGTTGTTGCCTTCACTGTCCGCCTAGTCATTGTGTCTGCCACACGTGAGGAGTGCTATTTCGTGTGTGCCTCTCATGACTTGGCCATTTCGTGCTCGTCATACAATAAATGGGCCATTTCGTGTATGCCATAGGTGAGATGATCAATTTCGTGTGTGCCATAGCTGAGGTGATCCATTTCGTAGCTGAAGCAATTGAAATGGTTTGTGTCAGTCGCCAGAAACTATTTCGCGAACACCCCATGATATACCTCCTATTCCATTTCGTGTGTGTTCCTCACGAGTTGGCACCTTATGAGTTAGCAGTGCATATTTGAGGATAAATTTTAAACTGTACGTATTTTGGGAATTAAAGTATTTTACATGCATATTTAAATAAAAAAGTCCTTAATCTATGAATAAAGGTAAGATTGAATTTTAGAGAAAATTTAAACATAAGTAAAATTAAAATAAAATCTAAATCTTCTCATATGCTATCCATTGTCGGTCCTAATTATTTCATGTACTTTTTCTATTCCGATATTATTAATTAAATTAAAGAATTGCAGCTTGCACTCCATGAATTACACCATGTGTGTAAGCGGAAAAATTGTTATTTGTCCGTCTCTTTCCTCACCCCAACCAACAAATAAACAATTTAGTTGTTCCTTTTAAGCCACTCTTTTAAAAAAATGATCATGGATGTACATTAAAATTAATTAAAAAATTAATTATTAGTATAAAATATACTTTAAAATATAAATATATATTAAAAATAAATTAAATTATACATAATATATAATAACTAATTTTAATAATTAATTTTAATATACATATAATATTTTTATTTTTTTATCTTAGTACTTTTATAAAGGTTTAGTTAATATATCATTAATAATAGTGATTTTAATATATATTTTTATGATACATGTTAGTTAAACTAAAAAATAAATACTTAGTAATGATGATGCGTGAAATAAGTTGATTTTAATTAACTAAAGAAAAGGAAAAAAATAGATTGAATAACTTACAGTTATGAAAAAAATTTGTAGCACGTGCCTTAATGTAGCCGGCGGCTGGACCACTCTTATTCACCTTTGGAATGGACAGTAGAATTAACTCACATTTTTATTTTTAATATTAAATTAATAATGATATTTTTTTTAATTAAAAATTGCTGCAGGGGAAGATTTAATTTAAGAAGTAAAAATCAGATCATTTGATTTTTAAGAGGTATATAAATCTAACCAATTTTAAATACAAAAATCAGACCGTCCAATTTTTATATTCGGAACTCCGATTTGTGTTTAAAAAAATTGAAAAAATTTTTAGAATGCACAAATTGAACCGTCCGATTTGTTTATCTCAAATTTTTTAAATTTTTTAAATACAAATTGAAGGGTCCAATTTATGTACCTTCTATAATTTTAAAAAATACAAAAAATTATAATATTAAAATATATTACTCATTCTACTTCCATATATAAAATTTTTAGCCTAGAATAACTCTAATAAAATATTTTTAGATATTATTTTTTATATTTACAATAATAAAATTAATTTAAAATTAAAATTTATATTAGACATAATATTTGAAGTGAGATTAATATTAATTAAAAAAAGATCTATCATTTTAAATAAAGATCAAATTAAACATTGTTAATTGTATAATTTATTAAATAAAATAATTAAAAATATAATATAAAATTTAAATTGGATTAACGTTAAACATTAAAATAATAAATTTTGTATCAAATTTTTAATCAATTTTTAAAATATATAATTTTAATATTTCACAAATATTTATATAATATTTTATAGAATCTAAAATAAAATTAAACTAAACTTAAACTCAACTCCGATCCTTTGCATGCATAAATCATATTCTATATAGGGACCATACCTTAGCTTTCATTAATTAGAGGTTTAATATCATTTTATAATTGACAACAAAGTATTGGTTTAGATGTCAAATTTTATTCGTCATCACATTAAATCCAGTACTAAACTTCCGTTTGTCATTTTTAATACCTCGCCCTTAAAAGTTAAAATCGTGATTAGATTATTGGCAGTTGAAGGTTATGCATACCTACGCCTTATTCTTTATGAAATCACAAACATACGAATGGATTATTAAGGCATGACTCGAATTAGATTAGACGGATGGTTAGCTCATTCATTTGTTTAAATACGTGTTGAAATTTTAAATTTAGTTTTGTATATATAATAATTTATTGACCTATAACATATTTTTAATAGAACTTCTTCAACCTATTATGAATTAGTCTTTGACGAAAAATACTGCAAATATTATATATATATATATATATATATATATATATATATATATATATATATTGAAAAAGACATGAATGGTAGCCTAGCTACTACAGTACCTATATGATTAAAGTATTATATACTCTATTTCATGATAATAATGAAGCTAGGTTCATAAATGATAATTCTATATATTTATTTAAACATAAATTATAATTAAATTTATTGAAATTAAAATATTTTTGAAGTTTTAAATTGACAAATATTTTTAGACTGATGAGCAATAAACTAATAATTAAACTATTTTAATTTGTATCTTCGTCTATTTTCTTATAATCTCGATTAGCTATAACTTGGAATTTTATTTCTATTATTGTATAAGAACTTTGTCGACTGTTTAATTTAAATAGTAAATTTTATAGATTAAAGTAACTAATGGTAGATGAAAGTTGGGAATGGAAAAGGAATATCGGGTTCATTTAGTAAGATTGAGAGAAGTACCTTTTCTAAAAAAATGTACAAGTAGAAAAAAAATTTATTTTACATTTACGCATATTTATTGAAGTATATTTTATTAGAATCAGAAAAAGTAAATTATTTGTATATAAAAAGTATCTAACTAATAATTTTAATAAAGTTATAATTATGGTCATATATATGGAATGAAAAAATTATTTTACACATTCTATGAAATCTTTTATATTATTTATATATTTATTTTAATAAAATAAAATAGTTGCATAGGTTATTAGCAAGGAATAAATATATTATATTTTTAAAAATTTAATTAAAATTATTTTGTTTTCATAATAATATTAAATATATACAATACACATTTTTATACACGCATACTTGTTTATACACAAACTAACACAATTTTTCTTGAAAAAGTGGAATTAATTCATTTTTGCTTCTATTTTTTTAAGAAGAAAAAAAAAACAAACAACTCAAACAATAAAATAAGTATTTTTTTAAAAAGTAATTTTGTTATAAAAGTACAAATAAATGAGCTCATTAACTAGCTTAGTTTTAATTTGTTGTAAAATCAAATATAGATAATATTGATCAATTCTAATAAAATGTCAAACTATGAAGAATAAGAAACAAAGTTCTTAGTCTAGTTATTTATTTTTAATTAGAAAATTAAAAGTTGATAATAGTATTTAGTAAATTTTCAATCTAATTAATATTAAAATAACTTTAAAATAATTATTCAGACTTTATTTATTTATCTACTTGTTTTTCTTAAAAAAAAAAAAGTGATGGACCATGGGAGTAGCAAACTATATGCAGGCTGCAGCTCATCCCCTCACCAATTTTGGGGGTTGCATTACTTGCATGGTAAATTGTGGCCGATGTTAGCATTTTAACCAATGCTTTGTTGCCAACTATGGAGGGTATTAAACCTTCTAATTAGTGAAATTACATCTATATATAGTGATTGGTTCTTAACTCCTTAGCATACATCGTCCATTGCCCAGTACCATACAATATCAAAAACACCACAATGTCTCTTTCAGCTTCAGTTCCAGTGATGACTTCGAGTCAACCTGCCCCTTCTAACTCAACACGACGCTCTGCAAATTTTGCTCCTTGCATTTGGCACGATACTTTCCGGAAATATGCTGATTCTGAATCTTTGGTATCTTATTTAATTTTGTATGATGAAATATCAGTATATTATTAAACTTATACATATATTATCGTGGTAATTTTTGAATTATTACGTATATATATATTCAAAATACGGATAGTATATATCTGATCACTTCTACGCCAGAGACTCAAAATAATGCTCGAGTAAGTGTTGTAGTGTGTAAATTGGATAAATTATAAGTAGTTTTAAGTAAAGTTGCTTTAACAAGAATGATAGTTGTATATATGGGTGGGATCCCAAAGTTGTATAAAAGAAATTATCTATATTATTGTATTTCTAATATGCAAATGCAACCCCAGAATTTTCCATAACTTTTTGTATATATTTGACATATGTTTTTGATGAGTTTAATTTTGATATATTTAAAATATTTTGTATAGTCATGTGATTATATTTATTTTTTTAATAACTATTTACGCAGTTAATAAAAATAGTAGTTATTTTTTATGATATTGTGTTATGTAATTATATGCACATATAAAGTTGTTTTATATTTACAATGCATTAAAATTAAATTCATATTTTGTTATAAAATATATATATAATTAGTTTATGAATTTAATTTTGATACACTGTTAATATAAAATAACTTTTCACGTGCATCTAATTACGCGATCATAAATCAGTAAAAATATTTATATTATTTATATTGAAGTGACAACTCAGATAAAGACGTTTATTTTATCTTTTGCTAAAGATGTCTTTATATTGTGTTTTAATTAGTCTCTATATAATTTATTCGGTGTTCCTTATCACATATTATTAAATTCTTTAAAAGATTTTCTTTCTAAAAACAATAAAAAATATTTAATTTGGACTAAAACTAAATAAGTAATAGATTAACTATTAAACTTTTTTTAAAATTATTTATATAAAAAAATATATCACATTATATATATATATATATATATATATATATATATATATATATAAACCTCTTAAAATTGTTATGAATAAAAAAATAATTAATTTATATTCGTACAATATATAAAACAATTACTATATTATTATTATATTATAGATTAAAATTCATTAATTTAAATTTTTTTTCGTTTTTAATATAAGCAATAGAAATAAATAAAGTTTTTCTAACTAAATAGAGTGTAATAAAATATATATAATATAAATTAGTTCTTAAAAAATTTTAAAAAATAGTTTCTTTTATTTTAGTAAAATAACTATTTATTAAAGTAGACAAATTAATTATTTTCTTCTCATATATAATTTTTTTAAGATATAAAAGTAATTAATTAGAACATTGGTTAAGATAATTAAAGTCACTATTTCATTAAATTTTTAATTTAAAGAGAAATCCTAGTTAATTTTGGTATAGAAATTTTGAATTTGAAAACATTGATAAAAATTATGTTGAATTTTGATTTATTTTATTCTCATTTAAATTAATCACTACATAAGTTAAAGTTCTGTTTTGAAGTTATATTCGAGCTTTAATCTGATTTTTAAAGTTTTAATTTACTTAGTTTGATTTTTAACTTAGGTATCCGTGACTCATATTAAGGTTTTAAGTGTTTAGTTGAAAAAAAAAATTAAGGTAAAAAAAATCAATTGTCACATCAAATAATCGCTAGAACGTATAATGTAGCAGTTGTTAGTCTATCTCAGCATGTCGTTAACGATTTTGTGAGACTGTGACAAAAATAATATTAGAAACCAACGTGAGTCATAACTATTAAGTTGCGAGACTAAATTGAGTAAATCGAAATTTTTGAAATTAGATTGAAATACGAACATAATTTCAGAGACCAATAAGTATTATCTCTTTGTTGACAATTAAGTTGTTTTAATGGTAATTAAGATCTAATAATGGTTTATAATAAAAAAAAAGTCTTTTGCAACAATGAACCTATAGTAGTAGTTAGGGATGTTCATATATTAAATCATATTCATAAATCTACAGTATTTATCCGTATCAGATCTGTAATTGTGAATATGATCTGATCTGTAAGATGATCGGATTGGATCGAATCGGATCTACACTCTAATCAGATAGAAGTAAATATGTTTAAAAAATCGGATCCACACTCTTTTATTATTATTATTATTATTATTATTATTATTATTATTATTATTATTATTATTATTATTATTATTATTATTATTATATTAAAAAATAACAGGCCAAATTATTATCATAACATAATAAAAGTATGGAAGTTTATCATTCTTCTCTAATGGAAGAAACAAAATTCTTTTCAATAGTTTATTTAACGTTTAGTAGAATAAAAATAAATTTTAGTACGAGTTTAATATTTTTATTCATCATAAAATATTTATAGAATTATTTGTAGATAAATTTTAGAAAAAAGAAAAAAAAAGCATGATTTTTAATTTTATTTTTGAATAATATTAATTTTTTACCGTATATAATTATTCGATTATTTTTTAATCATATATAAATAAATTACTCTTAATAAGACTTTTTTGTGTTATTGAATTATTTTTTTAAAAAATAATTAATTATTAAAATAATTAAACGTTTCACAACAAAAATAATAAAAAAAATATGAATGAAAAAAATTAACCATCTGTTATAATTTTTTGTATTTTTATTCATATTTTAATTATAAACATAAATATAATTTGATTATATTATTTATGAAATATGACTATAGATGTAGATAAAATTTGGTTATATTACTTATATATAATTTTATTGTATTATATTGCTTATAAAGTTAGATTATAATTATGACAATAGAATTGTTCTGGTATTTTTATATGTGTGACTAATTAGTGGTGTTAAAACATTATTCTTAATTATAAATAAGGTTTATAATTAAAAAAAATCAAAGACTCAATTAAAAAGATAGAAAAAGATTATGTTAAAATATTCTAACTTTTAAAATAAAAATATTCGAAATTCAATTAAAAATTATTTAAAATTTAAACTCAATAAAAATTTATATTCAATGTGTTTTGTATTAAATATATTTAATAACCTATTATATTATATTTGTTGAAATTACCTTTTATAATGTTAATTTTCTAATAACACTTTATCATAAAAAATTATTTTTTTAGAATTTTTTAAAAATTAATTAATATTATATATATTTTATTACACTACATCTTCTTATAAAAAATTTATTTATTTTTAATGCTTATATTAAAAATGAAAACAAAATTTAAATTAGTGAATTTTAATCTATCATATAATAATAATATAATAATTATTTTATATATTGTACGAATATAAATTAATTATTTTTTTATTTATAAAAATTTTAAAAACTTGTTTTATATATATATATATATATATATATATATATATATATATATATTGATAAATGTGATATAGTTTTTTATATAAATAATTTTTAAAAAAATTTAATAGTTAATCTGTTACTTTTTTTGTTTTAATCCAAATTAAATATTTTTTATTGTTTTTGGAAAGAAGATTTTTGAAGAATTTAATAATATGTGATGAGGAATACCGAATAAATTATACAGAAACTAATTAAAACATAACATAAAAATATCTTTAAAAAAAGATTAAATAAGCGTCTTTATCTGAGTGATTACCTTATATTGATCGCATGAATAATTATTCAAAAAAACAGATGTTATTAAACAATAGTACAAAACGCTTTGTTACCTAAACAGTACATCTAAATTAAAATCTTAGCTTATACACATTTTTAAAAGAAGAGTTTTAGAATAATAATTTAATTATTTCCATGTGATTTCAAGATCACAGATTCAAACTATGAAAATAACCATTGAAATAATTATTAGATTAGGTTGTATACAATACACTCTTTAGATGGAGTCTTTTTTCAAATTTTGCATTAACATGTTTATGCATCGGATTGTCCTTTTTATAAAATATTTTTTTATTTGTTTTTATTTTTTTATTAATGAAGATAACCTAAATAAGTTGAAAAGAGAAAAAAATATATAATCTTGTTAATTTTCTTTTGTTTTTTAGTTTTTAAAGAGTCATAGTATTAAAATAGCCTAGTCTCATTTTATAAACATTTCTATAATTATATAGTTAATTAATAAATCATATTCATTTTAATATTGACTTTTATATTTTTTAACTTACGTTTTGGTTTTCTTATCAAACAAATAAAAACTCTTCTTTACTTAATTATTAAAATGGCACAACTTTCAATAATCTTTTACGTTATATTTTTTCATAACTACAAAGATATATAATATAACTTTGTTGAAGTTAACTCATACTGAAAACTGAAAAGCAACTTTAGTAAATATTCGCTTTCACAAAAATTTTCTATTTTTAATACTGAAAAATTAAAAAATTATTTAACAACCAAATTAAATTGAGAAATGATATGATATGCATAATAACTGAAACATAAAACATTACTAGTATCAGTTTGATTTGTATCTGATTATATTTAAGTGTTACATCGAACCTATAACTTTCTCAACAAATCATCATATAATAATTTTGTTAGAAATATAATTATTTATATAACTTTTTTTATCTGGTTAAGCTTTTGAATAAGTATCATAATATATCATATTATATCAGAATATCTATGATCGAATGATTTAGTTTCGATTTTTATTATCTCTAAAAGAAAAAAGAAATGTCATAATAAATTTAGATCAAATTGAATAGTTGATCATATGTAAAGAGATATGACGTACTCTCATTATTGTTAATTTTCCATTCATTTGAACTAAAATTAAATTGAAACTTTGCAGGAAGTGAACGAAATCAGAAACAAGAAGTTCAATGCATAAAGAAAAAGTGAAGATGAATTTGTCTTCTAATGACAATAATATCTTACAAAAACTAGCTTAATTGATTCAATTCAACGATTGAGTATATTTATCATTTGAAATGAGATTGACAGAATATTAGTACATTCCACAATGATTTTACTAACAAAGATCTTGCTATAGAAGAATGTGACCTTCATTTTACTGCATTATTTTTCGTTTGCTCCGACAAAAGGAACATTTCATCAGCTACGTATAGAACTAATTTTTTTTATCTTTTATATATAATTACAATATAAAAGATACCAATTTATTAATTAGATTCACACTATTTAGTATAAATGAATTATACAGATTTTCAACAATTCAAGAATAAAAAGGAGAATTCGATGAAATAATTGTTGCTCAAGATGTGAAGGAATGTGGAGCTTGTATGAGGCTGCACAGTTAAATTCATGGAGAAGATATATTAGAGGAAGCACATAAATTCACATACAATAAACTTAAGTCCATCACCAATCAATTGAGTCCATCTCTTTCTGATCAAGTCAATCAAAGCTTAGTACAACCTTTTCACAAGGCAATTCCAAGAATAATGGCACGGTCATATATGTCTTTTTACGAAAAAGGTTCTACGCATGATGAAGTTCTTCTAAAGTTTGCAAAACTAGATTTCAATATGCTCCAGAAATGGTATCAGAAAGAAGTTGGTAGTGCCATCAAGTAAGTATTTTAAATCTAGCTAAGCACTTATTAGAATTCTTTTTTAAAGAGAAGTTCCTATAATCAACAAGATATAACCTTTTGTACGATTACAGGTGGTGGGAAAAGTTAGAATTTTCGAAAAAGGTCCCTTATGCAAGAGAAAGGGCAGCTGAGTTATACTTCTGGGCATTTGCTATGAACTCTGAGCCTAAATATACTACTTTTAGAGCTGTGATGGCCAAAGTGTTACTATGGATAACTCTATTAGATGATACTTATGATGTCTATGGAAGAATAGAAGAACTTGAGCTCCTCACACAGGCAATCCAAAGGTTTTTTTTTTTTATTTTACTGAAACAAGAATTGACCAATTTCACATTAGGCTACATATCTCAATGAAGAAGGATCTATACATATTGATCAATGAGTTTATATTTATTTTGGTTATTATCTTAATAATTCAATTCCATGATCATGTTTCTTTCTTAATTAGTTTTTAACCCTTTTGTGTTTCAGATGGGATATTAGTTACATTGCATCTCTTCCAGAGTGCTTTAAGGCAATTTTTAATACAACTGTAGAACTTGTTGATGAAATAATAGAGTTAAGTGCTAGGAGTGGAGAATCAGACTTGGTGTTGCAATGTCTCAAACAGGCCGTAGGCTTTATTCTTGACTTTTTTTTATTTTTAATTAATTATTATATTCATTCATCATCATTTTAATGAAGTTATATTAATTAATCTGCAGCTGTGTCATTATGTACAAGGTTACATGGATGAAGCAAGATGGTGCCATGAGGGATATATTCCAACATATGATGAGCGTAAGGTTAATGGTGCTGCTACTACACCATATCAAGCGTTTACAATAATGTTTATTGCTTTGGGAGAATTTGCAACTAAAGAAACTCTTCATTGGATTTCTAATAATATTCCACTTATCGTACAAGCTTCATCATTTATTTCCAGACTGACAAATGATTTGGCTTCACACAAGGTATATGATAAAGATATAATTATTTATATATTTTTTTTATTAGTTTAAATTTTTAAGAGGAGTGATTTGTTATTAATACGGTGTTAAAATTTTTATATAAAAAAGATAGATCTAGAATTTGATCTGATTGTCTTTAAAAAATAATATAAGATAAATGAAAAAAATTATAAAATTTTTTTAATAAAATCCAAAAAACAAAAAAACTTTTATTTAAGAAGACAAGTTAAAAAAGTTGTTTCATGACATATATTGATGTAATATATAATTTTAACATACATATATATAAGAGGAGAGAGCTTCTCATAAAATTATTTATTTTGGTAAAATAATATGAATTATTATTATATATTTAAAATATTTTTTTAACGCAAGAGCTTTTTTATCATATTATGAAATAACTATTTTAAATGGTTATATTACTAACAATAAAGTTTAATTTTAATCAGTTATAAATAATTACTAATTTAATTGAAGTATTGATGATTTTATAAGGGTGTAAAGAAGCAACTAATAGTTGTGATAAAAAAAAACTTAATAATTAAGTTTGACTTTTTTATTTATTAACTTTCACATAATAGTATCATAATATAATAAAGTTGATAGATATAAATTAAGTCCATTTACTAAGATATTTTTTTAAGTGTTAATTAATGTGAATTATTTTTAAATCATGGGCCTATACTATCTTATTATTTCCCTAAATAATTGAATCAATAATAATTTAACAAAGTCATGATTAATTTTATACTCACTGAAACACACATATATAGTTGGTTTATTTTAATACTTTTTGACAATAATATGTATAATTCAACTTTTAATTTGGATTTGATCGATTATTTGTAGTTTGAGCAGCAAAGAGAACACGGTGCTTCGGCCGTAGAATGTTGCATGAAGCAATATGGCTTTTCACAAGAGGAGGCCTATGAATTCATAAAAAAGGATATCAATAATTGTTGGAAGGATATGAATGAAGAGTACCTCAAATTAATTGAGTATATTCCAAGGCCAGTCCTTGATTGCATTGTTAACAAGGCACGCGTATGTGAGTTTCTATATGCGAACTTTGAGGATAAAGTTACAAATTGTGCAATCATGAAAGACCACATTGTGGCACTATTTTTGGATCCCGTGGTCGTGTAGCACTTTATGGTCCAAATAAGCTTTTGAGTTTTGGCCTTAATTATATACTCCCCGGTGCACTTGAAATGTTTCCAATTATATATATATATGTTGTTCTCGTCCTGTTGTTATTGTTTATTTGTATTATCTTGTAATTAAGGATACCAAGTTCTTTGTTACCGGTTAGTTTTTTATCGAGTTAAATTTAAAAGTGATTTACACACTTAATAACTTTCGAAATCCTAATTACATCAGTAATAATTTGTTTGAGATCATTAAAAATGTGTATTACTTTAGTTTCAGATTCTTTATTTGTAAATAGCTTTCTAATGTGATGTGATTATGACATAAATTTTTAGTAACACATGCTACACTATAGTTTAGTCATATATAATAATGTAATAATAAATTTATGAATAACACATGATATGCTGATGTGATAAATTGATAATATCATATTTTTCAATTTTATTTGTCTGAATGTTAGTTTGGTGTTATGTGTGATAATATAAATTAGATGATTGCTATAGTATCTGAAAGTATTTGCTAATTTATAAAAAATATTAAAAATTAAATATTTAATTTTAAGAATATAAAAATAAATAATTATTAAATATTTAAAATTTATTTAGTTAAACAAAAATTAGACTCCAAATAACGGACATTATAAAATTCACCAATAATTTATCCACAAGTCACCTATAATTAGTGTTGCATGCAGATGCACTAAATTAATCATCGACTTTATACTAAGTAATCATTTTAGTCACTGAATTAAATGTAGTAAGCTTAATCAATTCCTAAATTTAACAAGACAAAATAAAAAGGAATCTTGTTTGGTACATAGCTGTCACTATGCCACGCATAATTCGACTTTCGCTTTTTAAATTTCATCAAATGTGTAGTTTGAACAAGAAAGGGAACATGTTGCTTCCACAGTAAAAAATTGCATGAAGCAATATGACTTTTCAGAAGAGGAGGTCTATGAATTCATTGAAAAGGATATCAGTGACTCTTGGAATCGGAAGGATATATCTCAAGTTAACTGAGGAAATCCCAAGACCCATCCTTGATTGCACTGTTAATTTGGCACGCATATGTGAGTTTCTATATGCAAACTTTGAAGATATAAATACACCAACTGTGAACTTCTGAACGATCACATCATGGCACTGCTTTTGGACCCCATCATCGTGTAGCAGTTTCCTCAAGACATAATGGTGAGTTCCTCTTTCACTTTTTTTTGACACATAGGAACTCTAACCATTGAAGAAGAGAAAGAATGAGTTCCTGCACGAGTCTCAAGATGAGGGAGTCCCTTTAAATAGGAACTCAAATTAATCAATAATAATTTGCTATTTGGTAAATTATTTTAAAAAAAATAATAATATAAAATCTGAAATAATTAAATAATTATATTAAATAATAAAATAATAATTAAATTAGTAATAATTATAATAAAAATTATATTAATAATTATTTTTATTTAATTAATAATTTAATTAATTATTTAAATAATAATTATATTAATAATTAAATTTTTATTTAATTAATAATTTATATTAATTATTTATATCATAATTAATATTGAATATTATTATATTATATATTAAATTTAATTAATTAAATTTACTTACATTAAAAATAATTTAATTTTACACCTTACAAAATAATTCTTAGTTGAGTTAGTTATTTTATTTTTAAAATTTAAAATGTTAACGATATTATTAAAATTAGCAGTTGTAAACACAAAAACTAAATTAGTGTAATCCACAATTATATATTGTGTATTATTGTTATATATGAATTTATTTAATATTAATATTTTTTAATAGTTAATTATTTTTAAATTTATAAATTTAAATAATATTATTAAAAAAATCAATTACATTAATTTTAAGTATTTTAATTAATTAATTAAGTGGGACCACAATAGGGACTAAAGTTAGTTCCTCCTAATAGAGAAGAGAGATACTTTGAGTTCCTATTTACCGTTTATAACGCAAAAGCTGATGTGGAGTTACTTTTTATGACAGGTGGGCCATAAATAGGGACTGAGATGAGTTCCCTACTGGAGATGGTCTAAGAGCAACTCCAATGGGCAAAATTTGGAGGCCCTCTTACCGACAAAAACAGAAAAAGAGTGTTGGAGAGAAAAAGGGATGAGTTCCCGCACAAATTTTAAGGTGGAGAGTCCTCTGAACAGGGACTCTAACTGACCAATAATAACTTGCCACTTGACAAGTTATTATAAAAATATATAATTATATAAAATTTAAAATAATTAAATAATTATATTAAATAATTAAATAATAATTAAGTTAATAATAATTATAATAAATAATTATATTTTTATTTAATTAATAATTAATATTAATTATTTAAATAATAATTAATTTATTAATAATTTTAATAATTAATTAGATTAAATAATAAATTTTATTTAATTAGTAATTAATTATTATTTAAATAATAATTAATTTATAAATTTAAATGATATTATTAAAAAAATTAATTATATTAATTTTAAGTATTTTAATTAATTAATTAAGTGGGATCACAATAGAGATTAAAATTAGTTCCTTCTAATGGAGAAGAGAGAGATGTTTTGAGTTCCTATTTACTGTTTATAACGCAAAAGCTGATGTGGGGTTACTTTCTATGACAGGTGGGCCATAAATAAGAACTGTGATGAGTTCCCTACTGGAGATGACCTAAAAGCTTGCTTTTTTTGAGTTCCTATTACTGTGCACATCAGTAAATATAGGAACTAACCATTGGAGTGAGTTGAGAAAAAATGCTTTCTCTTGGATCAAGAATAGGGAGCCCCTCTGAACGGACTCCCATTGTCTAATAATTATATAAAATAATTATTAATATAAAATTTTAATTAATTAAATAATTATATTAAATAATTAAATAATAATTATAATAATTAATTATATTAAATAATAATTAATTTATTAATAATTATAATAATTAATTAGATTAAATAATTAAATTTTTATTTAATTAATAATTTATATTAATTATTTATATCATAATTAATATTAAATATTATTTATATTATTATATTAAATTATAATTAATTAAATTTACTTACATTAAAAAATATATTTAATTTTTACACCTTACAAAATAATTTTTGGTTGAATTGGTTATTTTTATTTTTAAAATTTAAAATGCTAACTATATTATTAAAATTAGCAGTTGTAAAAACTAGTCGTTACAAAATTAGCCGTTGAAAACTTTAATTAGTGTAATCTTGAATTATATATTGTGTATTATTGTTATATATAAATTTATTTAATATTAATATCTTTTAATAGTAAATTATTTTTAAATTTATAAATTTAAATAATATTATTGAAAAAAATTAATTACATTAATTTTAAGTATTTTAATTAATTAATTAAGTGGGACCACAATAGAGACTAAAGTTAGTTCCTCCTAATGGAGAAGAGAGAGATGTTTTGAGTTCCTATTTACTGTTTATGACGCAAAAGCTGATATGGAGTTACTTTTTATGACATGTGGGCCATAAATAGGAACTGGGATGAGTTTCCTACTGGAGATGGTCTAAATCGTTTAACATTTGTTCTAAATAAATAACTCTAAAAAGGCTTTGTCTATTTTCAGCTTTTGCTTTTTTTTTGTCTAAAAAAAATTATAAAATAAAATAATAAATTACATAAATATCTCTATTTTCTTCTTTTTTTTTATATCTTCTTTCTCTTTTCATATTTTTTCTAACAGAAGCTGGTAGACTCCATGAGCGGTGACTCTGACCACTGCCACTCAACAGTGGCGGCAGCGACTATTGCGACGACTCCTACTTCCTTTTCTTGTCGCAGTTCTTCCCCCATCCCTCCCACTAAACAGCATCGACAGCGACGGATCTCTCTCCCTCATGCTCGTTTTTGACTTGGAGGCGACACTGAAAGTGGCGAACGGCGACAGCCTGACGACTTCACAAACGGTGACGGCAAGATGTGTATGAACGATGGCGAAAACAGTGCATGCAGAGGCATCCTGCGAAGATGACGACGACGGCGGCGGCTCATCGTGGCGGTCGTGCTCCTCAGACGGCAACGGCAAGATGTGGATGAATGACGGCGAGGACAGTGCATGCAGAGGCAGCCCGTGAAGATGACGACGATGGCGGCTCGGTAAAGACGACGCACGTAGAGGCAGTCTGAGAAGATGATGACGATGGCGGCTCAGTGACGGCAAGACGCAGATGAACAATGGCGAGGACAACGCACACAGAGGCAGCCCGAGAAGATGACGACGACGGCGGCTCCTCGTGGCGGTCGTGCTCCTCCTTTCAACGATGTCAGCGGCAAGTAAGGGTGATGGAGAAAAGATGAAAAGAATGGACAAAGGACAAAAATGTAATTTTGAAATAGAAGTATTTATAAAAATATTTAAACATATATATAATTATTATATTATTAATAAAAGTTTTAAATTTGAGCCATTGATTCAAAAATTCAAAAGCCATAATTTATAGAGAATCTTGGACCATAAAGGTCTTAAAAATATTTTTTTCATTGAAGAAAGTTCCCTCTAACAAATTTGAGAGTTAAGTTTTGAAGTGGTTCTTGAAATTGCATTCGAGTGTTAAAGTAATCCTAAAATTAATAATTACTCAAATTTGTTCTCAAAATTATCTTTTGGGACTTATAGTAGTCCCTAAAATAATTTTCGTCCATCTTAATTTTCATCATAGTACTTTCCCTTTTTCTTCCCCTTCCCCTCCCCCTTTCCCTTCCAAATTGTATTCAATTTACAAATTTTCTCTACTACTGTTTAATTGTAACACACTAACATTGAAGATTCAAGTACAATAATTGAATTAAATTGGCTAAAACTTGTGATAATCACGAAAAAAATAGCACATACAAGATTCACATGAACAAAATAAAATTCACCTTATCAGAAAATAGAGCTTGAGAACCAGAAACATTGCAAAAGACTGAAAATGCATGATTTTGTTCCTTGTTTAATGGAAGAGAAGGTATAAGACTCCAAATTTTTTTAAATTAGATTATTATATAATTATGAATTATTATGTTTATTGAGATTTTATTTTTAAAAAAATTATTTTTAACAAAAATAATTGAATAAAATTTTATGATTATTGAAGTTTAATTTAATCATAATTTATTTTATTAGTTTGAATTATTTATTATAAATTATTTTAATAGACAAAATTTAAATTAATTATTATTATTATTATTATTATTATTATTATTATTATTATTATTATTATTATTATTATTAAAGTTAAAAAAGAAGAAGAAAAAAGGCTGAAGCTATCAAGGAAACAAAAAGAAGAATGAAACGTGGGTGATATGCATGTAAATATATATATCTTTGTGATTAAGTGATTAAAAGTAAAATATTTCTGTTTTTTCAATTAAACTTTCGATTCGTATTCGCGAAAACTTAAATATTAAATAAACATAGTATATAATTAAAGAAATAGAGGTAAGTAGCGCTCAGACTTTTAGGTGCAATCATGAGGTGATAAAAGTTAGGGTGTTACATTATGGTATTAGAGCAGTTCGCTCCTATTAGAGCCTTGAAAATGGACTAACTATGCTTCACTACATACTCTGAGTGTTTGTCATGCTTTAAGACTTGTCCTAATGACAAGAGATTGAGTTTCACATGCATGATTATCTATTAATTAATGTTGTTAGTCGGCCGTTGCATTTCTCATGGCATTAGATCTGACTAACTTAATATTGATGATTTATGTATACGGAAACGCTAATGGATTATCATAGACGAGATAGAATTAATAGGTGATGCGAATAACGGCACTACAAGAAAATACGCTTTTTGCCACGCTTTAAAGGCGTGCCGAAAAGTACAAAAAAGCGTGCCGATAGCTTTTCGCCACGCTTTTTGAGCTATCGGCACGCTTTTAAAAGGGTCACATCTGCCAGCGTGCCGATTGCTCTATCGCCACGCTTTTGTGGATCTATCGGCAAGCTTTTTTTGTTGGCACGCTTTCTTTTCTTGCCACGCTTAAAAGCGTGGCCATAGGCCTTAACCTTTCGGTACACTTTATAAGTGTACCGAAAAATGCACATATCGCCACGCTTTTAAAACGTCCCAGAATGTATGCTTTGGGTACTCTTTAAAAGCGTACCAATAGGGGAAAATATGACTACACTTTTTAAACGTGCCAATAGGGTAAACGTATGAGGATATGGGTACGCTTATAAAACGTGCCAATAGATGAGGACATGGGTACGCTTTTAAAGCGTACCGGTTGCCAAGTTATGACCACGCTTATTAAGTGTACTTGTTGAACCCAAAATTAAGGTATAGCCACCCTTTTTAAGCGTGCCCATAAGTTTGGTCAGAATTTTTTTTTATTTTCCTAATATTTCGTGCAAAATTCATATAAAAATTTAAAATTATAGACCAAAATAAAATTATATATATTGAACTAATCCAACAAATATAAACTTTCCTATAAAAAAAAGACATACATATAAAATTGTCACCATAAAAGTAGGTTTTGATGACAAAGTACCAAAAAGTAAAGTCATAACGAGTAAATAAGAATTGTCATTCCAACAAGTGTCACATATCTACTTCTATATACTTAGTTACAAAATATCAAATTTTATGAGTAGTGTGATCATCCATTATGAGCTCCATTATTTTTATCACTGCCCTGCAGAATTTTAAATAATCTTGTGTTAGTACATGTTATAAAATCGACTTCAATTAAGTCCAACAAATCCAATTCCAAATCCAAATTGATTAAACATGAAAATGGCAAAGCAACTTTAATTAGATCCCACAACATTGCATATTCAGCCATTAGAACAAAAAACACATATCAAACACAAAAGAAATAGTCTCCTATACATGGTCACAAAAGGAGCTGTTCACACACAAATTTCAAATTATTGGAGCAGAGGAACAAACATTTACATGAGTAAAAAATTTTCAGAATTCTGGTTACATTTTGTTTTTTATTATTATCCATTAGCAGATTTGGTGTGTGGAGTCAAAATTGACTAAGCTAGAAATGGAAGAGGCAAGGAATAACAAGCAAGTCGGAAGAGAAGAGATGGTGTAAAGTGGACTCGCAGGTAACAAGTAATTAAAAGCTAAAAAGAATGCTACAATTCACAAGTGCATCATCATCATGCAATTGGTTTGGCTGAATGGTAAGCAACCCATCTGTAACTAAAATCCATATTCCTTTTCCCTAATTAATGCTACACTACCTCAGGATAGTAGTAATTAAATTCAGCCAGCAACATAATTCTCAATCAACAGTAATTCAATTCAGCCAGCAACATAAATTCTCAATCAACAATAATCAACAGTTCTCAATTCTCAATTCAGCCAGCATAAATTCTCAATCAACAATAATCAACAATTCTCAATTCTCAATTCAGCCAGCAACATAAATTCTCAATTAACAATAATCAACAATCCTTAATTCTCAATTCAGCCAACATAAATTCTCAATCAACAATAATCAACAATTCTCGATTCTCAATTCTCAATTCAGCCAACATAAATTCTCAATCAACAATAATCAACAATTCTCAATTCTCAATTCAGCCAGCAACATAAATTCAACATGAAAAATGAAATTCTATAATCTAAATCAAGGGAATGACAATAATACAATGCTTCAAATCCCAAGTCCCAAATCTGCTACAATTTCTTCCATGTAAGGCATTAGCCATTATTTGTTAGGCTGAACTCTCAAGCAGAAAAAGAAGCAAACTTTTTCAATAATGAGCAAACCAAAACCTTTTAAACCAACAGTAACTAAGCATGTAAACCACCACCACCAGAAGCCTCAGAAAAAATTAAAATAAAAAAATATACTACAAAAGGGGTCTGAAATAGTAGAAGGTTATGAAACAGAAACTCTCATTGTAAAATTATGAAAGAAAACCAAAAAAATATTAAAATATTAAAGTTGAAGAGGGCAATAATCATACCTGTTCACTAGTAGGTACTTTCCTCTTCAAGCAGTTTTCATGCAGTAGCTACATAACCAAAAAGTAAAACAAATTAAAATGAGAATGTAATAAACCATGTTCAACTTTTTGGCTTTTTACAATTAGTAAGAAATAATGGCAAACCTGGTAAGCAACTTCAGATTGGTTATATTCACTTCTTCTTCCCCAATCACCAACCACCAAAAAATCAAGAGAACCGTCACTTTTACATGGTTGTGTAAATCTCTGAAGCTCTGCAGATGCATAAAGAACCCACAAACCAAAGCTAATAACAACAATAATCGTGAAGAGAAGAAAAGATTTAGACATGGTTATTGTGAGTCTTGAAACAAATGCAAAACCAAAGAGGAAAGATCACTCTGTTTTTGAAAAACAGTTGCTGTTTTCCTATATTTATATATATATAACCAATCCTCAACGTAACCTTAGAAGAATATTAATAATCAAGGTACTAAGTAACACAAATTAATGTTAGATCTTGTGAAACTGTGAAAGCGACAGCAATTGTAAGCCACTGGAATTTTTCTATTAACAGTTAATTCCAACTCAATTTTCCAAGGAGCATATCTTAGTAATATTTTAATTTTACTATATTTGGCAATTGACATTAGAATCAACTTGAGAGAAACTTGTAATATTTTAATTTCACTTTTAATGGCAACTGCAAAAACCAAACAAGTGGTGCGGTTGATCAGGAAAATAACATGGGTTTGCGAATTGGGAGGCATTAGTTGGTTATATCTGAGGGAATATGCCCAGCATAACTCTTTGCAAATGGATATTTTAATTTTACTTTGAAGGAACATAATGACCTCAATTTGACTCTGAAGGAATCTGATATACCCAATAGCTTTTAACAACACTGAGGCTGTGTCAGTCTGTAAAAAAAGTAAAATATAAATACCTCACACCATAAATTTAAATCCTCCATAGTCATATAATAAAGCATCATTTGAGTTTTCATAACCTGTATTCATAGTTTTCATAACCTGTATTCAGTCAGTTTAAATCCTCTAATTAAATGTTAAGATGTTTCAGAGCTCATCTTAACACAACATTTAATTTGCTTTGCAAAAGATCTCTTCATAACCCCAATTTTCAATCTCAGATCAGATCAGCCCAGATACATTTTCAATCCATTGAACATTCAGGAAACAGCAACATTGATAATTCACATACATGTAAATGCAAGAGAAAAGGTTTACTAGAACTTTCAAAGAATTACCTCTTCTACAAGATCCCCAGCAATTCCTCTAACAAGTTCACACAGATTATTTTTAGTAAATGATTCATTGATCCAAAAACCGATGTCCTTGTAACAAGGAGGATACTATAGAAGAAAAAGAGATAGAAAAGAATTAGAATTCACAGTTAAAATTTAGTAAGCACATGACATGATATGTGTATTTGTTAACAAAAATAAAAAAGATCAATAGATCCATAGTGCATACTTAGGAGCATCAATTTATCTCCGAATTGTAATGTATCTTCCTTGTTCTATATAACAATACAAGCAAAAAATACCCTTCAAACACCCCAATAAAAATGTGCAATTTTGCCTTAAAATTTATTACAAGATCAAATTAAAGTCTGGCATGAAGAACAGAAAACCACCATGCTCATAATTGCTCCTATGAAAAAAGCTATACTCATCATGAACAGGTTAAATGCAAAATGCTTTCCAGAGATGTTTAAGTTTGAAAATCAAAATTACTATCTCAGGTAGATGTAAGAGCAGTTTTCTTTTCCATACAATTCTAAACTCCTAAAGTAAAAGCAATAATGCAGCACCAATGACCAATCACCATCTAAAAAGTAATAGAAAATGATCCGCAATGGAATAATAAGCAGAGAATTAACATTGAAAGAACGCACCAAGCATAATCCCAAGCAAACAAAATCGATAAAGCTAGAAAAAACAAACCTTGATGCCAGATGCGGGATGAGAGGCGAGCAGAACCGCGACACAGAGAGAGGCGAGCAGCACCACGACCAGGGCTGGGTTGGAGAAGATGAGGCTGAGCAGAACCGCGACACAGAGAGAGGCGAGCAGCACCACGACCAGGGCTGGGTTGGAGAAGATGAGGCTCAGCAGAACCGCGACAGAGAGAGGCGAGCAGGACCACGACCAGGGTTGGGTTCGAGAAGATGAGGCGAGCAGCACTGCGACAGAGACAGGCGAGGAGCACCACGACCAGGGCTGGGTTCGAGAAGATGAGGCGAGCAGCACCGCCACAGAGACAGGCGAGCAGCACCGCCACAGAGACAGGCGACCAGGGCTGGGTTCGATCGCGACGATGAAGCTGACGGCGCCTTAGCTTTTAGGGTTCGAGCCAGAAGATGAATTTTTTAGGGTTTCTTTGTTTTACTGTGTAAGTTATTAGTGTGTGTTGTTGGGTAGTAAAAATTGATAACTTAGAAAAAAAAAGGTTAAGTGTGGGAAAAATAGGTGGGAAACTAAATTTTCGAGGAGGGAACTCTATCGTCACGTTTTTGTACGGTGCCAAAAAACACAAGGTATGGCCACGCTTATTAAGCGTACCGGTTTCTTTGTATGGCCACGCTTTCTAAGCGTGGCAAAAAAAAGCGTGGCGAAATATCAAATCAGTGGCCACTCTCATAAAAGCATGCCGATTTCTCTCTATGGGTACGCTTTTCAAGCGTGGCAGTAAGAAAGCGTGGCCAAATTTCAAATAAGTGGCCACCCTTAGAAAAGCGTGCCGATTGCCTTCTATGGCCACGCTTTTCAAGCGTGACAAAAAAAGCGTGGCCAAATCACAAATCAATGGCCACCCTCGCAAAAGCGTGTCCATAGACCACTTTTGGGCACGCTTTTAAAGCGTGGCAAGAAAAAAGGGTGCCGATAGGCCTTTTTTCTTGTAGTGCGGGTTCAAGGAACGTTTGAGGATATTTTCACAATTAACTCGATCTTGAATCGCAATTCCTATTTGAATCTTATGACTTGGTACACCGTCCATTCTTTTTTAATTGCATTGAAGTCCTTTGTTCGGATTTTTTTCATAGAAAGAGATTTACTTAATCTTTCCAATCATATTCCTTTGTTCGAATGAATCTTGCTCGATCCTGTTTTTAAATGTCTGGTTGACTCTTTTTGACTATCTCTTTTTGTTTTTATAGTTCTTTTCATGAATCTTGTAATCTTTGATATGATCTTGGATTTATTCTAAGCACAACAAAACGGTCCTCAAATCAGTTTGTAGTTTCTGCTTCACATTACACTTTTCTCTTATATTCGAATCATACGAGTTGCTGGTATTTGAAAAGTATATATATAAAATTTTTTTGCTTTTTTCTTCCTAAATATGTTCAAAGAAAACGTCAGTTTAAGTTTCTTTCATCTTATATCAATTTTTTAGGACAAAAATTTTATAAGTTGGGGTAAAATGTAAGACTCTAAAGTTTTGAAAATTAAATAATTAGTATTTATAAATTATTATGTTTATTGAAATTTTATTTTTAAAAAATTATTTTTAACAAAAATAATTAAATAAAATTTTATAATTATTAAAATTTAATTTAATCATGATTTATTTTATTAGTTTGAATTATTTATTAAAACTTATTTTAATAGACAAAATTTAAATTAATTTTTATAAATATTATTATTATTATTATTATTATTATTATTATTATTAAAAAAGTTAAAAAGAAGAAGAAGAAGAAAGGCTAAAGCCATCAAGGAAACAAAAGGAAGAATGAAACGTGGGTGATATATATATATATATATATATATATATGATTAAGTGATTAAAAATAAAATTTTTTGTTTTTTTAATTAAACTTTCGGTTCATACTCGCGAAAGCTTAATATTAAATAAATCTAGTATATAATTAAGAGAATAGAGGTAAGTAACGCTTGGATTTTTAGTGCAATTATGAGGTACTAAAAGTTAGCGTGTTACAGAAGACAATCGGACTTCACAAAAAAAAACCATAACTTACAACTGAAAGAAAGATAAGCTATAGCTGTAATTTTTCTCTCTTCCGTTACCTTCTCTCAGAAGAGGGTGACAATTCTTTCCATCTTCTATTATCTCTCTGTGAATTAATAAATTATTGTTTTGTTTCTTCTGAGTTGTTTAAACGGTTAGAAAATATTGTTTTTTATTAGCAGTAATTATGGAAAGAGAAAGGAATAGGAAAATTAGAGATGGGTTGGAGAAGAAAAAAGGGAGCGTGGAAGGAAAAAGGAGAGAAAAATTAGGGAAAGGTTGGAAAAGAAGAAATGGACCGTGGAAGAAAAAGGAAAAGAAAAACTGGGAATGGAGAAAGGAAAGGGGAGCATGAAAGGAAAAGGGAAAGAAAAACTGAAAAAGGGTTAGAGAAGAAGAAAATGAGGATGAAAGGGAAAGGGAAAGGAAAAAAGAGAGCGGAGAAGGAGAGTGTTTTTCTTTTTTTTTTTTTTAAATAAATATAAAATGGCGTCGTTTTAATGTTTCCATGAATGAAAAATGTCTTGGGAATTAGTATGGTTCTTGGAGTATAAATTCAGGGATAAAATTGAATAACTATTAACTTCAAAGACCACTTTAAAATTTGAGTGCAACTTCAAAAATCACTTTGAGACTTAACTCTAAATTTTATTATAATATAATGAAGAAACTGAGACTATGTAGGATTATCATATATTCATAATACGCAGCGGAAGAAAAGAAAGTAATTCTTAAATATCTATTTTGTTTTTAAACTTTATTCCAATAATATATAATATATAGATCAGATCTAAATACTTGTGTACGCTAGTAAAGATCACTTTCTCCTTCGATGGTACGAAGGCGCTATGCGTATCCACACCGAGACCAACATTTGCTGTCAACTCCTTTACCAATGGACATCTAATCTAAATTGAGAAACCTTTTGCAACTCTTTGGATGCCATAAAATTCTTCTCCAAAAATTAGGCACACATACATTTATGTGCGTAGAGATAAAGGAATAAAACTCTTGTATTTTATTCTCGTCACTTTCCTTTACTCTTGACGTACATATATATAGTATGAGATTTGTTATTGATTTTAAATTTGAATCTCAATTCAAATTTAAATCATATATTGAAATTCTAAATTTTAATCCTTCAAATTTATGAATCATATCGTAACTCAATTTGAAAAAAGAATCCGTTAAGATCTCATCCAAATTTAAAAATAGAATAACTAATTATTCTCAAATCTCATTTAATATTCCCAATTATCATACTATTATTATATTCTTGGTGCTAGCAAAGAATATAATAATATTCTATTTTAAATTAATATAATTATTTATTTGATCAAATCAAAATAATAATTAAATAATTCTATAGCAAAGATTAGAACACTCGTTAGTGTGTGAACCTATAGGTTCATTACTAAGCGGATAGTAAATTAGTCATACTAAATTTACTAATCAAGGTTGGCGTCTAGCAACACTCCTCAACGACCCGATAATATGAAGTAATATATTTTTACTAAGAACTTTAGAAGAACAAAGTATAATTCCTTCTATCTTTCCTGCTCTTGGTTAACCTTTAGAGTATGGTTTAATTGTCAAACTCTAACTTTTTACCATTATTATAATGAACTGTGAATGACTTAAGAAACTCATTTCTTCATTCATTCAATTTTCTTGGTCAAGGTTTTATTCATCTCAGTCATTATAATCATAGAGCTCAAACTTTTTACCAAGAGTTGACGGATTTTTTATTGACTAATCATTAATTCTACAAGTATTTAAATCATACCTAATATCCATTCAACTAGCACCTTAGGGTATTAGGTGTTTGGAATCAAAGTATAATAAATACATCGTTAATTACCATGATAGTCACAGGTCAAAAGAAATTCTATTACTATATTCATCTTGAGAATATCTTTATTAACAAATATGCGGTAATTATAACCATTAGAAATTCTCAGAGTGAATCAGTTCAATGGTCATATCTCTACATGCACCATCTATATATATAATTTAATAAATGAGATCTATTAATCTTCATCCAATGAAGACCAATATATATATATATATATATATATAATGGTCTTTTCAGATTATTAATGTCCTTTTTAATAATCCTATGACCAAGAATAATTTAGATTAAATTATAAAAGATTTATCTCTTAATATTATGATCACTATTACAATAATAAATCTCTAAATTTAATCAAAAATATTATTATATTAATATTTTAATATAATAATAATAACAAATTATTTAACACATAATTAATTAGATTATGGTCATACTATTTATTTTCAACAGACTAAAATCTTTTGTCTCATCTCATCGTATTGCGTCCATTGTGTACGTTGTGACATGTATGTTGTTTAATTTCTCTTTGTTGATCGTTTGTGTTATACTATGTTGTTTGCTATTTGCAATAGGCCAATGCTACGGTGATGAAGAAGTTATTCTTCTTCAGCTGCTGAAGCGATGTGGAGGAGTCATCTGGCTGACGCGTGTGGTATTGTTTCTCATATAAAGACATTGGCTGTTCGAAGGCAGATGATGCACAATTAATATGGCAGAAAGAGATTAATTAAGTGAGAGATTTTTCATACCTAATAATGATGATTATGATATTAGACTTTTTTGTGCATAACTAGTATACAATTTTTGGTATATTGTGTAGTGGGCTTTTTGTTCGTTTATTTCAGTGAGTGTCCGAGAGTTAAAAATTTTGTTAGTTGGAGAAATCTTGTTAGTTGGAGAAAATAAAAAGGTTTTAGGTATATATATATATATATATATATATATATATATAATGGTAGTAATTGTTAATTTAGTAAAAAAACTTATAAATAAAATTTAAAAGGTTGTTTCACTTTCAATAACTACAATTTGGATAAGTTAAAAGGTTTAATAGAAGTAATTTTATATGTATCTTTAGTTTTTTATTTAAAACATAATATATTTTCTTATTATTTTGGTGTAGAGAATGATATTAATTAAGAATTTTTATTTAGGATTAATTTATATAGTTTAGACTTTGTAGCTTAGGATTTTAAGTTTAGGATTAGAATTATTGTATATGATTTAGGATTTGAAAATTAGAATTTAGGATTTAGAATTTATAAATTACGGTATTTATGGAGTTTAGAGTTTATTAGATTATGATTTAATATTTATGGTGTTAGGGTTTAGGTTTTTATTTAAGAAGTTGAGGATTTTAGATTTAAAGTTAAGAGTTTAATGAATGTGATTAAATGTTTAGGATTTAAGATTTAAGATTCAAAGAAATTAGTGTTGAGAGAATTTAGAATTTATACTTTAGGATTGAAGTTTGAAGATAAAAAAGTGAGTTTATTGATTAAGGTCGAAATTTAAAAATTGACAATATTTCAAATTTTAAATAATTAAAAATGTATGACCTTAACTTAAAAAAGAATTGTTTCAATTAAAATGTAAGTAAGTGTTCATTAATCCAACTAAGAATAATTATAAAGTATCTAACAAAAAAATAAAAATATATTTAATTTATTACGTTAATTGGTTTCATTAATATATAATTGGATAAAGTTTGCATTAATTAAATTAAACGAATTTATAGTCAGTATTGTGCAGTGATATTGTTAAAAATGGTGGGGTGAAATATTTTTAATTGTAAGTATAATCTCCGTTTGGTATAAATTATTTTTATAATTAAGTTTAATTATTATTTTTTTATGTCTCCCATAAGTTATTTTTGATAATATTAATGTACAGTTTGTAAATACCAGAAATCGATTAATGATTTTATTAAATATGAAGATTACAAAAATAATAAAAAATAATAGAAATAAAATACAATAAAAAAAAACATAAAATAAAATTAAACCTTGAAATTCTACGAATTTCGATAATCATCGTGTTTGTTGTGCGGAGGCGGACTAGGAAGAATTTGATTATGAAGATGTTATTAAAGAATAGGTGTAAATGGTTGCAAGACTTTTCCATTTCGAGATGATTGTCAGGGCCGGGTTGGGTGTTTTTTTTTCTTGGGGGTCTCGTTGTCCTTTCGAGATGATTGTCAGGGCCGGGTGGGGTATTCACTCAAAATTTTACTAACTTGTGCCCTATTAAGCATACTATAAAAGCAAATATTTTATAAAAGTTATTATAAAAATTAATTTTTTTATGTTTTCAATGCAATAAATACATCAAAAGTATTAAAAAAAATTATTATATTTTTAAAATGTGTCTTTAAGGCACAAGTTAGTTAAATCTTTTTTTAAAAGATTTTATTAAAAAATAAGGCAATTTTATATTTAGTTATCTCATGTAAAATTATTTTTTTATTTATCAATTATGTTTAAGTACAACAATATAAAATTATTTATTATGTTAAAAATATTTTTGTTTAAGTAAAAAAATAAAAAAATATATAAATTGTAATTTCTAAATTTCTTTTTAATATTTTTATTTTTATTATTAAAATTTTTCGTGATAGTGAAGAAGAGAGGGAGACACATGACCTGATCCAACACTAAGGCCCAAATCTAAATAAAAGACCCAATCCAAATATTAGGCCTTCACTCGACACCGACCTCCTCACAAGAAGTCGGACCCAACACAGACTTGTCCTAAGGAAGTCGGGATCGAAGATTAGCTGGCAGATAACCCTTATTCAAATAAGTAACTGCCCCTAAAATCTCTCAACTCACTTCTAGGGGCCATATCTCAACTTTCCTAAGATAAAGGGACGGTTATCCATATAAAAATGTGGAACTACTCCAACGGTGGTTATTGGTTCACCACTATAAATACACTGACACCTCTCAAGTATCTCTAAGTTCTAATATTCTCTAAACCTGCCAAAACTCTTTGCTAACATAGGCATCGGAGTGTCCTTGCAGGTACCACTCCCCATTCGTTCACACACACAAGTCGGACGATAGCTCCCAGACGCGAACCTAGTCGGAGATCCTCTCTTCCAGACGTTTTGGGCCAACCTTATCAGTTCAGCCCATTAATCTCCGGTTATCCATTATAACAATGACCAAGAGACAAAAAGTGAAAAACGAACGAGAAATTTGAATTAAAAAAGAATTTATGATATTATCACAATTTAAGATTTAGGATTTAAAATTTATCATTACAGATTAGAATTTATTGTTTAATATTGAGGGTTTATGTTAAGGTTTAAGGTATAATTATATAAATAAAATAAAATATAAATTTTTAATTTAAAATTTAAAATTAAATTTACTTAGTTTGTGAAAATATTTAACTCACACGGAGGAATAAGTTTAAAAATATGGTATTTAAGAAAAAATTCTTCCACCAATATTTTTAAGGGTTCAATGATTTTGAATATAATTTTATAAAAAATAAAAAATTCAAAAAATTTTGAAAAATACGGTGAATACACTTTTTTTTTGTGTGGACTTCCTTAAAATATAATTGTTTTTTGAAGTAATCTTAAATCAATGAAATTATTGTAAATTTTAAATTTTTTATTTAATCAATTGCTTGCTTTATATATAATCAATTGTTTGCTTTAAAGAATAAGTGACTAGTGTTATTTTTAAATTAATAATTTCAAATTAAAAAATTACACAAACATAATGGTATTAATCTTAAAATTAAAAATTTTAAATAAAAAAAAATTTACGTAGTAGCAATTTATTTTTTCCTGTCATGATCATCATCATTATTATTACTATTTCGGTAAGATAAAGGGGCAGAACCCGAAGCCCTTTTTATTGTTGTTATTATTTTGAAATGGAGCAGCAAAAATTTTAGCCCATAACCACAACCCAGCTCATTCCAACCATGGTATACTAAAGCTTCACTTCAGAACAATAAAGCCCAACTAACTGATTAGAAGATTATGTGCTAATCTGCCTCTAATTAGTCTCGACAATTTCTGTCCCTTCTGCAATTGTCACACAACTTGCCGGGGTCAATGGGAACCAAAACTACACGCGTATCCTCTTGGAGCATCCACGACATTTCTTCAGGTGAGGAAAAAGTTTTACTTCCTCACAATAGCATGACCCTTTGCAATAAGCTCATTAAGGTTATACTTTGTTCTTTAATTTGTTGTTTAATTATTTTTTTTATTTTTGTTAGTGTTTTGAAGCTTCTAATATACTCCAAGATTAGCGTTAAGAGGAACTCCAATGGGCAAAATTTGGAGGCCCTCTTACTGACAAAAACAGAGAAAGAGCGTTGGAGAGAAAAAGGGATGAGTTTCCGCAGAAATTTTAAGGTGGAGAGTCCTCTGGACTCTAACTGACCAATAATAACTTGTCACTTGGCAAGTTATTATAAAAATATATAATTATATAAATTTAAAATAATTAAATAATTATATTAAATAATTAAATAATAATTAAGTTAATAATTATTATAATAAATAATTATATTTTTATTTAATTAATAATTAATATTAATTATTTAAATAATAATTAATTTATTAATAATTTTAATAATTAATTAGATTAAATAATAAATTTTTATTTAATTAGTAATTAATATTAATTATTTAAATAATAATTAATTTATAAATTTAAATAATATTATTAAAAAAATTAATTATATTAATTTTAAGTATTTTAATTAATTAATTAAGTGGGATCACAATAGAAATTAAAGTTAGTTCCTTCTAATGGAGAAGAGAGAGATGCTTTGAGTTCCTATTTACTGTTTATGACACAAAAGCTGATGTGGGGTTATTTTCTATAACAGGTGGGCCATAAATAGGAACTGTGATGAGTTTCCTATTGGAGATGGCCTAATGAGATCATTTTTCTTGTTCTAGAAAAAGATCACACCTTTTCAGAGCCATTCAAATAAATATAATATAAAATACAGGTGAGTTTGAAATTATTTTTGATAGCGAATAAGGACATCAATTCTATGCCCAAAGCA
The DNA here is from genome assembly GCF_014773155.1 of Arachis stenosperma. Lineage (NCBI taxonomy): Eukaryota > Viridiplantae > Streptophyta > Magnoliopsida > Fabales > Fabaceae > Arachis > Arachis stenosperma. The sequence goes on from NC_080384.1 coordinate 37,718,441, forward strand.
CCCTCTTATATTACTATTTATTATCACAATGAATTTAATGTATAATGTGTACAATAGAGATAAAATTGAAATTAGCATCAAATGATAAATAAATAAGAATTTACAATAGTTACGCAAACTTTAAAAACGGTTTTTTTCTCTCTCATTTGATGTGACTGCCTTCTCGTCCAATCTCTTCTCTCTCACTAGTTCCGTGCCGCCACCGACACCAGCTGTCGTTGCCTATAGCCCCCGCTGACTCCGACGTGCGCACCGCGAACGCTTAGCAGTACCATCACGCAGTTTGCGTCGTTCTCACAGTCTCACATTGCGCCAGTCGTTTAGCCCTTCTCCTGCACCGGCAGTTTCTCCCTCTCAACGTCTCTCTCACACTCCTCGTCTTGCAACCCGTGCCGTCGCATTCTCCACCTCCTATGACGAGATGACCTGCCTCCACTCCCGATCCGGCTTCCACATGTACCGCACTCTCCGCTAGTACGACCTCGTCGCCTTCGGCGTCGGCGTCTTCCTCACCATCGAATGCGCCGCTCACTTTTATGCTGGTTCCGTCGTTGTCCTCTCTTACACACGTCTCTGCGCTCTTCTCTCCTCCATCCTGCACTTGATAACGGGAATCAAGTACAAAAGTGAAAGCCTTTTTTTAATGCAGATGTTCATTACACTAGGTCGGCGGATGGTTATTTTTATGTCTAATGCGGATGGTTATTTACGTACGTATAATTAAAATAATCTAAATGTTCAACGCAGTAGATAATATGTAGATGGTTGTTTTAATGAGCATTTGAAAGATTAGTTTATTGGATTTGGTTGAAGCATACAGACTTAATATTTTCAGGGATGATCAGTTTTATATGTAACTGGATGGTTATTTTAATTGGGGGAGTCACGGCGCTGTTGGGGCTACTGGAGGTGGGTGACAGCGCTGCTAGGGTTGCTAGAGAAGTTCATTTATTAACCATCTCAAAATGGAGGGTTAACAACTAAAAATGTCCTCAAATAATTTAAACGTTGACAAAAATACATTCGAATTTTATTATCGATAAAAATACTTTTAAATAATTTAAAAATACAACAAAAAAATCTAACAGTAAATATATATTTTCAAAATATATATATATAATCACCAAATTTTAAGAATAATAATATCTTATTTTTTTAACTATACTTGCAAAAAATCATATCAAAATTTAATATCTAAAGTATTTTTTAAAAATATATATTTACTGTTAGATATTTTTGTCCCATTTTTAAATTATTTAAAAATATTTTTATCAATAATAAAATTTAAATATATTTTTATGAGTGTTTAAATAATTAAAAAATGTTTTTGTTGGTTAACTCGAAAATGAAAGTGCACCAAAACAATTATATAGTCGAATTCATTAATTAGATCCCGGCCCATATAACAAAAGTCTTGTATTTGACCTTTTTAACAAGGAAAAGTATAGGTAATTAATAATATTTTTAAATAATGTTTGAATAATGTGAATTAATAAAGTTAAAAGAGTAAATTGATCTTAAATTTAATGAGTAACATTAAATTAGAGTATAGTGTGATTGGTAGTTATTTATATTGTTTAATAAAATTATTGTCCTCTAACATTCTTCTTTTAAAAAAAATTCCAATATATTTAAAAAGATAAGCTGTGGACTTTTCGAATCTTATTATAAAAATTCAGAGGATGATGATAATTTAGTGCCAAGCTTGTCCTAGCTTAGGATTCTTTTCATTTCCAAGTTGCAGTATAAAACTATAATCGTGGCTGCTCGGCAGCAATAATAATTAGGGCTACATGTTTGGATTTTCTACCAAACAAATTTAAATTAAAATATTGAGTAAATCATTAAAAATGTACTAAAAAAATTCAGGTGCCTAAGAAGGTAAAAAAAAAAAGAGTAAAAGAGCTATAAAAAATTTGAAAATTTTGACAAAAATAAGGATCTTTTACTTAAATAAAATAAACCAATACTAAAATTATTGAATTCCTCTAAATCAAATTTTGAAATATAAATATCTTCTTTCTAATATTATATAAATCGTTCCAGGGACATGAGGATTATATAATATGTTAACCATGCTATCCAGGAACGATTTATGCATGAATGGCCTAGGGGAATAGGGAAATGGATCCTCTCCAATTTTTTCAACACTTGAGACAATGTAGTGTGATCTCTCACACTTAACTTTATACCTGGGGCCAAAATTAAATATGAGAGAGAAAGCAATGAAAGGTAAAAAATCACAATGGATACCATCCAATTTTTTCTTCACTAGAGAAGATCCACTCCCGGAAAATAGGGAGTAAATCGTTGCAGGGCACACAAGGTTATAGGTAACGCATAAATCGTCCCATTCTATAAGGATTCACGTGATTTTGAGCTAAAACACAAAGACTTGGCACAATTTATGTATAATAGAATACTTTTATTTATAATATTTTAATTTAAATTATATCTATTTAAATTTTAACTTAAAAAATAAAAATATATTTTTTATAATTTTAATTATTAATTTTATTAATAATATTAAATTAAATTTAAAAAAAAGAATACTAACAAATTATAATAAAAAAAGTACTAAATTTTAATACATAAATTTAAGTTTTTTCTTTGAAAAAATATCAAAAAGTGTTTAAAAAAATAATTTTAAATAATATAAATTCATGTTATTTTGAAGAACATAAATTTAAGTTTTTATAAAATTTTTAGTATTCGTTGTTCATATGATTTTTTTAATCATTTTTATAGATGCATATTTTTTATTAAAAATTTTTTGTCATTTTTTATTTGACTTTGTATAAATTTTAATTATTTTTTTATAATTTTAATTATTAATTCCATTAAAAAAACAAATAAAAAAGGTGTTAAAAATATACTTTACATAATATAAATTTATGTGATTTTAAGTAACATAAATTTATTTTTTTTATAAAATTTTTAGTATTTCTTGCTCATGTAATATTTTTTAATAATTTCTATCGATCCATATTTTTTATAATTTATATATTAAAAAATGGCAAAGAAAAATTCTATAAAAAATATGCATGGATACAAATTATTAAAAAAATTACATGAATAACGAATACTAAAAATTTTATAAAAACTTAAATTCATGCTACTCAAAACCACATAATTTATATTATGCAAAATTATATCTTTTAACATCTTTTGACATTTTAAAAAAAAAAACAAACTTAAATTTATGTATTAAAATTTAGTACTCTTTTTATTATAATTTGTTAGTATTTTTTATTTAATTTGGATTTTTTAATAAAAGTAATAATTAAAATTATAAATAAATAATTAAAATTTATACAAAGCCAAATAGAAAAAAAGAAAAAAAAATTCTATAAAAAATATGCATCGATCAAAATGATTAAAAAAATATATGAACAACGAATACTAAAAATTTTACTTAAAACAACATGAATTTATATTATGCAAAATTAATATTTTTTAACACTTTTTGACATTTTTTAAAAAAACTTAAATTTATGTATTAAAATTTAGTACTCTTTTTATTATAATTTGTTAGTATTTCTTTTTTTAATTTAATTTAATCTTATTAATAAAATTAATTAATAATTGAAATTATAAAAAATATATTTTTATTTTTTAAGTTAAATTTTAAATAGATATAATTTAAATTAAAATATTATAAATAAAAATATCCTATTATACATAAATTGTGCGAGACTTGAGAGGGTTTGCTTTAACACGTTAATGTGTCAAGTCTTTGTGTTTTAGCTCAAAATCACGTGAATCCTTATAAGGTAAGACGATTTATGCGTTACCTATAATCTTATATGTCCTGTAAAGATTTACTTCCTATTTTTCTAGGTCATCCATGTATAAATCGTTTCTGGATAGCATAATTAACATATTATATAATTCTCATATCCCTGGAACAATTTATATAATAGTAGAAAAATGATATTCACGTTTTAAAATTTGATTTAAGGGAATCCAGTAATTTTGATATTGGTTTATTTTATTTAAGTAAAAAAACTCCAAAAATAATGAATTAATCATCAATTAATTGTTTTCATTGATTAAAATACTGCGTAATACCTTATAAAATTAACATATAAACATTGTACTGGTTATGTTAATACTTTTTATTCAACAATGACAGAATTATTTATAATTAGTTTTGTTTTTTCAATATCTAAAATTTCTGTAAGTTATTTTTAATTTTTATCTTTTAAAATTATTTTTGTTAATCGTAAATTTTTGGAGGAATTTCTCATAGTTTCTTCCTAAATTATTAAAAATATAATTAATTGTGTTCTATTCTATCAATTTTAAGTTTTTATGAGAAATAATTTTATAATATAGTATAAAATCTTTTATAACTTAAAAGTTTAGAATTCCACCTTTGTTAATTTCAAAAGAAAAAACTATAATACAAGACTAATAAAAAAATTTTAAAAATATTTACACAATTTCAAAAGAAATACATACTTACTTAAAAAACATACTAACTAGAGATATAATTTTTTTATATAATTTTTTTTTATCAATTTAAAATTTTAAAAAAGTGGATTCATGATACAAATATATTACGTTCAGCTTCCCACTTGTAACATTTTAGTTAGTCTGCATTTCAATTGGGTACTTATAATATTTAAGGCTGTGGTATACTTGTGATATTTAAATCCCGTTTACTTCATCTTTAGTTTAATAATTGTATGTGTTCTGTCCAAATATTAATTGCGGAAACAAATTCTTTATCTATCAGAAACAAACAAATTCATGCAATTTCAATATATTAAAGAGGGGATAACAAAAAGTTTGGTATTCTCCATTATTTCATTAATTACTAACACATGGGTAGAGTAGTACAAAAGCAAGTACAAATAATTAACCCAAATTAAAGCTGTAGTATTTTGTAAGTATATCTGAACAAAAATATAAAAACATTAAATTGAGAGAGAAATAAAATAAAAAACAATACTTCACCTTTTTTTAATTATTGAAATTTTTATTGGATAAAAAATGAACAAATTTTATTTTTAAGATATAGATATAACATTTGTTTGGAGAACAATATTGTCGACACTTTTGAATTTGATAATACCATTTTTATATATATATATATATATATATATATATATATATATATATATATATTTTTAATTATTATTTATTTTATTATTTTATTTTTTATGATAATTTAAAAATAATATATAATAAAAAAAATAATGATACTATGACAGAATCTACTCTACATTTGTTTATATATTATTTTGCGCCAGCAGTAGTAGCGGCTATGTGCATATATTAAATATATTAAAAATATTATTGATATACTAAAATTAATTATTAAAATTATTTATTAATATATTTGTAATTTAATTTATTTTTAAAATATATTTATATTTAAATATATATATTTTGTATTAATTAATAGCTAATTTTAATATATATATATATAGTATAATCCTAACTATATAAATCTCTCGTTACATCAATCATAATAAATTGATTCATGCCCTTAACATCGTCCATTGTCGGAAATTAATTAAAAAGAAATTTTTCATTTCCATATCCATCTCAAAATCATTAATAAAAAAATGGGATAAAACTATTAATAAAAAAATTTGAAAGATATTTTGAGTTTAAGAGTCTAATTATATGTAAAAAATAGTAAAAATTTAATTTAACTGCATCTTTAATAGATAACATCTATTTGAAAACAGTTCTCTTTAAGTATATTATGTAAATTATTATAATTTAAATAATATTTATATTTTTTATAATAAGTTAGATTTAAAATGGTATGACTTACAAAGACGATAAATAAAGATATTTTTTTTAAAAAATTAGTTCTTTTATGTTTAACATGCATGCCGATATGTCTTTAAATAAATAAAAAAATTCAAAACTGAATACAGTTGTTTTAAAAATAAAAAATAAATAAATAAAATTGTGTTGCTTAATCATAAACTGAATTTTTTACCTATTTCTTTTATTTTTTTTATCTTAGCATAAGAAAAAAAAAGAATTGTAATCAAAGGAACATATTGTGCGCTAACCGTGGGAAACTCTCGACAACTTTTTTGATGTGTGACTAACTTTAACACTTCTCACACTTGCAACACTAACAATCTCTCTCTCAAGTGTGAGCCTCCACATTAAGCATCAACTCCTCTTTAGCTCCTCTACCACCACAAGTATTCGTTCATCACACCGCCGTAAAACACCGCGGGACACGTCGCCCGGACCACCTTTGTCGGGAAGATTTCTTTAACACTCCTCACACTTGTAACACGTCCATCACACCCCCTTAAAATTACCAGACCGATTAACCATCGGCTCTGATACCACTTTGTTGGGCTAACTGTGGAGAACTCTCGACAACTGGAAAGATTTCGGGGAGGAATCAAGTGTGAGCACATAAAATGAGAAGACACCACATCCAACTCAAAACTTTAAGGTGTCAAGTAAATAGGTCTCTCATCTTATAAACTCCTCACTCTTCCAACACTTCTCACACTTGATGTAGGACTAACTTCAACATTCTTCACACTTGCAACACTAATACATATATATCACGTTAAGGAAGCCAAACATATAATACAGACCAAACTTAGAAGTTTTTTTTTGTTCTGTAATGGAAGATATCGAACTGATATGTAATAATAATAATAATAATAATATGCACTTTACACAAGATATGGTAATTTATTATAAACTTTTCACTCTTTTTTATTTTTTTTGATATGAATAATTTCGACACTCCTCACACTTACAACACTAACGCTCCCATACTCTTTATACACAGTTACACACTTTCTCAACTTTTTATATTTTATATTTTTTTTAATAGTCAATGAATAAAACAAATTAACAAATTCCAATACCAATTCACTGAGCAATAAACTATGAAAGGAATGGGCATTGATTCGATGCACCGAGCCAAAAAAATAATAAAAAAAGAAAATTTTGAAACAACGAGTTAAATTGCAATGAGAACACGTCATTTTTTTACCCCAGTGTCATGTTTGCTTCTTGTTAGAAAAAAACCTCCGATTATCAGATAGCAATATAGCATAGCAGCAACAAAACGAAGAGGAAGAAAGGATATATAGCAACGAGTGTTTTATTAATAATTTAATATAAACAAAGTTGGAAAAATTTAAAACTATATCTTTGTAGTTTATAAACTTATTTTAGATAAATTTCTTTCTTTTATTTTTTTAGTTTATTTTTTTATCAACAAAAAAATAAATTATTTTCATACAAACTACTGCTTATGAAATGATATCTATATATAAATAAAATTTAAATTTTTTTATTTAAAATACATAAATGTTACGTGGAGATTGGTTAGGAGGATTGAGAGTGAAATTGAAAAATTGAGATTTAGTATTGTATTTGGTGGTTAGAGATATAATTTAGTTCAATATATTTTAAATTTTTTTTTGAACTTCAAATTTTTTGGACATAAAACTCTGATACATATCATGAAACCACTTATTATGAATGACTATATATCTATATCTCTAATATAAATTTAAATCATCTAAATTTTAAATTTTATTTTAGAAAATAAAATATAATCTCTTATCATTTATTTTTTTATAGGTAAAATAAAAAAATATAAAAAAATATTCAAAAATAAAAGATCATATTTTATCTTTTAAAATAATAAAAATCTAAATTTAAAAGATTCAACTTTCTCTAATATACTTAATATATCTCTTAGACTACCTCTTCTTCTTCAAATTGTCTTCTTAATATATCTCTTAGACTACCTCTTCTTCCTCAAATTGTCTTCCGCCTTTATTTTGTTGCAATATTTTTTCTTAATAAAAATTTCTTCCCTTACTTTATGTATTCTTCTGATTTTTTTTGTTCACCTTTGTTTGTGATGTTTCTCCAGAATTTATAGGGCACGAAAGGCGTTTGACATTTCATACCTTTCAGTTTATTTTTTCATTTATTTGAATTTTTTTGACAGATTACGAAGTGGGCATTGATACTTTGTGACTTTATTTAAGACATATTTTATTAATTGACGCTTTTCTTCACTTGCCATTATATTTTATTATTTTTTTTCTTGTGTTATTTTGATTAATATTTATCATGATAGATATTGTCGGTAGGTTTAATTTGCACGTTTGTTGAAGTACAATGAAAAATTTTGAACCTTCGTTCTTGGTCTCGAGAAATATTGTATTATATTAGCCAAACTTGCTTCTGCTTCTTTTTTTAAATCATAGTGTATAATAAATACAAACTAAATTATCAACTAATCTTTTTTTTTTATAAAATAGTATAGTTTAGGTGGAGTGTTGTCTTCGTCACTCTTGCTATTTGTTTTAATTTCAAATGTTTTTTTTATTTTCATAATTTTAAAATGTTTTTCAGAATTGATAATAAAAATAATCAACTAAACCAGTTTACAACACTATTATTTTATTTTATTCTTTGTGATAATAACAACAGAAAATAATAAATTAAACCAAATTTTTGTTCGGTTAAACAAATCAATCCAACCCAAATTCTTCTGCTCGAAGTAAATACGTTTAGTTAAACGGATTTTCATGATTATTTAAAAAATCTACAAAAATCCATAATTTTTTTAAAAAAAAATCTGTAACTAGCCATTTTTAGTTACAATGTTAGTATCTTGTTGGGAAAGAATGTCTGACGAAATTTTTTTTATACGTTGAATCGATTTTTTAATTAATATTGATTTATTGCCAAAATCATTTAAAAGAACGAAAGAGAGAAGTAACATAATAAAAAATATATATATTGAAATATTAGTAGAATTATTAGTAGTTAAGAGTTAAATTAGTAATGATTAATAGTTAATAAATAAATATTTATAAAATTAGTTGATAATATTCATATTAATAAAGTAACTCTTGTATTATATAATAACAATTTTAATACAACAACTTTACATATAATATTAGGAGAATGCTATGATGAAAAAAAAATTTTTTTTTTTTTTTTTACACACGAGGAACGCACTTAGTTGGCATTTTTAATCAAGTGCAACATGAAGGAGCAGATTTTACTATTTTAGACTTTTTAAAGACCACAATACAAAATTTACAATGCATTTATGTAGTGTCAGTAAATTGCAGTAGTTAATTAAAACATTTAATTAAGCTTTTTTTAACTCTCTAATACTTTGAATTATTATTTAAGTTGTGGGTCTCATTTTTTAACTGGTTTTTATTTAGATTTTGTAAGAATAATTAATTGCACTCACTTTTTTTTATGATACATGATCGATATTTGGCATAAAGTCTTATTTTTAATACATCCATTTAAGATAATATTTGATAATTTATCTTTTTTACATATACTCACCTTTTTTTTTGTTTCTTCATCTAAATTATTTACAATTTTTACTTAATTTTTATTTGAATATTAAAGTAAGTAATTTTATATTGGCCTATTAACTTGATAAGTATTTATATTGAATGTGATTATATTTAATGTAAAATAATTTAAGGTCTAAATTTTTTTTTTCAAGAGTTAAGATTTGATCTGATACCAAAAATAAGTTTGGTATAAAAAATGTTAAAATATTTTATTGTTTGTAACATTTAGTGTGCTCAGCATAATAAATACAGTTGATGAAAGACAATTTTTTTTAAAAGAAAACAAGCTCAACACACTAAGTAGAGCATACAAGAGACATACATGAATTTTAGTAACATTTATGTCATTTTCGGCATAGTCATTAATAACATGGGTTAGTTTAACACCATTTTTTAGAGCAACAAATTGACCTAGCAACACAGTCCACTACACCTGTTGACTTATTCTGAAAAATAAACTCATTCCTACACAGCTAGATATTCCATATAACAGAGAAGAACCTCACTAACCATGTTTTCTGCGCGTCTTTCCTCAAGGGCATCGATTTCCAACTCTCAAAGTGCTCCTTTATGGATCTTGGGATGCTCTATGCACGACCCACATAACTAATCCATACGCACCACACCTGTCAAGTGTACTCACACGTAACAAACAAATGTTGTACAGTTTCAATTTCCTTGTTACACATAACACAGCATCATTACTTCGTTCAATGATGCCCAAACTACTGAGTCGATCCTTTGTATTAACTCGGCCTACAAGCACAAACCAAGTAAATAACTCTACTCGATGTGGCTCTAGTCCTTTCCAAATTCTATTTATGAACTTATAGTTGAGGATATCTTCCATTACCGTGTGTACCTGCAGAACCTGCACAAATGAGTTAGTAGTATAAATGTCTTCCTTATCAAATTTTCACACCACTCTATCTTGTGCGCTTTCTATCAATCTCACAGCTTGCAAGATATCTAAAAGATGGTTTAAGCTGTCAGTTTTCCATTGGCGGAGTTTCCTCCTTCACTGAAAGTTTCATACCCACTTTATTCCATCCCAAAATTCATAGTCCCCAATCATAGATCCTTTGTTATTTGAAATCAAGTAGAGCCTCGGAAAGGAGTCTTTCAACTTTCCCGACTGTAACCATGTATCTTCCGAAAATCTGGTTGATTTGCCATCACCTACTTCCATAGCCAGTCCGTCAATCATCTTTTGTCTGACACATTGCTCCTTTATTTGCAAGTGGCAAATATCTTTCTACGGGACTCCTTTTGTCGGTATAGCTTGAGTAGACAATAACTGTCTAGGATTCAGATGATTACAGAAGCACACAACCTTCTTCCATAACGGACAATCCTCCTTAGCAAATCTTCACCACCACTTAAACAATAAAGCTGTATTACGGATCATCGCATCTCCCACACCTAGCCCTCCCAGTTTCTTTGGTGCTTGTATCAACTTCCACTTTACAAGAGCTAGCCCAAAGCGTTCATCATCCTTCCCCCAAAAGAATCTCCTTTGCAATGAAATTAGTTTTTTTGTCACTGTAGCTGGCATTTTATACAAACTCAAATTGTATGTAGGCAGACTAACTTGATGATGACCAACTTCTCTGCTTTACTAAGCACCTTTGCCTTCGACAAACTAAGTTTCTCCTCTACCTTATCTATTACTGGCTTCCATATTTTAACTAGCCTCGGATTCGCTCCTAGCTCAATGCCCAGGTACTTTACTGGTAGTCTTGCCGCCTGGCACCCGAATAATTGGCACATTCGATCAACTTACTCCTGGCTACAATTCACCGGTATCAAGCTGGACATGTCGAAGTTAGTACTCAATCCGGACATCACTTCAAAGCACCTCAAAAGTCTCTTGTAATTTCTAACCGTCTCCTCCTTCGGCAAACAGAACAATATAGTGTCATCAACAAACTAGAGATGTGATAACTCTATATTATCCTTACCGACTAATAGAGGGGCAATTCTCCTATTCCTTATACAGCCTCCACGATCATCCTGTTCAATACATCTACAACCAGCACGAATAGAAAAGGTAATAACGGGTCCTTGCCGAAGTTCCCTTTCCATCTTAAATGGTTTGGATGGTGCCCCGTTAACCATTATGGAAACAGATGCTAATCTTACGCACTATGTGATCCAGGCCCTCCATCTTCTACCGAATCCTATATTTTCTAGCACAATATCAACAAAATTTCATTTGACTTTGTCATAGGCTTTTTGGAATACCAATTTAATGATTGTTGATGCCTTCTTCTTCAGTTTTATCCATTGTACAGTCTCACCTGCTATTAGCGCTCCATCATGTATCTGTCATCCTTTGACAAATGCACTTTGTGATTCCCCAACTAACCCTGACATTACACTCTTCATCCTTCTTGTCAACACTTTTGATATGACCTTGTAAACACACCCAACCATACTAATCGGTCTAAGATCCTTTATCTCCTTCGCACCCAGAAACTTCGAGGCCAGCACTGCCCAAGTAACGTTGGACTCTGCTGGTAACCTCGCCATCTCAAAGAAACTCAACATAGCTTTAGTGAATTCCACTCCAATCTCCTCCCAGCACCTCTTTATAAAGTTCATGTTATATCCATCACTACCCGAAGCCTTAGATGATTCACATTCCCAGACCGCATCCTTTACCTCCTCCGCCGATGGTAACACCTCTAGTGCTTGAGTTTCCTCCAACTCCAACCAATTTACTAGGCCATCCCGAAAGTTAACAGAAGACCTCTTGAGACACCAACAAAATTAACACACTCCCACTAGCACTATTATTTTCCCAAATTTCAGCTACATCATATTTATTCACCATCTCTTTTTTTATTTGTTTCTATCAGACCTATCATCTCTATCTTAAACTTATTTTTGAAGTTTTTTTTATCATATTCAGTTTCACAGTCCCTCCCAATCCCCTAACATTCCAAGAGTTTAAAATCATTTATAAATTTTATTACACACATGCTTACGTATTTTTCGCCGACTTCTTCTGATTTTCTCCTTTTGTTTCAACTGTCTTCATTTCAAAGCTATTGCTTCATTCTATACCTAAAGTATGGCCATGATGTCCTTCTCATCACTGCATGGTACTGCTCCTGACTCTATCGCCAATTTCCAAGCCTCTTTGTTCTCTGTCATTTCCTCTTTCCAATACCGGCTTTAATTGTCTCTGTATATCGTTGAACCTTCATGCATAACCACCTCGGTGCAAGTCTCTTCTACCACAGAGTCTTTATTTTCATTTTCTTTCTTTTCTCCAGCACCTTTTCCCAACTTCACTACCAATGTCTCTCCTGCTTTTGACTTCCTGCTTTTTGGATCGCTAGATACTTGTCCCTCCTCTTAAACGTCAGTGTTTTCTATTTCAGTTATACCTTCATGTTGTCTCTGTACCCCTATAATCGGTCCTCTCCCACCCAAATCATTCTGCTTTATAGTCATCCTCTTTTGAGTAGTTAATTGATTATCAGAGATGGCGTTTTTCTCCACAAATCTCAATATATTTATTGTTATCTATTGTATTCCAAAAAAAAGATAAACTTTATATGTTAAAAATGACATATAATAAAAATAATAGTGAGTGTTAATGATGTAAACAAAAACAAATAATCAATATAAAATTAATTAAATTATCAAATATTTAGATTTTTTTATTAAAGATTATAAATTTAAGTTAAAAAGATTTTAAAAATATATATTTAATGAGAAGAAATTAATCTTCTATAAAATTTGTAAATTATATATAAATATGCTTGTTATATATAAATTCAATTTTGTTGTTATTGTCAAATGATTAACTGGACTAAATATCTTTTAAAAAATAAACTAAGACAAGTAAGACACAAAATATAATCTAATCCAAAACTAGACTCGCGTCTAATGTCCAAAAATAAACCCACAGTTTTTATATAATAACTCAAGCATTAGACTTTAATTATATACTTTAATAAATTGTCAAATTACTGACATTGAGAGTCTCGTAATTTCTGCAGTAAGGCTGCAAGAGCTATCTCTTCCGTTGAACACGCAGTTTAACAATGAAGCCAACAAAATTCCTCATGTGTAGAAAAAAATGATGTTCTTCACCGTAGTATTTTTCATAATATTATCTTCTTATTCCTCTTTTTTCAGAAATTTAACATATTCTCAAAGTCATGATATCTCCTTTAAAAAGGATAAGTCATTAATTTTTTAGTAAAAAATTAATATGCTTTTTTTACCTAAATATTTTTCATCTATAATTTTCTTTGTTCTTGTTACTGATGTAATACTTTCTCATCTCACAAAATAATTCATCCTTTTTGTCTTATTCTTCCGAGTGAGAGCTGAAACGTGCCTTCGCGTGTCTCTCAAAGTTTGTTGTCACTGTCACTTCTTCTTTTTCTCTTCTTTTATTTTTCTTCTTCTTCTTCGTCCTTTTTCTCCTTCTTTTGTCAAAAATCACCCCTTGTCCGCATATTTTTTTCCTCATTTTATCTATCTGTTCACCCATCTGCCGACCACCTTGTGTCATCGCGGCATCCTCGACGTCCGCTTTCTTCTTCTTTTCTTTTTCTTCCTACTCCTCCCTGGTTATCTCACTCCTATTTCACTCTCAAATACAAAACCAGAGCAGCAGTCTTATTCTTCCTTACCGTCATGACCAGAATTGCCGGCCTGCAACACACGCGTCTTCTTTCTTCTTCTGCATCACCGTGCCGCACGCATCGTCTCTTCTGTGTTACCGCACGCCGCTCACATCTTCCCCTAACCAGTGCAGAACCCTGTTCCTCCTTCTCGTCATGACTAGAATCGCGGCCCACACTGCACTTATCTCTTCATTTGTTTTCCTCTGTATCTCACGCTATAGGCTTACACCTCTGATATTCCTCAACCATCTCATCGAAACTTATCCAAATTGGTGATTATTAACGTCTTCTATTCACCAGTTTGCGGCATATTAAAATATTATTAGAAATATTAGTAGTTTGGAGTTAAGTTAATAATCATTAGTAATTAGTAGATAAATATTTATGAGGTTAGTTGGTAATATCCCTATAAATAGAATGACTCTTATATCATGTAACAACAACTTCAAATATAATATTATCTTCTTATTCTACTCTTCTCTCAGAAATGTAACAATATATAAAAGTAATTGAGTTGGTAATAAAATAATTTAAAAATATGAATAATATATATTAGATAATTAACTTTTTTCGGTTAATTAATATTAGTCAAATTTTTTAAAATTATTTTTTTTATATCAAATTTATATTCTAAATCATAAAAATGTTAACATTCAATTCTAAATTATAAACTTAAATATTAAAATTATCTAATATTGAGTAAATAAAATTTAGTTCTCCATATTTTTTCGTCTCATATAATACATCTTATAATTTTTGTTTTAAATATATAGATTTCTACCCTGCTAAGTCAACTAGGGGCTAGCCAACTCCCATTCAATGAATGATACTTGTATATCTATATATGTATGACACAAACGATGTCTCTTGTACCATTGATCATTAAGACCTTATACTAGTTTCCTTTACCGTATCTAAGTCAAAGCCAACAACAATGTCTCTTGCACCATCTTCTGAGTTGAAGCGACCTTGTGCAAATTTTGCTCCTAACATTTGGCAGGATATTTTCATTCAATATGCTGATTCACAATCATTGGTACGTTATTTATCACTTCGTCGTCTATATTTGAGAGAGAAGAACAAGAAATTCTTTTCTTAAAAAAAAATTAAATGCTACATAAAAATTGCATAATATTAACACCCAAACATAAGGCACAATTAAGGTTATATAGTATAGAGACAATTTTTTTTGCTCTTTTAATTTTAAGTTTTTATATTAAGATAACTTTTGATTATTTTTTGTTACATTTTTTTATTAAATATTTTCGTTAACCTAATTACAAAAGTTTAATGTTCCACAAAAACTTTATTCCTCGAATTATTTGCAGGAAGTCAATGAAACTACGAAACAAGAAGTCCAAATACACAAAGAAAAAGTAAAGCTGTATTTGTCTTCGAATGACAATAACATTTTACAGAAATTAAGTTTAATTGACTCAATTCAACGTTTGGGTATATCTTATCATTTTGAACCTGAAGTTGATAAAGCATTGGAGGAAATCTACAACAATTTTACCAACAATAGTCTTTCTATAGAAGATTGTGACCTTCACTTTATTGCCTTACTCTTTCGTTTGTTCAGACAAAATGGATATTATATTTCATCAGGTATGTAAAATTTATTCTGTTATAAATATAATTACATTACCAAGAAATTAAAATTCATGCCAATTGGTTACATATGCATTCATATTAGTTAGTATATATGTGAATTATACAGATGTTTTCATCAAATTCAAGAATATCAAGGGAGACTTCGATGAAATAAATGTTGAAGAAATATGGAGCTTGTATGAAGCTGCAGAATTAAGGATTCATGGAGAAGATATATTAGAGGAAGCACATAAATTCACATGCAATAAACTTAAGTCCTTCATCAATCAACTGAGTCCAGGTCTTGCAGACCAAATCAATCGAAGCTTAAGGCTGCCTCTTCACAAGACAGTTTCAAGGATACGAGCAAGATCATATATGTCATTTTACGAAGAAAATCCTTCCCATAACAAAGTTCTTCTATCTCTTGCAAAATTAGATTTCAATATACTACAAAGCCTACATAAAAAAGAAATTGGTAATATCACTAGGTGAGTCGTATTATCACTCGCAAAATACTACCTACCTATCTATATTCTGTTATAGTTGTTATATATAAATTACCCAAGTCAAAGTGAATAAGTACTTTTAATACTCGATATATTTGGATAGAACTTCATTAAAACCTCTCAATAGGAAATTGAAAGAAAAAAAAAAAAATCAAAACAACTACACTAGACAACCAATAGAAAATTAGTTAACATCAGCCAATAATCCAAAAAAAAAATAATACCCATTTATAATTTTTTTTAAGTGACTGTTTTATCATTTTTTTTCTTCTTCCTCCCAACATTTCAAATTTCACATACGACTACAGGCCATCTACCACCACCACCGGCCATCGCCACTGTCGGCCACCTTTGACAACCTAGCTATGATCAGTTTTTTTAAATTGTAAAATCTTAAATTTTAAATCCTAAACCGTAAATCTTAAACCTTAAATTCTAATCCCTCAACCTTAAGTTCTAAATCCTAGATATTAGATGTTAAATTTTAATTATTAAAACTAAATCTTAAATTTTAAACCTTAAATTCTAAATTCTAAATACTAAATTCTAAATTTTTTATTTAAATTTTAAATATTTTTATTATTTCTAATTTTAGATTTTTTTTAATGGTGAGTTGTTGATTATTTTGTTGGCTAAAAATTATATCGGTTACCAATATTTCTCCTTATTTGTATATTGACTTGTATTGGTATTATTATATCATTCAGGTGGTGCAAAAAATTAGGGTTTGCGACAAAGGTTAGTTATGCTAGAGATAGGGTGGTTGAGACATTCTTTTGGCCACTAACCATGTCTTTTGAGCCAAAATATAGTACTTGGAGATTGGTATTAGGCAAAGTGCTTGCATGTGTATGTCTTCTTGATGATACTTATGATGCCTTCGGTACATTTGAAGAGCTTCAGCTCTTGACAGAGGCAATCAAAAGGTTGATTTGATCTCTAATCTTTAACCACCAATTTTATATTATTTATCTCAATTTGAAAATGAAAATATTGTTCATGTATATATGGATCATAATTCTCTACAATAAGAAGATTTGTAAACTGAAAAAAATAAGTATTTAATCATTATTGAACTAAGACAGTGAAGTTCATATATGATAAAAATTATTAATTCAATAGTAATTAATCTTTTCTTTAATTTGTTATTTTACTAATTTTGTCATTTTAGAGATCTAAGTTTTATATATAAATATATATGTTGAGTTTAAGTTTAGCCAATCTCATTATTAATTATTTCACACATACATAAAGTTTATTTATTTATTTCCTTTTTCATCAGATGGGATATTAATTGCATTGCTCCTCTACCAGAGTGCTTCATAGTGGTTTTTAATGCATTTGTAGAAGAATTATTTGTTGATATAGTGTCGCTGACCGCAGAGAATGGAAGATCAAGCTTGGTGTTGGAACATGTTAAACAAGCTGTAGGCTCTAGTTAATTAATTCATTAATTTAAATAATTACATTTTAATTTGCAACTTCCACTTATTATTATTATTATTCATGATGCAGATATTAAAATTGGCACAAGCCTACTTAATTGAAGCAAAATGGTGCCACGGCCCACGAGGAGCATATTCCAACATATGAAGAGTACAAGGTTATCGGAGTTCAAACGAGTGTATACCCTCTTATGATAATAAGACTTTGCTACTAAAGAGATGCTTGATTGGAATTTCATCGGTTTTCCATTTCCCAAAATCATAAATGCTGTTTCACTAATGGTCAGACTCGCAAATGACTTGGCCTCACATAAGGTGGAGATCATTTTTAACAAATTTGTTTTATTCAATTTCAAATAATTAATAGAATTAATTAGTTTATTTATTAATAAATGTAGAGGACTAATAATATAAGGAGATTTTATATATTTTTTTTAAATTATCATTATTGAGAGATAATTTTTTACCATCAAATTATTTTTTCAATTTTTTCAAATACTTAAATTAATAAAAAAATTCACATGAATTATTATATATTTAACATATCTCTTCACGGAATAATTTCTTTTGAGTTTGTGTATATTTTTTATATAATTTTTTTTATCTTTTATTTATCTTATGATATATTTTTTTTAAAAAAAATAACAATAATCAAACTTTAGACCTTTTGATCATAAAATCTTTTATCTTATGCAAATAATTTATATAAAAATTCAAAAAAAAATTATGTGAGAAATGTGTTAGAGATATTATCATTTATGTATTTTCTCTTATCAATTTAAATTTTTAGAATAATAGTATGATGACATTCTTGTTAATAAAATATATAATTTTAGAAAAAAAATTTCAATGTCTTGCACCATTTGATAAAATTAGGATGTCGAACTATATATTTGAAACATGATAAGTGAGTTATTCAACTTTTGGATGTGACATGCACTCTTCAATTTGTAGGTCGAGCAGGAAAGAAAGCATGCTGCATCTGCAGTTGAATGTTGCATGAAACAATATGGCATTTCAGAAGAAGAGGCCTATAATCGCATTTCCAAGGAAATAAGTGATTGTTGGAAGGATATAAATGAAGAGTGCCTGAACTCACATCATATTATTCCAAAGCCCGTGATTAATTGCATTCTTAACTTGGCACGTTCAACTGAGGTTATTTATGAAAACTTCGAGGATAAATACACAAACAATGAACTTCTAAAAGATCACATCGCGGCTCTGCTTCTGGATCCCATCATCATCTAGCATGCATAAATGTTCTGTTATATATATATATGTGTGTGTGGGACAAAATTAAAGTTGGCTTTCTCTATTGGTGTGTTATATGATCCTTAATATGGACGAGGAGAACTGCCGAAAGCTTAGATAAATAATGTTACGTTTCAAGTGTTATCCGGTCTTAATTAATTAGTCTTCTAATATATTATATGTATGTTGTTTAATTTCCCTCTGTTAGTTGTTTGCATTGTGCTTATGTCTTCTTTTGTCTATTTTAATCTGTTTATAATAATTAAGGACTGAACTTGGTGTTTAGATACCGGTTAGAGATCATTTATTTAACGAAAAAAAAAAAGTAATTTGATTTAGACTAATACTTAATTTCATCTCCAATATTTAATAAAAACAATTTATTTTTATCTTAAATATCTTATTTTATCGTATTTTAATTCTTTAGAAAAAATTAATTTTTTTCTGGAAATACTATTTTTTTCTATTATGATTTTCTTTTAATTAGCAGTAAAAATTATATTTCTAGTGATTATAGCAGTGATTCTAGTAATTTGAAAATGAAAGTAACAAAAAAATGTGAAAAAATAAGAAGATAATAATTAAAAAAATAATATTTTTAAAATAAAAAATATTAATTTTTATTAAAAAATAAAAATAAAATAAAATATTTAAAATAAACATAAAATATTTAAATATTAAAAATAAAATTAGACTTTAACCGAAATATTAGTGACTATAAAATATGCACATCAGTGTCAAACTCATATTTTTTGTGAATATAAAGTCTTGTCTGTACTTTAATACAATTTTAGCAGATTTTTCTAGGCTTATAAATATACTTAGAGCATATTCAATAAAACACTCTTAATCCAAAATTTTCATCTGCCCACTCGCTTGCTTCCAAAATATATTAGATCTGTTAGAATTTTTATTTTAGTTGTAATTCAATTTGTTAATATAAAAATTAGTTTAGATGGTATTGTAATTATTAAGAAATTTTATTAATTAATTGTGTTAGGTGTTGATTTGTTTTATTATGAAAAGAATACGATTGTTCATAAAACTTATAAAATTTTGGTCTTCAATTCTAATCATCACAACAAATATTTTGGATTCATTCTGTTCTTGTGTGGATAATCTGGACGTGACCTCGGTTAAGGGAGTCGACGCCGAGTTTTTGCCTTCGACGCCGAGCTTTTGCCTTCAACGCTGAGCTATAAGCTGGGATGATTTGAGCTCTTCGTCCAAAGAGATATCACGTCACCGAGAGTATGAACAAAGGGGGAGTGTACCTGCAAAAGGCACTCCGATGCTTAAGTTAGTACTGAGAATTCAGTGTGTCTGTTGAGGATAAAACACCATACCTTTATAGGTGAAGTAAGATAAGTCCGTTACGTTTTTGTTAATTATCTGAATTGATGAGCAGTTATTAGGTTTAATAAGTAATAAATACTTGGTCAGACAGTTTTATTCTAGAATGTAGTCCGTTGAGTCTGATTGTAACGTATAACGCCGAGTTATAACGTAACTGCCGAGTTATGGTGTGTAATGCCGAGTTATGACATAGTATTTGTAACGACCGTATCATAGCCTCCAAACTTAGCCTGAAAATGCATTTTAATGAAGCAGGTTGAGCTTTTAATGTATTATAAGTCGGCTACTTGAGTGAGTTCATAACTCGGCCACTAGCTTACCCTTGGAGCCCCCATTTCAAGATGCTTTATTAAAAGAAGGAATAAAATATTTTGAATTTCAGACGCTATTTGAAGTTAACGTGTATTGAAAAGTGTAGTAGTATTTGTCATTGATTGTACCTTTGGTTTTTTTCAATATAATTTTGAACCGTTGATTTAATAAATACAACGGTTAGGGTTTTTCATGGAACTGAATAGTTAATTTGAATAGTTGCTGAGACGATTTTGATGAAAATGAATTGGTTGGGCGAGAATATTGTGTTAGTTCACCATTGTTTGATGATTTGATTAAAGATTGAGTTTGATTGCGCATGTGTAAACGATGCGACTTTGAATTGAAGAATTATCGCAAAATTGATTGAAGATTGTGTTTGATTGCGCATGTGAATGGATAATTGATTGAAGATTGTGTTTGATTGCGCATGTGTAAACCATGAGACTTTGAATTGAAGAATTATCGCGAATGGATAATTGATTGAAGATTGTTGATAGTCATAGTTCACAAGATAGTTGATATAAATCTGATGATAGTTGATATAGAAACGATAATGATTGATATAGCTCGAACAATGATTGATATAAATCTGAAAACAAAGATAATAGATATAGATTTGAATATAGAAAAACAGATATAGATCGGCAAATAGAGATAATAAATATAGATCGAAAAATAGAAATACCAGATGTAAATCAGAAAATAGAGATGACAGATATAGATCGACAAATAGAGATAACAGATGTAGATCGACAAATAGAGATAACACATATAGATCGGGAAATAGAGATGATAGATATGGATCTGAAAATAGATATAACAGATATAAATTGACAAATAGAGATAACATATATAAATAAGAAAATAGAGATGACAGATATAGATCGACAAATAGAGATAACAGATGTAGATCGACAAATAGAGATAACACATATAGATCGGGAAATAGAGATGATAGATCAGATCGAAAAATAGATATAACTGATATAAATTGGCAAATAGAGATAACAGATATAGATCGACAAATAGAGATAACAGATATAATTATGAAAATAGAGATATCAGATATAGATAAGAGAATAAAGATGACAGATACAGATCGGCCAATAGAGATGATAGATATGGATCGGAAAATAGAGATGACATATATAGATCGGAAAATAGATATAACAGATATAAATTGGCAAATAGATATAGCAGATATAAATTGAAAAATAGAGATGATAGATATAGGTCGGCCAACAGATATAAATTGACGAATAGATATATCATATATAAATTAAAAAATAGAGATGACAGATATAGATCGGCTAATAGATATAACAGATATGAATTGGTAAATAGAGATAACAGATATAAATTGGCAAATAGAAATAACAGATATAAATCAGAAAATAGAGACGACAGATATAAATCAGCAAATAGAGATGACAGATGTATATCGACAAATAGAGATAACAAATATAGATTGACAAATAGAGATGATAGATATGGATTGAAAAATAGATATAACAGGTATAGATTGGCAAATAGAGATAACAAATATAGATTGGCAAATAGAGATAATAGATATAATTCAGAAAATAGAGATATCAGATATAGATCAGAGAATAGAGATGACAGATACAGATCGGCTAATAGAGATATCAGATATAAATTAAAAAATAAAAATGACAGATATAGATCGGCCAATAGATATAACATATATAAATTGGTAAATAGAGATAACAGATATAAATTGGCAAATAGGGATAACAGATATAAATCGAAAAATAGAGACGACAGATATAGATCGGCAAATAGAGATAACAGATATAGATAGGCAAATAGAGATGATAGATATGGATCGAAAAATAGATATAACGGGTATAGATTGGCAAATAGAGATAACAGATATAGATAAGCAAATAGAGATAACAGATATAATTCAGAAAATAGAGATATCAGATACAGATTAGAGAATAGAGATGATAGATACAGATCGGCCAATAAAGATATCAGATATAAATTGAAAAATAGAGATGACAGATATAGATCAAAAAAATAGATATAGATTGTCAGATAGATATAACAGATATAAGTTAAAAAATAGAGATGAAACATATAGATCAGAAAATAGATATAGATAGGCAAATAGATATAATAGATATGAATTGAAAAATAGAGATGACAGATATAGATCGAAAAACAGATATAGATCGGCAGATAGATATAATAGATATAAATTGACAAATAGATATATCAGATATAAATTGAAAAATAGAGATAACAGATATAGATCGGAAAAATAGATATAGATCGGCAGATAGATATAACAGATATAGGTCGTCAGCAAATAGATATAACAGATATAAGTTGAAAAATAGAGATGACAGATATAGCTAAGAAAAACAGATATAGATCGGCAAATAGATATACCATATATGAATTGAAAAATAGAGATGACAGATATAGATTGGCAAATAGATATACCAGATATGAATTGAAAAATAGAGATGATAGATATAGATCGGAAAAATAGAGATAACGGATATAAATTGGCAAATAGAGATATCATATATAAATTGAAAAATAGAGATGACAGATATGAATCAGAAAAACAGATATAGATCGACAGATAGATATAACAGATATAAGTTAAAAAAATAGAGATAACAGATATAGATCAGAAAAACAGATATAGATCGGCAAATAGATATAGCAGATATGAATTGAAAAATAAAGATGACATATATAGATCGGAAAATAGAGATATCAGATATAGATCAGAGAATAGAGATAACAGATACAGATCGAAAAATAGATATAACAGATATAGATTGGAAAATAGATATAGATCGGCCTTTTTCGGGCCTTAATGATTTACTATATGACTTTTGTTTACAAAGGTGCAGGTAAGTTTGAAGCCATTGGAAGGAAATGGGGCCTATAGAAAAAAGGGTGTTTATTTTGAGACCCCACAGTGGGCGCCAATTGTTCTTATGTGGATAACCTGGACATGACCTCGGCTAAGGGAGTCGATGCCGAGCTTTTGCCTTCAACGCCGAGCTATAAGCTGGGATGATCCAAGCTCTTCGTCCAGAGAGATTCACATCACCGAGAGTATGAACAAAGGGGGAGTGTACTTACAAAAGGCACTCCGATGCTTAAGTTAGTACTGAGAATTCAGTGTGTCTATTGAGGATAAAACATCATACCTTTATAGGTGAAGTAAGATAGGTCAGTTACGTTCTTGTTGATTATCTAAATTGATGAGCAGTTATTAGGTTTAATAAGTAATAAATACTTGGTCAGACAGTTTTATTCCAGGATGTAGTTCGTTGAGTGTGATTTTAACGTATAACGCCGAATAATAACATAACTGTCGAGTTATGGTATGTAACGCCGAGTTATGACATAGGATTTGTAACGACCATATCGCATTCTTTCTGTATAGTTCAAGAATTGGAAATCCCAATTTTAAATTAAGAAAACATAACAATGGCTAGAAGCACGTAAATTAATGGTTTTATAAAATTACTAATATGTGGTATTAGAGTAAAATTATCTCTATCTTGCCATTTTAAAATTGAATAATTGTGTATTGTTTTGATTAATTATTTTTAAAAGAAAAATGCATAGTATAAATTTGGAATAAATAAAAAAATTTATTAAGAATAATAGATAATACTCTTTAAAAAAATCTTTTAAATTTGTACTGTAGTTATTCTTCGTAATGGCATATTATGATTTTCATAAATTTTCTCATTCTTAAATTTGAAGAGAAGAACAAAAGAACTTGTAGTTGTTGGATTTTCAGTTTAAAATGTAAATTTTATTTTGAGTGAGATTTAAACTTGGATCCTCCAAGTGTTGTTAAAATATTTATCTACTAGACTATTTTTAATTTTGGCATTAGTTAAGTCACAAATTTATTTATTTGATGATGATGGTTATATTTGTATGTAATATCAATTCTTTTGCTGCATATCATATTTTGATTAATACATAATTTATTGAGAAGTAGTCACAACATCTTTGATAATAATTGTATTTAAAAAAATTATATAAAAATTAATATGATATATTTATAATTGTTGTGAATGATACAGTAAATTTATTCACAAAAATTTATTATATTTTCACATATAATTAAGTTGAAATAAAAAATATTTTTTATTTTTTAATTAGCCCACAAGTATTAAGAAGTAGTATCTTATTTTTTAATTTAACACTTTATTTAATATATAGTAAATATTATGTGTGTTAAAATCTTTACCCACATATAGATTTTAATGACACTATGATTTATATTTATTTTGATATGATTTCATTGGCATGTATTATCATATATATGTTATGAATTTTGATATACCTATTTAAAGTTGAATAATGTTAGCATGATTTATTATTTGCAGTAATAATAATATCTGAAACTGTATTTGAAGTTCATTTGTTAAGTGGTGACAACTATAAAAAGTGAAAAGATAAGTTTCTCTTTTACTTAGAGTGTGCAAACCCTGATTATGTTCTTCATAGGGAAGAGCCTCCTGCACCTATTGATGTTAGTATTCGAACTGATGTAGCATTATACGAATGGTGCGAGAAATCCAACCGTTTAAGTATGATATTCATGAGGTCTCATATCTCAACTAGTATCCTAGGTTCAATTTCTGATTACGAAAATGTCAAGAATTACATGAAGGCTATTGATGAACAATTTGAGTCTTTTAGTAAGACATTTGCAAGCACCCTAATAGCACAATTGTCATCTATGAAATTTACTAGCGTGAGCATATCATGAGGTTGAAAGATGTAGCAGCACAACTAAAGGCTTTACAGATTGAGATTTTTGACTCATTTTTGGTGCATTTTATTCTATTTTTTTTTTCTATCTAGTACAAATAATTTAAGATTTTTTACAAAACACATAAAGAAATATAATCATTTATGTAGCTTAAATTTTTATCATTACATTATATCAGAATATCTATGATAAAAAATTTTAGAGTTCAATTCTTCTTATCTCTAAAAAAAATATCATAATAAATTTAGACCAAATTGAATAGTTGATCATATGTAGAGAGAAATGACCTACTCTCATCATTTGTTAATTTTTCATTCCTTTGAATTAAATATTAAATTGAAAACATTTGCACGAAGTGAACGAAATCATGAAACAAGAAGTTCAATTTGTCTTCTAATGGCAATAATATCTTACAAAGACTAAGTTTAATTGATTCAATTCAACGATTGAGTATATCTTATCATTTTGAAAATGAGATTGACAGAATATTAGTACACATCCACAATGATTTTACTAACAAAGATCTTGCTATAGAAGAATGTGACCTTCACTTTGTTGCATTACTTTTTTGTTTGCTCCGACAAAAAGGATATAAACATTTCATCAGCTACATATAGAACTAATTTTTTTTATCTTTTATATATATAATTACAATATAAAAAGATACCAATTATTAATTATGGATTCACACTAGTTATTATAAATATGAATTATACAGATGTTTTCAACAAATTCAAGAATAAAAAAGGAGAATTCGATGAAATAATTGTTGTTCAAGATGATGAAGGGATGTGGAGTTTGTATGAGGCGATGAAGGTTGTAGAAGGTTTAGAGAAATGAGGTTGAATCTATGACCTTCTTTTACTTAATGAAATAAGGGTTAACTTATAAACTTACACTAAGATTCTGTTTGAACTCAGCAGCGAAAAATTTATGTGAATTTTATTTTGTCTCATGAATATCTGAAAACATAATAGAGAAGGGAAGAGAGAAGCTGATATCATCATATATCCTGGTTCAGTTGCCTTGTGCAACCTACATCCAATTTCCACCACAATAGTGGTGGAATTTTCATTATAGTTAAAGTATTACATACACCAATTCCACAGGATTGACACAATCCTTTCACTCTCAAGTTCTAACCTAACTTGACTTGGTTATGCTAATACCTAACTCTTCACTCTTAGTGCTTACCCAACTAAAAAAGGGGTACCTCACTGGTACAGGATACAAGACACAAAACCAACCTAAAGAAATCTGAAATCACTCTAAGCTTTTCACTCAAGTGTATCACTCAGCTTTTTTTTTTTCACTGTTTGACTTTTTCATAAGCTCTCTCTTTCAGCCTTTTACCTCTCAAGAAATTACAGAAAGATATACATTGAAAAATAAATTACAATCTGTAAAACATGAAGAAGATTGATGCTTCAATAGCCTCTATTGCTATGTGATGAACCAGATTTGCTTAACTCTGATTTTGTTCCTCATTCTGGCGGAATGCTCCTTTGACAGAAAGCACTGTCCAAGTTGACGAACTCTCTCAGAGAAGACTTCTCAGAACATGAACTTCAAACCCTGGTTCTCTTTCCTTAGCTTTAGAATGATGAAAAAATTTTCATTTTTATCTCCTTGCATGTTGCTGAGTTGCTCTCTACCAAGTCAACTCCTCGAGCTGTGTGCTACCAACTTAGCTTTTTACTTTCTTCCATTAATCCTCAATTTGAAATTTTGAAACAGATCTCTTTCTCTTGACCGAGTGCCTCAAAACAGCAAAGAAGAAAAGTTTACAATGACAATCCCATATCTGAACGCTTGAGATACTACTTTGTCCCCAAAAAATAATCTTGGCCTTTGATTCACAACAGTATGTTTCAGAAATCACTTTCTCCATATGTCTCAAAATGAAGTAGTAGAGAGATGGAGAAGGAGGGAAGAAAGTAAGATGTATGCAAAAGGAAATGAATCACCTTTAACTTTTGACTTAGCTTGATATGGTTGGATTTGGATGATTAGACTTCAACCTTTTTACTTAACCCTTCTCTTTCTTTCTTCTTTAGTGAATGTCTTATGAACGAAGCTTTCTCTCTCTTCTCTGAGTTCTGACCGAAAATTAAAAAAAGGAATGTTGGCTTTGGTGGAAGCACTTTGGAAGGATCAGCTTTGAGTGAGATCAATTCGGGTTTGGGTTGGCTCTTTTTTAGTTCAGCCCACGTGATTCTTTTGCTTAACAACTTTGGACTTTTAGTGCTTTGTTAGTCCACTTTGATTCTGGTTTGATTTTCTTTTTATTGGGTTGCTGGAATATTCATTTTTTGGCCTGCAACACTTAATCAAATTCAATCAAAACTGAATGGGTATTTAACCCATTAAAAAAATCATGTTTATCATCATCAAATTAATTTAGTTAATTTCTTAACTCAACAGGCTGCACAGTTAAGAGTTCATGGAAAAATATATTAGAGGAAGCACATAAATTCACATAGAATAAACTTAAGTCTATCACTAATCAATTGAGTCCATCTCTTTTTTTTTCAACGGTAGGATTTGATTTTCATTAATAAAAATGGATGGTCTAAAATGGACTACAAATAAGAATAGAAGATGGATAGATCCACCAATATTCTAATACATATCTTAATGTAAGAAAAAAAAGGAAAAGTGAGGCTTTCATCTTTTTCGACATTCTTCCATAGCCCTCCGAGCTACTGCCAAGACCTTAGATGGGGGAATTTGACGGCCTTCAAAGATGAAAATATTTCGGGCTTTCCAAATCTGCCAGGTAATGTTTTTTGCAAGTTCTCTTCTTTCTTTGCTTCATTTCTTTTCAACTCATTTTTCAGTCTCATCTACCATTTTCAGGTTTCTTCTTGCTGGTCTGGTGTGGACAAATTTACTGCTTACTAAACATTTTTCGATTATGTGCATTTCTAGAAGCAATGAAAGATTAATTTCTCAACTTGGTTGTACCGTCGACAAATTGGCTGGGTTCATCTCTTACTGATCAATTAGAAGAATTTTTTATAGTTTTTTCTTAAACGATGAAAAATATAATTATTTATGTGTTCTATTTTATTAATTTTAAATTTTTATAAAAAATAGTTTCATAATGTAATATCAGATTTTTTATAATGTAAAAGTTTAAAATTCAACTTTAATATGTTAATTTCAAAAAAAATTAGTATAAAACTAATAAAAAATTACAAAAATATTTACACAATTTAAAAAAAAAATACTTACTTAAAAAATATACTAACTAAAGATATAATTATTTGTATATTTTTTTATCAACATAAGATTTTAAAAAGAATGGATTCATGATACAAATATATTACGTTCAGCTTTCCCACTTGTAACATTCTAGTTAGTCTACATTTCAATTGGGTACTTATAATATTTAGAACTGTGGTATATACTTGTGATATTTAAATCCCGTTTACTTTTATCTTTAGTTTACTAATTGTATGTGTTCTGTCCGAACATCAATTGCGGAAACAAATTCTTAATCTATCAGAAGACAAACAAATTCATGCATTCAATATATTAAAGAGGGGATAACAAAAGTTTGGTATTCTCCATCATTTTATTAAGGAAAAGTATGAGGAGACAATATACCTATGGTACAATACATACAATGGGGGCTTAATTGAAATTAACGTTAAATTATGGATAGCTAATTAATTTTGATTTCTTTCTAATTTGAATTTTGAAACAAATTAAATTATGGGTAACTAATTAATTTTAATTTCTTTCTAATTTGAATTTTGAAACAAATTAGGATTACCGTCTATCAAGACGGCGTGAATTCAACTCTCTCCACTAATTCGAGGATCTCGCCGCCTCTGCACTGCAAGATCACTGACTGCCGTCTGCCTCTCTTCCCACTGCCGTGTTGTTCGAACTGTGCACAGGTGATTTGCGTGGTCTTTGCGCTAGTGCAGCAACCTAGATCTGCAGCAAGGAGTATTTGTTTCCGGAAGACTGTCTTCTCAGTGGCCCCATCTCAAGACGAACACATTTTAAGCGAGGGTCATCCTTCATGCACACCACCGGACAAAGATTCATTAATGGAGTGCGATCTCGTTGAACCCCTAGGTTGTGATATGTCTACCATTGCAGTGGTTTCATCAGACCAACCTCAAAACATATCCGGCGATGTCCTCGTCGGCGTTGAGAAGTGGAACCAGGTGAGCTATTTTCATAAACAAATTCTGCCATGGATGTTTAGTTTTCAAAAAATTTAGATTTTATGTCACACTGTAGATGAGGTGTTTGTTTTATATTGAATTAAATGTGTGATTATTTTATATTGAGTGATATGATTATATCCATGCAGAATTTGAAAGAATTAATTAATCGTTTCATGCGTATATGATTGTTTTTAAAAGTATAGTATATTTATGTGCAGCAAACATATTTTATAATTATTTTTTTTTGTATATGAATGCATGCTGCCTGCATATTATATTGCATGTTTTATATGCTAACCATTCTTTTATATTCAGATGGCCATATATTTTATATGGATGTTGGAATAGCCTAAATTAGCTAGTTGGTATGCATTGAAATGGCCATATATGCGTATATTGTTGCTACATGATGGTCATTTGATAAATTAAAAAACAAATATAAGGTGGTGCAGGGGTTGTGAACTAGAACTAAATTAAAGTGTATGGTACTTGGATTTCCTGCATATTAATCATGACATGGTTATTTTAGTGCTTTGTAATGGCATGGTATTTTTGTATGAAAACTGCATATAATTTAATTTTTTTTATATGCTCACATGCTTTATGCATGTTATGTGGTTTATATGGATATGGAGTTTGTATGGTTTATATGGGTGTGTGTTTTATATGGCATGGTATCCTTACATGAGTGTTTTGTACGTATATGATACCTGCACATTATGCTTGCCGGCATGTTATTTATTTATATGACATGGTATCCTTACATTGGCTCACAGAGTTCGAACGATGTCGGTGTTGATGACATTCTAGGCCCATCGAAGGTCACCACAAAGGGCAGGCCAAAGAGTAAGAGGCTCGACACTACCCTTGAGAAGTCCTTCAAGAATTCAAGTCGGAGAAAATAAAAGAATTCATCCCAATAGATGTTTGGCTTAATCTCAACTTTGTATGTTTAGTTGGTATAGTACTATCCAAGAACATAACTATTTCACTTTTTCTTTTTTTTTTGGCAGGTGGTTCGTCTGCACGCATCTCAAGATATAAACCATGGTGCTGTTGCTGGCTTGAATGTTCTCGTACAAGCCGGTGGTTTCATGTCTTTGTTAAAGCTCCTTCAACAAAAAGTAGGATTAATTGGACAAGGTTGTGATAGTGAATATTTTCTCATCTCTGTTTTTAAAGGATTCATGTTAGCTTAAAAGTTTTGAGGCAGCTGTTGCAAAAGTCCACATGTTATTAATTGCAAAAACCCTTTTTCCATTTGTTAGAACGAACTATTTTACTATTTTTATTTCGTGTAGACTTAATGCATAAAGAGTATATTTGATTGTTATTCTGTAATTTATGAGATAGTTTAACAAAGTTGTACTTGATTCCTACATGCTTTACTGTATAATTTTTCAGTACGTAGCTGTTCGTTATAGACATTGTTTTCACGTATTTTTAATGAATTAAAGTGGATGTTCATTTCCATAAGTGACCGGATGTTCATTTTTACTCTAAGTATGGATGGTTAGCCGTTAGTATTCGAGTGTGTAGCACTTGGTTGTTATGTTTTGATTTTGACCAAGTTAAACTGGATGTTCATTATAGTATGGTATCGAATGTTCAGTTTAGCTATATTGGTGGATGTTTATTGGTCACCTATTTCAACATGCACAAATATGGCAACTTTACCAAATAACTTTGATAAATCCGGGATTCTAACATATGAAAAAACATAGATAATATTAAGGTAACATAATCAATAAATCATTGTACTGTAAATCCCTAAGCATGTCAGCAGTAAGTAAACTCATTATAATCTGGTAGTTAATGTAGCAAGTGGGTAAATAAGTTGTTAATGTAGCAAGGTGAGCAACGCGTCTCGACTAGTTTCTGTTGAACAAAACAAATACGGATCAGCAGATTGTCGTAAAAAATATCTAGATATGTTCATGTATTCATGTAATCAATGTGATACCTTTTTACCCATCTGAGTTTGTCTTTGGCCAGTTTAGAGTTTGGTTTGTCTTTGCTTAGTCTGGTGTAATTGCTGTTTTCAACTAGCTGCATTATTGCAAGTACTAATTATTTAAAGGAAAAGAAATAAAATAAAATTCCTTCATTTCTAACATTCAACTCTCATTATACCCTCAATTCTAACAACAATCCAAGATGCGCTCAAAATCAATTCCAGGGGCAGTTAACAATAAAATCTTTAAAAAAAGACAAGGAGAAACAAATCTTGAAAATGATGTGGGGGCCTTATACATGTGTTTCGTACACTGTTCTATTAAACAGGACCAATAAAGATGAAAAAATAAATAAAAAAAAGAACTCCAGCAGACAAAATGATCATAGGAATAAAAATAGGTAATATAAAGGAGCAACTATACACTAAACAAATACACTATAGAATTCTCAACAATCAGTCAAAGAATGATTCTCAAGAAGTGGTAGTACTGGTATATAGTGGTGGTGATGAATCATGAGCAATAAAAATCAAAGAGCTGATATACATTCCCTAATTCCAACAACAATTCTCGTCACAAAGCACTCACAATTCACAAAACCTTAAAAAAAAAAAGCAAATTATCCAAAACACTAATGAATGATTCTCTATTGCTGAATTTCCTATACACAAGATTAGTATATGGCACACCATTTTATTTTTTTAGAAATTAGAGAGAAAATCATAGAGATCAGAGACATAAAGAACAAAGAGAGCGAAATAATCAAAGTGGGTTACATCTAATAAATTGGGATCCAATTTTCGAAAGCTTGGAGCTGAAGCTAAAACATAACAGCTCCAAAATACTACTCTTTGTAACATTAATAATCACTCCATCTGAAAAAAAAAACACTCACTAATCGGTAAGGAAAAACAAAATTAAAAATAAAAAAACACCCCCAATTAAATCAATTAAAACAAAACTAACTAATCTATGAACACCACTACCATCTAATCATGTTCAGTTCGGCGATGAGATCTCTTTGGCAGCAGTTTTGATCGGCGGCTTCTCGCCGGCGACTGGGTTGCAGCGAAGGCCGGATGTTCAGTGACGGCGCCGTGCTTGAGGGAAACGAACAGGTCGCTTGCGTTCACCTGTGACCTTCCTTGGTTGCAGGTTGCGGGACTCAGGGTTCTAGCGCCGTAACGGATTTCTACAACGAATTGAGAGGGTTTGAGTGGGGGGAGAAGAAACGGCGAAAAAAAAAAGGGATAGGGATTGGAGATTTGGGGAAAAAGTGAAAATAGCAAAAATCTGGTGGTGTGTTAAAGTAAACAACCATAATAGGATTAGGGTTAATTTTCTGCTTTAATTTCAATTGGGTCTAATAAAAAGTCCATCATTGTATACATATTTCATTGTCTCCCTAGCGGGATCCTTTCATTAATGACTAACACAAGGGTAGAGTATACGTAGTACAAAAACAAGTAGAAAGAATTAAACCAAATTAAAGCTGTAGTATTTTGTAAGTATATCTGAAAACAAATATAGAAACATTAAATTGAGAGAGAAATAAAATAAAAAACAATACTTCACCTTTTTTTAATTATTGAGATTTTGATTGGATAAAAAATGAACAAATCTTATTTTTAAGATATAGATATAGCATTTTCTTTTTGTGACTATATAGCATTTATTTGGAGAACGGTATTTTCGACACTTTTAAATTTGATAATACCATTTTTTTCTTATATATATTTTAAATTATTATTTATTTTATTATTTTATTTTTTATGATAATTTAAAAATAATACATAATAAAAAATAATAATATTATGACAAAATCTACTCTACATTCATTTATATTATCTTGCGCCAGTAGTTGTTGGCTACATGCATATATTAAATATATCAAAAATGCTATTCGTATACTAAAATTTTAGTCAATGTTTTTTATATGAAAATTGAAGTCGAGTTTAATTATGATTTGACATTTTTTGGACTGAAGACGTGACTGGACCAACAGGATGAAATATGATAAGTGGACTCAACACTAAAATAAGAATTGTAGATTCGATCATATGACTACAAATATTTTTGAGTGTGTTAATTCAGTATTCAAAGGTGTCAAGAATCTTTTAATTTGTTTTTTTAGTGAAATCCACTTATGAGAAATTAGCAAAATTCTTTATTCGTTCGCAAGAAAAAAAAAGGTAAAACATAGTTAGAGACAGATCAGCAATTTAGTCCGTCACTTGTGAAGACAATAAAAACAAATCCAAAAACAATTTAATCCGTCATTTGTAAAGACAATAAAAACAAACCTAAAAGCATCGAGATGTTTCGTAATGACACTGTATAATAGAAATAATTCAGAATTTAACGTGGTCGAAATTATTTCAATAGATAAATTTTCACTCGATACTTACAAAATCTTAATAAAAGATTGGATTTGCGATTGCGAATATTTTTAAGCCCTTCCCTACCCATGTCAGTGTGCAGTTACTTGCTGTACATATTCCTATTTGAGTTAGACAACGTATGTTCACGAAATTTTTTAGACCTTTTAAAATTTTATTTTTATTTTTCAGATAGGATATTCGTTACACTGAACTTTTTCCGGAGTGCTTTAAAATTGTTTTCAATGCGATTGTAGAATGATCAATAATGGAAATAGAGGTTTTCAGGAATTATGTCGGTGGAAATTCAAACTCAGTATTGCAACATGTTACACAAGCCGTAAGTTTTTATTAATTACACTTATTATTAGTTTATTAATAATCATTATAATTAATAATCACTTTAATTAATTAAATAACTTCTTATTATATATACTTGCAGTTTTCTAATTAAATAACTTTTTCTATTTCAGCTTTTGATTAATGAATCGAGTGGTTTGAAAAAGAAAGTTTAAAATTATAAATTGAAATTTATTTAAATATTTTTAATTTGCAAAAAGAATTTATCATAGTTTAGTGGTTTGATTTAATTAACTAATTTATAAGGTTAAAAATAGTTAACACTATTCAAGATAATGCAATCGAATTCCTCCAGTCAAAATTAAACAACTCATAAAGGATATGCAATTCTTTAATAATTGAGCAATGGCTACAGAGTTCACTCACTTTTTAACAAGACAAAGTAAAAAGGAATCTTGTTGGTACATAGTACATAGCTTAGCTGTCCAGTTGGGCCACACATTTTTCACATTTGAAAATGGGCATCCAGCTAGGGACCATATTCTATATAGTTATTGGTTCTTAACGTCTTAATATATGAACAAAACAAAAACGTCTTAATATCGTTCATTCCCCAATACTCTACATGTCTCTTTCAGCTTCACTTCCAGTGATGACTTCCAGTCAACTTTCCCCTTCTAACTCAAAGCGACGCTCTGCAAATTTTGCTCCTAACATTTGGCACGATACTTTCCAAAAATATGCTGATTCTGAATCCTTGGTATCTTATTTAATTTTGTATGATGAAATATCAGTATCTTGTTAAACTTATACATATATTATCGTGATAATTTTTGAATTATTACGTATATTCAAAATACGGATAGTATATATCTGATCACTTCTACGCCAGAGACTCAAAATAATGCTTGGATAAGTGGTGTATTGTGTAAATTGGATAAATTATAAGTAGTTTTAAGTAAAGTTGCTTTAACAAGAATGATAGTTATATATATGGATGGGATTCCTAGTTGTATAAAAGAAGTTGAGTTATCTATCTATATTATTGTGTTTCTAATATCAACCCCAAAAATTTCCATAACTTTTTGACTTTTTGTATATTTTTGGACATATGTTTTGTCGAGTTTAATTTTGATGCATCGAAAGTGTAAAATGTTTTGTATAGTCGTATAATCATATTTGTTTTTTTGAATAACTATTCACACAGTTAATAAAAATAGTAGTTATTTTTTTATTTTATTATATTATGTAATTAGATGTACGTATAAAGGTATTTTATACTAACAGTGCAATAAAATTAAATTTATATTTTGTTATAAAAAATACATAATTAGTTTATGAATTTAATTTTGATGTAGTGTCAATGTAAAATAGTTTTTCAAGTGCATCTAATTATACGATGTCACATCATTAAAAATAACTACATTTTACATTGACGACGTAAAAAATCACCTAAAAGAACGAGTGTAATTGCACAATAATACAAAACACTTTACATAGTCAGTACATCTAAATTAAACTCTTAATTTATATATACATATGTTTTAAAAGAGAGTTTTAAAGTGATGATTGAATTATTTCCATGTGATTTCAACGTCACGATCGAGTTCAAACTGTGAAAATAACTACGGAAATAATTATTAGATTAGGTTGTATATAATACACTCTTTGGGTGGAGTTTTTTGCCAAATCTTGCATTAACATGTTTATGCATTGGACTGTCTTTTTAATAATATACTTTCTTTCTTTCTTTTTTATTTGTTTTTTTTTTATTAATGAAGATAACCTAATTAAGTTGAAAAGAGAAAAAAAATATAATCTCGTTAATTTTCTTTTGTTTTTTAGCTTTTAAAGAGTCATAGTATTAAAATCGCCTAGTCTGCATTTTGTAAACATTTCTATAATTATATAGTTAATTAATAAATCAGATTCATTTTAGTATTGACTTTTATATTTTTTTCACTTACGTTTTTGTTTTCTTATCAAACAAATAAAAACTCTTCTTTACTTATTATTAAAATGGAACAACTTTCAATCTTTTACGTTATATTTTTTCATAACAACAAAAATATATAATATAACTTTGTAGAAGTTAACTCATACTGAAAACTGCAACTTTAGTAAATATTGGCTTTTACAAAAATTTTCTATTTTTAATACTAAAAACTTAAAAAATTTATTTATCAACCAAATTAAATTGAGAAATGATATGCATAATAACTGAAACATAAAACATTACCAGTACCAGTTTGATTTGCATCTGATTTTATTTAAGAATTACATCGAACCTATAACTTCTTCAACAAATCATTATATAATAATTTTGTTAGAAATATAATTATTTAATATATTTTTTTTTATTCACTTAAATTTTTGGATAAAATATCGTAGTATTAATATATTATATTAAAATATCTATGATCGAAAATTTTAAAGTTCGATTCTTGTTATCTCTAAAAGAAAAAAAATATCATAATAAATTTAGTCCAAATTGAATAGTTGATCATATGTAGAGAGAAATTACCTACTCTCATCATTTGTTAATTTTTCATTCCTTTGAATTAAATATTAAATTGAAAACATTTGCAGGAAATGAACGAAATCATGAAACAAGAAGTTCAAATGCATAAAGAAAAAGTAAAGATGAATTTGTCTTCTAATGACAATAATATCTTTCAAAGACTAAGCTTAATTGATTCAATTCAACGATTGAGTATATCTTATCATTTTGAAGATGAGATTGACAGAATATTAGTACACATCCACAATAATTTTACTAACAGAGATCTTGCTATAGAAGACTGTGACCTTCACTTTATTGCATTACTTTTCCGTTTGCTTCGACAAAAAGGATATATCATTTCATCAGGTACATATAGAACTAATTTTTTTTTATCTTTTATATATATAATTTCAATATAAAAAGATGCCAATTATAAATATGAATTATACAGATATTTTCAACAAACTCAAGAATAAAAAAGGAGAATTCGATGAAACAATTGTTGTTCAAGATGTTGAAGGAATGTGGAGCTTGTATGAGGCTGCACAGTTAAGAGTTAATGGAGAAGATATATTAGAGGAAGCACATAAATTCACATACAATAAACTTAAGTCCATCGCCAATCAATTGAGTCCATCTCTTGCTGAACAAGTCAATCAAAGCTTAGTACAACCTTTTCACAAGGCAATTCCAAGAATGAAGGCAAGGTCATATATGTCTTTTTACGAAGAAAGTTCTACGCATGATAAAATTCTTCTAAAGTTTGCAAAACTAGATTTCAATATGCTACAAAAATGGTACCAGAAAGAAGTTGGTAGTGCCACCAAGTAAGTATTTTAAATCTAACTAAGCACTTTTTATTAGATTTTTTTAAAAAAGAAAAGCTCCTATAATCGACAAGATATAATTTTTTGTACCATTAATTATAGGTGGTGGGAAAAGTTAGAATTTTCGAAAAAGGCCCCTTATGCAAGAGAGAGGATAGCTGAGTTATACTTCTTTCCATTTGCTATGAACTCTGAGCCTAAATATACTACTTTTAGAAGGGTGGTGGCCAAAGTGGTTCAATGGATGACTATATTTGATGATACTTATGATGTCTATGGAACAATCGAAGAACTTGAGCTCCTCACACAGGCAATCCGAAGGTAAGAATTGACCAATTCTATATTATTATGCTACATATCTCAATTAGAAAGAATCTATACATGATCAATGAGTTTATATTTATTTTGGTCATTATCTTAATAATTTAATTTCACGATCACGTTTCTTTCTTAATTAGTTTTTAACCTTTTTGTGTTTCAGATGGGATATTAGTTACATTGAATCTCTTCCAGAATGCTTTAAGGCGAATTTTAATTCAATTGTGGAACTTGTTGATGAAATAATAGAGTTAAATGCTGGAAGTGGAGAATCAGACTTGATATTGCAATGTCTCAAACAAGCCGTAGGCTTTATTTCTTATTTTTTTTTAATTTAAATTAATTATTATATTCATTAATCATCATTTTAATGAAGTATTCATCAATTAATTTATCTTCAGTTGTCTCATTATGCACAAG
Source organism: Arachis stenosperma (assembly GCF_014773155.1). Lineage (NCBI taxonomy): Eukaryota > Viridiplantae > Streptophyta > Magnoliopsida > Fabales > Fabaceae > Arachis > Arachis stenosperma. The sequence continues at coordinate 37,756,583 of NC_080384.1, forward strand.
GTTACATGGATGAAGCAAGATGGTGCCATGAGGGATATATTCCGCCATATGATGAGTATAAGGTTGTTGGATTTGCTAATTCAGGATATCAACCGCTTATAGTAATGTTTATTGCTTTGGGAGAATTTGCAACCAAAGAAACTCTTTATTGGGTTTCTAATAATATTCCACCCATCCTACTAGCTTCGACACTTATTGCCAGACTCACAAATGATTTGGGTTCACACAAGGTATATTGTATATTGTTAGAGATATATATTTTATATATCTTTTTCTATTATCTTAAATTTTAAAAAAAGTAATTTGTTGACATAATATTAAAACTTTTATGACAAAAAAATTTAGAATTCGATCGTCTTCTAAAAAAATAGCATAAAATAAATAAAAAAAATTATAAAAAAATTTAAATAAAACCCAAAAAAATTCTTATTTAAGAAGATTGTGTTATAAAAATAATTTCATGATATATATATATATATATATATATATATATATATATATATAATGTTGACATACATACATATCAAAGGAGAGAACTTTTCATAAAATTATTTATTTTTAAAACTATTAGGTAAAGAATCTTGTTAGAAAGCCAATAGATTATTTGTACAATGTGTACAATGGGCTATTCACATCCGGACTATTCAGTTACAAAGGTACAAAATGAACATCCCCCATTGTACAATGTGTACAATGGGCTATTTATATTCGGGTTATTTAGTTACAAAATGAACATGTCATGATACCATTCATGTTAAAAACTTCAACTGATGGAAAAAGATAACACTAATGGTTATATCTCTAATATTCTCTAAACCTCTATTGTACACATTGTACGAAAATTCCATTGGCTCTTCATACTTTTTCTTAGGTAAAATAATATAAATTATTATATATTTAAAATATTTTTTAATGTAAGAGCTTTTTATCATATCATAAAATAACTTTTCATAATAAATAGTTATATTGCTAATAGAGTTTAATTTTAATCGGTTGTAAATAACCACTAATTTATTTGAGGTATTCATCATTGTATAAGGGTGTAATGAAAGAACTACTAGTTGTGAAAAAAAAACTTAATAATTTTGACTTTTTTTATTTATTAACTTTTGCATAATAGTATGATAATATGATTAATTTAAGTTAATGGTGAATATTTACATGTAATTGTCTTTATATGAAGTTTTTAGTTTAGAATTATTATATAATTTGACATATTTGACTAAATTATTATTTAACGATTTTTAACTAACAATTTCATATAAAGATAACTGCACGTGAATTTTCACCTTAAGTTGATAGATATAAATTAAATCCATTTGCTATTATGTTTTAGTATTATTTTCTAATTCATGGGCCTATACTATCTTATTTCCCTAAATAATTGAATCAATATTAATTTAACAAAGTCATGATTAATTTACACACACAAGTTTTTAGTGGAATATTTTAATACTTTTTGACAATGATATATATGTATAATTCAACTTTTAATTTGGATTTGATCATATTATTTAATTTGTACGCTAGTCTTATAAGTGATTTTTGTTAGACCAATAAATAATTAAGCAATTTTACTGAATTTGGTTAGAAAAAATGCTTGTACACGTATCATTAAATCGCTGTTTCTAAATCATAGGCCTATTTTGAACCAATTATTTGTAGTTTGAGCAGCAAAGAGAACATGCTGCTTCGGCCGTAGAATGTTGCATGAAGCAATATGGCTTTTCAGAAGAGGAGGCCCATGAATTCATCAAAAAGGATATCAATAATTACTGGAAGGATATAAATGAAGAGTACCTCAAGTTAATTGAATATATCCCAAGGCCAGTCCTTGATTGCATTGTTAACATGGCACGCATATGTGAGTTTCTATATGCAAATTTTGGGGATAAAATTACAGATTGTGCACTCTGTAAAGGCCACATTGCGCCACTGTTTTTGGATCCCGTGGTCGTGTAGCAGTTTTATGGTCCTAATAAGCTTTTGAGTGTTTGGCCTTAATTAATCTTTAATTATATGCATGTATGGTGTTCTTGTCCTGTTGTTATTGTTTGTTTGTATTGTCTTGGAAGGATACCAAGTCCTTTGTCAACGGTTAGTTTTTGTATGATGTTAAATTCCAAAATGATTTTTGTTGTGCACACTAAATAATTTTCGAAATCCCAATTACATCAATAATTATGTGTTTGAGATCGTTAAAAATGTGTATTACTTTAGTTTCAGATTCGTTTCTTTGTTAATAGCTTGCTGGTGTAATTTGATGACATAGATCTTTAGTGATATATGTCACATTATAATTTGGTCATATATAATAAGAATTTAGTTTTAATGTACTATCAGTATAAAATCGTTTTATACGTGCATCCAATTACATAATGTCATATTAGTAAAAATAACTACCTTCTATTTGAACCACGTGAATGGTCATCTAAAAAAATAGTTGTAATTGCACGACTGTGTAAAACGTTCTATATATATAGTCAATGTATGAAAATTAAACTCATGTAATAATATGATAAATTTATGAGCAACACATGACATGCTAATGTGATTGATAATACTATGTATTAAACTTGTTGAAGAAAAGGAGAAAGAAGACTTATGGTGAGAAACCAAGAAGTGAGAAAACAGAGGCGGAACAATAAAAGAGTAAGATGAAAACAATTTTGTTATTAAGAGAATCTTTTTTTTTTCTCTATTTTCATACACTTGAACCTTGCTATTTTATAGTCAAGGATAGCTAACTCTATCTAATATATCTCACATCCTCCCCCCCCCCCCCAAACTTAGGGAGGCTTATGTGCCAACCGAAGTTTGCTCTTGAACTTGCTGAATAGCGATGGAGATAGAGGCTTAGTCATAATGTCTGCTACTTGTTCTAAGCCTGGAATATGAGTAATAGCAACCTATCCTTGAATCACTTTATCCCGTACAAAATACAGATTCAATTCAAAATATTTTGTTCACTCATGTAAGATGGGATTATAAGCTAATAATACAGTGGACATATTATAACAAAAGACTGTGGGAGATGAAGTACAAGGATGCTTTAGTTCACTAAGTAGGAATCCATATTAACTCAGAAAAAGTAGTTGCCAACGCCCTAAATTCAGCCTCGGTGGAGCTTTTGTTGACAATGAGTTTCTTTGAACATTTTTAAAAAATCAAGTTTGCTCCAAAGTACACACAGTATCCAGACACAGATATTCTATCATTAACATCAGCAGCCCAATCCGAATCTAAAAAGACAGTTAAATGAAGATCATTGGTCTTATGAAATTGAAGAGCAAGATCAACTGTACCTGCTAAATATCGAAGGACACGCTTTGCCGCCATCCAATGATCTTGAAAAACATAAAATGAGGAATTTATTCTTTTGAAAAATACAAGCACCTCATTAAAAAGTTTTACCAAATTAAGTTTCAGTATCCTTTTTAATTATTAGTGCATAAATTTTCTGGATACAAATTTAGCAATTAACTCTAAATACAATAGTGCAATAATTACTAATAAATATAAATGAAAGAATATTTATATTTTTACCGCAAATTATGCATTTTGTTTATAATAAAAACGATATAAATATACATATACGTATTTTGTTTACGATACGAGTTTCATGAAAGGAAAAAGAGAAAGTTTAAGAATCCAACTATATACGTAACCAAGCAGTCAATTTTCAAAAATCTTTTATTTTAAAATTTTAAAATCTAATTTTACGCTAAAAAACATGCGTCCTCCCATCTTTTCACGTCTCTTCTTTTCTCTCTGGATCTCTTCTTATTCTTTTTCTCTATGTCTCTCCCTCCATGTCACCCCTCCTCCGCCCATCTCTCTCACTGCCGCCTCTCTCTTCCTCCATGTTACAACTTCTTCTTTTCCTCTATGTCTCTCCCTCCGCATCTTTCCCTCCCTCCATGTCTTTCCCTCCAAGCTACCTCTCCCTCTGTGCCACCTCTCTCCACAATTCTTTTCTATCTCTCCTTCCATGTTTCTCTCTCCACGCCGCCCTTCCTTTCGCATCGCCTCTTTCTCCACGGTAGCGGTGCACATGGGGTTGGGTGAAGTCGAATTCGCCGTGACCCGAATTCGACCTTAAATAATGACCGGGTCTATTTATGAGACTCTTACCTGACCATAAATCCGATAAAATCGTATTACTTTTGGATCACACTAATAAAGCGAGTCTAAACCGAGTGAAATCCGGATCTTGATTAACTTTATGATGACATCACTAAAGGTTGGATTCTACATCTTTTGAATCTCTAAATTTTGAAAAATAATTATTTCATAACATTGCAACATTCACATAATAATAATTTAGAATCTAATAATAACAATCTAAAGTTTCATAATAATAATTATGTCAATTACACACTAAACATTCAAAGTTCAAAAGACAATTAAAATAAAGTTAACAACCAACACAAGATTAACATAATAATAATAATAATAATAATAATAATAATAATTTATAGTGTCATACTAACCAATAACAACAAAATATTAAGTAGCAAACAATTACAGAACAAAATTCATTTGATTCGTAACTTGCTCTCAAGGTTATGAACTTGATTTTTGTTGTGTGAATGTGTTAGTAACATCTGCAAAATATAAAAATTAGTCTCTCAAGATTATTATATGAATTAAATTAAATAATAAAAAATAAAAACATCATAAAATAAATATACCATTAACAATCTTGTCACTACTATCAAATTGATCAAATTCAAGTTCTTCTAAAAAAAACTAAACATACTTAAACAATTGAGAATAAATACAATATAGATCTTCTAAATTTTGAATTTCACTTTAGAGGATAAAGTATGATCTTTCACAATTTATTTTATAGGTAAAATCAAGAAAAAATATAAGAAAAAAATATTTAAAAAAAATGAGAGATCACATTTTATCTTCTAAAGTAAAAGTCTAAAATTTAGAGGATCCGGCTTCCTCTAACATGCTTAATATATCTTTTAGGGTCCGTTTAGAAAGTTTTAAAAGTAATTTTTTTGAACATTTGACTTATGAAAAGTAGAATTATTAATGTTTAGTACAATTTTTAAAACTAAATTACAGCTTTTTAAGAAACTATTTAGGAGCTTATAGAGAAATTAAAAAAATGATATCTCTTATAATACTATTATTTTTTATCACATTTCTATAAAATAAACACTTTAAAACTAAAAACTCAAACACAAAATAATTTATTTATAAATTACTTTTAATATAATTATTTATTATTTAAACTATTTTTCAAATATAATTTAATTAAACTGTTATCCAAATTGGACCTTACACTACCTCTTCTTCCTCAAATTGTCTTTTGCCTCTGATATTTTGTTCAAAAAATATTTTGTTGCAATATTAAAAAAAATCCCCCTTTGTTTGTGGTGTTTCTCCAGAATTTATAGAGCATGAAAGGCCTTTGACATTCCATACCTTTCAGTTCATTTTTTTATTTATTTGAATTTTTTGACAGATTAATTAAGAAGTGGGCATTGATGCTTTGTGTCTTCATTTAGAAGATATTTTATCAATTGACGCTTTTCTTCACATGTCACTATATTTTGTTATTTTTTTCTTGTGTTAGTTTGATTAATATCTATTATGATAGATGTTGTCGGTAGATTTGATTTGTACGTTTGTTAAAGTTCAATAAAAAATTTTGAACCTTCGCTCTTAGTCTCGAGAGATATTGTAGTATATTAGCCAAATTTCTTCTTTTGCTTCTTTTTTTTAATCATAGTGTATAATAAATAACAACAGAAAATAATAAATTAAACCAAATTTTTGTTCGGTTAAACAAATCAATCCAACCCAAATTCTTCTGCTCGAGGTAAATACGTTAGTTAAACGGATTTTTATGATTATTTAAAAAATCTATAAAAGTTCATAATTTTTTTAAAAAAAATCTGTAACTAGCCATTTTTAATTACTGGTGAATTATAAAATAAAGATATTATATATCTTTTCTTTTATAAAATGAAATAATACTTAAAAAGTTAGAGTCCATATTTTAAATAATAATAATATAATAAAAAATAATTATTTTTATACAATTTTAGTCTATATAATAGAGTATTCCTTAGTTATAACGTTAGTATTTTGTTGGGAAAGAATGTCCGACGAAAATTTTTTTATCGTTGAATCGATTTTTTTATTAATATTGATTTATTGCCAAAATTATTTAAAAGAACGAAAGAGAGAAGCAACATAATAAAAAGATATATATTAAATATTATTAAAATTGTTAGTAGTTGGGAGTTAAGTTAGTAATAGTTAATAGATGAATATTTATAAAGTTAGTTAGTAATATTTCTGTCAATAAGGTGACTCTTGTATTATGTAATAATTTTTTCTCCAAATATTTTTCATCCACAATTATTGTTGAGAGTTGAAATGCGTTTTACGTGCCTCTTAAAGTTTTCTCTTTTATTTGTCTTATGCCTTATGCTATTTTTTTACTTTTGGAGTTCACCAAATTTGCCTTAATTATGCCTTATGCTATTTTTTTACTTTTGGAGTTTATCAAGGATCGAAGACCTTTCGAACATAGAGCTCTGATATCATTTTATGAAATCACTCATCTAAAAAATTTAAGCTGATGGGAGAAGGCAACATTAATGATTATATCTCTAACACCTTTTCTCCTTCTTCCTCTGTCAAGAATCACCCCCTATTTGCACATTTTCCCCTCTTTTTATCTATCTATTCACCCTGTTGCCGGCCACCCTGTGTCCTCGCGACGTCCTCGACGTCCCCTTTCTTTTTCTCTTCTTTTTCTTCCTACTCCTCCCTAGTTATCTCACTCCTATCTCACTCTCAAATACAGAACCGGAGTCGTAGTCTTGTTCCTCCTTTTCATCATGACCAGAATTGCCGGCCCGCAACACAAGCGTCTTCTTTCTTCTTCTGCATCACCGCACCGCATCGTCTCCTCTACGTTACCGCACGCTGCTCACATCTTCTCCTAACCAGAGCAAAGCCCTGTTCCTCCTCCTCGTCATGACTAGAATCGCAACCCACACCGCACCTCTCTCTTCATTTATCTTTCTTTGCGTCTCGCGCTATAGGCTTCGTGTTACCACGCCACACACCTCTTCCTCAACCATCTCATCGAAATTTATTTAAGTTGGGGATTATTTACATCTTCCATCCACGAGTTTGCGGGGTATATTAAAAAATTATTAAAGTTGTTAGTAGTTGGGAGTTAAGTTAATAATGGCTAATAATTAGTAGATAGATATTTACGAAGTTAGTTAGTAATATCTCTATAAATAAAATGACTCTTGTATCTTGTAACAACAACTTCAACACAACAATTTCACATATAATATTATTTTCTTATTATGCTCTTCTCTCAAAAATTTAACAATATATAAAAGTAATTGAGTTAGTTATAAAATAATCTAAAAATGCAAATAATATATATTAAATAATTAACTTTTTTCAGTTAATTAATACTAGTCAAATTTTTTAAAATTATTTTTTTATATAAAATTTATATTCTAAATCATAAAAATGTTAACATTCAATTCTAAATTATAAACTTAGATATTAAAATTATCTAATATTGACTAAGTAAAATTTAGTTCACTACAAAAAAACTTGGTAATTACGGCGGTTTTTTAGGGTTATTACGGCGGTTTGAACCGCTATTATTACCTTGAATGGCGGTTAAGAAAAACCGCCAGAATTCTAAGCGCCATTTGGTTATTATGGCGGTTTTTAAAAAACTGCCACAATTTTCATAGTTAAAACGGCGGTTCAAACCGCCGTTATTTCTGGATAAAACGGCATTTTTTGATTGGTTAAAACGATGGTTCAAACCGCCGTTATTTCCGAAAAAATGGCGTTTTTTAGTTGGTTAAAACGTCGGTTCAAACCGCCGTTATTTCCGGATAAAACGGCTTTTTTTTTTTGTTAAAACGGTGGTTCAAACTGCCGTTATTTCTGAAAAAAATGGCGTTTTTAAGTTGGTTAAAACGGCAGTTCAAACCGCCATTATTTCTGGATAAAACAGCATTTATTTTGTTAGTTAAAACGGTGGTTCAAACCGTCATTATTTTCAGATAAAACGGCATTTTTTAATTTGTTAAAACAACATTTGAAACTGACATTTTTACTGAGTTAAATGGCATTTCATGTTGTTTAAAACGATATTCATAAACTGCTATTTTTACTTAATAAAAATGACATTTTTTTCGTTTAAAAAAACATTTTAACTATTATTTTTACCACGTGAAACAAACAATTTTTTGCTTAAAATTTTATAATAACAAAAAATCATAACCCATAAACAAAATATTACCTAACTCAAATAAAATATCAAACAATATATAGTTTTTTTATTAGTATTAGAAATCAAAATAATAATTTCTATACAAATAATTAAGCAAATTATATCCACTAACTATTACTTTGAGAAGTATTAGCATAGGCATGCAGAAAAAAGGAGCTCGAAGGACATGAGCTGTGAGCTAAAAAGTCGACTTCTGGCATAACATTTCTAGTAGCATTGGCATGAGCTTGAGAAATTAACCCACCAGAATTCCTAGTCTCCAAAGAACTTTCTTTGACTTTTCACTGATTTTAAGCCTCTTCAAATTCCTGTCTTGAAGAACCTTCTTTATAGCCACAGTTTCACCAGTCTCCAAGCAATACCCCTGAACAACAAAACACAGAAAATTTTAGCCATAGGATATATAGCATATAGATATTATAAAATGCTTAAGCTTCTCAAGTTTAGATACCAAATGTCCAGATAGATTAGAGTTATCAAGATCCCTGCAAAAAGTAACACAAGATGATCAATTTAAAAGAAAATGTCAATGGAACACTAACTACTTCATTCAACATAAAATTCATAATGTCTATTTCCAATCATACAAAAACCTAAAGCATCCTACAAGACATACAACTAAGAATAAATCATACAGAAACCTAAAGCATCATTCGATTATTACAGCATTTAGGTAGCGTTTGGTGGAGAGACAGAGACAGAAAGACTGATACTGAGAGACAGAGACTAAGAGACAGGGATTGAAATAAATCTCAGTATTCTGTTTGGTGTAAAATGGGAGACAGAAATTAAAACAAGAATGAAACTCTAATTTAATTTGCACAAAGGGTAAAATTGGAATTAATTAATTGAAATGAAAGTATTTTAGGTATAAAATGTTATTAAAGTTTCAGTCTCTATCTTTAAAAATTTCAGTCCCCTGTGTCCCTACTTTTTGGAGGTACTGAAATACTGAAATTTTAGAGACAGAGACAGAAATTTTAGTACCAGTCTCTGAACTAACAAACATGATACTGTGTCTCAATCTCTCAGTCTCTGTCTCAGTACCTCAAAACAAACGCTACCTTAAGTATCAAAATTCTACCTACTGGTTTGTCAGATTAAAGTTTGGAATGTAATGAGTCATGGTAAACATCACCTTTCATGGACTAAGAGTAACCTTTTCTTCACAAATTGAACCAAGCTCTGCAAATATATAACATGGACAAGTTATACAATGGGCTGAGAAATAAATTAACAAGGTGCTACCTTGTAATAAAGAAGCTAAAGAAAATGCAAGAGGCATGCTTTCATCCAAGTCCTGAGTCCCACATTCTGTAATCATCCTATGAAGAACAGCTAGCAAGAGCCTGCAACAAATTCAACTATTTAACTCAAATTCATAGAAGAACAAATGCAACTTTTGCATCAAGGACATTTTACTCTATGGATAACCATGAGTTCCAAGAAACCAATCAAGAACAAGACTTTACCTGCAAAACAAGACTTTTTAAAATTTTTGTGATAACCTTTCTAGTTCCTGTGAATGGAATCATGATAACCAAAATCAATAAAAAAAAGCCATCACCAGAATCTTCAGGTGTGAATGTCAATCACTTTCTTCAGAATTTGAGAAGCAAATAAACAAAAAAATAAAAATAAAAAAACAGAAAAAAGAGGAAGTAGCATCATTAAATTCTAATCGCTAGCGAAGCCTCCATTGGAATTGATATTGTTAAAGAATTTAGGAGGTCAAGCTTCCATGTATTGACCCTTTCCTATTAACAATTTTGTAGATCAGAAGAGTCTTGGACATTAGCTTTGTGATTTTTTTTATTTTTGTATGGATACATAACAAAATATTTCAGAAAAAAATGAATATATCAAATTTCTAGGTCTATCTTTTCTCTAGTATTATATCCATAATTTGTTAATTGTTGTGTTCATTTAGTAGAGATGAAAGCCAAATACCTTAGAGAAGTAATGGTGTTGGAAGAAGGGGAAGACCTCAGAACTAAGACAAGAGAATGAAGCTGCTAAAGATGTTTGAGATTTGAAGGTTCACCATGATTGCCTTGCTGCATTTATCAAGTTTCTTAAATAGATAAAGTTTTTCTCCACTCCCTTTCAAAAATATTTATCATTTTAAATTCACTACATTTAATTTTCTTTGTATCTTGATATAAATTTCAAATATATTGAATTATTAATATACCAATTTTCAAAATTGATACATAACCTTGGAAAAAAGCTAAGAGTGTGATTGGTTTCTTAAATTAAAGAAGTAAAATAAAGCGTAACATGATATAGATAGCCGAATTAGTTACCTGCAAAATGAAGCATTGTATAACCCATGCAATAGTTTAGCTTGGCTGTTACTTGTTTAGAAAACTAAATTGTCTCATCGTGTAATTTAAAATGGATAATTTAGCCATTTTGATGGTTCAAAAATTTATTAACAAAAATGACCCAAATATATATGTACAGTGGCAGTGCTAACTAGCTGTATCTCTTTCTAAACCATTGATTAGATTAAATGGGGCCAGACTAATTACGTATGTAGATATCATATATATGGTCTCAAAAAACTAGCTGATGAGCTATATATAGATAACATAAATATTCTTCTTCATGTTTATATGAATGTGAATTCTTTAAAAAGGGGTATGAACAACATAGAATGGTCCTTGTGTTAGTTGGTTATTTAAAAATAGTAGGCTTATATATGCTAGTTAGGACGGTAAATAAAGTCAACTAATCTATGTTAGTTGTGCATATAGACCAAGTGGAATAAGAAGGATCCGATTGGAGATGGATGAGAAAATTTAAGAAATACTACCAGCTGAATTTTGTCAGCAGCCCCAGAAAAAATACTACCAGAACCAAGTCGAACCTGCAAAGTTCAAACATAATGTACCTTCAAATATTAAAAGGTAACAGCAAATCAGATAGATAAATATACCAAAATTAAAGAATCTTACCCGATTGAGATAAGTAACATTTCACCAAAATTAAAAAATATAACCAAAATTGACCCTTCCACATAGAATAAGGTTAATCCATTCCCAACACTAATAGCCATATAATATATTAAGAAAATGCAATAACTAAGAGTAACCTGGTACTCAGAAAATTGGCCTTTCACAAATCTAAGAACCAAACCTGTCTTCCTTGCTCCCATGTCCCCAAGAAGTACCTGCCAGATCATTAATCATTATTCATCGCCTGATTACTCAGGCTTGCCTCTTTTTCTAATGATATTGATAAAACTATATAAAATTGTAATATAATTATTTATGAACTAAGTTTATTTACCTCTTTTTTTTTTCAGGTAGTTTTTACCGTCTCTAAAGCATATGATCGGAAACATACTATGTGGAGCTGTTTCAATTCTTGAGACATCCTGAAATAGTGTGCATACGAACAAATAAAAGAGGCAAAACATATTTCCAAGCCCACCGATCACACAGTAAGATGATATCTTAGAGAGCTACGATAATCAGAGCGCTATTTCATTTTAACTTTAACTAATACAATATGAGGCATCATAAGACAAGACATCAAAATAGAATAACATGAAATGAATTCAATTAACAATCATCATTCCTACCAAGAAAGAAGTATGAAGTGAATATACTTACAAGGTCTACATTTGAGTTCAATGCTATAGACAGCATAGAGAACCATGGCGGCAAGTCAACTGCAGCATGTATCACATACCAATTAAATCACTAAATCAGAAGGATTGAAGAAAAAATAAAGGTTATTCCTCACTCTCAAGAAATACTATCTAAAACGTACATTTCAATGCTCCACAAATTTAAGATCAAATGAAAAATACTAGTTCTTCCAAATCAAATAATATTGTATCCTATTTTTCAAAATTAACATTGGTTATCAGTTAAAGCTAAACTGATAAAATACTTTCATGAGTAAAGGCTAAACTCCATAATATATAAGTGGAATCAAAATTTATACTCCATTAATGAACTAGTTGACAATTGAAGACGATCATAATCACACTGCAATGGAAAAATATTAGTTGATAACATAAAGTAAACTTTTAGATAACCAAAATAACCTCTTAAAAAGATCATAGTTATCACCTGGATAATCGGAGAATCAGATTCCAGTTCTGTCATAAAAGTATTGATAAGGGCAGAATTTAGTTGAAGCATTTCATCGAGCAGGTTGTGTGCTAGTAAAATAAAAATGAATTCACATAGAAAAATATATTAGTTATACACGGAGAAATTCACATAGATTTTATTTCTCTTTTCATTTGTCTAATAAAATTTTCTTTTAGGAGTCAAATCAAACTCTAAATCTTTCTATCAGTAAAAAGGGTGTCTAAAATATCCACTAAATCTAAATTACTGCTGATGCTAACTAAACTTCCAAATACATTAATACTCCTCTTTCTCCTTCTAAAGTTCAACATGAAGGAACAGGAGATTATAAGGAGATTAGAAGGAACAGATCTTCTATAATCACAAAATTTAATAATATTTTCAAAATGTTTTTAAGCTAATAAGGTATTCTGGTTAGATTTTTGAGTGAATTTTTTTTATCTACTTTGACTAAACTAAACCACTCTATATAATTATGATGATCCTATACCTTTAGTAATACTGATATTATATATCTAAGAGCAATTATATAGAAAGGTTAATCTGACATTAGAAAATTTTATCAAAAGCCTAGAAATCAAAAAAATTAGATTCTTAATTTGATAGTAAGCAAAAGCAAACAACAATTGATATTAAATTAGAAATTTAAAAATCCTAAATTTCAGAAAAAAGTGAAAAGAAGAAAGGAAGACCTAATGTGGCGCTGGCGGATCAGGACCTTGGCATGGTGGATTGACTTGGTCATGCCGGCCTTGAAGAGGAGAGTCTGGAGGTGGCGCTCAAGAAAGTTTTCGACGGTGAGAGCAAAGACGTAATCACAAAAGTGAAGAGAAGGCGGAATCAAAATGTAGAAGCTCGCTAAAGGCAGCAACAATGTCGTTGCGATAGCGAGGTGATGAACGAAGCAGCAAGGGAGATGAGAGGCGATGGCTAACCTTTAGATCGAAACCAGAACAAGATCGTAGAAGCTCATTGGAGGCAGCGACGAGGAGATGAACGATGGCGGTGAACGGCGAGGAGATTCTAGTCGGAGAACGCCGCTGAGGAGAATCTTGCTGCAGATCACGCGCGCAGTAGATCCCAATGGTAACGTCGTTAGTTTCGCAATTAGGGTTGGAATCAAATAGAAATAGAATGCGTGACTGCGTAAGTTTCTTTAAATTATGGACCTAAATAATGGCGGTTTTAAATTACAAAAATCATCAAAAACCGCTATTTTACGCACACTAATTACGGCAATAACATAATACGCCACAGTATCTGAATATTATGGCGGATATATAAAAATGTCATATTATTAATGCCCTTTTAAACCCCTTTTTTATAGTGGTTCTCCATATTTTTTCTTCTCATATAATACATCTTGTAATTTCTGTTTTAAATATATAGATTTCTACCGTGCTAAGTCAACTAGGGGCTTGCCAACTCCCATTGAATGAACCATACTTGTATATCTATATATGTATGACACAAACAATGTCTCTTGTACCATTGATCATTAAGACCTTATATTAGTTTCCTTTACCGTATCCAAGTCGTCAAAGCCAACAACAATGTCTCTTGCACCATCTTCTGAGTTGAAGCGACCTTGTGCAAATTATTTTGGCCACTAACCATGTCTTCTGAGCCAAAATATAGTACTTGGAGATTGGTATTAGGCAAAGTGCTTGCATGTGTATGTCTTCTTGATGATACTTATGATGCCTTCGGCACATTTGAAGAGCTTCAGCTCTTGACAGAGGCAATCAAAAGGTTGATTTGATCTCTAATCTTTAACCACCAATTTTATATTATTTATCTCAATTTGAAAATGAAAATATTGTTCATGTATATATGGATCATAATTCTCTACAATAAGAAGATTTGTAAACTGAAAAAAATAAGTATTTAATTATTATTGAACTAAGACAGTGAAGTCATATATGATAAAAATTATTAATTCAATATTAATTAATCTTTTTTTTAATTCATTTTTTGACTAATTTTGTCATTTTAGAGATCTAAGTTTTATATATAAATATATATGTTGAGTTTAAGTTTAGCCAATCTCATTATTAATTATTTCACACATACATAAAGTTTATTTATTTATTTCCTTTTTCATCAGATGGAATATTAATTGCATTGCTTCTCTACCAGAGTGCTTCAAAGTGGTTTTTAATGCATTTGTAGAAGAATTATTTGTTGATATAGTGTCATTGACTACAGAGTGGAAGATCAAGCTTGGTGTTGGAAAATGTTAAACAAGCTGTAGGCTCTACTTAATTAATTCATTAATTTAAATAAGTACATTTTAATTTGCAACTTCCACTTATTATTATTATTATTCATGATGCAGATATTAAAATTGGCACAAGCCTACTTAATTGAAGCAAAATGGTGCCACGGCCCACGAGGAGCATATTCCAACATATGAAGAGTACAAGGTTATCGGAGTTCAAACGAGTGTATACCCTCTTATGATAATAAGACTTTGCTACTAAAGAGATGCTTGATTGGAATTTCATCGGTTTTCCATTTCCCAAAATCATAAATGCTGTTTCACTAATGGTCAGACTCGCAAATGACTTGGCCTCACATAAGGTGGAGATCATTTTTAACAAATTTGTTTCATTCAATTTCAAATAATTAATAGAATTAATTAGTTTATTTATTAATAAATGTAGAGGACTAATAATATAAGGAGATTTTATAATTTTTTTTAAATTATCATTATTGAGAGAGAATTTTTTACCATCAAATTATTTTTTCAATTTTTTCAAATACTTAAATTAATAAAAAAATTCACATGAATTATTATATATTTAACATGTCTCTTCACGCAATAATTTCTTTTGAGTTTGCGTATATTTTTTGTATAAATTTTTTTTATTTTTTATTTATCTTATGATATATTTTTTTAAAAAAAAATAACAATGGTCAAACTTTAGACCTTTTGATCATAAATTCTTTTATCTTATGCAAAAAATTTATATAAAAATTCAAAGAAAAATTTACGTGAGAAATGTGTTAGAGATATTATCATTTATGTATTTTCTTTTATCAACTTAAATTTTTAGAATAATAGTATGATGACATTCTTGTTAATAAAATATATAATTTTAGAAAAAAATTTCAATGTCTTGCACCATTTGATAAAATTAGGATGTCTAACTATATATTTAAAAATTTAGAAGATATAAATTATGTCATAAATTACTTATTTTAAAAGATTAATTTATAAATAAAAGTATATAAAATTATATATATAATAGATTACACATGAGCCAAGACTTTAGTTGCTGAGGTAAATTGCATTTTTTGTCACTCTTTTTTTTTCCCATATATATATATAACCAATATTACATGAGCTATGTTTTGTTTAACTCAATAAATATATATAGATACATGATAAATGATTTATTCAACTTTTGGATGTGACATGAATTCTTTAATTTGTAGTTCGAACAGGAAAGGAAGCATGTTGCATCTGCAGTTGAATGTTGCATGAAACAATATGGCATTTCACAAGAAGAGGCCTATAATCGCATTTTCAAGGAAATAAGTGATTGTTGGAAAGATATAAATGAAGAGTGCCTGAACTCACATGATATTATTCCAAAGCCCCTGATTAATTGCATTCTTAACTTGGCACGTTCAACTGAGGTTATTTATGAAAACTTCGAGGATAAATACACAAACAATCAACTTCTAAAAGATCACATCGCGGCTCTACTTCTGGATCCTATCACCATCTAGCATGTATAAATGTTAGTTCTATTATTATATGTGTGTGTGTGGGACAAAATTAAAGTTGGCTTTCTCTATTATATAGTGGTGTGTTATATGATCGTTAGTAAGGATGAGGAGAACTGCTGATGAAAGCTTAGATAAATCATGTTACGTTTTCAAGTGTTATTGGGCCTTAATTAGTCTTCTAATACTTATATGTATGCTTTTTAATTTCCCTCTGTTAGTCGTCGTTGTTTGTGCTGTATGTCTTCTTTTGTCTATTTTAATCTTTTTGTAATAATTAAGGACTGAACTTGGTGTTTAGATACCAATCAGTGATCCTTCATTTAATTTAACGAAAAAAAAGTAATTTGATTTAGACTAATACTTAAGTTCATCTCCAATGTTTAATAAAAACGATTTATTTTTATTTTAAATATCTTATTTTATTGTATCTTAATTTTTTGGTTAAAATTAATTTTTTTAAAATATTTTTTTTCTGTTATGATGACTTTCTTTTAGTTAGCAGCAAAAATTATAATTCTAGTTATTATAGTAGTGGTTCTAATAATTTGAAAGTAAAAATAACAAAAAATATGAAAAATAATAAGATAATAATAAAAAATAATATTTTAAAATAAAAATATTATTTTTAATTAAAAATAAAAATAAAACAAAATGAAAAAGTCACTATTGGGGTTGGGGTGCCATTTTAGAAAGTGAGAAAGTGAGAGTGAGAGAGTTGGAGAGTGGTGAGGTGGTTCAAATAGTCTAGAAAGTTGTTGGTCATTTTCAAATGGTTAAGTTACACGGTTGGTTCTCATATTTTTACTAAAATTACAAATTGGTCTCTATTGTCAAACATGTGCAGCTCACATGTTTAAAATAGAGAATATGTTGAGAATATTCTGTTAAATCAAATATATTTTTTTTAACGGCGGAGGCTAAATTACAAATTTTAATTATCTTAAGGGATCTAATTACAAATTTTTGAAGTGTAGAGACAAATTACAATTTCACTAAAAGTATAGGGACCAACTGTGTAATTTAACCAAAATAAATCTAACACTAGAGATATCGTGATGGTTTAAAACAGTCATTAAATAAAGAAAAAAGATGTCGCAGGAATTAAAAACTTAGTGATGGTTTCAAATCGCCACTAAATATATTGTGATAGTATAAAAAGTCACTAAATATAAGAAAAAGTTATGTAGGTGATGAGTTTGGAAAACTCTAAATTTAATTTGATAATGAACAAATATTATTAAAACAATAAATCACAAAATTATTAATTGGATATTAATTCATACTTGCTTAATTAATAATTTTGTTTGTGCAGATTTTTGTTGGGCCGAAAAAGAAAAGAAAAGAACCTAAGCCCAATGAAATCAAAATTTTAGCCTTGTGTAATATTGTCATATGAATGTTGGCTGAAGTATTTTTTTATTGGGCCATATTGGATTATTATTGCTACAAGTCCAATTACAATCTTTGCTAAATAGACCAAAGCTTGGTCCGAAACCATTAAGCAAAGAAAGCAAAGTTCCGTTGCTTCCAACAGATCCCATTTTTCAAGTTGTGATGGATTTCAAATTCAATTAACTTGAATTAACTTGCATTGGAAATATGAGAGAGGTTTAGTACTTGATTTGATGGACATCATCAATGCTACACGCTATCTATAGCAAGGGAAGTGAAAAACGTAATTTACTTTATCACATTCATTATTCAAGTTTCTCTTTCCTCACTCTCATCTCTCTTCTTCTTCGGTCATATCACAGAGGAAACCATGAAAGCTATGTCTAGCTACCGAAAGGAAGAAGAAACAAGCAACAAGACCATTGTAATGATGGCAAGAAAAAGAAAACAAAAAGTATGTTATGGCTGAGATCTTCACCAAGAATGGTAAGATTTAGTGAAGTAACCTCAAGCTCTTCATACCTAAAAATGGATGAAGAAGATTTCGATCAGCAAGGAGAAGATCATTGGAGGGATGGCTTGTCTTTGACTTTGCTCAACCACCACAGGAGGTAGCTACAGTGGCTACGTGATGGAGGAGGCAGAAGTTGGAGCAGGAGAAGCTGTCATGCATCATGAAGCATCAAGGGCTAGAAGTCCTTCTTGGAGTGCAAGGCAAGATGGATGGCTCGGATTGATGATTATTGATGACCAAGAAAGAACCAGAGGTAATTGCATGTTGGTTAATGCATTCGGTTTCCTCTCCTCTTTCTCTGGCCGAACCAGTTTTGCTTGAAGAAGAAGAAGTTTAGCTTGGTTTTTTGTTTCAACTGTGGAGGCTTCCCCTTTTATAAATAAGGGAGAATAGCCAGGGCTTGAAGCAAGGAGTGAGAGTGCAAGGCACAGTGTTCACATAGCCACCTAAGCTAACAGAAGTTATTCTCCTTCAATGTATTCTGTTTTGAATTTTTCTATTTAATTTTGTCTGTCTTGATTCTCATGGAAAAAAAAGGCAAACAGTGAGGTTTGTAAGAAAAAGCCATAGAGCGGAAAGATGCAGAGTGTGCAAATTTAAAAGAAAAAGTCATAGATGTCCTTAGATGTCCTTTGTACATCTGTGTTGTGTTTCATGATTCTGTAGGAATCCCCTTGCAAGTTGGGTTAGCACTTAGCAGTTGAAAGTTTGGCAGTGACCAAGTCAAGTTCAGTTTTGGGATTAGATTCTGAACTTGTCCCGGATAGGAAGGGTAGTTCCTAGGGAGAATTGATGTTTGTAAGCAAAGATGATTATAGTGAAATTTCATCATTGTTATGATGGAGACTGGATGTAGGCTGCATTGCACTTAGCAGCTGAACCAGGATATATCTTGGTATAATTCTCTCTCTTCTACTCCATTTCTGTTTCTGCTGCACAGGAGATAAAACTGAAAAATATCTCGTGCCGGGTTACGAGATAAAAAGAAAAAGTCTCGTGGCTGGATACGAGACAAAAATCAAAAAGTCTCCATAAGTTATTTCAAAGACCAGAAAGTGTTATTAAGTGAAAAAGGGGCTAAGATTCAACCCCCCTTCTCTTAGCCACTGTAAAACCATCAATTGGTATCAGAGCTTGGTCTCAAAGAGATCAAGCTTTGCAGCTTGGAGAAAAGATCCAGATGGTAGAAAATAGTGGCTCTAATCTGGTGTCCTACAACCTGACAGAAAGATAATCAAGCAACCGACCTCCTCTTTTCAATGAGAAAAACTACACCTATTGGAATGAGAGAATGAAGATTTTTGTGCAAGCAGTAGACTACAGACTCTGGAAGATTATCCTAGAGGGTCCTCAATTTCCAACCACTACAAATGCTGAAGGAGTAGTCTCTCTCAAACCCGAAGCAAGCTGGACTGAGGAAGACAGAAAGAAGGTGGAGCTCAATGCCAAGGCTGTCAACTTGCTCAACTGTGCTATCAGCTTCAAGGAATACCGACAGGTATCACGATGCACAACGGCAAAGGAAATCTGGGACAAACTTCAAATCACACATGAAGGAACCACCATAGTGAAGAAGACCCGGATAGACATGTTAAACAGAGAGTATGAAATGTTTACAATGAAGGAAGGAGAATCTATTGATGAACTGTTCGAAGGATTCAATATCATCATTGTTGGCTTAGATGCTATGCGAATTACGTATCCTGATTCTGTGCTTGTGAGGAGAGTTTTGAGATGACTCACTAAAGAGTAGGAAACTAAAGCATTAATCATTTCTGAGAGTAATAGTTTAGATTCCATGACATATGATGACTTGAGAGGAAACCTACTTGCTTTTGAAAATACTTATTTGAAAAAAGATTCAAAAAAAGGAATTGCTTTTACATCTGTTACTAACCCCCTGGATGATGAATCCAGTGATAATTCCTATGAAAATGAATTTGTGTTGTTTGCCAAAAAATTCAGTAAAATGGTAAAGTTCAAGGAAAGAGGCAAGGGAAGCAGCTCAAGAAAACAAAAGAAAGATTTCAGCAAAGTAACATGCTACAATTGTAAAGAGACTTGACATTTTAAATTTGATTGCCCTAAATTGAAGAAGGAAGAGAAGCCAAAGAGAGGAAAGAAAAATGGACTGATGGCTTCATGTGAAGACTTGGAAAATGACTTAGATGATGATGAAGAATCCAAAACCAAGTCACAACCATGTCTCATGGCAGATTACATTGATCAGGTAGTCTTTCACCCTGACACTGAAGATTTTCATCTTATGATAGACCACTTTTCTGAAAAAATAAGATGCTTCTTACTTGATAACCAAGATCTTGAACAACAAATCACCATTCTTAAAGCTGAAAACGGTTTTCTCAAAGAAAAGCTAAGGGGGGCCGAAACTGCTATTGAACTTGTTAAAGAAAATAAGCAGTTAAAAGCCCAACTTAGAAGTTGTGAAAGTGATCATTCTGTTGTTGCATATATAAACTATTTTAAAGAAAATGAAGAGTTGCTTAAAAAGGTCAAAAATCTTGAAAATGACTTAGCCAAGTTTACTCAAAGTTCTGAAAATTTAAATCAAATCTTGGCTAGTCAAAAATCTCTTTTTGATAAAGCTGGCTTGGGGTTTCACAAAAATTTCAAATATGATAAGAAACCTTCTTTTGAGAATAAAGCTTTATCTTCTAATGATACAAGGTTTCAAAACCCAACCTACTTTAACAAAACAGCAACTCCAAGATTTTGTAAATTATGCAATAGGAGTGGACACTTTCCCATTCAATACTTTTTTGGTGAAAGAATGGTTGGTGACAAAGTTTGCAAAGTTGTTTTTGACTACAATGACTTGGGACATAGGAGATGGTTTAACGTGAAAGGATCCAAGAAGATTTGGATACCTAAGGTCATTTGAACTCATTTTGTAGGTTTGCCTAGCATCCAAACAAAAAGACAATATGTGGTATATGGACAGCGGATGTTCTAGGCATATGACCGGAAAGGAAACATTCTTCATAAAACTTGATGAGTATGATGGAGGGTTTGTCACTTTCAGTGATGATGGTAAAGGAAAAATAGTGGCCATTGGAAAAGTTGGTAAAAGTTTTTTATCTTCTATAAATGATGTTCTTCTTGTTGATGGCTTGAAACGTAATTTACTTAGTGTTAGCCAATTGTGTGATCTAGGTTTTGAAGTTATTTTTAGAAAATTTGTATGTTTAGTTGTTTGTGAAAAATATGGGGATATTTTGTTTGAGGCTAAAAGGTGTAATAACGTGTATGGATTGACTCTTGAGGACTTGAAAGATAAAAAAGTAACATATTTTACCTCTCTTGAATCTGAAAAATGGCTATGGCATAAGAAATTGGGTCATGCTAGCATGTACCAAATTTCTAAGCTAGTTAAGAAAAACTTGGTAAGAGGAATTCCAAATATTAAATTTGATAAGGATCTTACTTGTGATGCTTGTCAATTAGGCAAACAAGTAAAATCCCTTTTTAAAACAAAAGATGAAATTTCAACCAAGAGGCCATTAGAGATGTTACACATAGATCTTTTTGGACCAACAAGAACTCAAAGTTTAGGAGGAAAACACTATGGCTTAGTGGTGGTAGATGATTACTCTAGATTCGGTTGAGTACTTTTTCTTGCTCATAAAAATGATGCTTTTCATGCCTTTTCAACCCTTTGCAAAAGAATTCAAAATGAAAAAGATTTAAAAGTTACCCATTTGAGAAGTGATCACGAAAAGGAATTTGAAAACCAAGACTTTGAAAAATTATGTGATAATTTTGGAATTGCTCATAACTTTTCATGCCCTAGAACACCTCAACAAAATTGGGTTGTTGAAAGAAGGAATAAAAGCCTTCAAGAGATTACTAGGGCTATGTTATGTGAAAATGAGGTTCCAAAATTTCTATGGGTTGAAGCTGTAAATACAGCTTGTTATATTTTGAATCGGACTATCATTAGAAAAAGGTTGAAGAAAACTTCTTATGAGCTATGGAAAGGAACCCCTCATAATCTTAAGTATTTTCATGCTTTTGGATGCAAATATTTTGTACTTAATAACAAAGAAAATCTTGGTAAATTTGATCCAAAATCTTATGAGGGAATGTTCGTTGGATACTCCACCACTAGCAAAGCTTATAGAATTTACCTCAAAGAGCATAGAACCATATAGGAATCATACATGTATCATTTTGTGATTCTAATTCAATTCCCAGTACTGTGATAGATAATGATTCAGATTGTGAAGATGTTGTCAATAAAGAAACCAATGGAGAAAAATCCAAGTCTGTTTAGAATGAATCTGTCTGTCCAATTTTGTCTCGTCAGAATGGAGGAGACATTTCTGTTTTATCTCATGAATCAGCACGAGAAACTAAAACAGACCAGCGTGATGAGGCTCAACAAGGCTTAACTTCAATCCGAAAACCAAGAGAATGGAAGTCCATGAGGGGTTATCCTCATGACTTTATCATTGGTGATCCCTCACAAGGTGTAACAACAAGATCCTCATCCAAAAGGCAATCCAAACCAAGCAACTTTGCTCTCTTGTCACAAATGGAGCCCAACAATGTTAAGCAAGCACTTGAAGATCCTTCTTGGGTCAAAGCTATGCAAGAGAAGCTGGCTCAATTTGACAAAAAATGAGGTTTGGACACTAGTACCTCATCCTAATGGTAAGAAGGTAACGGGTACTAAGTGGGTCATTAAAAATAAACTTGGTGAGGATGGACAAGTTGTTCATAACAAGGCTAGATTAGTGGCCCAAGGTTACGATCAAGAAGAGGGTATAGATTTTGATGAGTCTTTTGCTCCGGTAGCTATAATGGAAGCAATTAGGTTGCTTCTTGCCTATGTCGCCCATAAGGGTTTCAAAATGTTTCAAATGGGTGTTAAATGTGCTTTCCTTAATGGCTTTATTGATAGAAAAGTGTATGTGGCACAACCCCCCGTCTTTGAACATAAAGAATTTCTGAATCATATTTTTAAACTCTCAAATGCCTTTTATGGCCTTAGACAAGCTCCAAGAGCTTGGTATGAAAGGTTTAGTGCATTCTTATTGGAAAATCACTTTTAAAGGGGTACCACCGACACAACTTTATTTATTAAGGCATCTAATGATGACATTCTTCTAGTTCAAGTTTATGTGAATGATATTGTGTTTGGATCGGCCAATAAATTCTTGTGTGAAGAGTTTGGAAAACTCATGACTAGTGAGTTTGAAATGAGTTTAATGGGAGAGCTAACTTTCTTTCTTGGCTTCCAAATTAAACAAACTCCTAGTGGTACCTTTATTCACCAAGGAAAGTATGCTAAAGAACTAATAAAAAATTTGGCCTAGAAAATTCCAAACCAATGGGGACTCCAATGCATCCAAACACTAAAGTTGAAAAGGATGATGATGGAAAAGATGTGGATGAAACAAGGTATAGAGGAATGATAGGTTCACTCATGTATCTTACCTCTTCTATACTGGATATTGTTCAAAGTGTAGGTGTATATTCAAGATTTCAATCTCACCCAAAAGAATCCCATCTTTTGGCTGTTAAACGCATCATTAGATACATTAAGGAAACTAGTGATTATGGCTTGTGGTATCCAAAATCTGATGAATTTTGTGCAGTAGGGTTTTGTGATGCAGATTATGCGGGAGATCGGGTGGATAGAAGAAGCACATCGGGCATGTGTTGCTTTCTTAGAAGCTCACTCAACATGTGGTCAAGCAAGAAACAAGCCACAGTAGCTCTTTCCATAGCCGAAGCTGAATATATCTCTGTCTCCGCTTGTTGTTCACAATTAATATGGCTAAAAACACAATTAGAGGATTACAAATTAAAGATCAATAGTATACCCTTATTTTGTGACAATATGAGTGCCATAAATATTTCAAAAGATCCTGTTTTACACTCAAGAACAAAGCACATTGAAATAAAATATCATTTCATTAGAGAACATGTGCAAAAAGGAACTATTGATATTCAATTTGTAAAATCGGAAGATCAACTTGCGGATATTTTCACTAAGCCCTTGTGTGAAGACAGATTCTGCACTCTGAGAAATAGTTTGGGAATGATTGAATTAAGTTCTATTGAGAATTTGTAAACTTATTGATTCTGTTTTATTTTATCTCGTAGGTAAGCAGGAGATAAAATTCTAGAAGTGGAGAATAAGGCATAGAAATAGGGGGAGACTGTGCTGATATTAATCACTTTAGGGCCCACTCAATCTCTTTGACATCACTCTGACCCGTTTTGAATTTCTAAATCTTTTAATTATGCCTTTGGGGAAGTTGTCATATCATATCTTGTATAAAAAAAAGCGGTTGTCAAATCATATCTTTTATCCTTCCCTCATCCCTTGATTCTAGGAACTCAAATTTCAGTTTTCAAATCCTTCCTTGGTTAATAACCATGCCTCATAATGGGTAATAACTTCCTTCATTCTCTCTCCACTCAACATTAAATGCTTCCCTAACCTCCCTCCTCTCACCACTCTCTTCGGTCTCTTCCTCTCCCTCTCACCTTTCCATATTTCATAAAATGAAAAAGAAGGTTGCACTAAGAAAGAGTGACCGAATCCACTCCTCCAAGAAATCTCCATTCTCTTCCACTCTCCAAACCCACACACACATTTATATACATTCCTCAACTTCTTCATCCCAATTACCTCCATCCAAACAAACCACAACCATGCCTTGATTTGATTGAAAAATATTTTTAAAGCAGCAATTTATTGTCAAAGATTTTTGGTTGATTAAGATTGAGCAGAAAATCAAATTCTTGATAACAAATGAGTTTTGATTATCATTCAATTTTACTCATAAATCAAGCCATTCAACATTACAAAATTATATATGTTGAATAACATTGTTGCCTTAGGCTTGATAAAAATTATTACAGGTATAAAGTTTTCCTTGGTAAAATAGCATATATTAAGGGGGAGTCATGTGACAATTGGAAAGGGGGAGAAATTCAAATATTCAAAGGGAGTACTCTATACTCTAATCTTTAATTTCTTTTCATTTCAATTTTAATAATGTTTGTCATCAAGGGAGAGATTGATGAGTTTGGAAAACTCTAATTTAAATTTGATGATGAACAAATATTATTGAAATAATTGATTGCAAAATTATTAATTCTGATCTTCATAAAACATATGTTAATTGATAATTTTGTGATGCAGGTTTACTAATTGGGCCGAAAAATAAAACAAATGTTGCAAACCCAAATCAAAATTTACATTCAACCTTGTTGAATGCTTCTATATTATATGGCTGAATTGATTGTTATGTTACTTGGGCCAGAATTCAAACATTATCATAAGCCCAATTTGTTTTGCATACTTGGTCCGAAAGAAAAATGGAATTGGAATACAATCTTTAAAATAATGAAAACCCAATTCATTGACTCTTGGTTGCATGCTTCCAATGGACTTCTTTCTTTAGCATGTGGTGGAATTCAAATTTTATCAAGTGAAGTTAATGTAGTCCTTGGAAATATGAAAGAGAAAAGGTCAAAGTGATTTGATGGCAATTAAGAGTAGCTTACACGCTACTACACAAAGCATGGAGAATTGCACTTAATTAATTTATTTGTGATAATACTCGTAGCTTTGCTTTTCTTTTTTCTTTCTTCTTTCTCTCGGCCATATCACAGGAAATATGGAAGCTAAGTTTAGCTACCAACAAGAAGAAGAAGGAGCTAGTAAAAAGACCATCACCATGATGGTAAGAAAAAGAAAACATAAAGTATGTTGTGGCTAAGATTCTCATTCACTTGTGGTAAGATTTTGTGATGAGATCTTGGCTTCTCCATACCAAAAATGGTAAAAGGAGATTCAGCCAGCAAGGAGAAGATTCTTGGAGGGATGACTTATCTCTGATTCTGCTCAATCACCACAAGAAGTAGCTAGGGTGGCTACGTGATGGAAGAGGCAGAGATTGGAGCAGATGAAGCCATCATCATCATGAAGCATCAAGGGCCAGAAATCCATCTTGGAGAGCAAGCCAACGATGGAGCGCTCGGATTGATGAAGATTGATGACCAAGGAAGGACTAGAGGTAATTACATGTTGGGTTTTGCATGAGTTATCTCTTCTCTCTCTCTGGCCGAACCGGTTTTGTTCTTGGAGAAGAAGAAGTTGGCTTGGTTTCTGGCTTCAAAGGTGGAGGCTTCCCTCTTCTATAAAAAGAGAGAACAGCCACCGGTTGAAGCAAGGAGAAAGTGTGAGAGTGCAAGGCATAGAGTTCTTAGAGCTACCTGAGCTAACAGATTTCTCTTCTCCTTCAATGTATTCTATTTAGTATTTTTCTGTTTAATTTTGTCATGTCTTGAGTCTCATGGAAAAAGGCAAACAAGTGAGGTTTGTATGAAAAAGCCATAGAGTGGAAAAAGGCAGAGAGTGCAAAATTAAAAGAAAAAAAAAGCCATAGATGTCCTTAGAGTTCCTTTGTTCATCTACGTTGTGTTTTATGATTCTGTGGGAATCCCCTTGTAAGTTGGGTTAGCACTTTACAGTCTGTAATCAAGAAGATTATAGTGAAATTCCACCATTGTTGTGATGGAGACTGAATGTAGGCTGCACTGCACTTAGCAGTTGAACCAGGATATATTTGGGTGTAATTTTCTCTCTCTTCCACTCCATTTCTATTTCTACTGCACAGGAGCTAAAACTGAAAAAATATCTCGTGCCAAGTGACGAGACAAAAATAAAAGTCTCGTGGATAGGGACGAGACAAAAATAAAAAAGTCTCTTCAAAAATCAGCAAGTATAATCAAGCACAAAAGTGACTAAGATTCAACCTCCATTCTCTTAGCCACTGAAAATCATCATAGATGAAAGTTGAAAATGGAAAAGGAATATCGGGTTCATTTAGTAAGATTGAGAGAAGTACGTTTTTTTTTTAAAATGTACAAGTAGAAATAAAAAATTATTTTACATTTACGCATATTTATTGAAGTATATTTTATTACAATCAGAAAAAGTAAATTATTTGTATATAAAAAGTATCTAACTAATAATTTTAATAAAGTTATAATTATGGTCATATATATGGAACGCAAAAATTATTTTACACATTCTATGAAATCTTTTATATTATTTATATATATATATATATATATATTTATTTTAATAAAATAAAATAGTTGCATATATAGGTTATTAGTTAAGAATAAATATATCATATTTTTAAAACTTTAATTAAAAATGATTTTGTTTTCATAATAATATTAAATATATACAATACGCATTTTTATACACGCATACTTGTTTATACACAAACGAACACAATTTTTCTTGAAAAAGTAAAATTAATTAATTTTTGCTTCTATTTTTTTAACAAGAAAAAAACAAACATCAACTCAAACAATAAAATAAGTATTTTTTTAAAAAAGTACTTTTGTTATAAAAGTACAAATAAATGAGCTCATTAATTAGCTTAGTTTTAATTTGTTGTAAAATCAAATATAGATAATATTGATCAGTTCTAATATAATGTCAAACTATGAAGAATAAGAAACAAAGTTCTTAGTTTAGAGTTTGTTATCTTTTATTTTAGAAAATTAAAAAAGCTGATAATAGTATTTAGTAAATTTTTAATTTAATTAATATTAAAATAATTTTAAAATAATTATTCAGACTTTTTTTATTTATCTACTTGTTTTTTTTTTTTTTAAAAAAGTGATGGACCACGGGGGTAGCAAACTATGCAGGCTGCAGCTCATCCCCTCATCAATTTTGGGGGTTGCATTACTTGCATAATAAATTGTTGCCCATGTTAGCATTTTAACCAATGCTTGCCAACTATATATGGAGGTATTAAACCTTTTAGAGAAAATTTCACTCCCTTTCTCTGCGAGAGATATTAAAATAACACTTTCTTTCCTTTTATTTATAAATATATATTTTCTTTTTTTATAATTTTTAAAAAATTTCGTCTTTAATTTATTTTTAACTTTTTATGTTAACTAATATTAACTTTATCTATTTGTCAAAAAAAATATTTTTTACAAAAATATTCTTTAATAAAAAATTTATTTTTTTATCATTAAATTTTGCTTACTAAAATATCATTTAATAAATTATTTTTTATTTATTAAATTGTATTTTTACCAAAATATTTTTTAAAAAATTTAATAATTAAATTATTTTTTTCTAAAATACTCTTCAATAATTTTTTAATTATTAAATTATAATTTTATCAAAATTTTGGTTAATTTTTTTATATTTTATTATTAATTTTTTTATATTAATGTATATTATTTTAAAATTAAATAAAAAATCTTACCATTATTAATATGTGTAAGAATTAATATATATTGATATTGAAAAATAATTTTATTAAGATTTTTTTAATATTAAAATAATATATGT
This sequence comes from Arachis stenosperma, assembly GCF_014773155.1. NCBI lineage: Eukaryota > Viridiplantae > Streptophyta > Magnoliopsida > Fabales > Fabaceae > Arachis > Arachis stenosperma. The sequence goes on from NC_080384.1 coordinate 37,785,016, forward strand.
TAATATCAAAAAATTAATAATAAAATATAAAAAAAATTGTTAATAAAAATTTTAGTAAAATCATAATTTAATAATTAAAAAATTATTGAAGGATATCTTAAAAAAAATAATTTAATTAATAAATTTTTTAAAAAATATTTTGATAAAAATATAATTTAATCAATAAAAAATAATTTGTTAAAGGATATTTTGGTAAGTAAAATTAATGACAAAAAAAATAAAATTTTTATTAAAGAATATTTTTGTAAAAAATAATTTATTTTTTCTTGAAAAATAGATAAAATTAAAATTAGTTAACACAAAAAAATAAAATAAATTAAAAAAAAGTTTTTTAAAAATTATAAAAAAAGGAATGTACATTTTTATAAATAAAAGAGAAAGAAGTATCATTTTAACCATCTCGTAAGAGAGAAAAATAAAATTTTCTCAACCTTTTAATTAGTGAAAGACACCTTAAAAATCACATCTATATATAGTGACTAGTTCTTAAATTCCTTAGCATACTTCGTCCATTGCCCAGTACCATATATATATATATATCAAAAACAACACAATGTCGCTTTCAGCTTCAGTTCCAGTGATGACTTTGAGTCAACCTGCCCCTTCTAACTCAAAGCCACGCTCTGCAAATTTTGCTCCTTGCATTTGGCACGATACTTTCCGAAAATATGCTGATTCTGAATCCTTGGTATCTTTTTTAATTTTCTATGATGAAATATCATAGTATATTGTTAAACTTATACATATATTATCATGGTAATTTTTTGAATTATTACGTATATTCAAAATATGGATAGCTGATCACTTCTACGCCAGAGACTCAAAATAATGCTTGGATAAGTGGTGTATTGTGTAAATTGGATAAATTATAAGTAGTTTTAAGTAAAGTTGCTTTAACAAGAATGATAGTTATATATATGGATGGGATCCCTAGTTGTATAAAAGAAGTTATCTATATTATTGTATTTCTAATATGCAAAGGCAACCCCAAAAATTTTCATAACTTTTTTGTATATATTTGGACATATATTTTGTTGAATTTAATTTTGATGCCTCTAAATATTTTGTACACTCGTACAATTATATTTGTCCTTTTAAATAATTATTCACGCAGTTAATATAAATAGTAATTATTTTTTATGATACTATATTATGTATGTCATTAGATGTATGCATAAAGTTGTTTTTACACTCACAGTGTATTAAAATTAAATTCATGTTTTGTTAGAAAAATACATAATTAGTTTATGAATTTAATTTTGATACACTGTCAATGTAAAATAATTTTTTACGTGTATCTAAGTACGCAATATCACCCAATAAAAATAATTATATTTCACATTAATAACCGTGTGAATGATCATCCAAAAGAATAGATATGATTGCACGATATTACAAAACACTTTAGACAGACAATCAATGCATCTAAATTAAAATCTTAGTTTATATATACACATGTTTTAAAGGAAAATTTTAGAGTAATAATTGAATTATTTTTATGTGATTTGAAGATTATCGGTTCAAACTATCAGAATAATCACGGAAATAATTATTAAATTAGATCGTGTATAATATACTCTTTGGATGGAATTTTTTTCCAAATCTTGCATTAACATATTTATGCATGGACTGTCTTTTTTTATAATATACTTTCTTTCTTTTTTTTATTTGTTTTTTATTTTTTTATTAATAAAGATAACTTAATTAAGTTGAAAAGAGAAAAAAATTATATAGTTAATTAATAAATCAGATTCATTTAAATATTGACTTTTATATTTCTTAATTTACGTTTTTGTTTTCTTATCAAACAAATAAAAACTCTTCTTTACTTATTATTAAAATGGCACAACTTTCAATCTTTTACGTTATATTTTTTCACAACAACAAAAATATATAATATAACTTTGTGGGAAGTTAACTCATACTGAAAACTGAAAAGCAACTTTAGTAAATATTTGCTTTCACAAAAATTTTCTATTTTTAATACTGAAAACTTAAAAAATTTATTTAACAACCAAATTAAATTGAGAAATGATATGATATGCATAATAACTGAAACATAAAACATTACTAGTATCAGTTTGATTTGTATCTGATTATATTTAAGTGTTACATCGAACCTATAACTTTCTCAACAAATCATCATATAATAATTTTGTTAGAAATATAATTATTTATATAACTTTTTTTATCTGGTTAAGCTTTTGAATAAAGTATCATAATATATCATTATATTATATCAGAATATCTATGATCGAATGATTTAGTTTTCGATTTTTATTATCTCTAAAAGAAAAAAGAAATGTCATAATAAATTTAGATCAAATTGAATAGTTGATCATATGTAAAGAGATATGACGTACTCTCATTATTTGTTAATTTTCCATTCATTTGAACTAAATATTAAATTGAAAACTTTGCAGGAAGTGAACGAAATCATGAAACAAGAAGTTCAAATGCATAAAGAAAAAGTGAAGATGAATTTGTCTTCTAATGACAATAATATCTTACAAAAACTAAGCTTAATTGATTCAATTCAACGATTGAGTATATCTTATCATTTTGAAAATGAGATTGACAGAATATTAGTACATATCCACAATGATTTTACTAACAAAGATCTTGCTATAGAAGAATGTGACCTTCATTTTACTGCATTATTTTTTCGTTTGCTCCGACAAAAAGGATATAACATTTCATCAGCTACGTATAGAACTAATTTTTTTTATCTTTTATATATATAATTACAATATAAAAAGATACCAATTTATTAATTATAGATTCACACTAGTTAGTATAAATATGAATTATACAGATATTTTCAACAAATTCAAGAATAAAAAAGGAGAATTCGATGAAATAATTGTTGCTCAAGATGTTGAAGGAATGTGGAGCTTGTATGAGGCTGCACAGTTAAGAATTCATGGAGAAGATATATTAGAGGAAGCACATAAATTCACATACAATAAACTTAAGTCCATCACCAATCAATTGAGTCCATCTCTTGCTGATCAAGTCAATCAAAGCTTAGTACAACCTTTTCACAAGGCAATTCCAAGAATAATGGCAAGGTCATATATGTCTTTTTACGAAAAGAGTTCCACGCATGAAGTTCTTCTAAAGTTTGCAAAATTAGATTTTAATATGCTCCAGAAATGGTATCAGAAAGAAGTTGGTAGTGCCATGAAGTAAGTATTTTAAATCTAGCTAAGCACTTCTTATTAGAATTCTTTGTTTAAAGAGAAGTTCCTATAATCAACAGGTGGTGGGAAAAGTTAGAATTTTCGAAAAAGGTCCCTTATGCAAGAGAGAGGATAACTGAGTTATACTTCTGGGCATTTGCTATGAACTCTGAGCCTAAATATACTACTTTTAGAGTTGTGATGGCCAAAGTGTGTCAATGGACAACTCTATTAGATGATACTTATGATGTCTATGGAACAATAGAAGAACTTGAGCTCCTCACACAGGCAATCCAAAGGTTTTTTTATTTTACTGAAACAAGAATTGACCAATTTCACATTATGCTACATATCTGATCTCAATTAAGAAGAATCTATAAATATTGATCAATGAGTTTATATTTATTTGGGTTATTATCTTAAGAATTCAATTCCATGATCATGTTTCTTTCTTAATTAGTTTTTAACCCTTTTGTGTTTCAGATGGGATATTAGTTACATTGCATCTCTTCCAGAGTGCTTTAAGGCGATTTTTAATGCAATTGTAGAACTTGTTGATGAAATAATAGAGTTAAGTGCTGGAAGTGGAGAATCAGACTTGGTGTTGCAATGTTTCAAACAGGCCGTAAGCTTTATTCTTGACTTTTTTAATTTTAAATTCATTATTATATTCATTCATCATCATTTTAATGAAGTTATATTAATTAATCTGCAGCTGTGTCATTATGTACAAGGTTACATGGATGAAGCAAGATGGTGCCATGAGGGATATATTCCAACATATGACGAGCGTAAGGTTAATGGTGCTGCTAGTACAGCATATCAAGCGTTTACAATAATGTTTATTGCTTTGGGAGAATTTGCAACCAAAGAAACTCTTCATTGGATTTCTAATAGGAAAAGTATAGGTAAATAATATTCCACTTATTGTACATGTTTCGTCACTTGTTTCCAGACTCATAAATGATTTGGCTTCACACGAGGTATATGATAAAGATATAATTATTTATATATTTTTTTTATTAATTTAAATTTTTAAGAGAAATAATTTATTATTAATATAGTTTTAGAATTTTTATATCAGAAAGATCTAGAATTTAATTCTGATTGTCTTTAAAAAATAATATAAAATAAATTAAAAAATTATAAAAAAAATTTAAATAAAATCCAAAAAACAAAAGAAATTTTATTTAAAAAGACACGTTAAAAAAGTTGTTTCATGACATATATTGATGTTAATATATAATTTTCCATAATTTTAACATACATATATAAGAAGAGAGAGCTTCTCATAAAATTATTTATTTTGGTAAAATAATATGAATTATGATATATTTAAAATATTTTTTTAACGCAAGAGCTTCTTTTATCATATTATGAAATAACTTTTTTAAATGGTTATATTACTAACAATAAAGTTTAATTTTAATCAGCTATAAATAATTACGAATTTAATTGAAGTTTTGATAATTTTATAAGGGTGTAAAGAAGCAACTACTAGTTGTGATAAAAAACAAAAATTAATAATTAAGTTTGACTTTTTTATTTATTAACTTTCTCATAATAGTATGATAATATAATTAAGTTGATAGATATAAATTAAATCCATTTACTAAGATATTATTATTTTTTGTTTAGGTGTTAATTAATGTGGAATATTTTTTAAATCATGGGCCTATACTATCTTATTATTTCCCTAAATAATTGAATCAATAATAATTTAACAAAGTGATGATTAATTTTACACTCACTGAAACACACATATATAATTGGTTTATTTTAATACTTTTTTGACAATAATATGCATAATTCAACTTTTATTTTGGATTTGATCAATTATTTGTAGTTTGAGCAGCAAAGAGAACACGGTGCTTCGGCCGTAGAATGTTGCATGAAGCAATATGGCTTTTCACAAGAAGAGGCCTGTGAATTCATAAAAAAGGATATCAATAATTGTTGGAAGGATATGAATGAAGAGTACCTCAAGTTAATTGACTATATTCCAAGGCCAGTCCTTGATTGCATTGTTAACAAGGCACGTGTATGTGAGTTTCTATATGCGAATTCTGAGGATAAAGTTACAAATTGTGCACTCTTCAAAGACCACATTGTAGCACTGTTTTTGGATCCCGTGGTCATTGTTGAAGTGTGGTTGGTGAAGCACTGAGCACAAAACAGAGAAAGAGATTTGGGAGAAGAAATGGAATTGGAAATTACTCAACTACAGTGAAAGATCTCAAAACTATACAAATGGAGATACAGTCTCTTATATACTAGTGAAATGTAACTAATTAGACTATTCTAACTAACTAATCTGCATAATTGAGTCACACAAATTGTGCAGGCATGAGAGCTATACTTATCTACATAAGCTGCATAGTAAATTAAGGTGCTGCATAGTAAGTTAAGGAGAGTGGGAGCCTTCTTATCAAGTAACACCCTCCCTCAAGTTGGGAGTGTAGATGTCTAACAGTCCTAACTTGCGATGAAGGGTGGAGAAGGTTGCTGGAGGCAGAGGCTTAGTGAGTAAGTCAGCGACTTGATCAGTGGTGGAAATTGGCAGCAAATGGATGTATCCCTCCATAAACTTATCTCTAACCACATGGCAATCGACTTCAATATGCTTGGTCCTTTCATGGAACACAGGATTCGAAGCGATATGAATAGCCGATTGACTATCACAGAAAATACTAATCGGCTTTGTCAGTGGCATGCCTAGATCCTGTAGGAGATACCCCAGCCAAATAGCTTCCTTGGTTGCTGCAGCCAAAGCACGATACTCGGCTTCCGATGAACTGCATGAAACAATACATTGCTTTTTGCTCTTCCAAGAAATCAAAGATGAGCCAAGATAGAAACAGTAGGCTGAAGTAGAACGCCTGGTATCCGGACATGCAGCCCAGTCCGAATCTGAGAAGCCGGTGATACACAGATCAGAAGAGGCAGGGAAGAAGAGCCCCTGTGCAGGAGCAGACTTTAGGTACCTTAAAATCCTATGGGCTGCATGGAGATGAGCGTTGGTGGGCTTGTCAAGAAACTGACTAAGTCTACTGGTTGCAAAACTAATGTCCGGACGAGTATTTGTCAAGTATAGCAGCTTCCCAACTAATTTGCGATATCTTGTAACATCTGGGAGTAATGTGCCACTATCCTGCCCTAACTTGGCACTGTAATCCATGGGGGTGGAGACTGGCTTACAATCAATAAACCCAAAATCTGTGAGCATATCTACTACATATTTCCTTTGATATAATGCAATTCCCTTGTTTGATCGGGCCACCTCGAATCCAAGGAAAAATTTTAGGTCCCCAATATCCTTTATGCGAAATCGATCATCCAACACTCTCTTAATGTTGTCAATTTCAACCATATCATTCCCAGCCAACACTAGGTCATCCACATAGACCAATATTGCTGTGAAACTATGATCGGAATGTTTGGTGAACAAGCTGTAATCGGATCTGCATTGTTTGTATCCAAGCTCAATTAGTACTGACTTGAGTTTGTTGTTCCACTGCCTGCTAGCTTGCTTCAGGCCGTACAATGACTTTTTCAATTTGCAAACTTGACCTTTATCAACACAGAGCCCTGGTGGAGGTGTCATGTAGACTTCTTCATCTAAGTCTCCATGAAGGAATGCGGTGTTCACATCTATTTGTTTCAAAAACCAGTTATTAGCTGCTGCCAAAGCAAGAACAATGCGAAGACTTGTTAGCTTGAGAACCGGACTGAAGGTGTCTCGATAGTCAATACCAGGGACTTGAGTATATCCCTTTGCCACGAGGCGTGCCTTATGTCTCTCAATACTACCGTCAGGGTTGTATTTGACCTTGAAAACCCACCTGCACCCTATGGCTTTCTTACCAACTGGTAGAGTAGTGAGCTTCCAGGTTTTGCTTTCATTTAGAGAATCAAGTTCAGATTGGATAGCCTTTTTCCAACAAGGTTGAGAGACTGCCTCTTCATAGTGCTTGGGTTCAGTGTTTGTGGATAATGCAATCGAAAATGCTCTATGTGATGGTGAAAATTTATCATATGACAGAAAGTTTGATAAGGGATACTTACACTGAGATTGTGTGGAATGGCCAGGATTGGAAGTGACATTCAGGCACTGATAATCTTGAAGATACGAAGGGCGACTCCGGATTCTTGTGGACCTCCTTTGCACAACAGGTTCAGGTTCATGATGAAGGGAAGTGGAAGCTGCCTCAGCACTTTCATCAGTATGCGAAGAATTAATTTGTGAATTTAAATTTTCATTGTGTGTGGTGTGTGAAGATGTTGACTGTGTATGAGGTACATCATGTGGAAATAGGTCATAAGAAAGAGGGTCATGATGTGAATTGTAACCTACTGATGCAGAATTTTGTGAAAAGATGTTTGAGGTTGGTTGTATGTGGAAGGGAAAGTGATCCTCATAGAAATGCACATTTCTGGAAATGAAAATCTGTCTTGTCTTTAAATCCATCAATACGAATCCTTTAACACCCTCCCTAAATCCCAAAAATATAGATTTTCGAGCCCTTGGGTCTAGCTTATGTCTTCCAGCTGTTATAGTGCTGGCATAGGCTAAACATCCAAAGATTTTTAGATCTGAAAGATCAGGAAAAGTTTGGTAAAGAAGTTGAAATGGAGACTTGTTTTGCAAGAAGGTGCTTGGAATTCGATTGATGATGTAAACTGCATGCAAAAGAGCAAAGTTCCAAAAACATTTGGGTATATCAGACTGAAAAATCAAGCTACGAGTGACAGCCAACAAGTGTTGATGTTTCCTCTCAACAATACCATTTTGTTGAGGGGTTTCAACACAAGATGTTTGGTGAAGAATTCCATTTTCTGTATAAAACTGAGGCATTAAAAATTCTGGTCCATTGTCTGTTCTAATGACTTTTACTTGGCTGCCAAACTGCACTTTTGCATATTGAATAAATTCTGAACTAGTTTGCTTGCTTCTGTTTTTGTTTTCATTAAATGAGTCCATGTAAATCGTGATTTATCATCAACAATGGTTAAAAATACTTATGCCCGTTAATGGATGGAATTGAAAGAGGGCCCCATATATCAATGTGAAGAAGATCAAACACATTTTCTGAAATAGTAGTGCTATTTGAAAAACTCAGTTTTCTTTGTTTTGCAAAGTGGCATGTGTCACAAGGTGCAATTTTATTACTACAGTTAATGAAGGGAAAATCAGATTTCATAGCATTCAATCTATCTAAAGACAAATGTCCTAACCGAAAGTGCCAGAGATTTATTTCCTTTATTTCAGGTTTAGGAAAACTCATGAAGCTTGCTGCCTGTGCAAATTCAGGTCTCACTGCCTCAGCATTCAGTGCATAAAGTCCTTCACATGCCTTAGCCGTACCAATCACCTTCTCCGAGCTGATATCCTGAATCTTACACAATTTGTCATCAAAGTTCATGTGACAATGCAAATGAGATGTGGCCTTGGAAACAGAAATCAGCTTGAAATTGAAGGAAGGTATATACAATGCATCAACAAGGTATAAGTTCTTTGAAAAGAAAATAGTTCCAGCAATTTTGCTAATGGCTAGTGCACCATTAGGCAATTTGACAAGAATTGGAGCTATTTCATGATATGACTGAAAATCATTGAGTGAGTATGACACATGGTCTGTAGCCCCTGTGTCCACCACCCAAGGTGCATATTTTTTATTTGAAACGTTTAATGCAAGTATGCTTGATCTAAAATGCATGACATGTACCGAACTACCTGGATAAGGTGTTGGTAAAGGCTCTAGAGTGTGTGGTTCAGCACTATGATTTAGTTTCTGATCTTCTTTGTTGAGAAGTGCTAGCAAAGCTGATTTTTGTTCTGGTGTGAAATCAAAAATCTGTGACCCACTGCTCTCTCCATTGCAAGAAAACCTGAGATTTTCATTTCTTCCCTCAGAATCTAATGCACTAATGTTCATGATTGCAGTGTTGTGCCTTTGCTGCATATGTGGTGGATATCCATGCTTTTTATAGCATGTGTCGATGGTATGTCCAGACTTACCACAATGGGAGCACCACATCTTGCCTCGTCCGCCTTGACCTCTTCCAAAACCTTGATTCCTACCTCCTCTACCCCTCCCTCTTCCTCTGCTGTGTGAATCCTCTGCAGTGTTCAAGAGAGTGGCGGATTGAGCTGCTGCAATGAGTTTATTATCTGAGGTAAAATCAAGGTTCTGGAATTGTCTTTTCTGTTGTGTGAGAAGTGAGAAAACAGTATTCAGACTTGGAAGCGGATCCATAAGCATGACCTGAGACCTTACTCCAGCATATTGTTCATTCAGTCCTCTAAGAAATCGTGTTATTTGATCTTCCGTTCTAAAATTTCTTACAACACCTAATCCACAATTGCAATCTCTTCCACAACTACATGAAGGAATTGTTCTAAAGCTGTCTAATTCCTCCCACATCTTCTTCAATTCAGTGAAATATGTAGTCACATTCATATCTCCCTGTTTGAGAGCATACAATTCTTCCTGTAATTCGGCTACTCGAAATTTATCCTCCTGGTAGTATCTATGCTTCAATTCATCCCAGAGGTCTAATGCCACATTTTTCCAGCTTACACTTTGAGCAATATCAGGATTCAGACTAAGGTTTAACCATGCAACTACATAGGTATTGCAACGCTCCCAAGCTTCATAAAAAGGATCGTGTATCTCAGGTCTAGGTAAACTACCATCAATAAATTTGATTTTATTCTTAGATCTCAGAGCCCTAACCATAGATCTACTCCAATCTCCATAATTCTTTCCATTAAAGATGACATTCGTAATAGCGATACTTGGATTTTCAGACGGATGCAAGAAGAAGTGATTCGAAGGATCTTGACTGAATCCTCCACTATTCCGACTCACGTGAGCATGAATGGCAGAAAGTTGACTCAAAAATGCAGAAATTCCATGTGGATCAAGGTTCTCGAATGGCGATCGCGCTTGCGGATTCGCGCCGGCAGTGCCACGAACTGGATCCATTCACTGCACGCTTTGCGTTCTCAGAGCTTGCGTTTGTGATGTTCAAGCCTGAAACGTTGAGTTCCTCCTTCGATCCCAATCTCAGGTGCCCTCAGCAAGCTCCACGCTCACCGCACCATGTTGAAGTGTGGTTGGTGAAGCACTGAGCACAAAACAGAGAAAGAGATTTGGGAGAAGAAATGGAATTGGAAATTACTCAACTACAGTGAAAGATCTCAAAACTATACAAATGGAGATACAGTCTCTTATATACTAGTGAAATGTAACTAATTAGACTATTCTAACTAACTAATCTGCATAATTGAGTCACACAAATTGTGCAGGCATGAGAGCTATACTTATCTACATAAGCTGCATAGTAAATTAAGGTGCTGCATAGTAAGTTAAGGAGAGTGGGAGCCTTCTTATCAAGTAACAGTCATGTAGCAGTTTGTGGTCCAAATAAGCTTTTGAGTGTTTGGCCTTAATTAATCTTTAATCATATATATGTATGTTGTTCTCGTTCGGTTGTTATTGTTTATTTGTATTGTCTTGTAACTAAGGATACCAAGTTCCTTGGCAACAGTTAGTTTTTTATCGAGTTAAATTCTAAAATAATTTTCGAAATCCCAATTACATCAGTAATTATGTGTTTGAGATCATCAAAAATGTGTATTACTTTAGTTTTTAGATTCTTTATTTGTAAATAGCTTCATGATGTGATGTGATTAATTTGATGACATGAATTTTTAGTGAGACATGTCATATTATGGTTTAGTCATATGTAATAATATAATAATGGATTTATGAATAACATATTAACATATGATATATTGACGTGATAATACTATATTTCACAATATTATTTGTCTGTAGTTTGGTGCCATGTGTGGTAATATAATTTGAGAAAGTACAAGTAACTAACAATATTTTTGAATAATGTAAATTAATAGGGTTAAAAGAATAAATTAATCTTAAATTTAATTAGTAGCATTAAATTAGGGTGTAATGTATTTTTATTTGATTGGTGGTTGTTCATATTATTTAAGATGGTCATTGTTTACCTAACACTTCCTATATAATTTAGGTGATTGCTATAATTTTTAAAAGTGCTTGTTTAATTTATCAAAAATAATTAAAAATTAATATTTACTTTTAAAAGTATAAAATAAATAATGATTAAATGTTCAAAATTTATCATAAAGAATAAATTAGACAAAAATTAGATACTAAATTATAAATACCAAAAAATTCATCTATAATTTATTCACATGTCATCTAGTATGTTAGTGTTGCAAGTGCACTAAATTGGTCACCAACTTTGCACTAAATAATTCTTTTGAGTCACTAAATTGAATATCGTTAGCCTAAACAATTCCTAATGCGATTTTATTTTATAAATTTAAAATTTCCAATATCTTTTAAACGTATTAATTTATCTTCTATTTTTTCATAATATTACTTAAATATAAGTACTTTATAAATATTTTAAAATTTTTAATTTTAATCCTATAATTTCGTTAATAAATTTTGTTATATATAATTATGTATATTTTAATAAAAAAATTACATGATTAATTTAAAAACATGTATCCTCTAATGATAATGTCACACAAAAACATGCCAATGAATAATAGCTCAAATGGCACAATCTCCTCATACTCAATTAAGAAGTTGCGGGTTCGAGTCTTATATCTTTGGTAAAAAAAAAAAAATGTCACACAAAAACATAACATAATATAGATAAAGAAAGTAATGTGATAAAAGATCAAGATCAAGATCAAATCTTTCAGTGACAGTTAGCTTAGTTTATTTTCATTCTGTTTTCGGTTGTAAGTTGTAACAGATCTATGTTAGCTTGTTATAAGTAGCTAAAACTGTATCATCTATTGGAATATATGAATACTTGCTACAATAACAGTTCACACTACTCATACATCTTTTTACTATTTTATTGAAAACTCTTTTATGGTATCAAAGCCTTGGTGATCAATCCATGACCTGGATCATCCCTCGTCAGAATACTCCTTCTTCATCCTCTTCCCCCTTTTTTCCACCTTTTACTACATCCGTTCTAAATAAAGTGACTGAAAATACTTTTTGGACTTGGCAGCAACTTGCTCTTCATGTTATCAATGCTAATAATCTTGTTGATCATCTTTGTGCTGACAATATCCCATTACAGTTTGAGTCCGATGCTACAAAAGAAACTAAAACAGAATCAAAAACATATAAAGATTGGAAGAAAAAAGATTATTTTACCTTATGACATGGCTCCTCTCCTCTCTAGACCTCACCTTTAAGAATCAAATGTTGGACTGCAAATATGCTTATCAAGCTTGGACAACCATTACTGAATATTTTGCTAAGACTTCAAAGATCAAGATTCAACAATTGAGGAATCAATTGAAATCTGTAAAAAAAACAAGGACTGACTGCTACAGAGTATATCAAGAAGATCCGAGAAATTGTAGACTCTATGGCATCAATAGGCTACACTTTGTCTCTTAAAGATTACATATTAGCTATTACAGATGGCCTTAATAAAGATTATGCATTATATCTCTCAATAGTTATGGGAAAATTGGGGTCCATATCCCTTATTGAAGCTGAAGCACTTCTTCTTGGACATGAAGAAATGATTGAGAAATTTCGAAAGACAACGTTGGGAACAATACAGGCACATTATACTCAATCAATATCTTCACTTCAAGACCACCTAATAATACAAATTATGTTGGAAGAAGAGGACAACGAGGATGAAATTTTCAGAGAGGCAGGTTTGCAAATTGTAACACCCTTGTGTTAAATAAGGGTGTTACACAAATTCTGATTCTAGGCCAATGTGTTAAGTTTGTAGAAGAATAGGTCATACTGCATTATCATTATTTCATCGTTTTGATCCACAATATCAAGCTACTTCCTCAACTTCAAGATCTCCAATTCAATCTGGATTATTATCACCTCCTACTATATTTCATAATCCAAGAGCATATATGGCTACTCCTTCCACATTATCAGATGCAAGTTGGATTCCTGACACAAGTGCAAGCAATCATGTCACAAATGATGCACAATCACTTTTGGCACCTTCTGAATTTCTTGGTATCAATCAACTTCTCTTAGGTAATGGATCAGGTAGTAGTATATCTCATACTGGTCATTCATATTCAGTTAGCTTAGATACCAAGAAATGCTTTCTTTTAAACAAATTCTTGCTTGTTTCAGAAATTACATAGAATTTAGTAAGTGTACATAATTTTGTTACTGATAATGCATGCTTTTTTGAGTTTCATCCTAATGTTTGCTATGTGAAATCTCAGGACACCTAGGAGGTTCTTCTACAAGGAGATCCATATAATGGGGTGTACAAGTTTGATAGAATTGCTATAACCAAAACTAAACCTAAGATTAGTAATCACACTACATCAGATTCTGTTTCTTATATTTCTTTTCCCACTGCTTATACTTCACAATTAGATACTTACAATTTGTGGCACAAACGTTTAGGTTACTGTGCTTCAAAAATAGTTATTTCTGTAATGAATCAATGTAATCTACCTATTTCTAAACATTCAATAAAATCAAGTCTTTATGAATATTGTTGTCAGGCTAAAATGCATCTACTCCCTTTTAAACTGGATTATTTCAATTTTCATGCCCTTTTAGAGATGGTTTATAGTGACATTTTGGGCCCTGCACTATATACATCTTTTTATGGTTTCACATACTATATTTCATTTATAGATGCTTACACTAAGTATACTTGTATTTACTAACTGCATACCAAATCACAGGCTTTCCAAGCTTTTTTACAATTTAAAGCTGAAATGAAAAAGTTCACTGGTTTGAAGCTAAACAATTGCAGATTGATCATGGTAAAGAGTACCTTTCTACTGCATTTACTCAGTATCTAGCTCAAGAAGGTGTAACTCATCGATTCTCCTGCCCTTACACTCATCAACAGAATGGGAAGGCAGAGAAAAAGCACAGACATGTGAGCGAAGTTGGCTTGGCACTTTTAGCCACTACCTCAATGCTCTTAATCCATTGGGATGATGCATTTATCTCTGCTACATATATCATTACAGACTCTTTTGCTCTAACTAATATTTTTTCCCATTTGAACTTTTACATCATCATCCACCTGATTATTCTTTTTTTAAAAAAAAATTTGGTAGTGCTGCCTTTCCTTGTTTGAAGTCTTATAATTCTCATAAATTAGATTTTAAGTCACAACTCTCTGTATTCTTTGGTTATGCACCTCATCACAAAATTTACAAATGTTTGATAAGATAAGGTAAAGTTATCATCACAAGACATATCTTGTTTGATGAAGGCATGTATCCTTATTCTGAACTATTTTCATTTACAAAGCCTTCCTTGCCAACAGTTCAATTTTCTCATACATATCTTTTTATGCTAATTATTTCTTTTCCTCCACCTTATTCAAGTTCTACAGCTTTATTATCATCTCCAACTACTACTTCCACTCATGCTACTGCCCCTAGTCATGTGATCTCAGATCTCACTAGGGGTGTGCAAAAAAACTGGTTTCACTAAACTGAATTGAAATTGAACTGAAACTGTTTTAAATAAACCAGTTTTTTTAAATAAAAAACTGAACTGAAACCATAGTTTTTATGAAAAACCAATTTATTAAAAACCAGTTTTTATGGTTCAGTTTAGTTTTAAACCAAATTAAAACTGGTTTTATTTAAACTCCAAAATTAATTTTACATACTCTTTCTTTCTCTTTCTCCCTTCACTCTCTCTCTCCCCTTTCTCTCTCTCTCTCTCTCTCTCTCTCTCTCTCTCTCCCCCTTCTCTCTCTCTCCTCTCCCTCTCTCTCTCTCTCCTCTCCCTCTCTCTCTCTCTCTTTCTCCTCTCTCTCTCTCTCTCTCCTCTCTCTCTCTCACCCCCTTCCTCTCTCTCC